>NC_081292.1:93558148-94966296 GCF_030435805.1 Mustela lutreola
TCTCAGTGAGTTGTACTTTTGGTTTAAACAGCCAACTGTCTGTTATAAAGGACTTTTGTTTAAATTCCTTTAAAAAAAAAGTCGTTTCAAAAAAATCTTTTTTTTTATTTTTTGATCCCATAGGTTTACTCTGATTCTGGAACTTTGTCATTTTGACCTTCTCTGCTGATTAAAATATTCTTCATCATCAGCACCTACTGCTCTCCTCTCCTGGTGTGGTCTCTCGGGAAGGGGACTTCTCTAGCTCTTCTAGCAGGAGATGGGCACTTCCCCTCTACCCCTGTTGCCAGACCAACCTTACGTATCCTGCAGGGTCAGGTCGGCCTGGCCTTTTATCTGTTGTTCTCTTCTGAGTGGTTAGTTTTTCATCGATACCGTGCTTTGCTTTTGTCAGGATTTACCCTGGTCTATCAAAACCCTTTTCTTGTACCAGTGAAGCCTAAGAAACAGTCCTGATGAGAGAACCAGGAACTCGAACAGATCATATTTATCCTGAATGTTCCGTCCAAAATGAAAAATACATTTCTGAGGAGCCTCAAGATCTCTGAGAAGGGAAGTTTCACCAACTCTGTCATGTAGGGGCATCAATTCCGATTCTGTGTCAATTTTCCGACTTTCCCAGCTAATACTTCTCTACCTCAGAAAGCCCACTCTCAACCGTTTCCTCTCTCAAAGGCAGTTGCTCTTAGAGTCTGCACATGGCACTTGGGGCCTGCTGGTCATTGGCTACTGCCCTCTGTACCTTGGGCCTAACAGCTGCGGGGCATCAAGATGAGAATGTCTCTTGTTCTAAGACTTAATATAGTTGGGTGCACATGGTTAAGGAATAATCACTTATTTTGTTGATCCAAGTGTTCGACCTTTCTTAATTATTCTAGTACCACAGTTTACTTGTTCTAAGATTTGTCCCCCCCCCATTTTAATATCTCTTAAGGTGGCACTTACCTTGCACTTGAGGACATATCCTAGTTTAACTGACAGCATTTCTCTTTCTTAGTCGAACATAAACTATAGTGCATCTTACCCTTGATGAAAGCTAGGATGCAATTAAATACTCTATTATGGTTACGATTCTGATATTTGAAATCCTCCGGTAGCTCCCTGTGCCCCCACAGTGTAGTACCTCACCTCCTCGGCATAGTATACAAACCATCTCACCCCAGTGTTAACCCCGGGGCTCAGCCTCCATCCCCAGGTGATGCTGCCAGATCAGCTGTCGGTTATCATGAACTTGCTGTAGTTTCCTGAATGCACTGTGCTGCCTCCTGGCACTTTGAAACGTGACACACTCATCCTCATTCTTCGCTTTGCCCTTGTCTATCACCTCCCCTGAAAATCTGTTCCTAAGTGGCTTTTCCCAGCTCCAACCTACCCTTGGCAGTCTTTTCTCTCCCTGTGGTAAAGCCTGTCACACTGCACCATGGACATGCCGGTTGTCCCCCTGAGAAGAGAAAAGGGACAGTGAGGGCCCCCCAGCATTTGCAGCTCTAGTGCAGAGCCCCATGCCTGGCTTGCAGGAAATGCCAGATCATGAAGACAAACGGAGATCATCCTCTGGCTAAAACCAGCTCTTCTTTGCCTACCGCAGGATCTGGATCATTAAAGAGCAGCCAGTTATTATGGCTGTTTTTCTAGGGATTTTTTCCCCATATATTTCCCAGGGCTTTACTCTTTAGATAGCACTTTAATTCAGGCTTCAACCACTTCCTAGTCAGATCAGGTGAAATCATTTTCCTTCCCATACCCTCGATGTTTTTCTCACCTAGTAATTCTTTTTTTAAAGATCTTATTTACCCATTTGACAGATCACAAGTAGGCAGAGAGGTGGCAGAGAGAAAGGGGTAAGCAGGCTCCCCGCTGAGCAAAGAGCCTGATGTGGGGCTCCATCCCAGGACCCTGAAATCATGACCTGAGCGGAAGGCAGAGGCCTAAACCACTGAGCCACCCAAGAGCCCCTTATCTGGTAATTTTTAATCAATGTGGATTTGCTGCATCAAATAGTTCCTTCTTCTTCTAATATAAATATAGAAATATATTGATCAAGTCACACGCATGTCTTAGGAGAATGTCATACCTTTAGTAGCAACCTTGAAATCTTGGCCATTGGTTATGATTTTTGTTTTGGTTTGATTTGGTTCGGTTTTTGTAATTTTAAAAATCCCTCCAGCCCTTGGCTCTGTCTGACCTGATTGCTTTCAGCTGTTTCTGCAACAAAGTTGTCCCAGCTGCGAAAACTCTCATTGTTTCCAGTGGCGCCCCCTTCTGAACACTTTGTTAATAGAAAGCTTTTTTTTTTTTTTTTTGGCTATGGTAAATGTGGAACAACAGTAGATATTTCAAAGAGGTGAACCACAGATAAATTTCTCTAAGGGTGGGGTGAGGGTTACTCAAAAAGGAACTTGACAAGGCTTTTAAAGATATCGACAATCATTATAACATAACGTGACTGATTGTTACCGTGCTCTTAACTGGGCAAACACTTGTTGGCTTCCAAGATAGACTAACATAGTGGAGATGGTTCTAGCGGCCTGCTAGCACAGGGTCTCATGAGCCAGGGATTCTAGCCACTGGCTGTGCAAGGTTGAGACCTGTTAGTGATTCTATTTTTTCCTCTACAGAATGGGTCTTGCTACATTCCAGGTCCTTTCTACCCCAATAAATAATGCGGCGATTCTCTCAGTGAGTTGTACTTTTGGTTTAAACAGCCAACTGTCTGTTATAAAGGACTTTTGTTTAAATTCCTTTAAAAAAAAAGTCGTTTCAAAAAAATCTTTTTTTTAATTTTTTGATCCCATAGGTTTACTCTGATCCTGGAACTTTGTCATTTTGACGTTCTCTGCTGATTAAAATATTCTTCATCATCAGCACCTACTGCTCTCCTCTCCTGGTGTGGTCTCTCGGGAAGGGGACTTCTCTAGCTCCTCTAGCAGGAGATGGGCACTTCCCCTCTACCCCTGTTGCCAGACCAACCTTACGTATCCTGCAGGGTCAGGTCGGCCTGGCCTTTTATCTGTTGTTCTCTTCTGAGTGGTTAGTTTTTCATCGATACCGTGCTTTGCTTTTGTCAGGATTTACCCTGGTCTATCAAAACCCTTTTCTTGTACCAGTGAAGCCTAAGAAACAGTCCTGATGAGAGAACCAGGAACTCGAACAGATCATATTTATCCTGAATGTTCCGTCCAAAATGAAAAATACATTTCTGAGGAGCCTCAAGATCTCTGAGAAGGGAAGTTTCACCAACTCTGTCATGTAGGGGCATCAATTCCGATTCTGTGTCAATTTTCCGACTTTCCCAGCTAATACTTCTCTACCTCAGAAAGCCCACTCTCAACCGTTTCCTCTCTCAAAGGCAGTTGCTCTTAGAGTCTGCACATGGCACTTGGGGCCTGCTGGTCATTGGCTACTGCCCTCTGTACCTTGGGCCTAACAGCTGCGGGGCATCAAGATGAGAATGTCTCTTGTTCTAAGACTTGATATAGTTGGGTGCACATGGTTAAGGAATAATCACTTATTTTGTTGATCCAAGTGTTCGACCTTTCTTAATTATTCTAGTACCACAGTTTACTTGTTCTAAGATTTGTCCCCCCCCCATTTTAATATCTCTTAAGGTGGCATTTACCTTGCACTTGAGGACATATCCTAGTTTAACTGACAGCATTTCTCTTTCTTAGTCGAACATAAACTATAGTGCATCTTACCCTTGATGAAAGCTAGGATGCAATTAAATACTCTATTATGGTTACGATTCTGATATTTGAAATCCTCCGGTAGCTCCCTGTGCCCCCACAGTGTAGTACCTCACCTCCTCGGCATAGTATACAAACCATCTCACCCCAGTGTTAACCCCGGGGCTCAGCCTCCATCCCCAGGTGATGCTGCCAGATCAGCTGTCGGTTATCATGAACTTGCTGTAGTTTCCTGAATGCACTGTGCTGCCTCCTGGCACTTTGAAACGTGACACACTCATCCTCATTCTTCGCTTTGCCCTTGTCTATCACCTCCCCTGAAAATCTGTTCCTAAGTGGCTTTTCCCAGCTCCAACCTACCCTTGGCAGTCTTTTCTCTCCCTGTGGTAAAGCCTGTCACACTGCACCATGGACATGCCGGTTGTCCCCCCTGAGAAGAGAAAAGGGACAGTGAGGGCCCCCCAGCATTTGCAGCTCTAGTGCAGAGCCCCATGCCTGGCTTGCAGGAAATGCCAGATCATGAAGACAAACGGAGATCATCCTCTGGCTAAAACCAGCTCTTCTTTGCCTACCGCAGGATCTGGATCATTAAAGAGCAGCCAGTTATTATGGCTGTTTTTCTAGGGATTTTTTCCCCATATATTTCCCAGGGCTTTACTCTTTATATAGCACTTTAATTCAGGCTTCAACCACTTCCTAGTCAGATCAGGTGAAATCATTTTCCTTCCCATACCCTCGATGTTTTTCTCACCTAGTAATTCTTTTTTTAAAGATCTTATTTACCCATTTGACAGATCACAAGTAGGCAGAGAGGTGGCAGAGAGAAAGGGGTAAGCAGGCTCCCCGCTGAGCAAAGAGCCTGATGTGGGGCTCCATCCCAGGACCCTGAAATCATGACCTGAGCGGAAGGCAGAGGCCTAAACCACTGAGCCACCCAAGAGCCCCTTATCTGGTAATTTTTAATCAATGTGGATTTGCTGCATCAAATAGTTCCTTCTTCTTCAAATATAAATATAGAAATATATTGATCAAGTCACACGCATGTCTTAGGAGAATGTCATACCTTTAGTAGCAACCTTGAAATCTTGGCCATTGGTTATGATTTTTGTTTTGGTTTGATTTGGTTCGGTTTTTGTAATTTTAAAAATCCCTCCAGCCCTTGGCTCTGTCTGACCTGATTGCTTTCAGCTGTTTCTGCAACAAAGTTGTCCCAGCTGCGAAAACTCTCATTGTTTCCAGTGGCGCCCCCTTCTGAACACTTTGTTAATAGAAAGCTTTTTTTTTTTTTGGCTATGGTAAATGTGGAACAACAGTAGATATTTCAAAGAGGTGAACCACAGATAAATTTCTCTAAGGGTGGGGTGAGGGTTACTCAAAAAGGAACTTGACAAGGCTTTTAAAGATATCGACAATCATTATAACATAACGTGACTGATTGTTACCGTGCTCTTAACTGGGCAAACACTTGTTGGCTTCCAAGATAGACTAACATAGTTGAGATGGTTCTAGCAGCCTGCTAGCACAGGGTCTCATGAGCCAGGGATTCTAGCCACTGGCTGTGCAAGGTTGAGACCTGTTAGTGATTCTATTTTTTCCTCTACAGAATGGGTCTTGCTACATTCCAGGTCCTTTCTACCCCAATAAATAATGCGGCGATTCTCTCAGTGAGTTGTACTTTTGGTTTAAACAGCCAACTGTCTGTTATAAAGGACTTTTGTTTAAATTCCTTTAAAAAAAAAGTCGTTTCAAAAAAATCTTTTTTTTTTATTTTTTGATCCCATAGGTTTACTCTGATTCTGGAACTTTGTCATTTTGACCTTCTCTGCTGATTAAAATATTCTTCATCATCAGCACCTACTGCTCTCCTCTCCTGGTGTGGTCTCTCGGGAAGGGGACTTCTCTAGCTCTTCTAGCAGGAGATGGGCACTTCCCCTCTACCCCTGTTGCCAGACCAACCTTACGTATCCTGCAGGGTCAGGTCGGCCTGGCCTTTTATCTGTTGTTCTCTTCTGAGTGGTTAGTTTTTCATCGATACCGTGCTTTGCTTTTGTCAGGATTTACCCTGGTCTATCAAAACCCTTTTCTTGTACCAGTGAAGCCTAAGAAACAGTCCTGATGAGAGAACCAGGAACTCGAACAGATCATATTTATCCTGAATGTTCCGTCCAAAATGAAAAATACATTTCTGAGGAGCCTCAAGATCTCTGAGAAGGGAAGTTTCACCAACTCTGTCATGTAGGGGCATCAATTCCGATTCTGTGTCAATTTTCCGACTTTCCCAGCTAATACTTCTCTACCTCAGAAAGCCCACTCTCAACCGTTTCCTCTCTCAAAGGCAGTTGCTCTTAGAGTCTGCACATGGCACTTGGGGCCTGCTTGTCATTGGTTACTGCCCTCTGTACCTTGGGCCTAACAGCTGCGGGGCATCAAGATGAGAATGTCTCTTGTTCTAAGACTTAATATAGTTGGGTGCACATGGTTAAAGAATAATCACTTATTTTGTTGATCCAAGTGTTCGACCTTTCTTAATTATTCTAGTACCACAGTTTACTTGTTCTAAGATTTGTCCCCCCCCCCATTTTAATATCTCTTAAGGTGGCACTTACCTTGCACTTGAGGACATATCCTAGTTTAACTGACAGCATTTCTCTTTCTTAGTCGAACATAAACTATAGTGCATCTTACCCTTGATGAAAGCTAGGATGCAATTAAATACTCTATTATGGTTACGATTCTGATATTTGAAATCCTCCGGTAGCTCCCTGTGCCCCCACAGTGTAGTACCTCACCTCCTCGGCATAGTATACAAACCATCTCACCCCAGTGTTAACCCCGGGGCTCAGCCTCCATCCCCAGGTGATGCTGCCAGATCAGCTGTCGGTTATCATGAACTTGCTGTAGTTTCCTGAATGCACTGTGCTGCCTCCTGGCACTTTGAAACGTGACACACTCATCCTCATTCTTCGCTTTGCCCTTGTCTATCACCTCCCCTGAAAATCTGTTCCTAAGTGGCTTTTCCCAGCTCCAACCTACCCTTGGCAGTCTTTTCTCTCCCTGTGGTAAAGCCTGTCACACTGCACCATGGAAATGCCGGTTGTCCCCCTGAGAAGAGAAAAGGGACAGTGAGGGCCCCCCAGCATTTGCAGCTCTAGTGCAGAGCCCCATGCCTGGCTTGCAGGAAATGCCAGATCATGAAGACAAACGGAGATCATCCTCTGGCTAAAACCAGCTCTTCTTTGCCTACCGCAGGATCTGGATCATTAAAGAGCAGCCAGTTATTATGGCTGTTTTTCTAGGGATTTTTTCCCCATATATTTCCAAGGGCTTTAATCTTTATATAGCACTTTATTCAGGCTTCAACCACTTCCTAGTCAGATCAGGTGAAATCATTTTCCTTCCCATACCCTCGATGTTTTTCTCACCTAGTAATTCTTTTTTTAAAGATCTTATTTACCCATTTGACAGATCACAAGTAGGCAGAGAGGTGGCAGAGAGAAAGGGGTAAGCAGGCTCCCCGCTGAGCAAAGAGCCTGATGTGGGGCTCCATCCCAGGACCCTGAAATCATGACCTGAGCGGAAGGCAGAGGCCTAAACCACTGAGCCACCCAAGAGCCCCTTATCTGGTAATTTTTAATCAATGTGGATTTGCTGCATCAAATAGTTCCTTCTTCTTCAAATATAAATATAGAAATATATTGATCAAGTCACACGCATGTCTTAGGAGAATGTCATACCTTTAGTAGCAACCTTGAAATCTTGGCCATTGGTTATGATTTTTGTTTTGGTTTGATTTGGTTCGGTTTTTGTAATTTTAAAAATCCCTCCAGCCCTTGGCTCTGTCTGACCTGATTGCTTTCAGCTGTTTCTGCAACAAAGTTGTCCCAGCTGCGAAAACTCTCATTGTTTCCAGTGGCGCCCCCTTCTGAACACTTTGTTAATAGAAAGCTTTTTTTTTTTTTGGCTATGGTAAATGTGGAACAACAGTAGATATTTCAAAGAGGTGAACCACAGATAAATTTCTCTAAGGGTGGGGTGAGGGTTACTCAAAAAGGAACTTGACAAGGCTTTTAAAGATATCGACAATCATTATAACATAACGTGACTGATTGTTACCGTGCTCTTAACTGGGCAAACACTTGTTGGCTTCCAAGATAGACTAACATAGTTGAGATGGTTCTAGCGGCCTGCTAGCACAGGGTCTCATGAGCCAGGGATTCTAGCCACTGGCTGTGCAAGGTTGAGACCTGTTAGTGATTCTATTTTTTCCTCTACAGAATGGGTCTTGCTACATTCCAGGTCCTTTCTACCCCAATAAATAATGCGGCGATTCTCTCAGTGAGTTGTACTTTTGGTTTAAACAGCCAACTGTCTGTTATAAAGGACTTTTGTTTAAATTCCTTTAAAAAAAAAGTCGTTTCAAAAAAATCTTTTTTTTTATTTTTTGATCCCATAGGTTTACTCTGATTCTGGAACTTTGTCATTTTGACCTTCTCTGCTGATTAAAATATTCTTCATCATCAGCACCTACTGCTCTCCTCTCCTGGTGTGGTCTCTCGGGAAGGGGACTTCTCTAGCTCTTCTAGCAGGAGATGGGCACTTCCCCTCTACCCCTGTTGCCAGACCAACCTTACGTATCCTGCAGGGTCAGGTCGGCCTGGCCTTTTATCTGTTGTTCTCTTCTGAGTGGTTAGTTTTTCATCGATACCGTGCTTTGCTTTTGTCAGGATTTACCCTGGTCTATCAAAACCCTTTTCTTGTACCAGTGAAGCCTAAGAAACAGTCCTGATGAGAGAACCAGGAACTCGAACAGATCATATTTATCCTGAATGTTCCGTCCAAAATGAAAAATACATTTCTGAGGAGCCTCAAGATCTCTGAGAAGGGAAGTTTCACCAACTCTGTCATGTAGGGGCATCAATTCCGATTCTGTGTCAATTT
Organism: Mustela lutreola; assembly: GCF_030435805.1. NCBI lineage: Eukaryota > Metazoa > Chordata > Mammalia > Carnivora > Mustelidae > Mustela > Mustela lutreola. The sequence continues at coordinate 93,566,773 of NC_081292.1, forward strand.
TCCGACTTTCCCAGCTAATACTTCTCTACCTCAGAAAGCCCACTCTCAACCGTTTCCTCTCTCAAAGGCAGTTGCTCTTAGAGTCTGCACATGGCACTTGGGGCCTGCTGGTCATTGGCTACTGCCCTCTCTACCTTGGGCCTAACAGCTGCGGGGCATCAAGATGAGAATGTCTCTTGTTCTAAGACTTAATATAGTTGGGTGCACATGGTTAAGGAATAATCACTTATTTTGTTGATCCAAGTGTTCGACCTTTCTTAATTATTCTAGTACCACAGTTTACTTGTTCTAAGATTTGTCCCCCCCCCATTTTAATATCTCTTAAGGTGGCACTTACCTTGCACTTGAGGACATATCCTAGTTTAACTGACAGCATTTCTCTTTCTTAGTCGAACATAAACTATAGTGCATCTTACCCTTGATGAAAGCTAGGATGCAATTAAATACTCTATTATGGTTACGATTCTGATATTTGAAATCCTCCGGTAGCTCCCTGTGCCCCCACAGTGTAGTACCTCACCTCCTCGGCATAGTATACAAACCATCTCACCCCAGTGTTAACCCCGGGGCTCAGCCTCCATCCCCAGGTGATGCTGCCAGATCAGCTGTCGGTTATCATGAACTTGCTGTAGTTTCCTGAATGCACTGTGCTGCCTCCTGGCACTTTGAAACGTGACACACTCATCCTCATTCTTCGCTTTGCCCTTGTCTATCACCTCCCCTGAAAATCTGTTCCTAAGTGGCTTTTCCCAGCTCCAACCTACCCTTGGCAGTCTTTTCTCTCCCTGTGGTAAAGCCTGTCACACTGCACCATGGACATGCCGGTTGTCCCCCTGAGAAGAGAAAAGGGACAGTGAGGGCCCCCCAGCATTTGCAGCTCTAGTGCAGAGCCCCATGCCTGGCTTGCAGGAAATGCCAGATCATGAAGACAAACGGAGATCATCCTCTGGCTAAAACCAGCTCTTCTTTGCCTACCGCAGGATCTGGATCATTAAAGAGCAGCCAGTTATTATGGCTGTTTTTCTAGGGATTTTTTCCCCATATATTTCCCAGGGCTTTACTCTTTATATAGCACTTTAATTCAGGCTTCAACCACTTCCTAGTCAGATCAGGTGAAATCATTTTCCTTCCCATACCCTCGATGTTTTTCTCACCTAGTAATTCTTTTTTTAAAGATCTTATTTACCCATTTGACAGATCACAAGTAGGCAGAGAGGTGGCAGAGAGAAAGGGGTAAGCAGGCTCCCCGCTGAGCAAAGAGCCTGATGTGGGGCTCCATCCCAGGACCCTGAAATCATGACCTGAGCGGAAGGCAGAGGCCTAAACCACTGAGCCACCCAAGAGCCCCTTATCTGGTAATTTTTAATCAATGTGGATTTGCTGCATCAAATAGTTCCTTCTTCTTCAAATATAAATATAGAAATATATTGATCAAGTCACACGCATGTCTTAGGAGAATGTCATACCTTTAGTAGCAACCTTGAAATCTTGGCCATTGGTTATGATTTTTGTTTTGGTTTGATTTGGTTCGGTTTTTGTAATTTTAAAAATCCCTCCAGCCCTTGGCTCTGTCTGACCTGATTGCTTTCAGCTGTTTCTGCAACAAAGTTGTCCCAGCTGCGAAAACTCTCATTGTTTCCAGTGGCGCCCCCTTCTGAACACTTTGTTAATAGAAAGCTTTTTTTTTTTTTGGCTATGGTAAATGTGGAACAACAGTAGATATTTCAAAGAGGTGAACCACAGATAAATTTCTCTAAGGGTGGGGTGAGGGTTACTCAAAAAGGAACTTGACAAGGCTTTTAAAGATATCGACAATCATTATAACATAACGTGACTGATTGTTACCGTGCTCTTAACTGGGCAAACACTTGTTGGCTTCCAAGATAGACTAACATAGTTGAGATGGTTCTAACGGCCTGCTAGCACAGGGTCTCATGAGCCAGGGATTCTAGCCACTGGCTGTGCAAGGTTGAGACCTGTTAGTGATTCTATTTTTTCCTCTACAGAATGGGTCTTGCTACATTCCAGGTCCTTTCTACCCCAATAAATAATGCGGCGATTCTCTCAGTGAGTTGTACTTTTGGTTTAAACAGCCAACTGTCTGTTATAAAGGACTTTTGTTTAAATTCCTTTAAAAAAAAAGTCGTTTCAAAAAAATCTTTTTTTTTATTTTTTGATCCCATAGGTTTACTCTGATTCTGGAACTTTGTCATTTTGACCTTCTCTGCTGATTAAAATATTCTTCATCATCAGCACCTACTGCTCTCCTCTCCTGGTGTGGTCTCTCGGGAAGGGGACTTCTCTAGCTCTTCTAGCAGGAGATGGGCACTTCCCCTCTACCCCTGTTGCCAGACCAACCTTACGTATCCTGCAGGGTCAGGTCGGCCTGGCCTTTTATCTGTTGTTCTCTTCTGAGTGGTTAGTTTTTCATCGATACCGTGCTTTGCTTTTGTCAGGATTTACCCTGGTCTATCAAAACCCTTTTCTTGTACCAGTGAAGCCTAAGAAACAGTCCTGATGAGAGAACCAGGAACTCGAACAGATCATATTTATCCTGAATGTTCCGTCCAAAATGAAAAATACATTTCTGAGGAGCCTCAAGATCTCTGAGAAGGGAAGTTTCACCAACTCTGTCATGTAGGGGCATCAATTCCGATTCTGTGTCAATTTTCCGACTTTCCCAGCTAATACTTCTCTACCTCAGAAAGCCCACTCTCAACCGTTTCCTCTCTCAAAGGCAGTTGCTCTTAGAGTCTGCACATGGCACTTGGGGCCTGCTTGTCATTGGTTACTGCCCTCTGTACCTTGGGCCTAACAGCTGCGGGGCATCAAGATGAGAATGTCTCTTGTTCTAAGACTTAATATAGTTGGGTGCACATGGTTAAAGAATAATCACTTATTTTGTTGATCCAAGTGTTCGACCTTTCTTAATTATTCTAGTACCACAGTTTACTTGTTCTAAGATTTGTCCCCCCCCCCATTTTAATATCTCTTAAGGTGGCACTTACCTTGCACTTGAGGACATATCCTAGTTTAACTGACAGCATTTCTCTTTCTTAGTCGAACATAAACTATAGTGCATCTTACCCTTGATGAAAGCTAGGATGCAATTAAATACTCTATTATGGTTACGATTCTGATATTTGAAATCCTCCGGTAGCTCCCTGTGCCCCCACAGTGTAGTACCTCACCTCCTCGGCATAGTATACAAACCATCTCACCCCAGTGTTAACCCCGGGGCTCAGCCTCCATCCCCAGGTGATGCTGCCAGATCAGCTGTCGGTTATCATGAACTTGCTGTAGTTTCCTGAATGCACTGTGCTGCCTCCTGGCACTTTGAAACGTGACACACTCATCCTCATTCTTCGCTTTGCCCTTGTCTATCACCTCCCCTGAAAATCTGTTCCTAAGTGGCTTTTCCCAGCTCCAACCTACCCTTGGCAGTCTTTTCTCTCCCTGTGGTAAAGCCTGTCACACTGCACCATGGAAATGCCGGTTGTCCCCCTGAGAAGAGAAAAGGGACAGTGAGGGCCCCCCAGCATTTGCAGCTCTAGTGCAGAGCCCCATGCCTGGCTTGCAGGAAATGCCAGATCATGAAGACAAACGGAGATCATCCTCTGGCTAAAACCAGCTCTTCTTTGCCTACCGCAGGATCTGGATCATTAAAGAGCAGCCAGTTATTATGGCTGTTTTTCTAGGGATTTTTTCCCCATATATTTCCAAGGGCTTTAATCTTTATATAGCAGTTTATTCAGGCTTCAACCACTTCCTAGTCAGATCAGGTGAAATCATTTTCCTTCCCATACCCTCGATGTTTTTCTCACCTAGTAATTCTTTTTTTAAAGATCTTATTTACCCATTTGACAGATCACAAGTAGGCAGAGAGGTGGCAGAGAGAAAGGGGTAGGCAGGCTCCCCGCTGAGCAAAGAGCCTGATGTGGGGCTCCATCCCAGGACCCTTAAATCATGACCTGAGCGGAAGGCAGAGGCCTAAACCACTGAGCCACCCAAGAGCCCCTTATCTGGTAATTTTTAATCAATGTGGATTTGCTGCATCAAATAGTTCCTTCTTCTTCAAATATAAATATAGAAATATATTGATCAAGTCACACGCATGTCTTAGGAGAATGTCATACCTTTAGTAGCAACCTTGAAATCTTGGCCATTGGTTATGATTTTTGTTTTGGTTTGATTTGGTTCGGTTTTTGTAATTTTAAAAATCCCTCCAGCCCTTGGCTCTGTCTGACCTGATTGCTTTCAGCTGTTTCTGCAACAAAGTTGTCCCAGCTGCGAAAACTCTCATTGTTTCCAGTGGCGCCCCCTTCTGAACACTTTGTTAATAGAAAGCTTTTTTTTTTTTTGGCTATGGTAAATGTGGAACAACAGTAGATATTTCAAAGAGGTGAACCACAGATAAATTTCTCTAAGGGTGGGGTGAGGGTTACTCAAAAAGGAACTTGACAAGGCTTTTAAAGATATCGACAATCATTATAACATAACGTGACTGATTGTTACCGTGCTCTTAACTGGGCAAACACTTGTTGGCTTCCAAGATAGACTAACATAGTTGAGATGGTTCTAGCAGCCTGCTAGCACAGGGTCTCATGAGCCAGGGATTCTAGCCACTGGCTGTGCAAGGTTGAGACCTGTTAGTGATTCTATTTTTTCCTCTACAGAATGGGTCTTGCTACATTCCAGGTCCTTTCTACCCCAATAAATAATGCGGCGATTCTCTCAGTGAGTTGTACTTTTGGTTTAAACAGCCAACTGTCTGTTATAAAGGACTTTTGTTTAAATTCCTTTAAAAAAAAAGTCGTTTCAAAAAAATCTTTTTTTTTTATTTTTTGATCCCATAGGTTTACTCTGATTCTGGAACTTTGTCATTTTGACCTTCTCTGCTGATTAAAATATTCTTCATCATCAGCACCTACTGCTCTCCTCTCCTGGTGTGGTCTCTCGGGAAGGGGACTTCTCTAGCTCTTCTAGCAGGAGATGGGCACTTCCCCTCTACCCCTGTTGCCAGACCAACCTTACGTATCCTGCAGGGTCAGGTCGGCCTGGCCTTTTATCTGTTGTTCTCTTCTGAGTGGTTAGTTTTTCATCGATACCGTGCTTTGCTTTTGTCAGGATTTACCCTGGTCTATCAAAACCCTTTTCTTGTACCAGTGAAGCCTAAGAAACAGTCCTGATGAGAGAACCAGGAACTCGAACAGATCATATTTATCCTGAATGTTCCGTCCAAAATGAAAAATACATTTCTGAGGAGCCTCAAGATCTCTGAGAAGGGAAGTTTCACCAACTCTGTCATGTAGGGGCATCAATTCCGATTCTGTGTCAATTTTCCGACTTTCCCAGCTAATACTTCTCTACCTCAGAAAGCCCACTCTCAACCGTTTCCTCTCTCAAAGGCAGTTGCTCTTAGAGTCTGCACATGGCACTTGGGGCCTGCTTGTCATTGGTTACTGCCCTCTGTACCTTGGGCCTAACAGCTGCGGGGCATCAAGATGAGAATGTCTCTTGTTCTAAGACTTAATATAGTTGGGTGCACATGGTTAAAGAATAATCACTTATTTTGTTGATCCAAGTGTTCGACCTTTCTTAATTATTCTAGTACCACAGTTTACTTGTTCTAAGATTTGTCCCCCCCCCCATTTTAATATCTCTTAAGGTGGCACTTACCTTGCACTTGAGGACATATCCTAGTTTAACTGACAGCATTTCTCTTTCTTAGTCGAACATAAACTATAGTGCATCTTACCCTTGATGAAAGCTAGGATGCAATTAAATACTCTATTATGGTTACGATTCTGATATTTGAAATCCTCCGGTAGCTCCCTGTGCCCCCACAGTGTAGTACCTCACCTCCTCGGCATAGTATACAAACCATCTCACCCCAGTGTTAACCCCGGGGCTCAGCCTCCATCCCCAGGTGATGCTGCCAGATCAGCTGTCGGTTATCATGAACTTGCTGTAGTTTCCTGAATGCACTGTGCTGCCTCCTGGCACTTTGAAACGTGACACACTCATCCTCATTCTTCGCTTTGCCCTTGTCTATCACCTCCCCTGAAAATCTGTTCCTAAGTGGCTTTTCCCAGCTCCAACCTACCCTTGGCAGTCTTTTCTCTCCCTGTGGTAAAGCCTGTCACACTGCACCATGGAAATGCCGGTTGTCCCCCTGAGAAGAGAAAAGGGACAGTGAGGGCCCCCCAGCATTTGCAGCTCTAGTGCAGAGCCCCATGCCTGGCTTGCAGGAAATGCCAGATCATGAAGACAAACGGAGATCATCCTCTGGCTAAAACCAGCTCTTCTTTGCCTACCGCAGGATCTGGATCATTAAAGAGCAGCCAGTTATTATGGCTGTTTTTCTAGGGATTTTTTCCCCATATATTTCCAAGGGCTTTAATCTTTATATAGCACTTTATTCAGGCTTCAACCACTTCCTAGTCAGATCAGGTGAAATCATTTTCCTTCCCATACCCTCGATGTTTTTCTCACCTAGTAATTCTTTTTTTAAAGATCTTATTTACCCATTTGACAGATCACAAGTAGGCAGAGAGGTGGCAGAGAGAAAGGGGTAAGCAGGCTCCCCGCTGAGCAAAGAGCCTGATGTGGGGCTCCATCCCAGGACCCTGAAATCATGACCTGAGCGGAAGGCAGAGGCCTAAACCACTGAGCCACCCAAGAGCCCCTTATCTGGTAATTTTTAATCAATGTGGATTTGCTGCATCAAATAGTTCCTTCTTCTTCAAATATAAATATAGAAATATATTGATCAAGTCACACGCATGTCTTAGGAGAATGTCATACCTTTAGTAGCAACCTTGAAATCTTGGCCATTGGTTATGATTTTTGTTTTGGTTTGATTTGGTTCGGTTTTTGTAATTTTAAAAATCCCTCCAGCCCTTGGCTCTGTCTGACCTGATTGCTTTCAGCTGTTTCTGCAACAAAGTTGTCCCAGCTGCGAAAACTCTCATTGTTTCCAGTGGCGCCCCCTTCTGAACACTTTGTTAATAGAAAGCTTTTTTTTTTTTTGGCTATGGTAAATGTGGAACAACAGTAGATATTTCAAAGAGGTGAACCACAGATAAATTTCTCTAAGGGTGGGGTGAGGGTTACTCAAAAAGGAACTTGACAAGGCTTTTAAAGATATCGACAATCATTATAACATAACGTGACTGATTGTTACCGTGCTCTTAACTGGGCAAACACTTGTTGGCTTCCAAGATAGACTAACATAGTTGAGATGGTTCTAGCGGCCTGCTAGCACAGGGTCTCATGAGCCAGGGATTCTAGCCACTGGCTGTGCAAGGTTGAGACCTGTTAGTGATTCTATTTTTTCCTCTACAGAATGGGTCTTGCTACATTCCAGGTCCTTTCTACCCCAATAAATAATGCGGCGATTCTCTCAGTGAGTTGTACTTTTGGTTTAAACAGCCAACTGTCTGTTATAAAGGACTTTTGTTTAAATTCCTTTAAAAAAAAAGTCGTTTCAAAAAAATCTTTTTTTTTATTTTTTGATCCCATAGGTTTACTCTGATTCTGGAACTTTGTCATTTTGACCTTCTCTGCTGATTAAAATATTCTTCATCATCAGCACCTACTGCTCTCCTCTCCTGGTGTGGTCTCTCGGGAAGGGGACTTCTCTAGCTCTTCTAGCAGGAGATGGGCACTTCCCCTCTACCCCTGTTGCCAGACCAACCTTACGTATCCTGCAGGGTCAGGTCGGCCTGGCCTTTTATCTGTTGTTCTCTTCTGAGTGGTTAGTTTTTCATCGATACCGTGCTTTGCTTTTGTCAGGATTTACCCTGGTCTATCAAAACCCTTTTCTTGTACCAGTGAAGCCTAAGAAACAGTCCTGATGAGAGAACCAGGAACTCGAACAGATCATATTTATCCTGAATGTTCCGTCCAAAATGAAAAATACATTTCTGAGGAGCCTCAAGATCTCTGAGAAGGGAAGTTTCACCAACTCTGTCATGTAGGGGCATCAATTCCGATTCTGTGTCAATTTTCCGACTTTCCCAGCTAATACTTCTCTACCTCAGAAAGCCCACTCTCAACCGTTTCCTCTCTCAAAGGCAGTTGCTCTTAGAGTCTGCACATGGCACTTGGGGCCTGCTGGTCATTGGCTACTGCCCTCTCTACCTTGGGCCTAACAGCTGCGGGGCATCAAGATGAGAATGTCTCTTGTTCTAAGACTTAATATAGTTGGGTGCACATGGTTAAGGAATAATCACTTATTTTGTTGATCCAAGTGTTCGACCTTTCTTAATTATTCTAGTACCACAGTTTACTTGTTCTAAGATTTGTCCCCCCCCCATTTTAATATCTCTTAAGGTGGCACTTACCTTGCACTTGAGGACATATCCTAGTTTAACTGACAGCATTTCTCTTTCTTAGTCGAACATAAACTATAGTGCATCTTACCCTTGATGAAAGCTAGGATGCAATTAAATACTCTATTATGGTTACGATTCTGATATTTGAAATCCTCCGGTAGCTCCCTGTGCCCCCACAGTGTAGTACCTCACCTCCTCGGCATAGTATACAAACCATCTCACCCCAGTGTTAACCCCGGGGCTCAGCCTCCATCCCCAGGTGATGCTGCCAGATCAGCTGTCGGTTATCATGAACTTGCTGTAGTTTCCTGAATGCACTGTGCTGCCTCCTGGCACTTTGAAACGTGACACACTCATCCTCATTCTTCGCTTTGCCCTTGTCTATCACCTCCCCTGAAAATCTGTTCCTAAGTGGCTTTTCCCAGCTCCAACCTACCCTTGGCAGTCTTTTCTCTCCCTGTGGTAAAGCCTGTCACACTGCACCATGGACATGCCGGTTGTCCCCCTGAGAAGAGAAAAGGGACAGTGAGGGCCCCCCAGCATTTGCAGCTCTAGTGCAGAGCCCCATGCCTGGCTTGCAGGAAATGCCAGATCATGAAGACAAACGGAGATCATCCTCTGGCTAAAACCAGCTCTTCTTTGCCTACCGCAGGATCTGGATCATTAAAGAGCAGCCAGTTATTATGGCTGTTTTTCTAGGGATTTTTTCCCCATATATTTCCCAGGGCTTTACTCTTTATATAGCACTTTAATTCAGGCTTCAACCACTTCCTAGTCAGATCAGGTGAAATCATTTTCCTTCCCATACCCTCGATGTTTTTCTCACCTAGTAATTCTTTTTTTAAAGATCTTATTTACCCATTTGACAGATCACAAGTAGGCAGAGAGGTGGCAGAGAGAAAGGGGTAAGCAGGCTCCCCGCTGAGCAAAGAGCCTGATGTGGGGCTCCATCCCAGGACCCTGAAATCATGACCTGAGCGGAAGGCAGAGGCCTAAACCACTGAGCCACCCAAGAGCCCCTTATCTGGTAATTTTTAATCAATGTGGATTTGCTGCATCAAATAGTTCCTTCTTCTTCAAATATAAATATAGAAATATATTGATCAAGTCACACGCATGTCTTAGGAGAATGTCATACCTTTAGTAGCAACCTTGAAATCTTGGCCATTGGTTATGATTTTTGTTTTGGTTTGATTTGGTTCGGTTTTTGTAATTTTAAAAATCCCTCCAGCCCTTGGCTCTGTCTGACCTGATTGCTTTCAGCTGTTTCTGCAACAAAGTTGTCCCAGCTGCGAAAACTCTCATTGTTTCCAGTGGCGCCCCCTTCTGAACACTTTGTTAATAGAAAGCTTTTTTTTTTTTTGGCTATGGTAAATGTGGAACAACAGTAGATATTTCAAAGAGGTGAACCACAGATAAATTTCTCTAAGGGTGGGGTGAGGGTTACTCAAAAAGGAACTTGACAAGGCTTTTAAAGATATCGACAATCATTATAACATAACGTGACTGATTGTTACCGTGCTCTTAACTGGGCAAACACTTGTTGGCTTCCAAGATAGACTAACATAGTTGAGATGGTTCTAACGGCCTGCTAGCACAGGGTCTCATGAGCCAGGGATTCTAGCCACTGGCTGTGCAAGGTTGAGACCTGTTAGTGATTCTATTTTTTCCTCTACAGAATGGGTCTTGCTACATTCCAGGTCCTTTCTACCCCAATAAATAATGCGGCGATTCTCTCAGTGAGTTGTACTTTTGGTTTAAACAGCCAACTGTCTGTTATAAAGGACTTTTGTTTAAATTCCTTTAAAAAAAAAGTCGTTTCAAAAAAATCTTTTTTTTTATTTTTTGATCCCATAGGTTTACTCTGATTCTGGAACTTTGTCATTTTGACCTTCTCTGCTGATTAAAATATTCTTCATCATCAGCACCTACTGCTCTCCTCTCCTGGTGTGGTCTCTCGGGAAGGGGACTTCTCTAGCTCTTCTAGCAGGAGATGGGCACTTCCCCTCTACCCCTGTTGCCAGACCAACCTTACGTATCCTGCAGGGTCAGGTCGGCCTGGCCTTTTATCTGTTGTTCTCTTCTGAGTGGTTAGTTTTTCATCGATACCGTGCTTTGCTTTTGTCAGGATTTACCCTGGTCTATCAAAACCCTTTTCTTGTACCAGTGAAGCCTAAGAAACAGTCCTGATGAGAGAACCAGGAACTCGAACAGATCATATTTATCCTGAATGTTCCGTCCAAAATGAAAAATACATTTCTGAGGAGCCTCAAGATCTCTGAGAAGGGAAGTTTCACCAACTCTGTCATGTAGGGGCATCAATTCCGATTCTGTGTCAATTTTCCGACTTTCCCAGCTAATACTTCTCTACCTCAGAAAGCCCACTCTCAACCGTTTCCTCTCTCAAAGGCAGTTGCTCTTAGAGTCTGCACATGGCACTTGGGGCCTGCTTGTCATTGGTTACTGCCCTCTGTACCTTGGGCCTAACAGCTGCGGGGCATCAAGATGAGAATGTCTCTTGTTCTAAGACTTAATATAGTTGGGTGCACATGGTTAAAGAATAATCACTTATTTTGTTGATCCAAGTGTTCGACCTTTCTTAATTATTCTAGTACCACAGTTTACTTGTTCTAAGATTTGTCCCCCCCCCCATTTTAATATCTCTTAAGGTGGCACTTACCTTGCACTTGAGGACATATCCTAGTTTAACTGACAGCATTTCTCTTTCTTAGTCGAACATAAACTATAGTGCATCTTACCCTTGATGAAAGCTAGGATGCAATTAAATACTCTATTATGGTTACGATTCTGATATTTGAAATCCTCCGGTAGCTCCCTGTGCCCCCACAGTGTAGTACCTCACCTCCTCGGCATAGTATACAAACCATCTCACCCCAGTGTTAACCCCGGGGCTCAGCCTCCATCCCCAGGTGATGCTGCCAGATCAGCTGTCGGTTATCATGAACTTGCTGTAGTTTCCTGAATGCACTGTGCTGCCTCCTGGCACTTTGAAACGTGACACACTCATCCTCATTCTTCGCTTTGCCCTTGTCTATCACCTCCCCTGAAAATCTGTTCCTAAGTGGCTTTTCCCAGCTCCAACCTACCCTTGGCAGTCTTTTCTCTCCCTGTGGTAAAGCCTGTCACACTGCACCATGGAAATGCCGGTTGTCCCCCTGAGAAGAGAAAAGGGACAGTGAGGGCCCCCCAGCATTTGCAGCTCTAGTGCAGAGCCCCATGCCTGGCTTGCAGGAAATGCCAGATCATGAAGACAAACGGAGATCATCCTCTGGCTAAAACCAGCTCTTCTTTGCCTACCGCAGGATCTGGATCATTAAAGAGCAGCCAGTTATTATGGCTGTTTTTCTAGGGATTTTTTCCCCATATATTTCCAAGGGCTTTAATCTTTATATAGCAGTTTATTCAGGCTTCAACCACTTCCTAGTCAGATCAGGTGAAATCATTTTCCTTCCCATACCCTCGATGTTTTTCTCACCTAGTAATTCTTTTTTTAAAGATCTTATTTACCCATTTGACAGATCACAAGTAGGCAGAGAGGTGGCAGAGAGAAAGGGGTAAGCAGGCTCCCCGCTGAGCAAAGAGCCTGATGTGGGGCTCCATCCCAGGACCCTTAAATCATGACCTGAGCGGAAGGCAGAGGCCTAAACCACTGAGCCACCCAAGAGCCCCTTATCTGGTAATTTTTAATCAATGTGGATTTGCTGCATCAAATAGTTCCTTCTTCTTCAAATATAAATATAGAAATATATTGATCAAGTCACACGCATGTCTTAGGAGAATGTCATACCTTTAGTAGCAACCTTGAAATCTTGGCCATTGGTTATGATTTTTGTTTTGGTTTGATTTGGTTCGGTTTTTGTAATTTTAAAAATCCCTCCAGCCCTTGGCTCTGTCTGACCTGATTGCTTTCAGCTGTTTCTGCAACAAAGTTGTCCCAGCTGCGAAAACTCTCATTGTTTCCAGTGGCGCCCCCTTCTGAACACTTTGTTAATAGAAAGCTTTTTTTTTTTTTGGCTATGGTAAATGTGGAACAACAGTAGATATTTCAAAGAGGTGAACCACAGATAAATTTCTCTAAGGGTGGGGTGAGGGTTACTCAAAAAGGAACTTGACAAGGCTTTTAAAGATATCGACAATCATTATAACATAACGTGACTGATTGTTACCGTGCTCTTAACTGGGCAAACACTTGTTGGCTTCCAAGATAGACTAACATAGTTGAGATGGTTCTAGCGGCCTGCTAGCACAGGGTCTCATGAGCCAGGGATTCTAGCCACTGGCTGTGCAAGGTTGAGACCTGTTAGTGATTCTATTTTTTCCTCTACAGAATGGGTCTTGCTACATTCCAGGTCCTTTCTACCCCAATAAATAATGCGGCGATTCTCTCAGTGAGTTGTACTTTTGGTTTAAACAGCCAACTGTCTGTTATAAAGGACTTTTGTTTAAATTCCTTTAAAAAAAAAGTCGTTTCAAAAAAATCTTTTTTTTTATTTTTTGATCCCATAGGTTTACTCTGATTCTGGAACTTTGTCATTTTGACCTTCTCTGCTGATTAAAATATTCTTCATCATCAGCACCTACTGCTCTCCTCTCCTGGTGTGGTCTCTCGGGAAGGGGACTTCTCTAGCTCTTCTAGCAGGAGATGGGCACTTCCCCTCTACCCCTGTTGCCAGACCAACCTTACGTATCCTGCAGGGTCAGGTCGGCCTGGCCTTTTATCTGTTGTTCTCTTCTGAGTGGTTAGTTTTTCATCGATACCGTGCTTTGCTTTTGTCAGGATTTACCCTGGTCTATCAAAACCCTTTTCTTGTACCAGTGAAGCCTAAGAAACAGTCCTGATGAGAGAACCAGGAACTCGAACAGATCATATTTATCCTGAATGTTCCGTCCAAAATGAAAAATACATTTCTGAGGAGCCTCAAGATCTCTGAGAAGGGAAGTTTCACCAACTCTGTCATGTAGGGGCATCAATTCCGATTCTGTGTCAATTTTCCGACTTTCCCAGCTAATACTTCTCTACCTCAGAAAGCCCACTCTCAACCGTTTCCTCTCTCAAAGGCAGTTGCTCTTAGAGTCTGCACATGGCACTTGGGGCCTGCTGGTCATTGGCTACTGCCCTCTCTACCTTGGGCCTAACAGCTGCGGGGCATCAAGATGAGAATGTCTCTTGTTCTAAGACTTAATATAGTTGGGTGCACATGGTTAAGGAATAATCACTTATTTTGTTGATCCAAGTGTTCGACCTTTCTTAATTATTCTAGTACCACAGTTTACTTGTTCTAAGATTTGTCCCCCCCCCATTTTAATATCTCTTAAGGTGGCACTTACCTTGCACTTGAGGACATATCCTAGTTTAACTGACAGCATTTCTCTTTCTTAGTCGAACATAAACTATAGTGCATCTTACCCTTGATGAAAGCTAGGATGCAATTAAATACTCTATTATGGTTACGATTCTGATATTTGAAATCCTCCGGTAGCTCCCTGTGCCCCCACAGTGTAGTACCTCACCTCCTCGGCATAGTATACAAACCATCTCACCCCAGTGTTAACCCCGGGGCTCAGCCTCCATCCCCAGGTGATGCTGCCAGATCAGCTGTCGGTTATCATGAACTTGCTGTAGTTTCCTGAATGCACTGTGCTGCCTCCTGGCACTTTGAAACGTGACACACTCATCCTCATTCTTCGCTTTGCCCTTGTCTATCACCTCCCCTGAAAATCTGTTCCTAAGTGGCTTTTCCCAGCTCCAACCTACCCTTGGCAGTCTTTTCTCTCCCTGTGGTAAAGCCTGTCACACTGCACCATGGACATGCCGGTTGTCCCCCTGAGAAGAGAAAAGGGACAGTGAGGGCCCCCCAGCATTTGCAGCTCTAGTGCAGAGCCCCATGCCTGGCTTGCAGGAAATGCCAGATCATGAAGACAAACGGAGATCATCCTCTGGCTAAAACCAGCTCTTCTTTGCCTACCGCAGGATCTGGATCATTAAAGAGCAGCCAGTTATTATGGCTGTTTTTCTAGGGATTTTTTCCCCATATATTTCCCAGGGCTTTACTCTTTATATAGCACTTTAATTCAGGCTTCAACCACTTCCTAGTCAGATCAGGTGAAATCATTTTCCTTCCCATACCCTCGATGTTTTTCTCACCTAGTAATTCTTTTTTTAAAGATCTTATTTACCCATTTGACAGATCACAAGTAGGCAGAGAGGTGGCAGAGAGAAAGGGGTAAGCAGGCTCCCCGCTGAGCAAAGAGCCTGATGTGGGGCTCCATCCCAGGACCCTGAAATCATGACCTGAGCGGAAGGCAGAGGCCTAAACCACTGAGCCACCCAAGAGCCCCTTATCTGGTAATTTTTAATCAATGTGGATTTGCTGCATCAAATAGTTCCTTCTTCTTCAAATATAAATATAGAAATATATTGATCAAGTCACACGCATGTCTTAGGAGAATGTCATACCTTTAGTAGCAACCTTGAAATCTTGGCCATTGGTTATGATTTTTGTTTTGGTTTGATTTGGTTCGGTTTTTGTAATTTTAAAAATCCCTCCAGCCCTTGGCTCTGTCTGACCTGATTGCTTTCAGCTGTTTCTGCAACAAAGTTGTCCCAGCTGCGAAAACTCTCATTGTTTCCAGTGGCGCCCCCTTCTGAACACTTTGTTAATAGAAAGCTTTTTTTTTTTTTGGCTATGGTAAATGTGGAACAACAGTAGATATTTCAAAGAGGTGAACCACAGATAAATTTCTCTAAGGGTGGGGTGAGGGTTACTCAAAAAGGAACTTGACAAGGCTTTTAAAGATATCGACAATCATTATAACATAACGTGACTGATTGTTACCGTGCTCTTAACTGGGCAAACACTTGTTGGCTTCCAAGATAGACTAACATAGTTGAGATGGTTCTAACGGCCTGCTAGCACAGGGTCTCATGAGCCAGGGATTCTAGCCACTGGCTGTGCAAGGTTGAGACCTGTTAGTGATTCTATTTTTTCCTCTACAGAATGGGTCTTGCTACATTCCAGGTCCTTTCTACCCCAATAAATAATGCGGCGATTCTCTCAGTGAGTTGTACTTTTGGTTTAAACAGCCAACTGTCTGTTATAAAGGACTTTTGTTTAAATTCCTTTAAAAAAAAAGTCGTTTCAAAAAAATCTTTTTTTTTATTTTTTGATCCCATAGGTTTACTCTGATTCTGGAACTTTGTCATTTTGACCTTCTCTGCTGATTAAAATATTCTTCATCATCAGCACCTACTGCTCTCCTCTCCTGGTGTGGTCTCTCGGGAAGGGGACTTCTCTAGCTCTTCTAGCAGGAGATGGGCACTTCCCCTCTACCCCTGTTGCCAGACCAACCTTACGTATCCTGCAGGGTCAGGTCGGCCTGGCCTTTTATCTGTTGTTCTCTTCTGAGTGGTTAGTTTTTCATCGATACCGTGCTTTGCTTTTGTCAGGATTTACCCTGGTCTATCAAAACCCTTTTCTTGTACCAGTGAAGCCTAAGAAACAGTCCTGATGAGAGAACCAGGAACTCGAACAGATCATATTTATCCTGAATGTTCCGTCCAAAATGAAAAATACATTTCTGAGGAGCCTCAAGATCTCTGAGAAGGGAAGTTTCACCAACTCTGTCATGTAGGGGCATCAATTCCGATTCTGTGTCAATTTTCCGACTTTCCCAGCTAATACTTCTCTACCTCAGAAAGCCCACTCTCAACCGTTTCCTCTCTCAAAGGCAGTTGCTCTTAGAGTCTGCACATGGCACTTGGGGCCTGCTGGTCATTGGCTACTGCCCTCTGTACCTTGGGCCTAACAGCTGCGGGGCATCAAGATGAGAATGTCTCTTGTTCTAAGACTTAATATAGTTGGGTGCACATGGTTAAGGAATAATCACTTATTTTGTTGATCCAAGTGTTCGACCTTTCTTAATTATTCTAGTACCACAGTTTACTTGTTCTAAGATTTGTCCCCCCCCCATTTTAATATCTCTTAAGGTGGCACTTACCTTGCACTTGAGGACATATCCTAGTTTAACTGACAGCATTTCTCTTTCTTAGTCGAACATAAACTATAGTGCATCTTACCCTTGATGAAAGCTAGGATGCAATTAAATACTCTATTATGGTTACGATTCTGATATTTGAAATCCTCCGGTAGCTCCCTGTGCCCCCACAGTGTAGTACCTCACCTCCTCGGCATAGTATACAAACCATCTCACCCCAGTGTTAACCCCGGGGCTCAGCCTCCATCCCCAGGTGATGCTGCCAGATCAGCTGTCGGTTATCATGAACTTGCTGTAGTTTCCTGAATGCACTGTGCTGCCTCCTGGCACTTTGAAACGTGACACACTCATCCTCATTCTTCGCTTTGCCCTTGTCTATCACCTCCCCTGAAAATCTGTTCCTAAGTGGCTTTTCCCAGCTCCAACCTACCCTTGGCAGTCTTTTCTCTCCCTGTGGTAAAGCCTGTCACACTGCACCATGGACATGCCGGTTGTCCCCCTGAGAAGAGAAAAGGGACAGTGAGGGCCCCCCAGCATTTGCAGCTCTAGTGCAGAGCCCCATGCCTGGCTTGCAGGAAATGCCAGATCATGAAGACAAACGGAGATCATCCTCTGGCTAAAACCAGCTCTTCTTTGCCTACCGCAGGATCTGGATCATTAAAGAGCAGCCAGTTATTATGGCTGTTTTTCTAGGGATTTTTTCCCCATATATTTCCCAGGGCTTTACTCTTTATATAGCACTTTAATTCAGGCTTCAACCACTTCCTAGTCAGATCAGGTGAAATCATTTTCCTTCCCATACCCTCGATGTTTTTCTCACCTAGTAATTCTTTTTTTAAAGATCTTATTTACCCATTTGACAGATCACAAGTAGGCAGAGAGGTGGCAGAGAGAAAGGGGTAAGCAGGCTCCCCGCTGAGCAAAGAGCCTGATGTGGGGCTCCATCCCAGGACCCTGAAATCATGACTTGAGCGGAAGGCAGAGGCCTAAACCACTGAGCCACCCAAGAGCCCCTTATCTGGTAATTTTTAATCAATGTGGATTTGCTGCATCAAATAGTTCCTTCTTCTTCAAATATAAATATAGAAATATATTGATCAAGTCACACGCATGTCTTAGGAGAATGTCATACATTTAGTAGCAACCTTGAAATCTTGGCCATTGGTTATGATTTTTGTTTTGGTTTGATTTGGTTCGGTTTTTGTAATTTTAAAAATCCCTCCAGCCCTTGGCTCTGTCTGACCTGATTGCTTTCAGCTGTTTCTGCAACAAAGTTGTCCCAGCTGCGAAAACTCTCATTGTTTCCAGTGGCGCCCCCTTCTGAACACTTTGTTAATAGAAAGCTTTTTTTTTTTTTTTTTTTGGCTATGGTAAATGTGGAACAACAGTAGATATTTCAAAGAGGTGAACCACAGATAAATTTCTCTAAGGGTGGGGTGAGGGTTACTCAAAAAGGAACTTGACAAGGCTTTTAAAGATATCGACAATCATTATAACATAACGTGACTGATTGTTACCGTGCTCTTAACTGGGCAAACACTTGTTGGCTTCCAAGATAGACTAACATAGTTGAGATGGTTCTAGCGGCCTGCTAGCACAGGGTCTCATGAGCCAGGGATTCTAGCCACTGGCTGTGCAAGGTTGAGACCTGTTAGTGATTCTATTTTTTCCTCTACAGAATGGGTCTTGCTACATTCCAGGTCCTTTCTACCCCAATAAATAATGCGGCGATTCTCTCAGTGAGTTGTACTTTTGGTTTAAACAGCCAACTGTCTGTTATAAAGGACTTTTGTTTAAATTCCTTTAAAAAAAAAGTCGTTTCAAAAAAATCTTTTTTTTAATTTTTTGATCCCATAGGTTTACTCTGATCCTGGAACTTTGTCATTTTGACGTTCTCTGCTGATTAAAATATTCTTCATCATCAGCACCTACTGCTCTCCTCTCCTGGTGTGGTCTCTCGGGAAGGGGACTTCTCTAGCTCCTCTAGCAGGAGATGGGCACTTCCCCTCTACCCCTGTTGCCAGACCAACCTTACGTATCCTGCAGGGTCAGGTCGGCCTGGCCTTTTATCTGTTGTTCTCTTCTGAGTGGTTAGTTTTTCATCGATACCGTGCTTTGCTTTTGTCAGGATTTACCCTGGTCTATCAAAACCCTTTTCTTGTACCAGTGAAGCCTAAGAAACAGTCCTGATGAGAGAACCAGGAACTCGAACAGATCATATTTATCCTGAATGTTCCGTCCAAAATGAAAAATACATTTCTGAGGAGCCTCAAGATCTCTGAGAAGGGAAGTTTCACCAACTCTGTCATGTAGGGGCATCAATTCCGATTCTGTGTCAATTTTCCGACTTTCCCAGCTAATACTTCTCTACCTCAGAAAGCCCACTCTCAACCGTTTCCTCTCTCAAAGGCAGTTGCTCTTAGAGTCTGCACATGGCACTTGGGGCCTGCTGGTCATTGGCTACTGCCCTCTGTACCTTGGGCCTAACAGCTGCGGGGCATCAAGATGAGAATGTCTCTTGTTCTAAGACTTAATATAGTTGGGTGCACATGGTTAAGGAATAATCACTTATTTTGTTGATCCAAGTGTTCGACCTTTCTTAATTATTCTAGTACCACAGTTTACTTGTTCTAAGATTTGTCCCCCCCCCCCATTTTAATATCTCTTAAGGTGGCACTTACCTTGCACTTGAGGACATATCCTAGTTTAACTGACAGCATTTCTCTTTCTTAGTCGAACATAAACTATAGTGCATCTTACCCTTGATGAAAGCTAGGATGCAATTAAATACTCTATTATGGTTACGATTCTGATATTTGAAATCCTCCGGTAGCTCCCTGTGCCCCCACAGTGTAGTACCTCACCTCCTCGGCATAGTATACAAACCATCTCACCCCAGTGTTAACCCCGGGGCTCAGCCTCCATCCCCAGGTGATGCTGCCAGATCAGCTGTCGGTTATCATGAACTTGCTGTAGTTTCCTGAATGCACTGTGCTGCCTCCTGGCACTTTGAAACGTGACACACTCATCCTCATTCTTCGCTTTGCCCTTGTCTATCACCTCCCCTGAAAATCTGTTCCTAAGTGGCTTTTCCCAGCTCCAACCTACCCTTGGCAGTCTTTTCTCTCCCTGTGGTAAAGCCTGTCACACTGCACCATGGACATGCCGGTTGTCCCCCTGAGAAGAGAAAAGGGACAGTGAGGGCCCCCCAGCATTTGCAGCTCTAGTGCAGAGCCCCATGCCTGGCTTGCAGGAAATGCCAGATCATGAAGACAAACGGAGGTCATCCTCTGGCTAAAACCAGCTCTTCTTTGCCTACCGCAGGATCTGGATCATTAAAGAGCAGCCAGTTATTATGGCTGTTTTTCTAGGGATTTTTTCCCCATATATTTCCCAGGGCTTTACTCTTTATATAGCACTTTAATTCAGGCTTCAACCACTTCCTAGTCAGATCAGGTGAAATCATTTTCCTTCCCATACCCTCGATGTTTTTCTCACCTAGTAATTCTTTTTTTAAAGATCTTATTTACCCATTTGACAGATCACAAGTAGGCAGAGAGGTGGCAGAGAGAAAGGGGTAGGCAGGCTCCCCGCTGAGCAAAGAGCCTGATGTGGGGCTCCATCCCAGGACCCTGAAATCATGACCTGAGCGGAAGGCAGAGGCCTAAACCACTGAGCCACCCAAGAGCCCCTTATCTGGTAATTTTTAATCAATGTGGATTTGCTGCATCAATAGTTCCTTCTTCTTCAAATATAAATATAGAAATATATTGATCAAGTCACACGCATGTCTTAGGAGAATGTCATACCTTTAGTAGCAACCTTGAAATCTTGGCCATTGGTTATGATTTTTGTTTTGGTTTGATTTGGTTCGGTTTTTGTAATTTTAAAAATCCCTCCAGCCCTTGGCTCTGTCTGACCTGATTGCTTTCAGCTGTTTCTGCAACAAAGTAGTCCCAGCTGCGAAAACTCTCATTGTTTCCAGTGGCGCCCCCTTCTGAACACTTTGTTAGTAGAAAGCTTCTTTTTTTTTTTTTTTTTTTTTTTTTTTTTGGCTATGGTAAATGTGGAACAACAGTAGATATTTCAAAGAGGTGAACCACAGATAAATTTCTCTAAGGTTGGGGTGAGGGTTACTCAAAAAGGAACTTGACAAGGCTTTTAAAGATATCGACAATCATTATAACATAACGTGACTGATTGTTACCGTGCTCTTAACTGGGCAATCACTTGTTGGCTTCCAAGATAGACTAACATAGTTGAGATGGTTCTAGCGGCCTGCTAGCACAGGGTCTCATGAGCCAGGGATTCTAGCCACTGGCTGTGCAAGGTTGAGACCTGTTAGTGATTCTATTTTTTCCTCTACAGAATGGGTCTTGCTACATTCCAGGTCCTTTCTACCCCAATAAATAATGCGGCGATTCTCTCAGTGAGTTGTACTTTTGGTTTAAACAGCCAACTGTCTGTTATAAAGGACTTTTGTTTAAATTCCTGTAAAAAAAAAGTCGTTTCAAAAAAATCTTTTTTTTAATTTTTTGATCCCATAGGTTTACTCTGATCCTGGAACTTTGTCATTTTGACCTTCTCTGCTGATTAAAATATTCTTCATCATCAGCACCTACTGCTCTCCTCTCCTGGTGTGGTCTCTCGGGAAGGGGACTTCTCTAGCTCTTCTAGCAGGAGATGGGCACTTCCCCTCTACCCCTGTTGCCAGACCAACCTTACCTATCCTGCAGGGTCAGGTCGGCCTGTCCTTTTATCTCTTGTTCTCTTCTGAGTGGTTAGTTTTTCATCGATACCGTGCTTTGCTTTTGTCAGGATTTACCCTGGTCTATCAAAACCCTTTTCTTGTACCAGTGAAGCCTAAGAAACAGTCCTGATGAGAGAACCAGGAACTCGAACAGATCATATTTATCCTGAATGTTCCGTCCAAAATGAAAAATACATTTCTGAGGAGCCTCAAGATCTCTGAGAAGGGAAGTTTCACCAACTCTGTCATGTAGGGGCATCAATTCCGATTCTGTGTCAATTTTCCGACTTTCCCAGCTAATACTTCTCTACCTCAGAAAGCCCACTCTCAGCCGTTTCCTCTCTCAAAGGCAGTTGCTCTTAGAGTCTGCACATGGCACTTGGGGCCTGCTGGTCATTGGCTACTGCCCTCTGTACCTTGGGCCTAACAGCTGCGGGGCATCAAGATGAGAATGTCTCTTGTTCTAAGACTTAATATAGTTGGGTGCACATGGTTAAGGAATAATCACTTATTTTGTTGATCCAAGTGTTCGAATTTTCTTAGTTATTCTAGTACCACAGTTTACTTGTTCTAAGATTTGTCCCCCCCCCCCATTTTAATATCTCTGAAGGTGGCATTTACCTTGCACTTGAGGACATATCCTAGTTTAACTGACAGCATTTCTCTTTCTTAGTCGAACATAAACTATAGTGCATCTTACCCTTGATGAAAGCTAGGATGCAATTAAATACTCTATTATGGTTACGATTCTGATATTTGAAATCCTCCGGTAGCTCCCTGTGCCCCCACAGTGTAGTACCTCACCTCCTCGGCATAGTATACAAACCATCTCACCCCAGTGTTAACCCCGGGGCTCAGCCTCCATCCCCAGGTGATGCTGCCAGATCAGCTGTCGGTTATCATGAACTTGCTGTAGTTTCCTGAATGCACTGTGCTGCCTCCTGGCACTTTGAAACGTGACACACTCATCCTCATTCTTCGCTTTGCCCTTGTCTATCACCTCCCCTGAAAATCTGTTCCTAAGTGGCTTTTCCCAGCTCCAACCTACCCTTGGCAGTCTTTTCTCTCCCTGTGGTAAAGCCTGTCACACTGCACCATGGACATGCCGGTTGTCCCCCTGAGAAGAGAAAAGGGACAGTGAGGGCCCCCCAGCATTTGCAGCTCTAGTGCAGAGCCCCATGCCTGGCTTGCAGGAAATGCCAGATCATGAAGACAAACGGAGATCATCCTCTGGCTAAAACCAGCTCTTCTTTGCCTACCGCAGGATCTGGATCATTAAAGAGCAGCCAGTTATTATGGCTGTTTTTCTAGGGATTTTTTCCCCATATATTTCCCAGGGCTTTACTCTTTATATAGCACTTTAATTCAGGCTTCAACCACTTCCTAGTCAGATCAGGTGAAATCATTTTCCTTCCCATACCCTCGATGTTTTTCTCACCTAGTAATTCTTTTTTTAAAGATCTTATTTACCCATTTGACAGATCACAAGTAGGCAGAGAGGTGGCAGAGAGAAAGGGGTAGGCAGGCTCCCCGCTGAGCAAAGAGCCTGATGTGGGGCTCCATCCCAGGACCCTGAAATCATGACCTGAGCGGAAGGCAGAGGCCTAAACCACTGAGCCACCCAAGAGCCCCTTATCTGGTAATTTTTAATCAATGTGGATTTGCTGCATCAAATAGTTCCTTCTTCTTCAAATATAAATATAGAAATATATTGATCAAGTCACACGCATGTCTTAGGAGAATGTCATACCTTTAGTAGCAACCTTGAAATCTTGGCCATTGGTTATGATTTTTGTTTTGGTTTGATTTGGTTCGGTTTTTGTAATTTTAAAAATCCCTCCAGCCCTTGGCTCTGTCTGACCTGATTGCTTTCAGCTGTTTCTGCAACAAAGTTGTCCCAGCTGCGAAAACTCTCATTGTTTCCAGTGGCGCCCCCTTCTGAACACTTTGTTAGTAGAAAGCTTTTTTTTTTTTTTTTTTTTTTTTTTTTTTTTTTTTTTTTTTTTTTTGGCTATGGTAAATGTGGAACAACAGTAGATATTTCAAAGAGGTGAACCACAGATAAATTTCTCTAAGGGTGGGGTGAGGGTTACTCAAAAAGGAACTTGACAAGGCTTTTAAAGATATCGACAATCATTATAACATAACGTGACTGATTGTTACCGTGCTCTTAACTGGGCAAACACTTGTTGGCTTCCAAGATAGACTAACATAGTTGAGATGGTTCTAGCGGCCTGCTAGCACAGGGTCTCATGAGCCAGGGATTCTAGCCACTGGCTGTGCAAGGTTGAGACCTGTTAGTGATTCTATTTTTTCCTCTACAGAATGGGTCTTGCTACATTCCAGGTCCTTTCTACCCCAATAAATAATGCGGCGATTCTCTCAGTGAGTTGTACTTTTGGTTTAAACAGCCAACTGTCTGTTATAAAGGACTTTTGTTTAAATTCCTTTAAAAAAAAAGTCGTTTCAAAAAAATCTTTTTTTTTTATTTTTTGATCCCATAGGTTTACTCTGATCCTGGAACTTTGTCATTTTGACCTTCTCTGCTGATTAAAATATTCTTCATCATCAGCACCTACTGCTCTCCTCTCCTGGTGTGGTCTCTCGGGAAGGGGACTTCTCTAGCTCTTCTAGCAGGAGATGGGCACTTCCCCTCTACCCCTGTTGCCAGACCAACCTTACGTGTCCTGCAGGGTCAGGTCGGCCTGTCCTTTTATCTCTTGTTCTCTTCTGAGTGGTTAGTTTTTCATAGATACCGTGCTTTGCTTTTGTCAGGATTTACCCTGGTCTATCAAAACCCTTTTCTTGTACCAGTGAAGCCTAAGAAACAGTCCTGATGAGAGAACCAGGAACTCGAACAGATCATATTTATCCTGAATGTTCCGTCTAAAATGAAAAATACATTTCTGAGGAGCCTCAAGATCTCTGAGAAGGGAAGTTTCACCAACTCTGTCATGTAGGGGCATCAATTCCGATTCTGTGTCAATTTTCCGACTTTCCCAGCTAATACTTCTCTACCTCAGAAAGCCCACTCTCAACCGTTTCCTCTCTCAAAGGCAGTTGCTCTTAGAGTCTGCACATGGCACTTGGGGCCTGCTGGTCATTGGCTACTGCCCTCTGTACCTTGGGCCTAACAGCTGCGGGGCATCAAGATGAGAATGTCTCTTGTTCTAAGACTTAATATAGTTGGGTGCACATGGTTAAGGAATAATCACTTATTTTGTTGATCCAAGTGTTCGACCTTTCTTAGTTATTCTAGTACCACAGTTTACTTGTTCTAAGATTTGTCCCCCCCCCATTTTAATATCTCTTAAGGTGGCATTTACCTTGCACTTGAGGACATATCCTAGTTTAACTGACAGCATTTCTCTTTCTTAGTCGAACATAAACTATAGTGCATCTTACCCTTGATGAAAGCTAGGATGCAATTAAATACTCTATTATGGTTACGATTCTGATATTTGAAATCCTCCGGTAGCTCCCTGTGCCCCCACAGTGTAGTACCTCACCTCCTCGGCATAGTATACAAACCATCTCACCCCAGTGTTAACCCCGGGGCTCAGCCTCCATCCCCAGGTGATGCTGCCAGATCAGCTGTCGGTTATCATGAACTTGCTGTAGTTTCCTGAATGCACTGTGCTGCCTCCTGGCACTTTGAAACGTGACACACTCATCCTCATTCTTCGCTTTGCCCTTGTCTATCACCTCCCCTGAAAATCTGTTCCTAAGTGGCTTTTCCCAGCTCCAACCTACCCTTGGCAGTCTTTTCTCTCCCTGTGGTAAAGCCTGTCACACTGCACCATGGACATGCCGGTTGTCCCCCTGAGAAGAGAAAAGGGACAGTGAGGGCCCCCCAGCATTTGCAGCTCTAGTGCAGAGCCCCATGCCTGGCTTGCAGGAAATGCCAGATCATGAAGACAAACGGAGATCATCCTCTGGCTAAAACCAGCTCTTCTTTGCCTACCGCAGGATCTGGATCATTAAAGAGCAGCCAGTTATTATGGCTGTTTTTCTAGGGATTTTTTCCCCATATATTTCCCAGGGCTTTACTCTTTAGATAGCACTTTAATTCAGGCATCAACCACTTCCTAGTCAGATCAGGTGAAATCATTTTCCTTCCCATACCCTCGATGTTTTTCTCACCTAGTAATTCTTTTTTTAAAGATCTTATTTACCCATTTGACAGATCACAAGTAGGCAGAGAGGTGGCAGAGAGAAAGGGGTAAGCAGGCTCCCCGCTGAGCAAAGAGCCTGATGTGGGGCTCCATCCCAGGACCCTGAAATCATGACCTGAGCGGAAGGCAGAGGCCTAAACCACTGAGCCACCCAAGAGCCCCTTATCTGGTAATTTTTAATCAATGTGGATTTGCTGCATCAAATAGTTCCTTCTTCTTCAAATATAAATATAGAAATATATTGATCAAGTCACACGCATGTCTTAGGAGAATGTCATACCTTTAGTAGCAACCTTGAAATCTTGGCCATTGGTTATGATTTTTGTTTTGGTTTGATTTGGTTCGGTTTTTGTAATTTTAAAAATCCCTCCAGCCCTTGGCTCTGTCTGACCTGATTGCTTTCAGCTGTTTCTGCAACAAAGTTGTCCCAGCTGCGAAAACTCTCATTGTTTCCACTGACGCCCCCTTCTGAACACTTCGTTAATAGAAAGCTTTTTTTTTTTTTTTTTTTTTTTTTTTTTTTTTTTTTTTTGGCTATGGTAAATGTGGAACAACAGTAGATATTTCAAAGAGGTGAACCACAGATAAATTTCTCTAAGGGTGGGGTGAGGGTTACTCAAAAAGGAACTTGACAAGGCTTTTAAAGATATCGACAATCATTATAACATAACGTGACTGATTGTTACCGTGCTCTTAACTGGGCAAACACTTGTTGGCTTCCAAGATAGACTAACATAGTTGAGATGGTTCTAACGGCCTGCTAGCACAGGGTCTCATGAGCCAGGGATTCTAGCCACTGGCTGTGCAAGGTTGAGACCTGTTAGTGATTCTATTTTTTCCTCTACAGAATGGGTCTTTCTACATTCCAGGTCCTTTCTACCCCAATAAATATTGCGGCGATTCTCTCAGTGAGTTGTACTTTTGGTTTAAACAGCCAACTGTCTGTTATAAAGGACTTTTGTTTAAATTCCTTTAAAAAAAAAGTCGTTTCAAAAAAATCTTTTTTTTAATTTTTTGATCCCATAGGTTTACTCTGATCCTGGAACTTTGTCATTTTGACCTTCTCTGCTGATTAAAATATTCTTCATCATCAGCACCTACTGCTCTCCTCTCCTGGTGTGGTCTCTCGGGAAGGGGACTTCTCTAGCTCTTCTAGCAGGAGATGGGCACTTCCCCTCTACCCCTGTTGCCAGACCAACCTTACCTATCCTGCAGGGTCAGGTCGGCCTGTCCTTTTATCTCTTGTTCTCTTCTGAGTGGTTAGTTTTTCATCGATACCGTGCTTTGCTTTTGTCAGGATTTACCCTGGTCTATCAAAACCCTTTTCTTGTACCAGTGAAGCCTAAGAAACAGTCCTGATGAGAGAACCAGGAACTCGAACAGATCATATTTATCCTGAATGTTCCGTCCAAAATGAAAAATACATTTCTGAGGAGCCTCAAGATCTCTGAGAAGGGAAGTTTCACCAACTCTGTCATGTGGTGGCATCAATTCCGATTCTGTGTCAATTTTCCGACTTTCCCAGCTAATACTTCTCTACCTCAGAAAGCCCACTCTCAACCGTTTCCTCTCTCAAAGGCAGTTGCTCTTAGAGTCTGCACATGGCACTTGGGGCCTGCTGGTCTCTGGCTACTGCCCTCTGTACCTTGGGCCTAACAGCTGCGGGGCATCAAGATGAGAATGTCTCTTGTTCTAAGACTTAATATAGTTGGGTGCACATGGTTAAGGAATAATCACTTATTTTGTTGATCCAAGTGTTCGACCTTTCTTAGTTATTCTAGTACCACAGTTTACTTGTTCTAAGATTTGTCCCCCCCCCCATTTTAATATCTCTTAAGGTGGCATTTACCTTGCACTTGAGGACATATCCTAGTTTAACTGACAGCATTTCTCTTTCTTAGTCGAACATAAACTATAGTGCATCTTACCCTTGATGAAAGCTAGGATGCAATTAAATACTCTATTATGGTTACGATTCTGATATTTGAAATCCTCCGGTAGCTCCCTGTGCCCCCACAGTGTAGTACCTCACCTCCTCGGCATAGTATACAAACCATCTCACCCCAGTGTTAACCCCGGGGCTCAGCCTCCATCCCCAGGTGATGCTGCCAGATCAGCTGTCGGTTATCATGAACTTGCTGTAGTTTCCTGAATGCACTGTGCTGCCTCCTGGCACTTTGAAACGTGACACACTCATCCTCATTCTTCGCTTTGCCCTTGTCTATCACCTCCCCTGAAAATCTGTTCCTAAGTGGCTTTTCCCAGCTCCAACCTACCCTTGGCAGTCTTTTCTCTCCCTGTGGTAAAGCCTGTCACACTGCACCATGGACATGCCGGTTGTCCCCCTGAGAAGAGAAAAGGGACAGTGAGGGCCCCCCAGCATTTGCAGCTCTAGTGCAGAGCCCCATGCCTGGCTTGCAGGAAATGCCAGATCATGAAGACAAACGGAGATCATCCTCTGGCTAAAACCAGCTCTTCTTTGCCTACCGCAGGATCTGGATCATTAAAGAGCAGCCAGTTATTATGGCTGTTTTTCTAGGGATTTTTTCCCCATATATTTCCCAGGGCTTTACTCTTTATATAGCACTTTAATTCAGGCTTCAACCACTTCCTAGTCAGATCAGGTGAAATCATTTTCCTTCCCATACCCTCGATGTTTTTCTCACCTAGTAATTCTTTTTTTAAAGATCTTATTTACCCATTTGACAGATCACAAGTAGGCAGAGAGGTGGCAGAGAGAAAGGGGTAGGCAGGCTCCCCGCTGAGCAAAGAGCCTGATGTGGGGCTCCATCCCAGGACCCTGAAATCATGACCTGAGCGGAAGGCAGAGGACTAAACCACTGAGCCACCCAAGAGCCCCTTATCTGGTAATTTTTAATCAATGTGGATTTGCTGCATCAAATAGTTCCTTCTTCTTCAAATATAAATATAGAAATATATTGATCAAGTCACACGCATGTCTTAGGAGAATGTCATACCTTTAGTAGCAACCTTGAAATCTTGGCCATTGGTTATGATTTTTGTTTTGGTTTGATTTGGTTCGGTTTTTGTAATTTTAAAAATCCCTCCAGCCCTTGGCTCTGTCTGACCTGATTGCTTTCAGCTGTTTCTGCAACAAAGTTGTCCCAGCTGCGAAAACTCTCATTGTTTCCAGTGGCGCCCCCTTCTGAACACTTTGTTAATAGAAAGCTTTTTTTTTTTTTTTTTTTTTTTTTTTTTTTTTTTTGGCTATGGTAAATGTGGAACAACAGTAGATATTTCAAAGAGGTGAACCACAGATAAATTTCTCTAAGGGTGGGGTGAGGGTTACTCAAAAAGGAACTTGACAAGGCTTTTAAAGATATCGACAATCATTATAACATAACGTGACTGATTCTTACCGTGCTCTTAACTGGGCAAACACTTGTTGGCTTCCAAGATAGACTAACATAGTTGAGATGGTTCTAGCGGCCTGCTAGCACAGGGTCTCATGAGCCAGGGATTCTAGCCACTGGCTGTGCAAGGTTGAGACCTGTTAGTGATTCTATTTTTTCCTCTACAGAATGGGTCTTGCTACATTCCAGGTCCTTTCTACCCCAATAAATAATGCGGCGATTCTCTCAGTGAGTTGTACTTTTGGTTTAAACAGCCAACTGTCTGTTATAAAGGACTTTTGTTTAAATTCCTTTAAAAAAAAAGTCGTTTCAAAAAAATCTTTTTTTTTTATTTTTTGATCCCATAGGTTTACTCTGATCCTGGAACTTTGTCATTTTGACCTTCTCTGCTGATTAAAATATTCTTCATCATCAGCACCTACTGCTCTCCTCTCCTGGTGTGGTCTCTCGGGAAGGGGACTTCTCTAGCTCTTCTAGCAGGAGATGGGCCCTTCCCCTCTACCCCTGTTGCCAGACCAACCTTACGTATCCTGCAGGGTCAGGTCGGCCTGTCCTTTTATCTCTTGTTCTCTTCTGAGTGGTTAGTTTTTCATAGATACCGTGCTTTGCTTTTGTCAGGATTTACCCTGGTCTATCAAAACCCTTTTCTTGTACCAGTGAAGCCTAAGAAACAGTCCTGATGAGAGAACCAGGAACTCGAACAGATCATATTTATCCTGAATGTTCCGTCCAAAATGAAAAATACATTTCTGAGGAGCCTCAAGATCTCTGAGAAGGGAAGTTTCACCAACTCTGTCATGTAGGGGCATCAATTCCGATTCTGTGTCAATTTTCCGACTTTCCCAGCTAATACTTCTCTACCTCAGAAAGCCCACTCTCAACCGTTTCCTCTCTCAAAGGCAGTTGCTCTTAGAGTCTGCACATGGCACTTGGGGCCTGCTGGTCATTGGCTACTGCCCTCTGTACCTTGGGCCTAACAGCTGCGGGGCATCAAGATGAGAATGTCTCTTGTTCTAAGACTTAATATAGTTGGGTGCACATGGTTAAGGAATAATCACTTATTTTGTTGATCCAAGAGTTCGACCTTTCTTAGTTATTCTAGTACCACAGTTTACTTGTTCTAAGATTTGTCCCCCCCCCCATTTTAATATCTCTTAAGGTGGCATTTACCTTGCACTTGAGGACATATCCTAGTTTAACTGACAGCATTTCTCTTTCTTAGTCGAACATAAACTATAGTGCATCTTACCCTTGATGAAAGCTAGGATGCAATTAAATACTCTATTATGGTTACGATTCTGATATTTGAAATCCTCCGGTAGCTCCCTGTGCCCCCACAGTGTAGTACCTCACCTCCTCGGCATAGTATACAAACCATCTCACCCCAGTGTTAACCCCGGGGCTCAGCCTCCATCCCCAGGTGATGCTGCCAGATCAGCTGTCGGTTATCATGAACTTGCTGTAGTTTCCTGAATGCACTGTGCTGCCTCCTGGCACTTTGAAACGTGACACACTCATCCTCATTCTTCGCTTTGCCCTTGTCTATCACCTCCCCTGAAAATCTGTTCCTAAGTGGCTTTTCCCAGCTCCAACCTACCCTTGGCAGTCTTTTCTCTCCCTGTGGTAAAGCCTGTCACACTGCACCATGGACATGCCGGTTGTCCCCCTGAGAAGAGAAAAGGGACAGTGAGGGCCCCCCAGCATTTGCAGCTCTAGTGCAGAGCCCCATGCCTGGCTTGCAGGAAATGCCAGATCATGAAGACAAACGGAGATCATCCTCTGGCTAAAACCAGCTCTTCTTTGCCTACCGCAGGATCTGGATCATTAAAGAGCAGCCAGTTATTATGGCTGTTTTTCTAGGGATTTTTCCCCATATATTTCCCAGGGCTTTACTCTTTAGATAGCACTTTAATTCAGGCTTCAACCACTTCCTAGTCAGATCAGGTGAAATCATTTTCCTTCCCATACCCTCGATGTTTTTCTCACCTAGTAATTCTTTTTTTAAAGATCTTATTTACCCATTTGACAGATCACAAGTAGGCAGAGAGGTGGCAGAGAGAAAGGGGTAAGCAGGCTCCCCGCTGAGCAAAGAGCCTGATGTGGGGCTCCATCCCAGGACCCTGAAATCATGACCTGAGCGGAAGGCAGAGGCCTAAACCACTGAGCCACCCAAGAGCCCCTTATCTGGTAATTTTTAATCAATGTGGATTTGCTGCATCAAATAGTTCCTTCTTCTTCAAATATAAATATAGAAATATATTGATCAAGTCACACGCATGTCTTAGGAGAATGTCATACCTTTAGTAGCAACCTTGAAATCTTGGCCATTGGTTATGATTTTTGTTTTGGTTTGATTTGGTTCGGTTTTTGTAATTTTAAAAATCCCTCCAGCCCTTGGCTCTGTCTGACCTGATTGCTTTCAGCTGTTTCTGCAACAAAGTTGTCCCAGCTGCGAAAACTCTCATTGTTTCCACTGACGCCCCCTTCTGAACACTTCGTTAATAGAAAGCTTTTTTTTTTTTTTTTTTTTTTTTTTTTTTGGCTATGGTAAATGTGGAACAACAGTAGATATTTCAAAGAGGTGAACCACAGATAAATTTCTCTAAGGGTGGGGTGAGGGTTACTCAAAAAGGAACTTGACAAGGCTTTTAAAGATATCGACAATCATTATAACATAACGTGACTGATTGTTACCGTGCTCTTAACTGGGCAAACACTTGTTGGCTTCCAAGATAGACTAACATAGTTGAGATGGTTCTAGCGGCCTGCTAGCACAGGGTCTCATGAGCCAGGGATTCTAGCCACTGGCTGTGCAAGGTTGAGACCTGTTAGTGATTCTATTTTTTCCTCTACAGAATGGGTCTTTCTACATTCCAGGTCCTTTCTACCCCAATAAATATTGCGGCGATTCTCTCAGTGAGTTGTACTTTTGGTTTAAACAGCCAACTGTCTGTTATAAAGGACTTTTGTTTAAATTCCTTTAAAAAAAAAGTCGTTTCAAAAAAATCTTTTTTTTTTATTTTTTGATCCCATAGGTTTACTCTGATCCTGGAACTTTGTCATTTTGACCTTCTCTGCTGATTAAAATATTCTTCATCATCAGCTCTCCTCTCCTGGTGTGGTCTCTCGGGAAGGGGACTTCTCTAGCTCTTCTAGCAGGAGATGGGCACTTCCCCTCTACCCCTGTTGCCAGACCAACCTTACGTATCCTGCAGGGTCAGGTCGGCCTGGCCTTTTATCTGTTGTTCTCTTCTGAGTGGTTAGTTTTTCATCGATACCGTGCTTTGCTTTTGTCAGGATTTACCCTGGTCTATCAAAACCCTTTTCTTGTACCAGTGAAGCCTAAGAAACAGTCCTGATGAGAGAACCAGGAACTCGAACAGATCATATTTATCCTGAATGTTCCGTCCAAAATGAAAAATACATTTCTGAGGAGCCTCAAGATCTCTGAGAAGGGAAGTTTCACCAACTCTGTCATGTAGGGGCATCAATTCCGATTCTGTGTCAATTTTCCGACTTTCCCAGCTAATACTTCTCTACCTCAGAAAGCCCACTCTCAGCCGTTTCCTCTCTCAAAGGCAGTTGCTCTTAGAGTCTGCACATGGCACTTGGGGCCTGCTGGTCATTGGCTACTGCCCTCTCTACCTTGGGCCTAACAGCTGCGGGGCATCAAGATGAGAATGTCTCTTGTTCTAAGACTTAATATAGTTGGGTGCACATGGTTAAGGAATAATCACTTATTTTGTTGATCCAAGTGTTCGACCTTTCTTAATTATTCTAGTACCACAGTTTACTTGTTCTAAGATTTGTCCCCCCCCCCCATTTTAATATCTCTTAAGGTGGCACTTACCTTGCACTTGAGGACATATCCTAGTTTAACTGACAGCATTTCTCTTTCTTAGTCGAACATAAACTATAGTGCATCTTACCCTTGATGAAAGCTAGGATGCAATTAAATACTCTATTATGGTTACGATTCTGATATTTGAAATCCTCCGGTAGCTCCCTGTGCCCCCACAGTGTAGTACCTCACCTCCTCGGCATAGTATACAAACCATCTCACCCCAGTGTTAACCCCGGGGCTCAGCCTCCATCCCCAGGTGATGCTGCCAGATCAGCTGTCGGTTATCATGAACTTGCTGTAGTTTCCTGAATGCACTGTGCTGCCTCCTGGCACTTTGAAACGTGACACACTCATCCTAATTCTTCGCTTTGCCCTTGTCTATCACCTCCCCTGAAAATCTGTTCCTAAGTGGCTTTTCCCAGCTCCAACCTACCCTTGGCAGTCTTTTCTCTCCCTGTGGTAAAGCCTGTCACACTGCACCATGGACATGCCGGTTGTCCCCCTGAGAAGATAAAAGGGACAGTGAGGGACCCCCAGCATTTGCAGCTCTAGTGCAGAGCCCCATGCCTGGCTTGCAGGAAATGCCAGATCATGAAGACAAACGGAGATCATCCTCTGGCTAAAACCAGCTCTTCTTTGCCTACCGCAGGATCTGGATCATTAAAGAGCAGCCAGTTATTATGGCTGTTTTTCTAGGGATTTTTTCCCCATATATTTCCCAGGGCTTTACTCTTTAGATAGCACTTTAATTCAGGCTTCAACCGCTTCCTAGTCAGATCAGGTGAAATCATTTTCCTTCCCATACCCTCGATGTTTTTCTCACCTAGTAATTCTTTTTTTAAAGATCTTATTTACCCATTTGACAGATCACAAGTAGGCAGAGAGGTGGCAGAGAGAAAGGGGTAAGCAGGCTCCCCGCTGAGCAAAGAGCCTGATGTGGGGCTCCATCCCAGGACCCTGAAATCATGACCTGAGCGGAAGGCAGAGGCCTAAACCACTGAGCCACCCAAGAGCCCCTTATCTGGTAATTTTTAATCAATGTGGATTTGCTGCATCAAATAGTTCCTTCTTCTTCAAATATAAATATAGAAATATATTGATCAAGTCACACGCATGTCTTAGGAGAATGTCATACCTTTAGTAGCAACCTTGAAATCTTGGCCATTGGTTATGATTTTTGTTTTGGTTTGATTTGGTTCGGTTTTTGTAATTTTAAAAATCCCTCCAGCCCTTGGCTCTGTCTGACCTGATTGCTTTCAGCTGTTTCTGCAACAAAGTTGTCCCAGCTGCGAAAACTCTCATTGTTTCCAGTGGCGCCCCCTTCTGAACACTTTGTTAGTAGAAAGCTTTTTTTTTTTTTTTGGCTATGGTAAATGTGGAACAACAGTAGATATTTCAAAGAGGTGAACCACAGATAAATTTCTCTAAGGGTGGGGTGAGGGTTACTCAAAAAGGAACTTGACAAGGCTTTTAAAGATATCGACAATCATTATAACATAACGTGACTGATTGTTACCGTGCTCTTAACTGGGCAAACACTTGTTGGCTTCCAAGATAGACTAACATAGTTGAGATGGTTCTAGCGGCCTGCTAGCACAGGGTCTCATGAGCCAGGGATTCTAGCCACTGGCTGTGCAAGGTTGAGACCTGTTAGTGATTCTATTTTTTCCTCTACAGAATGGGTCTTTCTACATTCCAGGTCCTTTCTACCCCAATAAATATTGCGGCGATTCTCTCAGTGAGTTGTACTTTTGGTTTAAACAGCCAACTGTCTGTTATAAAGGACTTTTGTTTAAATTCCTTTAAAAAAAAAGTCGTTTCAAAAAAATCTTTTTTTTTTATTTTTTGATCCCATAGGTTTACTCTGATCCTGGAACTTTGTCATTTTGACCTTCTCTGCTGATTAAAATATTCTTCATCATCAGCACCTACTGCTCTCCTCTCCTGGTGTGGTCTCTCGGGAAGGGGACTTCTCTAGCTCTTCTAGCAGGAGATGGGCACTTCCCCTCTACCCCTGTTGCCAGACCAACCTTACGTATCCTGCAGGGTCAGGTCGGCCTGGCCTTTTATCTCTTGTTCTCTTCTGAGTGGTTAGTTTTTCATCGATACCGTGCTTTGCTTTTGTCAGGATTTACCCTGGTCTATCAAAACCCTTTTCTTGTACCAGTGAAGCCTAAGAAACAGTCCTGATGAGAGAACCAGGAACTCGAACAGATCATATTTATCCTGAATGTTCCGTCCAAAATGAAAAATACATTTCTGAGGAGCCTCAAGATCTCTGAGAAGGGAAGTTTCACCAACTCTGTCATGTAGGGGCATCAATTCCGATTCTGTGTCAATTTTCCGACTTTCCCAGCTAATACTTCTCTACCTCAGAAAGCCCACTCTCAACCGTTTCCTCTCTCAAAGGCAGTTGCTCTTAGAGTCTGCACATGGCACTTGGGGCCTGCTTGTCATTGGTTACTGCCCTCTGTACCTTGGGCCTAACAGCTGCGGGGCATCAAGATGAGAATGTCTCTTGTTCTAAGACTTAATATAGTTGGGTGCACATGGTTAAAGAATAATCACTTATTTTGTTGATCCAAGTGTTCGACCTTTCTTAATTATTCTAGTACCACAGTTTACTTGTTCTAAGATTTGTCCCCCCCCCCATTTTAATATCTCTTAAGGTGGCACTTACCTTGCACTTGAGGACATATCCTAGTTTAACTGACAGCATTTCTCTTTCTTAGTCGAACATAAACTATAGTGCATCTTACCCTTGATGAAAGCTAGGATGCAATTAAATACTCTATTATGGTTACGATTCTGATATTTGAAATCCTCCGGTAGCTCCCTGTGCCCCCACAGTGTAGTACCTCACCTCCTCGGCATAGTATACAAACCATCTCACCCCAGTGTTAACCCCGGGGCTCAGCCTCCATCCCCAGGTGATGCTGCCAGATCAGCTGTCGGTTATCATGAACTTGCTGTAGTTTCCTGAATGCACTGTGCTGCCTCCTGGCACTTTGAAACGTGACACACTCATCCTCATTCTTCGCTTTGCCCTTGTCTATCACCTCCCCTGAAAATCTGTTCCTAAGTGGCTTTTCCCAGCTCCAACCTACCCTTGGCAGTCTTTTCTCTCCCTGTGGTAAAGCCTGTCACACTGCACCATGGACATGCCGGTTGTCCCCCTGAGAAGAGAAAAGGGACAGTGAGGGCCCCCCAGCATTTGCAGCTCTAGTGCAGAGCCCCATGCCTGGCTTGCAGGAAATGCCAGATCATGAAGACAAACGGAGATCATCCTCTGGCTAAAACCAGCTCTTCTTTGCCTACCGCAGGATCTGGATCATTAAAGAGCAGCCAGTTATTATGGCTGTTTTTCTAGGGATTTTTTCCCCATATATTTCCAAGGGCTTTAATCTTTATATAGCACTTTATTCAGGCTTCAACCACTTCCTAGTCAGATCAGGTGAAATCATTTTCCTTCCCATACCCTCGATGTTTTTCTCACCTAGTAATTCTTTTTTTAAAGATCTTATTTACCCATTTGACAGATCACAAG
Source organism: Mustela lutreola (assembly GCF_030435805.1). NCBI lineage: Eukaryota > Metazoa > Chordata > Mammalia > Carnivora > Mustelidae > Mustela > Mustela lutreola. The sequence continues at coordinate 93,602,818 of NC_081292.1, forward strand.
TAGGCAGAGAGGTGGCAGAGAGAAAGGGGTAAGCAGGCTCCCCGCTGAGCAAAGAGCCTGATGTGGGGCTCCATCCCAGGACCCTGAAATCATGACCTGAGCGGAAGGCAGAGGCCTAAACCACTGAGCCACCCAAGAGCCCCTTATCTGGTAATTTTTAATCAATGTGGATTTGCTGCATCAAATAGTTCCTTCTTCTTCAAATATAAATATAGAAATATATTGATCAAGTCACACGCATGTCTTAGGAGAATGTCATACCTTTAGTAGCAACCTTGAAATCTTGGCCATTGGTTATGATTTTTGTTTTGGTTTGATTTGGTTCGGTTTTTGTAATTTTAAAAATCCCTCCAGTCCTTGGCTCTGTCTGACCTGATTGCTTTCAGCTGTTTCTGCAACAAAGTTGTCCCAGCTGCGAAAACTCTCATTGTTTCCAGTGGCGCCCCCTTCTGAACACTTTGTTAATAGAAAGCTTTTTTTTTTTTTGGCTATGGTAAATGTGGAACAACAGTAGATATTTCAAAGAGGTGAACCACAGATAAATTTCTCTAAGGGTGGGGTGAGGGTTACTCAAAAAGGAACTTGACAAGGCTTTTAAAGATATCGACAATCATTATAACATAACGTGACTGATTGTTACCGTGCTCTTAACTGGGCAAACACTTGTTGGCTTCCAAGATAGACTAACATAGTTGAGATGGTTCTAGCGGCCTGCTAGCACAGGGTCTCATGAGCCAGGGATTCTAGCCACTGGCTGTGCAAGGTTGAGACCTGTTAGTGATTCTATTTTTTCCTCTACAGAATGGGTCTTGCTACATTCCAGGTCCTTTCTACCCCAATAAATAATGCGGCGATTCTCTCAGTGAGTTGTACTTTTGGTTTAAACAGCCAACTGTCTGTTATAAAGGACTTTTGTTTAAATTCCTTTAAAAAAAAAGTCGTTTCAAAAAAATCTTTTTTTTTATTTTTTGATCCCATAGGTTTACTCTGATTCTGGAACTTTGTCATTTTGACCTTCTCTGCTGATTAAAATATTCTTCATCATCAGCACCTACTGCTCTCCTCTCCTGGTGTGGTCTCTCGGGAAGGGGACTTCTCTAGCTCTTCTAGCAGGAGATGGGCACTTCCCCTCTACCCCTGTTGCCAGACCAACCTTACGTATCCTGCAGGGTCAGGTCGGCCTGGCCTTTTATCTGTTGTTCTCTTCTGAGTGGTTAGTTTTTCATCGATACCGTGCTTTGCTTTTGTCAGGATTTACCCTGGTCTATCAAAACCCTTTTCTTGTACCAGTGAAGCCTAAGAAACAGTCCTGATGAGAGAACCAGGAACTCGAACAGATCATATTTATCCTGAATGTTCCGTCCAAAATGAAAAATACATTTCTGAGGAGCCTCAAGATCTCTGAGAAGGGAAGTTTCACCAACTCTGTCATGTAGGGGCATCAATTCCGATTCTGTGTCAATTTTCCGACTTTCCCAGCTAATACTTCTCTACCTCAGAAAGCCCACTCTCAACCGTTTCCTCTCTCAAAGGCAGTTGCTCTTAGAGTCTGCACATGGCACTTGGGGCCTGCTGGTCATTGGCTACTGCCCTCTCTACCTTGGGCCTAACAGCTGCGGGGCATCAAGATGAGAATGTCTCTTGTTCTAAGACTTAATATAGTTGGGTGCACATGGTTAAGGAATAATCACTTATTTTGTTGATCCAAGTGTTCGACCTTTCTTAATTATTCTAGTACCACAGTTTACTTGTTCTAAGATTTGTCCCCCCCCCCATTTTAATATCTCTTAAGGTGGCACTTACCTTGCACTTGAGGACATATCCTAGTTTAACTGACAGCATTTCTCTTTCTTAGTCGAACATAAACTATAGTGCATCTTACCCTTGATGAAAGCTAGGATGCAATTAAATACTCTATTATGGTTACGATTCTGATATTTGAAATCCTCCGGTAGCTCCCTGTGCCCCCACAGTGTAGTACCTCACCTCCTCGGCATAGTATACAAACCATCTCACCCCAGTGTTAACCCCGGGGCTCAGCCTCCATCCCCAGGTGATGCTGCCAGATCAGCTGTCGGTTATCATGAACTTGCTGTAGTTTCCTGAATGCACTGTGCTGCCTCCTGGCACTTTGAAACGTGACACACTCATCCTCATTCTTCGCTTTGCCCTTGTCTATCACCTCCCCTGAAAATCTGTTCCTAAGTGGCTTTTCCCAGCTCCAACCTACCCTTGGCAGTCTTTTCTCTCCCTGTGGTAAAGCCTGTCACACTGCACCATGGACATGCCGGTTGTCCCCCTGAGAAGAGAAAAGGGACAGTGAGGGCCCCCCAGCATTTGCAGCTCTAGTGCAGAGCCCCATGCCTGGCTTGCAGGAAATGCCAGATCATGAAGACAAACGGAGATCATCCTCTGGCTAAAACCAGCTCTTCTTTGCCTACCGCAGGATCTGGATCATTAAAGAGCAGCCAGTTATTATGGCTGTTTTTCTAGGGATTTTTTCCCCATATATTTCCCAGGGCTTTACTCTTTATATAGCACTTTAATTCAGGCTTCAACCACTTCCTAGTCAGATCAGGTGAAATCATTTTCCTTCCCATACCCTCGATGTTTTTCTCACCTAGTAATTCTTTTTTTAAAGATCTTATTTACCCATTTGACAGATCACAAGTAGGCAGAGAGGTGGCAGAGAGAAAGGGGTAAGCAGGCTCCCCGCTGAGCAAAGAGCCTGATGTGGGGCTCCATCCCAGGACCCTGAAATCATGACTTGAGCGGAAGGCAGAGGCCTAAACCACTGAGCCACCCAAGAGCCCCTTATCTGGTAATTTTTAATCAATGTGGATTTGCTGCATCAAATAGTTCCTTCTTCTTCAAATATAAATATAGAAATATATTGATCAAGTCACACGCATGTCTTAGGAGAATGTCATACATTTAGTAGCAACCTTGAAATCTTGGCCATTGGTTATGATTTTTGTTTTGGTTTGATTTGGTTCGGTTTTTGTAATTTTAAAAATCCCTCCAGCCCTTGGCTCTGTCTGACCTGATTGCTTTCAGCTGTTTCTGCAACAAAGTTGTCCCAGCTGCGAAAACTCTCATTGTTTCCAGTGGCGCCCCCTTCTGAACACTTTGTTAATAGAAAGCTTTTTTTTTTTTTTTTTTGGCTATGGTAAATGTGGAACAACAGTAGATATTTCAAAGAGGTGAACCACAGATAAATTTCTCTAAGGGTGGGGTGAGGGTTACTCAAAAAGGAACTTGACAAGGCTTTTAAAGATATCGACAATCATTATAACATAACGTGACTGATTGTTACCGTGCTCTTAACTGGGCAAACACTTGTTGGCTTCCAAGATAGACTAACATAGTTGAGATGGTTCTAGCGGCCTGCTAGCACAGGGTCTCATGAGCCAGGGATTCTAGCCACTGGCTGTGCAAGGTTGAGACCTGTTAGTGATTCTATTTTTTCCTCTACAGAATGGGTCTTGCTACATTCCAGGTCCTTTCTACCCCAATAAATAATGCGGCGATTCTCTCAGTGAGTTGTACTTTTGGTTTAAACAGCCAACTGTCTGTTATAAAGGACTTTTGTTTAAATTCCTTTAAAAAAAAAGTCGTTTCAAAAAAATCTTTTTTTTAATTTTTTGATCCCATAGGTTTACTCTGATCCTGGAACTTTGTCATTTTGACGTTCTCTGCTGATTAAAATATTCTTCATCATCAGCACCTACTGCTCTCCTCTCCTGGTGTGGTCTCTCGGGAAGGGGACTTCTCTAGCTCCTCTAGCAGGAGATGGGCACTTCCCCTCTACCCCTGTTGCCAGACCAACCTTACGTATCCTGCAGGGTCAGGTCGGCCTGGCCTTTTATCTGTTGTTCTCTTCTGAGTGGTTAGTTTTTCATCGATACCGTGCTTTGCTTTTGTCAGGATTTACCCTGGTCTATCAAAACCCTTTTCTTGTACCAGTGAAGCCTAAGAAACAGTCCTGATGAGAGAACCAGGAACTCGAACAGATCATATTTATCCTGAATGTTCCGTCCAAAATGAAAAATACATTTCTGAGGAGCCTCAAGATCTCTGAGAAGGGAAGTTTCACCAACTCTGTCATGTAGGGGCATCAATTCCGATTCTGTGTCAATTTTCCGACTTTCCCAGCTAATACTTCTCTACCTCAGAAAGCCCACTCTCAACCGTTTCCTCTCTCAAAGGCAGTTGCTCTTAGAGTCTGCACATGGCACTTGGGGCCTGCTGGTCATTGGCTACTGCCCTCTGTACCTTGGGCCTAACAGCTGCGGGGCATCAAGATGAGAATGTCTCTTGTTCTAAGACTTAATATAGTTGGGTGCACATGGTTAAGGAATAATCACTTATTTTGTTGATCCAAGTGTTCGACCTTTCTTAGTTATTCTAGTACCACAGTTTACTTGTTCTAAGATTTGTCCCCCCCCCCATTTTAATATCTCTTAAGGTGGCATTTACCTTGCACTTGAGGACATATCCTAGTTTAACTGACAGCATTTCTCTTTCTTAGTCGAACATAAACTATAGTGCATCTTACCCTTGATGAAAGCTAGGATGCAATTAAATACTCTATTATGGTTACGATTCTGATATTTGAAATCCTCCGGTAGCTCCCTGTGCCCCCACAGTGTAGTACCTCACCTCCTCGGCATAGTATACAAACCATCTCACCCCAGTGTTAACCCCGGGGCTCAGCCTCCATCCCCAGGTGATGCTGCCAGATCAGCTGTCGGTTATCATGAACTTGCTGTAGTTTCCTGAATGCACTGTGCTGCCTCCTGGCACTTTGAAACGTGACACACTCATCCTCATTCTTCGCTTTGCCCTTGTCTATCACCTCCCCTGAAAATCTGTTCCTAAGTGGCTTTTCCCAGCTCCAACCTACCCTTGGCAGTCTTTTCTCTCCCTGTGGTAAAGCCTGTCACTCTGCACCATGGACATGCCGGTTGTCCCCCTGAGAAGAGAAAAGGGACAGTGAGGGCCCCCCAGCATTTGCAGCTCTAGTGCAGAGCCCCATGCCTGGCTTGCAGGAAATGCCAGATCATGAAGACAAACGGAGATCATCCTCTGGCTAAAACCAGCTCTTCTTTGCCTACCGCAGGATCTGGATCATTAAAGAGCAGCCAGTTATTATGGCTGTTTTTCTAGGGATTTTTTCCCCATATATTTCCCAGGGCTTTACTCTTTATATAGCACTTTAATTCAGGCTTCAACCACTTCCTAGTCAGATCAGGTGAAATCATTTTCCTTCCCATACCCTCGATGTTTTTCTCACCTAGTAATTCTTTTTTTAAAGATCTTATTTACCCATTTGACAGATCACAAGTAGGCAGAGAGGTGGCAGAGAGAAAGGGGTAGGCAGGCTCCCCGCTGAGCAAAGAGCCTGATGTGGGGCTCCATCCCAGGACCCTGAAATCATGACCTGAGCGGAAGGCAGAGGCCTAAACCACTGAGCCACCCAAGAGCCCCTTATCTGGTAATTTTTAATCAATGTGGATTTGCTGCATCAAATAGTTCCTTCTTCTTCAAATATAAATATAGAAATATATTGATCAAGTCACACGCATGTCTTAGGAGAATGTCATACCTTTAGTAGCAACCTTGAAATCTTGGCCATTGGTTATGATTTTTGTTTTGGTTTGATTTGGTTCGGTTTTTGTAATTTTAAAAATCCCTCCAGCCCTTGGCTCTGTCTGACCTGATTGCTTTCAGCTGTTTCTGCAACATAGTTGTCCCAGCTGCGAAAACTCTCATTGTTTCCAGTGGCGCCCCCTTCTGAACACTTTGTTAGTAGAAAGCTTTTTTTTTTTTTTTTTTTTTTTTTTTTTTTTTTTTTTTTTTTTTTTGGCTATGGTAAATGTGGAACAACAGTAGATATTTCAAAGAGGTGAACCACAGATAAATTTCTCTAAGGGTGGGGTGAGGGTTACTCAAAAAGGAACTTGACAAGGCTTTTAAAGATATCGACAATCATTATAACATAACGTGACTGATTGTTACCGTGCTCTTAACTGGGCAAACACTTGTTGGCTTCCAAGATAGACTAACATAGTTGAGATGGTTCTAGCGGCCTGCTAGCACAGGGTCTCATGAGCCAGGGATTCTAGCCACTGGCTGTGCAAGGTTGAGACCTGTTAGTGATTCTATTTTTTCCTCTACAGAATGGGTCTTGCTACATTCCAGGTCCTTTCTACCCCAATAAATAATGCGGCGATTCTCTCAGTGAGTTGTACTTTTGGTTTAAACAGCCAACTGTCTGTTATAAAGGACTTTTGTTTAAATTCCTTTAAAAAAAAAGTCGTTTCAAAAAAATCTTTTTTTTTTATTTTTTGATCCCATAGGTTTACTCTGATCCTGGAACTTTGTCATTTTGACCTTCTCTGCTGATTAAAATATTCTTCATCATCAGCACCTACTGCTCTCCTCTCCTGGTGTGGTCTCTCGGGAAGGGGACTTCTCTAGCTCTTCTAGCAGGAGATGGGCCCTTCCCCTCTACCCCTGTTGCCAGACCAACCTTACGTATCCTGCAGGGTCAGGTCGGCCTGTCCTTTTATCTCTTGTTCTCTTCTGAGTGGTTAGTTTTTCATAGATACCGTGCTTTGCTTTTGTCAGGATTTACCCTGGTCTATCAAAACCCTTTTCTTGTACCAGTGAAGCCTAAGAAACAGTCCTGATGAGAGAACCAGGAACTCGAACAGATCATATTTATCCTGAATGTTCCGTCCAAAATGAAAAATACATTTCTGAGGAGCCTCAAGATCTCTGAGAAGGGAAGTTTCACCAACTCTGTCATGTAGGGGCATCAATTCCGATTCTGTGTCAATTTTCCGACTTTCCCAGCTAATACTTCTCTACCTCAGAAAGCCCACTCTCAACCGTTTCCTCTCTCAAAGGCAGTTGCTCTTAGAGTCTGCACATGGCACTTGGGGCCTGCTGGTCATTGGCTACTGCCCTCTGTACCTTGGGCCTAACAGCTGCGGGGCATCAAGATGAGAATGTCTCTTGTTCTAAGACTTAATATAGTTGGGTGCACATGGTTAAGGAATAATCACTTATTTTGTTGATCCAAGTGTTCGACCTTTCTTAGTTATTCTAGTACCACAGTTTACTTGTTCTAAGATTTGTCCCCCCCCCATTTTAATATCTCTTAAGGTGGCATTTACCTTGCACTTGAGGACATATCCTAGTTTAACTGACAGCATTTCTCTTTCTTAGTCGAACATAAACTATAGTGCATCTTACCCTTGATGAAAGCTAGGATGCAATTAAATACTCTATTATGGTTACGATTCTGATATTTGAAATCCTCCGGTAGCTCCCTGTGCCCCCACAGTGTAGTACCTCACCTCCTCGGCATAGTATACAAACCATCTCACCCCAGTGTTAACCCCGGGGCTCAGCCTCCATCCCCAGGTGATGCTGCCAGATCAGCTGTCGGTTATCATGAACTTGCTGTAGTTTCCTGAATGCACTGTGCTGCCTCCTGGCACTTTGAAACGTGACACACTCATCCTCATTCTTCGCTTTGCCCTTGTCTATCACCTCCCCTGAAAATCTGTTCCTAAGTGGCTTTTCCCAGCTCCAACCTACCCTTGGCAGTCTTTTCTCTCCCTGTGGTAAAGCCTGTCACACTGCACCATGGACATGCCGGTTGTCCCCCTGAGAAGAGAAAAGGGACAGTGAGGGCCCCCCAGCATTTGCAGCTCTAGTGCAGAGCCCCATGCCTGGCTTGCAGGAAATGCCAGATCATGAAGACAAACGGAGATCATCCTCTGGCTAAAACCAGCTCTTCTTTGCCTACCGCAGGATCTGGATCATTAAAGAGCAGCCAGTTATTATGGCTGTTTTTCTAGGGATTTTTTCCCCATATATTTCCCAGGGCTTTACTCTTTAGATAGCACTTTAATTCAGGCTTCAACCACTTCCTAGTCAGATCAGGTGAAATCATTTTCCTTCCCATACCCTCGATGTTTTTCTCACCTAGTAATTCTTTTTTTAAAGATCTTATTTACCCATTTGACAGATCACAAGTAGGCAGAGAGGTGGCAGAGAGAAAGGGGTAAGCAGGCTCCCCGCTGAGCAAAGAGCCTGCTGTGGGGCTCCATCCCAGGACCCTGAAATCATGACCTGAGCGGAAGGCAGAGGCCTAAACCACTGAGCCACCCAAGAGCCCCTTATCTGGTAATTTTTAATCAATGTGGATTTGCTGCATCAAATAGTTCCTTCTTCTTCAAATATAAATATAGAAATATATTGATCAAGTCACACGCATGTCTTAGGAGAATGTCATACCTTTAGTAGCAACCTTGAAATCTTGGCCATTGGTTATGATTTTTGTTTTGGTTTGATTTGGTTCGGTTTTTGTAATTTTAAAAATCCCTCCAGCCCTTGGCTCTGTCTGACCTGATTTCTTTCATCTGTTTCTGCAACAAAGTTGTCCCAGCTGCGAAAACTCTCATTGTTTCCAGTGGCGTCCCCTTCTGAACACTTTGTTAATAGAAAGCTTTTTTTTTTTTTTTTTTTTTTTTTTTTTTTTTTTTTTGGCTATGGTAAATGTGGAACAACAGTAGATATTTCAAAGAGGTGAACCACAGATAAATTTCTCTAAGGGTGGGGTGAGGGTTACTCAAAAAGGAACTTGACAAGGCTTTTAAAGATATCGACAATCATTATAACATAACGTGACTGATTGTTACCGTGCTCTTAACTGGGCAAACACTTGTTGGCTTCCAAGATAGACTAACATAGTTGAGATGGTTCTAGCGGCCTGCTAGCACAGGGTCTCATGAGCCAGGGATTCTAGCCACTGGCTGTGCAAGGTTGAGACCTGTTAGTGATTCTATTTTTTCCTCTACAGAATGGGTCTTTCTACATTCCAGGTCCTTTCTACCCCAATAAATATTGCGGCGATTCTCTCAGTGAGTTGTACTTTTGGTTTAAACAGCCAACTGTCTGTTATAAAGGACTTTTGTTTAAATTCCTTTAAAAAAAAAGTCGTTTCAAAAAAATCTTTTTTTTTTATTTTTTGATCCCATAGGTTTACTCTGATCCTGGAACTTTGTCATTTTGACCTTCTCTGCTGATTAAAATATTCTTCATCATCAGCTCTCCTCTCCTGGTGTGGTCTCTCGGGAAGGGGACTTCTCTAGCTCTTCTAGCAGGAGATGGGCACTTCCCCTCTACCCCTGTTGCCAGACCAACCTTACGTATCCTGCAGGGTCAGGTCGGCCTGGCCTTTTATCTGTTGTTCTCTTCTGAGTGGTTAGTTTTTCATCGATACCGTGCTTTGCTTTTGTCAGGATTTACCCTGGTCTATCAAAACCCTTTTCTTGTACCAGTGAAGCCTAAGAAACAGTCCTGATGAGAGAACCAGGAACTCGAACAGATCATATTTATCCTGAATGTTCCATCCAAAATGAAAAATACATTTCTGAGGAGCCTCAAGATCTCTGAGAAGGGAAGTTTCACCAACTCTGTCATGTAGGGGCATCAATTCTGATTCTGTGTCAATTTTCCGATTTTCCCAGCTAATACTTCTCTACCTCAGAAAGCCCACTCTCAACCGTTTCCTCTCTCAAAGGCAGTTGCTCTTAGAGTCTGCACATGGCACTTGGGGCCTGCTGGTCATTGGCTACTGCCCTCTGTACCTTGGGCCTAACAGCTGCGGGGCATCAAGATGAGAATGTCTCTTGTTCTAAGACTTAATATAGTTGGGTGCACATGGTTAAGGAATAATCACTTATTTTGTTGATCCAAGTGTTCGACCTTTCTTAATTATTCTAGTACCACAGTTTACTTGTTCTAAGATTTGTCCCCCCCCCCATTTTAATATCTCTTAAGGTGGCATTTACCTTGCACTTGAGGACATATCCTAGTTTAACTGACAGCATTTCTCTTTCTTAGTCGAACATAAACTATAGTGCATCTTACCCTTGATGAAAGCTAGGATGCAATTAAATACTCTATTATGGTTACGATTCTGATATTTGAAATCCTCCGGTAGCTCCCTGTGCCCCCACAGTGTAGTACCTCACCTCCTCGGCATAGTATACAAACCATCTCACCCCAGTGTTAACCCCGGGGCTCAGCCTCCATCCCCAGGTGATGCTGCCAGATCAGCTGTCGGTTATCATGAACTTGCTGTAGTTTCCTGAATGCACTGTGCTGCCTCCTGGCACTTTGAAACGTGACACACTCATCCTCATTCTTCGCTTTGCCCTTGTCTATCACCTCCCCTGAAAATCTGTTCCTAAGTGGCTTTTCCCAGCTCCAACCTACCCTTGGCAGTCTTTTCTCTCCCTGTGGTAAAGCCTGTCACACTGCACCATGGACATGCCGGTTGTGCCCCTGAGAAGAGAAAAGGGACAGTGAGGGCCCCCCAGCATTTGCAGCTCTAGTGCAGAGCCCCATGCCTGGCTTGCAGGAAATGCCAGATCATGAAGACAAACGGAGATCATCCTCTGGCTAAAACCAGCTCTTCTTTGCCTACCGCAGGATCTGGATCATTAAAGAGCAGCCAGTTATTATGGCTGTTTTTCTAGGGATTTTTTCCCCATATATTTCCCAGGGCTTTACTCTTTATATAGCACTTTAATTCAGGCTTCAACCACTTCCTAGTCAGATCAGGTGAAATCATTTTCCTTCCCATACCCTCGATGTTTTTCTCACCTAGTAATTCTTTTTTTAAAGATCTTATTTACCCATTTGACAGATCACAAGTAGGCAGAGAGGTGGCAGAGAGAAAGGGGTAAGCAGGCTCCCCGCTGAGCAAAGAGCCTGATGTGGGGCTCCATCCCAGGACCCTGAAATCATGACCTGAGCGGAAGGCAGAGGCCTAAACCACTGAGCCACCCAAGAGCCCCTTATCTGGTAATTTTTAATCAATGTGGATTTGCTGCATCAAATAGTTCCTTCTTCTTCAAATATAAATATAGAAATATATTGATCAAGTCACACGCATGTCTTAGGAGAATGTCATACCTTTAGTAGCAACCTTGAAATCTTGGCCATTGGTTATGATTTTTGTTTTGGTTTGATTTGGTTCGGTTTTTGTAATTTTAAAAATCCCTCCAGCCCTTGGCTCTGTCTGACCTGATTGCTTTCAGCTGTTTCTGCAACAAAGTTGTCCCAGCTGCGAAAACTCTCATTGTTTCCAGTGGCGCCCCCTTCTGAGCACTTTGTTAGTAGAAAGCTTTTTTTTTTTTTTTTTTTGGCTATGGTAAATGTGGAACAACAGTAGATATTTCAAAGAGGTGAACCACAGATAAATTTCTCTAAGGGTGGGGTGAGGGTTACTCAAAAAGGAACTTGACAAGGCATTTAAAGATATCGACAATCATTATAACATAACGTGACTGATTGTTACCGTGCTCTTAACTGGGCAAACACTTGTTGGCTTCCAAGATAGACTAACATAGTTGAGATGGTTCTAGCGGCCTGCTAGCACAGGGTCTCATGAGCCAGGGATTCTAGCCACTGGCTGTGCAAGGTTGAGACCTGTTAGTGATTCTATTTTTTCCTCTACAGAATGGGTCTTGCTACATTCCAGGTCCTTTCTACCCCAATAAATAATGCGGCGATTCTCTCAGTGAGTTGTACTTTTGGTTTAAACAGCCAACTGTCTGTTATAAAGGACTTTTGTTTAAATTCCTTTAAAAAAAAAAGTCGTTTCAAAAAAATCTTTTTTTATATTTTTTGATCCCATAGGTTTACTCTGATCCTGGAACTTTGTCATTTTGACCTTCTCTGCTGATTAAAATATTCTTCATCATCAGCACCTACTGCTCTCCTCTCCTGGTGTGGTCTCTCGGGAAGGGGACTTCTCTAGCTCTTCTAGCAGGAGATGGGCACTTCCCCTCTACCCCTGTTGCCAGACCAACCTTACGTATCCTGCAGGGTCAGGTCGGCCTGGCCTTTTATCTGTTGTTCTCTTCTGAGTGGTTAGTTTTTCATCGATACCGTGCTTTGCTTTTGTCAGGATTTACCCTGGTCTATCAAAACCCTTTTCTTGTACCAGTGAAGCCTAAGAAACAGTCCTGATGAGAGAACCAGGAACTCGAACAGATCATATTTATCCTGAATGTTCCGTCCAAAATGAAAAATACATTTCTGAGGAGCCTCAAGATCTCTGAGAAGGGAAGTTTCACCAACTCTGTCATGTAGGGGCATCAATTCCGATTCTGTGTCAATTTTCCGACTTTCCCAGCTAATACTTCTCTACCTCAGAAAGCCCACTCTCAGCCGTTTCCTCTCTCAAAGGCAGTTGCTCTTAGAGTCTGCACATGGCACTTGGGGCCTGCTGGTCATTGGCTACTGCCCTCTGTACCTTGGGCCTAACAGCTGCGGGGCATCAAGATGAGAATGTCTCTTGTTCTAAGACTTAATATAGTTGGGTGCACATGGTTAAGGAATAATCACTTATTTTGTTGATCCAAGTGTTCGAACTTTCTTAATTATTCTAGTACGACAGTTTACTTGTTCTAAGATTTGTCCCCCCCCCATTTTAATATCTCTGAAGGTGGCATTTACCTTGCACTTGAGGACATATCCTAGTTTAACTGACAGCATTTCTCTTTCTTAGTCGAACATAAACTATAGTGCATCTTACCCTTGATGAAAGCTAGGATGCAATTAAATACTCTATTATGGTTACGATTCTGATATTTGAAATCCTCCGGTAGCTCCCTGTGCCCCCACAGTGTAGTACCTCACCTCCTCGGCATAGTATACAAACCATCTCACCCCAGTGTTAACCCCGGGGCTCAGCCTCCATCCCCAGGTGATGCTGCCAGATCAGCTGTCGGTTATCATGAACTTGCTGTAGTTTCCTGAATGCACTGTGCTGCCTCCTGGCACTTTGAAACGTGACACACTCATCCTCATTCTTCGCTTTGCCCTTGTCTATCACCTCCCCTGAAAATCTGTTCCTAAGTGGCTTTTCCCAGCTCCAACCTACCCTTGGCAGTCTTTTCTCTCCCTGTGGTAAAGCCTGTCACACTGCACCATGGACATGCCGGTTGTCCCCCTGAGAAGAGAAAAGGGACAGTGAGGGCCCCCCAGCATTTGCAGCTCTAGTGCAGAGCCCCATGCCTGGCTTGCAGGAAATGCCAGATCATGAAGACAAACGGAGATCATCCTCTGGCTAAAACCAGCTCTTCTTTGCCTACCGCAGGATCTGGATCATTAAAGAGCAGCCAGTTATTATGGCTGTTTTTCTAGGGATTTTTTCCCCATATATTTCCCAGGGCTTTACTCTTTAGATAGCACTTTAATTCAGGCTTCAACCACTTCCTAGTCAGATCAGGTGAAATCCTTTTCCTTCCCATACCCTCGATGTTTTTCTCACCTAGTAATTCTTTTTTTAAAGATCTTATTTACCCATTTGACAGATCACAAGTAGGCAGAGAGGTGGCAGAGAGAAAGGGGTAAGCAGGCTCCCCGCTGAGCAAAGAGCCTGATGTGGGGCTCCATCCCAGGACCCTGAAATCATGACCTGAGCGGAAGGCAGAGGCCTAAACCACTGAGCCACCCAAGAGCCCCTTATCTGGTAATTTTTAATCAATGTGGATTTGCTGCATCAAATAGTTCCTTCTTCTTCAAATATAAATATAGAAATATATTGATCAAGTCACACGCATGTCTTAGGAGAATGTCATACCTTTAGTAGCAACCTTGAAATCTTGGCCATTGGTTATGATTTTTGTTTTGGTTTGATTTGGTTCGGTTTTTGTAATTTTAAAAATCCCTCCAGCCCTTGGCTCTGTCTGACCTGATTGCTTTCAGCTGTTTCTGCAACAAAGTTGTCCCAGCTGCGAAAACTCTCATTGTTTCCAGTGGCGCCCCCTTCTGAACACTTTGTTAATAGAAAGCTTTTTTTTTTTTTTGGCTATGGTAAATGTGGAACAACAGTAGATATTTCAAAGAGGTGAACCACAGATAAATTTCTCTAAGGGTGGGGTGAGGGTTACTCAAAAAGGAACTTGACAAGGCTTTTAAAGATATCGACAATCATTATAACATAACGTGACTGATTGTTACCGTGCTCTTAACTGGGCAAACACTTGTTGGCTTCCAAGATAGACTAACATAGTTGAGATGGTTCTAGCGGCCTGCTAGCACAGGGTCTCATGAGCCAGGGATTCTAGCCACTGGCTGTGCAAGGTTGAGACCTGTTAGTGATTCTATTTTTTCCTCTACAGAATGGGTCTTTCTACATTCCAGGTCCTTTCTACCCCAATAAATAATGCGGCGATTCTCTCAGTGAGTTGTACTTTTGGTTTAAACAGCCAACTGTCTGTTATAAAGGACTTTTGTTTAAATTCCTTTAAAAAAAAAGTCGTTTCAAAAAAATCTTTTTTTTTTTATTTTTTGATCCCATATGTTTACTCTGATCCTGGAACTTTGTCATTTTGACCTTCTCTGCTGATTAAAATATTCTTCATCATCAGCACCTACTGCTCTCCTCTCCTGGTGTGGTCTCTCGGGAAGGGGACTTCTCTAGCTCTTCTAGCAGGAGATGGGCACTTCCCCTCTACCCCTGTTGCCAGACCAACCTTACGTATCCTGCAGGGTCAGGTCGGCCTGGCCTTTTATCTGTTGTTCTCTTCTGAGTGGTTAGTTTTTCATCGATACCGTGCTTTGCTTTTGTCAGGATTTACCCTGGTCTATCAAAACCCTTTTCTTGTACCAGTGAAGCCTAAGAAACAGTCCTGATGAGAGAACCAGGAACTCGAACAGATCATATTTATCCTGAATGTTCCATCCAAAATGAAAAATACATTTCTGAGGAGCCTCAAGATCTCTGAGAAGGGAAGTTTCACCAACTCTGTCATGTAGGGGCATCAATTCTGATTCTGTGTCAATTTTCCGATTTTCCCAGCTAATACTTCTCTACCTCAGAAAGCCCACTCTCAACCGTTTCCTCTCTCAAAGGCAGTTGCTCTTAGAGTCTGCACATGGCACTTGGGGCCTGCTGGTCATTGGCTACTGCCCTCTGTACCTTGGGCCTAACAGCTGCGGGGCATCAAGATGAGAATGTCTCTTGTTCTAAGACTTAATATAGTTGGGTGCACATGGTTAAGGAATAATCACTTATTTTGTTGATCCAAGTGTTCGACCTTTCTTAATTATTCTAGTACCACAGTTTACTTGTTCTAAGATTTGTCCCCCCCCCCATTTTAATATCTCTTAAGGTGGCATTTACCTTGCACTTGAGGACATATCCTAGTTTAACTGACAGCATTTCTCTTTCTTAGTCGAACATAAACTATAGTGCATCTTACCCTTGATGAAAGCTAGGATGCAATTAAATACTCTATTATGGTTACGATTCTGATATTTGAAATCCTCCGGTAGCTCCCTGTGCCCCCACAGTGTAGTACCTCACCTCCTCGGCATAGTATACAAACCATCTCACCCCAGTGTTAACCCCGGGGCTCAGCCTCCATCCCCAGGTGATGCTGCCAGATCAGCTGTCGGTTATCATGAACTTGCTGTAGTTTCCTGAATGCACTGTGCTGCCTCCTGGCACTTTGAAACGTGACACACTCATCCTCATTCTTCGCTTTGCCCTTGTCTATCACCTCCCCTGAAAATCTGTTCCTAAGTGGCTTTTCCCAGCTCCAACCTACCCTTGGCAGTCTTTTCTCTCCCTGTGGTAAAGCCTGTCACACTGCACCATGGACATGCCGGTTGTCCCCCTGAGAAGAGAAAAGGGACAGTGAGGGCCCCCCAGCATTTGCAGCTCTAGTGCAGAGCCCCATGCCTGGCTTGCAGGAAATGCCAGATCATGAAGACAAACGGAGATCATCCTCTGGCTAAAACCAGCTCTTCTTTGCCTACCGCAGGATCTGGATCATTAAAGAGCAGCCAGTTATTATGGCTGTTTTTCTAGGGATTTTTTCCCCATATATTTCCCAGGGCTTTACTCTTTATATAGCACTTTAATTCAGGCTTCAACCACTTCCTAGTCAGATCAGGTGAAATCATTTTCCTTCCCATACCCTCGATGTTTTTCTCACCTAGTAATTCTTTTTTTAAAGATCTTATTTACCCATTTGACAGATCACAAGTAGGCAGAGAGGTGGCAGAGAGAAAGGGGTAAGCAGGCTCCCCGCTGAGCAAAGAGCCTGATGTGGGGCTCCATCCCAGGACCCTGAAATCATGACCTGAGCGGAAGGCAGAGGCCTAAACCACTGAGCCCCCCAAGAGCCCCTTATCTGGTAATTTTTAATCAATGTGGATTTGCTGCATCAAATAGTTCCTTCTTCTTCAAATATAAATATAGAAATATATTGATCAAGTCACACGCATGTCTTAGGAGAATGTCATACCTTTAGTAGCAACCTTGAAATCTTGGCCATTGGTTATGATTTTTGTTTTGGTTTGATTTGGTTCGGTTTTTGTAATTTTAAAAATCCCTCCAGCCCTTGGCTCTGTCTGACCTGATTGCTTTCAGCTGTTTTTGCAACAAAGTTGTCCCAGCTGCGAAAACTCTCATTGTTTCCAGTGGCGCCCCCTTCTGAACACTTTGTTAATAGAAAGCTTTTTTTTTTTTTTTTTTTTTTTTTGGCTATGGTAAATGTGGAACAACAGTAGATATTTCAAAGAGGTGAACCACAGATAAATTTCTCTAAGGGTGGGGTGAAGGTTACTCAAAAAGGAACTTGACAAGGCTTTTAAAGATATCGACAATCATTATAACATAACGTGACTGATTGTTACCGTGCTCTTAACTGGGCAAACACTTGTTGGCTTCCAAGATAGACTAACATAGTTGAGATGGTTCTAGCGGCCTGCTAGCACAGGGTCTCATGAGCCAGGGATTCTAGCCACTGGCTGTGCAAGGTTGAGACCTGTTAGTGATTCTATTTTTTCCTCTACAGAATGGGTCTTTCTACATTCCAGGTCCTTTCTACCCCAATAAATAATGCGGCGATTCTCTCAGTGAGTTGTACTTTTGGTTTAAACAGCCAACTGTCTGTTATAAAGGACTTTTGTTTAAATTCCTTTAAAAAAAAAGTCGTTTCAAAAAAATCTTTTTTTTTATTTTTTGATCCCATAGGTTTACTCTGATCCTGGAACTTTGTCATTTTGACCTTCTCTGCTGATTAAAATATTCTTCATCATCAGCACCTACTGCTCTCCTCTCCTGGTGTGGTCTCTCGGGAAGGGGACTTCTCTAGCTCTTCTAGCAGGAGATGGGCACTTCCCCTCTACCCCTGTTGCCAGACCAACCTTACCTATCCTGCAGGGTCAGGTCGGCCTGGCCTTTTATCTGTTGTTCTCTTCTGAGTGGTTAGTTTTTCATAGATACCGTGCTTTGCTTTTGTCAGGATTTACCCTGGTCTATCAAAACCCTTTTCTTGTACCAGTGAAGCCTAAGAAACAGTCCTGATGAGAGAACCAGGAACTCGAACAGATCATATTTATCCTGAATGTTCCGTCCAAAATGAAAAATACATTTCTGAGGAGCCTCAAGATCTCTGAGAAGGGAAGTTTCACCAACTCTGTCATGTAGGGGCATCAATTCCGATTCTGTGTCAATTTTCCGACTTTCCCAGCTAATACTTCTCTACCTCAGAAAGCCCACTCTCAACCGTTTCCTCTCTCAAAGGCAGTTGCTCTTAGAGTCTGCACATGGCACTTGGGGCCTGCTGGTCATTGGCTACTGCCCTCTGTACCTTGGGCCTAACAGCTGCGGGGCATCAAGATGAGAATGTCTCTTGTTCTAAGACTTAATATAGTTGGGTGCACATGGTTAAGGAATAATCACTTATTTTGTTGATCCAAGTGTTCGACCTTTCTTAGTTATTCTAGTACTACAGTTTACTTGTTCTAAGATTTGTCCCCCCCCCATTTTAATATCTCTGAAGGTGGCATTTACCTTGCACTTGAGGACATATCCTAGTTTAACTGACAGCATTTCTCTTTCTTAGTCGAACATAAACTATAGTGCATCTTACCCTTGATGAAAGCTAGGATGCAATTAAATACTCTATTATGGTTACGATTCTGATATTTGAAATCCTCCGGTAGCTCCCTGTGCCCCCACAGTGTAGTACCTCACCTCCTCGGCATAGTATACAAACCATCTCACCCCAGTGTTAACCCCGGGGCTCAGCCTCCATCCCCAGGTGATGCTGCCAGATCAGCTGTCGGTTATCATGAACTTGCTGTAGTTTCCTGAATGCACTGTGCTGCCTCCTGGCACTTTGAAACGTGACACACTCATCCTCATTCTTCGCTTTGCCCTTGTCTATCACCTCCCCTGAAAATCTGTTCCTAAGTGGCTTTTCCCAGCTCCAACCTACCCTTGGCAGTCTTTTCTCTCCCTGTGGTAAAGCCTGTCACACTGCACCATGGACATGCCGGTTGTCCCCCTGAGAAGAGAAAAGGGACAGTGAGGGCCCCCCAGCATTTGCAGCTCTAGTGCAGAGCCCCATGCCTGGCTTACAGGAAATGCCAGATCATGAAGACAAACGGAGATCATCCTCTGGCTAAAACCAGCTCTTCTTTGCCTACCGCAGGATCTGGATCATTAAAGAGCAGCCAGTTATTATGGCTGTTTTTCTAGGGATTTTTTCCCCATATATTTCCCAGGGCTTTACTCTTTAGATAGCACTTTAATTCAGGCTTCAACCACTTCCTAGTCAGATCAGGTGAAATCATTTTCCTTCCCATACCCTCGATGTTTTTCTCACCTAGTAATTCTTTTTTTAAAGATCTTATTTACCCATTTGACAGATCACAAGTAGGCAGAGAGGTGGCAGAGAGAAAGGGGTAAGCAGGCTCCCCGCTGAGCAAAGAGCCTGCTGTGGGGCTCCATCCCAGGACCCTGAAATCATGACCTGAGCGGAAGGCAGAGGCCTAAACCACTGAGCCACCCAAGAGCCCCTTATCTGGTAATTTTTAATCAATGTGGATTTGCTGCATCAAATAGTTCCTTCTTCTTCAAATATAAATATAGAAATATATTGATCAAGTCACACGCATGTCTTAGGAGAATGTCATACCTTTAGTAGCAACCTTGAAATCTTGGCCATTGGTTATGATTTTTGTTTTGGTTTGATTTGGTTCGGTTTTTGTAATTTTAAAAATCCCTCCAGCCCTTGGCTCTGTCTGACCTGATTTCTTTCATCTGTTTCTGCAACAAAGTTGTCCCAGCTGCGAAAACTCTCATTGTTTCCAGTGGCGTCCCCTTCTGAACACTTTGTTAATAGAAAGCTTTTTTTTTTTTTTTTTTTTTTTTTTTTTGGCTATGGTAAATGTGGAACAACAGTAGATATTTCAAAGAGGTGAACCACAGATAAATTTCTCTAAGGGTGGGGTGAAGGTTACTCAAAAAGGAACTTGACAAGGCTTTTAAAGATATCGACAATCATTATAACATAACGTGACTGATTATTACCGTGCTCTTAACTGGGCAAACACTTGTTGGCTTCCAAGATAGACTAACATAGTTGAGATGGTTCTAGCGGCCTGCTAGCACAGGGTCTCATGAGCCAGGGATTCTAGCCACTGGCTGTGCAAGGTTGAGACCTGTTAGTGATTCTATTTTTTCCTCTACAGAATGGGTCTTTCTACATTCCAGGTCCTTTCTACCCCAATAAATAATGCGGCGATTCTCTCAGTGAGTTGTACTTTTGGTTTAAACAGCCAACTGTCTGTTATAAAGGACTTTTGTTTAAATTCCTTTAAAAAAAAAGTCGTTTCAAAAAAATCTTTTTTTTTATTTTTTGATCCCATAGGTTTACTCTGATCCTGGAACTTTGTCATTTTGACCTTCTCTGCTGATTAAAATATTCTTCATCATCAGCACCTACTGCTCTCCTCTCCTGGTGTGGTCTCTCGGGAAGGGGACTTCTCTAGCTCTTCTAGCAGGAGATGGGCACTTCCCCTCTACCCCTGTTGCCAGACCAACCTTACGTATCCTGCAGGGTCAGGTCGGCCTGGCCTTTTATCTGTTGTTCTCTTCTGAGTGGTTAGTTTTTCATAGATACCGTGCTTTGCTTTTGTCAGGATTTACCCTGGTCTATCAAAACCCTTTTCTTGTACCAGTGAAGCCTAAGAAACAGTCCTGATGAGAGAACCAGGAACTCGAACAGATCATATTTATCCTGAATGTTCCGTCCAAAATGAAAAATACATTTCTGAGGAGCCTCAAGATCTCTGAGAAGGGAAGTTTCACCAACTCTGTCATGTAGGGGCATCAATTCCGATTCTGTGTCAATTTTCCGACTTTCCCAGCTAATACTTCTCTACCTCAGAAAGCCCACTCTCAACCGTTTCCTCTCTCAAAGGCAGTTGCTCTTAGAGTCTGCACATGGCACTTGGGGCCTGCTGGTCATTGGCTACTGCCCTCTGTACCTTGGGCCTAACAGCTGCGGGGCATCAAGATGAGAATGTCTCTTGTTCTAAGACTTAATATAGTTGGGTGCACATGGTTAAGGAATAATCACTTATTTTGTTGATCCAAGTGTTCGACCTTTCTTAGTTATTCTAGTACTACAGTTTACTTGTTCTAAGATTTGTCCCCCCCCCCCATTTTAATATCTCTGAAGGTGGCATTTACCTTGCACTTGAGGACATATCCTAGTTTAACTGACAGCATTTCTCTTTCTTAGTCGAACATAAACTATAGTGCATCTTACCCTTGATGAAAGCTAGGATGCAATTAAATACTCTATTATGGTTACGATTCTGATATTTGAAATCCTCCGGTAGCTCCCTGTGCCCCCACAGTGTAGTACCTCACCTCCTCGGCATAGTATACAAACCATCTCACCCCAGTGTTAACCCCGGGGCTCAGCCTCCATCCCCAGGTGATGCTGCCAGATCAGCTGTCGGTTATCATGAACTTGCTGTAGTTTCCTGAATGCACTGTGCTGCCTCCTGGCACTTTGAAACGTGACACACTCATCCTCATTCTTCGCTTTGCCCTTGTCTATCACCTCCCCTGAAAATCTGTTCCTAAGTGGCTTTTCCCAGCTCCAACCTACCCTTGGCAGTCTTTTCTCTCCCTGTGGTAAAGCCTGTCACACTGCACCATGGACATGCCGGTTGTCCCCCTGAGAAGAGAAAAGGGACAGTGAGGGCCCCCCAGCATTTGCAGCTCTAGTGCAGAGCCCCATGCCTGGCTTACAGGAAATGCCAGATCATGAAGACAAACGGAGATCATCCTCTGGCTAAAACCAGCTCTTCTTTGCCTACCGCAGGATCTGGATCATTAAAGAGCAGCCAGTTATTATGGCTGTTTTTCTAGGGATTTTTTCCCCATATATTTCCCAGGGCTTTACTCTTTAGATAGCACTTTAATTCAGGCTTCAACCACTTCCTAGTCAGATCAGGTGAAATCATTTTCCTTCCCATACCCTCGATGTTTTTCTCACCTAGTAATTCTTTTTTTAAAGATCTTATTTACCCATTTGACAGATCACAAGTAGGCAGAGAGGTGGCAGAGAGAAAGGGGTAAGCAGGCTCCCCGCTGAGCAAAGAGCCTGCTGTGGGGCTCCATCCCAGGACCCTGAAATCATGACCTGAGCGGAAGGCAGAGGCCTAAACCACTGAGCCACCCAAGAGCCCCTTATCTGGTAATTTTTAATCAATGTGGATTTGCTGCATCAAATAGTTCCTTCTTCTTCAAATATAAATATAGAAATATATTGATCAAGTCACACGCATGTCTTAGGAGAATGTCATACCTTTAGTAGCAACCTTGAAATCTTGGCCATTGGTTATGATTTTTGTTTTGGTTTGATTTGGTTCGGTTTTTGTAATTTTAAAAATCCCTCCAGCCCTTGGCTCTGTCTGACCTGATTTCTTTCATCTGTTTCTGCAACAAAGTTGTCCCAGCTGCGAAAACTCTCATTGTTTCCAGTGGCGTCCCCTTCTGAACACTTTGTTAATAGAAAGCTTTTTTTTTTTTTTTTTTTTTTTTTTTTTTTTTTTTTGGCTATGGTAAATGTGGAACAACAGTAGATATTTCAAAGAGGTGAACCACAGATAAATTTCTCTAAGGGTGGGGTGAAGGTTACTCAAAAAGGAACTTGACAAGGCTTTTAAAGATATCGACAATCATTATAACATAACGTGACTGATTATTACCGTGCTCTTAACTGGGCAAACACTTGTTGGCTTCCAAGATAGACTAACATAGTTGAGATGGTTCTAGCGGCCTGCTAGCACAGGGTCTCATGAGCCAGGGATTCTAGCCACTGGCTGTGCAAGGTTGAGACCTGTTAGTGATTCTATTTTTTCCTCTACAGAATGGGTCTTTCTACATTCCAGGTCCTTTCTACCCCAATAAATAATGCGGCGATTCTCTCAGTGAGTTGTACTTTTGGTTTAAACAGCCAACTGTCTGTTATAAAGGACTTTTGTTTAAATTCCTTTAAAAAAAAAGTCGTTTCAAAAAAATCTTTTTTTTTATTTTTTGATCCCATAGGTTTACTCTGATCCTGGAACTTTGTCATTTTGACCTTCTCTGCTGATTAAAATATTCTTCATCATCAGCACCTACTGCTCTCCTCTCCTGGTGTGGTCTCTCGGGAAGGGGACTTCTCTAGCTCTTCTAGCAGGAGATGGGCACTTCCCCTCTACCCCTGTTGCCAGACCAACCTTACCTATCCTGCAGGGTCAGGTCGGCCTGGCCTTTTATCTGTTGTTCTCTTCTGAGTGGTTAGTTTTTCATAGATACCGTGCTTTGCTTTTGTCAGGATTTACCCTGGTCTATCAAAACCCTTTTCTTGTACCAGTGAAGCCTAAGAAACAGTCCTGATGAGAGAACCAGGAACTCGAACAGATCATATTTATCCTGAATGTTCCGTCCAAAATGAAAAATACATTTCTGAGGAGCCTCAAGATCTCTGAGAAGGGAAGTTTCACCAACTCTGTCATGTAGGGGCATCAATTCCGATTCTGTGTCAATTTTCCGACTTTCCCAGCTAATACTTCTCTACCTCAGAAAGCCCACTCTCAACCGTTTCCTCTCTCAAAGGCAGTTGCTCTTAGAGTCTGCACATGGCACTTGGGGCCTGCTAGTCATTGGCTACTGCCCTCTGTACCTTGGGCCTAACAGCTGCGGGGCATCAAGATGAGAATGTCTCTTGTTCTAAGACTTAATATAGTTGGGTGCACATGGTTAAGGAATAATCACTTATTTTGTTGATCCAAGTGTTCGACCTTTCTTAATTATTCTAGTACCACAGTTTACTTGTTCTAAGATTTGTCCCCCCCCCCATTTTAATATCTCTTAAGGTGGCATTTACCTTGCACTTGAGGACATATCCTAGTTTAACTGACAGCATTTCTCTTTCTTAGTCGAACATAAACTATAGTGCATCTTACCCTTGATGAAAGCTAGGATGCAATTAAATACTCTATTATGGTTACGATTCTGATATTTGAAATCCTCCGGTAGCTCCCTGTGCCCCCACAGTGTAGTACCTCACCTCCTCGGCATAGTATACAAACCATCTCACCCCAGTGTTAACCCCGGGGCTCAGCCTCCATCCCCAGGTGATGCTGCCAGATCAGCTGTCGGTTATCATGAACTTGCTGTAGTTTCCTGAATGCACTGTGCTGCCTCCTGGCACTTTGAAACGTGACACACTCATCCTCATTCTTCGCTTTGCCCTTGTCTATCACCTCCCCTGAAAATCTGTTCCTAAGTGGCTTTTCCCAGCTCCAACCTACCCTTGGCAGTCTTTTCTCTCCCTGTGGTAAAGCCTGTCACACTGCACCATGGACATGCCGGTTGTGCCCCTGAGAAGAGAAAAGGGACAGTGAGGGCCCCCCAGCATTTGCAGCTCTAGTGCAGAGCCCCATGCCTGGCTTGCAGGAAATGCCAGATCATGAAGACAAACGGAGATCATCCTCTGGCTAAAACCAGCTCTTCTTTGCCTACCGCAGGATCTGGATCATTAAAGAGCAGCCAGTTATTATGGCTGTTTTTCTAGGGATTTTTTCCCCATATATTTCCCAGGGCTTTACTCTTTATATAGCACTTTAATTCAGGCTTCAACCACTTCCTAGTCAGATCAGGTGAAATCATTTTCCTTCCCATACCCTCGATGTTTTTCTCACCTAGTAATTCTTTTTTTAAAGATCTTATTTACCCATTTGACAGATCACAAGTAGGCAGAGAGGTGGCAGAGAGAAAGGGGTAAGCAGGCTCCCCGCTGAGCAAAGAGCCTGATGTGGGGCTCCATCCCAGGACCCTGAAATCATGACCTGAGCGGAAGGCAGAGGCCTAAACCACTGAGCCACCCAAGAGCCCCTTATCTGGTAATTTTTAATCAATGTGGATTTGCTGCATCAAATAGTTCCTTCTTCTTCAAATATAAATATAGAAATATATTGATCAAGTCACACGCATGTCTTAGGAGAATGTCATACCTTTAGTAGCAACCTTGAAATCTTGGCCATTGGTTATGATTTTTGTTTTGGTTTGATTTGGTTCGGTTTTTGTAATTTTAAAAATCCCTCCAGCCCTTGGCTCTGTCTGACCTGATTGCTTTCAGCTGTTTTTGCAACAAAGTTGTCCCAGCTGCGAAAACTCTCATTGTTTCCAGTGGCGCCCCCTTCTGAACACTTTGTTAATAGAAAGCTTTTTTTTTTTTTTTTTTTTTTTTTTTGGCTATGGTAAATGTGGAACAACAGTAGATATTTCAAAGAGGTGAACCACAGATAAATTTCTCTAAGGGTGGGGTGAAGGTTACTCAAAAAGGAACTTGACAAGGCTTTTAAAGATATCGACAATCATTATAACATAACGTGACTGATTGTTACCGTGCTCTTAACTGGGCAAACACTTGTTGGCTTCCAAGATAGACTAACATAGTTGAGATGGTTCTAGCGGCCTGCTAGCACAGGGTCTCATGAGCCAGGGATTCTAGCCACTGGCTGTGCAAGGTTGAGACCTGTTAGTGATTCTATTTTTTCCTCTACAGAATGGGTCTTTCTACATTCCAGGTCCTTTCTACCCCAATAAATAATGCGGCGATTCTCTCAGTGAGTTGTACTTTTGGTTTAAACAGCCAACTGTCTGTTATAAAGGACTTTTGTTTAAATTCCTTTAAAAAAAAAGTCGTTTCAAAAAAATCTTTTTTTTTATTTTTTGATCCCATAGGTTTACTCTGATCCTGGAACTTTGTCATTTTGACCTTCTCTGCTGATTAAAATATTCTTCATCATCAGCACCTACTGCTCTCCTCTCCTGGTGTGGTCTCTCGGGAAGGGGACTTCTCTAGCTCTTCTAGCAGGAGATGGGCACTTCCCCTCTACCCCTGTTGCCAGACCAACCTTACCTATCCTGCAGGGTCAGGTCGGCCTGGCCTTTTATCTGTTGTTCTCTTCTGAGTGGTTAGTTTTTCATAGATACCGTGCTTTGCTTTTGTCAGGATTTACCCTGGTCTATCAAAACCCTTTTCTTGTACCAGTGAAGCCTAAGAAACAGTCCTGATGAGAGAACCAGGAACTCGAACAGATCATATTTATCCTGAATGTTCCGTCCAAAATGAAAAATACATTTCTGAGGAGCCTCAAGATCTCTGAGAAGGGAAGTTTCACCAACTCTGTCATGTAGGGGCATCAATTCCGATTCTGTGTCAATTTTCCGACTTTCCCAGCTAATACTTCTCTACCTCAGAAAGCCCACTCTCAACCGTTTCCTCTCTCAAAGGCAGTTGCTCTTAGAGTCTGCACATGGCACTTGGGGCCTGCTGGTCATTGGCTACTGCCCTCTGTACCTTGGGCCTAACAGCTGCGGGGCATCAAGATGAGAATGTCTCTTGTTCTAAGACTTAATATAGTTGGGTGCACATGGTTAAGGAATAATCACTTATTTTGTTGATCCAAGTGTTCGACCTTTCTTAGTTATTCTAGTACTACAGTTTACTTGTTCTAAGATTTGTCCCCCCCCCCATTTTAATATCTCTGAAGGTGGCATTTACCTTGCACTTGAGGACATATCCTAGTTTAACTGACAGCATTTCTCTTTCTTAGTCGAACATAAACTATAGTGCATCTTACCCTTGATGAAAGCTAGGATGCAATTAAATACTCTATTATGGTTACGATTCTGATATTTGAAATCCTCCGGTAGCTCCCTGTGCCCCCACAGTGTAGTACCTCACCTCCTCGGCATAGTATACAAACCATCTCACCCCAGTGTTAACCCCGGGGCTAAGCCTCCATCCCCAGGTGATGCTGCCAGATCAGCTGTCGGTTATCATGAACTTGCTGTAGTTTCCTGAATGCACTGTGCTGCCTCCTGGCACTTTGAAACGTGACACACTCATCCTCATTCTTCGCTTTGCCCTTGTCTATCACCTCCCCTGAAAATCTGTTCCTAAGTGGCTTTTCCCAGCTCCAACCTACCCTTGGCAGTCTTTTCTCTCCCTGTGGTAAAGCCTGTCACACTGCACCATGGACATGCCGGTTGTCCCCCTGAGAAGAGAAAAGGGACAGTGAGGGCCCCCCAGCATTTGCAGCTCTAGTGCAGAGCCCCATGCCTGGCTTACAGGAAATGCCAGATCATGAAGACAAACGGAGATCATCCTCTGGCTAAAACCAGCTCTTCTTTGCCTACCGCAGGATCTGGATCATTAAAGAGCAGCCAGTTATTATGGCTGTTTTTCTAGGGATTTTTTCCCCATATATTTCCCAGGGCTTTACTCTTTAGATAGCACTTTAATTCAGGCTTCAACCACTTCCTAGTCAGATCAGGTGAAATCATTTTCCTTCCCATACCCTCGATGTTTTTCTCACCTAGTAATTCTTTTTTTAAAGATCTTATTTACCCATTTGACAGATCACAAGTAGGCAGAGAGGTGGCAGAGAGAAAGGGGTAAGCAGGCTCCCCGCTGAGCAAAGAGCCTGCTGTGGGGCTCCATCCCAGGACCCTGAAATCATGACCTGAGCGGAAGGCAGAGGCCTAAACCACTGAGCCACCCAAGAGCCCCTTATCTGGTAATTTTTAATCAATGTGGATTTGCTGCATCAAATAGTTCCTTCTTCTTCAAATATAAATATAGAAATATATTGATCAAGTCACACGCATGTCTTAGGAGAATGTCATACCTTTAGTAGCAACCTTGAAATCTTGGCCATTGGTTATGATTTTTGTTTTGGTTTGATTTGGTTCGGTTTTTGTAATTTTAAAAATCCCTCCAGCCCTTGGCTCTGTCTGACCTGATTTCTTTCATCTGTTTCTGCAACAAAGTTGTCCCAGCTGCGAAAACTCTCATTGTTTCCAGTGGCGTCCCCTTCTGAACACTTTGTTAATAGAAAGCTTTTTTTTTTTTTTTTTTTTTTTTTTTTTTGGCTATGGTAAATGTGGAACAACAGTAGATATTTCAAAGAGGTGAACCACAGATAAATTTCTCTAAGGGTGGGGTGAAGGTTACTCAAAAAGGAACTTGACAAGGCTTTTAAAGATATCGACAATCATTATAACATAACGTGACTGATTATTACCGTGCTCTTAACTGGGCAAACACTTGTTGGCTTCCAAGATAGACTAACATAGTTGAGATGGTTCTAGCGGCCTGCTAGCACAGGGTCTCATGAGCCAGGGATTCTAGCCACTGGCTGTGCAAGGTTGAGACCTGTTAGTGATTCTATTTTTTCCTCTACAGAATGGGTCTTTCTACATTCCAGGTCCTTTCTACCCCAATAAATAATGCGGCGATTCTCTCAGTGAGTTGTACTTTTGGTTTAAACAGCCAACTGTCTGTTATAAAGGACTTTTGTTTAAATTCCTTTAAAAAAAAAGTCGTTTCAA
This sequence comes from Mustela lutreola, assembly GCF_030435805.1. NCBI lineage: Eukaryota > Metazoa > Chordata > Mammalia > Carnivora > Mustelidae > Mustela > Mustela lutreola. Next base: position 93,630,623 of record NC_081292.1, read on the forward strand.
AAAAATCTTTTTTTTTATTTTTTGATCCCATAGGTTTACTCTGATCCTGGAACTTTGTCATTTTGACCTTCTCTGCTGATTAAAATATTCTTCATCATCAGCACCTACTGCTCTCCTCTCCTGGTGTGGTCTCTCGGGAAGGGGACTTCTCTAGCTCTTCTAGCAGGAGATGGGCACTTCCCCTCTACCCCTGTTGCCAGACCAACCTTACGTATCCTGCAGGGTCAGGTCGGCCTGGCCTTTTATCTGTTGTTCTCTTCTGAGTGGTTAGTTTTTCATAGATACCGTGCTTTGCTTTTGTCAGGATTTACCCTGGTCTATCAAAACCCTTTTCTTGTACCAGTGAAGCCTAAGAAACAGTCCTGATGAGAGAACCAGGAACTCGAACAGATCATATTTATCCTGAATGTTCCGTCCAAAATGAAAAATACATTTCTGAGGAGCCTCAAGATCTCTGAGAAGGGAAGTTTCACCAACTCTGTCATGTAGGGGCATCAATTCCGATTCTGTGTCAATTTTCCGACTTTCCCAGCTAATACTTCTCTACCTCAGAAAGCCCACTCTCAACCGTTTCCTCTCTCAAAGGCAGTTGCTCTTAGAGTCTGCACATGGCACTTGGGGCCTGCTGGTCATTGGCTACTGCCCTCTGTACCTTGGGCCTAACAGCTGCGGGGCATCAAGATGAGAATGTCTCTTGTTCTAAGACTTAATATAGTTGGGTGCACATGGTTAAGGAATAATCACTTATTTTGTTGATCCAAGTGTTCGACCTTTCTTAGTTATTCTAGTACTACAGTTTACTTGTTCTAAGATTTGTCCCCCCCCCCCATTTTAATATCTCTGAAGGTGGCATTTACCTTGCACTTGAGGACATATCCTAGTTTAACTGACAGCATTTCTCTTTCTTAGTCGAACATAAACTATAGTGCATCTTACCCTTGATGAAAGCTAGGATGCAATTAAATACTCTATTATGGTTACGATTCTGATATTTGAAATCCTCCGGTAGCTCCCTGTGCCCCCACAGTGTAGTACCTCACCTCCTCGGCATAGTATACAAACCATCTCACCCCAGTGTTAACCCCGGGGCTCAGCCTCCATCCCCAGGTGATGCTGCCAGATCAGCTGTCGGTTATCATGAACTTGCTGTAGTTTCCTGAATGCACTGTGCTGCCTCCTGGCACTTTGAAACGTGACACACTCATCCTCATTCTTCGCTTTGCCCTTGTCTATCACCTCCCCTGAAAATCTGTTCCTAAGTGGCTTTTCCCAGCTCCAACCTACCCTTGGCAGTCTTTTCTCTCCCTGTGGTAAAGCCTGTCACACTGCACCATGGACATGCCGGTTGTGCCCCTGAGAAGAGAAAAGGGACAGTGAGGGCCCCCCAGCATTTGCAGCTCTAGTGCAGAGCCCCATGCCTGGCTTGCAGGAAATGCCAGATCATGAAGACAAACGGAGATCATCCTCTGGCTAAAACCAGCTCTTCTTTGCCTACCGCAGGATCTGGATCATTAAAGAGCAGCCAGTTATTATGGCTGTTTTTCTAGGGATTTTTTCCCCATATATTTCCCAGGGCTTTACTCTTTATATAGCACTTTAATTCAGGCTTCAACCACTTCCTAGTCAGATCAGGTGAAATCATTTTCCTTCCCATACCCTCGATGTTTTTCTCACCTAGTAATTCTTTTTTTAAAGATCTTATTTACCCATTTGACAGATCACAAGTAGGCAGAGAGGTGGCAGAGAGAAAGGGGTAAGCAGGCTCCCCGCTGAGCAAAGAGCCTGATGTGGGGCTCCATCCCAGGACCCTGAAATCATGACCTGAGCGGAAGGCAGAGGCCTAAACCACTGAGCCACCCAAGAGCCCCTTATCTGGTAATTTTTAATCAATGTGGATTTGCTGCATCAAATAGTTCCTTCTTCTTCAAATATAAATATAGAAATATATTGATCAAGTCACACGCATGTCTTAGGAGAATGTCATACCTTTAGTAGCAACCTTGAAATCTTGGCCATTGGTTATGATTTTTGTTTTGGTTTGATTTGGTTCGGTTTTTGTAATTTTAAAAATCCCTCCAGCCCTTGGCTCTGTCTGACCTGATTGCTTTCAGCTGTTTCTGCAACAAAGTTGTCCCAGCTGCGAAAACTCTCATTGTTTCCAGTGGCGCCCCCTTCTGAGCACTTTGTTAGTAGAAAGCTTTTTTTTTTTTTTTTTTTGGCTATGGTAAATGTGGAACAACAGTAGATATTTCAAAGAGGTGAACCACAGATAAATTTCTCTAAGGGTGGGGTGAGGGTTACTCAAAAAGGAACTTGACAAGGCATTTAAAGATATCGACAATCATTATAACATAACGTGACTGATTGTTACCGTGCTCTTAACTGGGCAAACACTTGTTGGCTTCCAAGATAGACTAACATAGTTGAGATGGTTCTAGCGGCCTGCTAGCACAGGGTCTCATGAGCCAGGGATTCTAGCCACTGGCTGTGCAAGGTTGAGACCTGTTAGTGATTCTATTTTTTCCTCTACAGAATGGGTCTTGCTACATTCCAGGTCCTTTCTACCCCAATAAATAATGCGGCGATTCTCTCAGTGAGTTGTACTTTTGGTTTAAACAGCCAACTGTCTGTTATAAAGGACTTTTGTTTAAATTCCTTTAAAAAAAAAAGTCGTTTCAAAAAAATCTTTTTTTATATTTTTTGATCCCATAGGTTTACTCTGATCCTGGAACTTTGTCATTTTGACCTTCTCTGCTGATTAAAATATTCTTCATCATCAGCACCTACTGCTCTCCTCTCCTGGTGTGGTCTCTCGGGAAGGGGACTTCTCTAGCTCTTCTAGCAGGAGATGGGCACTTCCCCTCTACCCCTGTTGCCAGACCAACCTTACGTATCCTGCAGGGTCAGGTCGGCCTGGCCTTTTATCTGTTGTTCTCTTCTGAGTGGTTAGTTTTTCATCGATACCGTGCTTTGCTTTTGTCAGGATTTACCCTGGTCTATCAAAACCCTTTTCTTGTACCAGTGAAGCCTAAGAAACAGTCCTGATGAGAGAACCAGGAACTCGAACAGATCATATTTATCCTGAATGTTCCGTCCAAAATGAAAAATACATTTCTGAGGAGCCTCAAGATCTCTGAGAAGGGAAGTTTCACCAACTCTGTCATGTAGGGGCATCAATTCCGATTCTGTGTCAATTTTCCGACTTTCCCAGCTAATACTTCTCTACCTCAGAAAGCCCACTCTCAGCCGTTTCCTCTCTCAAAGGCAGTTGCTCTTAGAGTCTGCACATGGCACTTGGGGCCTGCTGGTCATTGGCTACTGCCCTCTGTACCTTGGGCCTAACAGCTGCGGGGCATCAAGATGAGAATGTCTCTTGTTCTAAGACTTAATATAGTTGGGTGCACATGGTTAAGGAATAATCACTTATTTTGTTGATCCAAGTGTTCGAACTTTCTTAATTATTCTAGTACCACAGTTTACTTGTTCTAAGATTTGTCCCCCCCCCATTTTAATATCTCTGAAGGTGGCATTTACCTTGCACTTGAGGACATATCCTAGTTTAACTGACAGCATTTCTCTTTCTTAGTCGAACATAAACTATAGTGCATCTTACCCTTGATGAAAGCTAGGATGCAATTAAATACTCTATTATGGTTACGATTCTGATATTTGAAATCCTCCGGTAGCTCCCTGTGCCCCCACAGTGTAGTACCTCACCTCCTCGGCATAGTATACAAACCATCTCACCCCAGTGTTAACCCCGGGGCTCAGCCTCCATCCCCAGGTGATGCTGCCAGATCAGCTGTCGGTTATCATGAACTTGCTGTAGTTTCCTGAATGCACTGTGCTGCCTCCTGGCACTTTGAAACGTGACACACTCATCCTCATTCTTCGCTTTGCCCTTGTCTATCACCTCCCCTGAAAATCTGTTCCTAAGTGGCTTTTCCCAGCTCCAACCTACCCTTGGCAGTCTTTTCTCTCCCTGTGGTAAAGCCTGTCACACTGCACCATGGACATGCCGGTTGTCCCCCTGAGAAGAGAAAAGGGACAGTGAGGGCCCCCCAGCATTTGCAGCTCTAGTGCAGAGCCCCATGCCTGGCTTGCAGGAAATGCCAGATCATGAAGACAAACGGAGATCATCCTCTGGCTAAAACCAGCTCTTCTTTGCCTACCGCAGGATCTGGATCATTAAAGAGCAGCCAGTTATTATGGCTGTTTTTCTAGGGATTTTTTCCCCATATATTTCCCAGGGCTTTACTCTTTAGATAGCACTTTAATTCAGGCTTCAACCACTTCCTAGTCAGATCAGGTGAAATCATTTTCCTTCCCATACCCTCGATGTTTTTCTCACCTAGTAATTCTTTTTTTAAAGATCTTATTTACCCATTTGACAGATCACAAGTAGGCAGAGAGGTGGCAGAGAGAAAGGGGTAAGCAGGCTCCCCGCTGAGCAAAGAGCCTGATGTGGGGCTCCATCCCAGGACCCTGAAATCATGACCTGAGCGGAAGGCAGAGGCCTAAACCACTGAGCCACCCAAGAGCCCCTTATCTGGTAATTTTTAATCAATGTGGATTTGCTGCATCAAATAGTTCCTTCTTCTTCAAATATAAATATAGAAATATATTGATCAAGTCACACGCATGTCTTAGGAGAATGTCATACCTTTAGTAGCAACCTTGAAATCTTGGCCATTGGTTATGATTTTTGTTTTGGTTTGATTTGGTTCGGTTTTTGTAATTTTAAAAATCCCTCCAGCCCTTGGCTCTGTCTGACCTGATTGCTTTCAGCTGTTTCTGCAACAAAGTTGTCCCAGCTGCGAAAACTCTCATTGTTTCCAGTGGCGCCCCCTTCTGAGCACTTTGTTAGTAGAAAGCTTTTTTTTTTTTTTTTTTTTGGCTATGGTAAATGTGGAACAACAGTAGATATTTCAAAGAGGTGAACCACAGATAAATTTCTCTAAGGGTGGGGTGAGGGTTACTCAAAAAGGAACTTGACAAGGCATTTAAAGATATCGACAATCATTATAACATAACGTGACTGATTGTTACCGTGCTCTTAACTGGGCAAACACTTGTTGGCTTCCAAGATAGACTAACATAGTTGAGATGGTTCTAGCGGCCTGCTAGCACAGGGTCTCATGAGCCAGGGATTCTAGCCACTGGCTGTGCAAGGTTGAGACCTGTTAGTGATTCTATTTTTTCCTCTACAGAATGGGTCTTGCTACATTCCAGGTCCTTTCTACCCCAATAAATAATGCGGCGATTCTCTCAGTGAGTTGTACTTTTGGTTTAAACAGCCAACTGTCTGTTATAAAGGACTTTTGTTTAAATTCCTTTAAAAAAAAAAGTCGTTTCAAAAAAATCTTTTTTTATATTTTTTGATCCCATAGGTTTACTCTGATCCTGGAACTTTGTCATTTTGACCTTCTCTGCTGATTAAAATATTCTTCATCATCAGCACCTACTGCTCTCCTCTCCTGGTGTGGTCTCTCGGGAAGGGGACTTCTCTAGCTCTTCTAGCAGGAGATGGGCACTTCCCCTCTACCCCTGTTGCCAGACCAACCTTACGTATCCTGCAGGGTCAGGTCGGCCTGGCCTTTTATCTGTTGTTCTCTTCTGAGTGGTTAGTTTTTCATCGATACCGTGCTTTGCTTTTGTCAGGATTTACCCTGGTCTATCAAAACCCTTTTCTTGTACCAGTGAAGCCTATGAAACAGTCCTGATGAGAGAACCAGGAACTCGAACAGATCATATTTATCCTGAATGTTCCGTCCAAAATGAAAAATACATTTCTGAGGAGCCTCAAGATCTCTGAGAAGGGAAGTTTCACCAACTCTGTCATGTAGGGGCATCAATTCCGATTCTGTGTCAATTTTCCGACTTTCCCAGCTAATACTTCTCTACCTCAGAAAGCCCACTCTCAGCCGTTTCCTCTCTCAAAGGCAGTTGCTCTTAGAGTCTGCACATGGCACTTGGGGCCTGCTGGTCATTGGCTACTGCCCTCTGTACCTTGGGCCTAACAGCTGCGGGGCATCAAGATGAGAATGTCTCTTGTTCTAAGACTTAATATAGTTGGGTGCACATGGTTAAGGAATAATCACTTATTTTGTTGATCCAAGTGTTCGACCTTTCTTAGTTATTCTAGTACCACAGTTTACTTGTTCTAAGATTTGTCCCCCCCCCCATTTTAATATCTCTGAAGGTGGCATTTACCTTGCACTTGAGGACATATCCTAGTTTAACTGACAGCATTTCTCTTTCTTAGTCGAACATAAACTATAGTGCATCTTACCCTTGATGAAAGCTAGGATGCAATTAAATACTCTATTATGGTTACGATTCTGATATTTGAAATCCTCCGGTAGCTCCCTGTGCCCCCACAGTGTAGTACCTCACCTCCTCGGCATAGTATACAAACCATCTCACCCCAGTGTTAACCCCGGGGCTCAGCCTCCATCCCCAGGTGATGCTGCCAGATCAGCTGTCGGTTATCATGAACTTGCTGTAGTTTCCTGAATGCACTGTGCTGCCTCCTGGCACTTTGAAACGTGACACACTCATCCTCATTCTTCGCTTTGCCCTTGTCTATCACCTCCCCTGAAAATCTGTTCCTAAGTGGCTTTTCCCAGCTCCAACCTACCCTTGGCAGTCTTTTCTCTCCCTGTGGTAAAGCCTGTCACACTGCACCATGGACATGCCGGTTGTCCCCCTGAGAAGAGAAAAGGGACAGTGAGGGCCCCCCAGCATTTGCAGCTCTAGTGCAGAGCCCCATGCCTGGCTTGCAGGAAATGCCAGATCATGAAGACAAACGGAGATCATCCTCTGGCTAAAACCAGCTCTTCTTTGCCTACCGCAGGATCTGGATCATTAAAGAGCAGCCAGTTATTATGGCTGTTTTTCTAGGGATTTTTTCCCCATATATTTCCCAGGGCTTTACTCTTTATATAGCACTTTAATTCAGGCTTCAACCACTTCCTAGTCAGATCAGGTGAAATCATTTTCCTTCCCATACCCTCGATGTTTTTCTCACCTAGTAATTCTTTTTTTAAAGATCTTATTTACCCATTTGACAGATCACAAGTAGGCAGAGAGGTGGCAGAGAGAAAGGGGTAAGCAGGCTCCCCGCTGAGCAAAGAGCCTGATGTGGGGCTCCATCCCAGGACCCTGAAATCATGACCTGAGCGGAAGGCAGAGGCCTAAACCACTGAGCCACCCAAGAGCCCCTTATCTGGTAATTTTTAATCAATGTGGATTTGCTGCATCAAATAGTTCCTTCTTCTTCAAATATAAATATAGAAATATATTGATCAAGTCACACGCATGTCTTAGGAGAATGTCATACCTTTAGTAGCAACCTTGAAATCTTGGCCATTGGTTATGATTTTTGTTTTGGTTTGATTTGGTTCGGTTTTTGTAATTTTAAAAATCCCTCCAGCCCTTGGCTCTGTCTGACCTGATTGCTTTCAGCTGTTTCTGCAACAAAGTTGTCCCAGCTGCGAAAACTCTCATTGTTTCCAGTGGCGCCCCCTTCTGAACACTTTGTTAATAGAAAGCTTTTTTTTTTTTTTTTTTTTTTTTTTTGGCTATGGTAAATGTGGAACAACAGTAGATATTTCAAAGAGGTGAACCACAGATAAATTTCTCTAAGGGTGGGGTGAGGGTTACTCAAAAAGGAACTTGACAAGGCTTTTAAAGATATCGACAATCATTATAACATAACGTGACTGATTGTTACCGTGCTCTTAACTGGGCAAACACTTGTTGGCTTCCAAGATAGACTAACATAGTTGAGATGGTTCTAGCGGCCTGCTAGCACAGGGTCTCATGAGCCAGGGATTCTAGCCACTGGCTGTGCAAGGTTGAGACCTGTTAGTGATTCTATTTTTTCCTCTACAGAATGGGTCTTTCTACATTCCAGGTCCTTTCTACCCCAATAAATAATGCGGCGATTCTCTCAGTGAGTTGTACTTTTGGTTTAAACAGCCAACTGTCTGTTATAAAGGACTTTTGTTTAAATTCCTTTAAAAAAAAAAAGTCGTTTCAAAAAAATCTTTTTTTTATTTTTTATTTTTTGATCCCATATGTTTACTCTGATCCTGGAACTTTGTCATTTTGACCTTCTCTGCTGATTAAAATATTCTTCATCATCAGCACCTACTGCTCTCCTCTCCTGGTGTGGTCTCTCGGGAAGGGGACTTCTCTAGCTCTTCTAGCAGGAGATGGGCACTTCCCCTCTACCCCTGTTGCCAGACCAACCTTACCTATCCTGCAGGGTCAGGTCGGCCTGGCCTTTTATCTGTTGTTCTCTTCTGAGTGGTTAGTTTTTCATCGATACCGTGCTTTGCTTTTGTCAGGATTTACCCTGGTCTATCAAAACCCTTTTCTTGTACCAGTGAAGCCTAAGAAACAGTCCTGATGAGAGAACCAGGAACTCGAACAGATCATATTTATCCTGAATGTTCCGTCCAAAATGAAAAATACATTTCTGAGGAGCCTCAAGATCTCTGAGAAGGGAAGTTTCACCAACTCTGTCATGTAGGGGCATCAATTCCGATTCTGTGTCAATTTTCCGACTTTCCCAGCTAATACTTCTCTACCTCAGAAAGCCCACTCTCAACCGTTTCCTCTCTCAAAGGCAGTTGCTCTTAGAGTCTGCACATGGCACTTGGGGCCTGCTAGTCATTGGCTACTGCCCTCTGTACCTTGGGCCTAACAGCTGCGGGGCATCAAGATGAGAATGTCTCTTGTTCTAAGACTTAATATAGTTGGGTGCACATGGTTAAGGAATAATCACTTATTTTGTTGATCCAAGTGTTCGACCTTTCTTAATTATTCTAGTACCACAGTTTACTTGTTCTAAGATTTGTCCCCCCCCCCATTTTAATATCTCTTAAGGTGGCATTTACCTTGCACTTGAGGACATATCCTAGTTTAACTGACAGCATTTCTCTTTCTTAGTCGAACATAAACTATAGTGCATCTTACCCTTGATGAAAGCTAGGATGCAATTAAATACTCTATTATGGTTACGATTCTGATATTTGAAATCCTCCGGTAGCTCCCTGTGCCCCCACAGTGTAGTACCTCACCTCCTCGGCATAGTATACAAACCATCTCACCCCAGTGTTAACCCCGGGGCTCAGCCTCCATCCCCAGGTGATGCTGCCAGATCAGCTGTCGGTTATCATGAACTTGCTGTAGTTTCCTGAATGCACTGTGCTGCCTCCTGGCACTTTGAAACGTGACACACTCATCCTCATTCTTCGCTTTGCCCTTGTCTATCACCTCCCCTGAAAATCTGTTCCTAAGTGGCTTTTCCCAGCTCCAACCTACCCTTGGCAGTCTTTTCTCTCCCTGTGGTAAAGCCTGTCACACTGCACCATGGACATGCCGGTTGTGCCCCTGAGAAGAGAAAAGGGACAGTGAGGGCCCCCCAGCATTTGCAGCTCTAGTGCAGAGCCCCATGCCTGGCTTGCAGGAAATGCCAGATCATGAAGACAAACGGAGATCATCCTCTGGCTAAAACCAGCTCTTCTTTGCCTACCGCAGGATCTGGATCATTAAAGAGCAGCCAGTTATTATGGCTGTTTTTCTAGGGATTTTTTCCCCATATATTTCCCAGGGCTTTACTCTTTATATAGCACTTTAATTCAGGCTTCAACCACTTCCTAGTCAGATCAGGTGAAATCATTTTCCTTCCCATACCCTCGATGTTTTTCTCACCTAGTAATTCTTTTTTTAAAGATCTTATTTACCCATTTGACAGATCACAAGTAGGCAGAGAGGTGGCAGAGAGAAAGGGGTAAGCAGGCTCCCCGCTGAGCAAAGAGCCTGATGTGGGGCTCCATCCCAGGACCCTGAAATCATGACCTGAGCGGAAGGCAGAGGCCTAAACCACTGAGCCACCCAAGAGCCCCTTATCTGGTAATTTTTAATCAATGTGGATTTGCTGCATCAAATAGTTCCTTCTTCTTCAAATATAAATATAGAAATATATTGATCAAGTCACACGCATGTCTTAGGAGAATGTCATACCTTTAGTAGCAACCTTGAAATCTTGGCCATTGGTTATGATTTTTGTTTTGGTTTGATTTGGTTCGGTTTTTGTAATTTTAAAAATCCCTCCAGCCCTTGGCTCTGTCTGACCTGATTGCTTTCAGCTGTTTCTGCAACAAAGTTGTCCCAGCTGCGAAAACTCTCATTGTTTCCAGTGGCGCCCCCTTCTGAGCACTTTGTTAGTAGAAAGCTTTTTTTTTTTTTTTTTTTGGCTATGGTAAATGTGGAACAACAGTAGATATTTCAAAGAGGTGAACCACAGATAAATTTCTCTAAGGGTGGGGTGAGGGTTACTCAAAAAGGAACTTGACAAGGCATTTAAAGATATCGACAATCATTATAACATAACGTGACTGATTGTTACCGTGCTCTTAACTGGGCAAACACTTGTTGGCTTCCAAGATAGACTAACATAGTTGAGATGGTTCTAGCGGCCTGCTAGCACAGGGTCTCATGAGCCAGGGATTCTAGCCACTGGCTGTGCAAGGTTGAGACCTGTTAGTGATTCTATTTTTTCCTCTACAGAATGGGTCTTGCTACATTCCAGGTCCTTTCTACCCCAATAAATAATGCGGCGATTCTCTCAGTGAGTTGTACTTTTGGTTTAAACAGCCAACTGTCTGTTATAAAGGACTTTTGTTTAAATTCCTTTAAAAAAAAAAGTCGTTTCAAAAAAATCTTTTTTTATATTTTTTGATCCCATAGGTTTACTCTGATCCTGGAACTTTGTCATTTTGACCTTCTCTGCTGATTAAAATATTCTTCATCATCAGCACCTACTGCTCTCCTCTCCTGGTGTGGTCTCTCGGGAAGGGGACTTCTCTAGCTCTTCTAGCAGGAGATGGGCACTTCCCCTCTACCCCTGTTGCCAGACCAACCTTACGTATCCTGCAGGGTCAGGTCGGCCTGGCCTTTTATCTGTTGTTCTCTTCTGAGTGGTTAGTTTTTCATCGATACCGTGCTTTGCTTTTGTCAGGATTTACCCTGGTCTATCAAAACCCTTTTCTTGTACCAGTGAAGCCTAAGAAACAGTCCTGATGAGAGAACCAGGAACTCGAACAGATCATATTTATCCTGAATGTTCCGTCCAAAATGAAAAATACATTTCTGAGGAGCCTCAAGATCTCTGAGAAGGGAAGTTTCACCAACTCTGTCATGTAGGGGCATCAATTCCGATTCTGTGTCAATTTTCCGACTTTCCCAGCTAATACTTCTCTACCTCAGAAAGCCCACTCTCAGCCGTTTCCTCTCTCAAAGGCAGTTGCTCTTAGAGTCTGCACATGGCACTTGGGGCCTGCTGGTCATTGGCTACTGCCCTCTGTACCTTGGGCCTAACAGCTGCGGGGCATCAAGATGAGAATGTCTCTTGTTCTAAGACTTAATATAGTTGGGTGCACATGGTTAAGGAATAATCACTTATTTTGTTGATCCAAGTGTTCGAACTTTCTTAATTATTCTAGTACCACAGTTTACTTGTTCTAAGATTTGTCCCCCCCCCATTTTAATATCTCTGAAGGTGGCATTTACCTTGCACTTGAGGACATATCCTAGTTTAACTGACAGCATTTCTCTTTCTTAGTCGAACATAAACTATAGTGCATCTTACCCTTGATGAAAGCTAGGATGCAATTAAATACTCTATTATGGTTACGATTCTGATATTTGAAATCCTCCGGTAGCTCCCTGTGCCCCCACAGTGTAGTACCTCACCTCCTCGGCATAGTATACAAACCATCTCACCCCAGTGTTAACCCCGGGGCTCAGCCTCCATCCCCAGGTGATGCTGCCAGATCAGCTGTCGGTTATCATGAACTTGCTGTAGTTTCCTGAATGCACTGTGCTGCCTCCTGGCACTTTGAAACGTGACACACTCATCCTCATTCTTCGCTTTGCCCTTGTCTATCACCTCCCCTGAAAATCTGTTCCTAAGTGGCTTTTCCCAGCTCCAACCTACCCTTGGCAGTCTTTTCTCTCCCTGTGGTAAAGCCTGTCACACTGCACCATGGACATGCCGGTTGTCCCCCTGAGAAGAGAAAAGGGACAGTGAGGGCCCCCCAGCATTTGCAGCTCTAGTGCAGAGCCCCATGCCTGGCTTGCAGGAAATGCCAGATCATGAAGACAAACGGAGATCATCCTCTGGCTAAAACCAGCTCTTCTTTGCCTACCGCAGGATCTGGATCATTAAAGAGCAGCCAGTTATTATGGCTGTTTTTCTAGGGATTTTTTCCCCATATATTTCCCAGGGCTTTACTCTTTAGATAGCACTTTAATTCAGGCTTCAACCACTTCCTAGTCAGATCAGGTGAAATCATTTTCCTTCCCATACCCTCGATGTTTTTCTCACCTAGTAATTCTTTTTTTAAAGATCTTATTTACCCATTTGACAGATCACAAGTAGGCAGAGAGGTGGCAGAGAGAAAGGGGTAAGCAGGCTCCCCGCTGAGCAAAGAGCCTGATGTGGGGCTCCATCCCAGGACCCTGAAATCATGACCTGAGCGGAAGGCAGAGGCCTAAACCACTGAGCCACCCAAGAGCCCCTTATCTGGTAATTTTTAATCAATGTGGATTTGCTGCATCAAATAGTTCCTTCTTCTTCAAATATAAATATAGAAATATATTGATCAAGTCACACGCATGTCTTAGGAGAATGTCATACCTTTAGTAGCAACCTTGAAATCTTGGCCATTGGTTATGATTTTTGTTTTGGTTTGATTTGGTTCGGTTTTTGTAATTTTAAAAATCCCTCCAGCCCTTGGCTCTGTCTGACCTGATTGCTTTCAGCTGTTTCTGCAACAAAGTTGTCCCAGCTGCGAAAACTCTCATTGTTTCCAGTGGCGCCCCCTTCTGAGCACTTTGTTAGTAGAAAGCTTTTTTTTTTTTTTTTTTGGCTATGGTAAATGTGGAACAACAGTAGATATTTCAAAGAGGTGAACCACAGATAAATTTCTCTAAGGGTGGGGTGAGGGTTACTCAAAAAGGAACTTGACAAGGCATTTAAAGATATCGACAATCATTATAACATAACGTGACTGATTGTTACCGTGCTCTTAACTGGGCAAACACTTGTTGGCTTCCAAGATAGACTAACATAGTTGAGATGGTTCTAGCGGCCTGCTAGCACAGGGTCTCATGAGCCAGGGATTCTAGCCACTGGCTGTGCAAGGTTGAGACCTGTTAGTGATTCTATTTTTTCCTCTACAGAATGGGTCTTGCTACATTCCAGGTCCTTTCTACCCCAATAAATAATGCGGCGATTCTCTCAGTGAGTTGTACTTTTGGTTTAAACAGCCAACTGTCTGTTATAAAGGACTTTTGTTTAAATTCCTTTAAAAAAAAAAGTCGTTTCAAAAAAATCTTTTTTTATATTTTTTGATCCCATAGGTTTACTCTGATCCTGGAACTTTGTCATTTTGACCTTCTCTGCTGATTAAAATATTCTTCATCATCAGCACCTACTGCTCTCCTCTCCTGGTGTGGTCTCTCGGGAAGGGGACTTCTCTAGCTCTTCTAGCAGGAGATGGGCACTTCCCCTCTACCCCTGTTGCCAGACCAACCTTACGTATCCTGCAGGGTCAGGTCGGCCTGGCCTTTTATCTGTTGTTCTCTTCTGAGTGGTTAGTTTTTCATCGATACCGTGCTTTGCTTTTGTCAGGATTTACCCTGGTCTATCAAAACCCTTTTCTTGTACCAGTGAAGCCTATGAAACAGTCCTGATGAGAGAACCAGGAACTCGAACAGATCATATTTATCCTGAATGTTCCGTCCAAAATGAAAAATACATTTCTGAGGAGCCTCAAGATCTCTGAGAAGGGAAGTTTCACCAACTCTGTCATGTAGGGGCATCAATTCCGATTCTGTGTCAATTTTCCGACTTTCCCAGCTAATACTTCTCTACCTCAGAAAGCCCACTCTCAGCCGTTTCCTCTCTCAAAGGCAGTTGCTCTTAGAGTCTGCACATGGCACTTGGGGCCTGCTGGTCATTGGCTACTGCCCTCTGTACCTTGGGCCTAACAGCTGCGGGGCATCAAGATGAGAATGTCTCTTGTTCTAAGACTTAATATAGTTGGGTGCACATGGTTAAGGAATAATCACTTATTTTGTTGATCCAAGTGTTCGACCTTTCTTAGTTATTCTAGTACCACAGTTTACTTGTTCTAAGATTTGTCCCCCCCCCCATTTTAATATCTCTGAAGGTGGCATTTACCTTGCACTTGAGGACATATCCTAGTTTAACTGACAGCATTTCTCTTTCTTAGTCGAACATAAACTATAGTGCATCTTACCCTTGATGAAAGCTAGGATGCAATTAAATACTCTATTATGGTTACGATTCTGATATTTGAAATCCTCCGGTAGCTCCCTGTGCCCCCACAGTGTAGTACCTCACCTCCTCGGCATAGTATACAAACCATCTCACCCCAGTGTTAACCCCGGGGCTCAGCCTCCATCCCCAGGTGATGCTGCCAGATCAGCTGTCGGTTATCATGAACTTGCTGTAGTTTCCTGAATGCACTGTGCTGCCTCCTGGCACTTTGAAACGTGACACACTCATCCTCATTCTTCGCTTTGCCCTTGTCTATCACCTCCCCTGAAAATCTGTTCCTAAGTGGCTTTTCCCAGCTCCAACCTACCCTTGGCAGTCTTTTCTCTCCCTGTGGTAAAGCCTGTCACACTGCACCATGGACATGCCGGTTGTCCCCCTGAGAAGAGAAAAGGGACAGTGAGGGCCCCCCAGCATTTGCAGCTCTAGTGCAGAGCCCCATGCCTGGCTTGCAGGAAATGCCAGATCATGAAGACAAACGGAGATCATCCTCTGGCTAAAACCAGCTCTTCTTTGCCTACCGCAGGATCTGGATCATTAAAGAGCAGCCAGTTATTATGGCTGTTTTTCTAGGGATTTTTTCCCCATATATTTCCCAGGGCTTTACTCTTTATATAGCACTTTAATTCAGGCTTCAACCACTTCCTAGTCAGATCAGGTGAAATCATTTTCCTTCCCATACCCTCGATGTTTTTCTCACCTAGTAATTCTTTTTTTAAAGATCTTATTTACCCATTTGACAGATCACAAGTAGGCAGAGAGGTGGCAGAGAGAAAGGGGTAAGCAGGCTCCCCGCTGAGCAAAGAGCCTGATGTGGGGCTCCATCCCAGGACCCTGAAATCATGACCTGAGCGGAAGGCAGAGGCCTAAACCACTGAGCCACCCAAGAGCCCCTTATCTGGTAATTTTTAATCAATGTGGATTTGCTGCATCAAATAGTTCCTTCTTCTTCAAATATAAATATAGAAATATATTGATCAAGTCACACGCATGTCTTAGGAGAATGTCATACCTTTAGTAGCAACCTTGAAATCTTGGCCATTGGTTATGATTTTTGTTTTGGTTTCATTTGGTTCGGTTTTTGTAATTTTAAAAATCCCTCCAGCCCTTGGCTCTGTCTGACCTGATTGCTTTCAGCTGTTTCTGCAACAAAGTTGTCCCAGCTGCGAAAACTCTCATTGTTTCCAGTGGCGCCCCCTTCTGAACACTTTGTTAATAGAAAGATTTTTTTTTTTTTTTTTTTTTTTTTGGCTATGGTAAATGTGGAACAACAGTAGATATTTCAAAGAGGTGAACCACAGATAAATTTCTCCAAGGGTGGGGTGAGGGTTACTCAAAAAGGAACTTGACAAGGCTTTTAAAGATATCGACAATCATTATAACATAACGTGACTGATTGTTACCGTGCTCTTAACTGGGCAAACACTTGTTGGCTTCCAAGATAGACTAACATAGTTGAGATGGTTCTAGCGGCCTGCTAGCACAGGGTCTCATGAGCCAGGGATTCTAGCCACTGGCTGTGCAAGGTTGAGACCTGTTAGTGATTCTATTTTTTCCTCTACAGAATGGGTCTTTCTACATTCCAGGTCCTTTCTACCCCAATAAATAATGCGGCGATTCTCTCAGTGAGTTGTACTTTTGGTTTAAACAGCCAACTGTCTGTAATAAAGGACTTTTGTTTAAATTCCTTTAAAAAAAAAAGTCGTTTCAAAAAAATCTTTTTTTTATTTTTTATTTTTTGATCCCATAGGTTTACTCTGATCCTGGAACTTTGTCATTTTGACCTTCTCTGCTGATTAAAATATTCTTCATCATCAGCACCTACTGCTCTCCTCTCCTGGTGTGGTCTCTCGGGAAGGGGACTTCTCTAGCTCTTCTAGCAGGAGATGGGCACTTCCCCTCTACCCCTGTTGCCAGACCAACCTTACGTATCCTGCAGGGTCAGGTCGGCCTGGCCTTTTATCTGTTGTTCTCTTCTGAGTGGTTAGTTTTTCATCGATACCGTGCTTTGCTTTTGTCAGGATTTACCCTGGTCTATCAAAACCCTTTTCTTGTACCAGTGAAGCCTAAGAAACAGTCCTGATGAGAGAACCAGGAACTCGAACAGATCATATTTATCCTGAATGTTCCGTCCAAAATGAAAAATACATTTCTGAGGAGCCTCAAGATCTCTGAGAAGGGAAGTTTCACCAACTCTGTCATGTAGGGGCATCAATTCCGATTCTGTGTCAATTTTCCGACTTTCCCAGCTAATACTTCTCTACCTCAGAAAGCCCACTCTCAACCGTTTCCTCTCTCAAAGGCAGTTGCTCTTAGAGTCTGCACATGGCACTTGGGGCCTGCTGGTCATTGACTACTGTCCTCTGTACCTTGGGCCTAACAGCTGCGGGGCATCAAGATGAGAATGTCTCTTGTTCTAAGACTTAATATAGTTGGGTGCACATGGTTAAGGAACAATCACTTATTTTGTTGATCCAAGTGTTCGACCTTTCTTAGTTATTCTAGTACCACAGTTTACTTGTTCTAAGATTTGTCCCCCCCCCCCATTTTAATATCTCTTAAGGTGGCATTTACCTTGCACTTGAGGACATATCCTAGTTTAACTGACAGCATTTCTCTTTCTTAGTCGAACATAGACTATAGTGCATCTTACCCTTGATGAAAGCTAGGATGCAATTAAATACTCTATTATGGTTACGATTCTGATATTTGAAATCCTCCGGTAGCTCCCTGTGCCCCCACAGTGTAGTACCTCACCTCCTCGGCATAGTATACAAACCATCTCACCCCAGTTTTAACCCCGGGGCTCAGCCTCTATCCCCAGGTGATGCTGCCAGATCAGCTGTCGGTTATCATGAACTTGCTGTAGTTTCCTGAATGCACTGTGCTGCCTCCTGGCACTTTGAAACGTGACACACTCATCCTCATTCTTCGCTTTGCCCTTGTCTATCACCTCCCCTGAAAGTCTGTTCCTAAGTGGCTTTTCCCAGCTCCAACCTACCCTTGGCAGTCTTTTCTCTCCCTGTGGTAAAGCCTGTCACACTGCACCATGGACATGCCGGTTGTCCCCCTGAGAAGAGAAAAGGGACAGTGAGGGCCCCCCAGCATTTGCAGCTCTAGTGCAGAGCCCCATGCCTGGCTTGCAGGAAATGCCAGATCATGAAGACAAACGGAGATCATCCTCTGGCTAAAACCAGCTCTTCTTTGCCTACCGCAGGATCTGGATCATTAAAGAGCAGCCAGTTATTATGGCTGTTTTTCTAGGGATTTTTTCCCCATATATTTCCCAGGGCTTTACTCTTTATATAGCACTTTAATTCAGGCTTCAACCACTTCCTAGTCAGATCAGGTGAAATCATTTTCCTTCCCATACCCTCGATGTTTTTCTCACCTAGTAATTCTTTTTTTAAAGATCTTATTTACCCATTTGACAGATCACAAGTAGGCAGAGAGGTGGCAGAGAGAAAGGGGTAAGCAGGCTCCCCGCTGAGCAAAGAGCCTGATGTGGGGCTCCATCCCAGGACCCTGAAATCATGACCTGAGCGGAAGGCAGAGGCCTAAACCACTGAGCCACCCAAGAGCCCCTTATCTGGTAATTTTTAATCAATGTGGATTTGCTGCATCAAATAGTTCCTTCTTCTTCAAATATAAATATAGAAATATATTGATCAAGTCACACGCATGTCTTAGGAGAATGTCATACCTTTAGTAGCAACCTTGAAATCTTGGCCATTGGTTATGATTTTTGTTTTGGTTTCATTTGGTTCGGTTTTTGTAATTTTAAAAATCCCTCCAGCCCTTGGCTCTGTCTGACCTGATTGCTTTCAGCTGTTTCTGCAACAAAGTTGTCCCAGCTGCGAAAACTCTCATTGTTTCCAGTGGCGCCCCCTTCTGAACACTTTGTTAATAGAAAGCTTTTTTTTTTTTTTTTTTTTTTTTTTTTTGGCTATGGTAAATGTGGAACAACAGTAGATATTTCAAAGAGGTGAACCACAGATAAATTTCTCTAAGGGTGGGGTGAGGGTTACTCAAAAAGGAACTTGACAAGGCTTTTAAAGATATCGACAATCATTATAACATAACGTGACTGATTGTTACCGTGCTCTTAACTGGGCAAACACTTGTTGGCTTCCAAGATAGACTAACATAGTTGAGATGGTTCTAGCGGCCTGCTAGCACAGGGTCTCATGAGCCAGGGATTCTAGCCACTGGCTGTGCAAGGTTGAGACCTGTTAGTGATTCTATTTTTTCCTCTACAGAATGGGTCTTTCTACATTCCAGGTCCTTTCTACCCCAATAAATAATGCGGCGATTCTCTCAGTGAGTTGTACTTTTGGTTTAAACAGCCAACTGTCTGTTATAAAGGACTTTTGTTTAAATTCCTTTAAAAAAAAAGTCGTTTCAAAAAAATCTTTTTTTTTATTTTTTGATCCCATAGGTTTACTCTGATCCTGGAACTTTGTCATTTTGACCTTCTCTGCTGATTAAAATATTCTTCATCATCAGCACCTACTGCTCTCCTCTCCTGGTGTGGTCTCTCGGGAAGGGGACTTCTCTAGCTCTTCTAGCAGGAGATGGGCACTTCCCCTCTACCCCTGTTGCCAGACCAACCTTACGTATCCTGCAGGGTCAGGTCGGCCTGGCCTTTTATCTGTTGTTCTCTTCTGAGTGGTTAGTTTTTCATCGATACCGTGCTTTGCTTTTGTCAGGATTTACCCTGGTCTATCAAAACCCTTTTCTTGTACCAGTGAAGCCTAAGAAACAGTCCTGATGAGAGAACCAGGAACTCGAACAGATCATATTTATCCTGAATGTTCCGTCCAAAATGAAAAATACATTTCTGAGGAGCCTCAAGATCTCTGAGAAAGGAAGTTTCACCAACTCTGTCATGTAGGGGCATCAATTCCGATTCTGTGTCAATTTTCCGACTTTCCCAGCTAATACTTCTCTACCTCAGAAAGCCCACTCTCAACCGTTTCATCTCTCAAAGGCAGTTGCTCTTAGAGTCTGCACATGGCACTTGGGGCCTGCTGGTCATTGGCTACTGCCCTCTGTACCTTGGGCCTAACAGCTGCGGGGCATCAAGATGAGAATGTCTCTTGTTCTAAGACATAATATAGTTGGGTGCACATGGTTAAGGAATAATCACTTATTTTGTTGATCCAAGTGTTCGACCTTTCTTAATTATTCTAGTACCACAGTTTACTTGTTCTAAGATTTGTCCCCCCCCATTTTAATATCTCTTAAGGTGGCATTTACCTTGCACTTGAGGACATATCCTCGTTTAACTGACAGCATTTCTCTTTCTTAGTCGAACATAAACTATAGTGCATCTTACCCTTGATGAAAGCTAGGATGCAATTAAATACTCTATTATGGTTACGATTCTGATATTTGAAATCCTCCGGTAGCTCCCTGTGCCCCCACAGTGTAGTACCTCACCTCCTCGGCATAGTATACAAACCATCTCACCCCAGTGTTAACCCCGGGGCTCAGCCTCCATCCCCAGGTGATGCTGCCAGATCAGCTGTCGGTTATCATGAACTTGCTGTAGTTTCCTGAATGCACTGTGCTGCCTCCTGGCACTTTGAAACGTGACACACTCATCCTCATTCTTCGCTTTGCCCTTGTCTATCACCTCCCCTGAAAATCTGTTCCTAAGTGGCTTTTCCCAGCTCCAACCTACCCTTGGCAGTCTTTTCTCTCCCTGTGGTAAAGCCTGTCACACTGCACCATGGACATGCCGGTTGTCCCCCTGAGAAGAGAAAAGGGACAGTGAGGGCCCCCCAGCATTTGCAGCTCTAGTGCAGAGCCCCATGCCTGGCTTGCAGGAAATGCCAGATCATGAAGACAAACGGAGATCATCCTCTGGCTAAAACCAGCTCTTCTTTGCCTACCGCAGGATCTGGATCATTAAAGAGCAGCCAGTTATTATGGCTGTTTTTCTAGGGATTTTTTCCCCATATATTTCCCAGGGCTTTACTCTTTATATAGCACTTTAATTCAGGCTTCAACCACTTCCTAGTCAGATCAGGTGAAATCATTTTCCTTCCCATACCCTCGATGTTTTTCTCACCTAGTAATTCTTTTTTTAAAGATCTTATTTACCCATTTGACAGATCACAAGTAGGCAGAGAGGTGGCAGAGAGAAAGGGGTAAGCAGGCTCCCCGCTGAGCAAAGAGCCTGATGTGGGGCTCCATCCCAGGACCCTGAAATCATGACCTGAGCCGAAGGCAGAGGCCTAAACCACTGAGCCACCCAAGAGCCCCTTATCTGGTAATTTTTAATCAATGTGGATTTGCTGCATCAAATAGTTCCTTCTTCTTCAAATATAAATATAGTAATACATTGATCAAGTCACACGCATGTCTTAGGAGAATGTCATACCTTTAGTAGCAACCTTGAAATCTTGGCCATTGGTTATGATTTTTGTTTTGGTTTGATTTGGTTCGGTTTTTGTAATTTTAAAAATCCCTCCAGCCCTTGGCTCTGTCTGACCTGATTGCTTTCAGCTGTTTCTGCAACAAAGTTGTCCCAGCTGCGAAAACTCTCATTGTTTCCAGTGGCGCCCCCTTCTGAACACTTTGTTAATAGAAAGCTTTTTTTTTTTTTTTTTTTTTTTTTTTTTTTGGCTATGGTAAATGTGGAACAACAGTAGATATTTCAAAGAGGTGAACCACAGATAAATTTCTCTAAGGGTGGGGTGAGGGTTACTCAAAAAGGAACTTGACAAGGCTTTTAAAGATATCGACAATCATTATAACATAACGTGACTGATTGTTACCGTGCTCTTAACTGGGCAAACACTTGTTGGCTTCCAAGATAGACTAACATAGTTGAGATGGTTCTAGCGGCCTGCTAGCACAGGGTCTCATGAGCCAGGGATTCTAGCCACTGGCTGTGCTAGGTTGAGACCTGTTAGTGATTCTTTTTTTTCCTCTGCAGAATGGGTCTTTCTACATTCCAGGTCCTTTCTACCCCAATAAATAATGCAGCGATTCTCTCAGTGAGTTGTATTTTAGTTTAAACAGCCAACTGTCTCTTAAAAAGGACTTTTGTTTAAAGTCCTTTAAACAAAAGTCCTTTTAAAAGATATTTTTTTTATTTTTTATTTTTTATTTAAATCTGTTGGTAAACTTGTTTGCCACTTAACTGATTCATAAATTTGCCACCTGAAGAATTCTGTTGTAACAGTTCACAATTGGTTAATACTTAGTCTTCACTAGAGATTAAGGTGTTTCTAAGAGTATCAAACTCTGCTTAGTGTAACTAAGACTGATGGAAATAAGGGAAACTCTGTAGGAAAGTAGATGATAAGTAAAAAAAAATTAAGGAATGGGAATACATTTTGTTGAAGGTAAGGGAAGGTAATTTTATCCTAAATGAGATGGTTGATTTGAAAGAAATGGCTTAGGACAAGACCTGAATGCAAAGGAAAGTTATAAAAGATTTATAAAGGGAAATCTTCAGAAAAGGAATTTTAGCTATGGTCAGAACAGACTAAAATAGACTAAATAAATGGGTTTTAAAAGTACATTACATTAGTACAGGACTAAAATTCTCTGTTCAAAGGACAAAGTTTTCTTAGATTAATTGATCTCCTGTTACGGGAATGTAAGTGATTTCCTCTTTGCCTGCCCAGAAAAACCAGTTTCTATGTTTTGTTTTATCAGGTGTTTAACATCCCTAATTATATTTAGGCATGTGCTTCAAAACTTTCTGAGATCTTAGCAAATGTTGACAAGATTTAAATTGTAAAATCTCTTTAACTCAGGCTTTTCCTTAATATATGAAGTTGCTCATGAAATACTACTGAACCGATGATAAACCTTGGATTACATTTGGGAAAATACTATAACTATTCTAGAGATTCTATGCACTTCCTAAAGTTTTAATGTTTTGAGAGATCATCGCTTGATACTGTAATTATGGAAATGTTATGTATCACAAAAATAACCTGATTTCCTTGCAGCTAAATTGTAAACTCCCGTGTCTCTTTAGCTTTAACCATATCCATTCTGAGTTTTTGTCATTTATAATTGTTTTAATTCTCTTATAAAATGAGCTTTATTTTCAAGGAGATTCCTATAAAGGACTTTCAGGACAAATACAGATATTTGATATACTTGAAAATCCTAAAACTGAAATGGGTAAAAATTTCCAAATCTGACTAAAGCTGCATTCACTAGATTTGGTAACACGGGACTAAATGAACTAAAAAATTATAATGTTATATCTCTTAATGTTTTGTCTTACTTTAAACATTGCTGGTTCTCTCTGATGTTTGCTCTTCCAGACTAGGGATACTTCCTCCTAGTTATCTGTAACTTATAGAGTTGTAAAAGTGCTCATTTATAAAAGAGCTCAGAGCATTCAAGCTTTTCTCTCTATCTGAACCCTCTGAAACCAAAAGGTCTCAGTAAGTAAGCATTCTTCCATGACAGTCAGTCATTTGCATAAGTCCAATAAGAATCTGTTCTCCTTGTAACAGGAAAGAGTTGGTAACACGGTTTATTTTACCAAGGCTTTGGCTGGAATGTCATATTTAAAAAGACTCGGATATAACCAGAGAGTTTAAAGGAACTAAGGTTGACTTTATAAAACCTAGAGCCATAAAGCCCCTTGGGACTGTTGGCCTGATACCTTGCTTACAGAGTTCCCAGCAGCCTCACCAGGTGAGTAAAGAATGTCACTCCTTGGTAGGTGCGGTCTCAGAAGAGGAATTCCCCAATGAGAAATTCGCCCAAATCGACAGGTATTAAGGCATGCCTGATGGCCAGTACAGGGCTTGGCTTCTGGCCCAGAGAGGCTACTAAAAGTTCAACCTAGAGATTCCTTATTAAAAGTTCCAGCAAAGCAGATGCTAAAAGATCTATTGATCACACTTATTGTTCTTGCTGAGCTTATGTAAATAATAGGCCAAGTTTGTCAAAACTAAACTTGTTTCACAAGTGAATTAGTCCTGATTTGGCTATCTCTGTAAATGAGGGTTATTTTAGAGAGAAAAATTCTATTTTAGTAACACACCTTTATGGATGTTAAATTCTAGATTTGATTGTCTTTAAATGTTTGTTTACCTAAGCTAAACAATTTGAGGTAAACTTCAGGGAACTTGTACAATAGCTTCTTTAGTCAATCTTATTATTTTGTGGGGATATTAGCAGACCCCACGGCACATGATTAAACAACTGGAATAATGAAATTGCCTAAAACCCAGCATACCGCACCCTTCTCCCACTTGACAATGATCCTCTGTAATTAGGATATTGTTAAGGTTGGATGACTCAAAGGTCTTCTTATTGGTTTCATCCCTTAGTCATATTTATCTAGAGGCCACCTCCATTGAGGTGCAATTGCAAACAGATGCTTTAGCAAAACCTAAAACAGCCCTCATAAAAGAGCCTCAAAGCTCACTATGGGACAG
This sequence comes from Mustela lutreola, assembly GCF_030435805.1. Taxonomy (NCBI): domain Eukaryota; kingdom Metazoa; phylum Chordata; class Mammalia; order Carnivora; family Mustelidae; genus Mustela; species Mustela lutreola. The sequence goes on from NC_081292.1 coordinate 93,654,425, forward strand.
TCCCTAACTGTAATAATGTCACATCAGGTCCAGATTTGTCTTAGTAGCCAAAGGCCACCAATGGATGATGGAGGCCAACTTATTAAATACTGGGCTACACTAACAGAGATGCCAGAAATAAAACTTAAAATTTGTCAAACTTTAAACCTAGTTACCTGTATGGCTGAACCTGACCACTGTACATCTTTCTCTATAGAGCAAAAATGTTCAGAGATTATTAATCTAGCTTATTCTATATGGCCAGGTTTAAGATGCCCCTGTTAAAATTACAAATGACAGTTGGTTTTCTGATGAAAATGGTTTTCATAGAAAGAAGAAGAAAAGCTAGGTGTGCCATAGTGCTCACTAGCACTTTGCAATTGCCAAAGCCTAAGAATTAACATGTATACTGACTCCAAATATGCCTTCCTGGTACCACATGCCCATGGAGCTATTTGGAAGAAAAGGGGATTTTCCTGGAATCATGGGCGCATTACTAAAACCATTACAACTCCAGCTAATCTCCCCTACTTGAGACAAAGATGGACACGATCTGTTTTTAAATGGTATGATCACTTAGCATCCATTTTTGTTCCATCTGCGGGACTAGGGGATATCATGTGGCATGAAGAAGCCCTTAATAAATATACTACAAAGGCACTCAATGATTCACTAAATAGCATCTCCCAGCTTAATACCAAAGTGTCACAGATATGCAAGGCAGTCCTACAAAATAGGATGGCCTTAGATGTCCTGACAGCAGCCCAAGGTAGCACATGTGCAATTATCAAGACAGAATGTTGTGTGTATATCCCAGACTATCACAGAAATGTCACAGGACTAATAAAGGATATGAATACCCAAATTAAGGCCTACAAGATCCTCCTCTCTCTCTCAGTAAATGGTTAAGTTCCTGGTTTGAAGGAGGACTATGACCGAATCTCCTTTTTGGGCTTCTCATTCTTATCGCCTTATTAACCTTAATATGTTGCTTTGTTCCATGTTTCTCTACTTGGTGTCGAGACTCCATTGCTACAATGACTACACCACGACAGACGATCCTTGTCGCGCGCAAGAACACCTCTTCACTGTCAGCGCTGGATTCAGCTGCCTCCACCTTTTGAAACTCCTTTATACATTCCTACCCTGATCAATATTAGCCCCAGTAGGTAGGGACAGCTCTACGCCCCTATTCAGCACGAAGAAGTTATAGAAGATGAGACCTTCCACCTTCAACCACCTTAAAAATTTAAGGGTCTTTAAAAGCTGGCGCCTTGCATCCCCCCTTCACCCGCTCCCCTCCATATGTGTAGCATTCCTCAGGCACCCCTGACTGCCATAAAATGATAAATAGTTGACTTGCTAAGATCACAATCCTGAAAGATAGGTGCCTCCCTTGGTTTGCAAATGTCCTTGAGATTACAACAAAGAAGTTACTTTATCAATAGCCCAATTTTCAATCGGCCCTTGTATCTTAAATAAACTCGTACAGTTTGTAAAAGATCGCTTGTCAGTAATCCAGACAATGGTACTGACACAGCAATATCAACTAATTAAACAAACCGGCTCTCAAACTGACTTACTTGATAAACAAAGCGAATGTATATAGGATTCTATCCATGATAAAGAAAAAGGGGGGAATGAAAGACCCCTCTCCCCTTGCTAAAGGCTTGTTTAAATAACCTGAAGTCCCCACAGCACCCCCTCTCCCCTTGCTGAAGGCTTGATTGTCCCCATAGCCAGATGGAAACACATACCAGGATGTCTATTGTCTGTGATCACCCGGTCTGTCAAAAGAAAAGACAAATGAGGAATAGAGTGTACCTGGGAATTTCCAGAGTGCTGAGGCAAGGCCCGCCAGAACAAACGGCTGTGTCCTTGCCTTAAACCCAACGCCTGACTAATTAACCAATCAGATCCCTGTAACCATGCATCTGCTTCTGTAAGCTTGCTTCCCGCTACCCCAACCCTTCCTATATAATCTGCTCCCCATCTTGGCCTGGCGCGCTCAGACCACAAAGGCTGATGCATCCGCAGGCGCCTGTGTAACCAATAAACCTCTTGCAGTTTGCATCTAGTGGAGGCGTGCTGTTTGATTCTTGGGTGCGGCTCCAGGCTCTTTCACTACCACTTGCCGTCTTGCTCATTTTTTGCCCAGCATTATTGGTCGCTGTGTCATTCTTTAAACACACCAGATGTGCTCCCACCTTGGGCTTACTGTTTGCTTTGTGTGGGATGCTCTTCTCCAAACAGCACAACTGCTCGTTCCTTAATTTCCTCCAAGTCTTTCCTCAAATGAGGGAGACTTCCCTGACACAGTCCCATAGAAAATTCCAACCTGCTCCCCTAAACCCCACACCCCATGTCCACTCACTCAGCTTAGTTTCCTTCCTACCCCACATCAACCCCTGATATGTATGTATATTTATTTGCTTCATTTCTCACTCAACAACTAAAATGAAAACTCCAAGAGGACATCAAATTTATTTTGTCTCTTGTTAACTATTCTGTCTTTAGGGTTTAGAACAGTACCTGACACATAGTAGATGTTCCATAAATATTGGAGAATGATTTGTTACTATTTTTGCCTTTTCTCTATCCATTCTTTACACAGCAGCCAAAAATGACATTTTAAAAATGCAAAAGGAATCCCGTGACCACCCTCCACCCACCAGTGTAAAACCCTTCGATGGCTTTTCGTTGTGCTCAAGCCGCAGCTGACATTCTACAGCCCAGGCCAGATTAAGATTTCAGAGTTCTTAATCACTGGAAGGATGATGGTGTTGTCACCACCAGAGATATTTAAATATTTTTGAAGATTAGATCCCAAAGTAAGTGTGCTAAAAGCCTAGCAATCTCCTATTTCACAAACTCAGATTTCATAAAGTCTCATTAGTCTTCTCACCTTGTGTAAGTTTAATCTTTCCCCCTTTTCTCTTCTGTTTCAGGCACTCACCATACTTTGACAGAATGACCATAACGGCCTTCCAACCTGTCATCTCATCTTCAGGAATATGCCCCTTTCCCTCCCCTCCTCACACCAATTCATCCTCTAAACTTATTCAAAGATGATCACTCTAAAATGTGCATCTCACTGTGTCCTTCCCCTACAGGAACTTACTCAATAGCTCCTAAGGACGTGTGAATTTCCTTGGTGTGGTATTTTTACAAGACCCTTTGCTTGCAAGTGGCAGCAATCCAAAGAAAACTGGAGGAACCAAAAGGGAAAAGCAAGCAAACAAACACGAAACAAAGGAATGTCCAGGATCCTGTAGGTATGGATACCACAGAAGTTCATAAAAATCCAAAAGAAGATGGGGCACCTGGGTGGCTCAGTGGGTTAAGCCTCTGCATTCGGCTCAGGTCATGATCCCAGGGTCCTAGGATCGAGCCCCACATTGGGCTCTCTGCTCTGCAGGGAGCCTGCTTCCTCCTCTCTCTCTGCTTGCCTCTCTGCCTACTAGTGATCTCTGTCAGATAAATTTAAAAAAACTTTTTTTTAAATCAAAAGAAGAGCTGCAGAACTAAAATTTCAGAATCAAGAACAGGGACTGGAAACCGGCAAAACAGTTTTCTATTTGTCCATGTCTCATGTTTACTTGTCTCCATATGGCTGCTTTCTTCTCTGGTCAGACTCTTCAAGTGTCCAGGAAGATGGCCATGGCCAGCTCCTGAATCCCATCCAGCAAGGCCAGTCACTCGCCTAAAGAGAGAACATTGTCTTCCTGTCATTTACATATCAATCCCAGGGAGACTCTGATTGGTCCTATTGGTGTCAGGTGGACTAGTCACTATATGGGTTTATATGTGTGCCCATCCTCCTCCAGACTGCAGAAGCACAGGAGAAATTTTTAAAATTAACATATAATGTATTATTTGCCCCAAAGGTGCAGGTCTGTGATTCATCTGTGTTACACATTTCACAGAACTCACCGTATCACATAACCTCCCCAATGTTCATAACCCAGCCAACCTCTCCATAAACCCTCCATCCCCGTAAACCTCGGTTTGTTTTGTGAGATTAAGTCTATTATGGTTTCTCTCCCCCCATCCCATCTTGATTCATTTTATCCCTCCTACCTCCCATGTCCCCCTACCCTGCCTTGCAAATTCCTCATATCAGACAGATCATATGATAATTGCCTTTCTCTGATTGACTTACTTCACTTAGCATAATACCCTCTAGTTCCATCCAGGTCATTGCAAAGAGCAAGATTTCATTTTTGATGGCTGCATAGTATTCCTCTGTGTGTATGTGTGTGTGTGTGTGTGTGTGTGTGTGTGCCTCTGGGTGTCTGTGTGTCTGTGTGTAAAGAGGACCTGGCCATGCCATCGTAGGTGGAGATGCCCCAAGCAGGATGAGGCTGATGAGGGTTTAGATGTCTGGTGGGCAAGTTATGTTCACACCCCAGTTTAAGGATGGTTAAGTGGGATCGGGTGGAGGGTCTACACCCTTCTGCCCAGGGTTTATCCTGAGACCCTGAACAGATGGGTCCATGACCCAGGAGCGGGGCTAACCCTAACAGTAGCCATGAACCCTGACCCTGACACTGACTGTGAGCCTGCCCCAAACCCTAACCCAAACCCTGACCCTGACCCTGACCCTAATCCTAAACCTGACGCTGACCTAAACCTGACCCTAACCATAAGCCTGACCGTGACTATGAGCATGACCCTAACCCTAAACCTAAAGGTAACTCTAACCATGACCCTAATACCGACCCTGAACATAAACCTAACGCTGACCCTGACCCAAACACTAACCCCTACAATAAACCAAACCCTAACCCTAACCTTACCCTGTCTAACCCTAACCCTAATTATAACCCTACTTCTAACACTAACCCTAACCCCAATCCCAAACGCTACCGCCAAAACCTAACTGTGACACTGAAACGAACATGGACCCTGAACCAAAGCGTGACGCTAAACCTAACCCTGTCCATGACCTTCACCTGAACACGACCCTAACACTAACCCTGACCCAACTGTGAGCCTGACAATGACCTGAACACTAAACCTGACCCGGACTGTGAGCCTTACCTTAACTCTAACCCTAAATGTAACCCTGAACCTGACACTAACACGGGCCCTCCCCCGAATCCTATCGCTGACCTAACCCTCAGAGTAACCCCTAACCCTACCACGGACCCTGATCCTAACAAGTTGTAACCCTAACCGACAACCAAACGCTAACACTAACACTAACCCTAAACTTTAACAATAACCCTGAACCTATACCTGATTATGCTCATAACCCAAACCATGATCTTTGCCTATACCAGACCCTGACCCTAAACCTGAACCTGGCCCTGACCCTAAACCTAACCATGACCCTAACACTGACCACTACATAACCCTGTCGCTGACCCGAATGTGGAATTTAACCCAAACCTGATCCTCATCGTAACGCTGACACTGGCGTTACACTTCACCCTGACCCTGACCCAGGCAAAGACCATAAACCTAACCCTGACCCTAACAGTGACACTGACCACGACCCTAACACTAACAGTGACCCTGACTGTGAGCCTGACCGTAACTCTAACCCTAAACGTAACCCTGACTATGACACTAACACGGGCCCTGACCCGAAACCTAACGCTGAACCTAACCCTAAAACTAACCCCTAACATTATCCCTGACACTGACCCTAACCCGGTCTAACCCTCCACCTACCTCTAACCCTAACCCTAACCCCACTTTAACAATAATCCTGACGCTGATCATAACCCTAACTCTGAAGGTTGCCAATGTCAGATCTTAACCTTAAACCTGACCCTGGCCTTGACCTTAACACTGACCCTAACCCTGAATGTAAACCTAAATCTGACCCAATCTATGATCCTAAACAGAATCTTAAGCCTAAAGCTAACCCTGATCCTGTACCTACTCATAAAACAGAACCTAAACATAAAGCTAATCTTACCATATCCATGAACCTAACCCTGACCCTGACCCTATCCCTGACTCTAAACCTGTCCCAAACCTAACCCTGAACCTGACATGAACCTTGCCCCCAAACCTAAACGTGACCCTGACCCTAAATCTGACCATGACCCTAAACCTGACCCTAAATCGAACCGTCACTAACACTGACCCTGACCCTGACTATGACCGTAACCCTAACTGTGACCCAATTGTGAGCCTGAACCTAAACCTAACCATGAACCTAACCCTAACCCTGACCCATACCCTAAGTCCTACGCTAACCCTGACCCCAATGACGTCTAACCCTAACCCTGATCCTAAGTCTTTCTTAACCCTAACACTAAACTAGTCTAAACCCAGCTCTGTTCCCTCCAGCGGGGACAACAGCTGCACCCAGGCCTCCCAGGGACTGGGGGGAGGCTGTATGGGGGCCATTGGATTGGCACTGCATTGAGTGGAGGGTGAGCATTGAGCAGCTTGGGGAACGGCGGCTCAGGGAGCTCTGGTACAGCAGGAAGTTCGGTAAGGAGCCCCCAGGCAGTGGTGACCTCACTTCCCTGACGACAGAGCCCAACGGAATTGGAACCCACGTATCCAGGCAACCCATTACAGAGAAAACCCCCCTGCCCAGCTCATTTCTAGGCACATCCTAAAGGAAGCGACATATTCTTCTGCTGTACTGAAGCCGAGAGGATGTAGGGAGAAGAGAGCTCGCCCGCCAGACACGTCCCCTCCCTGGCCGGTCATATCAGGTTTCCCCAACGCCTCAGGCCCTTTGGCTACTAAAATCAAAAGGTGACACCAGGGGACTCAGAGTCAGAGAGTCCCACACCTTCGGATCAACCGGTGTAGCCCTAGGTCTCCTCCTCATCTCTGTATGTGTGTGTGTGTGTGTGCCTCTGGGTGTCTGTGTGTCTGTGTGTAAAGAGGACCTGACCATGCCATCGAGGGTGGAGATGCCCCAAGCAGGATGAGGCTGATGAGGGTTTAGATGTCTAGTGGGCAAGTTATGTTCACACCCCAGTTTAAGGCTGGTTAAGTGGGATCGGGTGGAGGGTCTACACCCTTCTGCCCAGGGTTTATCCTGAGACGCTAAACGGATGGGTCTATGACCCAGGAGCGGGGCTCACCCTAACAGTAACCACTAACCCTGACCCTGACACTGACTGTGAGCCTGCCCCAAACCCTAACCCAAACCCTGACCCTGACACTGACTCTATCTGTGATCCTGACCTGAACCCTAAACCTAAACCTAAGCCTGGCACTGACCTGATGTGTACCCTGAACCTAAACCTAACGTTGATATTACTGTAACCAAGACTCATACCTAACCATGACCGTGACCCTGACCCTAATCCTAACCCTGATGCTGACCTAACCCTGACCCTAACCCTAACACTGACCGAGACTGTGAGCTTGACCCTAACCCTAAACCTAAAGGTAACTCTAACCATGACCCTAATACAGACCCTGAACCTAAACCTAACGCTGACCCTGACCCTAACACTAACCCCTACGCTAAACAAAACCCTAACACTGACCTTACGCTGACTAACCCTATAACTAACCATAACCCTACTTCTAACTCTAACCCTGACCCCAATCCCAAACACTACCGCCAAAACCTAACTGTGACACTGAACCGAACATTGACCCTAAACCAAAGCCTGACGCTAAACCTGTCCCTGTCCATGACCTTCACCTGACCCTGACCCTGACCGTAATCCTAACCATGAACCTAACACTGAATACTACATAACCTTGTCCCTGACCCGAATGTGGAATTTAAACCAATACCTGAACCTGACCCTAAACCGGACACTGGCGCTAAACATCACCCTGACCCTGTCCTAGACCATAACCATAAACCTAACCCTGACCCTAACAGTGACCCTGACACTGACCCGAACACTAAACCTGACCCAGACTGTGAGCCTTACCCTAACTCTAACCCTAAATGTAACCCTGAACCTGACACTAACACGGGCCCTCCCCCGAATCCTATCGCTGACCTAACCCTCAGAGTAAAATCTAACCCTACCACGGACCCTGATCCTAACAAGTTCTAACCCTAACCGTCAACCAAACGCTAACACTAACACTAACACTAAACTTTAACAATAACCCTGAACCTATACCTGATTATGCTCATAACCCTAACCATGATCTTTTCCTATACCAGACCCTGACCCTAAACCTGAACCTGGCCCTGACCCTAAACCTAACCATGACCCTAACACTGACCACTACATAACCCTGTCGCTGACCCGAATGAGGACTTTAAACCAAACCTGATCGTATTCGTAAAGCTGACACTGGCGCTACACTTCACCCTGACCCTGACCCAGGCAAAGACCATAAACCTAACCCTGACCCTAACAGTGACCCTGACCACGACCCTAACACTAACAGTGACCCTGACTGTGAGCCTGACCCTCGCTCTAACTCTAAACGTAACCCTGACCATGACACTAACACGGGCCCTGACCCGAAACCTAACACTGAACCTAACCCTAAAACTAACCCCTAACATTATCCCTGACACTGACCCTAACTCGGTCTAACCCTCCACCTACCTCTAACCCTAACCCTAACCCCACTTTAACAATAATCCTGACGCTGATCATAACCCTAACTCTGAAGGTTGCCAATGTCAGATCTTAACCTTAAACCTGACCCTGGCCTTGACCTTAACACTGACCCTAACCCTGAATGTAAACCTAAATCTGACCCAATCTATGATCCTAAACAGAATCTTAAGCCTAAAGCTAACCCTGATCCTGAACCTACTCACAAAACAGAACCTAAACATAAAGCTGACCTTACCATAACCATGAACCTAACCCTGACCCTGACCCTATCCCTGACACTAAACCTGTCCCAAACCTAACCCTGAACCTGACATGAACCTTGCACCCAAACCTAAACGTGACCCTGACCCTAAATCGAACCGTCACTAACACTGACCCTGACCCTGACTCTGACCGTAACCCTAACTGTGACCCTATTGTGAGCCTGACCCTAAACCTAACCATGAACCTAACCCTAACCCTGACCCATACCCTAAGTCTTACGCTAACCCTGACCCCAATGACGTCTAACCCTAACCCTGATCCTAAGTCTTTCTTAACCCAAATCCTAACACTAAACTAGTCTAAACCCAGCTCTGTTCCCTCCAGCGGGGACAACAGCTGCACCCAGGCCTCCCAGGGGCTGGGGGGAGGCTGTATGGGGGTCATTGGATTGGCACTGCATTGAGTGGAGGGTGAGCATTGAGCAGCTTGGGGACCGGTGGCTCAGGGAGCTCTGGTACAGCAGGAAGTTCGGTAAGGAGCCCCCAGGCAGTGGTGACCTCACTTCCCTGACGACAGAGCCCAACGGAATTGGAACCCACGTATCCAGGCAACCCATTACAGAGAAAAACCCCCTGCCCAACTCATTTCTAGGCACATCCTAAAGGAAGCGACATGTTCTTCTGAGGTACTGAAGCCGAGAGGATGTAGGGAGAAGAGAGCTCGCCCGCCAGACACGTCCCCTCCCTGGCCGGTCATATCAGGTTTCCCCAACGCCTCAGGCCCTTTGGCTACTAAAATCAAAAGGTGACACCAGGGGGCTCAGAGTCAGAGAGTCCCACACCTTCTGATCCACGGGTGTAGCCCTAGGTCTCCTCCCCGTCTCTCTGTGTGTGTGCATGTGTGTGGGTGTGTGTTCCTCTTGGTGTCTGTGTGTCTGTGTGTAAAGAGGACCTGGCCATGCAATCGTGGGTGGAGATGCCCCAGGCAGGATCAGGCTGATGAGGGGTTAAGTGTCTGTTGGGCAAGTCATGTTCACACCCAAGTTTAAGGCTGGTTAGGTGGGATCGGGTGGAGGGTCTACACCCTTCTGCCCAGGGTTTATCCTGAGACCCTGACCGGATGGGTCCATGACCCAGGAGCGGGGCTAACCCTAACAGTAACCACTAACCCTGACCCTGACACTGACTGTGAGCCTGCCACAAACCCTAACCCAAACCCTGTCCCTGAACCTGACCCTGACCCTGTCTGTGATCCTGACCTGAACCCTAAACCTAAACCTAAGCCTGACAATGTTTCTGATGTGGACCCTGAAGCTAAACCTAACGTTGATATTACCGTAACCAAGAATCATACCTAACCCTGACCATGACCCTGACCCTAATCGTCACCCTGATGCTGACCTAAATCTGACCCTAACCCTAACCCTGACGTGACTGTGAACCTGATCCTAACCCTAAACCTAAAGGTAACTCTAACCATGAACCTAATACAGACCCTGAACCTAAACCTAACGCTGACCCTGACCCTAAAACTAACCCCTACCCTAAACCAAACCCTAACCCTGACCTTGTGCTGTCTAAGCCTTAACATAACCCTACTTCTAACTCTAACCCTAACCCCAATCCCAAACACTACCGCCAAAACCCAACTGTGACACTGAACCGAACATTGACCCTAAACCAAAGCCTGACCCTAAACTTGAACCTGGCCCTGAACTTCACCTGACCTGACCCTGACCCTAATGCTAACCATGACACTAACACTGACCACTACACAATCCTGCCCCTGACCCGAATGTGGACTTTAAACCAATACCTGAACCTGACCCTAAACCTGACACTGGCACTAAACTTCACCCTGACCCTGACCCAGACCATGACCATAAACCTAACCCTGACCCGAACAGTGACTCCGACCAGGACCTGAACAACAAACCTGACCCTGACTGTGAGCCTGACCCTAACTCTAACCCTAAATGTAACCCTGACCCTGACACTAACACGGGCCATCCCCCGAATCCTATCGCTGAACCTAACCATAAGAGTAACCCCTAACCCTACAACAGACCCTGATCCTAACAAGTTCTAACCCTAACCGTCAACCAAACGCTAACCCTAACACTAACCCTAAACTTTCACAATAACCCTGACCCTATACCTGACTATGATCATAAGCCTAACCCTGAACTTTGCCTATACCAGACCCTGACCATATACCTGACCCTGGCCCTGAGACTAAACCTAACCATGACCCTAACAATGACCACTACATAACACTGTCCCTGACCCGAATGTGGACTTTAAACCAATACTTGATCCTGACCGTAAACCTGACACTGGCGCTAAACTTCACCATGAACCTGACCCGGGCATAGACCATAAACCTAACCCTGACCCTAACAGTGACATTGACTCTGACCCTAAAATTAACCCTGACCCTGACTGTGAGCCTGACACTTACTCTAACCCTAAACGTAACCCCGACCATGACACTAACACGGGCCCTGACCCGAAACCTAATGCTGAACCTAACCCTAAAACTAACCCCTAACATTATCCCTGACACTGACCCTAAACCGGTCTAACCCTCCACCTACCTCTAACCCTAACCCTAACCCCACTTTAACAATAATCCTGACCCTCTCCCTGACCCTGATCATAACCCTAACTCTGAACTTTGCCTATGTCAGAGCTAAACCTTAAACCTGACCCTGGCCTTGACTGTAACACTGACACTAACCCTGAATAAAAACCTAACTCAGACCCAATCCGTGATCCTGAACAGAATCTTAACCCTTAAGCCAACCCTGAATCTGAACCTACTCATAAAACAAAACCTAAACATAAAGCTGACCTTACCATAACCATGAATCTAACCCTGACCCTGACCCTAACCCTGACACTAGACCAGACCCACTCCTAACCCTGACCCTGATATGAACCTTGCCCCCAAACCAAAACTTGAACCTGACCCTAAATCTGACCATAACCCTGAACCTGACCCTAAACCTAACCGTCACCCTACACTGACCCTGACCCTGTCTCTGATGGTAACGGTAACCGTGACCCTACTGTGAGCCTGAACCTAAACCTAACCATGAACCTAACCCTAACCCTGACCCATACCTTAAGCCTTCCGCAAACCCTGACCCCAAGCACGTCTAACCCTAACCCTGATCCTAAGTCTTTCTTAACCCTAACCCTAACACTAACCTAGTCTAAACCCAGCTCTGTTCCCTCCAGAGGGGACAACAGCTGCACCCAGGCCTCCCAGGGGCTGGGGGGAGGCTGTATGGGGGCCATTGGATTGGCACTGCATTGAGTGGAGGGTGAGCATTGAGCAGCTTGGGGACCGGTGGCTCAGGGAGCTCTGGTACAGCAGGAAGTTCGGTAAGGAGCCCCCAGGCAGTGGTGACCTCACTTCCCTGACGACAGAGCCCAACAGAATTGGAACCCACGTATCCAGGCAACCCATTACAGAGAAAAACCCCCTGCCCAACTCATTTCTAGGCACATCCTAAAGGAAGCGACATGTTCTTCTGAGGTACTGAAGCCGAGAGGATGTAGGGAGAAGAGAGCTCGCCTGCCAGACACGTCCCCTCCCTGGCCGGTCATATCAGGTTTCCCCAACGCCTCAGGCCCTTTGGCTACTAAAATCAAAAGGTGACACCAGGGGGCTCAGAGTCAGAGAGTCCCACACCTTCTCATCCACGGGTGTAGCCCTAGGTCTCTGTGTGTGTGCATGTGTGTGGGTGTGTGTTCCTCTTGGTGTCTGTGTGTCTGTGTGTAAAGAGGACCTGGCCATGCAATCGTGGGTGGAGATGCCCCAGGCAGGATCAGGCTGATGAGGGGTTAAGTGTCTGTTGGGCAAGTCATGTTCACACCCAAGTTTAAGGCTGGTTAGGTGGGATCGGGTGGAGGGTCTACACCCTTCTGCCCAGGGTTTATCCTGAGACCCTGACCGGATGGGTCCATGACCCAGGAGCGGGGCTAACCCTAACAGTAACCACTAACCCTGACCCTGACACTGACTGTGAGCCTGCCCCAAACCCTAACCCAAACCCTGTCCCTGAACCTGACCCTGACCCTGTCTGTGATCCTGACCTGAACCCTAAACCTAAACCTAAGCCTGACAATGTTTCTGATGTGGACCCTGAAGCTAAACCTAACGTTGATATTACCGTAACCAAGAATCATACCTAACCCTGACCATGACCCTGACCCTAATCATCACCCTGATGCTGACCTAAATCTGACCCTAACCCTAACCCTGACGTGACTGTGAACCTGATCCTAACCCTAAACCTAAAGGTAACTCTAACCATGACCCTAATACAGACCCTGAACCTAAACCTAACGCTGACCCTGACCCTAAAACTAACCCCTACCCTAAACCAAACCCTAACCCTGACCTTGTGCTGTCTAAGCCTTACCATAACCCTACTTCTAACTCTAACCCTAACCCCAATCCCAAACACTACCGCCAAAACCCAACTGTGACACTGAACCGAACATTGACCCTAAACCAAAGCCTGACCCTAAACTTGAACCTGGCCCTGAACTTCACCTGACCTGACCCTGACCCTAATGCTAACCATGACACTAACACTGACCACTACACAATCCTGCCCCTGACCCGAATGTGGACTTTAAACCAATACCTGAACCTGACCCTAAACCTGACACTGGCACTAAACTTCACCCTGACCCTGACCCAGACCATGACCATAAACCTAACCCTGACCCTAACAGTGACTCCGACCAGGACCTGAACAACAAACCTGACCCTGACTGTGAGCCTGACCCTAACTCTAACCCTAAATGTAACCCTGACCCTGACACTAACACGGGCCATCCCCCGAATCCTATCGCTGAACCTAACCATAAGAGTAACCCCTAACCCTACAACAGACCCTGATCCTAACAAGTTCTAACCCTAACCGTCAACCAAACGCTAACCCTAACACTAACCCTAAACTTTCACAATAACCCTGACCCTATACCTGACTATGATCATAAGCCTAACCCAGAACTTTGCCTATACCAGACTCTGACCATATACCTGACCCTGGCCCTGAGACTAAACCTAACCATGACCCTAACAATGACCACTACATAACACTGTCCCTGACCCGAATGTGGACTTTAAACCAATACTTGATCCTGACCGTAAACCTGACACTGGCGCTAAACTTCACCATGAACCTGACCCGGGCATAGACCATAAACCTAACCCTGACCCTAACAGTGACATTGACTCTGACCCTAAAATTAACCCTGACCCTGACTGTGAGCCTGACACTTACTCTAACCCTAAACGTAACCCCGACCATGACACTAACACGGGCCCTGACCCGAAACCTAATGCTGATCCTAACCCTAAAACTAACCCCTAACATTATCCCTGACACTGACCCTAAACCGGTCTAACCCTCCACCTACCTCTAACCCTAACCCTAACCCCACTTTAACAATAATCCTGACCCTCTCCCTGACCCTGATCATAACCCTAACTCTTAACTTTGCCTATGTCAGAGCTTAACCTTAAACCTGACCCTGGCCTTGACTGTAACACTGACACTAACCCTGAATGAAAACCTAACTCAGACCCAATCCGTGATCCTGAACAGAATCTTAACCCTTAAGCCAACCCTGAATCTGAACCTACTCATAAAACAAAACCTAAACATAAAGCTGACCTTACCATAACCATGAACCTAACCCTGACCCTGACCCTAACCCTGACACTAGACCTGACCCACTCCTAACCCTGACCCTGATATGAACCTTGCCCCCAAACCAAAACTTGAACCTGACCCTAAATCTGACCATAACCCTGAACCTGACCCTAAACCTAACCGTCACCCTACACTGACCCTGACCCTGTCTCTGATGGTAACGGTAACCGTGACCCTACTGTGAGCCTGAACCTAAACCTAACCGTGAACCTAACCCTAACCCTGACCCATACCCTAAGCCTTCCGCAAACCCTGACCCCAAGCACGTCTAACCCTAACCCTGATCCTAAGTCTTTCTTAACCCTAACCCTAACACTAACCTAGTCTAAACCCAGCTCTGTTCCCTCCAGAGGGGACAACAGCTGCACCCAGGCCTCCCAGGGGCTGGGGGGAGGCTGTATGGGGGCCATTGGATTGGCACTGCATTGAGTGGAGGGTGAGCATTGAGCAGCTTGGGGACCGGTGGCTCAGGGAGCTCTGGTACAGCAGGAAGTTCGGTAAGGAGCCCCCAGGCAGTGGTGACCTCACTTCCCTGACGACAGAGCCCAACAGAATTGGAACCCACGTATCCAGGCAACCCATTACAGAGAAAAACCCCCTGCCCAACTCATTTCTAGGCACATCCTAAAGGAAGCGACATGTTCTTCTGAGGTACTGAAGCCGAGAGGATGTAGGGAGAAGAGAGCTCGCCTGCCAGACACGTCCCCTCCCTGGCCGGTCATATCAGGTTTCCCCAACGCCTCAGGCCCTTTGGCTACTAAAATCAAAAGGTGACACCAGGGGGCTCAGAGTCAGAGAGTCCCACACCTTCTGATCCACGGGTGTAGCCCTAGGTCTCCTCCCCGTCTCTCTGTGTGTGTGCATGTGTGTGGGTGTGTGTTCCTCTTGGTGTCTGTGTGTCTGTGTGTAAAGAGGACCTGGCCATGCAATCGTGGGTGGAGATGCCCCAGGCAGGATCAGGCTGATGAGGGGTTAAGTGTCTGTTGGGCAAGTCATGTTCACACCCAAGTTTAAGGCTGGTTAGGTGGGATCGGGTGGAGGGTCTACACCTTTCTGCCCAGGGTTTATCCTGAGAACCTGACCGGATGGGTCCATGACCCAGGAGCGGGGCTAACCCTAACAGTAACCACTAACCCTGACCCTGACACTGACTGTGAGCCTGCCCCAAACCCTAACCCAAACCCTGTCCCTGAACCTGACCCTGACCCTGTCTGTGATCCTGACCTGAACCCTAAACCTAAACCTAAGCCTGACAATGTTTCTGATGTGGACCCTGAAGCTAAACCTAACGTTGATATTACCGTAACCAAGAATCATACCTAACCCTGACCATGACCCTGACCCTAATCGTCACCCTGATGCTGACCTAAATCTGACCCTAACCCTAACCCTGACGTGACTGTGAACCTGATCCTAACCCTAAACCTAAAGGTAACTCTAACCATGACCCTAATACAGACCCTGAACCTAAACCTAACGCTGACCCTGACCCTAAAACTAACCCCTACCCTAAACCAAACCCTAACCCTGACCTTGTGCTGTCTAAGCCTTACCATAACCCTACTTCTAACTCTAACCCTAACCCCAATCCCAAACACTACCGCCAAAACCCAACTGTGACACTGAACCGAACATTGACCCTAAACCAAAGCCTGACCCTAAACTTGAACCTGGCCCTGAACTTCACCTGACCTGACCCTGACCCTAATGCTAACCATGACACTAACACTGACCACTACACAATCCTGCCCCTGACCCGAATGTGGACTTTAAACCAATACCTGAACCTGACCCTAAACCTGACACTGGCACTAAACTTCACCCTGACCCTGACCCAGACCATGACCATAAACCTAACCCTGACCCTAACAGTGACTCCGACCAGGACCTGAACAACAAACCTGACCCTGACTGTGAGCCTGACCCTAACTCTAACCCTAAATGTAACCCTGACCCTGACACTAACACGGGCCATCCCCCGAATCCTATCGCTGAACCTAACCATAAGAGTAACCCCTAACCCTACAACAGACCCTGATCCTAACAAGTTCTAACCCTAACCATCAACCAAACGCTAACCCTAAATCTAACCCTAAACTTTCACAATAACCCTGACCCTATACCTGACTATGATCATAAGCCTAACCCAGAACTTTGCCTATACCAGACCCTGACCATATACCTGACCCTGGCCCTGAGACTAAACCTAACCATGACCCTAACAATGACCACTACATAACACTGTCCCTGACCCGAATGTGGACTTTAAACCAATACTTGATCCTGACCGTAATCCTGACACTGGCGCTAAACTTCACCATGAACCTGACCCAGGCAAAGACCATAAACCTAACCCTGACCCTAACAGTGACATTGACTCCGACCCTAAAATTAACCCTGACCCTGACTGTGAGCCTGACACTTACTCTAACCCTAAACGTAACCCTGACCATGACACTAACACGGGCCCTGACCCGAAACCTAATGCTGAACCTAACCCTAAAACTAACCCCTAACATTATCCCTGACACTGACCCTAAACCGGTCTAACCCTCCACCTACCTCTAACCCTAACCCTAACCCCACTTTAACAATAATCCTGACCCTCTCCCTGACCCTGATCATAACCCTAACTCTGAACTTTGCCTATGTCAGAGCTTAACCTTAAACCTGACCCTGGCCTTGACTGTAACACTGACACTAACCCTGAATAAAAACCTAACTCAGACCCAATCCGTGATCCTGAACAGAATCTTAACCCTTAAGCCAACCCTGAATCTGAACCTACTCATAAAACAAAACCTAAACATAAAGCTGACCTTACCATAACCATGAACCTAACCCTGACCCTGACCCTAACCCTGACACTAGACCTGACCCACTCCTAACCCTGACCCTGATATGAACCTTGCCCCCAAACCAAAACTTGAACCTGACCCTAAATCTGACCATAACCCTGAACCTGACCCTAAACCTAACCGTCACCCTACACTGACCCTGACCCTGTCTCTGATGGTAACGGTAACCGTGACCCTACTGTGAGCCTGAACCTAAACCTAACCATGAACCTAACCCTAACCCTGACCCATACCCTAAGCCTTCCGCAAACCCTGACCCCAAGCACGTCTAACCCTAACCCTGATCCTAAGTCTTTCTTAACCCTAACCCTAACACTAACCTAGTCTAAACCCAGCTCTGTTCCCTCCAGAGGGGACAACAGCTGCACCCAGGCCTCCCAGGGGCTGGGGGGAGGCTGTATGGGGGCCATTGGATTGGCACTGCATTGAGTGGAGGGTGAGCATTGAGCAGCTTGGGGACCGGTGGCTCAGGGAGCTCTGGTACAGCAGGAAGTTCGGTAAGGAGCCCCCAGGCAGTGGTGACCTCACTTCCCTGACGACAGAGCCCAACAGAATTGGAACCCACGTATCCAGGCAACCCATTACAGAGAAAAACCCCCTGCCCAACTCATTTCTAGGCACATCCTAAAGGAAGCGACATGTTCTTCTGAGGTACTGAAGCCGAGAGGATGTAGGGAGAAGAGAGCTCGCCCGCCAGACACGTCCCCTCCCTGGCCGGTCATATCAGGTTTCCCCAACGCCTCAGGCCCTTTGGCTACTAAAATCAAAAGGTGACACCAGGGGGCTCAGAGTCAGAGAGTCCCACACCTTCTGATCCACGGGTGTAGCCCTAGGTCTCCTCCCCGTCTCTCTGTGTGTGTGCATGTGTGTGGGTGTGTGTTCCTCTTGGTGTCTGTGTGTCTGTGTGTAAAGAGGACCTGGCCATGCCATCGTGGGTGGAGATGCCCCAGGCAGGATCAGGCTGATGAGGGGTTAAGTGTCTGTTGGGCAAGTCATGTTCACACCCAAGTTTAAGGCTGGTTAGGTGGGATCGGGTGGAGGGTCTACACCCTTCTGCCCAGGGTTTATCCTGAGACCCTGACCGGATGGGTCCATGACCCAGGAGCGGGGCTAACCCTAACAGTAACCACTAACCCTGACCCTGACACTGACTGTGAGCCTGCCCCAAACCCTAACCCAAACCCTGTCCCTGAACCTGACCCTGACCCTGTCTGTGATCCTGACCTGAACCCTAAACCTAAACCTAAGCCTGACAATGTTTCTGATGTGGACCCTGAAGCTAAACCTAACGTTGATATTACTGTAACCAAGAATCATACCTAACCCTGACCATGACCCTGACCCTAATCGTCACCCTGATGCTGACCTAAATCTGACCCTAACCCTAACCCTGACGTGACTGTGAACCTGATCCTAACCCTAAACCTAAAGGTAACTCTAACCATGACCCTAATACAGACCCTGAACCTGAACCTAACGCTGACCCTGACCCTAAAACTAACCCCTACCCTAAACCAAACCCTAACCCTGACCTTGTGCTGTCTAAGCCTTACCATAACCCTACTTCTAACTCTAACCCTAACCCCAATCCCAAACACTACCGCCAAAACCCAACTGTGACACTGAACCGAACATTGACCCTAAACCAAAGCCTGACCCTAAACTTGAACCTGGCCCTGAACTTCACCTGACCTGACCCTGACCCTAATGCTAACCATGACACTAACACTGACCACTACACAATCCTGCCCCTGACCCGAATGTGGACTTTAAACCAATACCTGAACCTGACCCTAAACCTGACACTGGCACTAAACTTCACCCTGACCCTGACCCAGACCATGACCATAAACCTAACCCTGACCCTAACAGTGACTCCGACCAGGACCTGAACAACAAACCTGACCCTGACTGTGAGCCTGACCCTAACTCTAACCCTAAATGTAACCCTGACCCTGACACTAACACGGGCCATCCCCCGAATCCTATCGCTGAACCTAACCATAAGAGTAACCCCTAACCCTACAACAGACCCTGATCCTAACAAGTTCTAACCCTAACCGTCAACCAAACGCTAACCCTAACACTAACCCTAAACTTTCACAATAACCCTGACCCTATACCTGACTATGATCATAAGCCTAACCCTGAACTTTGCCTATACCAGACCCTGACCATATACCTGACCCTGGCCCTGAGACTAAACCTAACCATGACCCTAACAATGACCACTACATAACACTGTCCCTGACCCGAATGTGGACTTTAAACCAATACTTGATCCTGACCGTAAACCTGACACTGGCGCTAAACCTCATATGAACCTGACCCGGGCATAGACCATAAACCTAACCCTGACCCTAACAGTGACATTGACTCTGACCCTAAAATTAACCCTGACCCTGACTGTGAGCCTGACACTTACTCTAACCCTAAACGTAACCCCGACCATGACACTAACACGGGCCCTGACCCGAAACCTAATGCTGAACCTAACCCTAAAACTAACCCCTAACATTATCCCTGACACTGACCCTAAACCGGTCTAACCCTCCACCTACCTCTAACCCTAACCCTAACCCCACTTTAACAATAATCCTGACTCTCTCCCTGACCCTGATCATAACCCTAACTCTGAACTTTGCCTATGTCAGAGCTTAACCTTAAACCTGACCCTGGCCTTGACTGTAACACTGACACTAACCCTGAATAAAAACCTAACTCAGACCCAATCCGTGATCCTGAACAGAATCTTAACCCTTAAGCCAACCCTGAATCTGAACCTACTCATAAAACAAAACCTAAACATAAAGCTGACCTTACCATAACCATGAACCTAACCCTGACCCTGACCCTAACCCTGACACTAGACCTGACCCACTCCTAACCCTGACCCTGATATGAACCTTGCCCCCAAACCAAAACTTGAACCTGACCCTAAATCTGACCATAACCCTGAACCTGACCCTAAACCTAACCGTCACCCTACACTGACCCTGACCCTGTCTCTGATGGTAACGGTAACCGTGACCCTACTGTGAGCCTGAACCTAAACCTAACCATGAACCTAACCCTAACCCTGACCCATACCCTAAGCCTTCCGCAAACCCTGACCCCAAGCACGTCTAACCCTAACCCTGATCCTAAGTCTTTCTTAACCCTAACCCTAACACTAACCTAGTCTAAACCCAGCTCTGTTCCCTCCAGAGGGGACAACAGCTGCACCCAGGCCTCCCAGGGGCTGGGGGGAGGCTGTATGGGGGCCATTGGATTGGCACTGCATTGAGTGGAGGGTGAGCATTGAGCAGCTTGGGGACCGGTGGCTCAGGGAGCTCTGGTACAGCAGGAAGTTCGGTAAGGAGCCCCCAGGCAGTGGTGACCTCACTTCCCTGACGACAGAGCCCAACAGAATTGGAACCCACGTATCCAGGCAACCCATTACAGAGAAAAACCCCCTGCCCAACTCATTTCTAGGCACATCCTAAAGGAAGCGATATGTTCTTCTGAGGTACTGAAGCCGAGAGGATGTAGGGAGAAGAGAGCTCGCCCGCCAGACACGTCCCCTCCCTGGCCGGTCATATCAGGTTTCCCCAACGCCTCAGGCCCTTTGGCTACTAAAATCAAAAGGTGACACCAGGGGGCTCAGAGTCAGAGAGTCCCACACCTTCTGATCCACGGGTGTAGCCCTAGGTCTCCTCCCCGTCTCTCTGTGTGTGTGCATGTGTGTGGGTGTGTGTTCCTCTTGGTGTCTGTGTGTCTGTGTGTAAAGAGGACCTGGCCATGCAATCGTGGGTGGAGATGCCCCAGGCAGGATCAGGCTGATGAGGGGTTAAGTGTCTGTTGGGCAAGTCATGTTCACACCCAAGTTTAAGGCTGGTTAGGTGGGATCGGGTGGAGGGTCTACACCCTTCTGCCCAGGGTTTATCCTGAGACCCTGACCGGATGGGTCCATGACCCAGGAGCGGGGTTAACCCTAACAGTAACCACTAACCCTGACCCTGACACTGACTGTGAGCCTGCCCCAAACCCTAACCCAAACCCTGTCCCTGAACCTGACCCTGACCCTGTCTGTGATCCTGACCTGAACCCTAAACCTAAACCTAAGCCTGACAATGTTTCTGATGTGGACCCTGAAGCTAAACCTAACGTTGATATTACCGTAACCAAGAATCATACCTAACCCTGACCATGACCCTGACCCTAATCGTCACCCTGATGCTGACCTAAATCTGACCCTAACCCTAACCCTGACGTGACTGTGAACCTGATCCTAACCCTAAACCTAAAGGTAACTCTAACCATGACCCTAATACAGACCCTGAACCTAAACCTAACGCTGACCCTGACCCTAAAACTAACCCCTACCCTAAACCAAACCCTAACCCTGACCTTGTGCTGTCTAAGCCTTACCATAACCCTACTTCTAACTCTAACCCTAACCCCAATCCCAAACACTACCGCCAAAACCCAACTGTGACACTGAACCGAACATTGACCCTAAACCAAAGCCTGACCCTAAACTTGAACCTGGCCCTGAACTTCACCTGACCTGACCCTGACCCTAATGCTAACCATGACACTAACACTGACCACTACACAATCCTGCCCCTGACCCGAATGTGGACTTTAAACCAATACCTGAACCTGACCCTAAACCTGACACTGGCACTAAACTTCACCCTGACCCTGACCCAGACCATGACCATAAACCTAACCCTGACCCTAACAGTGACTCCGACCAGGACCTGAACAACAAACCTGACCCTGACTGTGAGCCTGACCCTAACTCTAACCCTAAATGTAACCCTGACCCTGACACTAACACGGGCCATCCCCCGAATCCTATCGCTGAACCTAACCATAAGAGTAACCCCTAACCCTACAACAGACCCTGATCCTAACAAGTTCTAACCCTAACCGTCAACCAAACGCTAACCCTAACACTAACCCTAAACTTTCACAATAACCCTGACCCTATACCTGACTATGATCATAAGCCTAACCCTGAACTTTGCCTATACCAGACCCTGACCATATACCTGACCCTGGCCCTGAGACTAAACCTAACCATGACCCTAACAATGACCACTACATAACACTGTCCCTGACCCGAATGTGGACTTTAAACCAAAACTTGATCCTGACCGTAAACCTGACACTGGCGCTAAACCTCACCATGAACCTGACCCGGGCATAGACCATAAACCTAACCCTGACCCTAACAGTGACATTGACTCTGACCCTAAAATTAACCCTGACCCTGACTGTGAGCCTGACACTTACTCTAACCCTAAACGTAACCCCGACCATGACACTAACACGGGCCCTGACCCGAAACCTAATGCTGAACCTAACCCTAAAACTAACCCCTAACATTATCCCTGACACTGACCCTAAACCGGTCTAACCCTCCACCTACCTCTAACCCTAACCCTAACCCCACTTTAACAATAATCCTGACCCTCTCCCTGACCCTGATCATAACCCTAACTCTGAACTTTGCCTATGTCAGAGCTTAACCTTAAACCTGACCCTGGCCTTGACTGTAACACTGACACTAACCCTGAATAAAAACCTAACTCAGACCCAATCCGTGATCCTGAACAGAATCTTAACCCTTAAGCCAACCCTGAATCTGAACCTACTCATAAAACAAAACCTAAACATAAAGCTGACCTTACCATAACCATGAACCTAACCCTGACCCTGACCCTAACCCTGACACTAGACCTGACCCACTCCTAACCCTGACCCTGATATGAACCTTGCCCCCAAACCAAAACTTGAACCTGACCCTAAATCTGACCATAACCCTGAACCTGACCCTAAACCTAACCGTCACCCTACACTGACCCTGACCCTGTCTCTGATGGTAACGGTAACCGTGACCCTACTGTGAGCCTGAACCTAAACCTAACCATGAACCTAACCCTAACCCTGACCCATACCCTAAGCCTTCCGCAAACCCTGACCCCAAGCACGTCTAACCCTAACCCTGATCCTAAGTCTTTCTTAACCCTAACCCTAACACTAACCTAGTCTAAACCCAGCTCTGTTCCCTCCAGAGGGGACAACAGCTGCACCCAGGCCTCCCAGGGGCTGGGGGGAGGCTGTATGGGGGCCATTGGATTGGCACTGCATTGAGTGGAGGGTGAGCATTGAGCAGCTTGGGGACCGGTGGCTCAGGGAGCTCTGGTACAGCAGGAAGTTCGGTAAGGAGCCCCCAGGCAGTGGTGACCTCACTTCCCTGACGACAGAGCCCAACAGAATTGGAACCCACGTATCCAGGCAACCCATTACAGAGAAAAACCCCCTGCCCAACTCATTTCTAGGCACATCCTAAAGGAAGCGACATGTTCTTCTGAGGTACTGAAGCCGAGAGGATGTAAGGAGAAGAGAGCTCGCCCGCCAGACACGTCCCCTCCCTGGCCGGTCATATCAGGTTTCCCCAACGCCTCAGGCCCTTTGGCTACTAAAATCAAAAGGTGACACCAGGGGGCTCAGAGTCAGAGAGTCCCACACCTTCTGATCCACGGGTGTAGCCCTAGGTCTCCTCCCCGTCTCTCTGTGTGTGTGCATGTGTGTGGGTGTGTGTTCCTCTTGGTGTCTGTGTGTCTGTGTGTAAAGAGGACCTGGCCATGCCATCGTGGGTGGAGATGCCCCAGGCAGGATCAGGCTGATGAGGGGTTAAGTGTCTGTTGGGCAAGTCATGTTCACACCCAAGTTTAAGGCTGGTTAGGTGGGATCGGGTGGAGGGTCTACACCCTTCTGCCCAGGGTTTATCCTGAGACCCTGACCGGATGGGTCCATGACCCAGGAGCGGGGCTAACCCTAACAGTAACCACTAACCCTGACCCTGACACTGACTGTGAGCCTGCCCCAAACCCTAACCCAAACCCTGTCCCTGAACCTGACCCTGACCCTGTCTGTGATCCTGACCTGAACCCTAAACCTAAACCTAAGCCTGACAATGTTTCTGATGTGGACCCTGAAGCTAAACCTAACGTTGATATTACCGTAACCAAGAATCATACCTAACCCTGACCATGACCCTGACCCTAATCGTCACCCTGATGCTGACCTAAATCTGACCCTAACCCTAACCCTGACGTGACTGTGAACCTGATCCTAACCCTAAACCTAAAGGTAACTCTAACCATGACCCTAATACAGACCCTGAACCTAAACCTAACGCTGACCCTGACCCTAAAACTAACCCCTATCCCTAAACCAAACCCTAACCCTGACCTTGTGCTGTCTAAGCCTTACCATAACCCTACTTCTAACTCTAACCCTAACCCCAATCCCAAACACTACCGCCAAAACCCAACTGTGACACTGAACCGAACATTGACCCTAAACCAAAGCCTGACCCTAAACTTGAACCTGGCCCTGAACTTCACCTGACCTGACCCTGACCCTAATGCTAACCATGACACTAACACTGACCACTACACAATCCTGCCCCTGACCCGAATGTGGACTTTAAACCAATACCTGAACCTGACCCTAAACCTGACACTGGCACTAAACTTCACCCTGACCCTGACCCAGACCATGACCATAAACCTAACCCTGACCCTAACAGTGACTCCGACCAGGACCTGAACAACAAACCTGACCCTGACTGTGAGCCTGACCCTAACTCTAACCCTAAATGTAACCCTGACCCTGACACTAACACGGGCCATCCCCCGAATCCTATCGCTGAACCTAACCATAAGAGTAACCCCTAACCCTACAACAGACCCTGATCCTAACAAGTTCTAACCCTAACCGTCAACCAAACGCTAACCCTAACACTAACCCTAAACTTTCACAATAACCCTGACCCTATACCTGACTATGATCATAAGCCTAACCCTGAACTTTGCCTATACCAGACCCTGACCATATACCTGACCCTGGCCCTGAGACTAAACCTAACCATGACCCTAACAATGACCACTACATAACACTGTCCCTGACCCGAATATGGACTTTAAACCAATAATTGATCCTGACCGTAAACCTGACACTGGCGCTAAACCTCACCATGAACCTGACCCGGGCATAGACCATAAACCTAACCCTGACCCTAACAGTGACATTGACTCTGACCCTAAAATTAACCCTGACCCTGACTGTGAGCCTGACACTTACTCTAACCCTAAACGTAACCCCGACCATGACACTAACACGGGCCCTGACCCGAAACCTAATGCTGAACCTAACCCTAAAACTAACCCCTAACATTATCCCTGACACTGACCCTAAACCGGTCTAACCCTCCACCTACCTCTAACCCTAACCCTAACCCCACTTTAACAATAATCCTGACCCTTTCCCTGACCCTGATCATAACCCTAACTCTGAACTTTGCCTATGTCAGAGCTTAACCTTAAACCTGACCCTGGCCTTGACTGTAACACTGACACTAACCCTGAATAAAAACCTAACTCAGACCCAATCCGTGATCCTGAACAGAATCTTAACCCTTAAGCCAACCCTGAATCTGAACCTACTCATAAAACAAAACCTAAACATAAAGCTGACCTTACCATAACCATGAACCTAACCCTGACCCTGACCCTAACCCTGACACTAGACCTGACCCACTCCTAACCCTGACCCTGATATGAACCTTGCCCCCAAACCAAAACTTGAACCTGACCCTAAATCTGACCATAACCCTGAACCTGACCCTAAACCTAACCGTCACCCTACACTGACCCTGACCCTGTCTCTGATGGTAACGGTAACCGTGACCCTACTGTGAGCCTGAACCTAAACCTAACCATGAACCTAACCCTAACCCTGACCCATACCCTAAGCCTTCCGCAAACCCTGACCCCAAGCACGTCTAACCCTAACCCTGATCCTAAGTCTTTCTTAACCCTAACCCTAACACTAACCTAGTCTAAACCCAGCTCTGTTCCCTCCAGAGGGGACAACAGCTGCACCCAGGCCTCCCAGGGGCTGGGGGGAGGCTGTATGGGGGCCATTGGATTGGCACTGCATTGAGTGGAGGGTGAGCATTGAGCAGCTTGGGGACCGGTGGCTCAGGGAGCTCTGGTACAGCAGGAAGTTCGGTAAGGAGCCCCCAGGCAGTGGTGACCTCACTTCCCTGACGACAGAGCCCAACAGAATTGGAACCCACGTATCCAGGCAACCCATTACAGAGAAAAACCCCCTGCCCAACTCATTTCTAGGCACATCCTAAAGGAAGCGACATGTTCTTCTGAGGTACTGAAGCCGAGAGGATGTAGGGAGAAGAGAGCTCGCCCGCCAGACACGTCCCCTCCCTGGCCGGTCATATCAGGTTTCCCCAACGCCTCAGGCCCTTTGGCTACTAAAATCAAAAGGTGACACCAGGGGGCTCAGAGTCAGAGAGTCCCACACCTTCTGATCCACGGGTGTAGCCCTAGGTCTCCTCCCCGTCTCTCTGTGTGTGTGCATGTGTGTGGGTGTGTGTTCCTCTTGGTGTCTGTGTGTCTGTGTGTAAAGAGGACCTGGCCATGCCATCGTGGGTGGAGATGCCCCAGGCAGGATCAGGCTGATGAGGGGTTAAGTGTCTGTTGGGCAAGTCATGTTCACACCCAAGTTTAAGGCTGGTTAGGTGGGATCGGGTGGAGGGTCTACACCCTTCTGCCCAGGGTTTATCCTGAGACCCTGACCGGATGGGTCCATGACCCAGGAGCGGGGCTAACCCTAACAGTAACCACTAACCCTGACCCTGACACTGACTGTGAGCCTGCCCCAAACCCTAACCCAAACCCTGTCCCTGAACCTGACCCTGACCCTGTCTGTGATCCTGACCTGAACCCTAAACCTAAACCTAAGCCTGACAATGTTTCTGATGTGGACCCTGAAGCTAAACCTAACGTTGATATTACCGTAACCAAGAATCATACCTAACCCTGACCATGACCCTGACCCTAATCGTCACCCTGATGCTGACCTAAATCTGACCCTAACCCTAACCCTGACGTGACTGTGAACCTGATCCTAACCCTAAACCTAAAGGTAACTCTAACCATGACCCTAATACAGACCCTGAACCTAAACCTAACGCTGACCCTGACCCTAAAACTAACCCCTACCCTAAACCAAACCCTAACCCTGACCTTGTGCTGTCTAAGCCTTACCATAACCCTACTTCTAACTCTAACCCTAACCCCAATCCCAAACACTACCGCCAAAACCCAACTGTGACACTGAACCGAACATTGACCCTAAACCAAAGCCTGACCCTAAACTTGAACCTGGCCCTGAACTTCACCTGACCTGACCCTGACCCTAATGCTAACCATGACACTAACACTGACCACTACACAATCCAGCCCCTGACACGAATGTGGACTTTAAACCAATACCTGAACCTGACCCTAAACCTGACACTGGCACTAAACTTCACCCTGACCCTGACCCAGACCATGACCATAAACCTAACCCTGACCCTAACAGTGACTCCGACCAGGACCTGAACAACAAACCTGACCCTGACTGTGAGCCTGACCCTAACTCTAACCCTAAATGTAACCCTGACCCTGACACTAACACGGGCCATCCCCCGAATCCTATCGCTGAACCTAACCATAAGAGTAACCCCTAACCCTACAACAGACCCTGATCCTAACAAGTTCTAACCCTAACCGTCAACCAAACGCTAACCCTAACACTAACCCTAAACTTTCACAATAACCCTGACCCTATACCTGACTATGATCATAAGCCTAACCCAGAACGTTGCCTATACCAGACCCTGACCATATACCTGACCCTGGCCCTGAGACTAAACCTAACCATGACCCTAACAATGACCACTACATAACACTGTCCCTGACCCGAATGTGGACTTTAAACCAATACTTGATCCTGACCGTAAACCTGACACTGGCGCTAAACTTCACCATGAACCTGACCCGGGCATAGACCATAAACCTAACCCTGACCCTAACAGTGACATTGACTCTGACCCTAAAATTAACCCTGACCCTGACTGTGAGCCTGACACTTACTCTAACCCTAAACGTAACCCCGACCATGACACTAACACGGGCCCTGACCCGAAACCTAATGCTGAACCTAACCCTAAAACTAACCCCTAACATTATCCCTGACACTGACCCTAAACCGGTCTAACCCTCCACCTACCTCTAACCCTAACCCTAACCCCACTTTAACAATAATCCTGACCCTCTCCCTGACCCTGATCATAACCCTAACTCTGAACTTTGCCTATGTCAGAGCTTAACCTTAAACCTGACCCTGGCCTTGACTGTAACACTGACACTAACCCTGAATAAAAACCTAACTCAGACCCAATCCGTGATCCTGAACAGAATCTTAACCCTTAAGCCAACCCTGAATCTGAACCTACTCATAAAACAAAACCTAAACATAAAGCTGACCTTACCATAACCATGAACCTAACCCTGACCCTGACCCTAACCCTGACACTAGACCTGACCCACTCCTAACCCTGACCCTGATATGAACCTTGCCCCCAAACCAAAACTTGAACCTGACCCTAAATCTGACCATAACCCTGAACCTGACCCTAAACCTAACCGTCACCCTACACTGACCCTGACCCTGTCTCTGATGGTAACGGTAACCGTGACCCTACTGTGAGCCTGAACCTAAACCTAACCATGAACCTAACCCTAACCCTGACCCATACCCTAAGCCTTCCGCAAACCCTGACCCCAAGCACGTCTAACCCTAACCCTGATCCTAAGTCTTTCTTAACCCTAACCCTAACACTAACCTAGTCTAAACCCAGCTCTGTTCCCTCCAGAGGGGACAACAGCTGCACCCAGGCCTCCCAGGGGCTGGGGGGAGGCTGTATGGGGGCCATTGGATTGGCACTGCATTGAGTGGAGGGTGAGCATTGAGCAGCTTGGGGACCGGTGGCTCAGGGAGCTCTGGTACAGCAGGAAGTTCGGTAAGGAGCCCCCAGGCAGTGGTGACCTCACTTCCCTGACGACAGAGCCCAACAGAATTGGAACCCACGAATCCAGGCAACCCATTACAGAGAAAAACCCCCTGCCCAACTCATTTCTAGGCACATCCTAAAGGAAGCGACATGTTCTTCTGAGGTACTGAAGCCGAGAGGATGTAGGGAGAAGAGAGCTCGCCCGCCAGACACGTCCCCTCCCTGGCCGGTCATATCAGGTTTCCCCAACGCCTCAGGCCCTTTGGCTACTAAAATCAAAAGGTGACACCAGGGGGCTCAGAGTCAGAGAGTCCCACACCTTCTGATCCACGGGTGTAGCCCTAGGTCTCCTCCCCGTCTCTCTGTGTGTGTGCATGTGTGTGGGTGTGTGTTCCTCTTGGTGTCTGTGTGTCTGTGTGTAAAGAGGACCTGGCCATGCCATCGTGGGTGGAGATGCCCCAGGCAGGATCAGGCTGATGAGGGGTTAAGTGTCTGTTGGGCAAGTCATGTTCACACCCAAGTTTAAGGCTGGTTAGGTGGGATCGGGTGGAGGGTCTACACCCTTCTGCCCAGGGTTTATCCTGAGACCCTGACCGGATGGGTCCATGACCCAGGAGCGGGGCTAACCCTAACAGTAACCACTAACCCTGACCCTGACACTGACTGTGAGCCTGCCCCAAACCCTAACCCAAACCCTGTCCCTGAACCTGACCCTGACCCTGTCTGTGATCCTGACCTGAACCCTAAACCTAAACCTAAGCCTGACAATGTTTCTGATGTGGACCCTGAAGCTAAACCTAACGTTGATATTACCGTAACCAAGAATCATACCTAACCCTGACCATGACCCTGACCCTAATCGTCACCCTGATGCTGACCTAAATCTGACCCTAACCCTAACCCTGACGTGACTGTGAACCTGATCCTAACCCTAAACCTAAAGGTAACTCTAACCATGACCCTAATACAGACCCTGAACCTAAACCTAACGCTGACCCTGACCCTAAAACTAACCCCTACCCTAAACCAAACCCTAACCCTGACCTTGTGCTGTCTAAGCCTTACCATAACCCTACTTCTAACTCTAACCCTAACCCCAATCCCAAACACTACCGCCAAAACCCAACTGTGACACTGAACCGAACATTGACCCTAAACCAAAGCCTGACCCTAAACTTGAACCTGGCCCTGAACTTCACCTGACCTGACCCTGACCCTAATGCTAACCATGACACTAACACTGACCACTACACAATCCTGCCCCTGACCCGAATGTGGACTTTAAACCAATACCTGAACCTGACCCTAAACCTGACACTGGCACTAAACTTCACCCTGACCCTGACCCAGACCATGACCATAAACCTAACCCTGACCCTAACAGTGACTCCGACCAGGACCTGAACAACAAACCTGACCCTGACTGTGAGCCTGACCCTAACTCTAACCCTAAATGTAACCCTGACCCTGACACTAACACGGGCCATCCCCCGAATCCTATCGCTGAACCTAACCATAAGAGTAACCCCTAACCCTACAACAGACCCTGATCCTAACAAGTTCTAACCCTAACCGTCAACCAAACGCTAACCCTAACACTAACCCTAAACTTTCACAATAACCCTGACCCTATACCTGACTATGATCATAAGCCTAACCCTGAACTTTGCCTATACCAGACCCTGACCATATACCTGACCCTGGCCCTGAGACTAAACCTAACCATGACCCTAACAATGACCACTACATAACACTGTCCCTGACCCGAATGTGGACTTTAAACCAATACTTGATCCTGACCGTAAACCTGACACTGGCGCTAAACTTCACCATGAACCTGACCCGGGCATAGACCATAAACCTAACCCTGACCCTAACAGTGACATTGACTCTGACCCTAAAATTAACCCTGACCCTGACTGTGAGCCTGACACTTACTCTAACCCTAAACGTAACCCCGACCATGACACTAACACGGGCCCTGACCCGAAACCTAATGCTGAACCTAACCCTAAAACTAACCCCTAACATTATCCCTGACACTGACCCTAAACCGGTCTAACCCTCCACCTACCTCTAACCCTAACCCTAACCCCACTTTAACAATAATCCTGACCCTTTCCCTGACCCTGATCATAACCCTAACTCTGAACTTTGCCTATGTCAGAGCTTAACCTTAAACCTGACCCTGGCCTTGACTGTAACACTGACACTAACCCTGAATAAAAACCTAACTCAGACCCAATCCGTGATCCTGAACAGAATCTTAACCCTTAAGCCAACCCTGAATCTGAACCTACTCATAAAACAAAACCTAAACATAAAGCTGACCTTACCATAACCATGAACCTAACCCTGACCCTGACCCTAACCCTGACACTAGACCTGACCCACTCCTAACCCTGACCCTGATATGAACCTTGCCCCCAAACCAAAACTTGAACCTGACCCTAAATCTGACCATAACCCTGAACCTGACCCTAAACCTAACCGTCACCCTACACTGACCCTGACCCTGTCTCTGATGGTAACGGTAACCGTGACCCTACTGTGAGCCTGAACCTAAACCTAACCATGAACCTAACCCTAACCCTGACCCATA
The DNA here is from genome assembly GCF_030435805.1 of Mustela lutreola. Classification (NCBI taxonomy): domain Eukaryota; kingdom Metazoa; phylum Chordata; class Mammalia; order Carnivora; family Mustelidae; genus Mustela; species Mustela lutreola. The sequence goes on from NC_081292.1 coordinate 93,686,247, forward strand.
CCCTAAGCCTTCCGCAAACCCTGACCCCAAGCACGTCTAACCCTAACCCTGATCCTAAGTCTTTCTTAACCCTAACCCTAACACTAACCTAGTCTAAACCCAGCTCTGTTCCCTCCAGAGGGGACAACAGCTGCACCCAGGCCTCCCAGGGGCTGGGGGGAGGCTGTATGGGGGCCATTGGATTGGCACTGCATTGAGTGGAGGGTGAGCATTGAGCAGCTTGGGGACCGGTGGCTCAGGGAGCTCTGGTACAGCAGGAAGTTCGGTAAGGAGCCCCCAGGCAGTGGTGACCTCACTTCCCTGACGACAGAGCCCAACAGAATTGGAACCCACGTATCCAGGCAACCCATTACAGAGAAAAACCCCCTGCCCAACTCATTTCTAGGCACATCCTAAAGGAAGCGACATGTTCTTCTGAGGTACTGAAGCCGAGAGGATGTAGGGAGAAGAGAGCTCGCCCGCCAGACACGTCCCCTCCCTGGCCGGTCATATCAGGTTTCCCCAACGCCTCAGGCCCTTTGGCTACTAAAATCAAAAGGTGACACCAGGGGGCTCAGAGTCAGAGAGTCCCACACCTTCTGATCCACGGGTGTAGCCCTAGGTCTCCTCCCCGTCTCTCTGTGTGTGTGCATGTGTGTGGGTGTGTGTTCCTCTTGGTGTCTGTGTGTCTGTGTGTAAAGAGGACCTGGCCATGCCATCGTGGGTGGAGATGCCCCAGGCAGGATCAGGCTGATGAGGGGTTAAGTGTCTGTTGGGCAAGTCATGTTCACACCCAAGTTTAAGGCTGGTTAGGTGGGATCGGGTGGAGGGTCTACACCCTTCTGCCCAGGGTTTATCCTGAGACCCTGACCGGATGGGTCCATGACCCAGGAGCGGGGCTAACCCTAACAGTAACCACTAACCCTGACCCTGACACTGACTGTGAGCCTGCCCCAAACCCTAACCCAAACCCTGTCCCTGAACCTGACCCTGACCCTGTCTGTGATCCTGACCTGAACCCTAAACCTAAACCTAAGCCTGACAATGTTTCTGATGTGGACCCTGAAGCTAAACCTAACGTTGATATTACCGTAACCAAGAATCATACCTAACCCTGACCATGACCCTGACCCTAATCGTCACCCTGATGCTGACCTAAATCTGACCCTAACCCTAACCCTGACGTGACTGTGAACCTGATCCTAACCCTAAACCTAAAGGTAACTCTAACCATGACCCTAATACAGACCCTGAACCTAAACCTAACGCTGACCCTGACCCTAAAACTAACCCCTACCCTAAACCAAACCCTAACCCTGACCTTGTGCTGTCTAAGCCTTACCATAACCCTACTTCTAACTCTAACCCTAACCCCAATCCCAAACACTACCGCCAAAACCCAACTGTGACACTGAACCGAACATTGACCCTAAACCAAAGCCTGACCCTAAACTTGAACCTGGCCCTGAACTTCACCTGACCTGACCCTGACCCTAATGCTAACCATGACACTAACACTGACCACTACACAATCCAGCCCCTGACACGAATGTGGACTTTAAACCAATACCTGAACCTGACCCTAAACCTGACACTGGCACTAAACTTCACCCTGACCCTGACCCAGACCATGACCATAAACCTAACCCTGACCCGAACAGTGACTCCGACCAGGACCTGAACAACAAACCTGACCCTGACTGTGAGCCTGACCCTAACTCTAACCCTAAATGTAACCCTGACCCTGACACTAACACGGGCCATCCCCCGAATCCTATCGCTGAACCTAACCATAAGAGTAACCCCTAACCCTACAACAGACCCTGATCCTAACAAGTTCTAACCCTAACCGTCAACCAAACGCTAACCCTAACACTAACCCTAAACTTTCACAATAACCCTGACCCTATACCTGACTATGATCATAAGCCTAACCCAGAACGTTGCCTATACCAGACCCTGACCATATACCTGACCCTGGCCCTGAGACTAAACCTAACCATGACCCTAACAATGACCACTACATAACACTGTCCCTGACCCGAATGTGGACTTTAAACCAATACTTGATCCTGACCGTAAACCTGACACTGGCGCTAAACTTCACCATGAACCTGACCCGGGCATAGACCATAAACCTAACCCTGACCCTAACAGTGACATTGACTCTGACCCTAAAATTAACCCTGACCCTGACTGTGAGCCTGACACTTACTCTAACCCTAAACGTAACCCCGACCATGACACTAACACGGGCCCTGACCCGAAACCTAATGCTGAACCTAACCCTAAAACTAACCCCTAACATTATCCCTGACACTGACCCTAAACCGGTCTAACCCTCCACCTACCTCTAACCCTAACCCTAACCCCACTTTAACAATAATCCTGACCCTCTCCCTGACCCTGATCATAACCCTAACTCTGAACTTTGCCTATGTCAGAGCTTAACCTTAAACCTGACCCTGGCCTTGACTGTAACACTGACACTAACCCTGAATAAAAACCTAACTCAGACCCAATCCGTGATCCTGAACAGAATCTTAACCCTTAAGCCAACCCTGAATCTGAACCTACTCATAAAACAAAACCTAAACATAAAGCTGACCTTACCATAACCATGAACCTAACCCTGACCCTGACCCTAACCCTGACACTAGACCTGACCCACTCCTAACCCTGACCCTGATATGAACCTTGCCCCCAAACCAAAACTTGAACCTGACCCTAAATCTGACCATAACCCTGAACCTGACCCTAAACCTAACCGTCACCCTACACTGACCCTGACCCTGTCTCAGATGGTAACGGTAACCGTGACCCTACTGTGAGCCTGAACCTAAACCTAACCATGAACCTAACCCTAACCCTGACCCATACCCTAAGCCTTCCGCAAACCCTGACCCCAAGCACGTCTAACCCTAACCCTGATCCTAAGTCTTTCTTAACCCTAACCCTAACACTAACCTAGTCTAAACCCAGCTCTGTTCCCTCCAGAGGGGACAACAGCTGCACCCAGGCCTCCCAGGGGCTGGGGGGAGGCTGTATGGGGGCCATTGGATTGGCACTGCATTGAGTGGAGGGTGAGCATTGAGCAGCTTGGGGACCGGTGGCTCAGGGAGCTCTGGTACAGCAGGAAGTTCGGTAAGGAGCCCCCAGGCAGTGGTGACCTCACTTCCCTGACGACAGAGCCCAACAGAATTGGAACCCACGAATCCAGGCAACCCATTACAGAGAAAAACCCCCTGCCCAACTCATTTCTAGGCACATCCTAAAGGAAGCGACATGTTCTTCTGAGGTACTGAAGCCGAGAGGATGTAGGGAGAAGAGAGCTCGCCCGCCAGACACGTCCCCTCCCTGGCCGGTCATATCAGGTTTCCCCAACGCCTCAGGCCCTTTGGCTACTAAAATCAAAAGGTGACACCAGGGGGCTCAGAGTCAGAGAGTCCCACACCTTCTGATCCACGGGTGTAGCCCTAGGTCTCCTCCCCGTCTCTCTGTGTGTGTGCATGTGTGTGGGTGTGTGTTCCTCTTGGTGTCTGTGTGTCTGTGTGTAAAGAGGACCTGGCCATGCAATCGTGGGTGGAGATGCCCCAGGCAGGATCAGGCTGATGAGGGGTTAAGTGTCTGTTGGGCAAGTCATGTTCACACCCAAGTTTAAGGCTGGTTAGGTGGGATCGGGTGGAGGGTCTACACCCTTCTGCCCAGGGTTTATCCTGAGACCCTGACCGGATGGGTCCATGACCCAGGAGCGGGGCTAACCCTAACAGTAACCACTAACCCTGACCCTGACACTGACTGTGAGCCTGCCCCAAACCCTAACCCAAACCCTGTCCCTGAACCTGACCCTGACCCTGTCTGTGATCCTGACCTGAACCCTAAACCTAAACCTAAGCCTGACAATGTTTCTGATGTGGACCCTGAAGCTAAACCTAACGTTGATATTACCGTAACCAAGAATCATACCTAACCCTGACCATGACCCTGACCCTAATCGTCACCCTGATGCTGACCTAAATCTGACCCTAACCCTAACCCTGACGTGACTGTGAACCTGATCCTAACCCTAAACCTAAAGGTAACTCTAACCATGACCCTAATACAGACCCTGAACCTAAACCTAACGCTGACCCTGACCCTAAAACTAACCCCTACCCTAAACCAAACCCTAACCCTGACCTTGTGCTGTCTAAGCCTTACCATAACCCTACTTCTAACTCTAACCCTAACCCCAATCCCAAACACTACCGCCAAAACCCAACTGTGACACTGAACCGAACATTGACCCTAAACCAAAGCCTGACCCTAAACTTGAACCTGGCCCTGAACTTCACCTGACCTGACCCTGACCCTAATGCTAACCATGACACTAACACTGACCACTACACAATCCTGCCCCTGACCCGAATGTGGACTTTAAACCAATACCTGAACCTGACCCTAAACCTGACACTGGCACTAAACTTCACCCTGACCCTGACCCAGACCATGACCATAAACCTAACCCTGACCCTAACAGTGACTCCGACCAGGACCTGAACAACAAACCTGACCCTGACTGTGAGCCTGACCCTAACTCTAACCCTAAATGTAACCCTGACCCTGACACTAACACGGGCCATCCCCCGAATCCTATCGCTGAACCTAACCATAAGAGTAACCCCTAACCCTACAACAGACCCTGATCCTAACAAGTTCTAACCCTAACCGTCAACCAAACGCTAACCCTAACACTAACCCTAAACTTTCACAATAACCCTGACCCTATACCTGACTATGATCATAAGCCTAACCCTGAACTTTGCCTATACCAGACCCTGACCATATACCTGACCCTGGCCCTGAGACTAAACCTAACCATGACCCTAACAATGACCACTACATAACACTGTCCCTGACCCGAATGTGGACTTTAAACCAATACTTGATCCTGACCGTAAACCTGACACTGGCGCTAAACTTCACCATGAACCTGACCCGGGCATAGACCATAAACCTAACCCTGACCCTAACAGTGACATTGACTCTGACCCTAAAATTAACCCTGACCCTGACTGTGAGCCTGACACTTACTCTAACCCTAAACGTAACCCCGACCATGACACTAACACGGGCCCTGACCCGAAACCTAATGCTGAACCTAACCCTAAAACTAACCCCTAACATTATCCCTGACACTGACCCTAAACCGGTCTAACCCTCCACCTACCTCTAACCCTAACCCTAACCCCACTTTAACAATAATCCTGACCCTCTCCCTGACCCTGATCATAACCCTAACTCTGAACTTTGCCTATGTCAGAGCTTAACCTTAAACCTGACCCTGGCCTTGACTGTAACACTGACACTAACCCTGAATAAAAACCTAACTCAGACCCAATCCGTGATCCTGAACAGAATCTTAACCCTTAAGCCAACCCTGAATCTGAACCTACTCATAAAACAAAACCTAAACATAAAGCTGACCTTACCATAACCATGAACCTAACCCTGACCCTGACCCTAACCCTGACACTAGACCTGACCCACTCCTAACCCTGACCCTGATATGAACCTTGCCCCCAAACCAAAACTTGAACCTGACCCTAAATCTGACCATAACCCTGAACCTGACCCTAAACCTAACCGTCACCCTACACTGACCCTGACCCTGTCTCTGATGGTAACGGTAACCGTGACCCTACTGTGAGCCTGAACCTAAACCTAACCATGAACCTAACCCTAACCCTGACCCATACCCTAAGCCTTCCGCAAACCCTGACCCCAAGCACGTCTAACCCTAACCCTGATCCTAAGTCTTTCTTAACCCTAACCCTAACACTAACCTAGTCTAAACCCAGCTCTGTTCCCTCCAGAGGGGACAACAGCTGCACCCAGGCCTCCCAGGGGCTGGGGGGAGGCTGTATGGGGGCCATTGGATTGGCACTGCATTGAGTGGAGGGTGAGCATTGAGCAGCTTGGGGACCGGTGGCTCAGGGAGCTCTGGTACAGCAGGAAGTTCGGTAAGGAGCCCCCAGGCAGTGGTGACCTCACTTCCCTGACGACAGAGCCCAACAGAATTGGAACCCACGAATCCAGGCAACCCATTACAGAGAAAAACCCCCTGCCCAACTCATTTCTAGGCACATCCTAAAGGAAGCGACATGTTCTTCTGAGGTACTGAAGCCGAGAGGATGTAGGGAGAAGAGAGCTCGCCCGCCAGACACGTCCCCTCCCTGGCCGGTCATATCAGGTTTCCCCAACGCCTCAGGCCCTTTGGCTACTAAAATCAAAAGGTGACACCAGGGGGCTCAGAGTCAGAGAGTCCCACACCTTCTGATCCACGGGTGTAGACCTAGGTCTCCTCCCCGTCTCTCTGTGTGTGTGCATGTGTGTGGGTGTGTGTTCCTCTTGGTGTCTGTGTGTCTGTGTGTAAAGAGGACCTGGCCATGCCATCGTGGGTGGAGATGCCCCAGGCAGGATCAGGCTGATGAGGGGTTAAGTGTCTGTTGGGCAAGTCATGTTCACACCCAAGTTTAAGGCTGGTTAGGTGGGATCGGGTGGAGGGTCTACACCCTTCTGCCCAGGGTTTATCCTGAGACCCTGACCGGATGGGTCCATGACCCAGGAGCGGGGCTAACCCTAACAGTAACCACTAACCCTGACCCTGACACTGACTGTGAGCCTGCCCCAAACCCTAACCCAAACCCTGTCCCTGAACCTGACCCTGACCCTGTCTGTGATCCTGACCTGAACCCTAAACCTAAACCTAAGCCTGACAATGTTTCTGATGTGGACCCTGAAGCTAAACCTAACGTTGATATTACCGTAACCAAGAATCATACCTAACCCTGACCATGACCCTGACCCTAATCGTCACCCTGATGCTGACCTAAATCTGACCCTAACCCTAACCCTGACGTGACTGTGAACCTGATCCTAACCCTAAACCTAAAGGTAACTCTAACCATGACCCTAATACAGACCCTGAACCTGAACCTAACGCTGACCCTGACCCTAAAACTAACCCCTACCCTAAACCAAACCCTAACCCTGACCTTGTGCTGTCTAAGCCTTACCATAACCCTACTTCTAACTCTAACCCTAACCCCAATCCCAAACACTACCGCCAAAACCCAACTGTGACACTGAACCGAACATTGACCCTAAACCAAAGCCTGACCCTAAACTTGAACCTGGCCCTGAACTTCACCTGACCTGACCCTGACCCTAATGCTAACCATGACACTAACACTGACCACTACACAATCCAGCCCCTGACACGAATGTGGACTTTAAACCAATACCTGAACCTGACCCTAAACCTGACACTGGCACTAAACTTCACCCTGACCCTGACCCAGACCATGACCATAAACCTAACCCTGACCCTAACAGTGACTCCGACCAGGACCTGAACAACAAACCTGACCCTGACTGTGAGCCTGACCCTAACTCTAACCCTAAATGTAACCCTGAACCTGACACTAACACGGGCCATCCCCCGAATCCTATCGCTGAACCTAACCATAAGAGTAACCCCTAACCCTACAACAGACCCTGATCCTAACAAGTTCTAACCCTAACTGTCAACCAAACGCTAACCCTAACACTAACCCTAAACTTTCACAATAACCCTGACCCTATACCTGACTATGATCATAACCCTAACCCTGAACTTTGCCTATACCAGACCCTGACCATATACCTGACCCTGGCCCTGAGACTAAACCTAACCATGACCCTAACAATGACCACTACATAACACTGTCCCTGACCCGAATGTGGACTTTAAACCAATACTTGATCCTGACCGTAAACCTGACACTGGCGCTAAACCTCACCATGAACCTGACCCGGGCATAGACCATAAACCTAACCCTGACCCTAACAGTGACATTGACTCTGACCCTAAAATTAACCCTGACCCTGACTGTGAGCCTGACACTTACTCTAACCCTAAACGTAACCCCGACCATGACACTAACACGGGCCCTGACCCGAAACCTAATGCTGATCCTAACCCTAAAACTAACCCCTAACATTATCCCTGACACTGACCCTAAACCGGTCTAACCCTCCACCTACCTCTAACCCTAACCCTAACCCCACTTTAACAATAATCCTGACCCTCTCCCTGACCCTGATCATAACCCTAACTCTTAACTTTGCCTATGTCAGAGCTTAACCTTAAACCTGACCCTGGCCTTGACTGTAACACTGACACTAACCCTGAATGAAAACCTAACTCAGACCCAATCCGTGATCCTGAACAGAATCTTAACCCTTAAGCCAACCCTGAATCTGAACCTACTCATAAAACAAAACCTAAACATAAAGCTGACCTTACCATAACCATGAACCTAACCCTGACCCTGACCCTAACCCTGACACTAGACCTGACCCACTCCTAACCCTGACCCTGATATGAACCTTGCCCCCAAACCAAAACTTGAACCTGACCCTAAATCTGACCATAACCCTGAACCTGACCCTAAACCTAACCGTCACCCTACACTGACCCTGACCCTGTCTCTGATGGTAACGGTAACCGTGACCCTACTGTGAGCCTGAACCTAAACCTAACCATGAACCTAACCCTAACCCTGACCCATACCCTAAGCCTTCCGCAAACCCTGACCCCAAGCACGTCTAACCCTAACCCTGATCCTAAGTCTTTCTTAACCCTAACCCTAACACTAACCTAGTCTAAACCCAGCTCTGTTCCCTCCAGAGGGGACAACAGCTGCACCCAGGCCTCCCAGGGGCTGGGGGGAGGCTGTATGGGGGCCATTGGATTGGCACTGCATTGAGTGGAGGGTGAGCATTGAGCAGCTTGGGGACCGGTGGCTCAGGGAGCTCTGGTACAGCAGGAAGTTCGGTAAGGAGCCCCCAGGCAGTGGTGACCTCACTTCCCTGACGACAGAGCCCAACAGAATTGGAACCCACGTATCCAGGCAACCCATTACAGAGAAAAACCCCCTGCCCAACTCATTTCTAGGCACATCCTAAAGGAAGCGACATGTTCTTCTGAGGTACTGAAGCCGAGAGGATGTAGGGAGAAGAGAGCTCGCCTGCCAGACACGTCCCCTCCCTGGCCGGTCATATCAGGTTTCCCCAACGCCTCAGGCCCTTTGGCTACTAAAATCAAAAGGTGACACCAGGGGGCTCAGAGTCAGAGAGTCCCACACCTTCTGATCCACGGGTGTAGCCCTAGGTCTCCTCCCCGTCTCTCTGTGTGTGTGCATGTGTGTGGGTGTGTGTTCCTCTTGGTGTCTGTGTGTCTGTGTGTAAAGAGGACCTGGCCATGCCATCGTGGGTGGAGATGCCCCAGGCAGGATCAGGCTGATGAGGGGTTAAGTGTCTGTTGGGCAAGTCATGTTCACACCCAAGTTTAAGGCTGGTTAGGTGGGATCGGGTGGAGGGTCTACACCTTTCTGCCCAGGGTTTATCCTGAGACCCTGACCGGATGGGTCCATGACCCAGGAGCGGGGCTAACCCTAACAGTAACCACTAACCCTGACCCTGACACTGACTGTGAGCCTGCCCCAAACCCTAACCCAAACCCTGTCCCTGAACCTGACCCTGACCCTGTCTGTGATCCTGACCTGAACCCTAAACCTAAACCTAAGCCTGACAATGTTTCTGATGTGGACCCTGAAGCTAAACCTAACGTTGATATTACCGTAACCAAGAATCATACCTAACCCTGACCATGACCCTGACCCTAATCGTCACCCTGATGCTGACCTAAATCTGACCCTAACCCTAACCCTGACGTGACTGTGAACCTGATCCTAACCCTAAACCTAAAGGTAACTCTAACCATGACCCTAATACAGACCCTGAACCTGAACCTAACGCTGACCCTGACCCTAAAACTAACCCCTACCCTAAACCAAACCCTAACCCTGACCTTGTGCTGTCTAAGCCTTACCATAACCCTACTTCTAACTCTAACCCTAACCCCAATCCCAAACACTACCGCCAAAACCCAACTGTGACACTGAACCGAACATTGACCCTAAACCAAAGCCTGACCCTAAACTTGAACCTGGCCCTGAACTTCACCTGACCTGACCCTGACCCTAATGCTAACCATGACACTAACACTGACCACTACACAATCCTGCCCCTGACCCGAATGTGGACTTTAAACCAATACCTGAACCTGACCCTAAACCTGACACTGGCACTAAACTTCACCCTGACCCTGACCCAGACCATGACCATAAACCTAACCCTGACCCTAACAGTGACTCCGACCAGGACCTGAACAACAAACCTGACCCTGACTGTGAGCCTGACCCTAACTCTAACCCTAAATGTAACCCTGACCCTGACACTAACACGGGCCATCCCCCGAATCCTATCGCTGAACCTAACCATAAGAGTAACCCCTAACCCTACAACAGACCCTGATCCTAACAAGTTCTAACCCTAACCGTCAACCAAACGCTAACCCTAACACTAACCCTAAACTTTCACAATAACCCTGACCCTATACCTGACTATGATCAACCCTGAACTTTGCCTATACCAGACCCTGACCATATACCTGACCCTGGCCCTGAGACTAAACCTAACCATGACCCTAACAATGACCACTACATAACACTGTCCCTGACCCGAATGTGGACTTTAAACCAATACTTGATCCTGACCGTAAACCTGACACTGGCGCTAAACCTCACCATGAACCTGACCCAGGCAAAGACCATAAACCTAACCCTGACCCTAACAGTGACCCTGACCACGACCCTAACACTAACAGTGACCCTGACTGTGAGCCTGACCCTAACTCTAACCCTAAACGTAACCCTGACCATGACACTAACACGGGCCCTGACCCGAAACCTAACGCTGAACCTAACCCTAAAACTAACCCCTATCATTATCCCTGACACTGACCCTAACCCGGTCTAACCCTCCACTTACCTCTAACCCTAACCCTAACCCCACTTTAACAATAATCCTGACGCTGATCATAACCCTAACTCTGAAGTTTGCCAATGTCAGATCTTAATCTTAAACCTGACCCTGGCCTTGACCTTAACACTGACCCTAACCCTGAATATAAACCTAACTCTGACCCAATCGGTGATCCTAAACAGAATCTTAAGCATAAAGCTAACCCTGATCCTGAACCTACTCATAAAACAGAACCTAAACATAAAGCTGACCTTACCATAACCATGAACCTAATCCTGACCCTGACCCTAACCCTGACACTAGACCTGTCCCAAACCTAACCCTGACCCTGACATGAACCTTGCCCCCAACCAAATCTTGAACCTGACCCTAAATCAAACCATGACCCTGAACCTGACCCTAAACCTAACCATCACCCTAAAACTGACCCTGACGTGACTCTGACCGTAATGCTAACCCTGACCCTACTGTGAGCATGACCCTAAACCAAACCATGAACCTAACCCTAACCCTGAGCCCTACCCTAAGCCTTACGCTAACCCTGACCCCAAGGACATCTAACCCTAACCCAGACCCTAAGTCTTTCTCAATCCTAACCCTAACACTGACCTAGTATAAATCCAGCTCTGTTGCCTCCAGCGGGGACAACAGCCGCACCCAGGCCTCCCAGGGGCTGGGGGAGGCTGTATGGGGGTCACTGGATGGGCACTGCCTGAGTGGAGTGTGAGCCTGAGCAGCTTGGGGACCGCCGGCTCAGGGAGTTCTGGTACAGCAGGAAGTTCGGTAAGGAGCCCCCAGGCAGTGGTGACCTCACTTCCCTGACGACAGAGCCCAACGGAATTGGAACCAACATATCCAGGCACCCCATTACAGAGAAAACCCCCCTGCCCAGCTCATTTCTAGGCACATCCTAAAGGAAGCGACATGTTCTTCTGCTGTACTGAAGCCGAGAGGATGTAGGGAGAAGAGAGCTCGCCCGCCAGACACGTCCCCTCCCTGGCCGGTCATATCAGGATTCCCCAATGCCTCTGGACCTTTGGTTACTAAAATCAAAAGGTGACACCAGGGGACTCAGAGTCAGAGTCCCACACCTTCTGATCAACTAACTTGCATTATTGTTAACAAGAATCTTGTGCATTACCATCAGTTTTCTACATTATAACCTCTTGCTCTACAGTTTGTAAATACCTTTGTCAATAGCAAGCTAATAAACGGGGTGACCCCAATGGATTGAGATAATCTCCAGAGATTCTGCTACATAATGCCAAGGACTCCATTAAAAGGACACCTAAGAATTTATTTTGCCCAAAAATTTGATCATTTTTTTCATTGTCCTTACCTATTTTCCAAACCTAGTCCTTTTGCTTCACCTTTCAGTCTACGGACCCTTTATCTGACTGACTTGTTAATTCTGGTAATGTCTTGCAGATTAATTTGCTTGCCAGAGGTGGTTCCTCTAATTGATGTCTAAGAACCCTAATTAGTTAAGAAAACTTTTTTTTAACATTTTCATTGCTATTTATTATTATTATTATTATTATTATTGCTAATATCTCTATTATAAATAATTCACAAGGGCATCTTTCTGACAAAAGACAAAGAGCTGGCTACTAGTAGAAAAAGTACATTTGACTCTGTCAGTGAAAGTGGTAAAGGGATTTGAGAATATAAGGCAATGCACTGGAATTATGTGTTAAAATTTTAAATATTATAGATACATTTACTTAATTTCTAATACTGTTGTTGCTTATAATTAAATAAGATGTTTTCCATGAACCACGCATTACAGCAAATATATTGTTTATACAGATTAAATTTTTATCAAAAGGGATACCTGGGTGGCTCAGTTGGTTAAGCAGCTGCCTTTGGCTCAGGTCATGATCCCAGCGTCCTGGGAACGAGTCCCGCATCGGGCTCCTTGCTCGGCCAGGAGCCTGCTTCTGCCTCTGCCTCTGCCTGCCATTCTGTCTGCCTGTGCTTGCTCTCTCGCCCACTCCCTCTGATAAATAAATAAAATCTTAAAATAAATAAATAAATTTTCATCAAAAAATTATAAGTGTATTTTATTGTAGGATCATGATTAGCATTTTGCAGATGAGAAAAGTGAAATTTAGAAAAGTATGTCTCTTCAATTCCCTCATACAATATCTGGCCTAGATAGAAGGATATACTATCACAATTGAGGAAGATAATTGATTACTTAAAATGATAAACTTTACTGTATAGGGTTTTTTAAATGTTTGCCACAGATTCAGATTCTTATAAAATATATATCTATTTTTTGTAAAGAGAATGCACTAAGAAGTAAAAAGAAAGTGATATATCAGTGCTACCAACTAATGGCTAAAATATCATCACCTTATTTATGAACAATGAAACAGTGTGCAATATTTAAATAAATTTAAATAAATTCCTATTTACTTTATGTATTTATAAATTTAAATAAATTCCTATTTATTTATTATTAAAGAAATTCCTCTAACAAACAGTATGTTTTGAAGATTGCTAGCAGGAAAGTGTTGTACTACAGTAATCAGAAAATATGATCTAAAATTCTGCTTTCAAGGGCACCTGGGTGGCTCAGTGGGTTAAAACTCTGCTTTCAAGAAGCTATAACAGTAAGTACTGAGCATTAGCTATTATATGCTATGGATGAATAACTGAAATCTACATTTGAAACTAATGGTACACTATATGCTAACTAATTGAATTTTAAAAAGTTAAAAAAAAAGCCACTATTTTATAAAACAATATTCCCAACAGGCTCTTTTGCTTTAAAATACTCACTTTGTAATGAGAGTCATTACTTTTGTCTAGCCAATTCTTACATCACTGTTTATCCCTTCCCTGCTTTATCTCTTCCCAGTATCAATAAAGGCTCACTTGGGTTACCTAGAAGCCATGAGAAAGCTTGTAATAGATCTGGCTGGTTTTTACCAGCAATTTGACCACCATGTGCACAGGGAAGTCTATTGATAAAGGCTTTATTGCAATAAGTTGCAAATACATGGATGATTTTGAATTCTCTTTCTTGAGGTCTTGTTTCATGATAATAAATTTAGGGTGGCTTATTGGAATGGATGTTATTAACATATTTTCATAGTTCTAAGTACATGGAATTGTAAAATAGATTAATGAATGTGGCATTACTGACAACTGTCCTCAGTTTGAAATCAAATTACAGTGTACTCAGATGAGGAAGCAAAGCAGATTTGGGATTATGAGTGAACTAATTTAAAAAAGTCTTAGGGGTATGATCAGACTATTGGGTAATTCAGTAGAAAAATGTCAACTGATTGAGATTTTGTGTTTCCTGATTTCAGAGAGAAGTTAAGATAAATAAGGAACACGAGGAGACTAGGAAGCCAAACATAAGTGATAATTTTGTGCCAGAGTGTGTATACATCTGTTTATCTTCTTGCTTTACCACTAAGGTTGCTCCTAGAGGAGAGTTTAAATATGTGTTGGAGCTAATCTCTGTGGATTACACAACAAACCACATCCTACAGCTCTCCCTGAAACACCCCTTATGATTTCAATGTAATTTGGTTTTTGCATTTTTAGAAATAACAAAATACTTTGCAAACTCATCTACTTTATTACCACCACAAGTGAGTCAGCTGACTCCACATTTTAACACAGTGACAGTCACAGAGGAATGGAGGAATGAGTAAAGTTATCAATATATGTGCTTTTAAGAAGTACAACAGGGTAGCAGCTATTTCCAGGAACCAAAACATGGGTCAGCAGCTGTGAAGGAAAAGTGATGGAATAAATGACTCATTTCAGAGGAGTTCTACGACATATTAATTCTATAATGTATCCTCAGCACCCAGTTACCCGCTTTGATCTAAAGATAAGGATTTACAGTTAAGGTCCCATTTATGATTTGACTGGTAGGGTCTGAATCATGTTTACTATTGTTTTGACTATTACTTGAAACCTATAGTAGTACTTGGGATATGTGTTGTGTATTCTGTGAACATGTGCTATTTTTAGATTAGATAATTCCTGTCTCGAACCCCTGTTAATTTGTTTGTTTCTGTTTAATTGATAGTGGTTTCAGTAAATGGATATATCTGAAAAATTGCAAAGCCACTATTAAAATAAGTTATTATTATATATAGCATGGAATTGCACATTCCTCCTTTGAATCCGACAGAGCTTCACCATATCCTTAACAATTTGGGAAAAACATGCTATTATTTTTCTTTATAAAATTTCTCCTGTTAGGCTGTGATGGTTGTCATCAGCAGTAACTCCTCTGAAGGCTTTGTTAAAAGAGTTGAAAAAATTGGAAAGGTGTGAATGAAGCTGTTTGCTGAATATAAAGAAAAGAGCATTGAAGTACAATTCACAATCTTACTTCTCCTCTATGCTTTTAGATGTTTGACATTTGAAAATTTTGCTTCTAGAAGAGATGCCCTATATAATTCTTACTTTAAGGAGCAAGTTGCTTTTATAATTTTTTTTTTATTATTCTACCATTCAAGTATTTCCATTTAAATTAAATTCAATACCATTTAAAAAAAATCAAAAGTGCAGCCAGTATTCAATTCCTGGGCTAAATAATTTTAGAAAGCTTTGTGTTATTGAACCTACGGGGTTTTTCTGTAGTTTTAACTCTTTCTTTCTGTGATTTTTCCCATTAGTCACGTAAGTGACTGCAATATAACAGACATTGAGGGTAAAGAAGGACTGAATAGAACAATCCTTGGCCTCATGAAGTTGAGAATCTAGCAAGGGAGTCAAACAATTCAATCATTCAGAGACAATTTATTGAGTGCCTGGCCTAAGATGTGCACAACAAAACCCCAGCCCAGAGGAATCATTTTAATGGGAGAGATAGATAATAGGTAAGCCAACTTTAAAAAGAAAAAAATCGTACTGGTTTTTCTTTAATAGTGATGCATATTTGAACTAAATAAGCACATTTTAAAAAGAGCAGTGATTGAGAAGAGGTTTTGTAACTGAGTGGTCCGAAAGGGCCTCCCTGAAAAAGTCTGTTTTGAACAGATTTCTGAATAATATCAGCTAGGAAGCTGCGTAAAAATCTCAGGGATGGGTGATTTTTCCAGTCAAAAAACTGTAAAGGCTCCAAAGTCACAATACAGCTGTAAGTTTCTCTAATAAAGTAACTTCTGACAAAGAATGAGAAGAAATAACTAACCCAGGTTTGAAAGAAAAGGGACAGACTTTCTATGGAATTAATATTTAATTAAAGCTCTAAAGGACAAAAATACAATAGAGCAAAATTCTATATACCTAATGACGCTGATATACTTAATGAAAGTTCATAAACAAGTGTGGGTAGCAAAGAGTGTGTGGGAATGTTGGTAAGAACAGTGGGGAAGAGTCATCCCTGAACATGTTCTTAAATGAAGCAATTCTTGTGTTGTTTTAAAGGGTAAATTGGAGTTTGCCTAAGTGATTAGAGAAGGATGCCTCGGCTTATGGAAGTTCAAAGCCATAAAGATGTGATAAACTACTGCAGATATTTTCATGTATATTTGTTGTTGCTTCTAGTAATGGTGATCTAAAAACTCTTTCTTAAGACAACTAAAAATCCAGACAAAATAGCTTTTAAAGTTAAAAATATCAGAATGATTATAAAAATAAGGGAGGGATTACTGGGCCAAAATAGGAAATACAATGAGAGCCCAGAGATATATGCCCTGAAGCCATTTTAGCTATGAGAGCATTTGAAACTGCTAAAACACACTGAGCTGTGTTTTTAATAGACTCTTGATACTAGAGAAACAAAATTCAAAATCCAGCAGCAATCAAATTTGAGGACTTTGGTACAACCCAAATTTAAGTTGAGATCCCCAAAGCACAAGGAGAAGCAGAAATAAGACTATAGCCTACCTTGCCTTCTGTGTAAACTGAGAAAGTCAATCACTGAATTTGGAGTATGATTGTCTTGTAGAGTCTCAGATATAAGAGAAAATCCTGCCAAGGAGGACCATACCATTATTATAGCTCTTAATTATCCCTACTCAATAAGAGTTTCAAATATAATGTCTTGAACATAGCAAAATGGAACAAAGCACACAAAGAAAAACCATTAACAAGATTTGAAAGACAAAATGGGATTAAGTATGATGTTAAAATGATCAATAAAGATTGTAAAATGGCTTGATTACTCTGCTCAAATAAATGAGAGGGGAAGCAAATTGAACAAAAAATTGAAACTAAAAATGATATTGAGAAAGGTTTTATAAATGAACCAAATGGATACTCTAGAATTTAAAGATATGACAGCCAATTTAAGATACCACAGGGGTGCCTGGGTGGCTCACTTAATTAAACCTCCAATTCTTTGTCCTTTTTTTTTAACACCTTAATTTTATTTTATTTCTTTCATTTTGGCTCAGGTCATGATGTCAGGGTTGTGAAATAGAGCCCAGAGTTGGGCTCTGTGCTGAGCCTGGAGCCTGCTTAAGATTCTTTTCCCTTCTTTTTCTATCCATCCCTGCGCTCTCACTCGCTCGCTTTCTCTTGCTTGCAAATAAATAAATAGATAGATAGATGATAGATAGATAGATAGATAATAGACAAAGCAAAATAAAAGCAGATTATGAAAATAAATATAAAGATTTTGAAATGAAAACAAGTTCAAAATAAAATAGAGAAGACCTACACAGCTAAAAGTTCATTCAGAAAATCTACTATTAAAGAAGTCAGTATAACACAATGTTAAGATATCAAAAGATTTGAGCATGTACTGTACAGAAAGGGTAATCCAAATGGCCACTCATATATAAAAACTGTTTATCTTTATTATGAATCTGGAATTAAATTAAATTAAATTAAAAATAAATTAAAACCTAGAATGGCATACTATTACACACTTACCATATTGGGCAACAGTGAAAATGTCTTGCAAGAATGTGAAGGAATGACAGTGCACATAATAAAAACATATGAGGAAAGTTGGACAATATTTAGAAAACTTAAAAATTTAAAAAAAAAAAATTGGTCCATTCCTAGAAATACAACATGGAACTAAAGGAATATTTTCATCAGGATATGCAAACAGATGATTATAGTTATTTCATTCATAACGGCAGATCAGTAGTGGTATATTTGCACAATGTTACATTAAATAAGAGAGAATATTAACAAACTGGGAGGAGGGGCTAGGTTGTTATCATAAACAGATCTTCTATGGTGCTAATTATGTTCTATTTCTCAAAATCTTTAAGTTAAAAAAGTTTTGAAATTTATATCTAGATAGATAGATAGGTAAATGATAGATAGACAGATATGCCAGAAGCTGCAATGCTAGGCTAAGACCAGGCTTCAAAGGGCTTTTCTATTCTCTACTAAATACTTTAAACCATTCATTATATCATAGCTCAGTGTTCAAATCTCCATTTGTTTCCTCAGTTTCCTAATATTTATCTTAAGGTGACCTGATCCAGACTTTTGATCACCTTTGTCTAAATATTTCTATTTTAACAAAGTCCTTTTGAACACTCAGAGACTAAAACTTAGAAAAAGACTCTGATTGTTATCTCACTAGAGTGGAAAATATATAGTTACTCATTAACTAATGATATCCATGTCTACATTAGATCCATGACATTTTTATTTCTTGGGAGCTTTTGGCTAAATGAATTTTTTAAGCTTCCTTTAAATGGAGCTTTAAGCCATCGCCACATGAATAAAATTAAAGAACTAAATGAAAACAAGCCAAGTATTTACAGAGTAATTAGAATGTGCAGTGGAAAGAGTACAATTCTGAAATCATAAAGCCTAAATTAGTGTGATGCATCTTTACCAGCCATGTAATCATAAACCAGTTATCTAAATGTGTTAGCCTCAGTTTTTTCACCCATGAAATGGTGATGATAATACTTATTATGCAGAGTTGTTGTGTGGATGTAATGAAGCATGGAGCATGAGAGTCTCATATTCCATGCTAAAATGATAGCTATTTTTATACTTATAATAATTCTAATAATAGTAATTAAATTGTTCAAAATGATAATATTCATTTATATTGAGGCATTGTATTGACTATTCATAGACACATTTACCAAAATAAATTTCATTTTACTTTACCCCCTCTGAGGATATATATTCCCTAATTCAATATGAATCTCATTATGAATAATAATTATCATGATAAATATGCAGATTTTTCTTCTATTTATTTTTAGGGAAGTATCCTTTACTGTTGAACATAAAGAAACTTAAGCAAGTCTGTCTTATTCAAAATTTTCATGCTGCTTTCTTATGAAACTAGATTATAGAGTTGTATGAAATAAATTCATGCAGTTAAGACATTTATGTTTGGAAAACTGGGTGGTCAGTTTAGTATTTCAAAAGAAGATTTTAAATTTAAACCTTAAAACTGAGCTCTTTCAGCCTTATTTATAGACCATCCTTCATGCTTCATAAGTATTCCTTCATTGTAAACTAACTAATAGTGTTTGTCACAGTGTATATAACTACAATGGATTTTATATTCTATTATTTCAGAGTTAGTTGCAGTTTCTACTTCCTTAATTCCTTTTTTGAAAAATAGATTAATTCTACAAAAAGTTTTTTCGAGCTTTATTGAAAAATAATTGACATATTATAATTTGTAAATTTAAGAAATGATTTCTTATAACACTGCAAACTTTTAACATTGTGTAAATTCTGTACCATTTGATAAATTGGTATACATCTGTATTGCAATATAATCTACATAAAAATGTTAATACATCTACTATCTCATATAGTTGCCTCTGTTTTTTATGCATGTATTGTAAGGAATTTTAAGATCTACTCTCTTAGCAACTTTTATGTATATAGTACAGTAGAGATAAACTTCAGAGGTCTTGTGGGTTTTGTTCCAGACTGCCTCAATAAAGTGATTATCTCAATCAACTAAGTCAAATCATTATTATTTTTTTTGGTTTCCCAGTGCAAATAAAAAATTATGTTTCCCAGTGCATATAAAAAATAAACACTATACTGTACTGTTCAAAAGCATTATGTCTTTAAAGAAAAACAATGTATATACCTTAAGTAAACTAGTTCTGAGTTTTCAGTGGGTCATAATTACTGATCACAGATCACCATAACAAATACAATAATAATGAAAAAACTTGAAATATTGCAAGAATTACCAACATGTGACAGAGAGACACAAAATGAACAAATGTTTAGAAAAATGGTGGCAGCAGACCTCTTTTATACAAGATTGCTATAAACTTTCAACTTGTAAGAATGTGATATATGTAAAGTTTAATAAAGGGAAGCACAATAAAAAAGTATGTATATATTATTAACTATGATCATCATGCTGTACATTAGATCCCCAGAACTTTTTCATATTATAGTTGCAAGTTTGTGCCCTTTGACCACCTTATTCCACCCCAGGTTCACCTCTTGTCAACTCAACTCTAAGTTTCCATTAGTTTGCTTTTTCTTCAGATTCTGTATGTAAGGGATATCATAATACATAAATTAAAAAATATATATAAAATCTTTGAAATATTTCACTTAGTATAATACCTTCAAGATCCATCCATGCTGTTGTAAAAAGCAGTATTTCTTAATTTTTCATGGTTAAGTAGTATTCCATAGTATATATTTACCATACTTATTTTATTCATTCATCCATTAATGGATACTGAAGTTATTTCCATCTCTTGCTTAGAGTTAATAATTTTATAATGAACATAAGAGTGCAGATATGTCTTCGAATAGTGACTTCGTTTCCTTTAGATATATACCTAGAAGTGGGATTACTGAATCATATGGTAATTTTACTTTTAATAATATGAATAGTCTCCATACTGTTTTCCATACAAATTTATATCCCTATCACAGTGCATAAGTTCCCCATTTTCCCCAATATTTACCAAAATTTGTTAGTTTTAATTTTTTGGTAGTATATATTCTAATAGGTAGTAATATTGTGTTTTTCAGAGGTAAACAACAACATAATGAATTTGCCCTGAGTTTTTACATTGAGCACTTTTTAATGCTCCTGTTGGTCATTTATATAACTTTTTTGAAAAAAAAAGTCTATTGAGATCCTTTTGCTATTTTTTAATGATATATTTTTTTCTATTTGTATCTCTTGATTATTAACCTCTTTTCAGATATAAGATTTGTAAGTATTTTCTTCCATTCTGTGGATTGTGTTTTCATTCTCTCTCTCTCTCTCTCTTTTTTTTTTTTTTTTTTTGGCAATGCAGAAACTTTAGTTAATGTAATACCATTTATTTATTTTTGCTTCTTTTGCTTGTGTTTTTGGCCTGGTATCCAAAAACTATTGGCAAGACCAATGTCAAGGAGAATTTTTCCTATGTTTTCCTTTAGGAAATTTAGTTTCATGCATCACATTTAAGTCTTTGATCTATTTCAAGTTAAGATTTATGAGTGATATAAGCTTCCAGTTTCATGCTGGTTTATGTGACTATTCAGTTTTAAATATCATTTATTGAACAGACTATCTTTACCCATTATATATGTTGGCCCCTGTCAAATATTAGGTGACTGTATGAAAGGATTTATTTCTGGACTCTCAAATCTGTTCTACTTGTTTATTGGTCTGTTTTTATACCAGTATACTTTATTGTTTTGAGCATGAGGGCTTTGTAGTATTGTTTCAAATCAAGAAGTGTAATTTCACTTCTTCATTCTTTCTCAGAACTGCTTTAATTATTTGTCTTTTATGGTCTCATATAAATTCTAGGATTCTTTACTTACTTCTGTAAAAAAATAATATTGGATTTATTAAAAGATTTTTTATTTATTTATTTGACAGAGAGAGATGACAAGCAGGCAGAGAGGCAGGCAGAGAGAGAAGAGGTAGCAGCTTCCTGCTGAGCAGAGAGCCTGATGCAGGGCTCGATCCCAGGACCCTGGGATCATGACCTGAGCCGAAGGCAGTGGCTTAACCCACTGAGCCACCCAGGCACCCCTAACATTGGATTTTTGATAGGAATTGAATTTACAGATGGTTTTTGGTAGTATGGACATTTTAACAATGTTAATTCTTACCATTCATAAATATGAGCTATCTTTCCATTTATGTCTCCTTCAATTTCTTTATCAATGTCATAGTTTATGGGGTACATATCTTTCATCTTCTTAGTTAAATCTTATCCTAAGTATTTCATTAGTTTTGATGCTATTGTGAATTAGATTGTTCTCTTTATTTTTTCAGATAGTTCATCATTAGAGTGTTAAAATGCTCGTCTTGTGCTTACTTTGGCAGCACATATACTAAAATTGGAATGATGCAGAGATTAGCTTGATCACTGAACAAGGATGACATGAAAAACTGGGAAGCATTCCATATTGGAAAAAAAAAACGAAACAAAACAAAATTCTTGTCTTTTATATATTGATCTTGTATTTGGCAGCTTTACTAAATTTGTTTATTCAAAATTTTTTGTGAATTTTTTAGGATTCTTTTACATGTAAGTTCATGTTATTAAAAAAAAGAAAATTTTACTTCTTCCTTTTTTTTTTTTTTTGAGTCTTTTATTTCTTTGTGTTCCTTGTTTCTCTGGCTAGGACATCCAGTACTATGTCAAATGAGAGTAGTGAAAGTGGACACACTTGTCTTTGTTCTGATCTTTAAGGGGAAAATTTTCAATTTTTTTTGATTGAATATGAGATTAGCTCTGGGCTTGCAATATGTGCTTTTTCTTTAATGGATTTTTAAAACTATTTTTTAAAAATTTTTTATAAACATATAATGTGTTTTTATCCCTAGGGGCACAGGTCTGTGAATCTCCAGGTTTACCCATTTCACAGCACTCACCATCACTCACCATAGCACCTGCCCTCCCCAATGTCCATACCCCCACCATCCTCTCCCAACACACCTCCCCCCAGCAACCCTCAGTCTGTTTTGTGAGATTCAGTCTTTTATGGTTTGTCTCCCTCCCAATCCCATCTTCTTTTATTTTTCTTTTCGTACGCCTGAAACCGCCTATGTTGCATCTCCACTTCATCATATCAGGGAGATCATATGATAGTTGTCTTTCTCAGATTGATTTATTTCGCCAAGCATAATACCCTCTAGTTCCATCCACGTCATCACAAATAGCAGGATTTCATTTCCTTTGATGGCTGCATAGTATCCCATTGTACATATATACCACATCTTATTTATAGATTCATCTGTTGAAGGACATTTAGGTTCTTTCCATAGTTTAACTATTGTGGACATTGCTGCTATAAACATTTGAGTGCATGTGCCCCTTCAGAATGCCACGTTTGTATCTTTAGGGTATATACCCAGTACTACAATCACTGGGTCATAGGCTAGTTCTATTTTCAGCTTTTTGAGGCACCTCCACGCTGTTTTCCAGAGTGGTTGCACCAGCTTGCATTCCCACGTACAGTGTAGGAGGGTTGCCCTTTCTCCACATCCTTGCCAGCATCTGTCATTGACTGACTTGTTCATTTTAGCCATTCTGAAAGGTGTGACGTGGTATCTCATTCTGGTTTTGATTTTTATTTCCCTGATGCCGAGTGATGTGGAGCATTTTTTCATGTGTCTGTTGGCCATTTGGATGTATTCTTTGCAGAAATGTCTGTTCATGTCCTCTGCGCATTTCTTCATTGGATTATTTGTTCTTAGGGTGTTGAGTTTGATAAACTCTTTATAGATTTTGGATAGATAGTGGCCTTTTATCTGGTATGTCATTTGCAAATATCTTCTCCCAGATAACTTCTGACAGTCATCTTTTGGCTTTGTTAACTGTTTCCTTTGCTGTGCAAACAAAAGCTTTTTGATCTGATGAAATCCCAATAGTTCATTCTTGCCCTTGCTTCCCTTGCCTTTGGCGATGTTCCTAGGAAGAAATTGCTGCTGCTGAGGTCAAAGAGGTTGCTACCTGTTCTCTCCTCAAGGATTTTGATGGATTCCTTTCTCACATTATGCTTCTTCATCCATTTCCAGTCTATTTTCATGTATGGTGTAAGGAAATGGTCCAACTTCATTTTTCTGCATGTGGCTCTTCAATTTTCCCAACACCATTTGTTGAAGAGGCTGTCTCTTTTCCATAGGACATTCCTTCCTGCTTTGTTGAAGATTAGTTGACCATAGAGTTGAGGGTGTATTTCTGGGCTCTCTATTCTGTTCCATTGATCTATGTCTGTTTTGGGGACAGTTCCCTACTATCTCAATGATGACAACTTTGTAATAGAGCTTGAAATCTGGAATTGTGATGCCAACAACTTTGGCTTTCTTTTTCAATATTCCTCTAGCAATTCGAGGTATTTTTGTGGTTCCATATATATTTTAGGATGATTTGTCCCATTTCTTTGAAAAAAAGATGGATGGGATTTTGATAGGGATTGCATTAAATGTGTAGATTGCTTTAGGTAGCATAGACATTTTCACAATATTTGTTCTTCCAATACAAGAGCATGGAACATTTTTCCATTTCTTTGTGTCTTCTTCAATTTCTTTCATGAGTACTTTAGAGTTTTCTGAGTATAGATTCTTTGTCTCTTTGGTTAGGTTTATTCCTAGGTATCTTAGGGTTTTGGGTGCAATTGTAAATGGGATTCACTCCTTAATTTCTATTTCTACAGTCTTGTTGGTATAAAAAAATGCAACCAATTTTTGTGCATTGATTTTATATCCTGACACTTTACAGAATTCCTATACAAGTTATAGCAGATTTGGAGTGGAGTCCTTCAAGTTTTCCACATACAGTGTCATATCGTCTGCAAACAGGGATAGTTTGACTTCTCTTTTGCCAATTTGGCAAAATTTTGATGCCTTAATTTCTTTTTGTTGTCTGATTGCTGAGGCTAGGACTTCTATTACGATGTTGAATAGCAGTGGTGATAACGGACATCCCTGCCGTGTTCCTGACCTCAGCGGAAAAGTATTCAGTTTTTCTCCATTGAAAATGATATTTGCAGTGGGTTTTTCATAGATGGCTTTGATAATATTGATAATATGTGCCCTCTATGCCTACACTTTGAAGAGTTTTAATCAGGAAGGGATACTGCACTTTGCCAAATGCTTTTTCAGCATCTATGGAGAGTATCATATGGTTCTTGTTCTTTATTTTATTAATGTGTTGTATCACATTGATTGATTTGCAGATGTTGAACCAACCTTGTAGCCCTGGAATAAATCCCAGTTGGTCGTGGTGAATAATCCTTTGAATGTACTGTTGAATCCTATTGGCTAGTATTTTGGTGAGAATTTTCGCATCTGTGTTCATCAAGGATATTGGTCTGTAGTTCTCTTTTTTGATGGGATCCTTGTCTGGTTTTGGGATCAAGGTGATGCTGGTGGCCTCAGAAAAAAAGAGTTTGGAAGTTTTCCTTCCATTTCTATTTTTTTGGAACAGTATCATGAGAATAGGAATTAATTCTTCTTTAAATGTTTGGCAGAATTCCCCTGGGAAGCCATCTGGCCCGGGGCTTTTGTTTGTTTGGAGATTTTTTTTTTAAGATTTATTTATTTGACAGAGAGAAATCACAAGTATACAGAGAGGCAGCCAGAGAGAGAGAGAGGGAAGCAGGCTCCCTGCTGAGCAGAGAGCCCGACGTGGGACTCGATCCCAGAACCCTGAGATCATGACCCAATCCGAAGGCAGCAGCTTAATCCACTGAGCCACCCAGGCGCCCCTGGAGATTTTTGATGACTGTTTCAATCTACATACTGGTTATGGGTCTGTTCAGGTTTTCTATTTCTTCCTGGTTCAGTTGTGGTAGTTTATATGTCTCTAGGAATGTATCCATTTCTTCCAGATTGTTGAATTTGTTGGCGCAGAGTTGCTCATAGTATGTTCTTATAATTGTTTGTATTTCTTTGGTGTTGGTTGTGATCTCTCCTCTTTCATTCATGATTTTATTTATTTGGGTCCTTTCTATTTCTTTATCAATCTTATTAATTCTTTCAAAGAACCAGCTCCTAGTTTCGTTGATTTGTTCTATTGTTGTTGTTTTTTTTTTTTTGGTTTTTTGTGTTTTTTTGTTTGTTTCTATTTCATTGATTTCTTCTCTGATCTTTATTATTCCTCTTCTCCTGCTGGGTTTAGGCTTTCTTTGTTGTTCTTTCTCCGATTCCTTTAGGTGTAGGGTTATGTTGTGTATTTGAGATCTTTCTTGTTTCTTGAGAAAGGCTCGTACAGCTTTATATTTTCCTCTCAGGACTGCCTTTGCTGTATCCCACAGATTTTGAACACTTTTGTTTTCATTATCATTTGTTTCCATGAATTTTTTTCAATTCTTCTTTAATTTCCTGGTTGACCAATTCATTTTTTAGAAGGATGCTGTTTAGTCTCCATGTATTTGTGTTCTTTCCAAATTTCCTCTTGTGATTGAGTTCTAGTTTCAGAGCATTGTGGTCTGAGAATATGCAGGGGATGATCCCAATCTTTTGATAATGGTTGAGATCTGATTTATGGCCCAGGATGTGGTCTATTCTGGAGAATGTTCCATGTGCACTAGAGAAGAATGTGTATTCTGTTATTTTGGGATGGAATGTGTTGAATATACCTGTGATGTCCATCTTGTCCAGTGTGTCATTTAAGGCCTTTTTCCTTGTGGATCTGTTGCTTGGATGATCTGTCCATTTCAATGAGGGGAGTGTTAAATTCCCCTACTATTATTTTATTATTGTCGATGTGTTTCTTAGATTTTGTTATTAATTGGTTTATATAGTTGGTTGCTCCCATGTTAAGGACATAGATATTTAAAATTGTTAGGTCTTCTTGTTGGACAGACCCTTTGAGTATGATATAGTGTTCTTCATCATCTCTTATTATAGTCTTTGGCTTAAAATCTAATTGATCTGATATAAGGATTGCCACCCCAGCTTTCTTCTGATGTCCATTAGCATGGTAAATTGTTTTCCACCCCCTCTCTTTAAATCTTTAGGTGTCTTCGGGTCTATGATGAGTTTCTTGGGCAGCATATTGACGGGTTTTGCTTTTTATCCATTCTGATACCCTGTGTCTTTTGATTGGTGCATTTAGGCCATTTACATTCAGGGTAACTATTGAGAGATATGAATTTAGTGGCATTGTATTGCCTATAATGTGACTGTTACTGTATATTGTTTCTGTTCCTTTCTGATCTACTACTTTTAGGCTCTCTCTTTGCTTAGAGGACCCCTTTCAATATTTCCTGGAGAGTTGGTTTGGTGTTGCTAAATTCTTTCAGCTTTTGTTTGTCCTGGTAGCTTTTTAATCTCTCCTTCTATTTTCAATGATAGCCTAGCTGGATATAGTATTCTTGGCTGCATGTTTTCCTCATTTAACACTGAATATATAATGCCAGTTCTTTCTGGCCTGCCAGGTCTCTGTGGATAAGTCTGCTGCCAATCAAATATTTTTACTGTTGTACAATACATACTTCTTTTCCCAGGCTGCTTTCAGGATTTTCTCTTTGTTGTTAACCGTTGTAAATTTTACTATCAGGTTACGGGGTGTGGACCTATTTTTATTGATTTTGAGGGTCATTCTTTGCATCTCCTGAATTTTGATGTTTTTTCCCTTTGCCATATTAAAGAAATTCTCTACAAAAATTCTCTCCAATATACCTTCTGCTCCCCTCTCTCTTTCTTCTTCTTCTGGGATCCCAATTATTCTAATGTTGTGTCGTCTTATGGTTTCACTTATCTCTCAAATTCTCTCCTCGTGGTCCAGTATTTGTTTGTCTCTCTTTTGCTCAGCTTCTTTATTCTCCATCATTTGGTATTCTATATCACTAATTCTTTGGCCTCATTTATCCTAGCAGTAAGAACTTCCATTTTTTTTTATAATTTTTTATTTTTTATAAACATATATTTTTATCCCCAGGGGTACAGGTCTGTGAATCACCAGGTTTATACACTTCACAGCACTCACCAAAGCACATACCCTCCTCAATGTCCATAATCCCACCCCCTTCTCCCAAACCCCCTACCCCAGCAACCCTCAGTTTGTTTTGTGAGTTTAAGAGTCACTTATGGTTTGTCTCCCTCCCAATCCCATCTTGTTTCATTGATTCTTCTCCTACCCACTTAAGCCCCCATGTTCCATCACCACTTCCTCATATCAGGGAGATCATATGATAGTTGTCTTTCTCTGCTTGACTTATTTCACTAAGCATGATACGCTCTAGTTCCATCCATGTTGTCGCAAATGGCAAGATTTCATTTCTTTTGATGGCTGCATAGTATTCCATTGTGTATATATACCACATCTTCTTGATCCATTCATCTGTTGATGGACATCTAGGTTCTTTCCATAGTTTGGCTATTGTGGACATTGCTGCTATAAACATTCGGGTACACGTGCCCCTTTGGATCACTACGTTTGTATCTTTAGGGTAAATACCCAATAGTGCAATTGCTGGGTCATAGGGCAGTTCTATTTTCAACATTTTGAGGAACCTCCATGCTGTTTTCCAGAGAGGTTGCACCAGCTTGCATTCCCACCAACAGTGTAGGAGGGTTCCCCTTTCTCCGCATCCTCGCCAGCATCTGTCATTTCCTGACTTGTTGATTTTAGCCATTCTGACTGGTGTGAGGTGATATCGCATTGTGGTTTTGATTTGTATTTCCCTGATGCCGAGTGATATGGAGCACTTTTTCATGTGTCTGTTGGCCATCTGGATGTCTTCTTTGCAGAAATGTCTGTTCATGTCCTCTGCCCATTTCTTGATTGGATTATTTGTTCTTTGGGTGTTGAGTTTGCTAAGTTCTTTATAGATTCTGGACACTAGTCCTTTATCTGATATGTCGTTTGCAAATATCTTCTCCCATTCTGTCAGTTGTCTTTTGATTTTGTTAACTGTTTCCTTTGCTGTGCAAAAGCTTTTGATCTTGATGAAATCCCAATAGTTCATTTTTGCCCTTGCTTCCCTTGCCTTTGGCGTTGTTCCTAGGAAGATGTTGCTGCGGCTGAGGTCGAAGAGGTTGCTGCCTGTGTTCTCCTCAAGGATTTTGATGGATTCCTTTCGCACATTGAGGTCCTTCATCCATTTTGAGTCTATTTTTGTGTGTGGTGTAAGGAAATGGTCCAATTTCATTTTTCTGCATGTGGCTGTCCAATTTTCCCAGCACCATTTATTGAAGAGGCTGTCTTTTTTCCGTTGGACATTCTTTCCTGCTTTGTCAAAGATGAGTTGACCATAGAGTTGAGGATGTATTTCTGGGCTCTCTTTTCTGTTCCATTGATCTATGTGTCTGTTTTTGTGCCAGTACCATGCTGTCTTGATGATGACAGCTTTGTAATAGAGCTTGAAGTCCGGAATTGTGATGCCACCAATGTTGGCTTTCTTTTTCAATATCCCTTTGGCTATTCGAGGTCTTTTCTGGTTCCATATAAATTTTAGAATTATTTGTTCCATTTCTTTGAAAAAGATGGATGGCACTTTGATAGGAATTGCATTAAATGTGTAGATTGCTTTAGGTAACATAGACATTTTCACAATATTTATTCTTCCAATCCAGGAGCATGGAACATTTTTCCATTTCTTTGTGTCTTCCTCAATTTCTTTCATGAGTACTTTATAGTTTTCTGAGTATAGATTCTGTGTCTCTTTGGTTAGGTTTATTCCTAGGTATCTTATGGTTTTGGGTGCAATTGTAAATGGGATTGACTCCTTAATTTCCCTTTCTTCTGTCTTGCTGTTGGTGTAGAGAAATGCAACTGATTTCTGTGCATTGATTTTATATCC
Source organism: Mustela lutreola (assembly GCF_030435805.1). Classification (NCBI taxonomy): domain Eukaryota; kingdom Metazoa; phylum Chordata; class Mammalia; order Carnivora; family Mustelidae; genus Mustela; species Mustela lutreola. The sequence continues at coordinate 93,715,794 of NC_081292.1, forward strand.
TGACACTTTACTGAATTCCTGTATAAGTTCTAGCAGTTTTGGAGTGGAGTCTTTTGGGTTTTCCACATATAGTATCATATCATCTGCGAAGAGTGATAATTTGACTTCTTCTTTGCCGATTTGGATGCCTTTAATTTCCTTTTGTTGTCTGATTGCTGAGGCTAGGACCTCTAGTACTATGTTGAATAGCAGTGGTGATAATGGACATCCCTGCCGTGTTCCTGACCTTAGCGGAAAAGCTTTCAGTTTTTCTCCATTGAGAATGATATTTGCGGTGGGTTTTTCATAGATGGCTTTGATGATATTGAGGTATGTGCCCTCTATCCCTACACTTTGAAGAGTTTTGATCAGGAAGGGATGCTGTACTTTGTCAAATGCTTTTTCAGCATCTATTGAGAGTATCATGTGGTTCTTGTTCTTTCTTTTATTGATGTGTTGTATCACATTGACTGATTTGCGGATGTTGAACCAACCTTGCAGCCCTGGAATAAATCCCACTTGGTCGTGGTGAATAATCTTTTTAATGTACTGTTGAATCCTATTGGCTAGTATTTTGTTGAGTATTTCCGCATCTGTGTTCATCAAGGATATTGGTCTATAGCTCTCTTTTTTGGTGGGATCCTTGCCTGGTTTTGGGATCAAGGTGATGCTGGCCTCATAAATTGAGTTTGGAAGTTTTCCTTCCATTTCTATTTTTTGGAACAGTTTTAGGAGAATAGGAATTAGTTCTTCTTTAAATGTTTGGTAGAATTCCCCCAGGAAGCCGTCTGGCCCTGGGCTTTTGTTTGTTTGGAGATTTTTGGTGACTGTTTCAATCTCCTTACTGGTTATGGGTCTGTTCAGGCTTTCTATTTCTTCCTGGTTCAGTTGTGGTAGTTTATATGTTTCTAGGAATGCATCCATTTCTTCCAGATTGTCGAATTTATTGCCGTAGAGTTGCTCATAGTATGTTCTTATAATAGTTTGTATTTCTTTGGTGTTAGTTGTGATCTCTCCTCTTTCATTCATGATTTTATTTATTTGGGTCCTTTCTCTTTTCTTTTTGATAAGTCAGGCCAGGGGTTTATCAATTTTATTAATTCTTTCAAAGATCCAGCTCCTACTTTCATTGATTTGTTCTATTGTTTTTTTGTTTCTATTTCATTGATTTCTGCTCTGATCTTTATGATTTCTCTTCTCCTGTTGGGCTTAGGGTTTCTTTCTTGTTCTTTCTCCAGCTCCTTTAGGTGTAGGGTTAGGTTGTGTACCGGAGAACTTTCTTGTTTCTTGAGAAAGGCTTGTACCGCTATATATTTTCCTCTCAGGACTGCCTCTGTTGTGTCCCACAGATTTTGAACCGTTGTATTTTCATTATCATTTGTTTCCATGATTTTTTTCAATTCTTCTTTAATTTCCCGGTTGACCCATTCATTCTTTAGAAGGATGCTGTTTAGTCTCCATGTATTTTGGTTCTTTTCAAACTTCCTTTTGTGGTTGAGTTCTAGCTTTAGAGCATTGTGGTCTGAAAATATGCAGGGAATGATCCCAATCTTTTGATACCGGTTGAGTCCTGATTTAGGACCGAGGATGTGATCTATTCTGGAGAATGTTCCATGTGCACTAGAGAAGAATGTGTATTCTGTTGCTTTGGGATGAAATGTTCTGAATATATCTGTGATGTCCATGTGGTCCAGTGTGTCGTTTAAGGCCTTTATTTCCTTGCTGATCTTTTGCTTGGATGATCTGTCCATTTCAGTGAGGGGAGTGTTAAAGTCCCCTACTATTATTGTATTATTGTTGATGTGTTTCTTTGATTTTGTTATTAATTGGTTTATATAGTTGGCTGCTCCCACGTTGGGGGCATAGATATTTAAAATTGTTAAATCTTCTTGTTGGACAGACCCTTTGAGTATGATATAGTGTCCTTCCTCATCTCTTATTATAGTCTTTGGCTTAAAATCTAATTGATCTGATATAAGGATTGCCACTCCTGCTTTCTTCTGATGTCCATTAGCATGGTAAATTCTTTTCCACGCCCTCACTTTAAATCTGGAGGTGTCTTCGGGCGTAAAATGTGTTTCTTGGAGGCAACATATAGATGGGTTTTGTTTTTTTATCCATTCTGATACTCTGTGTCTTTTGACAGGGGAATTTAGCCCATTACCTTCAGGGTAACTATTGAGAGATATGAATTTAGGGCCATTGTATTGCCTGTAAGGTGGCTGTTACTGTATATGGTCTCTGTTCCTTTCTGATCTACCACTTGTAGGCTCTCTCTTTGCTTAGAGGACCCCTTTCAAGATTTCCTGTAGAGCTGGTTTGGTGTTTGCAAATTCTTTCAGTTGTTGTTTGTCCTGGAAGCTTTTAATCTCTCCTTCTATTTTCAATGATAGCCTAGCTGGATATAGTATTCTGGGCTGCATGTTTTTCTCATTAATCCTCTGAAAATATCATGCCAGCTCTTTCTGGCCTGCCAGGTCTCTGTGGATAAGTCAGCTGCCAATCTAATATTCTTACCATTGTATTTTACAGACTTCTTTTCCCGGGCTGCTTTCAGGATTTTCTCTTTGTCACTGAGACTTTTAAATTTTACTATTAGGTGACGGGGTGTGGGCCTATTCTTATTGATTTTGAGGGGCGTTCTCTGAACCTCCTGAATTTTGATGCTCGTTCCCTTTGCCATATTGGGGAAATTCTCCCCAATAATTCTCTCTAGTATACCTTCTGCTCCCCCCTCTCTTTCTTCTTCTTCTGGAATCCCAATTATTCTAATGTTGTTTCATCTTATGGTGTCACTTATCTCTCGAATTCTCCCCTCGTGGTCCAGTAGCTGTTTGTCCCTCTTTTGCTCAGCTTCTTTATTCTCTGTCATTTGGTCTTCTATATCACTAATTCTTTCTTCTGCCTCATTTATCCTAGCAGTGAGAGCCTCCATTTTTTATTGCACCTCATTAATAGCTTTTTTGTTTTCAACTTGCTTAGATTTTAGTTCTTTTATTTCTCCAGAAAGGGCTTTTATATCTCTCGAGAGGGTTTCTCTCATATCTTCCATGCCTTTTTCGAGCCTGGCTAGAACCTTGAGAATTGTCATTCTGAACTCTAGATCTGACATATTACCAATGTCTGTATTGATTAGGTCCCTAGCCTTTGGTACTGCCTCTTGTTCTTTTTTTTCTGTTGAATTTTTCCGTCTTGTCATTTTGTCCAGGTAAGAGTATATGAAGGGGCGAGTAAAATACTAAAAGGGTGGCAACAACCCCAGGAAAATATGCTTTAACCAAATTAGAAGAGATCCAAAATCATGAGGGGGGAGAAAGGGGATAAAAAGAGGTTCAAAAAGGAAGAAAGAAAAAAAAAGAAAAAAGAGAAAAAAGAAAAGAAAAGAATTTAAAAATAAGAAAACACCTGTCAGAAAGTGGTTGTTTTTCTGCTTCCAGAATTCCTGTTCTTCTTCTCTTCGATCTGCCGATGGATTTTCAGGTGTTTGCAATCTTTAGATAAGCTATCTAGCTGATCTCCGGCTAGCTGAAATAGTCTCAGCCTGCTACTTCTCCGCCATCTTGACTCCTCCCACAGAACTTCCATTTTTTATTGCACCTCATTAATAGCTCTTTTGATTTCAACTTGGTTAGATTTTAGTTCTTTTATTTCTCCAGAAAGGGCTTTTATCTCTCTGGAGAGGGTTTCTCTAATAACTTCCATGCCTTTTTCGAGCCCAGCTAGAACCTTGAGAGTTGTCATTCTAAACTCTAGTTCTGTCATATTACCAATGTCTGTTTTGATTAGGTCCCTAGCCTTTGGTACTGCCTCCTGTTCGTTTTTTTGTGGTGAGTTTTTCCACCTTGTTATTTTGAGCAGATAAGAATATGTAAAGGAGCAAATAAAATGCTAAAAGAGTGGTAAAGACCCCAGGAAAATGTGCTTCAACCAAATCAGAAGAGACCCAAGTTGTGGGAGAACGAAAGGGGATAAAAAAGAAGTTCAAGGGGGGAAAAAAGGTTTTAAAAAAATGAAAACAAGGAAAAAGTATTAAAAAAGAAAATATATATATATATATATACTAGACTTGTGACTAGAACAGAGTCACTCACTTAATTTTGGGAGTTTTTGGGTCTCTTAGAAGAAACTACCTCCCAACATTTTAAAGGATGAAAAACATATAAGGGTAGGCACAGTGAAGGGATGGAATAAACCTATAAAAATGAGGAAAAAAGGGATGCCTGGGTGGCTCAGTTGGTTAAGCAACTACCTTCAGCTCAGGTCATGATCTCAGCGTCCTGGGATCGAGTCCCACACCGGGCTCCTTTCTCGGCAGGGAGCCTGCTTCTCCCTCTGCCTCTGCCTGCCTTCCTGTCTGCCTGTGCTCACTCTCTCCCCCCCTCTGATAAATAAATAAAATCTTTAAAAAATGAGAAAAAAATTTAATTTCTAAAAAATAAGTTGATAGAGCAAGTTGGTTGGGACAATAAAGAAAAATAAACTGGAGAGAATTTGCACAGGCTGGACACTAGAACAATCTTGGAGCTAGATTTAGGGTATATTTTGTTCTATTAGGAGAAGTTATACCCCATATTTTTTAGAAGAAAAAACCCTATGTGTAAAAAAATATATAGTTAGGTACAATGGAGGATAAATTATGACTATAATAATGAAGGTTCAAAATAGATTATTATTTTTTGTAAGGTATTTTAAAAATAAACTAGTTTAAAAAATCATTAAAAGAGGAAAGGGTAAAAGTTAAAAAAATTAGCAGAAGAAAAAAGAAAAAAAATATAACTGCAAGACTAATGAATCATTGGGAGAAAGCCACGAACTCCTTGTTCTGCATTCTCCTCCTCTGGAATTCCACTGTTCTCCTTACTAAGTGAAGTTGATCTTGGCTGGGTTTCTTGTTGGTCTTCTGGGGAAGGGGCCTGTTGTACTGATTCTCAAGTGTCTTTGCCCGAGATGGATTTGTCCTGCCCTTACCTGGGGTAAGGCTAAGTAATCCGGGAGCTTTCGTTCCCTGGAGGCTTTCCGTAGAGTTCTGGATGATGGAATAATGGCGGTCTCACAATCCTGCCCAGAGGAGTGGAGAGCTCAGGGCCCCACTCCTCAGTGCACACTTAGAGAAAGGTGCTTAATCACTCCCATCTTCCCGGCCTCTGGCCATGCTTGGAGAAAAGCGCTCTGTCACTCGTACTTGGAGAAAAGTCCTTGGTCATTCTCATCTCCCTGGCCTCTGGCCATGCTTGGAGAAAAGAGCTCAATTACTCCCGTCTCCCTGGCCCTTGGCTGTGCTCCAAGCTCATCCTGCCTATGCCTGGTTCAAAGTAACCCTGGGTTGAGAGCTCACTCCTCAGCTTTGTCTCTGTAGCCGGCTTCCCCACTCTAATACCTGTGAGTTCTGTGACACTCAGATAACCCTGGTCCTTCTGTGACCCTGAGGGACCTGGGACTATGCTGACCCCTCTTGGGCTTCACTCTGGATTAGCCTCTGGGGTGATATCCCTCAGTGGATCAAACTTTTAAAGAGTCCTGATTTTGTGCTCCATTGCTCCACCGCTTGCCAGGAGCTGCCCACCCCCCCCCCCCCACGGTCTACCTTCCTGTTCTTCGGGTTCACTTTTCTGCCAGTTCTACCTTTCAGAAAGTGATCAATTTTCTGTTTCTAGAATTGTTGCTCTCCTTCTCTTTGATCTCCCATTGGATTTGTAGGTGTTTACAATGGTTAGATAAGCTATCTAGCTGATCTTCTGCTACCTGATGTCGTCTCAGCCTGCTACTTCTCCGCCATCTTGAATCCTTCCACGGAATATGTGGTTTTTATTATGTTGATGTGTATTCTTTCTGTACCCAGTTTGGTGAGTATTTTTATTATGAAAGGGTGTTGAATTTTGTCAAATGCCTTTTCTGCATATATTGAGTTGATCATATGAGTTTTTATTGATCATTCTATTAATATAATGCATCACATTTACTGATATGTGCTGGTGAATTCAGTTTTGTAGCATTTTGTAGAGAATTTTTACATTTTTATTTATCAGGGATATTATCCAGTAGTTCTTTTTGTTGCTGCTTTGGTTTTTTTGTTTGTTTGTTTGTTTTTGTTTTGTTTTGTTTTGCTTTTGTAGTGCTCCTGTCTGGTTTTGATATCAAGATAATGCTGGCTTGTAAAATGTGCCTCAGAGTATTTCAACCTCTTCAACTTTTTGGGAAAGGTTTAAAAAGTATTTGTATTTTTTGCCTTAAAATGTTTGGTAGAATTCACTGTGGAAATCATCTGATTCTGGACTTTTATTTGTTAGTAGGTTTTTATTACGGATTCAATCTCCTTACCCCTTATTGGTCTGTTCACATTTTTTATGTCCTTATGATTCAGTCTTGATAGGTTGTATGTGCCTAGGAATTTGTCCATTTCCTCTAGGCTTTTGATTCGCTGGCATTTAACTGTCTTTTATCCTTTATATTTCTATGGTATCTGTTATAATGTCTCCTTTTTCATTTCTGATTTTATTGAGTCTTCTCTCTTTTTCTGAGTTAGTCTAGCTGTCTTTTTTTTCAATTTACCATTACCAAGTTTAATTTTATTTACCATTTAAAAAAAAACTTTCTAGATTTTTAATTCTATATTTCATTTATATTTGCCCTAATTTTTATTTTTTCCTTCCTTTTGCTACTTTTAAGTTTACTTTGTTCTTTTTGTAGTTTTTTTGAGCTGTTATAATAAGTTCTTTATTTGAAATCTTTTTTATATACATTTATAGCTATAAAATTTCCTTTTATAACTGCTTTGCTGCTTCTCATAATGTTTTGGTATATATTTTTTTATTTTCCTCAAGATGTATTTTTTATTCCCACTTTGTCTTCTTTTCTTGATTTTTTGTTTGTTTAAAAATGTGTATGTCTGTGTTTTGTAAATTTTCCAAATTTCCTTCTGTATTGATTTCTAGTTTCATATTATTTTGGCTGGAAATATACTCGATATGCTTTCTATATTATTGATTTTGTGGGGACTCTTGTTTTGTGGTTTAAAATGTAATCTATCCTAGAAAATTTTCCACGTGTGTTTGAGAAGAATATTTATTATGATACTATTGGATGGAATATCCTGTAAATATGTTAGGTTCATTTGACATAGTTCTTGTTTGTTTGTTTGTTTGTTTTATTTGTTTGTTTGTTTGAGAGAGAGCAGGGCAGAGAGAATGAGCAAGGTGTAAGGGCAGAGACAGAGTGAGAAGACCCCCTCCTGAGCAGGGAGCCCAATGTGGGACTCTATCTCAGGACCCTGGGATCACGACCTGAGCCAAAGGCAAAGGCTTAACTGACTGAGCCACCCAGTTGTCCAGGCATAGTGTTTAAATTCACTATTTTCTTATTGATTTTCTGTCTGGATGATCTATCCATAGGTAAGAGTGGGGTATTATTGTCCCCAGATATTATTGTATTGCTATTTATTTCTCCTTTTTGTTTTGTTAGTATTTGTTTTATATATTTATGTGGCTCAATATTAGGTACATGATATTTACAATTACTGTATTGATGAATTGATGACACTTTTCTTATTGTATAATGACCTTCTTTGACTGCTGTGGTGATTTTTAGCTTATATAAACCCTATTTTGTCTGTTATAGTTATTGCCACCCTTGTTTTCTTTTGTTATCATTAGCTTGGAATATCTTTTTCCATCCCTTTACTCTCTGCCCATGTGTGTCCTTAAAGCTAAAGTGATTCTTTTATAGGCAACATATTGTTGGATCTTGTGTTTTTTGTTTGTTTTTTTAAGCTATTCTAGCCTATGTCTTCCAACTGATGATTCCATTCACTTACAGTTAAAGTAATTATGGATAGGTAAGGACTTAACTATTGCCTTTCATTATTTTTATATTTCATGATTTATTTAAATTTTAGTTAATATATAGCGTAATATTAGTTTCAGGAGTAGAATTTAGTAATTCACCATTTACATATAACAGTCAATGCTCATCACAAGTGACCTCCTAATAATTATTACTGACAGCCCATTCCCCTGCCCATCTCCCCTCCAGAAACAGTTTGTTACTTATAGTTAAGTGTATTATGGTTTGCCTTCCCCTCCTTTTAAAAAATATATTTTTTTCTTTCCCCAGTGTTTATCTGTTTTGTTTCTCTTTTTTTTTTTTTTTTTTTTTTTTTTTTTTTAAGATTTTATTTGTCAGAGACAGAGGGAGAGAGAGTGAGTGAGCACAGGCAGACAGAGAGGCAGGCAAAGGCAGAGGGAGAAGCAGGCTCCCTGCCGAGCAAGGAGCCCGATGTGGGACTCGATCCCAGGACCCTGGGATCATGACCTGAGCCGAAGGCAGCTGCTTAACCAACTGAGCCACCCAGGCGTCCCTGTTTTGTTTCTCTTTTGTAGATGCTCTGCTCTTTATTTCCTGTCTTGTTCTCTTTGTTTGTAATCTGATGACTTTTTGTGGCAGTATGTTTTAACTTCTTTATCAAAATATTTTGTGTATCTACTACATATTTTTATATTTACCATTAAGCTTTTATAAAATACGTTAGTTATAACATTCCATTTTATGTTGAAAACAACTGAACTTCAATAGTGTACAGAAAAATTATACTTCTCCTATAACAATAGGTTATTGATGTTTTTACATTTTAGATCATTTTTATATTGTACTTTCAATAACAAATGATTGCAGTTATAGTTATTTTTAATAGGCTTGTTTTTTTTAACTTTTAAACTAGACTAGTAAATGATTTATATATCACCATTACAATATTAGAGAATCTGGTTTTGACTATACATTTACCTTTTGCAATAAATAAGGAGCCATCCATGCATCCATGTTGCCATCTTGATGACATCACCATCCCCAAATCGCCAGTAAGTGTTACTTTATATTTATCTTTTTTTTTTTAAAGATTTTATTTGTTTATTTGACAGAGAGAGAGAGAGAGAGAGCTCAAGTTGGCAGAGTGGCAGGCAGAGGAAGATCAAGAGGCAGGCTTATTACCCAGCAGTGAGCCCGATGCAGGTCTTAATCCGAGGACCCTGGGATCATGACCTGAGCCAAAGGCAGCTGCTTAACCGATTGAGTCGCCCAGGGAGCCCTAAATTTTACTTTAGTTAATATACGACTATTTTTTATTTCTACTAATAGACATATCAATTTTATTGCTTTTAATATTAAGGTCTTCTCCTTAACATCATCAATTTTATAAGTGTGGTGGTAAGTATGTAATTCATGTATGTGGTGGTATGTAAGTAATTCAAATATGAATTTTAAACTCTAGATCATATGCTCCATTGTGGCAGATATTTGTCTTATTCATCCCACCCACAAAAAATTAGTACTAAATAGGTCTTTGTTGATTTACTGAATGAATTAAGTGTTCTGACACTAACATAGCTGACCAAACCAGAGATAAAGGAGAAAATATAATGATTGTCAAATGGGTGAACCTGAGATAAAAAGACACCTTTAGCTTAGTTAGTTTGATATACACTCTGGATAACATTCCAATTTTGCATGGATTTTTGGAAAGCAAACAACTCCTCTCCTAAATAATAAATTTATTAATTGCCTTCCTTATGAGTCCTGACAGCAGTCAGCTTTGTGGGTTTCTGATTCCATTCCAAGAGGTTGAATTTCTGTTTGATTTATGTAATAGGCAACAGTGTCATGAGGAAAGACTTGTAGGATAAAATTTCTTCAAGACGGGAACACAGATGGCTGCCTATGGACTGTGAGGTGGGTGTTAATGAAAATGCATTGAGCAGTAAGGGAAGGGCAGCTCACAACCATAGGAAAGGTGCCCTGTGTTTTTGTTTTGTTTTGTTTTACAAACAGATACCATTAGCCCTCTCCATGGAAATTTTCAAATTTACTTTGCTCTAACAACCACAAATACTTAGGACATTATGAACACAATATGGGCATTAAAGGATAAAAATAAACAAAAATTTAAGTAAATGTTAAGTGTTTGTCATTATTTCAGCCATGTTTTTCTATGCTTAACTGCTCAAAAAAATTACACAGGTTTCTAAATATTATACCAGGCTGTTAAACTAATGCAAAGGGTTTTATGGAATTTTCTATAACACCATCTCGATTTTCTACATTGGCTGTCACTCCTGAAAATTCTCAGTTTATAAATGTGCATATATTTACTATAATAATACTCACTGGTTATTTACCTGGTTTATTAGTGTATTTTGATCCTTTCTAATTGTTCACTTTCTTCCATGTTTCCTCCTAATTTCTACAAATGTCAATCCATCACATGTTATGTAAAGTGAAACAAAGAGGAACAGCTGTTAGTAGAAAGGATTAACAGAGGTGCTTTGATGTTACTCTGTGAGGTATTTCCATATCATCATTTTAATATATTTCAGGAATACAGCATAGTTGTTATGCCTTAATTAAACCTTCATTAAGTCTTTATATATATACTTTTTCCTAACTCACAAGTCCTCCCTTCATGTCCCATTCAAAACCCACTCATTTTATGGAATAATTGTTTTATATTCCCAGTACAATCTTCATTTAACTTATTGCTCTGGTGTGCTCCTTTGGCAGCACATATATTAACTTATTGTTCTGGGTATACAAAAAGATAGGAATGGAATATTTTGTAATGTGATATTTTGTCCTTTCTACACTACAGCGTCTGTGTAAGCATTCTTTGATCAGAGACCTAAGGAGGAGGTCCAAATTGAAGAAAAACAAATAGAAAAAAAGAAAATGTTCTCAGTCCTTTCTTGTAGTTTCATTTGCAGGAACCACAAAGGCAAAGACATTAAAATGTTTTTTTCTTATTTTTTAAAATTAATTTTAAGTTTTTTATTGGATTATGCTCCCTTAAACTCATCTGATACCATGAATAGAAAATCAAAGCAATCCACCAAACCTTCTTTCATGATGTTGCCTTTAAACACGTTGCCTTTAAAAATTTTACAGTCTCATCTGTGGAGTAGATGAACCTTGACTCAAAAGTGTCATCATAGGCTGTGGTGACACTTGTCTTGCCACCCGCCCGCTGTTCCTGCCATGGCAGGCTCTCCTGCTTCACGACCGTTTCCCGACAACAAGGCCAATGGCTCCTCTTCTCCCAGGGCGGCATTGCTGCGCCTTTCCCAGACATGTTCCTGGGGAGCACAGTGACAGACGTGTGCCTTTCTTTAAGGCTGTTTCCACAGGCGCAGCCACGCTTCTCTCTCAGGCAGAGGGGATGACCAGGCTAAGAGGATTTCGCTCCAAACGGGTTTCTCCCACCATGCTTCGGAGACTATGTTCAGGCAAGCGGCATCAGCATCCCATAGAACTGACACGGATTTCCCAACGAATGCTGTGCTTTCCCAGAGGGGATGCACGTACAAAGAGGCTTTTGCTCTATGCGGGTTTCTCCCACCGTGCTGTGAATACTAGGTTAAGGCAAGCAGCGACAGCAGCCCACAGAACCGACTCTGATTTCCCAGCGCCTGCTCTGCTTTTGCAGAGGTTTTGGGCTAGGCGCGAACTGCACTTCGCCTCTGCTTCCTCAGCAAGGCTTTGGGCGTTAGCTCTGTCGCTTAAGAGAAAAAGCTGCAGGAGAGCTGGTGCCTCTTGGGCCTTGATTTCCTGGGCTCCATGTTCCCGCCCTGGGTTCACACTGCCAGGCCAAACTAAGCAGAGCCACAACCCTGCAGCAGCATGTGTGGCCTAGGATTGCACTCTCTGCACACTACCGTCTCCTGGTGACTTGGCCTTTTGATCTGGCGCGCAGGCAGACTCGGGGACTAGGCCAGTGCCTTCCACCAGGAAAGGAGAGGAAAGATCCCTGAACACCGCCCATGCACTGGGATGGGGAGATGTGGGGGACTGTCCCCCACTCCTTCCCCAGAAACCCTGTGCCTCCGCGAACGCTGCCACATCTTGGAGGAAGAAGGCCTGTGACTGCCTGTTTCTCCAGGGAACTGTTTCTGTGAGTTCCGGGTATTGCGCCTGGTGGCAAACCCAAGTCTGCCCTAGGGACTGGTGGCCAAGGAGATGCTGTCCCCTTGGGACCAGAGGCACCAGACAGGCCTGCCTTCTGCCCAGACTCCTTCCTCAGAGAGGATCACGTGTGCCTGCCCTAGTCGTCCCCTCGTGTCTCAGCATCCAGGCTTCATTTTATCCGCACAGGGAGCGGGTGACACTTGTCTTGCCACCTGCCTGCTGTTCCTGCCATGGCAGGCTCTCCTGCTTCACCACCGTTTCCCGACAGCAAAGCCAACGGCTCCTTCTCTTATCCGGGGGCGGCGTGCTGCGCCTTATGCAGACATGCTTCTGGGGAGCGCGGTAACAGACGTGTCCCTTTCCTTAAAGCTGTTTCGACAGGCGCTCTCTCAGGCAGAGGGGGATGACCGGGCAAAGAGTATTTCGTTCAATGCGGGTTTATTTCAACGAGCTGTGGAGACTAGCCCAGGCAAGCAGCAGCAGCATCCCCAAACCCAACTATGATTTCCCAACGAATGCTGTGCTTTCCCAGATGAGATGCCCAAAGAGCCTTTCGCTGTATACGGGTTTCTCCCACTGTGAGACTGGGCTCCGGCAACTAACAGCAGCAGCCCACAGTACAGACTCTGATTTCTCAGCGAATGCTGTGCTTTCCCAGTTTAGAGAGGAGGCGACAGGATCCCTGCACAAGGCCCGTGCACTGGGATGGGGAACTATGGGGGACTGCCTCCACTCCTTCCCCGGCACACCCCCTGCCACCCGCATCGCTGCCAAATCTTGGTGGAAGACGGCATCTGACTGCCCATTTCTCCATGTGGTTGTTTCTGCGAGTCAGGGTATGGCACCTGGTGGCAAGCCCAAGTCTGCCCTTGGGACAGGTGGCCAAGGAGATGCTGTCCCCTCTGGACCAGAGGCACAGGACAGGCCTGCCTTCGGCCCAGACTCCTTCCTCAGAGTGGAGCAAGCGCGCCTGCCCTAGTCATCCCCTCATGTCTCCTTAGCAGCCAGGCTTCCATCTCTCCGCACAGGGAGCGGGAGACACTTGTCATGCCACCGACCTGCTGTTCGTGCCACGGCAGGCTATCCTGTTTCCCGAGCGTTTCCCGACCCCAAGGCCAACGGCTCCTCTTCTCCGGGGGCGGCGTGTTGCGCCTTCCCCACAGTTGCTCCTGGGGAGCGCAGTGACAGACGAGTGCAACCACGCTTCTCTCTCAGGCAGAGGGGATGCTAGGGCAAAGAGTATTTCGCTCCATGCGGGCATCTTCCACCGAGATGCGGAGACTGGCTCAGGCAAGCAGCAGCAGCATCCACAAACCCAACACTGATTTCCAAAGGAACGCTGTGCTTTCCCAGGGTAGATGCCCAGGCAAAGAGGCTTTCGCTGTATGCGAGTTTCGCCCACCGCGAGACTGGGCTCAGGCAAGCAGCAGCCCGCAGAACATTTCTCAGCGAAAGCTGTGCTTTCGCAGAGGCTTTGGCTTGGAGCGAACAGCACTTCGCCACTGTTTCCTCAGCAAGGCTTGGTTCGCGTCAGGGAAGAAGAGCTGCGGGAGAGCTGGTGCCACTTGGGCCTTGCTTTCCCGGGCTCCAAGTTCGCGTGCTGGTTTCACCCTGCCAGGCCGAACTTGCAGACACAGCCGGAACCCTGCAGTAGCGTGCATAGCCTAGGATGGCACCCTATGCACACTGCCATCTCCCACTGTAGGCATCGCTTGGCCTTTTACTCTGGCCCTCTGGCGGACTGGCGGACTACGACATTTCTTTGCCCACAGGAAAGGAGAGGTGACAGGCTCCCTGCACACTGCCCGTGCACTGAATAGGGAGCTTTGGGGGACTGTCCCCACCCCTTTTCCTTAAACGCCGTGCTTCCTTCAAGCTTCCACATCCTGGAGGAAGATGGCATCTGACTCCCCGTTATTTCAGGGAGCTGTTTCTGCGAGTTCAGCGTAGGCGCCTTGTGGCTAGCACATGTCTGCCCCAGGGACAGGTGGCCAAGGAGCTGCTGTCTCCATGGGCCCAGAGGCTCAGGATAGGCATGCTTTCTGCCCAGACTCCTTCTTATGAGTGGAGCACGTGCCCTGCCCTACTCATCCCCTCCTCTCTCCGTAGCAGCCAGGCTTCCGGCCCTCCGTACAGGGTGCGGGTGACACTTGTATTGCCACCGACCGCTGTGCTGCCAGGGCCGGCTCTCTTGCTTTGCAACCGTTTCCAGATCCGAAGGCCAACAGCTCCTGCTCTTCAAAACGGGCAGTGTGCTGCACCTTCCACAGACATGTTCCTGGGGAGCGCAGTTAAAGACGTGTCCCTTTCCTTAAGGCTCCTTCCACAGGCGCAACCGCGCTTCTCTCTCAGGCAGAGGGGATGCCCAGGCAAAGAGGATTTCGCTCCATGCGGGTATCTTCCACCATGCTGCGGAGACTAGCTTAGGCATTCAGCTGCAGCATCACACACATCCGATTCTGATTTCCCAACGAATGCTGTGCTTTCCCTGAGGAGATGCCCGGATAAAGAGGCTTTCGCTGTATGCGGGTTTCTCCAACCGCGAGACTGGGCTTAGGCAAGCAGCAGAAAAGTCCGCAGAACCAACTCTGATTTCCCAGCGACTGCTATGCTTTCGCAGAGGTTTTCAGCTTGGCGCGAACCGCATTCGCTGCTGCTTCCTCAGCAAGGCTTTTGTCGTTCGCTCTGTTGCGAGAGGGAAAAAGAGCCGCGGTATTGCTTGTGCCTTTTGGGCCTTGCTTTCCCGGGCTCCAAGTTCTTGCCTGGGGTTCACATTGCTAAGCCGAACTAAGCAAACGCAGTCGCAACCCTGCGGCAACATGCGTGGCCTAGGATGGCACTCTATGCACACTACCAACTCCCGGTATAGGCAACAATTGGCCTTTGGCAGTGGACCTCAGGTGGACTCGCGAACTAGGTCAATGCCTTCCTCACAGGAGAGGAGAGGCGACAGGATCCCTGAACACCGCCCGTTACTAAATGGGGAGCATTCGGGGATTGTTGCCACTCCTTTCCCGGCACACCCCCAGCCACCGACAACGCTGTCACATCTTGAAGGAAGATGGCATCTGACTGCACGTTTCTCGAGGGAGCTGTTCCTGTGAGTTCAGGGTATGGTGCCTGGTAGCAAGCCCAAGTCTGCCCTACGTACAGTTGTCCTAGGAGTTGCTGTGCCCTTGGGACCAGAGGCACAGGACAGGACGGCCCTAATCGTCCCTTCATGTCTCCTTAGCAGCCAGGCTTCATCTCCGCACAGGAAGCGGGTGACTTTTGTCTTGCTAGCGGCCTGCTGTTCCTGCAAGGGCAGGCTCTCCTGCTTCCCGACCGTTTCCAGGCCACAAGGCCAACGGCTCCTTTGCTTCTCTGGGGGCTGCTTGCTGCGCCATCCCCACATTTGGCTTTTCTCTCAAGCAGAGGGGATGCTCGTGCAAAGGGTATTTCGCTCCATGCTGGTATCTTCCACTGTGCTGCGGAGACTAGTTCAGACAAGCAGCAGCATCCACAAACACAACTCTCTGATTTCCCAACAAATGTTTTGCGTTCCCAGGGGAAATGCCCAGGCAAAGAGGATTTCGCTCCATGCGGGTTTCTTCCACCATGCTGCGTAGTGTAGCTCAGGCATTCAGCTGCAACATCACTAAACATCCGATTCTGATTTCTCAACGAATGCTGTGCTTTCCCAGAGGAGATGCCCGGCAAAGAGGCTTTCGCTGTATGCGGGTTACTCCCAATGCGAAACTGGGCTCAGAAAAGCAGCAGCAGCAGCCCGCAGAACATTTATCAGCAAATGCTGTGCTTTCCTAGAGGCTTTGGCTTGGAGGAAACAGCTTTCGCCGCTGCTTCCTCAGCAAGGCTTCAGTCGTGTCAGCGAACAAGAGCTGCGGGAGAGCAGGTGCCTCTTGGGCCTTGCTTTCCTGGGCTCCATGTTCGCGTCCTGGGTTCACCCTGCCAGGCCGAACTAAGACACAGCCACAACCCTGCAGTAGCGTGTGTAGCCTAGGATGGCACCCTATGTACACTACCATCTCTGGCGCTCAGGCGGACTCGCTGACTAGGACAGTGCTTTCCCCACAGGAAAGGAGAGGTGACTCGTTCCCTGCACACCGCCTGTACACTGAAAAGGGAGCTTTGGGGACTGTCCCCACCCCTTTTCCTTAAACGCCGTGCCTCCTCCAAGCTTCCACATCCTGGAGGAAGACGGCATCTGACTCCCCGTTATTTCAGGGAGCTGTTTCTGCGAGTTCAGCGAAGGCGCCTGGTGGCTAGCGCAGTCTGCCCCAGGGACAGGTGGCCAAGGAGCTGCTGTCTCCTTGGGCCGACGCTCAGGAAGGCATGTTTTCTGCCCAGACTCCTTCCTAAGAGTGGAGCACGCGCCCTGCCCTACTCATCCCCTCCTCTCTCCGTAGCAGCCAGGCTTCCGTCTCTCTGCACAGGGAGCGGGTGACACTTGTATTGCCACCGGCCGCTGTGCCTGCCAGGGCTGGCTCTCTTAGTTTGCAACCTTTTCCAGACCCGAAGGCAAACGGCTCCTGCTCTTCTCCTTGGGCAGCGTGCTGCACGTTCCACAGACATGCTCCTGGGGAGCGCAGTTAAAGACGTGTCCCTTTCCTTAAGGCTCTTTCCACAGGCGCAACCGCGCTTCTCTCTCAGGCAGAGGGGATGCCCAGGCAAGGAGGATTTCGCTCCATGCGGTTTTATTACACCGTGCTGAGGAGACCAGCTCAGGCATTCCGCTGCAGCATCACACACATCCGATTCTGATTTCCCAACGAATGTTGTGCTTTCCCAGAGGAGAAGCCCGGATAAAGAGGCGTTCGCTGTATGCGGGTTTCTCCAACCGCGAGACTGGGCTCAGGCAAGAGGCAGAAGAGCCCGCAGAACCGACTCTGATTTCCCAGCGACTGCTATACTTTCGCAGAGGTTTTCAGCTTGGCCTGAAACGCACTTCGCTGCTGCTTCCTCAGCAAGGCTTTGGTCATTCGCTCTGTCGTGGCAGGGAAGAAGAGCAGCGGGAAAGCTGGTGCTTCCTGGGCCTTGCTTTTCAGGGCTCCAAGTTCTCGCCCGGGGTTCACCTTGCTAAGCCGAACTAAGCAGACACAGTCACAACCCTTCCGCAGTTTGCCTGGCCTAGCATGGCACTCTATGTCTATTACCATATCCTGGGGTAGGTAAGGCTTTACCTTTTACTTCGGTGCTCAGGCAGACTCGGCCTCTAGGCCAGTGTCTTCACCACAGGAGAGAGGAGGCGACAGGATCCCTGCACACGGCCCGTGCACTGGGATGAGTACTGTGGGAGACAGTCTCCACTCCTTCCCCGGCACACCCCCTGCCACCCAAATCGCTGCCACATCTTGGTCGTAGATGGAATCTGACTGCCCGTTTTTCCATGGGGTTGTTTCAGCGAGATCCGGGTACGGCACCTGGTGGCAAGCCCAAGTCTGCCCTTGGGACAGGTGGCCAAGGAGATGCTGTCCCCTTGGGACCAGAGGCACAGGACAGGCATGCCTTCTTCCCAGACTCCTTCTTCAGAGGGGAGCACGCGCCTCTGCCCTAGTCGTCCGCTCATGTCTCCTTAGCAGCCAGGCTTCCATCTCTCCGCACAGGGAGCGGGGGACACTTGTCTTGCCACCGGCCTGCTGTTCGTGCAACGGCATGCTATTCTGTTTCCCGAGCGTTTCCCGACTCCAAGACCAACGGCTCCTTCTCTTCTCCGGGGGCGGAGTGCTAGGCCTTCCCCAGACTTGATCCTGGGGAGGGCGGTGAGAGACGTGTGCAACCACGCTTCTCTATCAGGCAGAGGGGATGCTAGGGCAAAGAGTATTTCGCTCCATGCGGGTATCTTCCAACGTGGTGCAGAGACTAGCTCAGGCAAGAAGCAGCAGCATCCCCAAACTCAACTCTGCTTTCCCAACGAATGCTGTGCTAACCCTGGGGAGATGATAAGGAAAAGAGGCTTTCGCTGTATGCGGGTTTCTCCCACAGCCAGATTGGCCTCAGGCAATCAGCAGCAGCCCGCAGAACATTTCTCAGCCAATTCTGTGCTTTCACAGAGGCTTTGGCTTGGAACGAACAGCTTTTGCCGCTACTTCCTCAGCAAGGCTTCAGTCGCGTCAGGGAAGGAGCTGTGGGAGAGCTGGTGCCTTTTGGGCCTTGCTTTCGCGGGCTCCATGTTCGCGTCCTGGGTTCACCCTGCAAGGCCGAACAAAGCAGACACAGTCACAACCCTGCAGTGGCGTGCGTAGCCTAGGATGGCACCCTATGCCCACTACCATTTCCCGATGTGTATCGCTTTGCCCTTTACTCTGGCGCTCAGGCGGACTCGCGGACTAGCCCAGTGCTTTCCCACAGGAAAGGAGAGGTGACAGGATTCCTGCACACCGCCCGTGAACTGAATAGGGAGCTTTGGGGGACTGTCCCCACCCCTTCCCCTTAAACCCCGTGCCTCCTCCAAGCTTCCACATCCTGGAGGAAGATGGCATCTGACTCCCCGTTATTTCAGGGAGCTGCTTCTGCGAGTTCAGCGTAGGCGCCTGTTGGAAAGTGCATGTATGCCCCAGGGACAGGTGGCCAAGGAGTTGCTGTCTCCTTGGGCCCAGAGTCTCAGGACAGGCACGCTTTCTGCCCAGCCTCCTTCCTAAGCGTGGAGCACGCGCCCTGCCCTACTCATCCCCTCCTCTCTCCGTAGCAGCCAGGCTTCCGTCTCTCTGCACAGGGAGCGAGTAACACTTGTATTGCCACCGGCCGCTGTGCCTGCCAGGGCCGGCTCTCCTGCTTCGCAACCGTTTCCATACCAGAAGGCCAACGGCTCCTGCTCTTCTCCCTGGGCAGCGTGCTGCACCTTCCACAGACATGCTCTTGGGGAGTGCAGTGAAAGACGTGTCCCTTTCCTTAAGGCTCTTTCCACAGGCGCAACCACGCTTCTCTCTCCGGCAGAGGGGATGCCCAGGCAAAGAGGATTTCGCTCCATCCAGGTATCTTGCACCGTGCTGTGGAGACTAGCTCAGGCATTCAGCTGCAGCATCACACACATCCGATTCTGATTTCCCAACGAATGCTGTGCTTTCCCAGAAGAAATGCCCGGGCAAAGAGGCTTTCCCTGTATGCGGGTTTCTACCACCGCGAGACTGGGCTCAGGAAGCAGTAGAAGAGCCTGCAGAACCGAGTCTGATTTCCCAGCGACTGCTATGCTTTCGCGGATGTTTTCAGCTTGGCGCGAAACGAGCTTCGCTGCTGCATCCTCCGCAAGGTTTTGGTCATTCGCTCTGTCGCGGTAGGGAAGAAGAGCCACGGGAAAGCTGGTGCCTTTTGGGCCTTGCTTTCCCGGGCTCCAAGTTCGCGCCCGGGGTTCACCTTGCTAAACCGAACTAAGCAGACACAGTCACAACCCTTCAGCGGCGTGCGTGGCCTAGCATGGCACCTATGTCTATTACCATCTCCTGGGGTAGGTAAGGCTTTGCCTTTTGCTTCGGCGCTCAGGCAGACTCGGGTTCTACGCCAGTGCCTTCACCACAGGAGAGAGGAGGCGACAGGACCCCTGCATAAGGCCCGTGCACTGGGATGGGGAACTGTGGGGGACAGTCTCCACTCCTTCCCCGGCACACCCCCTGCCACCCAAATCGCTGCCACATCTTGGTGGAAGATGGCATCTGACTGCCCGTTTCTCCATGGGGTTGTTTCTGCGAGTTCCGTGTATGGCACCTGGTGGCAAGCCCAAGTCTGCCCTTGGGACAGGTGGCCAAGGAGATGCTGTCCCCTTGGGACCAGAGGCACAGGACAGGCCTGCCTTCTGCCCAGACTCCTTCTTCACAGTGGAGCACGCGCCTCTGCCCTAGTCGTCCCCTCATGTCTCCTTAGCAGCCAGGCTTCCATCTCTCCGCACAGGGAGCGGGAGACACTTGTATTGCCACCGGCCTGCTGTTCCTGCCACGGCAGGCTATTCTGCTTCCCGACCTTTCCCGACCACAAGGACAACGGCTCCTTCTCTTTTCCTGAGGTGGCGTGCTGCGCCTTCCCCAGACATGCTCCTGGGGTGCGCAGTGACAGACGTGTGCAACCACGCTTCTCTCTCAGATCTCAAAAACACAACATAACCCTACACCTAAAGGAGATGGAGAAAGAACAAAAAAGAAAGCCTAAACCCAGCAGAAGAGGAATAATAAAGATCAGAGAAGAAATCAATGAAATAGAAAGAAATAAACAAAAACCACAAAAAAACACCACCACCAACAAAATACAATAGAACAAATCAACGAAACTAGGAGCTGGTTCTTTGAAAGAATTAATAAGATTGATAAACCCCTTTCCAGACTTATCAAAAAGAAAAGAGAAAGAACCCAAATAAATTCATGAATGAAAGAGGAGAGATCACAACCAACACCAAAGAAATACAAACAATTATAAGAACATACTATGAGCAACTCTACGCCAACAAATTCAACAATCTGGAAGAAATGGATACATTCCTAGAGACATATAAACTACCACAATTGAACCAGGAAGAAATGGGATCCTGAACAGACCCATAACGAGTACGGAGATTGAAACAGTCATCAAAAATCTCCAAACAAAAGCCCCGGGCCAGATGCTTCCCAGCGGAATTCTACCAAAAATTTAAAGAAGAATTAATTCCTAATCTCATGATACTGTTCCAAAAAACTAGAAATGGAAGGAAAACTTCCAAACTCTTTTTTTTCTGAGGCCAGCATCACCTTGATCCCAAAACCAGACAAGGATCCCATCAAAAAAGAGAACTACAAACCAATATCTTTATGAACACAGATGCGAAAATTCTCACCAAAATACTAGCCAATAGGATTCAACAGTACATTAAAATGATTATTCACCACGACCAAGTGGGATTTATTCCAGGGCTACAAGGTTGGTTCAACATCTGCAAATCAATCAATGTGATATAACACATTAATAAAAGAAAGAACAAGAACCATATGATACTCTCCAATAGATGCTGAAAAAGCATTTGGCAAAGTGCAGTGTCCCTTCCTGATTAAAACTCTTCAAAGCGTAGGCATAGAGGGCACATATTATCAATATTATCAAAGCCATCTATGAAAAACCCACTGCAAATATCATTCTCAATGGAGAAAACTGAATACTTTTCCGCTGAGGTCAGGAACACGGCAGGGATGTCCGTTATCACCACTGCTATTCAACATCGTAATAGAAGTCCTAGCCTCAGCAATCAGACAACAAAAAGAAATTAAGGGCATCCAAATTTTGCCAAATTGGCAAAAGAGAAGTCAAACTATCCCTGTTTGCAGACGATATGACACTGTATGTGGAAAACTTAAAGGACTCCACTCCAAATCTGCTATAACTTGTATAGGAATTCTGTTAAGTGTCAGAATATAAAATCAATGCACAGAAATTGGTTGCATTTTTTTAAACCAACAAGACTGAAGAAATAGAAATTAAGGAGTGAATTCCATTTACAATTGCACCCAAACCCTAAGATACCTAGGAATAAACCTAACCAAAGAGACAAAGAATCTATACTCAGAAAACTCTAAAGTACTCATGAAAGAAATTGAAGAAGACACAAAGAAATGGAAAATGTTCCATGCTCCTGTATTGGAAGAACAAATATTGTGAAAATGTCTATGCTACGTAAAGCAATCTACACATTTAATGCAATCCCTATCAAAATCCCATCCATTTTTTTCAAAGAAATGGAGCAAATCATCCTAAAATATATATGGAACCAGAAAATACCTCAAATAGCCAGAGGAATATTGAAAAAGAAAGCCAAAGTTGTTGGCATCACAATTCCAGACTTCAAGCTCTATTACAAAGTTGTCATCATCAAGATAGTAGGGAACTGTCCCCAAAACAGACATAGATCAATGGAACAGAATAGAGAGCCCAGAAATACACCCTCAACTCTATGGTCAACTAATCTTCAACAAAGCAGGAAGGAATGTCCTATGGAAAAGAGACAGCCTCTTCAACAAATGGTGTTGGGAAAATTGAAGAGCCACATGCAGAAAAATGAAGTTGGACCATTTCCTTACACCATACATGAAAATAGACTGGAAATGGATGAAGAAGCATAATGTGAGAAAGGAATCCATCAAAATCCTTGAGGAGAGAACAGGTAGCAACCTCTTTGACCTCAGCAGCAGCAACTTCTTCCTAGGAACATCGCCAAAGGCAAGGGAAGCAAGGGCAAGAATGAACTATTGGGATTTCATCAGATCAAAAAGCTTCTGTTTGCACAGCAAAGGAAACAGTTAACAAAGCCAAAAGATGACTGTCAGAAGTTATCTGGGAGAAGATATTTGCAAATGACATACCAGATAAAGGGCCACTATCTATCCAAAATCTATAAAGAGTTTATCAAACTCAACACCCTAAAAACAAATAATCCAATGAAGAAAAGGGCAGAGGACATGAACAGACATTTCTGCAAAGAATACATCCAAATGGCCAACAGACACATGAAAAAATGCTCCACATCACTCGGCATCAGGGAAATGCAAATCAAAACCAGAATGAGATACCACCTCACACCTTTCAGAATGGCTAAAATGAAAAAGTCAGTCAATGACAGATGCTGGCGAGGATGTGGAGAAAGCAACCCTCCTACACCGTATGTGGGAATGCAAGCTGGTGCAACCACTCTGGAAAACAGCGTGGAGGTGCCTCAAAAATCCAGTCATGAATTACAAAAAAAGGATATAAATTACCAAAGTCTTTGTATAATTGTAATGTACAACTGCCCATTATCGTTCAATAGTGTCGGCTTGTACAAGAACTCTATAAAAGAACTCCACTTCTAAACTGTGGAAAATATGTTCCCTTTCACCCTATATACAACTATTAAGCCATTCATTTAGCTTTTAAAATATCCACTTAATACAGGCTTTTTACTCATTTGAACAGGCAGCAGGGCTCTATTCTTATGGCTTACATCTGAAGGATAGACTTCTAGCATAAGAGGTAAAGCCCATAAAGGAGCCCAATAATAACAACAAAATACAGTTTAGTGAGCCCTTACAATCTTCCAGCTACCTTTCTGAGAATACTTCAATTAATAAAACATATAAAATACCTGACCACAAAGAGCTTACATTCTTTTGAAATATAATAGTGAAATACAGCAATAATAGAGGGGCACCTCGGTGGCTCAGTCCATTGAGTGACTGCCTCTGGCTTGGGTCATGATCTCAGGGTCCTGGGATGTAACTCCCCAGCAGGCTTTCTAGGCAGTGGGGTGTTTTCTTCTTCCTCTGCGCCCCCTCCCAATTCTCTCTCTCTCTGTCTCAAATAAGGAAATAAACCAGTAATAGAATAATGATTGATGGTTGATGGTGATAAGTGTTACAAAGAAATACAAGAAAGGTAAAAACCATTGGAGAATGCTGGGATGAAAGTTAATTTTTATTTTGTGTTGGGTGGTTATATCTCATTTATGAGATGTTATTTGCACAAAGACCCAGGGAGTGAAGGAGGGTGTTATACAAATATTAAAGGAAAAGGTAGAGCAAGTAAGTATATAGACTTTGCGTGAACAGCTGGTCTATTACTTTTGAGGAAAAGCAAGGAGGCCACTGAGGAGTTCATAGTGGTGGAGAGAGGAAGAACGTATTGATGCATGACCTTCTAGTACATTGAAATGCCTTCAGTTTTTATTTAATATGAAAGGGGAAGATACCAAAAGACTTTCAACAGCAGAATAAAGTCATCTGACTTGATTTTTAGGTTAAGTTGCTGTACAAAAATAAATTTGCAGGGAGAAAGGAGTGCAGTATGTGTGGAAGTGGGGCTATCAATCAAGTCAATAATTCAGGAACATATGATGGTGTTTTTAGCATGCTGGGTGGTAATAGAAGTGGTGAGGTATGGTTTAAATTTTGTATATATTTTGATGGTGAATATTCTGGTGAACAGGATGGGGTATGTGCAGGACAGACAACATCAACATTTATTTTACCTGAACAAACAGAAGGGTGGAGTCTTCATTCCCTGATGTGGAGAGAACTCTGAATTCAAATGTTCTTTCTGATTAAATGGCATAGTGATGATGAGGATTAAGTCAGACAGTGAAAGAGAACAGTAAGCATAGTGTTAAGCGGTAAGACATAATACATTTGAACATCAAAAAACGTTGTGTTGGATCATCTGTTTATGTGAGTAAATAAATTAACAAAGCTTCCTGGGGTTCTGATAGAGGTAAAGAAGACTACTATATGATCCAAAGGGGCACGTGCACTGAATGTTTATAGCAGCAATATCCACAATAGCCAAACTATGGAAAGAATCTAGATGTCTATCAACAAATGAATGGTATATATATATATATATATTATATATATATATTGCTACTCCTTCATTTAAAAAAAAATAAAGATGATTTAGAAATATGCTTCATGAGCTAAAGAGCTCTTTTGTTTCTTTGTCAGGATTAAATATAGAAGTGCTTTAAAAAGTAAAAGAAAAAATATGCTATATTAACACTAATCACACTATAACTTTGGTGGTTATATCAAGATAATGAAAAGTGATTTTAAAGCAAATTTCATTATCAGACATAAAGATCAAGTCAAAATTACAGAAGAGTAAAAGCATGAATTCCTCAGGGAGTATAAGAATTCTTGACTTTTAATACTTAATAACATATTTGGGGATATATAGGGAAAAACTAAGAACAAAAATCATAACTTCTACCTTAGAAATGGAAAAAAATTTCAACACCTTTAAGATTATATAGACAAATGGTCATCAAATTGGTAAGATATGTAAGACTTGAACAAAATTATCAACTAACTAGATATGCTTGATATTACAGAACACTCCCAACAACCGCAGACTACATATATCTTAAGCCATGATTTTCTTTGCAAAGGCCAACATTGATAATGTTCTAGTCATACCTCCGTGTACCAGGAAAGAAGTAGCATATTTCTTGAAAGACACAGCTATCAAAGCTCCATTGAGAAACTGTAAAGATGGAGAAGGGATTTGCAAATTATACATCTGATAATGTACATCTACTCTGATTATTAAAAAATGAATAAAAATAAAAAACCTTACTAATAACCAGAGTATCCAATTTTACATGTGAAGAAAATTATTGAAGAGACATGTCACCAAAAGGATATGGATGGCTTATAAGCACATGACAAATTTCTCAACATTTAGACATTAAAGAAATACAAATTAAAATCATAATGAGACATGCTTACATATCTATTAGAATGGCTAAAATTATCAAGGCTAATTGTACTTCGTCTGAGCTAGATTGAGAAGCAACAAAAATCTAAACTGTTGTTGGCATATATCATGATACCACCACTTTGGAAAATAGTTTGAAAATTTTTTTTAATGCAAAATATGTTGCAGTTACACAAATAGCCATTTTACTTCTAGGCTTTTAACCAAGAGAAACAAACCCTATGTTCATACTAGGTCTTGTATATGGATTTCATAGCAGCTTTATTTTTAAGAATTGAATACAGTGGAAATGTTCATCAATGTCCATCAATAGAGCAAAGACAAATTATGATCTATTCATGAAAGAGATTACTATTCAACATCAAAATGAACTATTTACAATTGGAGATTCTCAAAGTAATGATGCTGAGAAAAGAAAAGCCAGGCAACGAATAGTATATACTGTGTGATTCCATAACTATAAAAAATCTAGAAAATACAAATTTATATATAGTCACAGTCATCAAATATATTGGTGTGATTTTAGTGCCTTCTTCTGTGCTCCCATAGCTTCCTACACTTGGATCTCCGAGCATTTGTTACACCATGTGAATATATGAACTCTTTTTCTTTATTCTGTCTTACTAGAATAAGAATCCTTGAAATTTTTTGGACATTTGAACTCTCAGTTATTAGCAGAAATTCTATCACACAGTAAGTTTCTAAATATAAAAGCCAGAGTTTTACAATGACTTCTAAGCTTTTACATGATCTAGCCACTCATTTAACCTCTGTGACCTCTTTCCCTGCTACTCTTCAGTCCCTCACAGTGGCCTCCTTGCTATTCCTCAGATATGCCAGGCACGATCCAACCTTATGGCCTTCAAGATAGCCAATTCCTTGGTCTGGAGTGACCTTATTGCTGATAGTTCTGGGCAAATTCATCACCTTTCCATACCTTTGTTCAATTGTCAGCTTCATTGTAACTACCCTGATCTTCCTGTTAAAATTTTTAACTCCCCATTCCCTGCCTAACAACCTTGATTTTTCTCACCCTGATATAATTTTTCTTTTTCCCCATTGTACTCGTCATTTTTGAATGCACTATGCAATTTTTATTAAGGTTTATATCTTTTAATTGTCTCACCCATTAAAATAAAAGTTCTACAAAGCCAAGTATTTCATTTACCAGTGTAGTCTGAAGTAATATCTGCCATATAATAGGTTCAATAGACAATTGGTAAATTTCAGAAAAAATTAATGTTGAGAGTATACTGAATGTCATAAGTCATTTCAATATTTTTTTCCAAAAAATAAACTATGTAAAACATACCTTAAATTTACTTTCAAAATATTTTATAGCATATAATGGACAATATACATAAGCCTTAAAGAAACAATCATATAAATAACCATTTCATACCTACTTAAAAATTGCATAATACCACACTCCTAGATCCTCTCTCAATGCTCTAAAATAACCCTTAAAAGGAAATACATTTTTAAAAGTAACAGATTTTTTGGCAAATAATCTAATAAAATAAAAGTTTCATTCATCTATGTAGATCATAATAAATGTTTTTAATAAGCATGAAATTATAACTCTGAAGTGTGCTAAAATGAAACCACCTGCTAAGGGTGAGAGAACAAAAATAAACATCATTTTTCCAAATAAGAGGAATTTATTACCTTTGAATCAAAGCATGTGGATTTGCTCAAACTGGCAATAAAGGAATATGGAAACACAAAGCATAGAATGTCATATTTTAGATTTCTAAAAGACTTTAAAGTGAAGAGTATATATTTTTAAATGCTACATAATGCTACATAATGACAAGATGACAGGTTGTGACAAATAGCATTTTAAAAGCTCTACTCATAATGGAACGGAAGGTGTCATTTACCTATAATTTTATATATGTCATTAATTTACTATATCTGGATACAACATATTACCAAACAGATGTTCATCAAAGACTAAAACATCTTTAATGGAACATAATAATTTGAACCTACATCTATTATTCATTTTTTCGATCTAACATTTATAGTCTCGCTAAACAATTTATCAGTTGTAGACAAAATAAAAAAAATAGGATAAAAAGTCGTGTGTGGAAAAGTAGATTTTCTTTGAAATTTGCATTTAAATGAAAATATTTGCTGATATTTTTAAAACTTAAAATGTATTTTATATATACCTGACCTATCAGATGATATAAAATTTTTGGAGAAAATATGACATATTTTTTTGATCTTGGTTGAAGGTATTAATAAAGAGCAACTGTTTGTATTATTTGTATTGTGATATCTTAGTTAATAAACATGAATAGCTGGTATAAAATATGTTTTTTTTTTATTTTATTTATTTCCTTGACAGAGATCACAGGAAGGCAGAGAGGCAGGCAGAGAGAGAGGAATGGAAGCAGGCTCCCTGCTGAGATGAGAGCCCACTGTGGGACTCAATCCCAGGAACCTGGAATCATAACCTGAGCTGAAAGCAGAGATTTTAACCCACTGAGCCACCCAGGCACTCTAAAATACGTTTTTTTTTTTTTTAATATATATAGAATTATAGTTCTTGCCAAAATATGGAACTAGCTGGAACTGAATGCCTCCTTCAAAGTCAGCTCTGGAGAAATTATGCAAGTGTAATATGGAACTATTTCAGATACTAACCAAAAACAAAGAAATAATGATAAATTCCTTAAAAGACTCAAAGTTTCTCTTGACTGGTATGTTTCAAGCTCTTTTCCTGGTTTGAGGACAGTTTTTTAACAGGCCTGTCACTGTAGAAACCAGCTGGATGTTTAGAGGCTATCAGAACTGTGCAAAAACCTTGAAGGAGTAAAGACTTGAAAATTCTTTAGAGAGATTAGCTCCCTAAGGCATTATTCATCCACACATTTTCCTCCAAACAATTAAGGCTGATGGATGAGGGGCACCTGAGGGGCTCTCTCATCACGTGGGTGGTGGGTTAAGCCTCTGCCTTCATCTCAAGTCATGGTCTCTGGGTCCTGGGATCCAGCCCCACATCGGGCTCTGCTCAAAAGGAAGCCTGCTTCCCTCCCTGCTTGCCTGCCTCTCTGCTTACTTGTAATCTCTCTCTCTCTCTCTCTCTGTCCAATAAATAAATAAAATCTTTAAAAAAGGCTGATGGATGATAAATTATGAAAACTGCTCCCTCCAAATGATGCTTCTTCATAAGGATTTAAGAATTTAAAATTGTAAGAACTTAAAATTGAAACTTGATTGTAGGATTTATCTTACAGAATAAGATCAAGTGCAGGCAGTTATTATTATTTCTGAAGTATTTGTGATTCTGAATTCTTGGCCTCATTAGTAAATTTATTTTTAAATTCTCCCATGGAGTGGTGATTGGCCTTCAGTCTTTCATTGATGTACATCATTGGGTCAAATGAGATGTGTGTGCCCAGAACTATATATAATCTTCTTTGTATTTCACTGGAGATGGCATTTCTGAGTTTTGTTCAATTGAATTTGGACAGATGTTTTAATAGTCACTTCTAGAGTTGGCCCTGGAGATTATCTTCCTTTTTTTTTTTCTCTTCCCGATTCTCTGAAAAACCCTGACTAATTCACATTATCACAGTGATATCACAGTTCAAGTTTTTCCAAACACTATAGCTGCAAAATAGAAGGAAGCTACTCAGAATGTAATGCTATTGTGAATGATTGAGAAAGAAAACGTTATTATAATTAAGCTACCAGGTTTCAATGTATTTTATTGTTGCTTAGAAAATCCTAGCATACCCAGACTTTACAGAGATTTGATGATCCTAAGAGGAGCTGAACTCATGGACCAAAATAGCTATGCACATAAAAAGGACAATTACTTACCAAAAAAGATGATGTGGTTAACTTTATATGGCAATCCAAGTGTTATTGGAACAGGAATTTATAAAATAGCTTAGGGCCGCCTAGGTGGCTCAGTGGATTAAGCCACTGCCTTCAGCTCAGGTCATGATCTCAGGGTCCTGGGATCAAGTCCTGCATCAGGCTCTCTGCTCATCAGGGAGTCTGCTTCTCTCTCTCTCTCTCTCTCTCTCTCTGCCTGCCCTCCATCTACTTGTGATCTCTCTCTGTCAAATAAATAAATAAATAAAATCTTAAAAAAAAAAAGAATGACTGTACTTTTAAAAAATAGCTTAAAAGGGGCACCTGGGTGGCTCAGTGGGTTAAGCCGCTGCCTTCAGTTCAAGTCATGATCTCAGGGTCCTGGGATCAAGCCCCACATCAGGCTTTCTGCTCAGCAGGTAGCCTGCTTCCCTTCCTCTCTCTCTGCCTACTTGTGATTTCTCACTGTCAAATATATAAATAAAATATTTTTAAAAGTAGCTTAAAAGTATATGATAAAATAATGATATACATATACAAAGAAAAGAAAGATACTATACTGTGAATATAAATTAAGTGAAAATTGTTGAAATAAAGAATACAATAAATGGAGACTAAGATGAATATAGCTGTAAAATGAATAAGTGAGTTGGGAAAAACAAACAAACAAACAAATTAATGACTTCTGCCCAAATGCAGCAGAAGAGAAAAAAAATAAAGAAAATATTTAAATAAGTACTGAGATAAATTTTGGAGAATTAAAGAAAGATAAAAGATACCAGACTTAAAATGATGCCAAACATGAGAAATCAGAAACAAAACAAAACAAAACCACACACACAAAAAACCACTCATATAGGGCGCCTGGGTGACTCAGTGGGTTAAGCCGCTGCATTCGGCTCAGGTCATGATCTCAGGGTCCTGGGATCGAGTCCCGCATGGGGCTCTCTGCTCGGCGGGGAGCCTGCTTCCTCCTCTCTCTCTCTCTGCCTGCCTCTCCAACTACTTGTGATTTCTCTCTGTCAAATAAATAAATAAAATCTTTTTTAAAAAACCACTCATATATATTATGGTGAGTTTTAAGAATATCAAAAACAGAGAAGAGCATAAATGATGCCCAAGAGAAGAACAGATCACCTAAAATGTACAAGAATAATACTGACAGCAGAATTCTCAATAGTAATAGCATATAAAGGAGACAGCTGGGTGTTTGTATAGATGGAAAAGATATTTGAAACTAGATATTATACATCAAGCCAAATTGTTGATTAAATTTGAGAGCACAGTAAAAATACAATGAAGCATGTTAGGTCTTAGAACATTTATCACACAGAGACACACATTTTAGAAAACTTCCTTGGAGGACAGCTCAATTTAGATAGAGAAAACAGAATTATGTACTCAAAGGCACATTTTGAAGGAAGGATTGAATATAGTCTGCACTGCAAATATTCTTTAATCTTATGTTCTGAATTTCCTAAATTTAAGAAGTATTTGTTCAAATATTTATCTTTAAATAAACACTAGGAGACTTTTTCTTGGATTCTGTAAAATCAGTCCATTTGGATACAAATCTTTTTGTCACTGATGGAAATTTTGATAGCCCTTAACTTTGGAATGCCTAATGTATTGTTACAGCAATTGTGATTTGCCAATACATGGGTGATGTGTGTGTGTTGTGTGTGTTTATTTTTATTTTTGATGGTTTTACTCTTCTATGAGATTTTTAAGTAGATATAATTTTAATAAATTATGATTTGTTGAAATTTATCTGAGGTTATATATAATAAAATGAAATTTGTGTGAACTGAAGAAGTGCGTCTCCATTTTTTTTTTTAAGAGTAGACTGGTCTTTAAAAATTGTCCAAAGAAGTACAGTATATTCATTATTAAATTTGATAATATACAATAAAGTATTCATGGTCATATGGAACCATATCAAATTCTACTATTAATTCATATTAATAATTACCATAAGAGGAAAAAGGGATATTTTTCAAAATGAAAATTAGTGTATTTTTCAAAATATGATATAGTGTTATTCACTGAACAGAGGGAACAAATGTCAAAGTTTAACACAGTTTACAGAATGTTTTAACATAAACTGAAATTTAAATCTGACCAAATTTCACAGTTAAGTAAAATGATAGCACTTTAAATCCTTGAAAAGTGGTAAGTGACCCAAAACATTGCTTAGAAAAACAAATTTAACACTACACTAGTCTGAGATGGTTACGTTATGGTACAACTTGCCATTGTGTATCATCAAATGGTATATTTTTTTCTTTTGGTCTTGTCATTATATTTTATTTTAGCCATTCTGATAAGTGTGTAGTGTTATCTCAGTGTCATTTTAATTGCATTTCCTTGATGTCTAATTATGTCAAATTATATTATTTTGATGTTTAATGTTCTGAGCTTTCTCAGTTCAAGACCATGAAGCCACTTAGGAAAAATACAGTTGCAGATGTACTCATAGACCAACTCTTATTTAGAAATAAGAACAAACATTACTACCCATTCCAACAAAAAGTAGATTTGTTATGCAGTAGGGATTTTATAAATTACATGACACAACTTATATAGTAAGATGAAATGGGACAGGAGGCTTCTTGCAGCTAAATACAACATCATTTTAATTTCAATTTTCAGTATAATTTTTCCAAGGTATACACAGAATATATATTTAATGTAAATTGTTAACATTTTATTTTTTTTATTTTTTATTTTTTTTTAATTTTTTTTTAAAGATTCACAATAGATGGAGAGGCAGGCAGAGAGAGAGAGGGAAGCAGGCTCCCTGCTGAGCAGAGAGCCCGATGCGGGACTCGATCCCAGGACCCCGAGATCATGACCTGAGCTGAAGGCAGCGGCTTAACCCACTGAGCCACCCAGGCGCCCAATTGTGAACATTTTAAACTCTGTATATGAAAATTAATCAATTTTAAGTTTATAACAATCAAAATTAACGGAAGTTTATTTTAAATTAGTTAGCTTTCTCTGCATTGCAAGACAGAATAATCAAGAATTGGTAAGAAAAAAATAATCTCTGTAAAATTACCAGGGGTGCATTATAAAGTGTTCGGTAACCGATCAAACTCACAATTTGGATTGAATGGCAAGTGATTTTTAAAATCTGGAACTCATTGTCAATTTTTTTTTCTTCATTGTGTCTTAATAAATTACTGTGTTCATTTGCATGGAAGTGAAGAAAAATGCATGACATTTCATCTCAACACTAACACTTTTAACTGGCAACTCTGAATGTACTTTACAGCAGTGTAACAAAGTAAAGATCAATGATGTTTCATGAAATATTTGTTATAATTCTCAAGGAGATAGGGAGTTTGTGCAGAAATGCAAATCACTTTGCGACTAAACACATTGTTTATTTCAGCTAATTTTAAGAAAATATGCTAAGACTCTCTCAAAAAAGGAAGCAATGATTTAGGTTTTCCTTCAAACTCCTTATCTAATCCTGAACCAACAGCACATAGTTCAAAGAGCAACTAATTTGTGCAGCTCCAATTTACACATTTCCTAACAATGCTTAATTTAGTGGAATTTCTGTCCAATTATGTTAATTTGATGTAGTGAAAGACAAACATTCAAAAAGATCATCCTTAATTTATATAGATTGCCAAACTCTGCATTTTCTGAATGACGC
The DNA here is from genome assembly GCF_030435805.1 of Mustela lutreola. Classification (NCBI taxonomy): domain Eukaryota; kingdom Metazoa; phylum Chordata; class Mammalia; order Carnivora; family Mustelidae; genus Mustela; species Mustela lutreola. The sequence continues at coordinate 93,748,411 of NC_081292.1, forward strand.
CCAGGAAAGTATTTTCAAAAACAAACAAACAAACAATGCCAGAACCACTATTAGGTCATCTCTAGGCAGAAAGTGACTCAGAGCCTACATTACTCTCTCCCTGAAAGTATACTGTAGGCACTGAAACTACTACCCTGAGTCTGTGCTATCAAATTCCTTAAGTTAGAAAGTTTTAAAACCAGTCTGTGTGGGAGTATTTCATTTACAGATAGAGACTTGGTTGTTTATACATTTTCATACTTGATTTTTAGGGTGTAATAACTATGTTTTAAAATTCATGGTGGTTTTGAATACTGTTGGATAATTGTGCTAAAATGGTATATCCATTCCTCCTAGGAAACAGAAATTATAGAAAGGTAGTGTTTTTCAGATCTGACATCTTTGAGTCATTGCAGTTTCAGTATAAATGCAATAGGAAAAGTGACATTCATGTTTATGATATTTTCTATAAATAAATTAGAATGTACTGGAGGCCTGATATAAAGTGGGATGACTAAACTTCAGTAAGATCTTGTTTTCAATTCAAAATAAATTTTAAGTTGAATTATGCACCTCTAAGTTCAGAGACAATAAACATTAACCAACACAATTAATAAGTTCTATTTCTTGAAATTTCGGGAACATTGATAGTCTCACCTACTGGATGAACAACAGCTAAAATTTTTGGTCATGGATTCTTGCTAAAATATCACTTTCCCAAAGAAAATTAATGTTATGAATTTTCACTGATTGTTATTGATCATGAAGAATATAACAACCATGATAAAAAGAGTAGGAAAAACATGATATCTCATCTGTAAGGGCATGTGGAAAGTAGGAAATGCTAATAAAAATAACTACCATTATTTCCCAAGTTAACATAATATAACAGAACAAAAATATTTCATAACAATATTTTCTAGGCTCATTCTTTTTTTTTTAAATATATTTTTTTATTTTTTATAAACATATATTTTTATCCCCAGGGGTACAGGTCCGTGAATCACCAGGTTTACACACTTCACAGCACTCACCAAAGCACATACCCTCCCCAATGTCCATAATCCCACCCCCTTCTCCCTAACCCCCTACCCCAGCAACCCTCAGTTTGTTTTGTGAGATTAAGAGTCACTTATGGTTTGTCTCCCTCCCAATCCTATCTTGTTTCATTGATTCTTCTCCTACCCACTTAAGCCCCCATGTTGCATCACCACTTCCTCATATCAGGGAGATCATATGATAGTTGTCTTTCTCTGCTTGACTTATTTCGCTAAGCATGATACGCTCTAGTTCCATCCATGTTGTCGCAAATGGCAAGATTTCATTTCTTTTGATGGCTGCATAGTATTCCATTGTGTATATATACCACATCTTCTTGATCCATTCATCTGTTGATGGACATCTAGGTTCTTTCCATAGTTTGGCTATTGTGGACATTGCTGCTATAAACATTCGGGTACACGTGCCCCTTTGGATCACTACGTTTGTATCTTTAGGGTAAATACCCAATAGTGCAATTGCTGGGTCATAGGGCAGTTCTATTTTCAACATTTTGAGGAACCTCCATGCTGTTTTCCAGAGAGGTTGCACCAGCTTGCATTCCCACCAACAGTGTAGGAGGGTTCCCCTTTCTCCGCATCCTCGCCAGCATCTGTCATTTCCTGACTTGTTGATTTTAGCCATTCTGACTGGTGTGAGGTGATATCGCATTGTGGTTTTGATTTGTATTTCCCTGATGCCGAGTGATATGGAGCACTTTTTCATGTGTCTGTTGGCCATCTGGATGTCTTCTTTGCAGAAATGTCTGTTCATGTCCTCTGCCCATTTCTTGATTGGATTATTTGTTCTTTGGGTGTTGAGTTTGCTAAGTTCTTTATAGATTCTGGACACTAGTCCTTTATCTGATATGTCGTTTGCAAATATCTTCTCCCATTCTGTCAGTTGTCTTTTGATTTTGTTAACTGTTTCCTTTGCTGTGCAAAAGCTTTTGATCTTGATGAAATCCCAATAGTTCATTTTTGCCCTTGCTTCCCTTGCCTTTGGCGTTGTTCCTAGGAAGATGTTGCTGCGGCTGAGGTCGAAGAGGTTGCTGCCTGTGTTCTCCTCAAGGATTTTGATGGATTCCTTTCGCACATTGAGGTCCTTCATCCATTTTGAGTCTATTTTCGTGTGTGGTGTAAGGAAAGGCTCATTCTGATAACTCTTTTCTACATTCAAATTTAAAGGTTGAGGCATGTGATATATATTACACAAAAACCATCCCAAGGTATTCGTTTAAAAAAAAAAAAAACTCTTAATAAAGGACAAATCCAAAGGAATTTCTTTTCTAATTTAATTAACAAATTATAAATCGACTTACCTATTTCATCACAGTGTATCAGGCACCAATAATATTTTGTAATCATCATACCTGATGCAATAGTTACCATCTTTCAGACATACTGATCATGAACAAGCAAATAAACAAGAGCACTGTAGCTTAAGATCTACCTGCATAAATATAGGACTACTTCAGACAATCTCTTCACCACAACTTGGAGGAGGCACGGGGTTTAAGGGGAAGAAGTGGGGTAGTCCCCCATAGCTCCCTATTCAGTGCATGGGCGGTGTGCAGGTATCCTGTCACCTCTCCTTTCCTGAGGGAAAGCACTGGGATAGACCGCAAGTCCGCCTGAGCGGGCTCCATTTTCGCGTCCTGTGTTCACCTTGCTAAGCCGAACTAAGCAGACACAGCCACAACCCTGCAATAGCGTGCGTAGCCTAGGATGGCACCCTATGCATACTACCTTCTGAGGAAGTGCTATTCGCTCCAAGCCAAAGCCTCTGCGAAAGCACATCATTCGCTGAGAAATGTTCTGCGGGCTGCTTCTGCTTGCGTGAGCCCATTATCGCGGTGGGAGAAACCTGCATACAGCGACAGTCTATTTGCCCGATCATCTCCACTGGGAAAGCACAGCATTCGTTGGGAAATCTGAGTTGGGTTTGGGGATGCTGCTGCTTCTTGCCTGAGCTAGTCTCTGCACCACGTTGGAAGATACCCGCATGGAGCGAAATACTCTTTGCCCTACCATCCGCTCTGGCTGAGAGAAAAGCGTGGTTACACACGTCTGTCAGCGTGCTCCCCAGGAGCAAGTGTGGGGAAGGCGCAGCAGGCCACCCCGGAGAAGAGAAGGAGCCGTTGGCCATGGGGTCGGGAAACGCTCGAGAAGCAAGATAGCCTGCCTTTGCACGAAAAGCAGGCCGGTGGCAAGACAAGTGTCCCCCGCTCCTTGGGCGGCGAGTTGGAAGCCTGGCTGCTAAGGAGACATGAGGGGACGACTAGGGCAGCGGCGTGTGCTCCCCTCTGAGGAAGAGGTCTGGGCAGAAGGCAGGTCTGTCCTGTGCCTCTGGTCCCAAGGGGACAGCATCTCCTTGGCCACCTGTCCCAAGGGCAGACTTGGGCTTGCCACCAGGTGCCATACCCGGATCTCGCTGAAACAACCCCATGGAAAAACGGGCAGTCAAATGCCGTCTTCCACCAAGATGTGAAAGCGATGTGGGTGGCAGGGGGTGTGACGGGGAAGGAGTGGAGACTGTCCCCCACAGTTCCCCATCCCAGTGCACGGGCCGTGTGCAGGGATCCAGTCGCCTCCTTTCTCCTGTGGTGAAGGCACTGGCCTAGACCCCGAGTCTGCCTGAGCACCGAAGCAAAAGGCAAAGCCTTACGTTCCCCAGGAGATGGTAATGGGCATAGTATGCCATGCTAGGCCTCGCACGACGCTGAAAGGTTGTGACTTTGTCTGCTTAGTTCGGCTTAGCAAGGTGAACCCCGGGCGCGAACTTGGAGCCCGGGAAAGCAAGGCCCAAGAGGCACCAGCTTTCCCGCGGCTCTTCTTCCCGGCTGCGACAGAGCGAATGACCAAAGCCTTGCTGAGGAAGCAGCAGCGAAGTGGTGTTCGCGCCTAGCTGAAAACCTCCACGAAAGCATAGCAGTCGATGGGAAATCAGAGTCGGTTCTGCGGGCTCTTCTGCTGCTTGCCTGAGCCCTGTCTCGCGGTTGGAGAAATCCGCATACAGCGAAAGCCTCTTTGCCCGGGCATCTCCTCTGGGAATGCACAGCATTCGTTAGGAAATCAGAATCGGATGTGTGTGATGCTGCAGCTGAATGCCTGAGCTAGTCTCCACAGCATGGTGGAAGATACCCGCATGGAGCGAAATCCTCTTTGCCCTAGATCCCCTTTGTCTAAGAGAGAAGCACTGTTGTACATCTGAAAGGCCCTAAGGAAAGGGTCACGTCACCGAGCTCCACAGGAGCTAGTCTGGGGAAGGCGCAGCACGCCGCCCCAGGAGAAGAGAAGGAGCCGTTGGCCTTGTGGTCGGGAAACGGTCGGGAAGCAGGAGATCCTGCCGTGGCACGAACAGCAGGCCGGTTGCAAACGAGTGTCACCCGATCCCTCTGCGGAGAGACAAAGCCTGGCTCCTAAGGAGACATGAAGGGACGACTAGGGCAGGGACGCGTGCTCCACTCTGAGGAAGGAGTCTGGGCAGAAGGCAGGCCTGTCCTGTGCTTCTGGTCCCAAGGGCACAGCATCTCCTTGGACAACAGTCGGTAGGACAGACTTGGGCTTGCTACCAGGCACCATACCCTGAACTCACAGGAACAGCTCCCTCGAGAAACGTGCAGTCAGATGCCATCTTCCTCCAATATGTGACTGCGTTGTCAGTGGCTGGGGGTGTGCCGGGAAAGGAGTGGCAAAAATCCCCGAATGCTCCCCATTTAGTAACGCGCGGTGTTCAGGGATCCTGTCGCCTCTCCTCTCCTGTGAGGAAGGCACTGAACTGGTCCGCGAGTCCACCTGAGGTCCACTGCCAAAGGCAAAGTGTTGCCTACACGGGAGATGGTAGTGTGCATAGAGTGCCATCCTAGGCCACGCACGCTGCTGAAGGGTTGTGACTGTGTCTGCTTAGTTCGGCTTAGCAAGGTGAACATCGGGCGAGAACTTGGAGCCCTGAAAAGCAAGGCCCAGGAAGCACCAGCTTTCCCGCTGCTCTTCTTCCCTGCCACGACAGAGCGAATGACCAAAGCCTTGCTGAGGAAGCAGCAGCGAAGTGCGTTTCAGGCCAAGCTGAAAACCTCTGCGAAAGTATAGCAGTCGCTGGGAAATCAGAGTCGGTTCTGCGGGCTCGTCTGCCTCTTGCCTGAGCCCAGTCTCGCGGTTGGAGAAACCCGCATACAGCGAACGCCTCTTTATCCGGGCTTCTCCTCTGGGAAAGCACAACATTCGTTGGGAAATCAGAATCGGATGTGTGTGATGCTGCAGCGGAATGCCTGAGCTGGTCTCCTCAGCACGGTGTAATAAAACCGCATGGAGCGAAATCCTCCTTGCCTGGGAATCCCCTCTGCCTGAGAGAGAAGCGCGGTTGCGCCTGTGGAAAGAGCCTTAAGGAAAGGGACACGTCTTTAACTGCGCTCCCCAGGAGCATGTCTGTGGAACGTGCAGCACGCTGCCCAAGGAGAAGAGCAGGAGCCGTTTGCCTTCGGGTCTGGAAAAGGTTGCAAACTAAGAGAGCCAGCCCTGGCAGGCACAGCGGCCGGTGGCAATACAAGTGTCACCCGCTCCCTGTGCAGAGAGACGGAAGCCTGGCTGCTACGGAGAGAGGAGGGGATGAGTAGGGCAGGGCGCGTGCTCCACTCTTAGGAAGGAGTCTGGGCAGAAAACATGCCTTCCTGAGCGTCGGCCCAAGGAGACAGCAGCTCCTTGGCCACCTGTCCCTGGGGCAGACTGCGCTAGCCACCAGGCGCCTTCGCTGAACTCGCAGAAACAGCTCCCTGAAATAACGGGGAGTCAGATGCCGTCTTCCTCCAGGATGTGGAAACTTGGAGGAGGCACGGCGTTTAAGGAAAAGGGGTGGGGACAGTCCCCAAAGCTCCCTTTTAAGTGTACAGGCGGTGGGCAGGGAACCAGTCACCTCTCCTTTCCTGTGGGGAAAGCACTGTCCTAGTCAGCGAGTCCGCCTGAGCGCCAGAGTAAAAGGCCAAGCGATGCCTACACTGGGAGATGGTAGTGTACATAGGGTGCCATCCTAGGCTACACACGCTACTGCAGGGTTGTGGCTGTGTCTGCTTAGTTCGGCCTGGCAGGGTGAACCCAGGACGCGAACATGGAGCCCAGGAAAGCAAGGCCCAAGAGGCACCTGCTCTCCCGCAGCTCTTCTTCCCTGACAGGACTGAAGCCTTGCTGAGGAAGCAGCGGCGAAAGCTGAAAGCTGTTTGCTCCAAGCCAAAGCCTCTAGGAAAGCACAGCATTTGCTGATAAATGTTCTGCGGGCTGCTGCTGCTGCTTTTCTGAGCCCAGTTTCGCATTGGGAGTAACCCGCATACAGCGAAAGCCTCTTTGCCGGGCATCTCCTCTGGGAAAGCACAGCATTCGTTGGGAAATCAGAATCGGATGTTTAGTGATGTTGCAGCTGAATGCCTGAGCTACACTACGCAGCATGGTGGAGGAAACCCGCATGGAGCGAAATCCTCTTTGCCTGGGCATTTCCCCTGGGAACGCAAAACATTTGTTGGGAAATCAGAGAGTTGTGTTTGTGGATGCTGCTGCTTGTCTGAACTAGTCTCCGCAGCACAGTGGAAGATACCAGCATGGAGCGAAATACCCTTTGCACGAGCATCCCCTCTGCTTGAGAGAAAAGCCAAATGTGGGGATGGCGCAGCAAGCAGCCCCCAGAGAAGCTAAGGAGCCGTTGGCCTTGTGGTCGGGAAACGGTCGGGAAGCAGGAGAGCCTGCCCTTGCAGGAACAGCAGGCCGGTAGCAAGACAAATGTCACCCGCTTCCTGTGTGGAGATGAAGCCTGGCTGCTAAGGAGACATGAAGGGACGACTAGGGCAGGGACGCGTGCTCCACTCTGAGGAAGGAGTCTGGGCAGAAGGCAGGCCTGTCCTGTGCCTCTGGTCCCAAGGGCACAGCAACTCCTAGGACAACTGTACGTAGGGCAGACTTGGGCTTGCTACCAGGCACCATACCCTGAACTCACAGGAACAGCTCCCTCGAGAAACGTGCAGTCAGATGCCATCTTCCTTCAAGATGTGACAGCGTTGTCGGTGGCTGGGGGTGTGCCGGGAAAGGAGTGGCAACAATCCCCGAATGCTCCCCATTTAGTAACGGGCGGTGTTCAGGGATCCTGTCGCCTCTCCTCTCCTGTGAGGAAGGCATTGACCTAGTTCGCGAGTCCACCTGAGGTCCACTGCCAAAGGCCAATTGTTGCCTATACCGGGAGTTGGTAGTGTGCATAGAGTGCCATCCTAGGCCACGCATGTTGCCGCAGGGTTGCGACTGCGTTTGCTTAGTTCGGCTTAGCAATGTGAACCCCAGGCAAGAACTTGGAGCCCGGGAAAGCAAGGCCCAAAAGGCACAAGCAATACCGCGGCTCTTTTTCCCTCTCGCAACAGAGCGAACGACAAAAGCCTTGCTGAGGAAGCAGCTGCGAATGCGGTTCGCGCCAAGCTGAAAACCTCTGCGAAAGCATAGCAGTCGCTGGGAAATCAGAGTTGGTTCTGCGGACTTTTCTGCTGCTTGCCTAAGCCCAGTCTCGCGGTTGGAGAAACCCGCATACAGCGAAAGCCTCTTTATCCGGGCATCTCCTCAGGGAAAGCACAGCATTCGTTGGGAAATCAGAATCGGATGTGTGTGATGCTGCAGCTGAATGCCTAAGCTAGTCTCCGCAGCATGGTGGAAGATACCCGCATGGAGCGAAATCCTCTTTGCCTGGGCATCCCCTCTGCCTGAGAGAGAAGCGCGGTTGCGCCTGTGGAAGGAGCCTTAAGGAAAGGGACACGTCTTTAACTGCGCTCCCCAGGAACATGTCTGTGGAAGGTGCAGCACACTGCCCGTTTTGAAGAGCAGGAGCTGTTGGCCTTCGGATCTGGAAACGGTTGCAAAGCAAGAGAGCCGGCCCTGGCAGCACAGCGGTCGGTGGCAATACAAGTGTCACCCGCACCCTGTACGGAGGGCCGGAAGCCTGGCTGCTACGGAGAGAGGAGGGGATGAGTAGGGCAGGGCACGTGCTCCACTCATAAGAAGGAGTCTGGGCAGAAAGCATGCCTATCCTGAGCCTCTGGGCCCATGGAGACAGCAGCTCCTTGGCCACCTGTCCCTGGGGCAGACATGTGCTAGCCACAAGGCGCCTACGCTGAACTCGCAGAAACAGCTCCCTGAAATAACGGGGAGTCAGATGCCATCTTCCTCCAGGATGTGGAAGCTTGAAGGAAGCACGGCGTTTAAGGAAAAGGGGTGGGGACAGTCCCCCAAAGCTCCCTATTCAGTGCACGGGCAGTGTGCAGGGAGCCTGTCACCTCTCCTTTCCTGTGGGCAAAGAAATGTCGTAGTCCGCCAGTCCGCCAGAGGGCCAGAGTAAAAGGCCAAGCGATGCCTACAGTGGGAGATGGCAGTGTGCATAGGGTGCCATCCTAGGCTATGCACGCTACTGCAGGGTTCCGGCTGTGTCTGCAAGTTCGGCCTGGCAGGGTGAAACCAGCACGCGAACTTGGAGCCCGGGAAAGCAAGGCCCAAGTGGCACCAGCTCTCCCGCAGCTCTTCTTCCCTGACGCGAACCAAGCCTTGCTGAGGAAACAGTGGCGAAGTGCTGTTCGCTCCAAGCCAAAGCCTCTGCGAAAGCACAGCTTTCGCTGAGAAATGTTCTGCGGGCTGCTGCTTGCCTGAGCCCAGTCTCGCGGTGGGCGAAACTCGCATACAGCGAAAGCCTCTTTGCCTGGGCATCTACCCTGGGAAAGCACAGCGTTCCTTTGGAAATCAGTGTTGGGTTTGTGGATGCTGCTGCTGCTTGCCTGAGCCAGTCTCCGCATCTCGGTGGAAGATGCCCGCATGGAGCGAAATACTCTTTGCCCTAGCATCCCCTCTGCCTGAGAGAGAAGCGTGGTTGCACTCGTCTGTCACTGCGCTCCCCAGGAGCAACTGTGGGGAAGGCGCAACACGCCGCCCCCGGAGAAGAGGAGCCGTTGGCCTTGGGGTCGGGAAACGCTCGGGAAACAGGATAGCCTGCCGTGGCACGAACAGCAGGTCGGTGGCATGACAAGTGTCTCCCGCTCCCTGTGCGGAGAGATGGAAGCCTGGCTGCTAAGGAGACATGAGGGGATGACTAGGGCAGGCGCGCTTGCTCCACTCTGAGGAAGGAGTCTGGGCCGAAGGCAGGCCTGTCCTGTGCCTCTGGTCCAGAGGGGACAGCATCTCCTTGGCCACCTGTCCCAAGGGCAGACTTGGGCTTGCCACCAGGTGCCATACCCTGACTCGCAGAAACAACCACATGGAGAAATGGGCAGTCAGATGCCGTCTTCCACCAAGATTTGGCAGCGATGCGGGTGGCAGGGGGTGTGCCGGGGAAGGAGTGGAGGCAGTCCCCCATAGTTCCCCATCCCAGTGCACGGGCCTTGTGCAGGGATCCTGTCGCCTCCTCTCTAAACTGGGAAAGCACAGCATTCGCTGAGAAATCAGAGTCTGTACTGTGGGCTGCTGCTGTTAGTTGCCGGAGCCCAGTCTCACAGTGGGAGAAACCCGTATACAGCGAAAGGCTCTTTGGGCATCTCATCTGGGAAAGCACAGCATTCGTTGGGAAATCATAGTTGGGTTTGGGGATGCTGCTGCTGCTTGCCTGGGCTAGTCTCCACAGCTCGTTGAAATAAACCCGCATTGAACGAAATACTCTTTGCCCGGTCATCCCCCTCTGCCTGAGAGAGCGCCTGTCGAAACAGCTTTAAGGAAAGGGACACGTCTGTTACCGCGCTCCCCAGAAGCATGTCTGCATAAGGCGCAGCACGCCGCCCCCGGATAAGAGAAGGAGCCGTTGGCTTTGCTGTCGGGAAACGGTGGTGAAGCAGGAGAGCCTGCCATGGCAGGAACAGCAGGCAGGTGGCAAGACAAGTGTCACCCGCTCCCTGTGCGGATAAAATGAAGCCTGGATGCTGAGACACGAGGGGACGACTAGGGCAGGCGCACGTGATCCTCTCTGAGGAAGGAGTCTGGGCAGAAGGCAGGCCTGTCTGGTGCCTCTGGTCCCAAGGGGACAGCATCTCCTTGGCCACCAGTCCCTAGGGCAGACTTGGGTTTGCCACCAGGCGCAATACCCGGAACTCACAGAAACAGTTCCCTGGAGAAACAGGCAGTCACAGGCCTTCTTCCTCCAAGATGTGGCAGCGTTCGCGGAGGCACAGGGTTTCTGGGGAAGGAGTGGGGGACAGTCCCCCACATCTCCCCATCCCAGTGCATGGGCGGTGTTCAGGGATCTTTCCTCTCCTTTCCTGGTGGAAGGCACTGGCCTAGTCCCCGAGTCTGCCTGCGCGCCAGATCAAAAGGCCAAGTCACCAGGAGACGGTAGTGTGCATAGAGTGCAATCCTAGGCCACACATGCTGCTGCAGGGTTGTGGCTCTGCTTAGTTTGGCCTGGCAGTGTGAACCCAGGGCGGGAACATGGAGCCCAGGAAATCAAGGCCCAAGAGGCACCAGCTCTCCTGCAGCTTTTTCTCTTAAGCGACAGAGCTAACGCCCAAAGCCTTGCTGAGGAAGCAGAGGCGAAGTGCAGTTCGCGCCTAGCCCAAAACCTCTGCAAAAGCAGAGCAGGCGCTGGGAAATCAGAGTCGGTTCTGTGGGCTGCTGTCGCTGCTTGCCTTAACCTAGTATTCACAGCACGGTGGGAGAAACCCGCATAGAGCAAAAGCCTCTTTGTACGTGCATCCCCTCTGGGAAAGCACAGCATTCGTTGGGAAATCCGTGTCAGTTCTATGGGATGCTGATGCCGCTTGCCTGAACATAGTCTCCGAAGCATGGTGGGAGAAACCCGTTTGGAGCGAAATCCTCTTAGCCTGGTCATCCCCTCTGCCTGAGAGAGAAGCGTGGCTGCGCCTGTGGAAACAGCCTTAAAGAAAGGCACACGTCTGTCACTGTGCTCCCCAGGAACATGTCTGGGAAAGGCGCAGCAATGCCGCCCTGGGAGAAGAGGAGCCATTGGCCTTGTTGTCGGGAAACGGTCGTGAAGCAGGAGAGCCTGCCATGGCAGGAACAGCGGGCGGGTGGCAAGACAAGTGTCACCACAGCCTATGATGACACTTTTGAGTCAAGGTTCATCTACTCCACAGATGAGACTGTAAAATTTTTAAAGGCAACGTGTTTAAAGGCAACATCATGAAAGAAGGTTTGGTGGATTGCTTTGATTTTCTATTCATGGTATCAGATGAGTTTAAGGGAGCATAATCCAATAAAAAACTTAAAATTAATTTTAAAAAATAAGAAAAAAACATTTTAATGTCTTTGCCTTTGTGGTTCCTGCAAATGAAACTACAAGAAAGGACTGAGAACATTTTCTTTTTTTCTATTTGTTTTTCTTCAATTTGGACCTCCTCCTTAGGTCTCTGATCAAAGAATGCTTACACAGACGCTGTAGTGTAGAAAGGACAAAATATCACATTACAAAATATTCCATTCCTATCTTTTTGTATACCCAGAACAATAAGTTAATATATGTGCTGCCAAAGGAGCACACCAGAGCAATAAGTTAAATGAAGATTGTACTGGGAATATAAAACAATTATTCCATAAAATGAGTGGGTTTTGAATGGGACATGAAGGGAGGACTTGTGAGTTAGGAAAAAGTATATATATAAAGACTTAATGAAGGTTTAATTAAGGCATAACAACTATGCTGTATTCCTGAAATATATTAAAATGATGATATGGAAATACCTCACAGAGTAACATCAAAGCACCTCTGTTAATCCTTTCTACTAACAGCTGTTCCTCTTTGTTTCACTTTACATAACATGTGATGGATTGACATTTGTAGAAATTAGGAGGAAACATGGAAGAAAGTGAACAATTAGAAAGGATCAAAATACACTAATAAACCAGGTAAATAACCAGTGAGTATTATTATAGTAAATATATGCACATTTATAAACTGAGAATTTTCAGGAGTGACAGCCAATGTAGAAAATCGAGATGGTGTTATAGAAAATTCCATAAAACCCTTTGCATTAGTTTAACAGCCTGGTATAATATTTAGAAACCTGTGTAATTTTTTTGAGCAGTTAAGCATAGAAAAACATGGCTGAAATAATGACAAACACTTAACATTTACTTAAATTTTTGTTTATTTTTATCCTTTAATGCCCATATTGTGTTCATAATGTCCTAAGTATTTGTGGTTGTTAGAGCAAAGTAAATTTGAAAATTTCCTTGGAGAGGGCTAATGGTATCTGTTTGTAAAACAAAACAAAACAAAAACACAGGGCACCTTTCCTATGGTTGTGAGCTGCCCTTCCCTTACTGCTCAATGCATTTTCATTAACACCCACCTCACAGTCCATAGGCAGCCATCTGTGTTCCCGTCTTGAAGAAATTTTATCCTACAAGTCTTTCCTCATGACACTGTTGCCTATTACATAAATCAAACAGAAATTCAACCTCTTGGAATGGAATCAGAAACCCACAAAGCTGACTGCTGTCAGGACTCATAAGTAAGGCAATTAATAAATTTATTATTTAGGAGAGGAGTTGTTTGCTTTCCAAAAATCCATGCAAAATTGGAATGTTATCCAGAGTGTATATCAAACTAACTAAGCTAAAGGTGTCTTTTTATCTCAGGTTCACCCATTTGACAATCATTATATTTTCTCCTTTATCTCTGGTTTGGTCAGCTATGTTAGTGTCAGAACACTTAATTCATTCAGTAAATCAACAAAGACCTATTTAGTACTAATTTTTTGTGGGTGGGATGAATAAGACAAATATCTGCCACAATGGAGCATATGATCTAGAGTTTAAAATTCATATTTGAATTACTTACATACCACCACATACATGAATTACATACTTACCACCACACTTATAAAATTGATGATGTTAAGGAGAAGACCTTAATATTAAAAGCAATAAAATTGATATGTCTATTAGTAGAAATAAAAAATAGTCGTATATTAACTAAAGTAAAATTTAGGGCTCCCTGGGCGACTCAATCGGTTAAGCAGCTGCCTTTGGCTCAGGTCATGATCCCAGGGTCCTCGGATTAAGACCTGCATCGGGCTCACTGCTGGGTAATAAGCCTGCCTCTTGATCTTCCTCTGCCTGCCACTCTGCCAACTTGAGCTCTCTCTCTCTCTCTCTCTGTCAAATAAACAAATAAAATCTTTAAAAAAAAAAGATAAATATAAAGTAACACTTACTGGCGATTTGGGGATGGTGATGTCATCAAGATGGCAACATGGATGCATGGATGGCTCCTTATTTATTGCAAAAGGTAAATGTATAGTCAAAACCAGATTCTCTAATATTGTAATGGTGATATATAAATCATTTACTAGTCTAGTTTAAAAGTTAAAAAAAACAAGCCTATTAAAAATAACTATAACTGCAATCATTTGTTATTGAAAGTACAATATAAAAATGATCTAAAATGTAAAAACATCAATAACCTATTGTTATAGGAGAAGTATAATTTTTCTGTACACTATTGAAGTTCAGTTGTTTTCAACATAAAATGGAATGTTATAAGTAACGTATTTTATAAAAGCTTAATGGTAAATATAAAAATATGTAGTAGATACACAAAATATTTTGATAAAGAAGTTAAAACATACTGCCACAAAAAGTCATCAGATTACAAACAAAGAGAACAAGACAGGAAATAAAGAGCAGAGCATCTACAAAAGAGAAACAAAACAGATAAACACTGGGGAAAGAAAAAAATATATTTTTTAAAAGGAGGGGAAGGCAAACCATAATACACTTAACTATAAGTAACAAACTGTTTCTGGAGGGGAGATGGGCAGGGGAATGGGCTGTCAGTAATAATTATTAGGAGGTCACTTGTGATGAGCATTGACTGTTATATGTAAATGGTGAATTACTAAATTCTACTCCTGAAACTAATATTACACTATATATTAACTAAAATTTAAATAAATCATGAAATATAAAAAGAATGAAAGGCAATAGTTAAGTCCTTACCTATCCATAATTACTTTAACTGTAAGTGAATGGAATCATCAGTTGGAAGACATAGGCTAGAATAGCTTAAAAAAACAAACAAAAAACACAAGATCCAACAATATGTTGCCTATAAAAGAATCACTTTAGCTTTAAGGACACACATGGGCAGAGAGTAAAGGGATGGAAAAACATATTCCAAGCTAATGATAACAAAAGAAAACAAGGGTGGCAATAACTATAACAGACAAAATAGGGTTTGTATAAGCTAAAAATCACCACAGGAGTCAAAGAAGGTCATTATACAATAAGAAAAGTGTCATCAATTCATCAATACAGTAATTGTAAATATCATGTACCTAATATTGAGCCACATAAATATATAAAACAAATACTAACAAAACAAAAAGGAGAAATAAATAGCAATACAATAATATCTGGGGACAATAATACCCCACTCTTACCTATGGATAGATCATCCAGACAGAAAATCAATAAGAAAATAGTGAATTTAAACACTATGCCTGGACAACTGGGTGGCTCAGTCAGTTAAGCCTTTGCCTTTGGCTCAGGTCGTGATCCCAGGGTCCTGAGATAGAGTCCCACATTGGGCTCCCTGCTCAGGAGGGGGTCTTCTCACTCTGTCTCTGCCCTTACACCTTGCTCATTCTCTCTGCCCTGCTCTCTCTCAAACAAACAAACAAAACAAACAAACAAACAAACAAGAAATATGTCAAATGAACCTAACATATTTACAGGATATTCCATCCAATAGTATAATAATAAATATTCTTCTCAAACACACGTGGAAAATTTTCTAGGATAGATTACATTTTAAACCACAAAACAAGAGTCCCCACAAAATCAATAATATAGAAAGCATATCGAGTATATTTCCAGCCAAAATAATATGAAACTAGAAATCAATACAGAAGGAAATTTGGAAAATTTACAAAACACAGACATACACATTTTTAAACAAACAAAAAATCAAGAAAAGAAGACAAAGTGGGAATAAAAAATACATCTTGAGGAAAATAAAAAAATATATACCAAAACATTATGAGAAGCAGCAAAGCAGTTATAAAAGGAAATTTTATAGCTATAAATGTATATAAAAAAGATTTCAAATAAAGAACTTATTATAACAGCTCAAAAAAACTACAAAAAGAACAAAGTAAACTTAAAAGTAGCAAAAGGAAGGAAAAAATAAAAATTAGGGCAAATATAAATGAAATATAGAATTAAAAATCTAGAAAGTTTTTTTTTAAATGGTAAATAAAATTAAACTTGGTAATGGTAAATTGAAAAAAAGACAGCTAGACTAACTCAGAAAAAGAGAGAAGACTCAATAAAATCAGAAATGAAAAAGGAGACATTATAACAGATACCATAGAAATATAAAGGATAAAAGACAGTTAAATGCCAGCGAATCAAAAGCCTAGAGGAAATGGACAAATTCCTAGGCACATACAACCTATCAAGACTGAATCATAAGGACATAAAAAATGTGAACAGACCAATAAGGGGTAAGGAGATTGAATCTGTAATAAAAACCTACTAACAAATAAAAGTCCAGAATCAGATGATTTCCACAGTGAATTCTACCAAACATTTTAAGGCAAAAAATACAAATACTTTTTAAACCTTTCCCAAAAAGTTGAAGAGGTTGAAATACTCTGAGGCACATTTTACAAGCCAGCATTATCTTGATATCAAAACCAGACAGGAGCACTACAAAAGCAAAACAAAACAAAACAAAAACAAACAAACAAACAAAAAAACCAAAGCAGCAACAAAAAGAACTACTGGATAATATCCCTGATAAATAAAAATGTAAAAATTCTCTACAAAATGCTACAAAACTGAATTCACCAGCACATATCAGTAAATGTGATGCATTATATTAATAGAATGATCAATAAAAACTCATATGATCAACTCAATATATGCAGAAAAGGCATTTGACAAAATTCAACACCCTTTCATAATAAAAATACTCACCAAACTGGGTACAGAAAGAATACACATCAAAATAATAAAAACCACATATTCCGTGGAAGGATTCAAGATGGCGGAGAAGTAGCAGGCTGAGACGACATCAGGTAGCAGAAGATCAGCTAGATAGCTTATCTAACCATTGTAAACACCTACAAATCCAATGGGAGATCAAAGAGAAGGAGAGCAACAATTCTAGAAACAGAAAATTGATCACTTTCTGAAAGGTAGAACTGGCAGAAAAGTGAACCCGAAGAACAGGAAGGTAGACCGTGGGGGGGGGGGGTGGGCAGCTCCTGGCAAGCGGTGGAGCAATGGAGCACAAAATCAGGACTCTTTAAAAGTTTGATCCACTGAGGGATATCACCCCAGAGGCTAATCCAGAGTGAAGCCCAAGAGGGGTCAGCATAGTCCCAGGTCCCTCAGGGTCACAGAAGGACCAGGGTTATCTGAGTGTCACAGAACTCACAGGTATTAGAGTGGGGAAGCCGGCTACAGAGACAAAGCTGAGGAGTGAGCTCTCAACCCAGGGTTACTTTGAACCAGGCATAGGCAGGATGAGCTTGGAGCACAGCCAAGGGCCAGGGAGACGGGAGTAATTGAGCTCTTTTCTCCAAGCATGGCCAGAGGCCAGGGAGATGAGAATGACCAAGGACTTTTCTCCAAGTACGAGTGACAGAGTGCTTTTCTTCAAGCATGGCCAGAGGCCGGGAAGATGGGAGTGATTAAGCACCTTTCTCTAAGTGTGCACTGAGGAGTGGGGCCCTGAGCTCTCCACTCCTCTGGGCAGGATTGTGAGACCGCCATTATTCCATCATCCAGAACTCTACGGAAAGCCTCCAGGGAACAAAAGCTCCCGGATTACTTAGCCTTACCCCAGGTAAGGGCAGGACAAATCCATCTCGGGCAAAGACACTTGAGAATCAATACAACAGGCCCCTTCCCCAGAAGACCAACAAGAAACCCAGCCAAGATCAACTTCACTTAGTAAGGAGAACAGTGGAATTCCAGAGGAGGAGAATGCAGAACAAGGAGTTCGTGGCTTTCTCCCAATGATTCATTAGTCTTGCAGTTATATTTTTTTTCTTTTTTCTTCTGCTAATTTTTTTAACTTTTACCCTTTCCTCTTTTAATGATTTTTTAAACTAGTTTATTTTTAAAATACCTTACAAAAAATAATAATCTATTTTGAACCTTCATTATTATAGTCATAATTTATCCTCCATTGTACCTAACTATATATTTTTTTACACATAGGGTTTTTTCTTCTAAAAAATTTGGGGTATAACTTCTCCTAATAGAACAAAATATACCCTAAATCTAGCTCCAAGATTGTTCTAGTGTCCAGCCTGTGCAAATTCTCTCCAGTTTATTTTTCTTTATTGTCCCAACCAACTTGCTCTATCAACTTATTTTTTAGAAATTAAATTTTTTTCTCATTTTTTTAAGATTTTATTTATTTATCAGAGGGGGGGAGAGAGTGAGCACAGGCAGACAGGAAGGCAGGCAGAGGCAGAGGGAGAAGCAGGCTCCCTGCCGAGAAAGGAGCCCGGTGTGGGACTCGATCCCAGGACGCTGAGATCATGACCTGAGCTGAAGGTAGTTGCTTAACCAACTGAGCCACCCAGGCATCCCTTTTTTTCTCATTTTTATAGGTTTATTCCATCCCTTCACTGTGCCTACCCTTATATGTTTTTCATCCTTTAAAATCTTGGGAGGTAGTTTCTTCTAAGAGACCCAAAAACTCCCAAAATTAAGTGAGTGACCCTGTTCTAGTCACAAGTCTAGTATATATATATATATTTTCTTTTTTAATACTTTTTCCTTGTTTTCATTTTTTTAAAACCTTTTTTCCCCCCTTGAACTTCTTTTTTATCCCCTTTCGTTCTCCCACAACTTGGGTCTCTTCTGATTTGGTTGAAGCACATTTTCCTGGGGTCTTTACCACTCTTTTAGCATTTTATTTGCTGCTTTACATATTCTTATCTGCTCAAAATAACAAGGTGGAAAAACTCACCACAAAAAAACGAACAGGAGGCAGTACCAAAGGCTAGGGACCTAATCAAAACAGACATTGGTAATATGACAGAACTAGAGTTTAGAATGACAACTCTCAAGGTTCTAGCTGGGCTCGAAAAAGGCATGGAAGTTATTAGAGAAACCCTCTCCAGAGAGATAAAAGCCCTTTCTGGAGAAATAAAAGAACTAAAATCTAACCAAGTTGAAATCAAAAGAGCTATTAATGAGGTGCAATAAAAAATGGAAGTTCTGGGGGAGGAGTCAAGATGGCGGAGAAGTAGCAGGCTGAGACTATTTCAGCTAGCCGGAGATCAGCTAGATAGCTTATCTAAAGATTGCAAACACCTGAAAATCCATCGGCAGATCGAAGAGAAGAAGAACAGCAATTCTGGAAGCAGAAAAACAACCACTTTCTGAAAGGTGTTTTCTTATTTTTAAATTCTTTTCTTTTCTTTTTTCTCTTTTTTCTTTTTTTTTCTTTCTTCCTTTTTGAACCTCTTTTTATCCCCTTTCTCCCCCCTCATGATTTTGGATCTCTTCTAATTTGGTTAAAGCATATTTTCCTGGGGTTGTTGCCACCCTTTTAGTATTTTACTCGCCCCTTCATATACTCTTACCTGGACAAAATGACAAGACGGAAAAATTCAACAGAAAAAAAAGAACAAGAGGCAGTACCAAAGGCTAGGGACCTAATCAATACAGACATTGGTAATATGTCAGATCTAGAGTTCAGAATGACAATTCTCAAGGTTCTAGCCAGGCTCGAAAAAGGCATGGAAGATATGAGAGAAACCCTCTCGAGAGATATAAAAGCCCTTTCTGGAGAAATAAAAGAACTCAAATCTAAGCAAGTTGAAAACAAAAAAGCTATTAATGAGGTGCAATAAAAAATGGAGGCTCTCACTGCTAGGATAAATGAGGCAGAAGAAAGAATTAGTGATATAGAAGACCAAATGACAGAGAATAAAGAAGCTGAGCAAAAGAGGGACAAACAGCTACTGGACCACGAGGGGAGAATTCGAGAGATAAGTGACACCATAAGATGAAACAACATTAGAATAATTGGGATTCCAGAAGAAGAAGAAAGAGAGGGGGGAGCAGAAGGTATACTAGAGAGAATTATTGGGGAGAATTTCCCCAATATGGCAAAGGGAATGAGCATCAAAATTCAGGAGGTTCAGAGAACGCCCCTCAAAATCAATAAGAATAGGCCCACACCCCGTCACCTAATAGTAAAATTTAAAAGTCTCAGTGACAAAGAGAAAATCCTGAAAGCAGCCCGGGAAAAGAAGTCTGTAAAATACAATGGTAAGAATATTAGATTGGCAGCTGACTTATCCACAGAGACCTGGCAGGCCAGAAAGAGCTGGCATGATATTTTCAGAGGATTAATGAGAAAAACATGCAGCCCAGAATACTATATCCAGCTACGCTATCATTGAAAATAGAAGGAGAGATTAAAAGCTTCCAGGACAAACAACAACTGAAAGAATTTGCAAACACCAAACCAGCTCTACAGGAAATCTTGAAAGGGGTCCTCTAAGCAAAGAGAGAGCCTACAAGTGGTAGATCAGAAAGGAACAGAGACCATATACAGTAACAGCCACCTTACAGGCAATACAATGGCCCTAAATTCATATCTCTCAATAGTTACCCTGAATGTTAATGGGCTAAATGCCCCTGTCAAAAGACACAGAGTATCAGAATGGATAAAAAAACAAAACCCATCTATATGTTGCCTCCAAGAAACACATTTTAAGCCCGAAGACACCTCCAGATTTAAAGTGAGGGGGTGGAAAAGAATTTACCATGCTAATGGACATCAGAAGAAAGCAGGAGTGGCAATCCTTATATCAGATCAATTAGATTTTAAGCCAAAGACTATAATAAGAGATGAGGAAGGACACTATATCATACTCAAAGGGTCTGTCCAACAAGAAGATTTAACAATTTTAAATATCTATGCCCCCAACGTGGGAGCAGCCAACTATATAAACCAATTAATAACAAAATCAAAGAAACACATCAACAATAATACAATAATAGTAGGGGACTTTAACACTCCCCTCACTGAAATGGACAGATCATCCAAGCAAAAGATCAGCAAGGAAATAAAGACCTTAAACGACACACTGGACCACATGGACATCACAGATATATTCAGAACATTTCATCCCAAAGCAACAGAATACACATTCTTCTCTAGTGCACATGGAACATTCTCCAGAATAGATCACATCCTCGGTCCTAAATCAGGACTCAACCGGTATCAAAAGATTGGGATCATTCCCTGCATATTTTCAGACCACAATGCTCTAAAGCTAGAACTCAACCACAAAAGTAAGTCTGAAAAGAACCAAAATACATGGAGACTAAACAGCATCCTTCTAAAGAATGAATGGGTCAACCGGGAAATTAAAGAAGAATTGAAAAAAATCATGGAAACAAATGATAATGAAAATACAACGGTTCAAAATCTGTGGGACACAACAAAGGCAGTCCTGAGAGGAAAATATATAGCGGTACAAGCCTTTCTCAAGAAACAAGAAAGTTCTCCGGTACACAACCTAACCCTGCACCTAAAGGAGCTGGAGAAAGAACAAGAAAGAAACCCTAAGCCCAACAGGAGAAGAGAAATCATAAAAATCAGAGCAGAAATCAATGAAATAGAAACAAAAAAACAATAGAACAAATCAATGAAAGTAGGAGCTGGATCTTTGAAAGAATTAATAAAATTGATAAACCCCTGGCCTGACTTATCAAAAAGAAAAGAGAAAGGACCCAAATAAATAAAATCATGAATGAAAGAGGAGAGATCACAACTAACACCAAAGAAATACAAACTATTATAAGAACATACTATGAGCAACTCTACGGCAATAAATTCGACAATCTGGAAGAAATGGATGCATTCCTATAAACATATAAACTACCACAACTGAACCAGGAAGAAATAGAAAGCCTGAACAGACCCATAACCAGTAAGGAGATTGAAACAGTCACCAAAAATCTCCAAACAAACAAAAGCCCAGGGCCAGACGGCTTCCTGGGGGAATTCTACCAAACATTTAAAGAAGAACTAATTCCTATTCTCCTAAAACTGTTCCAAAAAATAGAAATGGAAGGAAAACTTCCAAACTCAATTTATGAGGCCAGCATCACCTTGATCCCAAAACCAGGCAAGGATCCCACCAAAAAAGAGAGCTATAGACCAATATCCTTGATGAACACAGATGCGAAAATACTCACCAAAATACTAGCCAATAGGATTCAACAGTACATTAAAAAGATTATTCACCACGACCAAGTGGGATTTATTCCAGGGCTGCAAGGTTGGTTCAACATCCGCAAATCAGTCAATGTGATACAACACATCAATAAAAGAAAGAACAAGAACCACATGATACTCTCAATAGATGCTGAAAAAGCATTTGACAAAGTACAGCATCCCTTCCTGATCAAAACTCTTCAAAGTGTAGGGATAGAGGGCACATACCTCAATATCATCAAAGCCATCTATGAAAAACCCACCGCAAATATCATTCTCAATGGAGAAAAACTGAAAGCTTTTCCGCTAAGGTCAGGAACACGGCAGGGATGTCCATTATCACCACTGCTATTCAACATAGTACTAGAGGTCCTAGCCTCAGCAATCAGACAACAAAAGGAAATTAAAGGCATCCAAATCGGCAAAGAAGAAGTCAAATTATCACTCTTCGCAGATGATATGATACTATATGTGGAAAACCCAAAAGACTCCACTCCAAAACTGCTAGAACTTATACAGGAATTCAGTAAAGTGTCAGGATATAAAATCAATGCACAGAAATCAGTTGCATTTCTCTACACCAACAGCAAGACAGAAGAAAGGGAAATTAAGGAGTCAATCCCATTTACAATTGCACCCAAAACCATAAGATACCTAGGAATAAACCTAACCAAAGAGACACAGAATCTATACTCAGAAAACTATAAAGTACTCATGAAAGAAATTGAGGAAGACACAAAGAAATGGAAAAATGTTCCATGCTCCTGGATTGGAAGAATAAATATTGTGAAAATGTCTATGTTACCTAAAGCAATCTACACATTTAATGCAATTCCTATCAAAGTGCCATCCATCTTTTTCAAAGAAATGGAACAAATAATTCTAAAATTTATATGGAACCAGAAAAGACCTCGAATAGCCAAAGGGATATTGAAAAAGAAAGCCAACATTGGTGGCATCACAATTCCGGACTTCAAGCTCTATTACAAAGCTGTCATCATCAAGACAGCATGACACTGGCACAAAAACAGACACATAGATCAATGGAACAGAAAAGAGAGCCCAGAAATACATCCTCAACTCTATGGTCAACTCATCTTTGACAAAGCAGGAAAGAATGTCCAATGGAAAAAAGACAGCCTCTTCAATAAATGGTGCTGGGAAAATTGGACAGCCACATGCAGAAAAATGAAATTGGACCATTTCCTTACACCACACACAAAAATAGACTCAAAATGGATGAAGGACCTCAATGTGCGAAAGGAATCCATCAAAATCCTTGAGGAGAACACAGGCAGCAACCTCTTCGACCTCAGCCGCAGCAACATCTTCCTAGGAACAACGCCAAAGGCAAGGGAAGCAAGGGCAAAAATGAACTATTGGGATTTCATCAAGATCAAAAGCTTTTGCACAGCAAAGGAAACAGTTAACAAAATCAAAAGACAACTGACAGAATGGGAGAAGATATTTGCAAACGACATATCAGATAAAGGACTAGTGTCCAGAATCTATAAAGAACTTAGCAAACTCAACACCCAAAGAACAAATAATCCAATCAAGAAATGGGCAGAGGACATGAACAGACATTTCTGCAAAGAAGACATCCAGATGGCCAACAGACACATGAAAAAGTGCTCCATATCACTCGGCATCAGGGAAATACAAATCAAAACCACAATGCGATATCACCTCACACCAGTCAGAATGGCTAAAATCAACAAGTCAGGAAATGACAGATGCTGGCGAGGATGCGGAGAAAGGGGAACCCTCCTACACTGTTGGTGGGAATGCAAGCTGGTGCAACCTCTCTGGAAAACAGCATGGAGGTTCCTCAAAATGTTGAAAATAGAACTGCCCTATGACCCAGCAATTGCACTATTGGGTATTTACCCTAAAGATACAAACGTAGTGATCCAAAGGGGCACGTGTACCCGAATGTTTATAGCAGCAATGTCCACAATAGCCAAACTATGGAAAGAACCTAGATGTCCATCAACAGATGAATGGATCAAGAAGATGTGGTATATATACACAATGGAATACTATGCAGCCATCAAAAGAAATGAAATCTTGCCATTTGCGACAACATGGATGGAACTAGAGCGTATCATGCTTAGCGAAATAAGTCAAGCAGAGAAAGACAACTATCATATGATCTCCCTGATATGAGGAAGTGGTGATGGAACATGGGGGCTTAAGTGGGTAGGAGAAGAATCAATGAAACAAGATGGGATTGGGAGGGAGACAAACCATAAGTGACTCTTAAACTCACAAAACAAACTGAGGGTTGCTGGGGTAGGGGGTTTGGGAGAAGGGGGTGGGATTATGGACATTGAGGAGGGTATGTGCTTTGGTGAGTGCTGTGAAGTGTATAAACCTGGTGATTCACAGACCTGTACCCCTGGGGATAAAAATATATGTTTATAAAAAATAAAAAATTATAAAAAAAAAATGGAAGTTCTTACTGCTAGGATAAATGAGGCAAAAGAATTAGTGATATAGAAGACCAAATGATGGAGAATAAAGAAGCTGAGCAAAAGAGAGACAAACAAATACTGGACCACGAGGAGAGAATTTGAGAGATAAGTGAAACCATAAGACGACACAACATTAGAATAATTGGGATCCCAGAAGAAGAAGAAAGAGAGAGGGGAGCAGAAGGTATATTGGAGAGAATTTTTGTAGAGAATTTCTTTAATATGGCAAAGGGAAAAAACATCAAAATTCAGGAGATGCAAAGAATGACCCTCAAAATCAATAAAAATAGGTCCACACCCCGTAACCTGATAGTAAAATTTACAACGGTTAACAACAAAGAGAAAATCCTGAAAGCAGCCTGGGAAAAGAAGTATGTATTGTACAACAGTAAAAATATTTGATTGGCAGCAGACTTATCCACAGAGACCTGGCAGGCCAGAAAGAACTGGCATTATATATTCAGTGTTAAATGAGGAAAACATGCAGCCAAGAATACTATATCCAGCTAGGCTATCATTGAAAATAGAAGGAGAGATTAAAAAGCTACCAGGACAAACAAAAGCTGAAAGAATTTGCAAACACCAAACCAACTCTCCAGGAAATATTGAAAGGGGTCCTCTAAGCAAAGAGAGAGCCTAAAAGTAGTAGATCAGAAAGGAACAGAAACAATATACAGTAACAGTCACATTATAGGCAATACAATGCCACTAAATTCATATCTCTCAATAGTTACCCTGAATGTAAATGGCCTAAATGCACCAATCAAAAGACACAGGGTATCAGAATGGATAAAAAGCAAAACCCGTCAATATGCTGCCCAAGAAACTCATCATAGACCCGAAGACACCTAAAGATTTAAAGAGAGGGGGTGGAAAACAATTTACCATGCTAATGGACATCAGAAGAAAGCTGGGGTGGCAATCCTTATATCAGATCAATTAGATTTTAAGCCAAAGACTATAATAAGAGATGAGGAAGAACACTATATCATACTCAAAGGGTCTGTCCAACAAGAAGACCTAACAATTTTAAATATCTATGTCCTTAACATGGGAGCAACCAACTATATAAACCAATTAATAACAAAATCTAAGAAACACATCGACAATAATAAAATAATAGTAGGGGAATTTAACACTCCCCTCATTGAAATGGACAGATCATCCAAGCAACAGATCCACAAGGAAAAAGGCCTTAAATGACACACTGGACAAGATGGACATCACAGGTATATTCAACACATTCCATCCCAAAATAACAGAATACACATTCTTCTCTAGTGCACATGGAACATTCTCCAGAATAGACCACATCCTGGGCCATAAATCAGATCTCAACCATTATCAAAAGATTGGGATCATCCCCTGCATATTCTCAGACCACAATGCTCTGAAACTAGAACTCAATCACAAGAGGAAATTTGGAAAGAACACAAATACATGGAGACTAAACAGCATCCTTCTAAAAAATGAATTGGTCAACCAGGAAATTAAAGAAGAATTGAAAAAAATTCATGGAAACAAATGATAATGAAAACAAAAGTGTTCAAAATCTGTGGGATACAGCAAAGGCAGTCCTGAGAGGAAAATATAAAGCTGTACGAGCCTTTCTCAAGAAACAAGAAAGATCTCAAATACACAACATAACCCTACACCTAAAGGAATCGGAGAAAGAACAACAAAGAAAGCCTAAACCCAGCAGGAGAAGAGGAATAATAAAGATCAGAGAAGAAATCAATGAAATAGAAACAAACAAAAAAACACAAAAAACCAAAAAAAAAAAAAAAACAATAGAACAAATCAACGAAACTAGGAGCTGGTTCTTTGAAAGAATTAATAAGATTGATAAAGAAATAGAAAGGACCCAAATAAATAAAATCATGAATGAAAGAGGAGAGATCACAACCAACACCAAAGAAATACAAACAATTATAAGAACATACTATGAGCAACTCTGCGCCAACAAATTCAACAATCTGGAAGAAATGGATACATTCCTAGAGACATATAAACTACCACAACTGAACCAGGAAGAAATAGAAAACCTGAACAGACCCATAACCAGTATGTAGATTGAAACAGTCATCAAAAATCTCCAGGGGCGCCTGGGTGGCTCAGTGGATTAAGCTGCTGCCTTCGGATTGGGTCATGATCTCAGGGTTCTGGGATCGAGTCCCACGTCGGGCTCTCTGCTCAGCAGGGAGCCTGCTTCCCTCTCTCTCTCTCTCTGGCTGCCTCTCTGTATACTTGTGATTTCTCTCTGTCAAATAAATAAATCTTTAAAAAAAAATCTCCAAACAAACAAAAGCCCCGGGCCAGATGGCTTCCCAGGGGAATTCTGCCAAACATTTAAAGAAGAATTAATTCCTATTCTCATGATACTGTTCCAAAAAAATAGAAATGGAAGGAAAACTTCCAAACTCTTTTTTTCTGAGGCCACCAGCATCACCTTGATCCCAAAACCAGACAAGGATCCCATCAAAAAAGAGAACTACAGACCAATATCCTTGATGAACACAGATGCGAAAATTCTCACCAAAATACTAGCCAATAGGATTCAACAGTACATTCAAAGGATTATTCACCACGACCAACTGGGATTTATTCCAGGGCTACAAGGTTGGTTCAACATCTGCAAATCAATCAATGTGATACAACACATTAATAAAATAAAGAACAAGAACCATATGATACTCTCCATAGATGCTGAAAAAGCATTTGGCAAAGTGCAGTATCCCTTCCTGATTAAAACTCTTCAAAGTGTAGGCATAGAGGGCACATATTATCAATATTATCAAAGCCATCTATGAAAAACCCACTGCAAATATCATTTTCAATGGAGAAAAACTGAATACTTTTCCGCTGAGGTCAGGAACACGGCAGGGATGTCCGTTATCACCACTGCTATTCAACATCGTAATAGAAGTCCTAGCCTCAGCAATCAGACAACAAAAAGAAATTAAGGCATCAAAATTTTGCCAAATTGGCAAAAGAGAAGTCAAACTATCCCTGTTTGCAGACGATATGACACTGTATGTGGAAAACTTGAAGGACTCCACTCCAAATCTGCTATAACTTGTATAGGAATTCTGTAAAGTGTCAGGATATAAAATCAATGCACAAAAATTGGTTGCATTTTTTTTATACCAACAAGACTGTAGAAATAGAAATTAAGGAGTGAATCCCATTTACAATTGCACCCAAAACCCTAAGATACCTAGGAATAAACCTAACCAAAGAGACAAAGAATCTATACTCAGAAAACTCTAAAGTACTCATGAAAGAAATTGAAGAAGACACAAAGAAATGGAAAAATGTTCCATGCTCTTGTATTGGAAGAACAAATATTGTGAAAATGTCTATGCTACCTAAAGCAATCTACACATTTAATGCAATCCCTATCAAAATCCCATCCATCTTTTTTTCAAAGAAATGGGACAAATCATCCTAAAATATATATGGAACCACAAAAATACCTCGAATTGCTAGAGGAATATTGAAAAAGAAAGCCAAAGTTGTTGGCATCACAATTCCAGATTTCAAGCTCTATTACAAAGTTGTCATCATTGAGATAGTAGGGAACTGTCCCCAAAACAGACATAGATCAATGGAACAGAATAGAGAGCCCAGAAATACACCCTCAACTCTATGGTCAACTAATCTTCAACAAAGCAGGAAGGAATGTCCTATGGAAAAGAGACAGCCTCTTCAACAAATGGTGTTGGGAAAATTGAAGAGCCACATGCAGAAAAATGAAGTTGGACCATTTCCTTACACCATACATGAAAATAGACTGGAAATGGATGAAGAAGCATAATGTGAGAAAGGAATCCATCAAAATCCTTGAGGAGAGAACAGGTAGCAACCTCTTTGACCTCAGCTGCAGCAACTTCTTCCTAGGAACATCGCCAAAGGCAAGGGAAGCAAGGGCAAGAATGAACTATTGGGATTTCATCAGATCAAAAAGCTTTTGTTTGCACAGCAAAGGAAACAGTTAACAAAGCCAAAAGATGACTGTCAGAAGTTATCTGGGAGAAGATATTTGCAAATGACATACCAGATAAAAGGCCACTATCTATCCAAAATCTATAAAGAGTTTATCAAACTCAACACCCTAAGAACAAATAATCCAATGAAGAAATGCGCAGAGGACATGAACAGACATTTCTGCAAAGAATACATCCAAATGGCCAACAGACACATGAAAAAATGCTCCACATCACTCGGCATCAGGGAAATAAAAATCAAAACCAGAATGAGATACCACGTCACACCTTTCAGAATGGCTAAAATGAACAAGTCAGTCAATGACAGATGCTGGCAAGGATGTGGAGAAAGGGCAACCCTCCTACACTGTACGTGGGAATGCAAGCTGGTGCAACCACTCTGGAAAACAGCGTGGAGGTGCCTCAAAAAGCTGAAAATAGAACTAGCCTATGACCCAGTGATTGTAGTACTGGGTATATACCCTAAAGATACAAACGTGGCATTCTGAAGGGGCACATGCACTCAAATGTTTATAGCAGCAATGTCCACAATAGTTAAACTATGGAAAGAACCTAAATGTCCTTCAACAGATGAATCTATAAATAAGATGTGGTATATATGTACAATGGGATACTATGCAGCCATCAAAGGAAATGAAATCCTGCTATTTGTGATGACGTGGATGGAACTAGAGGGTATTATGCTTGGCGAAATAAATCAATCTGAGAAAGACAACTATCATATGATCTCCCTGATATGATGAAGTGGAGATGCAACATAGGCGGTTTCAGGCGTACGAAAAGAAAAATAAAAGAAGATGGGATTGGGAGGGAGACAAACCATAAAAGACTGAATCTCACAAAACAGACTGAGGGTTGCTGGGGGGAGGTGTGTTGGGAGAGGATGGTGGGGGTATGGACATTGGGGAGGGCAGGTGCTATGGTGAGTGATGGTGAGTGCTGTGAAATGGGTAAACCTGGAGATTCACAGACCTGTGCCCCTAGGGATAAAAACACATTATATGTTTATAAAAAATTTTTAAAAAATAGTTTTAAAAATCCATTAAAGAAAAAGCACATATTGCAAGCCCAGAGCTAATCTCATATTCAATCAAAAAAAATTGAAAATTTTCCCCTTAAAGATCAGAACAAAGACAAGTGTGTCCACTTTCACTACTCTCATTTGACATAGTACTGGATGTCCTAGCCAGAGAAACAAGGAACACAAAGAAATAAAAGACTCAAAAAAAAAAAAAAAGGAAGAAGTAAAATTTTCTTTTTTTTAATAACATGAACTTACATGTAAAAGAATCCTAAAAAATTCACAAAAAATTTTGAATAAACAAATTTAGTAAAGCTGCCAAATACAAGATCAATATATAAAAGACAAGAATTTTGTTTTGTTTCGTTTTTTTTTTCCAATATGGAATGCTTCCCAGTTTTTCATGTCATCCTTGTTCAGTGATCAAGCTAATCTCTGCATCATTCCAATTTTAGTATATGTGCTGCCAAAGTAAGCACAAGACGAGCATTTTAACACTCTAATGATGAACTATCTGAAAAAATAAAGAGAACAATCTAATTCACAATAGCATCAAAACTAATGAAATACTTAGGATAAGATTTAACTAAGAAGATGAAAGATATGTACCCCATAAACTATGACATTGATAAAGAAATTGAAGGAGACATAAATGGAAAGATAGCTCATATTTATGAATGGTAAGAATTAACATTGTTAAAATGTCCATACTACCAAAAACCATCTGTAAATTCAATTCCTATCAAAAATCCAATGTTAGGGGTGCCTGGGTGGCTCAGTGGGTTAAGCCACTGCCTTCGGCTCAGGTCATGATCCCAGGGTCCTGGGATCGAGCCCTGCATCAGGCTCTCTGCTCAGCAGGAAGCTGCTACCTCTTCTCTCTCTGCCTGCCTCTCTGCCTGCTTGTCATCTCTCTCTGTCAAATAAATAAATAAAAAATCTTTTAATAAATCCAATATTATTTTTTTACAGAAGTAAGTAAAGAATCCTAGAATTTATATGAGACCATAAAAGACAAATAATTAAAGCAGTTCTGAGAAAGAATGAAGAAGTGAAATTACACTTCTTGATTTGAAACAATACTACAAAGCCCTCATGCTCAAAACAATAAAGTA
Source organism: Mustela lutreola (assembly GCF_030435805.1). Taxonomy (NCBI): domain Eukaryota; kingdom Metazoa; phylum Chordata; class Mammalia; order Carnivora; family Mustelidae; genus Mustela; species Mustela lutreola. The sequence goes on from NC_081292.1 coordinate 93,778,268, forward strand.
TACTGGTATAAAAACAGACCAATAAACAAGTAGAACAGATTTGAGAGTCCAGAAATAAATCCTTTCATACAGTCACCTAATATTTGACAGGGGCCAACATATATAATGGGTAAAGATAGTCTGTTCAATAAATGATATTTAAAACTGAATAGTCACATAAACCAGCATGAAACTGGAAGCTTATATCACTCATAAATCTTAACTTGAAATAGATCAAAGACTTAAATGTGATGCATGAAACTAAATTTCCTAAAGGAAAACATAGGAAAAATTCTCCTTGACATTGGTCTTGCCAATAGTTTTTGGATACCAGGCCAAAAACACAAGCAAAAGAAGCAAAAATAAATAAATGGTATTACATTAACTAAAGTTTCTGCATTGCCAAAAAAAAAAAAAAAAAAAGAGAGAGAGAGAGAGAGAATGAAAACACAATCCACAGAATGGAAGAAAATACTTACAAATCTTATATCTGAAAAGAGGTTAATAATCAAGAGATACAAATAGAAAAAAATATATCATTAAAAAATAGCAAAAGGATCTCAATAGACTTTTTTTTTCAAAAAAGTTATATAAATGACCAACAGGAGCATTAAAAAGTGCTCAATGTAAAAACTCAGGGCAAATTCATTATGTTGTTGTTTACCTCTGAAAAACACAATATTACTACCTATTAGAATATATACTACCAAAAAATTAAAACTAACAAATTTTGGTAAATATTGGGGAAAATGGGGAACTTATGCACTGTGATAGGGATATAAATTTGTATGGAAAACAGTATGGAGACTATTCATATTATTAAAAGTAAAATTACCATATGATTCAGTAATCCCACTTCTAGGTATATATCTAAAGGAAACGAAGTCACTATTCGAAGACATATCTGCACTCTTATGTTCATTATAAAATTATTAACTCTAAGCAAGAGATGGAAATAACTTCAGTATCCATTAATGGATGAATGAATAAAATAAGTATGGTAAATATATACTATGGAATACTACTTAACCATGAAAAATTAAGAAATACTGCTTTTTACAACAGCATGGATGGATCTTGAAGGTATTATACTAAGTGAAATATTTCAAAGATTTTATATATATTTTTTAATTTATGTATTATGATATCCCTTACATACAGAATCTGAAGAAAAAGCAAACTAATGGAAACTTAGAGTTGAGTTGACAAGAGGTGAACCTGGGGTGGAATAAGGTGGTCAAAGGGCACAAACTTGCAACTATAATATGAAAAAGTTCTGGGGATCTAATGTACAGCATGATGATCATAGTTAATAATATATACATACTTTTTTATTGTGCTTCCCTTTATTAAACTTTACATATATCACATTCTTACAAGTTGAAAGTTTATAGCAATCTTGTATAAAAGAGGTCTGCTGCCACCATTTTTCTAAACATTTGTTCATTTTGTGTCTCTCTGTCACATGTTGGTAATTCTTGCAATATTTCAAGTTTTTTCATTATTATTGTATTTGTTATGGTGATCTGTGATCAGTAATTATGACCCACTGAAAACTCAGAACTAGTTTACTTAAGGTATATACATTGTTTTTCTTTAAAGACATAATGCTTTTGAACAGTACAGTATAGTGTTTATTTTTTATATGCACTGGGAAACATAATTTTTTATTTGCACTGGGAAACCAAAAAAAATAATAATGATTTGACTTAGTTGATTGAGATAATCACTTTATTGAGGCAGTCTGGAACAAAACCCACAAGACCTCTGAAGTTTATCTCTACTGTACTATATACATAAAAGTTGCTAAGAGAGTAGATCTTAAAATTCCTTACAATACATGCATAAAAAACAGAGGCAACTATATGAGATAGTAGATGTATTAACATTTTTATGTAGATTATATTGCAATACAGATGTATACCAATTTATCAAATGGTACAGAATTTACACAATGTTAAAAGTTTGCAGTGTTATAAGAAATCATTTCTTAAATTTACAAATTATAATATGTCAATTATTTTTCAATAAAGCTCGAAAAAACTTTTTGTAGAATTAATCTATTTTTCAAAAAAGGAATTAAGGAAGTAGAAACTGCAACTAACTCTGAAATAATAGAATATAAAATCCATTGTAGTTATATACACTGTGACAAACACTATTAGTTAGTTTACAATGAAGGAATACTTATGAAGCATGAAGGATGGTCTATAAATAAGGCTGAAAGAGCTCAGTTTTAAGGTTTAAATTTAAAATCTTCTTTTGAAATACTAAACTGACCACCCAGTTTTCCAAACATAAATGTCTTAACTGCATGAATTTATTTCATACAACTCTATAATCTAGTTTCATAAGAAAGCAGCATGAAAATTTTGAATAAGACAGACTTGCTTAAGTTTCTTTATGTTCAACAGTAAAGGATACTTCCCTAAAAATAAATAGAAGAAAAATCTGCATATTTATCATGATAATTATTATTCATAATGAGATTCATATTGAATTAGGGAATATATATCCTCAGAGGGGGTAAAGTAAAATGAAATTTATTTTGGTAAATGTGTCTATGAATAGTCAATACAATGCCTCAATATAAATGAATATTATCATTTTGAACAATTTAATTACTATTATTAGAATTATTATAAGTATAAAAATAGCTATCATTTTAGCATGGAATATGAGACTCTCATGCTCCATGCTTCATTACATCCACACAACAACTCTGCATAATAAGTATTATCATCACCATTTCATGGGTGAAAAAACTGAGGCTAACACATTTAGATAACTGGTTTATGATTACATGGCTGGTAAAGATGCATCACACTAATTTAGGCTTTATGATTTCAGAATTGTACTCTTTCCACTGCACATTCTAATTACTCTGTAAATACTTGGCTTGTTTTCATTTAGTTCTTTAATTTTATTCATGTGGCGATGGCTTAAAGCTCCATTTAAAGGAAGCTTAAAAAATTCATTTAGCCAAAAGCTCCCAAGAAATAAAAATGTCATGGATCTAATGTAGACATGGATATCATTAGTTAATGAGTAACTATATATTTTCCACTCTAGTGAGATAACAATCAGAGTCTTTTTCTAAGTTTTAGTCTCTGAGTGTTCAAAAGGACTTTGTTAAAATAGAAATATTTAGACAAAGGTGATCAAAAGTCTGGATCAGGTCACCTTAAGATAAATATTAGGAAACTGAGGAAACAAATGGAGATTTGAACACTGAGCTATGATATAATGAATGGTTTAAAGTATTTAGTAGAGAATAGAAAAGCCCTTTGAAGCCTGGTCTTAGCCTAGCATTGCAGCTTCTGGCATATCTGTCTATCTATCATTTACCTATCTATCTATCTAGATATAAATTTCAAAACTTTTTTAACTTAAAGATTTTGAGAAATAGAACATAATTAGCACCATAGAAGATCTGTTTATGATAACAACCTAGCCCCTCCTCCCAGTTTGTTAATATTCTCTCTTATTTAATGTAACATTGTGCAAATATACCACTACTGATCTGCCGTTATGAATGAAATAACTATAATCATCTGTTTGCATATCCTGATGAAAATATTCCTTTAGTTCCATGTTGTATTTCTAGGAATGGACCAATTTTTTTTTAAATTTTTAAGTTTTCTAAATATTGTCCAACTTTCCTCATATGTTTTTATTATGTGCACTGTCATTCCTTCACATTCTTGCAAGACATTTTCACTGTTGCCCAATATGGTAAGTGTGTAATAGTATGCCATTCTAGGTTTTAATTTATTTTTAATTTAATTTAATTTAATTCCAGATTCATAATAAAGATAAACAGTTTTTATATATGAGTGGCCATTTGGATTACCCTTTCTGTACAGTACATGCTCAAATCTTTTGATATCTTAACATTGTGTTATACTGACTTCTTTAATAGTAGATTTTCTGAATGAACTTTTAGCTGTGTAGGTCTTCTCTATTTTATTTTGAACTTGTTTTCATTTCAAAATCTTTATATTTATTTTCATAATCTGCTTTTATTTTGCTTTGTCTATTATCTATCTATCTATCTATCTATCATCTATCTATCTATTTATTTATTTGCAAGCAAGAGAAAGCGAGCTAGTGAGAGCGCAGGGATGGATAGAAAAAGAAGGGAAAAGAATCTTAAGCAGGCTCCAGGCTCAGCACAGAGCCCAACTCTGGGCTCTATTTCACAACCCTGACATCATGACCTGAGCCAAAATGAAAGAAATAAAATAAAATTAAGGTGTTAAAAAAAAAGGACAAAGAATTGGAGGTTTAATTAAGTGAGCCACCCAGGCACCCCTGTGGTATTTTAAATTGGCTGTCATATCTTTAAATTCTAGAGTATCCATTTGGTTCATTTATAAAACCTTTCTCAATATCATTTTTATTTTCAATTTTTTGTTCAATTTGCTTCCCCTCTCATTTATTTGAGCAGAGTAATCAAGCCATTTTACAATCTTTATTGATCATTTTAACATCATACTTAATCCCATTTTGTCTTTCAAATCTTGTTAATGGTTTTTCTTTGTGTGCTTTGTTCCATTTTGCTATGTTCAAGACATTATATTTGAAACTCTTATTGAGTAGGGATAATTAAGAGCTATAATAATGGTATGGTCCTCCTTGGCAGGATTTTCTCTTATATCTGAGACTCTACAAGACAATCATACTCCAAATTCAGTGATTGACTTTCTCAGTTTACACAGAAGGCAAGGTAGGCTATAGTCTTATTTCTGCTTCTCCTTGTGCTTTGGGGATCTCAACTTAAATTTGGGTTGTACCAAAGTCCTCAAATTTGATTGCTGCTGGATTTTGAATTTTGTTTCTCTAGTATCAAGAGTCTATTAAAAACACAGCTCAGTGTGTTTTAGCAGTTTCAAATGCTCTCATAGCTAAAATGGCTTCAGGGCATATATCTCTGGGCTCTCATTGTATTTCCTATTTTGGCCCAGTAATCCCTCCCTTATTTTTATAATCATTCTGATATTTTTAACTTTAAAAGCTATTTTGTCTGGATTTTTAGTTGTCTTAAGAAAGAGTTTTTAGATCACCATTACTAGAAGCAACAACAAATATACATGAAAATATCTGCAGTAGTTTATCACATCTTTATGGCTTTGAACTTCCATAAGCCGAGGCATCCTTCTCTAATCACTTAGGCAAACTCCAATTTACCCTTTAAAACAACACAAGAATTGCTTCATTTAAGAACATGTTCAGGGATGACTCTTCCCCACTGTTCTTACCAACATTCCCACACACTCTTTGCTACCCACACTTGTTTATGAACTTTCATTAAGTATATCAGCGTCATTAGGTATATAGAATTTTGCTCTATTGTATTTTTGTCCTTTAGAGCTTTAATTAAATATTAATTCCATAGAAAGTCTGTCCCTTTTCTTTCAAACCTGGGTTAGTTATTTCTTCTCATTCTTTGTCAGAAGTTACTTTATTAGAGAAACTTACAGCTGTATTGTGACTTTGGAGCCTTTACAGTTTTTTGACTGGAAAAATCACCCATCCCTGAGATTTTTACGCAGCTTCCTAGCTGATATTATTCAGAAATCTGTTCAAAACAGACTTTTTCAGGGAGGCCCTTTCGGACCACTCAGTTACAAAACCTCTTCTCAATCACTGCTCTTTTTAAAATGTGCTTATTTAGTTCAAATATGCATCACTATTAAAGAAAAACCAGTACGATTTTTTTCTTTTTAAAGTTGGCTTACCTATTATCTATCTCTCCCATTAAAATGATTCCTCTGGGCTGGGGTTTTGTTGTGCACATCTTAGGCCAGGCACTCAATAAATTGTCTCTGAATGATTGAATTGTTTGACTCCCTTGCTAGATTCTCAACTTCATGAGGCCAAGGATTGTTCTATTCAGTCCTTCTTTACCCTCAATGTCTGTTATATTGCAGTCACTTACGTGACTAATGGGAAAAATCACAGAAAGAAAGAGTTAAAACTACAGAAAAACCCCGTAGGTTCAATAACACAAAGCTTTCTAAAACTATTTAGCCCAGGAATTGAATACTGGCTGCACTTTTGATTTTTTTTAAATGGTATTGAATTTAATTTAAATGGAAATACTTGAATGGCAGAATAATAAAAAAAATTTATAAAAGCAACTTGCTCCTTAAAGTAAGAATTATATAGGGCATCTCTTCTAGAAGCAAAATTTTCAAATGTCAAACATCTAAAAGCATAGAGGAGAAGTAAGATTGTGAATTGTACTTCAATGCTCTTTTCTTTATATTCAGCAAACAGCTTCATTCACACCTTTCCAATTTTTTCAACTCTTTTAACAAAGCCTTCAGAGGAGTTACTGCTGATGACAACCATCACAGCCTAACAGGAGAAATTTTATAAAGAAAAATAATAGCATGTTTTTCCCAAATTGTTAAGGATATGGTGAAGCTCTGTCGGATTCAAAGGAGGAATGTGCAATTCCATGCTATATATAATAATAACTTATTTTAATAGTGGCTTTGCAATTTTTCAGATATATCCATTTACTGAAACCACTATCAATTAAACAGAAACAAACAAATTAACAGGGGTTCGAGACAGGAATTATCTAATCTAAAAATAGCACATGTTCACAGAATACACAACACATATCCCAAGTACTACTATAGGTTTCAAGTAATAGTCAAAACAATAGTAAACATGATTCAGACCCTACCAGTCAAATCATAAATGGGACCTTAACTGTAAATCCTTATCTTTAGATCAAAGCGGGTAACTGGGTGCTGAGGATACATTATAGAATTAATATGTCGTAGAACTCCTCTGAAATGAGTCATTTATTCCATCACTTTTCCTTCACAGCTGCTGACCCATGTTTTGGTTCCTGGAAATAGCTGCTACCCTGTTGTACTTCTTAAAAGCACATATATTGATAACTTTACTCATTCCTCCATTCCTCTGTGACTGTCACTGTGTTAAAATGTGGAGTCAGCTGACTCACTTGTGGTGGTAATAAAGTAGATGAGTTTGCAAAGTATTTTGTTATTTCTAAAAATGCAAAAACCAAATTACATTGAAATCATAAGGGGTGTTTCAGGGAGAGCTGTAGGATGTGGTTTGTTGTGTAATCCACAGAGATTAGCTCCAACACATATTTAAACTCTCCTCTAGGAGCAACCTTAGTGGTAAAGCAAGAAGATAAACAGATGTATACACACTCTGGCACAAAATTATCACTTATGTTTGGCTTCCTAGTCTCCTCGTGTTCCTTATTTATCTTAACTTCTCTCTGAAATCAGGAAACACAAAATCTCAATCAGTTGACATTTTTCTACTGAATTACCCAATAGTCTGATCATACCCCTAAGACTTTTTTAAATTAGTTCACTCATAATCCCAAATCTGCTTTGCTTCCTCATCTGAGTACACTGTAATTTGATTTCAAACTGAGGACAGTTGTCAGTAATGCCACATTCATTAATCTATTTTACAATTCCATGTACTTAGAACTATGAAAATATGTTAATAACATCCATTCCAATAAGCCACCCTAAATTTATTATCATGAAACAAGACCTCAAGAAAGAGAATTCAAAATCATCCATGTATTTGCAACTTATTGCAATAAAGCCTTTATCAATAGACTTCCCTGTGCACATGGTGGTCAAATTGCTGGTAAAAACCAGCCAGATCTATTACAAGCTTTCTCATGGCTTCTAGGTAACCCAAGTGAGCCTTTATTGATACTGGGAAGAGATAAAGCAGGGAAGGGATAAACAGTGATGTAAGAATTGGCTAGACAAAAGTAATGACTCTCATTACAAAGTGAGTATTTTAAAGCAAAAGAGCCTGTTGGGAATATTGTTTTATAAAATAGTGGCTTTTTTTTTAACTTTTTAAAATTCAATTAGTTAGCATATAGTGTACCATTAGTTTCAAATGTAGATTTCAGTTATTCATCCATAGCATATAATAGCTAATGCTCAGTACTTACTGTTATAGCTTCTTGAAAGCAGAGTTTTAACCCACTGAGCCACCCAGGTGCCCTTGAAAGCAGAATTTTAGATCATATTTTCTGATTACTGTAGTACAACACTTTCCTGCTAGCAATCTTCAAAACATACTGTTTGTTAGAGGAATTTCTTTAATAATAAATAAATAGGAATTTATTTAAATTTATAAATACATAAAGTAAATAGGAATTTATTTAAATTTATTTAAATATTGCACACTGTTTCATTGTTCATAAATAAGGTGATGATATTTTAGCCATTAGTTGGTAGCACTGATATATCACTTTCTTTTTACTTCTTAGTGCATTCTCTTTACAAAAAATAGATATATATTTTATAAGAATCTGAATCTGTGGCAAACATTTAAAAAACCCTATACAGTAAAGTTTATCATTTTAAGTAATCAATTATCTTCCTCAATTGTGATAGTATATCCTTCTATCTAGGCCAGATATTGTATGAGGGAATTGAAGAGACATACTTTTCTAAATTTCACTTTTCTCATCTGCAAAATGCTAATCATGATCCTACAATAAAATACACTTATAATTTTTTGATGAAAATTTATTTATTTATTTTAAGATTTTATTTATTTATCAGAGGGAGTGGGCGAGAGAGCAAGCACAGGCAGACAGAATGGCAGGCAGAGGCAGAGGCAGAAGCAGGCTCCTGGCCGAGCAAGGAGCCCGATGCGGGACTCGTTCCCAGGACGCTGGGATCATGACCTGAGCCAAAGGCAGCTGCTTAACCAACTGAGCCACCCAGGTATCCCTTTTGATAAAAATTTAATCTGTATAAACAATATATTTGCTGTAATGCGTGGTTCATGGAAAACATCTTATTTAATTATAAGCAACAACAGTATTAGAAATTAAGTAAATGTATCTATAATATTTAAAATTTTAACACATAATTCCAGTGCATTGCCTTATATTCTCAAATCCCTTTACCACTTTCACTGACAGAGTCAAATGTACTTTTTCTACTAGTAGCCAGCTCTTTGTCTTTTGTCAGAAAGATGCCCTTGTGAATTATTTATAATAGAGATATTAGCAATAATAATAATAATAATAATAAATAGCAATGAAAATGTTAAAAAAAAGTTTTCTTAACTAATTAGGGTTCTTAGACATCAATTAGAGGAACCACCTCTGGCAAGCAAATTAATCTGCAAGACATTACCAGAATTAACAAGTCAGTCAGATAAAGGGTCCGTAGACTGAAAGGTGAAGCAAAAGGACTAGGTTTGGAAAATAGGTAAGGACAATGAAAAAAATGATCAAATTTTTGGGCAAAATAAATTCTTAGGTGTCCTTTTAATGGAGTCCTTGGCATTATGTAGCAGAATCTCTGGAGATTATCTCAATCCATTGGGGTCACCCCGTTTATTAGCTTGCTATTGACAAAGGTATTTACAAACTGTAGAGCAAGAGGTTATAATGTAGAAAACTGATGGTAATGCACAAGATTCTTGTTAACAATAATGCAAGTTAGTTGATCAGAAGGTGTGGGACTCTCTGACTCTGAGTCCCCTGGTGTCACCTTTTGATTTTAGTAACCAAAGGTCCAGAGGCATTGGGGAATCCTGATATGACCGGCCAGGGAGGGGACGTGTCTGGCGGGCGAGCTCTCTTCTCCCTACATCCTCTCGGCTTCAGTACAGCAGAAGAACATGTCGCTTCCTTTAGGATGTGCCTAGAAATGAGCTGGGCAGGGGGGTTTTCTCTGTAATGGGGTGCCTGGATATGTTGGTTCCAATTCCGTTGGGCTCTGTCGTCAGGGAAGTGAGGTCACCACTGCCTGGGGGCTCCTTACCGAACTTCCTGCTGTACCAGAACTCCCTGAGCCGGCGGTCCCCAAGCTGCTCAGGCTCACACTCCACTCAGGCAGTGCCCATCCAGTGACCCCCATACAGCCTCCCCCAGCCCCTGGGAGGCCTGGGTGCGGCTGTTGTCCCCGCTGGAGGCAACAGAGCTGGATTTATACTAGGTCAGTGTTAGGGTTAGGATTGAGAAAGACTTAGGGTCTGGGTTAGGGTTAGATGTCCTTGGGGTCAGGGTTAGCGTAAGGCTTAGGGTAGGGCTCAGGGTTAGGGTTAGGTTCATGGTTTGGTTTAGGGTCATGCTCACAGTAGGGTCAGGGTTAGCATTACGGTCAGAGTCACGTCAGGGTCAGTTTTAGGGTGATGGTTAGGTTTAGGGTCAGGTTCAGGGTCATGGTTTGATTTAGGGTCAGGTTCAAGATTTGGTTGGGGGCAAGGTTCATGTCAGGGTCAGGGTTAGGTTTGGGACAGGTCTAGTGTCAGGGTTAGGGTCAGGGTCAGGATTAGGTTCATGGTTATGGTAAGGTCAGCTTTATGTTTAGGTTCTGTTTTATGAGTAGGTTCAGGATCAGGGTTAGCTTTATGCTTAAGATTCTGTTTAGGATCACCGATTGGGTCAGAGTTAGGTTTATATTCAGGGTTAGGGTCAGTGTTAAGGTCAAGGCCAGGGTCAGGTTTAAGGTTAAGATCTGACATTGGCAAACTTCAGAGTTAGGGTTATGATCAGCGTCAGGATTATTGTTAAAGTGGGGTTAGGGTTAGGGTTAGAGGTAAGTGGAGGGTTAGACCGGGTTAGGGTCAGTGTCAGGGATAATGATAGGGGTTAGTTTTAGGGTTAGGTTCAGCGTTAGGTTTCGGGTCAGGGCCCGTGTTAGTGTCATGGTCAGGGTTACGTTTAGGGTTAGAGTTAGGGTCAGGCTCACAGTCAGGGTCACTGTTAGTGTTAGGGTCGTGGTCAGGGTCACTGTTAGGGTCAGGGTTAGGTTTATGGTCTTTGCCTGGGTCAGGTTCATGGTGAGGTTTAGCGCCAGTGTCAGGTTTACGGTCAGGATCAAGTATTGGTTTAAAGTCCACATTCGGGTCAGGGACAGTGTTATGTAGTGGTCATTGTTAGGGTCATGGTTAGGTTTAGTCTCAGGGCCAGGGTCAGGTATATGGTCAGGGTCTGGTATAGGCAAAGTTCTGGGTTAGGCTTATGATCATAGTCAGGTATAGGGTCAGGGTTATTGTGAAAGTTTAGGGTTAGTGTTAGGGTTAGCGTTTGGTTGACGGTTAGGGTTAGAACTTGTTAGGATCAGGGTCTGTTGTAGGGTTAGGGGTTACTCTTATGGTTAGGTTCAGCGATAGGATTCGGGGGATGGCCCGTGTTAGTGTCAGGGTCAGGGTTACATTTAGGGTTAGAGTTAGGGTCAGGCTCACAGTCAGGGTCAGGTTTGTTGTTCAGGTCCGGGTCGGAGTCACTGTTAGGGTCAGGGATAGGTTTATGGTCATGGTCTGGTTCAGGGTCAGGGTGATGTTTAGCGCCAGTGTCCGGTTTGGGGTCAGGTTCAGGTATTGGTTTGAAGTCCACATTCGGGTCAGGGACAGGATTGTGTAGTGGTCAGTGTTAGTGTCATGGTTAGGATTAGGGTCAGGGTCAGGTCAGGTGAAGTTCAGGGACAGGTTCAGGTTTAGGGTCAGGCTTTGGTTTAGGGTCAATGTTCGGTTCAGTGTCACAGTTAGGTTTTTGCGGTAGGGTTTGGGATTGGGGTTAGGGTTAGAGTTTGAAGTAGGGTTATGGTAAGGCTTAGACAGCGTAAGGTCAGGGTTATGGTTTGGTTTAGGGTAGGGTTAGTGTTAGGGTCAGGGTCAGCGTTAGGTTTAGGTTCAGGGTCTGTATTAGGGTCATGGTTAGAGTTACCTTTAGGTTTAGAGTTAGGGTCAGGTTCACAGTCACGGTCAGGGTTAGGGTTAGGGTCAGGTTTAGGTCAGCATCAGGGTTACGATTAGGGTCAGGTTCATGGTCAGGGTTAGGTATGAGTCTTGGTTACGGTAATATCAACGTTAGATTTAGGTTAAGGGTCCCCATCAGGGACATTGTCAGGCTTAGGTTTAGGTTTAGGGTTCAGGTCAGGATCACAGACAGGGTCAGGGTCAGGTTCAGGGTCAGGGATTGGGTTAGGATTTGGGACAGGCTCACAGTCAGTGTCAGGGTCTGGGTTAGTGGTTACTCTTAGGGTTAGACCCGCTCTTGGGTCATGGACCCATCCGGTCAGGGTCTCAGGATAAACCCTGGGCAGAAGGGTGTAGACCCTCCACCCAATCCCAATTAACCAGCCTTAAACTGGAGTGTGAACATAACTTGCCCACCAGACATGTAAACCCTCATCAGCCTCATCCTGCTTGGGGCACCTCCACCCTCGATGGCATGGTCAGGTCCTCTTTACACACAGACACACAGACACCCAGAGGCACACACACACACACACACACACACACACACACACACACACACATACAGAGATGGGGAGGAGACCTAGGGCTACACCGGTTGATCAGAAGGTGTGGGACTCTCTGACTCTGAGTCCCCTGGTGTCACCTTTTGATTTTAGTAACCAAAGGTCCAGAGGCATTGGGGAATCCTGATATGACCGGCCAGGGAGGGGACGTGTCTGGCGGGCAAGCTCTCTTCTCCCTACATCCTCTCGGCTTCAGTACAGCAGAAGAACATGTCGCTTCCTTTAGGATGTGCCTAGAAATGAGCTGGGCAGGGGGGTTTTCTCTGTAATGGGGTGCCTGGATATGTTGGTTCCAATTCCGTTGGGCTCTGTCGTCAGGGAAGTGAGGTCACCACTGCCTGGGGGCTCCTTACCGAACTTCCTGCTGTACCAGAACTCCCTGAGCCGGCGGTCCCCAAGCTGCTCAGGCTCACACTCCACTCAGGCAGTGCCCATCCAGTGACCCCCATACAGCCTCCCCCAGCCCCTGGGAGGCCTGGGTGCAGCTGTTGTCCCCGCTGGAGGCAACAGAGCTGGATTTATACTAGGTCAGTGTTAGGGTTAGGATTGAGAAAGACTTAGGGTCTGCGTTAGGGTTAGATGTCCTTGGGGTCAGGGTTAGCGTAAGGCTTAGGGTAGGGCTCAGGGTTAGGGTTAGGTTCATGGTTTGGTTTAGGGTCATGCTCACAGTAGGGTCAGGGTTAGCATTACGGTCAGAGTCACGTCAGGGTCAGTTTTAGGGTGATGGTTAGGTTTAGGGTCAGGTTCAGGGTCATGGTTTGATTTAGGGTCAGGTTCAAGTTTTGGTTGGGGGCAAGGTTCATTCAGGGTCAGGGTTAGGTTTGGGACAGGTCTAGTGTCAGGGTTAGGGTCAGGGTCAGGATTAGGTTCATGGTTATGGTAAGGTCAGCTTTATGTTTAGGTTCTGTTTTATGAATAGGTTCAGGATCAGGGTTATCTTTAGGCTTAAGATTCTGTTCAGGATCATGGATTGGGTCAGAGTTAGGTTTACATTCAGGGTTAGGGTCAGTGTTAAGGTCAAGGCCAGGGTCAGGTTTAAGGTTAAGCTCTGACATAGGCAAAGTTCAGAGTTAGGGTTATGATCAGGGTCAGGGAGAGGGTCAGGATTATTGTTAAAGTGGGGTTAGGGTTAGGGTTAGAGGTAGGTGGAGGGTTAGACCGGTTTAGGGTCAGTGTCAGGGATAATGTTAGGGGTTAGTTTTAGGGTTAGGTTCAGCATTAGGTTTCGGGTCAGGGCCCGTGTTAGTGTCATGGTCGGGGTTACGTTTAGGGTTAGAGTAAGTGTCAGGCTCACAGTCAGGGTCAGGGTTAATTTTAGGGTCAGAGTCAATGTCACTGTTAGGGTCAGGGTGAGGTTTAGGGTCTATGCCCGGGTCAGGTTCATGGTGAAGTTTAGCGCCAGTGTCAGGTTTACGGTCAGGATCAAGTATTGGTTTAAAGTCCACATTCGGGTCAGGGACAGTGTTATGTAGTGGTCATTGTTAGGGTCATGGTTAGGTTTAGTCTCAGGGCCAGGGTCAGGTATATGGTCAGGGTCTGGTATAGGCAAAGTTCAGGGTTAGGCTTATGATCATAGTCAGGTATAGGGTCAGGGTTATTGTGAAAGTTTAGGGTTAGTGTTAGGGTTAGCGTTTGGTTGACGGTTAGGGTTAGAACTTGTTAGGATCAGGGTCTGTTGTAGGGTTAGGGGTTACTCTTATGGTTAGGTTCAGCGATAGGATTCGGGGGATGGCCCGTGTTAGTGTCAGGGTCAGGGTTACATTTAGGGTTAGAGTTAGGGTCAGGCTCACAGTCAGGGTCAGGTTTGTTGTTCAGGTCCTGGTCGGAGTCACTGTTAGGGTCAGGGTTAGGTTTATGGTCATGGTCTGGGTCAGGGTCAGGGTGAAGTTTAGTGCCAGTGTCAGGTTTAGGGTCAGGTTCAGGTATTGGTTTAAAGTCCACATTCGGGTCAGGGGCAGGATTGTGTAGTGGTCAGTGTTAGTGTCATGGTTAGCATTAGGGTCAGGGTCAGGTCAGGTGAAGTTCAGGGCCAGGTTCAAGTTTAGGGTCAGGCTTTGGTTTAGGGTCAATGTTCGGTTCAGTGTCACAGTTGGGTTTTGGCGGTAGTGTTTGGGATTGGGGTTAGGGTTAGAGTTAGAAGTAGGGTTATGGTAAGGCTTAGACAGCACAAGGTCAGGGTTAGGGTTTGGTTTAGGGTAGGGGTTAGTTTTAGGGTCAGGGTCAGCGTTAGGTTTAGGTTCAGGGTCTGTATTAGGGTCATGGTTAGAGTTACCTTTAGGTTTAGGGTTAGGATCAGGTTCACAGTCACGTCAGGGTTAGGGTTAGGGTCAGATTTAGGTCAGCATCAGGGTGACGATTAGGGTCAGGGTCATGGTCAGGGTTAGGTATGATTCTTGGTTACGGCAATATCAACGTTAGGTTTAGCTTCAGGGTCCACATCAGAAACATTGTCAGGCTTAGGTTTAGGTTTAGGGTTCAGGTCAGGATCACAGACAGGGTCAGGGTCAGGTTCAGGGACAGGTTTTGGGATAGGGTTTGGGGCAGGCTCACAGTCAGTGTCAGGGTCAGGGTTAGTGGTTACTGTTAGGGTTAGCCCCGCTCCTGGGTCATGGACCCATCCGGTCAGGGTCTCAGGATAAACCCTGGGCAGAAGGGTGTAGACCCTCCACCCGATCCCACCTAACCAGCCTTAAACTTGGGTGTGAACATGACTTGCCCAACAGACACTTAACCCCTCATCAGCCTGATCCTGCCTGGGGCATCTCCACCCACGATGGCATGGCCAGGTCCTCTTTACACACAGACACACAGACACCAAGAGGAACACACACCCACACACATGCACACACACAGAGAGACGGGGAGGAGACCTAGGGCTACCCCCGTGGATCAGAAGGTGTGGGACTCTCTGACTCTGAGCCCCCTGGTGTCACCTTTTGATTTTAGTAGCCAAAGGGCCTGAGGCGTTGGGGAAACCTGATATGACCGGCCAGGGAGGGGACGTGTCTGGCGGGCGAGCTCTCTTCTCCCTACATCCTCTCGGCTTCAGTACCTCAGAAGAACATGTCGCTTCCTTTAGGATGTGCCTAGAAATGAGTTGGGCAGGGGGTTTTTCTCTGTAATGGGTTGCCTGGATACGTGGGTTCCAATTCTGTTGGGCTCTGTCGTCAGGGAAGTGAGGTCACCACTGCCTGGGGGCTCCTTACCGAACTTCCTGCTGTACCAGAGCTCCCTGAGCCACCGGTCCCCAAGCTGCTCAATGCTCACCCTCCACTCAATGCAGTGCCAATCCAATGGCCCCCATACAGCCTCCCCCCAGCCCCTGGGAGGCCTGGGTGCAGCTGTTGTCCCCTCTGGAGGGAACAGAGCTGGGTTTAGACTAGGTTAGTGTTATGGTTAGGGTTAAGAAAGACTTAGGATCAGGGTTAGGGTTAGACGTGCTTGGGGTCAGGGTTTGCGGAAGGCTTAGGGTATGGGTCAGGGTTAGGGTTAGGTTCATGGTTAGGTTTAGGTTCAGGCTCACAGTAGGGTCACGGTTACCGTTACCATCAGAGACAGGGTCAGGGTCAGTGTAGGGTGACGGTTAGGTTTAGGGTCAGGTTCAGGGTTATGGTCAGATTTAGGGTCAGGTTCAAGTTTTGGTTTGGGGGCAAGGTTCATATCAGGGTCAGGGTTAGGAGTGGGTCAGGTCTAGTGTCAGGGTTAGGGTCAGGGTCAGGGTTAGGTTCATGGTTATGGTAAGGTCAGCTTTATGTTTAGGTTTTGTTTTATGAGTAGGTTCAGATTCAGGGTTGGCTTAAGGGTTAAGATTCTGTTCAGGATCACGGATTGGGTCTGAGTTAGGTTTTTATTCAGGGTTAGTGTCAGTGTTAAGGTCAAGGCCAGGGTCAGGTTTAAGGTTAAGCTCTGACATAGGCAAAGTTCAGAGTTAGGGTTATGATCAGGGTCAGGGAGAGGGTCAGGATTATTGTTAAAGTGGGGTTAGGGTTAGGGTTAGAGGTAGGTGGAGGGTTAGACTGGTTTAGGGTCAGTGTCAGGGATAATGTTAGGGGTTAGTTTTAGGGTTAGGTTCAGCATTAGGTTTCGGGTCAGGGCCCGTGTTAGTGTCATGGTCGGGGTTACGTTTAGGGTTAGAGTAAGTGTCAGGCTCACAGTCAGGGTCAGGGTTAATTTTAGGGTCAGAGTCAATGTCACTGTTAGGGTCAGGGTGAGGTTTAGGGTCTATGCCCGGGTCAGGTTCATGGTGAAGTTTAGCGCCAGTGTCAGGTTTACGGTCAGGATCAAGTATTGGTTTAAAGTCCACATTCGGGTCAGGGACAGTGTTATGTAGTGGTCATTGTTAGGGTCATGGTTAGGTTTAGTCTCAGGGCCAGGGTCAGGTATATGGTCAGGGTCTGGTATAGGCAAAGTTCAGGGTTAGGCTTATGATCATAGTCAGGTATAGGGTCAGGGTTATTGTGAAAGTTTAGGGTTAGTGTTAGGGTTAGCGTTTGGTTGACGGTTAGGGTTAGAACTTGTTAGGATCAGGGTCTGTTGTAGGGTTAGGGGTTACTCTTATGGTTAGGTTCAGCGATAGGATTCGGGGGATGGCCCGTGTTAGTGTCAGGGTCAGGGTTACATTTAGGGTTAGAGTTAGGGTCAGGCTCACAGTCAGGGTCAGGTTTGTTGTTCAGGTCCTGGTCGGAGTCACTGTTAGGGTCAGGGTTAGGTTTATGGTCATGGTCTGGGTCAGGGTCAGGGTGAAGTTTAGTGCCAGTGTCAGGTTTAGGGTCAGGTTCAGGTATTGGTTTAAAGTCCACATTCGGGTCAGGGGCAGGATTGTGTAGTGGTCAGTGTTAGTGTCATGGTTAGCATTAGGGTCAGGGTCAGGTCAGGTGAAGTTCAGGGCCAGGTTCAAGTTTAGGGTCAGGCTTTGGTTTAGGGTCAATGTTCGGTTCAGTGTCACAGTTGGGTTTTGGCGGTAGTGTTTGGGATTGGGGTTAGGGTTAGAGTTAGAAGTAGGGTTATGGTAAGGCTTAGACAGCACAAGGTCAGGGTTAGGGTTTGGTTTAGGGTAGGGGTTAGTTTTAGGGTCAGGGTCAGCGTTAGGTTTAGGTTCAGGGTCTGTATTAGGGTCATGGTTAGAGTTACCTTTAGGTTTAGGGTTAGGATCAGGTTCACAGTCACGTCAGGGTTAGGGTTAGGGTCAGATTTAGGTCAGCATCAGGGTGACGATTAGGGTCAGGGTCATGGTCAGGGTTAGGTATGATTCTTGGTTACGGTAATATCAACGTTAGGTTTAGCTTCAGGGTCCACATCAGAAACATTGTCAGGCTTAGGTTTAGGTTTAGGGTTCAGGTCAGGATCACAGACAGGGTCAGGGTCAGGTTCAGGGACAGGGTTTGGGTTAGGGTTTGGGGCAGGCTCACAGTCAGTGTCAGGGTCAGGGTTAGTGGTTACTGTTAGGGTTAGCCCCGCTCCTGGGTCATGGACCCATCCGGTCAGGGTCTCAGGATAAACCCTGGGCAGAAGGGTGTAGACCCTCCACCCGATCCCACCTAACCAGCCTTAAACTTGGGTGTGAACATGACTTGCCCAACAGACACTTAACCCCTCATCAGCCTGATCCTGCCTGGGGCATCTCCACCCACGATTGCATGGCCAGGTCCTCTTTACACACAGACACACAGACACCAAGAGGAACACACACCCACACACATGCACACACACAGAGAGACGGGGAGGAGACCTAGGGCTACACCCGTGGATCAGAAGGTGTGGGACTCTCTGACTCTGAGCCCCCTGGTGTCACCTTTTGATTTTAGTAGCCAAAGGGCCTGAGGCGTTGGGGAAACCTGATATGACCGGCCAGGGAGGGGACGTGTCTGGCGGGCGAGCTCTCTTCTCCCTACATCCTCTCGGCTTCAGTACCTCAGAAGAACATGTCGCTTCCTTTAGGATGTGCCTAGAAATGAGTTGGGCAGGGGGTTTTTCTCTGTAATGGGTTGCCTGGATACGTGGGTTCCAATTCTGTTGGGCTCTGTCGTCAGGGAAGTGAGGTCACCACTGCCTGGGGGCTCCTTACCGAACTTCCTGCTGTACCAGAGCTCCCTGAGCCACCGGTCCCCAAGCTGCTCAATGCTCACCCTCCACTCAATGCAGTGCCAATCCAATGGCCCCCATACAGCCTCCCCCCAGCCCCTGGGAGGCCTGGGTGCAGCTGTTGTCCCCTCTGGAGGGAACAGAGCTGGGTTTAGACTAGGTTAGTGTTAGGGTTAGGGTTAAGAAAGACTTAGGATCAGGGTTAGGGTTAGACGTGCTTGGGGTCAGGGTTTGCGGAAGGCTTAGGGTATGGGTCAGGGTTAGGGTTAGGTTCATGGTTAGGTTTAGGTTCAGGCTCACAGTAGGGTCACGGTTACCGTTACCATCAGAGACAGGGTCAGGGTCAGTGTAGGGTGACGGTTAGGTTTAGGGTCAGGTTCAGGGTTATGGTCAGATTTAGGGTCAGGTTCAAGTTTTGGTTTGGGGGCAAGGTTCATATCAGGGTCAGGGTTAGGAGTGGGTCAGGTCTAGTGTCAGGGTTAGGGTCAGGGTCAGGGTTAGGTTCATGGTTATGGTAAGGTCAGCTTTATGTTTAGGTTTTGTTTTATGAGTAGGTTCAGATTCAGGGTTGGCTTAAGGGTTAAGATTCTGTTCAGGATCACGGATTGGGTCTGAGTTAGGTTTTCATTCAGGGTTAGTGTCAGTGTTACAGTCAAGGCCAGGGTCAGGTTTAAGGTTAAGCTCTGACATAGGCAAAGTTCAGAGTTAGGGTTATGATCAGGGTCAGGGAGAGGGTCAGGATTATTGTTAAAGTGGGGTTAGGGTTAGGGTTAGAGGTAGGTGGAGGGTTAGACCGGTTTAGGGTCAGTGTCAGGGATAATGTTAGGGGTTAGTTTTAGGGTTAGGATCAGCATTAGGTTTCGGGTCAGGGCCCGTGTTAGTGTCATGGTCGGGGTTACGTTTAGGGTTAGAGTAAGTGTCAGGCTCACAGTCAGGGTCAGGGTTAATTTTAGGGTCAGAGTCAATGTCACTGTTAGGGTCAGGGTTAGGTTTATGGTCTATGCCCGGGTCAGGTTCATGGTGAAGTTTAGCGCCAGTGTCAGGTTTACGGTCAGGATCAAATATTGGTTTAAAGTCCACATTCAGGTCAGGGACAGTGTTATTTAGTGGTCATTGTTAGGGTCATGGTTAGGTTTAGTCTCAGGGCCAGGGTCAGGTATATGGTCAGAGTCTGGTATAGGCAAAGTTCTGGGTTAGGCTTATGATCATAGTCAGGTATAGGGTCAGGGTTATTGTGAAAGTTTAGGGTTAGTGTTAGGGTTAGCGTTTGGTTGACGGTTAGGGTTAGAACTTGTTAGGATCAGGGTCTGTTGTAGGGTTAGGGGTTACTCTTATGGTTAGGTTCAGCGATAGGATTCGGGGGATGGCCCGTGTTAGTGTCAGGGTCAGGGTTACATTTAGGGTTAGAGTTAGGGTCAGGCTCACAGTCAGGGTCAGGTTTGTTGTTCAGGTCCTGGTCGGAGTCACTGTTAGGGTCAGGGTTAGGTTTATGGTCATGGTCTGGGTCAGGGTCAGGGTGAAGTTTAGTGCCAGTGTCAGGTTTAGGGTCAGGTTCAGGTATTGGTTTAAAGTCCACATTCGGGTCAGGGGCAGGATTGTGTAGTGGTCAGTGTTAGTGTCATGGTTAGCATTAGGGTCAGGGTCAGGTCAGGTGAAGTTCAGGGCCAGGTTCAAGTTTAGGGTCAGGCTTTGGTTTAGGGTCAATGTTCGGTTCAGTGTCACAGTTGGGTTTTGGCGGTAGTGTTTGGGATTGGGGTTAGGGTTAGAGTTAGAAGTAGGGTTATGGTAAGGCTTAGACAGCACAAGGTCAGGGTTAGGGTTTGGTTTAGGGTAGGGGTTAGTTTTAGGGTCAGGGTCAGCGTTAGGTTTAGGTTCAGGGTCTGTATTAGGGTCATGGTTAGAGTTACCTTTAGGTTTAGGGTTAGGATCAGGTTCACAGTCACGTCAGGGTTAGGGTTAGGGTCAGATTTAGGTCAGCATCAGGGTGACGATTAGGGTCAGGGTCATGGTCAGGGTTAGGTATGATTCTTGGTTACGGTAATATCAACGTTAGGTTTAGCTTCAGGGTCCACATCAGAAACATTGTCAGGCTTAGGTTTAGGTTTAGGGTTCAGGTCAGGATCACAGACAGGGTCAGGGTCAGGTTCAGGGACAGGGTTTGGGTTAGGGTTTGGGGCAGGCTCACAGTCAGTGTCAGGGTCAGGGTTAGTGGTTACTGTTAGGGTTAGCCCCGCTCCTGGGTCATGGACCCATCCGGTCAGGGTCTCAGGATAAACCCTGGGCAGAAGGGTGTAGACCCTCCACCCGATCCCACCTAACCAGCCTTAAACTTGGGTGTGAACATGACTTGCCCAACAGACACTTAACCCCTCATCAGCCTGATCCTGCCTGGGGCATCTCCACCCACGATTGCATGGCCAGGTCCTCTTTACACAAAGACACACAGACACCAAGAGGAACACACACCCACACACATGCACACACACAGAGAGACGGGGAGGAGACCTAGGGCTACACCCGTGGATCAGAAGGTGTGGGACTCTCTGACTCTGAGCCCCCTGGTGTCACCTTTTGATTTTAGTAGCCAAAGGGCCTGAGGCGTTGGGGAAACCTGATATGACCGGCCAGGGAGGGGACGTGTCTGGCGGGCGAGCTCTCTTCTCCCTACATCCTCTCGGCTTCAGTACCTCAGAAGAACATGTCGCTTCCTTTAGGATGTGCCTAGAAATGAGTTGGGCAGGGGGTTTTTCTCTGTAATGGGTTGCCTGGATACGTGGGTTCCAATTCTGTTGGGCTCTGTCGTCAGGGAAGTGAGGTCACCACTGCCTGGGGGCTCCTTACCGAACTTCCTGCTGTACCAGAGCTCCCTGAGCCACCGGTCCCCAAGCTGCTCAATGCTCACCCTCCACTCAATGCAGTGCCAATGCAATGGCCCCCATACAGCCTCCCCCCAGCCCCTGGGAGGCCTGGGTGCAGCTGTTGTCCCCTCTGGAGGGAACAGAGCTGGGTTTAGACTAGGTTAGTGTTAGGGTTAGGGTTAAGAAAGACTTAGGATCAGGGTTAGGGTTAGACGTGCTTGGGGTCAGGGTTTGCGGAAGGCTTAGGGTATGGGTCAGGGTTAGGGTTAGGTTCATGGTTAGGTTTAGGTTCAGGCTCACAGTAGGGTCACGGTTACCGTTACCATCAGAGACAGGGTCAGGGTCAGTGTAGGGTGACGGTTAGGTTTAGGGTCAGGTTCAGGGTTATGGTCAGATTTAGGGTCAGGTTCAAGTTTTGGTTTGGGGGCAAGGTTCATATCAGGGTCAGGGTTAGGAGTGGGTCAGGTCTAGTGTCAGGGTTAGGGTCAGGGTCAGGGTTAGGTTCATGGTTATGGTAAGGTCAGCTTTATGTTTAGGTTTTGTTTTATGAGTAGGTTCAGATTCAGGGTTGGCATAAGGGTTAAGATTCTGTTCAGGATCACGGATTGGGTCTGAGTTAGGTTTTCATTCAGGGTTAGTGTCAGTGTTACAGTCAAGGCCAGGGTCAGGTTTAAGGTTAAGCTCTGACATAGGCAAAGTTCAGAGTTAGGGTTATGATCAGGGTCAGGGAGAGGGTCAGGATTATTGTTAAAGTGGGGTTAGGGTTAGGGTTAGAGGTAGGTGGAGGGTTAGACCGGTTTAGGGTCAGTGTCAGGGATAATGTTAGGGGTTAGTTTTAGGGTTAGGATCAGCATTAGGTTTCGGGTCAGGGCCCGTGTTAGTGTCATGGTCGGGGTTACGTTTAGGGTTAGAGTAAGTGTCAGGCTCACAGTCAGGGTCAGGGTTAATTTTAGGGTCAGAGTCAATGTCACTGTTAGGGTCAGGGTTAGGTTTATGGTCTATGCCCGGGTCAGGTTCATGGTGAAGTTTAGCGCCAGTGTCAGGTTTACGGTCAGGATCAAATATTGGTTTAAAGTCCACATTCGGGTCAGGGACAGTGTTATTTAGTGGTCATTGTTAGGGTCATGGTTAGGTTTAGTCTCAGGGCCAGGGTCAGGTATATGGTCAGAGTCTGGTATAGGCAAAGTTCTGGGTTAGGCTTATGATCATAGTCAGGTATAGGGTCAGGGTTATTGTGAAAGTTTAGGGTTAGTGTTAGGGTTAGCGTTTGGTTGACGGTTAGGGTTAGAACTTGTTAGGATCAGGGTCTGTTGTAGGGTTAGGGGTTACTCTTATGGTTAGGTTCAGCGATAGGATTCGGGGGATGGCCCGTGTTAGTGTCAGGGTCAGGGTTACATTTAGGGTTAGAGTTAGGGTCAGGCTCACAGTCAGGGTCAGGTTTGTTGTTCAGGTCCTGGTCGGAGTCACTGTTAGGGTCAGGGTTAGGTTTATGGTCATGGTCTGGGTCAGGGTCAGGGTGAAGTTTAGTGCCAGTGTCAGGTTTAGGGTCAGGTTCAGGTATTGGTTTAAAGTCCACATTCGGGTCAGGGGCAGGATTGTGTAGTGGTCAGTGTTAGTGTCATGGTTAGCATTAGGGTCAGGGTCAGGTCAGGTGAAGTTCAGGGCCAGGTTCAAGTTTAGGGTCAGGCTTTGGTTTAGGGTCAATGTTCGGTTCAGTGTCACAGTTGGGTTTTGGCGGTAGTGTTTGGGATTGGGGTTAGGGTTAGAGTTAGAAGTAGGGTTATGGTAAGGCTTAGACAGCACAAGGTCAGGGTTAGGGTTTGGTTTAGGGTAGGGGTTAGTTTTAGGGTCAGGGTCAGCGTTAGGTTTAGGTTCAGGGTCTGTATTAGGGTCATGGTTAGAGTTACCTTTAGGTTTAGGGTTAGGATCAGGTTCACAGTCACGTCAGGGTTAGGGTTAGGGTCAGATTTAGGTCAGCATCAGGGTGATGATTAGGGTCAGGGTCATGGTCAGGGTTAGGTATGATTCTTGGTTACGGTAATATCAACGTTAGGTTTAGCTTCAGGGTCCACATCAGAAACATTGTCAGGCTTAGGTTTAGGTTTAGGGTTCAGGTCAGGATCACAGACAGGGTCAGGGTCAGGTTCAGGGACAGGGTTTGGGTTAGGGTTTGGGGCAGGCTCACAGTCAGTGTCAGGGTCAGGGTTAGTGGTTACTGTTAGGGTTAGCCCCGCTCCTGGGTCATGGACCCATCCGGTCAGGGTCTCAGGATAAACCCTGGGCAGAAGGGTGTAGACCCTCCACCCGATCCCACCTAACCAGCCTTAAACTTGGGTGTGAACATGACTTGCCCAACAGACACTTAACCCCTCATCAGCCTGATCCTGCCTGGGGCATCTCCACCCACGATTGCATGGCCAGGTCCTCTTTACACACAGACACACAGACACCAAGAGGAACACACACCCACACACATGCACACACACAGAGAGACGGGGAGGAGACCTAGGGCTACCCCCGTGGATCAGAAGGTGTGGGACTCTCTGACTCTGAGCCCCCTGGTGTCACCTTTTGATTTTAGTAGCCAAAGGGCCTGAGGCGTTGGGGAAACCTGATATGACCGGCCAGGGAGGGGACGTGTCTGGCGGGCGAGCTCTCTTCTCCCTACATCCTCTCGGCTTCAGTACCTCAGAAGAACATGTCGCTTCCTTTAGGATGTGCCTAGAAATGAGTTGGGCAGGGGGTTTTTCTCTGTAATGGGTTGCCTGGATACGTGGGTTCCAATTCTGTTGGGCTCTGTCGTCAGGGAAGTGAGGTCACCACTGCCTGGGGGCTCCTTACCGAACTTCCTGCTGTACCAGAGCTCCCTGAGCCACCGGTCCCCAAGCTGCTCAATGCTCACCCTCCACTCAATGCAGTGCCAATCCAATGGCCCCCATACAGCCTCCCCCCAGCCCCTGGGAGGCCTGGGTGCAGCTGTTGTCCCCTCTGGAGGGAACAGAGCTGGGTTTAGACTAGGTTAGTGTTAGGGTTAGGGTTAAGAAAGACTTAGGATCAGGGTTAGGGTTAGACGTGCTTGGGGTCAGGGTTTGCGGAAGGCTTAGGGTATGGGTCAGGGTTAGGGTTAGGTTCATGGTTAGGTTTAGGTTCAGGCTCACAGTAGGGTCACGGTTACCGTTACCATCAGAGACAGGGTCAGGGTCA
This sequence comes from Mustela lutreola, assembly GCF_030435805.1. Lineage (NCBI taxonomy): Eukaryota > Metazoa > Chordata > Mammalia > Carnivora > Mustelidae > Mustela > Mustela lutreola. The sequence continues at coordinate 93,802,707 of NC_081292.1, forward strand.
GTGTAGGGTGACGGTTAGGTTTAGGGTCAGGTTCAGGGTTATGGTCAGATTTAGGGTCAGGTTCAAGTTTTGGTTTGGGGGCAAGGTTCATATCAGGGTCAGGGTTAGGAGTGGGTCAGGTCTAGTGTCAGGGTAGGGTCAGGGTCAGGGTTAGGTTCATGGTTATGGTAAGGTCAGCTTTATGTTTAGGTTTTGTTTTATGAGTAGGTTCAGATTCAGGGTTGGCTTAAGGGTTAAGATTCTGTTCAGGATCACGGATTGGGTCTGAGTTAGGTTTTTATTCAGGGTTAGTGTCAGTGTTAAGGTCAAGGCCAGGGTCAGGTTTAAGGTTAAGCTCTGACATAGGCAAAGTTCAGAGTTAGGGTTATGATCAGGGTCAGGGAGAGGGTCAGGATTATTGTTAAAGTGGGGTTAGGGTTAGGGTTAGAGGTAGGTGGAGGGTTAGACCGGTTTAGGGTCAGTGTCAGGGATAATGTTAGGGGTTAGTTTTAGGGTTAGGTTCAGCATTAGGTTTCGGGTCAGGGCCCGTGTTAGTGTCATGGTCGGGGTTACGTTTAGGGTTAGAGTAAGTGTCAGGCTCACAGTCAGGGTCAGGGTTAATTTTAGGGTCAGAGTCAATGTCACTGTTAGGGTCAGGGTGAGGTTTAGGGTCTATGCCCGGGTCAGGTTCATGGTGAAGTTTAGCGCCAGTGTCAGGTTTACGGTCAGGATCAAGTATTGGTTTAAAGTCCACATTCGGGTCAGGGACAGTGTTATGTAGTGGTCATTGTTAGGGTCATGGTTAGGTTTAGTCTCAGGGCCAGGGTCAGGTATATGGTCAGGGTCTGGTATAGGCAAAGTTCAGGGTTAGGCTTATGATCATAGTCAGGTATAGGGTCAGGGTTATTGTGAAAGTTTAGGGTTAGTGTTAGGGTTAGCGTTTGGTTGACGGTTAGGGTTAGAACTTGTTAGGATCAGGGTCTGTTGTAGGGTTAGGGGTTACTCTTATGGTTAGGTTCAGCGATAGGATTCGGGGGATGGCCCGTGTTAGTGTCAGGGTCAGGGTTACATTTAGGGTTAGAGTTAGGGTCAGGCTCACAGTCAGGGTCAGGTTTGTTGTTCAGGTCCTGGTCGGAGTCACTGTTAGGGTCAGGGTTAGGTTTATGGTCATGGTCTGGGTCAGGGTCAGGGTGAAGTTTAGTGCCAGTGTCAGGTTTAGGGTCAGGTTCAGGTATTGGTTTAAAGTCCACATTCGGGTCAGGGGCAGGATTGTGTAGTGGTCAGTGTTAGTGTCATGGTTAGCATTAGGGTCAGGGTCAGGTCAGGTGAAGTTCAGGGCCAGGTTCAAGTTTAGGGTCAGGCTTTGGTTTAGGGTCAATGTTCGGTTCAGTGTCACAGTTGGGTTTTGGCGGTAGTGTTTGGGATTGGGGTTAGGGTTAGAGTTAGAAGTAGGGTTATGGTAAGGCTTAGACAGCACAAGGTCAGGGTTAGGGTTTGGTTTAGGGTAGGGGTTAGTTTTAGGGTCAGGGTCAGCGTTAGGTTTAGGTTCAGGGTCTGTATTAGGGTCATGGTTAGAGTTACCTTTAGGTTTAGGGTTAGGATCAGGTTCACAGTCACGTCAGGGTTAGGGTTAGGGTCAGATTTAGGTCAGCATCAGGGTGACGATTAGGGTCAGGGTCATGGTCAGGGTTAGGTATGATTCTTGGTTACGGTAATATCAACGTTAGGTTTAGCTTCAGGGTCCACATCAGAAACATTGTCAGGCTTAGGTTTAGGTTTAGGGTTCAGGTCAGGATCACAGACAGGGTCAGGGTCAGGTTCAGGGACAGGGTTTGGGTTAGGGTTTGGGGCAGGCTCACAGTCAGTGTCAGGGTCAGGGTTAGTGGTTACTGTTAGGGTTAGCCCCGCTCCTGGGTCATGGACCCATCCGGTCAGGGTCTCAGGATAAACCCTGGGCAGAAGGGTGTAGACCCTCCACCCGATCCCACCTAACCAGCCTTAAACTTGGGTGTGAACATGACTTGCCCAACAGACACTTAACCCCTCATCAGCCTGATCCTGCCTGGGGCATCTCCACCCACGATTGCATGGCCAGGTCCTCTTTACACACAGACACACAGACACCAAGAGGAACACACACCCACACACATGCACACACACAGAGAGACGGGGAGGAGACCTAGGGCTACACCCGTGGATCAGAAGGTGTGGGACTCTCTGACTCTGAGCCCCCTGGTGTCACCTTTTGATTTTAGTAGCCAAAGGGCCTGAGGCGTTGGGGAAACCTGATATGACCGGCCAGGGAGGGGACGTGTCTGGCGGGCGAGCTCTCTTCTCCCTACATCCTCTCGGCTTCAGTACCTCAGAAGAACATGTCGCTTCCTTTAGGATGTGCCTAGAAATGAGTTGGGCAGGGGGTTTTTCTCTGTAATGGGTTGCCTGGATACGTGGGTTCCAATTCTGTTGGGCTCTGTCGTCAGGGAAGTGAGGTCACCACTGCCTGGGGGCTCCTTACCGAACTTCCTGCTGTACCAGAGCTCCCTGAGCCACCGGTCCCCAAGCTGCTCAATGCTCACCCTCCACTCAATGCAGTGCCAATCCAATGGCCCCCATACAGCCTCCCCCCAGCCCCTGGGAGGCCTGGGTGCAGCTGTTGTCCCCTCTGGAGGGAACAGAGCTGGGTTTAGACTAGGTTAGTGTTAGGGTTAGGGTTAAGAAAGACTTAGGATCAGGGTTAGGGTTAGACGTGCTTGGGGTCAGGGTTTGCGGAAGGCTTAGGGTATGGGTCAGGGTTAGGGTTAGGTTCATGGTTAGGTTTAGGTTCAGGCTCACAGTAGGGTCACGGTTACCGTTACCATCAGAGACAGGGTCAGGGTCAGTGTAGGGTGACGGTTAGGTTTAGGGTCAGGTTCAGGGTTATGGTCAGATTTAGGGTCAGGTTCAAGTTTTGGTTTGGGGGCAAGGTTCATATCAGGGTCAGGGTTAGGAGTGGGTCAGGTCTAGTGTCAGGGTAGGGTCAGGGTCAGGGTTAGGTTCATGGTTATGGTAAGGTCAGCTTTATGTTTAGGTTTTGTTTTATGAGTAGGTTCAGATTCAGGGTTGGCTTAAGGGTTAAGATTCTGTTCAGGATCACGGATTGGGTCTGAGTTAGGTTTTATTCAGGGTTAGTGTCAGTGTTAAGGTCAAGGCCAGGGTCAGGTTTAAGGTTAAGCTCTGACATAGGCAAAGTTCAGAGTTAGGGTTATGATCAGGGTCAGGGAGAGGGTCAGGATTATTGTTAAAGTGGGGTTAGGGTTAGGGTTAGAGGTAGGTGGAGGGTTAGACCGGTTTAGGGTCAGTGTCAGGGATAATGTTAGGGGTTAGTTTTAGGGTTAGGTTCAGCATTAGGTTTCGGGTCAGGGCCCGTGTTAGTGTCATGGTCGGGGTTACGTTTAGGGTTAGAGTAAGTGTCAGGCTCACAGTCAGGGTCAGGGTTAATTTTAGGGTCAGAGTCAATGTCACTGTTAGGGTCAGGGTGAGGTTTAGGGTCTATGCCCGGGTCAGGTTCATGGTGAAGTTTAGCGCCAGTGTCAGGTTTACGGTCAGGATCAAGTATTGGTTTAAAGTCCACATTCGGGTCAGGGACAGTGTTATGTAGTGGTCATTGTTAGGGTCATGGTTAGGTTTAGTCTCAGGGCCAGGGTCAGGTATATGGTCAGGGTCTGGTATAGGCAAAGTTCAGGGTTAGGCTTATGATCATAGTCAGGTATAGGGTCAGGGTTATTGTGAAAGTTTAGGGTTAGTGTTAGGGTTAGCGTTTGGTTGACGGTTAGGGTTAGAACTTGTTAGGATCAGGGTCTGTTGTAGGGTTAGGGGTTACTCTTATGGTTAGGTTCAGCGATAGGATTCGGGGGATGGCCCGTGTTAGTGTCAGGGTCAGGGTTACATTTAGGGTTAGAGTTAGGGTCAGGCTCACAGTCAGGGTCAGGTTTGTTGTTCAGGTCCTGGTCGGAGTCACTGTTAGGGTCAGGGTTAGGTTTATGGTCATGGTCTGGGTCAGGGTCAGGGTGAAGTTTAGTGCCAGTGTCAGGTTTAGGGTCAGGTTCAGGTATTGGTTTAAAGTCCACATTCGGGTCAGGGGCAGGATTGTGTAGTGGTCAGTGTTAGTGTCATGGTTAGCATTAGGGTCAGGGTCAGGTCAGGTGAAGTTCAGGGCCAGGTTCAAGTTTAGGGCCAGGCTTTGGTTTAGGGTCAATGTTCGGTTCAGTGTCACAGTTGGGTTTTGGCGGTAGTGTTTGGGATTGGGGTTAGGGTTAGAGTTAGAAGTAGGGTTATGGTAAGGCTTAGACAGCACAAGGTCAGGGTTAGGGTTTGGTTTAGGGTAGGGGTTAGTTTTAGGGTCAGGGTCAGCGTTAGGTTTAGGTTCAGGGTCTGTATTAGGGTCATGGTTAGAGTTACCTTTAGGTTTAGGGTTAGGATCAGGTTCACAGTCACGTCAGGGTTAGGGTTAGGGTCAGATTTAGGTCAGCATCAGGGTGACGATTAGGGTCAGGGTCATGGTCAGGGTTAGGTATGATTCTTGGTTACGGTAATATCAACGTTAGGTTTAGCTTCAGGGTCCACATCAGAAACATTGTCAGGCTTAGGTTTAGGTTTAGGGTTCAGGTCAGGATCACAGACAGGGTCAGGGTCAGGTTCAGGGACAGGGTTTGGGTTAGGGTTTGGGGCAGGCTCACAGTCAGTGTCAGGGTCAGGGTTAGTGGTTACTGTTAGGGTTAGCCCCGCTCCTGGGTCATGGACCCATCCGGTCAGGGTCTCAGGATAAACCCTGGGCAGAAGGGTGTAGACCCTCCACCCGATCCCACCTAACCAGCCTTAAACTTGGGTGTGAACATGACTTGCCCAACAGACACTTAACCCCTCATCAGCCTGATCCTGCCTGGGGCATCTCCACCCACGATTGCATGGCCAGGTCCTCTTTACACACAGACACACAGACACCAAGAGGAACACACACCCACACACATGCACACACACAGAGACCTAGGGCTACACCCGTGGATCAGAAGGTGTGGGACTCTCTGACTCTGAGCCCCCTGGTGTCACCTTTTGATTTTAGTAGCCAAAGGGCCTGAGGCGTTGGGGAAACCTGATATGACCGGCCAGGGAGGGGACGTGTCTGGCGGGCGAGCTCTCTTCTCCCTACATCCTCTCGGCTTCAGTACCTCAGAAGAACATGTCGCTTCCTTTAGGATGTGCCTAGAAATGAGTTGGGCAGGGGGTTTTTCTCTGTAATGGGTTGCCTGGATACGTGGGTTCCAATTCTGTTGGGCTCTGTCGTCAGGGAAGTGAGGTCACCACTGCCTGGGGGCTCCTTACCGAACTTCCTGCTGTACCAGAGCTCCCTGAGCCACCGGTCCCCAAGCTGCTCAATGCTCACCCTCCACTCAATGCAGTGCCAATCCAATGGCCCCCATACAGCCTCCCCCCAGCCCCTGGGAGGCCTGGGTGCAGCTGTTGTTCCCTCTGGAGGGAACAGAGCTGGGTTTAGACTAGGTTAGTGTTAGGGTTAGGGTTAAGAAAGACTTAGGATCAGGGTTAGGGTTAGACGTGCTTGGGGTCAGGGTTTGCGGAAGGCTTAAGGTATGGGTCAGGGTTAGGGTTAGGTTCATGATTAGGTTTAGGTTCAGGCTCACAGTAGGGTCACGGTTACCGTTACCATCAGAGACAGGGTCAGGGTCAGTGTAGGGAGACGGTTAGGTTTAGCGTCAGGTTCAGGGTTATGGTCAGATTTAGGGGCAGGTTCAAGTTTTGGTTTGGGGGCAAGGTTCATATCAGGGTCAGGGTTAGGAGTGGTTCAGGTCTAGTGTCAGGGTAGGGTCAGGGTCAGGGTTAGGTTCATGGTTATGGTAAGGTCAGCTTTATGTTTAGGTTTTGTTTTATGAGTAGGTTCAGATTCAGGGTTGGCTTAAGGGTTAAGATTCTGTTCAGGATCACGGATTGGGTCTGAGTTAGGTTTTTATTCAGGGTTAGTGTCAGTGTTAAGGTCAAGGCCAGGGTCAGGTTTAAGGTTAAGCTCTGACATAGGCAAAGTTCAGAGTTAGGGTTATGAGCAGGGTCAGGGAGAGGGTCAGGATTATTGTTAAAGTGGGGTTAGGGTTAGGGTTAGAGGTAGGTGGAGGGTTAGACCGGTTTAGGGTCAGTGTCAGGGATAATGTTATGGGTTAGTTTTAGGGTTAGGTTCAGCATTAGGTTTCGGGTCAGGGCCCGTGTTAGTGTCATGGTCGGGGTTACGTTTAGGGTTAGAGTAAGTGTCAGGCTCACAGTCAGGGTCAGGGTTAATTTTAGGGTCAGAGTCAATGTCACTGTTAGGGTCAGGGTGAGGTTTAGGGTCTATGCCCGGGTCAGGTTCATGGTGAAGTTTAGCGCCAGTGTCAGGTTTACGGTCAGGATCAAGTATTGGTTTAAAGTCCACATTCGGGTCAGGGACAGTGTTATGTAGTGGTCATTGTTAGGGTCATGGTTAGGTTTAGTCTCAGGGCCAGGGTCAGGTATATGGTCAGGGTCTGGTATAGGCAAAGTTCAGGGTTAGGCTTATGATCATAGTCAGGTATAGGGTCAGGGTTATTGTGAAAGTTTAGGGTTAGTGTTAGGGTTAGCGTTTGGTTGACGGTTAGGGTTAGAACTTGTTAGGATCAGGGTCTGTTGTAGGGTTAGGGGTTACTCTTATGGTTAGGTTCAGCGATAGGATTCGGGGGATGGCCCGTGTTAGTGTCAGGGTCAGGGTTACATTTAGGGTTAGAGTTAGGGTCAGGCTCACAGTCAGGGTCAGGTTTGTTGTTCAGGTCCTGGTCGGAGTCACTGTTAGGGTCAGGGTTAGGTTTATGGTCATGGTCTGGGTCAGGGTCAGGGTGAAGTTTAGTGCCAGTGTCAGGTTTAGGGTCAGGTTCAGGTATTGGTTTAAAGTCCACATTCGGGTCAGGGGCAGGATTGTGTAGTGGTCAGTGTTAGTGTCATGGTTAGCATTAGGGTCAGGGTCAGGTCAGGTGAAGTTCAGGGCCAGGTTCAAGTTTAGGGTCAGGCTTTGGTTTAGGGTCAATGTTCGGTTCAGTGTCACAGTTGGGTTTTGGCGGTAGTGTTTGGGATTGGGGTTAGGGTTAGAGTTAGAAGTAGGGTTATGGTAAGGCTTAGACAGCACAAGGTCAGGGTTAGGGTTTGGTTTAGGGTAGGGGTTAGTTTTAGGGTCAGGGTCAGCGTTAGGTTTAGGTTCAGGGTCTGTATTAGGGTCATGGTTAGAGTTACCTTTAGGTTTAGGGTTAGGATCAGGTTCACAGTCACGTCAGGGTTAGGGTTAGGGTCAGATTTAGGTCAGCATCAGGGTGACGATTAGGGTCAGGGTCATGGTCAGGGTTAGGTATGATTCTTGGTTACGGTAATATCAACGTTAGGTTTAGCTTCAGGGTCCACATCAGAAACATTGTCAGGCTTAGGTTTAGGTTTAGGGTTCAGGTCAGGATCACAGACAGGGTCAGGGTCAGGTTCAGGGACAGGGTTTGGGTTAGGGTTTGGGGCAGGCTCACAGTCAGTGTCAGGGTCAGGGTTAGTGGTTACTGTTAGGGTTAGCCCCGCTCCTGGGTCATGGACCCATCCGGTCAGGGTCTCAGGATAAACCCTGGGCAGAAGGGTGTAGACCCTCCACCCGATCCCACCTAACCAGCCTTAAACTTGGGTGTGAACATGACTTGCCCAACAGACACTTAACCCCTCATCAGCCTGATCCTGCCTGGGGCATCTCCACCCACGATTGCATGGCCAGGTCCTCTTTACACACAGACACACAGACACCAAGAGGAACACACACCCACACACATGCACACACACAGAGAGACGGGGAGGAGACCTAGGGCTACACCCGTGGATCAGAAGGTGTGGGACTCTCTGACTCTGAGCCCCCTGGTGTCACCTTTTGATTTTAGTAGCCAAAGGGCCTGAGGCGTTGGGGAAACCTGATATGACCGGCCAGGGAGGGGACGTGTCTGGCGGGCGAGCTCTCTTCTCCCTACATCCTCTCGGCTTCAGTACCTCAGAAGAACATGTCGCTTCCTTTAGGATGTGCCTAGAAATGAGTTGGGCAGGGGGTTTTTCTCTGTAATGGGTTGCCTGGATACGTGGGTTCCAATTCTGTTGGGCTCTGTCGTCAGGGAAGTGAGGTCACCACTGCCTGGGGGCTCCTTACCGAACTTCCTGCTGTACCAGAGCTCCCTGAGCCACCGGTCCCCAAGCTGCTCAATGCTCACCCTCCGCTCAATGCAGTGCCAATCCAATGGCCCCCATACAGCCTCCCCCCAGCCCCTGGGAGGCCTGGGTGCAGCTGTTGTCCCCTCTGGAGGGAACAGAGCTGGGTTTAGACTAGGTTAGTGTTAGGGTTAGGGTTAAGAAAGACTTAGGATCAGGGTTAGGGTTAGACGTGCTTGGGGTCAGGGTTTGCGGAAGGCTTAGGGTATGGGTCAGGGTTAGGGTTAGGTTCATGGTTAGGTTTAGGTTCAGGCTCACAGTAGGGTCACGGTTACCGTTACCATCAGAGACAGGGTCAGGGTCAGTGTAGGGTGACGGTTAGGTTTAGGGTCAGGTTCAGGGTTATGGTCAGATTTAGGGTCATGTTCAAGTTTTGGTTTGGGGGCAAGGTTCATATCAGGGTCAGGGTTAGGAGTGGGTCAGGTCTAGTGTCAGGGTTAGGGTCAGGGTCAGGGTTAGGTTCATGGTTATGGTAAGGTCAGCTTTATGTTTAGGTTTTGTTTTATGAGTAGGTTCAGATTCAGGGTTGGCTTAAGGGTTAAGATTCTGTTCAGGATCACGGATTGGGTCTGAGTTAGGTTTTCATTCAGGGTTAGTGTCAGTGTTACAGTCAAGGCCAGGGTCAGGTTTAAGGTTAAGCTCTGACATAGGCAAAGTTCAGAGTTAGGGTTATGATCAGGGTCAGGGAGAGGGTCAGGATTATTGTTAAAGTGGGGTTAGGGTTAGGGTTAGAGGTAGGTGGAGGGTTAGACCGGTTTAGGGTCAGTGTCAGGGATAATGTTAGGGGTTAGTTTTAGGGTTAGGATCAGCATTAGGTTTCGGGTCAGGGCCCGTGTTAGTGTCATGGTCGGGGTTACGTTTAGGGTTAGAGTAAGTGTCAGGCTCACAGTCAGGGTCAGGGTTAATTTTAGGGTCAGAGTCAATGTTACTGTTAGGGTCAGGGTTAGGTTTATGGTCTATGCCCGGGTCAGGTTCATGGTGAAGTTTAGCGCCAGTGTCAGGTTTACGGTCAGGATCAAATATTGGTTTAAAGTCCACATTCGGGTCAGGGACAGTGTTATTTAGTGGTCATTGTTAGGGTCATGGTTAGGTTTAGTCTCAGGGCCAGGGTCAGGTATATGGTCAGAGTCTGGTATAGGCAAAGTTCTGGGTTAGGCTTATGATCATAGTCAGGTATAGGGTCAGGGTTATTGTGAAAGTTTAGGGTTAGTGTTAGGGTTAGCGTTTGGTTGACGGTTAGGGTTAGAACTTGTTAGGATCAGGGTCTGTTGTAGGGTTAGGGGTTACTCTTATGGTTAGGTTCAGCGATAGGATTCGGGGGATGGCCCGTGTTAGTGTCAGGGTCAGGGTTACATTTAGGGTTAGAGTTAGGGTCAGGCTCACAGTCAGGGTCAGGTTTGTTGTTCAGGTCCTGGTCGGAGTCACTGTTAGGGTCAGGGTTAGGTTTATGGTCATGGTCTGGGTCAGGGTCAGGGTGAAGTTTAGTGCCAGTGTCAGGTTTAGGGTCAGGTTCAGGTATTGGTTTAAAGTCCACATTCGGGTCAGGGGCAGGATTGTGTAGTGGTCAGTGTTAGTGTCATGGTTAGCATTAGGGTCAGGGTCAGGTCAGGTGAAGTTCAGGGCCAGGTTCAAGTTTAGGGTCAGGCTTTGGTTTAGGGTCAATGTTCGGTTCAGTGTCACAGTTGGGTTTTGGCGGTAGTGTTTGGGATTGGGGTTAGGGTTAGAGTTAGAAGTAGGGTTATGGTAAGGCTTAGACAGCACAAGGTCAGGGTTAGGGTTTGGTTTAGGGTAGGGGTTAGTTTTAGGGTCAGGGTCAGCGTTAGGTTTAGGTTCAGGGTCTGTATTAGGGTCATGGTTAGAGTTACCTTTAGGTTTAGGGTTAGGATCAGGTTCACAGTCACGTCAGGGTTAGGGTTAGGGTCAGATTTAGGTCAGCATCAGGGTGATGATTAGGGTCAGGGTCATGGTCAGGGTTAGGTATGATTCTTGGTTACGGTAATATCAACGTTAGGTTTAGCTTCAGGGTCCACATCAGAAACATTGTCAGGCTTAGGTTTAGGTTTAGGGTTCAGGTCAGGATCACAGACAGGGTCAGGGTCAGGTTCAGGGACAGGGTTTGGGTTAGGGTTTGGGGCAGGCTCACAGTCAGTGTCAGGGTCAGGGTTAGTGGTTACTGTTAGGGTTAGCCCCGCTCCTGGGTCATGGACCCATCCGGTCAGGGTCTCAGGATAAACCCTGGGCAGAAGGGTGTAGACCCTCCACCCGATCCCACCTAACCAGCCTTAAACTTGGGTGTGAACATGACTTGCCCAACAGACACTTAACCCCTCATCAGCCTGATCCTGCCTGGGGCATCTCCACCCACGATTGCATGGCCAGGTCCTCTTTACACACAGACACACAGACACCAAGAGGAACACACACCCACACACATGCACACACACAGAGACCTAGGGCTACACCCGTGGATCAGAAGGTGTGGGACTCTCTGACTCTGAGCCCCCTGGTGTCACCTTTTGATTTTAGTAGCCAAAGGGCCTGAGGCGTTGGGGAAACCTGATATGACCGGCCAGGGAGGGGACGTGTCTGGCGGGCGAGCTCTCTTCTCCCTACATCCTCTCGGCTTCAGTACCTCAGAAGAACATGTCGCTTCCTTTAGGATGTGCCTAGAAATGAGTTGGGCAGGGGGTTTTTCTCTGTAATGGGTTGCCTGGATACGTGGGTTCCAATTCTGTTGGGCTCTGTCGTCAGGGAAGTGAGGTCACCACTGCCTGGGGGCTCCTTACCGAACTTCCTGCTGTACCAGAGCTCCCTGAGCCACCGGTCCCCAAGCTGCTCAATGCTCACCCTCCACTCAATGCAGTGCCAATCCAATGGCCCCCATACAGCCTCCCCCCAGCCCCTGGGAGGCCTGGGTGCAGCTGTTGTTCCCTCTGGAGGGAACAGAGCTGGGTTTAGACTAGGTTAGTGTTAGGGTTAGGGTTAAGAAAGACTTAGGATCAGGGTTAGGGTTAGACGTGCTTGGGGTCAGGGTTTGCGGAAGGCTTAAGGTATGGGTCAGGGTTAGGGTTAGGTTCATGATTAGGTTTAGGTTCAGGCTCACAGTAGGGTCACGGTTACCGTTACCATCAGAGACAGGGTCAGGGTCAGTGTAGGGAGACGGTTAGGTTTAGCGTCAGGTTCAGGGTTATGGTCAGATTTAGGGGCAGGTTCAAGTTTTGGTTTGGGGGCAAGGTTCATATCAGGGTCAGGGTTAGGAGTGGGTCAGGTCTAGTGTCAGGGTAGGGTCAGGGTCAGGGTTAGGTTCATGGTTATGGTAAGGTCAGCTTTATGTTTAGGTTTTGTTTTATGAGTAGGTTCAGATTCAGGGTTGGCTTAAGGGTTAAGATTCTGTTCAGGATCACGGATTGGGTCTGAGTTAGGTTTTTATTCAGGGTTAGTGTCAGTGTTAAGGTCAAGGCCAGGGTCAGGTTTAAGGTTAAGCTCTGACATAGGCAAAGTTCAGAGTTAGGGTTATGATCAGGGTCAGGGAGAGGGTCAGGATTATTGTTAAAGTGGGGTTAGGGTTAGGGTTAGAGGTAGGTGGAGGGTTAGACCGGTTTAGGGTCAGTGTCAGGGATAATGTTAGGGGTTAGTTTTAGGGTTAGGTTCAGCATTAGGTTTCGGGTCAGGGCCCGTGTTAGTGTCATGGTCGGGGTTACGTTTAGGGTTAGAGTAAGTGTCAGGCTCACAGTCAGGGTCAGGGTTAATTTTAGGGTCAGAGTCAATGTCACTGTTAGGGTCAGGGTGAGGTTTAGGGTCTATGCCCGGGTCAGGTTCATGGTGAAGTTTAGCGCCAGTGTCAGGTTTACGGTCAGGATCAAGTATTGGTTTAAAGTCCACATTCGGGTCAGGGACAGTGTTATGTAGTGGTCATTGTTAGGGTCATGGTTAGGTTTAGTCTCAGGGCCAGGGTCAGGTATATGGTCAGGGTCTGGTATAGGCAAAGTTCAGGGTTAGGCTTATGATCATAGTCAGGTATAGGGTCAGGGTTATTGTGAAAGTTTAGGGTTAGTGTTAGGGTTAGCGTTTGGTTGACGGTTAGGGTTAGAACTTGTTAGGATCAGGGTCTGTTGTAGGGTTAGGGGTTACTCTTATGGTTAGGTTCAGCGATAGGATTCGGGGGATGGCCCGTGTTAGTGTCAGGGTCAGGGTTACATTTAGGGTTAGAGTTAGGGTCAGGCTCACAGTCAGGGTCAGGTTTGTTGTTCAGGTCCTGGTCGGAGTCACTGTTAGGGTCAGGGTTAGGTTTATGGTCATGGTCTGGGTCAGGGTAGGGTGAAGTTTAGTGCCAGTGTCAGGTTAGGGTCAGGTTCAGGTATTGGTTTAAAGTCCACATTCGGGTCAGGGGCAGGATTGTGTAGTGGTCAGTGTTAGTGTCATGGTTAGCATTAGGGTCAGGGTCAGGTCAGGTGAAGTTCAGGGCCAGGTTCAAGTTTAGGGTCAGGCTTTGGTTTAGGGTCAATGTTCGGTTCAGTGTCACAGTTGGGTTTTGGCGGTAGTGTTTGGGATTGGGGTTAGGGTTAGAGTTAGAAGTAGGGTTATGGTAAGGCTTAGACAGCACAAGGTCAGGGTTAGGGTTTGGTTTAGGGTAGGGGTTAGTTTTAGGGTCAGGGTCAGCGTTAGGTTTAGGTTCAGGGTCTGTATTAGGGTCATGGTTAGAGTTACCTTTAGGTTTAGGGTTAGGATCAGGTTCACAGTCACGTCAGGGTTAGGGTTAGGGTCAGATTTAGGTCAGCATCAGGGTGACGATTAGGGTCAGGGTCATGGTCAGGGTTAGGTATGATTCTTGGTTACGGTAATATCAACGTTAGGTTTAGCTTCACGGTCCACATCAGAAACATTGTCAGGCTTAGGTTTAGGTTTAGGGTTCAGGTCAGGATCACAGACAGGGTCAGGGTCAGGTTCAGGGACAGGGTTTGGGTTAGGGTTTGTGGCAGGCTCACAGTCAGTGTCAGGGTCAGGGTTAGTGGTTACTGTTAGGGTTAGCCCCGCTCCTGGGTCATGGACCCATCCGGTCAGGGTCTCAGGATAAACCCTGGGCAGAAGGGTGTAGACCCTCCACCCGATCCCACCTAACCAGCCTTAAACTTGGGTGTGAACATGACTTGCCCAACAGACACTTAACCCCTCATCAGCCTGATCCTGCCTGGGGCATCTCCACCCACGATTGCATGGCCAGGTCCTCTTTACACACAGACACACAGACACCAAGAGGAACACACACCCACACACATGCACACACACAGAGAGACGGGGAGGAGACCTAGGGCTACCCCCGTGGATCAGAAGGTGTGGGACTCTCTGACTCTGAGCCCCCTGGTGTCACCTTTTGATTTTAGTAGCCAAAGGGCCTGAGGCGTTGGGGAAACCTGATATGACCGGCCAGGGAGGGGACGTGTCTGGCGGGCGAGCTCTCTTCTCCCTACATCCTCTCGGCTTCAGTACCTCAGAAGAACATGTCGCTTCCTTTAGGATGTGCCTAGAAATGAGTTGGGCAGGGGGTTTTTCTCTGTAATGGGTTGCCTGGATACGTGGGTTCCAATTCTGTTGGGCTCTGTCGTCAGGGAAGTGAGGTCACCACTGCCTGGGGGCTCCTTACCGAACTTCCTGCTGTACCAGAGCTCCCTGAGCCACCGGTCCCCAAGCTGCTCAATGCTCACCCTCCACTCAATGCAGTGCCAATCCAATGGCCCCCATACAGCCTCCCCCCAGCCCCTGGGAGGCCTGGGTGCAGCTGTTGTCCCCTCTGGAGGGAACAGAGCTGGGTTTAGACTAGGTTAGTGTTAGGGTTAGGGTTAAGAAAGACTTAGGATCAGGGTTAGGGTTAGACGTGCTTGGGGTCAGGGTTTGCGGAAGGCTTAGGGTATGGGTCAGGGTTAGGGTTAGGTTCATGGTTAGGTTTAGGTTCAGGCTCACAGTAGGGTCACGGTTACCGTTACCATCAGAGACAGGGTCAGGGTCAGTGTAGGGTGACGGTTAGGTTTAGGGTCAGGTTCAGGGTTATGGTCAGATTTAGGGTCAGGTTCAAGTTTTGGTTTGGGGGCAAGGTTCATATCAGGGTCAGGGTTAGGAGTGGGTCAGGTCTAGTGTCAGGGTTAGGGTCAGGGTCAGGGTTAGGTTCATGGTTATGGTAAGGTCAGCTTTATGTTTAGGTTTTGTTTTATGAGTAGGTTCAGATTCAGGGTTGGCTTAAGGGTTAAGATTCTGTTCAGGATCACGGATTGGGTCTGAGTTAGGTTTTCATTCAGGGTTAGTGTCAGTGTTACAGTCAAGGCCAGGGTCAGGTTTAAGGTTAAGCTCTGACATAGGCAAAGTTCAGAGTTAGGGTTATGATCAGGGTCAGGGAGAGGGTCAGGATTATTGTTAAAGTGGGGTTAGGGTTAGGGTTAGAGGTAGGTGGAGGGTTAGACCGGTTTAGGGTCAGTGTCAGGGATAATGTTAGGGGTTAGTTTTAGGGTTAGGATCAGCATTAGGTTTCGGGTCAGGGCCCGTGTTAGTGTCATGGTCGGGGTTACGTTTAGGGTTAGAGTAAGTGTCAGGCTCACAGTCAGGGTCAGGGTTAATTTTAGGGTCAGAGTCAATGTCACTGTTAGGGTCAGGGTTAGGTTTATGGTCTATGCCCGGGTCAGGTTCATGGTGAAGTTTAGCGCCAGTGTCAGGTTTACGGTCAGGATCAAATATTGGTTTAAAGTCCACATTCGGGTCAGGGACAGTGTTATTTAGTGGTCATTGTTAGGGTCATGGTTAGGTTTAGTCTCAGGGCCAGGGTCAGGTATATGGTCAGAGTCTGGTATAGGCAAAGTTCTGGGTTAGGCTTATGATCATAGTCAGGTATAGGGTCAGGGTTATTGTGAAAGTTTAGGGTTAGTGTTAGGGTTAGCGTTTGGTTGACGGTTAGGGTTAGAACTTGTTAGGATCAGGGTCTGTTGTAGGGTTAGGGGTTACTCTTATGGTTAGGTTCAGCGATAGGATTCGGGGGATGGCCCGTGTTAGTGTCAGGGTCAGGGTTACATTTAGGGTTAGAGTTAGGGTCAGGCTCACAGTCAGGGTCAGGTTTGTTGTTCAGGTCCTGGTCGGAGTCACTGTTAGGGTCAGGGTTAGGTTTATGGTCATGGTCTGGGTCAGGGTCAGGGTGAAGTTTAGTGCCAGTGTCAGGTTTAGGGTCAGGTTCAGGTATTGGTTTAAAGTCCACATTCGGGTCAGGGGCAGGATTGTGTAGTGGTCAGTGTTAGTGTCATGGTTAGCATTAGGGTCAGGGTCAGGTCAGGTGAAGTTCAGGGCCAGGTTCAAGTTTAGGGTCAGGCTTTGGTTTAGGGTCAATGTTCGGTTCAGTGTCACAGTTGGGTTTTGGCGGTAGTGTTTGGGATTGGGGTTAGGGTTAGAGTTAGAAGTAGGGTTATGGTAAGGCTTAGACAGCACAAGGTCAGGGTTAGGGTTTGGTTTAGGGTAGGGGTTAGTTTTAGGGTCAGGGTCAGCGTTAGGTTTAGGTTCAGGGTCTGTATTAGGGTCATGGTTAGAGTTACCTTTAGGTTTAGGGTTAGGATCAGGTTCACAGTCACGTCAGGGTTAGGGTTAGGGTCAGATTTAGGTCAGCATCAGGGTGATGATTAGGGTCAGGGTCATGGTCAGGGTTAGGTATGATTCTTGGTTACGGTAATATCAACGTTAGGTTTAGCTTCAGGGTCCACATCAGAAACATTGTCAGGCTTAGGTTTAGGTTTAGGGTTCAGGTCAGGATCACAGACAGGGTCAGGGTCAGGTTCAGGGACAGGGTTTGGGTTAGGGTTTGGGGCAGGCTCACAGTCAGTGTCAGGGTCAGGGTTAGTGGTTACTGTTAGGGTTAGCCCCGCTCCTGGGTCATGGACCCATCCGGTCAGGGTCTCAGGATAAACCCTGGGCAGAAGGGTGTAGACCCTCCACCCGATCCCACCTAACCAGCCTTAAACTTGGGTGTGAACATGACTTGCCCAACAGACACTTAACCCCTCATCAGCCTGATCCTGCCTGGGGCATCTCCACCCACGATTGCATGGCCAGGTCCTCTTTACACACAGACACACAGACACCAAGAGGAACACACACCCACACACATGCACACACACAGAGACCTAGGGCTACACCCGTGGATCAGAAGGTGTGGGACTCTCTGACTCTGAGCCCCCTGGTGTCACCTTTTGATTTTAGTAGCCAAAGGGCCTGAGGCGTTGGGGAAACCTGATATGACCGGCCAGGGAGGGGACGTGTCTGGCGGGCGAGCTCTCTTCTCCCTACATCCTCTCGGCTTCAGTACCTCAGAAGAACATGTCGCTTCCTTTAGGATGTGCCTAGAAATGAGTTGGGCAGGGGGTTTTTCTCTGTAATGGGTTGCCTGGATACGTGGGTTCCAATTCTGTTGGGCTCTGTCGTCAGGGAAGTGAGGTCACCACTGCCTGGGGGCTCCTTACCGAACTTCCTGCTGTACCAGAGCTCCCTGAGCCACCGGTCCCCAAGCTGCTCAATGCTCACCCTCCACTCAATGCAGTGCCAATCCAATGGCCCCCATACAGCCTCCCCCCAGCCCCTGGGAGGCCTGGGTGCAGCTGTTGTTCCCTCTGGAGGGAACAGAGCTGGGTTTAGACTAGGTTAGTGTTAGGGTTAGGGTTAAGAAAGACTTAGGATCAGGGTTAGGGTTAGACGTGCTTGGGGTCAGGGTTTGCGGAAGGCTTAAGGTATGGGTCAGGGTTAGGGTTAGGTTCATGATTAGGTTTAGGTTCAGGCTCACAGTAGGGTCACGGTTACCGTTACCATCAGAGACAGGGTCAGGGTCAGTGTAGGGAGACGGTTAGGTTTAGCGTCAGGTTCAGGGTTATGGTCAGATTTAGGGGCAGGTTCAAGTTTTGGTTTGGGGGCAAGGTTCATATCAGGGTCAGGGTTAGGAGTGGGTCAGGTCTAGTGTCAGGGTAGGGTCAGGGTCAGGGTTAGGTTCATGGTTATGGTAAGGTCAGCTTTATGTTTAGGTTTTGTTTTATGAGTAGGTTCAGATTCAGGGTTGGCTTAAGGGTTAAGATTCTGTTCAGGATCACGGATTGGGTCTGAGTTAGGTTTTTATTCAGGGTTAGTGTCAGTGTTAAGGTCAAGGCCAGGGTCAGGTTTAAGGTTAAGCTCTGACATAGGCAAAGTTCAGAGTTAGGGTTATGATCAGGGTCAGGGAGAGGGTCAGGATTATTGTTAAAGTGGGGTTAGGGTTAGGGTTAGAGGTAGGTGGAGGGTTAGACCGGTTTAGGGTCAGTGTCAGGGATAATGTTAGGGGTTAGTTTTAGGGTTAGGTTCAGCATTAGGTTTCGGGTCAGGGCCCGTGTTAGTGTCATGGTCGGGGTTACGTTTAGGGTTAGAGTAAGTGTCAGGCTCACAGTCAGGGTCAGGGTTAATTTTAGGGTCAGAGTCAATGTCACTGTTAGGGTCAGGGTGAGGTTTAGGGTCTATGCCCGGGTCAGGTTCATGGTGAAGTTTAGCGCCAGTGTCAGGTTTACGGTCAGGATCAAGTATTGGTTTAAAGTCCACATTCGGGTCAGGGACAGTGTTATGTAGTGGTCATTGTTAGGGTCATGGTTAGGTTTAGTCTCAGGGCCAGGGTCAGGTATATGGTCAGGGTCTGGTATAGGCAAAGTTCAGGGTTAGGCTTATGATCATAGTCAGGTATAGGGTCAGGGTTATTGTGAAAGTTTAGGGTTAGTGTTAGGGTTAGCGTTTGGTTGACGGTTAGGGTTAGAACTTGTTAGGATCAGGGTCTGTTGTAGGGTTAGGGGTTACTCTTATGGTTAGGTTCAGCGATAGGATTCGGGGGATGGCCCGTGTTAGTGTCAGGGTCAGGGTTACATTTAGGGTTAGAGTTAGGGTCAGGCTCACAGTCAGGGTCAGGTTTGTTGTTCAGGTCCTGGTCGGAGTCACTGTTAGGGTCAGGGTTAGGTTTATGGTCATGGTCTGGGTCAGGGTAGGGTGAAGTTTAGTGCCAGTGTCAGGTTAGGGTCAGGTTCAGGTATTGGTTTAAAGTCCACATTCGGGTCAGGGGCAGGATTGTGTAGTGGTCAGTGTTAGTGTCATGGTTAGCATTAGGGTCAGGGTCAGGTCAGGTGAAGTTCAGGGCCAGGTTCAAGTTTAGGGTCAGGCTTTGGTTTAGGGTCAATGTTCGGTTCAGTGTCACAGTTGGGTTTTGGCGGTAGTGTTTGGGATTGGGGTTAGGGTTAGAGTTAGAAGTAGGGTTATGGTAAGGCTTAGACAGCACAAGGTCAGGGTTAGGGTTTGGTTTAGGGTAGGGGTTAGTTTTAGGGTCAGGGTCAGCGTTAGGTTTAGGTTCAGGGTCTGTATTAGGGTCATGGTTAGAGTTACCTTTAGGTTTAGGGTTAGGATCAGGTTCACAGTCACGTCAGGGTTAGGGTTAGGGTCAGATTTAGGTCAGCATCAGGGTGACGATTAGGGTCAGGGTCATGGTCAGGGTTAGGTATGATTCTTGGTTACGGTAATATCAACGTTAGGTTTAGCTTCACGGTCCACATCAGAAACATTGTCAGGCTTAGGTTTAGGTTTAGGGTTCAGGTCAGGATCACAGACAGGGTCAGGGTCAGGTTCAGGGACAGGGTTTGGGTTAGGGTTTGTGGCAGGCTCACAGTCAGTGTCAGGGTCAGGGTTAGTGGTTACTGTTAGGGTTAGCCCCGCTCCTGGGTCATGGACCCATCCGGTCAGGGTCTCAGGATAAACCCTGGGCAGAAGGGTGTAGACCCTCCACCCGATCCCACCTAACCAGCCTTAAACTTGGGTGTGAACATGACTTGCCCAACAGACACTTAACCCCTCATCAGCCTGATCCTGCCTGGGGCATCTCCACCCACGATTGCATGGCCAGGTCCTCTTTACACACAGACACACAGACACCAAGAGGAACACACACCCACACACATGCACACACACAGAGAGACGGGGAGGAGACCTAGGGCTACCCCCGTGGATCAGAAGGTGTGGGACTCTCTGACTCTGAGCCCCCTGGTGTCACCTTTTGATTTTAGTAGCCAAAGGGCCTGAGGCGTTGGGGAAACCTGATATGACCGGCCAGGGAGGGGACGTGTCTGGCGGGCGAGCTCTCTTCTCCCTACATCCTCTCGGCTTCAGTACAGCAGAAGAATATGTCGCTTCCTTTAGGATGTGCCTAGAAATGAGCTGGGCAGGGGGGTTTTCTCTGTAATGGGTTGCCTGGATACGTGGGTTCCAATTCCGTTGGGCTCTGTCGTCAGGGAAGTGAGGTCACCACTGCCTGGGGGCTCCTTACCGAACTTCCTGCTGTACCAGAGCTCCCTGAGCCACCGGTCCCCAAGCTGCTCAATGCTCACCCTCCACTCAATGCAGTGCCAATCCAATGGCCCCCATACAGCCTCCCCCCAGCCCCTGGGAGGCCTGGGTGCAGCTGTTGTCCCCGCTGGAGGGAACAGAGCTGGGTTTAGACTAGTTTAGTGTTAGGGTTAGGGTTAAGAAAGACTTAGGATCAGGGTTAGGGTTAGACGTCATTGGGGTCAGGGTTAGCGTAAGACTTAGGGTATGGGTCAGGGTTAGGGTTAGGTTCATGGTTAGGTTTAGGGTCAGGCTCACAATAGGGTCACAGTTAGGGTTACGGTCAGAGTCAGGGTCAGGGTCAGTGTTAGTGACAGTTCGATTTAGGGTCAGGTTTAGGGTCATGGTCAGATTTAGGGTCAGGGTCACGTTTAGGTTTGGGGGCAAGGTTCATGTCAGGTTCAGGGTTAGGTTTGGGACAGGTTTAGTGTCAGGTATAGGGTCAGGGTCAGGGTTAGGTTCATGGTTATGGTAAGGTCAGCTTTATGTTTAGGTTCTGTTTTGTGAGTAGGTTCAGGATCAGGGTTAGCTTTAGGCTTAAGATTCTGTTTAGGATCATAGATTGGGTCAGATTTAGGTTTACATTCAGGGTTAGGGTCAGTGTTAAGGTCATGGCCAGGGTCAGGTTTAAGGTTAAGATCTGACATTGGCAACCTTCAGAGTTAGGGTTATGATCAGCGTCAGGATTATTGTTAAAGTGGGGTTAGGGTTAGGGTTAGAGGTAGGTGGAGGGTTAGACCGAGTTAGGGTCAGTGTCAGGGATAATGTTAGGGGTTAGTTTTAGGGTTAGGTTCAGTGTTAGGTTTCGGGTCAGGGCCCGTGTTAGTGTCATGGTCAGGGTTACGTTTAGGGTTAGAGCGAGGGTCAGGCTCACAGTCAGGGTCACTGTTAGTGTTAGGGTCGTGGTCAGGGTCACTGTTAGGGTCAGGGTTAGGTTTATGGTCTTTGCCTGGGTCAGGGTCAGGGTGAAGTGTAGCGCCAGTGTCAGCTTTACGAATAGGATCAGGTTTGGTTTAAAGTCCTCATTCGGGTCAGCGACAGGGTTATGTAGTGGTCAGTGTTAGGGTCATGGTTAGGTTTAGGGTCAGGGCCAGGTTCAGGTTTAGGGTCAGGGTCTGGTATAGGAAAAGATCATGGTTAGGGTTATGAGCATAATCAGGTATAGGTTCAGGGTTATTGTTAAAGTTTAGTGTTAGTGTTAGTGTTAGCGTTTGGTTGACGGTTAGGGTTAGAACTTGTTAGGATCAGGGTCCGTGGTAGGGTTAGATTTTACTCTGAGGGTTAGGTCAGCGATAGGATTCGGGGGAGGGCCCGTGTTAGTGTCAGGTTCAGGGTTACATTTAGGGTTAGAGTTAGGGTAAGGCTCACAGTCTGGGTCAGGTTTAGTGTTCGGGTCAGTGTCGGGGTCACTGTAAGGGTCAGGGTTAGGTTTATGGTTATGGTCTAGGACAGGGTCAGGGTGATGTTTAGCGCCAGTGTCCGGTTTAGGGTCAGGTTCAGGTATTGGTTTAAATTCCACATTCGGGTCAGGGACAAGGTTATGTAGTATTCAGTGTTAGTTTCATGGTTAGGATTACGGTCAGGGTCAGGGTCAGGTGAAGGTCATGGACAGGGACAGGTTTAGCGTCAGGCTTTGGTTTAGGGTCAATGTTCGGTTCAGTGTCACAGTTAGGTTTTGGCGGTAGTGTTTGGGATTGGTGTCAGGGTTAGAGTTAGAAGTAGGGTTATGGTTAGTTATAGGGTTAGTCAGCGTAAGGTCAGTGTTAGGGTTTTGTTTAGCGTAGGGGTTAGTGTTAGGGTCAGGGTCAGCGTTAGGTTTAGGTTCAGGGTCTGTATTAGGGTCATGGTTAGAGTTACCTTTAGGTTTAGGGTTAGGGTCAAGCTCACAGTCTCGGTCAGTGTTAGGGTTAGGGTCAGGGTTAGGTCAGCATCAGGGTTAGGATTAGGGTCAGGGTCACGGTCATGGTTAGGTATGAGTCTTGGTTACAGTAATATCAACGTTAGGTTTAGGTTCAGGGTACACATCAGGTCAGTGCCAGGCTTAGGTTTAGGTTTAGGGTTCAGGTCAGGATCACAGACAGAGTCAGTGTCAGGGTCAGGGTTTGGGTTAGGGTTTGGGGCAGGCTCACAGTCAGTGTCAGGGTCAGGGTTAGTGGTTACTGTTAGGGTGAGCCCCGCTCCTGGGTCATAGACCCATCCGTTTAGCGTCTCAGGATAAACCCTGGGCAGAAGGGTGTAGACCCTCCACCCGATCCCACTTAACCAGCCTTAAACTGGGGTGTGAACATAACTTGCCCACTAGACATCTAAACCCTCATCAGCCTCATCCTGCTTGGGGCATCTCCACCCTCGATGGCATGGTCAGGTCCTCTTTACTCACAGACACACAGACACCCAGAGGCACACACACACACACACATACAGAGATGAGGAGGAGACCTAGGGCTACACCGGTTGATCCGAAGGTGTGGGACTCTCTGACTCTGAGTCCCCTGGTGTCACCTTTTGATTTTAGTAGCCAAAGGGCCTGAGGCGTTGGGGAAACCTGATATGACCGGCCAGGGAGGGGACGTGTCTGGCGGGCGAGCTCTCTTCTCCCTACATCCTCTCGGCTTCAGTACAGCAGAAGAATATGTCGCTTCCTTTAGGATGTGCCTAGAAATGAGCTGGGCAGGGGGGTTTTCTCTGTAATGGGTTGCCTGGATACGTGGGTTCCAATTCCGTTGGGCTCTGTCGTCAGGGAAGTGAGGTCACCACTGCCTGGGGGCTCCTTTCCGAACTTCCTGCTGTACCAGAGCTCCCTGAGCCGCCGTTCCCCAAGCTGCTCAATGCTCACCCTCCACTCAATGCAGTGCCAATCCAATGGCCCCCATACAGCCTCCCCCAAGTCCCTGGGAGGCCTGGGTGCAGCTGTTGTCCCCGCTGGAGGGAACAGAGCTGGGTTTAGACTAGTTTAGTGTTAGGGTTAAGAAAGACTTAGGATCAGGGTTAGGGTTAGACGTCATTGGGGTCAGGGTTAGCGTAGGACTTAGGGTATGGGTCAGGGTTAGGGTTAGGTTCATGGTTAGGTTTAGGTTCAGGCTCACAATTGGGTCACAGTTAGGGTTACGGTCATAGTCAGGGTCACGGTCAGTGTTAGTGACGGTTCGATTTAGGGTCAGGTTTAGGGTCATGGTCAGATTTAGGGTCAGGGTCACGTTTAGGTTTGGGGGCAAGGTTCATGTCAGGTTCAGGGTTAGGTTTGGGACAGGTTTAGTGTCAGGGATAGGGTCAGGGTCAGGGTTAGGTTCATGGATATGGTAAGATTAGCTTTATGTTTAGGTTCTGTTTTATGAGTAGGTTCAGGATCAGGGTTAGCTTTAGGCTTAAGATTCTGTTTAGGATCATAGATTGGGTCAGATTTAGGTTTACATTCAGGGTTAGGGTCAGTGTTAAGGTCAAGGCCAGGGTCAGGTTTAAGGTTAAGATCTGACATTGGCAACCTTCAGAGTTAGGGTTATGATCAGCGTCAGGATTATTGTTAAAGTGGGGTTAGGGTTAGGGTTAGAGGTAGGTGGAGGGTTAGACCGGGTTAGGGTCAGTGTCAGGGATAATGTTAGGGGTTAGTTTTAGGGTTAGGTTCAGCGTTAGGTTTCGGGTCAGGGCCCGTGTTAGTGTCATAGTCAGGGTTATGTTTAGGGTTAGAGTTACGGTCAGGCTCACAGTCAGGGTCACTGTTAGTGTTAGGGTCGTGGTCAGGGTCACTGTTAGGGTCAGGGTTAGGTTTATGGTCTTTGCCTGGGTCAGGGTCAGGGTGAAGTGTAACGCCAGTGTCAGCGTTACGATGAGGATCAGGTTTGGGTTAAATTCCACATTCGGGTCAGCGACAGGGTTATGTAGTGGTCAGTGTTAGGGTCATGGTTAGGTTTAGGGTCAGGGCCAGGTTCAGGTTTAGGGTCAGGGTCTGGTATAGGCAAAGATCATGGTTTGGGTTATGAGCATAATCAGGTATAGGTTCAGGGTTATTGTTAAAGTTTAGGGTTAGTGTTAGTGTTAGCGTTTGGTTGTCGGTTAGGGTTACAACTTGTTAGGATCAGGGTCCGTGGTAGGGTTAGGGGTTACTCTGAGGGTTAGGTCAGCGATAGGATTCGGGGGAGGGCCCGTGTTAGTGTCAGGTTCAGGGTTACATTTAGGGTTAGAGTTAAGGTAAGGCTCACAGTCCGGGTCAGGTTTAGTGTTCAGGTCATTGTCAGGCTCACAGTTGGGTCAGGGTTAGTGTTAGGGTCGTGTTCAGGTGAAGGTCATGGACAGGGTTAGGTTTAGCGTCACGCTTTGGTTCAGGGTCCATGTTCGTTTCAGTGTCACAGTTAGGTTTTGGCGGTAGCGTTTGGGATTGGGGTTAGGGTTAGTGTTAGAAGTAGGGTTATAATTAGGGTTAGGGTTAGACAGGGTAAGGTTAGGGTTAGGGTTTGGTTTATTGTAGGGGTTAGTGTTTGGGTCAGGGTCAGCGTTAGGTTTATGTTCAGGGTCGGTATTAGGGTCATGGTTAGAGTTACCTTTAGGTTTAGGGTTAGGGTCATGCTCATAGTCACGGTCAGGCTTATGGTTAGGGTCAGGTTTAGGTCAGCGTCAGGTTTAGGATTAGGGTCAGGGTCAGGGTCATGGTTAGGTTTGAGTCTTGGTTACAGTAATATCAACGTTATGTTTAGGTTCAGGGTCCACATCAGGGTGAGTGTCAGGCTTAGGTTTAGGTTTAGGGTTCAGGTCAGGATCACAGACAGGGTCAGGGTCAGGGTCAGGGTTTGGGTTAGGGTTTGGGGCAGGCTCACAGTCAGTGTCAGGGTCAGGGTTCATGGTTACTGTTAGGGTTAGCCCTGCTCCTGGGTCATGGACCCATCTGTTCAGGGTCTCAGGATAAACCCTGGGCAGAAGGGTGTAGACCCTCCACCCGATCCCACTTAACCATCCTTAAACTGGGGTGTGAACATAACTTGCCCACCAGACATCTAAACCCTCATCAGCCTCATCCTGCTTGGGGCATCTCCACCCACGATGGCATGGCCAGGTCCTCTTTACACACAGACACACAGACACCCAGAGGCACACACACACACACACACACACATACACACAGAGGAATACTATGCAGCCATCAAAAATGAAATCTTGCTCTTTGCAATGACCTGGATGGAACTAGAGGGTATTATGCTAAGTGAAGTAAGTCAATCAGAGAAAGGCAATTATCATATGATCTGTCTGATATGAGGAATTTGCAAGGCAGGGTAGGGGGACATGGGAGGTAGGAGGGATAAAATGAATCAAGATGGGATGGGGGGAGAGAAACCATAATAGACTTAATCTCACAAAACAAACCGAGGTTTACGGGGATGGAGGGTTTATGGAGAGGTTGGCTGGGTTATGAACATTGGGGAGGTTATGTGATACGGTGAGTTCTGTGAAATGTGTAACACAGATGAATCACAGACCTGCACCTTTGGGGCAAATAATACATTATATGTTAATTTTAAAAATTTCTCCTGTGCTTCTGCAGTCTGGAGGAGGATGGGCACACATATAAACCCATATAGTGACTAGTCCACCTGACACCAATAGGACCAATCAGAGTCTCCCTGGGATTGATATGTAAATGACAGGAAGACAATGTTCTCTCTTTAGGCGAGTGACTGGCCTTGCTGGATGGGATTCAGGAGCTGGCCATGGCCATCTTCCTGGACACTTGAAGAGTCTGACCAGAGAAGAAAGCAGCCATATGGAGACTAGTAAACATGAGACATGGACAAATAGAAAACTGTTTTGCCGGTTTCCAGTCCCTGTTCTTGATTCTGAAATTTTAGTTCTGCAGCTCTTCTTTTGATTTAAAAAAAAGTTTTTTTAAATTTATCTGACAGAGATCACTAGTAGGCAGAGAGGCAAGCAGAGAGAGAGGAGGAAGCAGGCTCCCTGCAGAGCAGAGAGCCCAATGTGGGGCTCGATCCTAGGACCCTGGGATCATGACCTGAGCCGAATGCAGAGGCTTAACCCACTGAGCCACCCAGGTGCCCCATCTTCTTTTGGATTTTTATGAACTTCTGTGGTATCCATACCTACAGGATCCTGGACATTCCTTTGTTTCGTGTTTGTTTGCTTGCTTTTCCCTTTTGGTTCCTCCAGTTTTCTTTGGATTGCTGCCACTTGCAAGCAAAGGGTCTTGTAAAAATACCACACCAAGGAAATTCACACGTCCTTAGGAGCTATTGAGTAAGTTCCTGTAGGGGAAGGACACAGTGAGATGCACATTTTAGAGTGATCATCTTTGAATAAGTTTAGAGGATGAATTGGTGTGAGGAGGGGAGGGAAAGGGGCATATTCCTGAAGATGAGATGACAGGTTGGAAGGCCGTTATGGTCATTCTGTCAAAGTATGGTGAGTGCCTGAAACAGAAGAGAAAAGGGGGAAAGATTAAACTTACACAAGGTGAGAAGACTAATGAGACTTTATGAAATCTGAGTTTGTGAAATAGGAGATTGCTAGGCTTTTAGCACACTTACTTTGGGATCTAATCTTCAAAAATATTTAAATATCTCTGGTGGTGACAACACCATCATCCTTCCAGTGATTAAGAACTCTGAAATCTTAATCTGGCCTGGGCTGTAGAATGTCAGCTGCGGCTTGAGCACAACGAAAAGCCATCGAAGGGTTTTACACTGGTGGGTGGAGGGTGGTCACGGGATTCCTTTTGCATTTTTAAAATGTCATTTTTGGCTGCTGTGTAAAGAATGGATAGAGAAAAGGCAAAAATAGTAACAAATCATTCTCCAATATTTATGGAACATCTACTATGTGTCAGGTACTGTTCTAAACCCTAAAGACAGAATAGTTAACAAGAGACAAAATAAATTTGATGTCCTCTTGGAGTTTTCATTTTAGTTGTTGAGTGAGAAATGAAGCAAATAAATATACATACATATCAGGGGTTGATGTGGGGTAGGAAGGAAACTAAGCTGAGTGAGTGGACATGGGGTGTGGGGTTTAGGGGAGCAGGTTGGAATTTTCTATGGGACTGTGTCAGGGAAGTCTCCCTCATTTGAGGAAAGACTTGGAGGAAATTAAGGAACGAGCAGTTGTGCTGTTTGGAGAAGAGCATCCCACACAAAGCAAACAGTAAGCCCAAGGTGGGAGCACATCTGGTGTGTTTAAAGAATGACACAGCGACCAATAATGCTGGGCAAAAAATGAGCAAGACGGCAAGTGGTAGTGAAAGAGCCTGGAGCCGCACCCAAGAATCAAACAGCACGCCTCCACTAGATGCAAACTGCAAGAGGTTTATTGGTTACACAGGCGCCTGCGGATGCATCAGCCTTTGTGGTCTGAGCGCGCCAGGCCAAGATGGGGAGCAGATTATATAGGAAGGGTTGGGGTAGCGGGAAGCAAGCTTACAGAAGCAGATGCATGGTTACAGGGATCTGATTGGTTAATTAGTCAGGCGTTGGGTTTAAGGCAAGGACACAGCCGTTTGTTCTGGCGGGCCTTGCCTCAGCACTCTGGAAATTCCCAGGTACACTCTATTCCTCATTTGTCTTTTCTTTTGACAGACCGGGTGATCACAGACAATAGACATCCTGGTATGTGTTTCCATCTGGCTATGGGGACAATCAAGCCTTCAGCAAGGGGAGAGGGGGTGCTGTGGGGACTTCAGGTTATTTAAACAAGCCTTTAGCAAGGGGAGAGGGGTCTTTCATTCCCCCCTTTTTCTTTATCATGGATAGAATCCTATATACATTCGCTTTGTTTATCAAGTAAGTCAGTTTGAGAGCCGGTTTGTTTAATTAGTTGATATTGCTGTGTCAGTACCATTGTCTGGATTACTGACAAGCGATCTTTTACAAACTGTACGAGTTTATTTAAGATACAAGGGCCGATTGAAAATTGGGCTATTGATAAAGTAACTTCTTTGTTGTAATCTCAAGGACATTTGCAAACCAAGGGAGGCACCTATCTTTCAGGATTGTGATCTTAGCAAGTCAACTATTTATCATTTTATGGCAGTCAGGGGTGCCTGAGGAATGCTACACATATGGAGGGGAGCGGGTGAAGGGGGGATGCAAGGCGCCAGCTTTTAAAGACCCTTAAATTTTTAAGGTGGTTGAAGGTGGAAGGTCTCATCTTCTATAACTTCTTCGTGCTGAATAGGGGCGTAGAGCTGTCCCTACCTACTGGGGCTAATATTGATCAGGGTAGGAATGTATAAAGGAGTTTCAAAAGGTGGAGGCAGCTGAATCCAGCGCTGACAGTGAAGAGGTGTTCTTGCGCGCGACAAGGATCGTCTGTCGTGGTGTAGTCATTGTAGCAATGGAGTCTCGACACCAAGTAGAGAAACATGGAACAAAGCAACATATTAAGGTTAATAAGGCGATAAGAATGAGAAGCCCAAAAAGGAGATTCGGTCATAGTCCTCCTTCAAACCAGGAACTTAACCATTTACTGAGAGAGAGAGGAGGATCTTGTAGGCCTTAATTTGGGTATTCATATCCTTTATTAGTCCTGTGACATTTCTGTGATAGTCTGGGATATACACACAACATTCTGTCTTGATAATTGCACATGTGCTACCTTGGGCTGCTGTCAGGACATCTAAGGCCATCCTATTTTGTAGGACTGCCTTGCATATCTGTGACACTTTGGTATTAAGCTGGGAGATGCTATTTAGTGAATCATTGAGTGCCTTTGTAGTATATTTATTAAGGGCTTCTTCATGCCACATGATATCCCCTAGTCCCGCAGATGGAACAAAAATGGATGCTAAGTGATCATACCATTTAAAAACAGATCGTGTCCATCTTTGTCTCAAGTAGGGGAGATTAGCTGGAGTTGTAATGGTTTTAGTAATGCGCCCATGATTCCAGGAAAATCCCCTTTTCTTCCAAATAGCTCCATGGGCATGTGGTACCAGGAAGGCATATTTGGAGTCAGTATACATGTTAATTCTTAGGCTTTGGCAATTGCAAAGTGCTAGTGAGCACTATGGCACACCTAGCTTTTCTTCTTCTTTCTATGAAAACCATTTTCATCAGAAAACCAACTGTCATTTGTAATTTTAACAGGGGCATCTTAAACCTGGCCATATAGAATAAGCTAGATTAATAATCTCTGAACATTTTTGCTCTATAGAGAAAGATGTACAGTGGTCAGGTTCAGCCATACAGGTAACTAGGTTTAAAGTTTGACAAATTTTAAGTTTTATTTCTGGCATCTCTGTTAGTGTAGCCCAGTATTTAATAAGTTGGCCTCCATGATCCATTGGTGGCCTTTGGCTACTAAGACAAATCTGGACCTGATGTGACATTATTACAGTTAGGGACTGTCCCATAGTGAGCTTTGAGGCTCTTTTATGAGGGCTGTTTTAGGTTTTGCTAAAGCATCTGTTTGCAATTGCACCTCAATGGAGGTGGCCTCTAGATAAATATGACTAAGGGATGAAACCAATAAGAAGACCTTTGAGTCATCCAACCTTAACAATATCCTAATTACAGAGGATCATTGTCAAGTGGGAGAAGGGTGCGGTATGCTGGGTTTTAGGCAATTTCATTATTCCAGTTGTTTAATCATGTGCCGTGGGGTCTGCTAATATCCCCACAAAATAATAAGATTGACTAAAGAAGCTATTGTACAAGTTCCCTGAAGTTTACCTCAAATTGTTTAGCTTAGGTAAACAAACATTTAAAGACAATCAAATCTAGAATTTAACATCCATAAAGGTGTGTTACTAAAATAGAATTTTTCTCTCTAAAATAACCCTCATTTACAGAGATAGCCAAATCAGGACTAATTCACTTGTGAAACAAGTTTAGTTTTGACAAACTTGGCCTATTATTTACATAAGCTCAGCAAGAACAATAAGTGTGATCAATAGATCTTTTAGCATCTGCTTTGCTGGAACTTTTAATAAGGAATCTCTAGGTTGAACTTTTAGTAGCCTCTCTGGGCCAGAAGCCAAGCCCTGTACTGGCCATCAGGCATGCCTGCAATACCTGTCGATTTGGGCGAATTTCTCATTGGGGAATTCCTCTTCTGAGACCGCACCTACCAAGGAGTGACATTCTTTACTCACCTGGTGAGGCTGCTGGGAACTCTGTAAGCAAGGTATCAGGCCAACAGTCCCAAGGGGCTTTATGGCTCTAGGTTTTATAAAGTCAACCTTAGTTCCTTTAAACTCTCTGGTTATATCCGAGTCTTTTTAAATATGACATTCCAGCCAAAGCCTTGGTAAAATAAACCGTGTTTCCAACTCTTTCCTGTTACAAGGAGAACAGATTCTTATTGGACTTATGCAAATGACTGACTGTCATGGAAGAATGCTTACTTACTGAGACCTTTTGGTTTCAGAGGGTTCAGATAGAGAGAAAAGCTTGAATGCTCTGAGCTCTTTTATAAATGAGCACTTTTACAACTCTATAAGTTACAGATAACTAGGAGGAAGTATCCCTAGTCTGGAAGAGCAAACATCAGAGAGAACCAGCAATGTTTAAAGTAAGACAAAACATTAAGAGATATAACATTATAATTTTTTAGTTCATTTAGTCCCGTGTTACCAAATCTAGTGAATGCAGCTTTAGTCAGATTTGGAAATTTTTACCCATTTCAGTTTTAGGATTTTCAAGTATATCAAATATCTGTATTTGTCCTGAAAGTCCTTTATAGGAATCTCCTTGAAAATAAAGCTCATTTTATAAGAGAATTAAAACAATTATAAATGACAAAAACTCAGAATGGATATGGTTAAAGCTAAAGAGACACGGGAGTTTACAATTTAGCTGCAAGGAAATCAGGTTATTTTTGTGATACATAACATTTCCATAATTACAGTATCAAGCGATGATCTCTCAAAACATTAAAACTTTAGGAAGTGCATAGAATCTCTAGAATAGTTATAGTATTTTCCCAAATGTAATCCAAGGTTTATCATCGGTTCAGTAGTATTTCATGAGCAACTTCATATATTAAGGAAAAGCCTGAGTTAAAGAGATTTTACAATTTAAATCTTGTCAACATTTGCTAAGATCTCAGAAAGTTTTGAAGCACATGCCTAAATATAATTAGGGATGTTAAACACCTGATAAAACAAAACATAGAAACTGGTTTTTCTGGGCAGGCAAAGAGGAAATCACTTACATTCCCGTAACAGGAGATCAATTAATCTAAGAAAACTTTGTCCTTTGAACAGAGAATTTTAGTCCTGTACTAATGTAATGTACTTTTAAAACCCATTTATTTAGTCTATTTTAGTCTGTTCTGACCATAGCTAAAATTCCTTTTCTGAAGATTTCCTTTAAAAATCTTTTATAACTTTCCTTTGCATTCAGGTCTTGTCCTAAGCCATTTCTTTCAAATCAACCATCTCATTTAGGATAAAATTACCTTCCCTTACCTTCAACAAAATGTATTCCCATTCCTTAATTTTTTTTTACTTATCATCTACTTTCCTACAGAGTTTCCCTTATTTCCATCAGTCTTAGTTACACTAAGCAGAGTTTGATACTCTTAGAAACACCTTAATCTCTAGTGAAGACTAAGTATTAACCAATTGTGAACTGTTACAACAGAATTCTTCAGGTGGCAAATTTATGAATCAGTTAAGTGGCAAACAAGTTTACCAACAGATTTAAATAAAAAATAAAAAATAAAAAAAATATCTTTTAAAAGGACTTTTGTTTAAAGGACTTTAAACAAAAGTCCTTTTTAAGAGACAGTTGGCTGTTTAAACTAAAATACAACTCACTGAGAGAATCGCTGCATTATTTATTGGGGTAGAAAGGACCTGGAATGTAGAAAGACCCATTCTGAAGAGGAAAAAAAAAAATCACTAACAGGTCTCAACCTAGCACAGCCAGTGGCTAGAATCCCTGGCTCATGAGACCCTGTGCTAGCAGGCCGCTAGAACCATCTCAACTATGTTAGTCTATCTTGGAAGCCAACAAGTGTTTGCCCAGTTAAGAGCACGGTAACAATCAGTCACGTTATGTTATAATGATTGTCGATATCTTTAAAAGCCTTGTCAAGTTCCTTTTTGAGTAACCCTCACCCCACCCTTAGAGAAATTTATCTGTGGTTCACCTCTTTGAAATATCTACTGTTGTTCCACATTTACCATAGCCAAAAAAAAAAAAAAAAAAAAAGCTTTCTATTAACAAAGTGTTCAGAAGGGGGCGCCACTGGAAACAATGAGAGTTTTCGCAGCTGGGACAACTTTGTTGCAGAAACAGCTGAAAGCAATCAGGTCAGACAGAGCCAAGGGCTGGAGGGATTTTTAAAATTACAAAAACCGAACCAAATCAAACCAAAACAAAAATCATAACCAATGGCCAAGATTTCAAGGTTGCTACTAAAGGTATGACATTCTCCTAAGACATGCGTGTGACTTGATCAATATATTTCTATATTTATATTTGAAGAAGAAGGAACTATTTGATGCAGCAAATCCACATTGATTAAAAATTACCAGATAAGGGGCTCTTGGGTGGCTCAGTGGTTTAGGCCTCTGCCTTCCGCTCAGGTCATGATTTCAGGGTCCTGGGATGGAGCCCCACATCAGGCTCTTTGCTCAGCGGGGAGCCTGCTTACCCCTTTCTCTCTGCCACCTCTCTGCCTACTTGTGATCTGTCAAATGGGTAAATAAGATCTTTAAAAAAAGAATTACTAGGTGAGAAAAACATCGAGGGTATGGGAAGGAAAATGATTTCACCTGATCTGACTAGGAAGTGGTTGAAGCCTGAATTAAAGTGCTATCTAAAGAGTAAAGCCCTGGGAAATATATGGGGAAAAAATCCCTAGAAAAACAGCCATAATAACTGGCTGCTCTTTAATGATCCAGATCCTGCGGTAGGCAAAGAAGAGCTGGTTTTAGCCAGAGGATGATCTCCGTTTGTCTTCATGATCTGGCATTTCCTGCAAGCCAGGCATGGGGCTCTGCACTAGAGCTGCAAATGCTGGGGGGCCCTCACTGTCCCTTTTCTCTTCTCAGGGGGACAACCGGCATGCCCATGGTGCAGTGTGACAGGCTTTACCACAGGGAGAGAAAAGACTGCCAAGGGTAGGTTGGAGCTGGGAAAAGCCACTTAGGAACAGATTTTCAGGGGAGGTGATAGACAAGGGCAAAGCGAAGAATGAGGATGAGTGTGTCACGTTTCAAAGTGCCAGGAGGCAGCACAGTGCATTCAGGAAACTACAGCAAGTTCATGATAACCGACAGCTGATCTGGCAGCATCACCTGGGGATGGAGGCTGAGCCCCGGGGTTAACACTGGGGTGAGATGGTTTGTATACTATGCCGAGGAGGTGAGGTACTACACTGTGGGGGCACAGGGAGCTACCGGAGGATTTCAAATATCAGAATCGTAACCATAATAGAGTATTTAATTGCATCCTAGCTTTCATCAAGGGTAAGATGCACTATAGTTTATGTTCGACTAAGAAAGAGAAATGCTGTCAGTTAAACTAGGATATGTCCTCAAGTGCAAGGTAAATGCCACCTTAAGAGATATTAAAATGGGGGGGAGGACAAATCTTAGAACAAGTAAACTGTGGTACTAGAATAATTAAGAAAGGTCGAACACTTGGATCAACAAAATAAGTGATTATTCCTTAACCATGTGCACCCAACTATATTATGTCTTAGAACAAGAGACATTCTCACCTTGATGCCCCGCAGCTGTTAGGCCCAAGGTACAGAGGGCAGTAGCCAATGACCAGCAGGCCCCAAGTGCCATGTGCAGACTCTAAGAGCAACTGCCTTTGAGAGAGGAAACGGTTGAGAGTGGGCTTTCTGAGGTAGAGAAGTATTAGCTGGGAAAGTCGGAAAATTGACACAGAATCGGAATTGATGCCCCTACATGACAGAGTTGGTGAAACTTCCCTTCTCAGAGATCTTGAGGCTCCTCAGAAATGTATTTTTCATTTTGGACGGAACATTCAGGATAAATATGATCTGTTCGAGTTCCTGGTTCTCTCATCAGGACTGTTTCTTAGGCTTCACTGGTACAAGAAAAGGGTTTTGATAGACCAGGGTAAATCCTGACAAAAGCAAAGCACGGTATCGATGAAAAACTAACCACTCAGAAGAGAACAACAGATAAAAGGCCAGGCCGACCTGACCCTGCAGGATAGGTAAGGTTGGTCTGGCAACAGAGGTAGAGGGGAAGTGCCCATCTCCTGCTAGAAGAGCTAGAGAAGTCCCCTTCCCGAGAGACCACACCAGGAGAGGAGAGCAGTAGGTGCTGATGATGAAGAATATTTTAATCAGCAGAGAAGGTCAAAATGACAAAGTTCCAGGATCAGAGTAAACCTATGGGATCAAAAAATATAAAAAAAGATTTTTTTGAAACGACTTTTTTTTTAAAGGAATTTAAACAAAAGTCCTTTATAACAGACAGTTGGCTGTTTAAACCAAAAGTACAACTCACTGAGAGAATCGCCGCATTATTTATTGGGGTAGAAAGGACCTGGAATGTAGAAAGACCCATTCTGTAGAGGAAAAAATAGAATCACTAACAGGTCTCAACCTTGCACAGCCAGTGGCTAGAATCCCTGGCTCATGAGACCCTGTGCTAGCAGGCCGCTAGAACCATCTCAACTATGTTAGTCTATCTTGGAAGCCAACAAGTGTTTGCCCAGTTAAGAGCACGGTAACAATCAGTCACGTTATGTTATAATGATTGTCGATATCTTTAAAAGCCTTGTCAAGTTCCTTTTTGAGTAACCCTCACCCCACCCTTAGAGAAATTTATCTGTGGTTCACCTCTTTGAAATATCTACTGTTGTTCCACATTTACCATAGCCAAAAAAAAAAAAAAAAAAAAAAAAAAAAAAAAAAAAAGCTTTCTATTAACAAAGTGTTCAGAAGGGGGCGCCACTGGAAACAATGAGAGTTTTCGCAGCTGGGACAACTTTGTTGCAGAAACAGCTGAAAGCAATCAGGTCAGACAGAGCCAAGGGCTGGAGGGATTTTTAAAATTACAAAAACCGAACCAAATCAAACCAAAACAAAAATCATAACCAATGGCCAAGATTTCAAGGTTGCTACTAAAGGTATGACATTCTCCTAAGACATGCGTGTGACTTGATCAATATATTTCTATATTTATATTTGAAGAAGAAGGAACTATTTGATGCAGCAAATCCACATTGATTAAAAATTACCAGATAAGGGGCTCTTGGGTGGCTCAGTGGTTTAGGCCTCTGCCTTCCGCTCAGGTCATGATTTCAGGGTCCTGGGATGGAGCCCAACATCAGGCTCTTTGCTCAGCGGGGAGCCTGCTTACCCCTTTCTCTCTGCCACCTCTCTGCCTACTTGTGATCTGTCAAATGGGTAAATAAGATCTTTAAAAAAAGAATTACTAGGTGAGAAAAACATCGAGGGTATGGGAAGGAAAATGATTTCACCTGATCTGACTAGGAAGTGGTTGAAGCCTGAATTAAAGTGCTATCTAAAGAGTAAAGCCCTGGGAAATATATGGGGAAAAAATCCCTAGAAAAACAGCCATAATAACTGGCTGCTCTTTAATGATCCAGATCCTGCGGTAGGCAAAGAAGAGCTGGTTTTAGCCAGAGGATGATCTCCGTTTGTCTTCATGATCTGGCATTTCCTGCAAGCCAGGCATGGGGCTCTGCACTAGAGCTGCAAATGCTGGGGGGCCCTCACTGTCCCTTTTCTCTTCTCAGGGGGACAACCGGCATGCCCATGGTGCAGTGTGACAGGCTTTACCACAGGGAGAGAAAAGACTGCCAAGGGTAGGTTGGAGCTGGGAAAAGCCACTTAGGAACAGATTTTCAGGGCAGGTGATAGACAAGGGCAAAGCGAAGAATGAGGATGAGTGTGTCACGTTTCAAAGTGCCAGGAGGCAGCACAGTGCATTCAGGAAACTACAGCAAGTTCATGATAACCGACAGCTGATCTGGCAGCATCACCTGGGGATGGAGGCTGAGCCCCGGGGTTAACACTGGGGTGAGATGGTTTGTATACTATGCCGAGGAGGTGAGGTACTACACTGTGGGGGCACAGGGAGCTACCGGAGGATTTCAAATATCAGAATCGTAACCATAATAGAGTATTTAATTGCATCCTAGCTTTCATCAAGGGTAAGATGCACTATAGTTTATGTTCGACTAAGAAAGAGAAATGCTGTCAGTTAAACTAGGATATGTCCTCAAGTGCAAGGTAAATGCCACCTTCAGAGATATTAAAATGGGGGGGGGACAAATCTTAGAACAAGTAAACTGTGGTACTAGAATAACTAAGAAAGGTCGAACACTTGGATCAACAAAATAAGTGATTATTCCTTAACCATGTGCACCCAACTATATTAAGTCTTAGAACAAGAGACATTCTCATCTTGATGCCCCGCAGCTGTTAGGCCCAAGGTACAGAGGGCAGTAGCCAATGACCAGCAGGCCCCAAGTGCCATGTGCAGACTCTAAGAGCAACTGCCTTTGAGAGAGGAAACGGTTGAGAGTGGGCTTTCTGAGGTAGAGAAGTATTAGCTGGGAAAGTCGGAAAATTGACACAGAATCGGAATTGATGCCCCTACATGACAGAGTTGGTGAAACTTCCCTTCTCAGAGATCTTGAGGCTCCTCAGAAATGTATTTTTCATTTTGGACGGAACATTCAGGATAAATATGATCTGTTCGAGTTCCTGGTTCTCTCATCAGGACTGTTTCTTAGGCTTCACTGGTACAAGAAAAGGGTTTTGATAGACCAGGGTAAATCCTGACAAAAGCAAAGCACGGTATCGATGAAAAACTAACCACTCAGAAGAGAACAACAGATAAAAGGCCAGGCCGACCTGACCCTGCAGGATAGGTAAGGTTGGTCTGGCAACAGGGGTAGAGGGGAAGTGCCCATCTCCTGCTAGAAGAGCTAGAGAAGTCCCCTTCCCGAGAGACCACACCAGGAGAGGAGAGCAGTAGGTGCTGATGATGAAGAATATTTTAATCAGCAGAGAAGGTCAAAATGACAAAGTTCCAGGATCAGAGTAAACCTATGGGATCAAAAAATTAAAAAAAAGATTTTTTTGAAACGACTTTTTTTTTAAAGGAATTTAAACAAAAGTCCTTTATAACAGACAGTTGGCTGTTTAAACCAAAAGTACAACTCACTGAGAGAATCGCCGCATTATTTATTGGGGTAGAAAGGACCTGGAATGTAGAAAGACCCATTCTGTAGAGGAAAAAATAGAATCACTAACAGGTCTCAACCTTGCACAGCCAGTGGCTAGAATCCCTGGCTCATGAGACCCTGTGCTAGCAGGCCGCTAGAACCATCTCAACTATGTTAGTCTATCTTGGAAGCCAACAAGTGTTTGCCCAGTTAAGAGCACGGTAACAATCAGTCACGTTATGTTATAATGATTGTCGATATCTTTAAAAGCCTTGTCAAGTTCCTTTTTGAGTAACCTTCACCCCACCCTTAGAGAAATTTATCTGTGGTTCACCTCTTTGAAATATCTACTGTTGTTCCACATTTACCATAGCCAAAAAAAAAAAAAAAAAAAAAAAGCTTTCTATTAACAAAGTGTTCAGAAGGGGGCGCCACTGGAAACAATGAGAGTTTTCGCAGCTGGGACAACTTTGTTGCAGAAACAGCTGAAAGCAATCAGGTCAGACAGAGCCAAGGGCTGGAGGGATTTTTAAAATTACAAAAACCGAACCAAATCAAACCAAAACAAAAATCATAACCAATGGCCAAGATTTCAAGGTTGCTACTAAAGGTATGACATTCTCCTAAGACATGCGTGTGACTTGATCAATATATTTCTATATTTATATTTGAAGAAGAAGGAACTATTTGATGCAGCAAATCCACATTGATTAAAAATTACCAGATGAGGGGCTCTTGGGTGGCTCAGTGGTTTAGGCCTCTGCCTTCCACTCAGGTCATGATTTCAGGGTCCTGGGATGGAGCCCCACAGCAGGCTCTTTGCTCAGCGGGGAGCCTGCTTACCCCTTTCTCTCTGCCACCTCTCTGCCTACTTGTGATCTGTCAAATGGGTAAATAAGATCTTTAAAAAAAGAATTACTAGGTGAGAAAAACATCGAGGGTATGGGAAGGAAAATGATTTCACCTGATCTGACTAGGAAGTGGTTGAAGCCTGAATTAAAGTGCTATCTAAAGAGTAAAGCCCTGGGAAATATATGGGGAAAAAATCCCTAGAAAAACAGCCATAATAACTGGCTGCTCTTTAATGATCCAGATCCTGCGGTAGGCAAAGAAGAGCTGGTTTTAGCCAGAGGATGATCTCCGTTTGTCTTCATGATCTGGCATTTCCTGCAAGCCAGGCATGGGGCTCTGCACTAGAGCTGCAAATGCTGGGGGGCCCTCACTGTCCCTTTTCTCTTCTCAGGGGGACAACCGGCATGTCCATGGTGCAGTGTGACAGGCTTTACCACAGGGAGAGAAAAGACTGCCAAGGGTAGGTTGGAGCTGGGAAAAGCCACTTAGGAACAGATTTTCAGTGCAGGTGATAGACAAGGGCAAAGCGAAGAATGAGGATGAGTGTGTCACGTTTCAAAGTGCCAGGAGGCAGCACAGTGCATTCAGGAAACTACAGCAAGTTCATGATAACCGACAGCTGATCTGGCAGCATCACCTGGGGATGGAGGCTGAGCCCCGGGGTTAACACTGGGGTGAGATGGTTTGTATACTATGCCGAGGAGGTGAGGTACTACACTGTGGGGGCACAGGGAGCTACCGGAGGATTTCAAATATCAGAATCGTAACCATAATAGAGTATTTAATTGCATCCTAGCTTTCATCAAGGGTAAGATGCACTATAGTTTATGTTCGACTAAGAAAGAGAAATGCTGTCAGTTAAACTAGGATATGTCCTCAAGTGCAAGGTAAGTGCAACCTTAAGAGATATTAAAATGGGGGGGGGGGACAAATCTTAGAACAAGTAAACTGTGATACTAGAATAATTAAGAAAGGTCGAACACTTGGATCAACAAAATAAGTGATTATTCCTTAACCATGTGCACCCAACTATATTAAGTCTTAGAACAAGAGACATTCTCATCTTGATGCCCCGCAGCTGTTAGGCCCAAGGTACAGAGGGCAGTAGCCAATGACCAGCAGGCCCCAAGTGCCATGTGCAGACTCTAAGAGCAACTGCCTTTGAGAGAGGAAACGGTTGAGAGTGGGCTTTCTGAGGTAGAGAAGTATTAGCTGGGAAAGTCAGAAAATTGACACAGAATCGGAATTGATGCCCCTACATGACAGAGTTGGTGAAACTTCCCTTCTCAGAGATCTTGAGGCTCCTCAGAAATGTATTTTTCATTTTGGACGGAACATTCAGGATAAATATGATCTGTTCGAGTTCCTGGTTCTCTCATCAGGACTGTTTCTTAGGCTTCACTGGTACAAGAAAAGGGTTTTGATAGACCAGGGTAAATCCTGACAAAAGCAAAGCACGGTATCGATGAAAAACTAACCACTCAGAAGAGAACAACAGATAAAAGGCCAGGCCGACCTGACCCTGCAGGATAGGTAAGGTTGGTCTGGCAACAGGGGTAGAGGGGAAGTGCCCATCTCCTGCTAGAAGAGCTAGAGAAGTCCCCTTCC
The DNA here is from genome assembly GCF_030435805.1 of Mustela lutreola. Taxonomy (NCBI): domain Eukaryota; kingdom Metazoa; phylum Chordata; class Mammalia; order Carnivora; family Mustelidae; genus Mustela; species Mustela lutreola. Next base: position 93,841,949 of record NC_081292.1, read on the forward strand.
CGAGAGACCACACCAGGAGAGGAGAGCAGTAGGTGCTGATGATGAAGAATATTTTAATCAGCAGAGAAGGTCAAAATGACAAAGTTCCAGGATCAGAGTAAACCTATGGGATCAAAAAATATAAAAAAAGATTTTTTTGAAACGACTTTTTTTTTAAAGGAATTTAAACAAAAGTCCTTTATAACAGACAGTTGGCTGTTTAAACCAAAAGTACAACTCACTGAGAGAATCGCCGCATTATTTATTGGGGTAGAAAGGACCTGGAATGTAGAAAGACCCATTCTGTAGAGGAAAAAATAGAATCACTAACAGGTCTCAACCTTGCACAGCCAGTGGCTAGAATCCCTGGCTCATGAGACCCTGTGCTAGCAGGCCGCTAGAACCATCTCAACTATGTTAGTCTATCTTGGAAGCCAACAAGTGTTTGCCCAGTTAAGAGCACGGTAACAATCAGTCACGTTATGTTATAATGATTGTCGATATCTTTAAAAGCCTTGTCAAGTTCCTTTTTGAGTAACCCTCACCCCAGCCTTAGAGAAATTTATCTGTGGTTCACCTCATTGAAATATCTACTGTTGTTCCACATTTACCATAGCCAAAAAAAAAAAAAAAAAAAAAAAAGCTTTCTATTAACAAAGTGTTCAGAAGGGGGCGCCACTGGAAACAATGAGAGTTTTCGCAGCTGGGACAACTTTGTTGCAGAAACAGCTGAAAGCAATCAGGTCAGACAGAGCCAAGGGCTGGAGGGATTTTTAAAATTACAAAAACCGAACCAAATCAAACCAAAACAAAAATCATAACCAATAGCCAAGATTTCAAGGTTGCTACTAAAGGTATGACATTCTCCTAAGACATGCGTGTGACTTGATCAATATATTTCTATATTTATATTTGAAGAAGAAGGAACTATTTGATGCAGCAAATCCACATTGATTAAAAATTACCAGATAAGGGGCTCTTGGGTGGCTCAGTGGTTTAGGCCTCTGCCTTCCGCTCAGGTCATGATTTCAGGGTCCTGGGATGGAGCCCCACAGCAGGCTCTTTGCTCAGCGGGGAGCCTGCTTACCCCTTTCTCTCTGCCCCCTCTCTGCCTACTTGTGATCTGTCAAATGGGTAAATAAGATCTTTAAAAAAAGAATTACTAGGTGAGAAAAACATCGAGGGTATGGGAAGGAAAATGATTTCACCTGATCTGACTAGGAAGTGGTTGAAGCCTGAATTAAAGTGCTATCTAAAGAGTAAAGCCCTGGGAAATATATGGGGAAAAAATCCCTAGAAAAACAGCCATAATAACTGGCTGCTCTTTAATGATCCAGATCCTGCGGTAGGCAAAGAAGAGCTGGTTTTAGCCAGAGGATGATCTCCGTTTGTCTTCATGATCTGGCATTTCCTGCAAGCCAGGCATGGGGCTCTGCACTAGAGCTGCAAATGCTGGGGGGCCCTCACTGTCCCTTTTCTCTTCTCAGGGGGACAACCGGCATGTCCATGGTGCAGTGTAACAGGCTTTACCACAGGGAGAGAAAAGACTGCCAAGGGTAGGTTGGAGCTGGGAAAAGCCACTTAGGAACAGATTTTCAGGGGAGGTGATAGACAAGGGCAAAGCGAAGAATGAGGATGAGTGTGTCAAGTTTCAAAGTGCCAGGAGGCAGCACAGTGCATTCAGGAAACTACAGCAAGTTCATGATAACCGACAGCTGATCTGGCAGCATCACCTGGGGATGGAGGCTGAGCCCCGGGGTTAACACTGGGGTGAGATGGTTTGTATACTATGCCGAGGAGGTGAGGTACTACACTGTGGGGGCACAGGGAGCTACCGGAGGATTTCAAATATCAGAATCGTAACCATAATAGAGTATTTAATTGCATCCTAGCTTTCATCAAGGGTAAGATGCACTATAGTTTATGTTCGACTAAGAAAGAGAAATGCTGTCAGTTAAACTAGGATATGTCCTCAAGTGCAAGGTAAATGCCACCTTCAGAGATATTAAAATGGGGGGGGGACAAATCTTAGAACAAGTAAACTGTGGTACTAGAATAACTAAGAAAGGTCAAACACTTGGATCAACAAAATAAGTGATTATTCCTTAACCATGTGCACCCAACTATATTAAGTCTTAGAACAAGAGACATTCTCATCTTGATGCCCCGCAGCTGTTAGGCCCAAGGTACAGAGGGCAGTAGTCAATGACCAGCAGGCCCCAAGTGCCATGTGCAGACTCTAAGAGCAACTGCCTTTGAGAGAGGAAACGGTTGAGAGTGGGCTTTCTGAGGTAGAGAAGTATTAGCTGGGAAAGTCGGAAAATTGACACAGAATCGGAATTGATGCCCCTACATGACAGAGTTGGTGAAACTTCCCTTCTCAGAGATCTTGAGGCTCCTCAGAAATGTATTTTTCATTTTGGACGGAACATTCAGGATAAATATGATCTGTTCGAGTTCCTGGTTCTCTCATCAGGACTGTTTCTTAGGCTTCACTGGTACAAGAAAAGGGTTTTGATAGACCAGGGTAAATCCTGACAAAAGCAAAGCACGGTATCGATGAAAAACTAACCACTCAGAAGAGAACAACAGATAAAAGGCCAGGCCGACCTGACCCTGCAGGATACGTAAGGTTGGTCTGGCAACAGGGGTAGAGGGGAAGTGCCCATCTCCTGCTAGAAGAGCTAGAGAAGTCCCCTTCCCGAGAGACCACACCAGGAGAGGAGAGCAGTAGGTGCTGATGATGAAGAATATTTTAATCAGCAGAGAAGGTCAAAATGACAAAGTTCCAGGATCAGAGTAAACCTATGGGATCAAAAAATATAAAAAAAGATTTTTTTGAAACGACTTTTTTTTTTAAAGGAATTTAAACAAAAGTCCTTTATAACAGACAGTTGGCTGTTTAAACCAAAAGTACAACTCACTGAGAGAATCGCCGCATTATTTATTGGGGTAGAAAGGACCTGGAATGTAGAAAGACCCATTCTGTAGAGGAAAAAATAGAATCACTACCAGGTCTCAACCTTGCACAGCCAGTGGCTAGAATCCCTGGCTCATGAGACCCTGTGCTAGCAGGCCGCTAGAACCATCTCAACTATGTTAGTCTATCTTGGAAGCCAACAATTGTTTGCCCAGTTAAGAGCACGGTAACAATCAGTCACGTTATGTTATAATGATTGTCGATATCTTTAAAAGCCTTGTCAAGTTCCTTTTTGAGTAACCCTCACCCCACCCTTAGAGAAATTTATCTGTGGTTCACCTCTTTGAAATATCTACTGTTGTTCCACATTTACCATAGCCAAAAAAAAAAAAAAAAAAAAAAAAAAAAAAAAGCTTTCTATTAACAAAGTGTTCAGAAGGGGGCGCCACTGGAAACAATGAGAGTTTTCGCAGCTGGGACAACTTTGTTGCAGAAACAGCTGAAAGCAATCAGGTCAGACAGAGCCAAGGGCTGGAGGGATTTTTAAAATTACAAAAACCGAACCAAATCAAACCAAAACAAAAATCATAACCAATGGCCAAGATTTCAAGGTTGCTACTAAAGGTATGACATTCTCCTAAGACATGCGTGTGACTTGATCAATATATTTCTATATTTATATTTGAAGAAGAAGGAACTATTTGATGCAGCAAATCCACATTGATTAAAAATTACCAGATAAGGGGCTCTTGGGTGGCTCAGTGGTTTAGGCCTCTGCCTTCCGCTCAGGTCATGATTTCAGGGTCATGGGATGGAGCCCAACATCAGGCTCTTTGCTCAGCGGGGAGCCTGCTTACCCCTTTCTCTCTGCCACCTCTCTGCCTACTTGTGATCTGTCAAATGGGTAAATAAGATCTTTAAAAAAAGAATTACTAGGTGAGAAAAACATCGAGGGTATGGGAAGGAAAATGATTTCACCTGATCTGACTAGGAAGTGGTTGAAGCCTGAATTAAAGTGCTATCTAAAGAGTAAAGCCCTGGGAAATATATGGGGAAAAAATCCCTAGAAAAACAGCCATAATAACTGGCTGCTCTTTAATGATCCAGATCCTGCGGTAGGCAAAGAAGAGCTGGTTTTAGCCAGAGGATGATCTCCGTTTGTCTTCATGATCTGGCATTTCCTGCAAGCCAGGCATGGGGCTCTGCACTAGAGCTGCAAATGCTGGGGGGCCCTCACTGTCCCTTTTCTCTTCTCAGGGGGACAACCGGCATGCCCATGGTGCAGTGTGACAGGCTTTACCACAGGGAGAGAAAAGACTGCCAAGGGTAGGTTGGAGCTGGGAAAAGCCACTTAGGAACAGATTTTCAGGGCAGGTGATAGACAAGGGCAAAGCGAAGAATGAGGATGAGTGTGTCACGTTTCAAAGTGCCAGGAGGCAGCACAGTGCATTCAGGAAACTACAGCAAGTTCATGATAACCGACAGCTGATCTGGCAGCATCACCTGGGGATGGAGGCTGAGCCCCGGGGTTAACACTGGGGTGAGATGGTTTGTATACTATGCCGAGGAGGTGAGGTACTACACTGTGGGGGCACAGGGAGCTACCGGAGGATTTCAAATATCAGAATCGTAACCATAATAGAGTATTTAATTGCATCCTAGCTTTCATCAAGGGTAAGATGCACTATAGTTTATGTTCGACTAAGAAAGAGAAATGCTGTCAGTTAAACTAGGATATGTCCTCAAGTGCAAGGTAAATGCCACCTTCAGAGATATTAAAATGGGGGGGGGGACAAATCTTAGAACAAGTAAACTGTGGTACTAGAATAATTAAGAAAGGTCGAACACTTGGATCAACAAAATAAGTGATTATTCCTTAACCATGTGCACCCAACTATATTAAGTCTTAGAACAAGAGACATTCTCATCTTGATGCCCCGCAGCTGTTCGGCCCAAGGTACAGAGGGCAGTAGTCAATGACCAGCAGGCCCCAAGTGCCATGTGCAGACTCTAAGAGCAACTGCCTTTGAGAGAGGAAACGGTTGAGAGTGGGCTTTCTGAGGTAGAGAAGTATTAGCTGGGAAAGTCGGAAAATTGACACAGAATCGGAATTGATGCCCCTACATGACAGAGTTGGTGAAACTTCCCTTCTCAGAGATCTTGAGGCTCCTCAGAAATGTATTTTTCATTTTGGACGGAACATTCAGGATAAATATGATCTGTTCGAGTTCCTGGTTCTCTCATCAGGACTGTTTCTTAGGCTTCACTGGTACAAGAAAAGGGTTTTGATAGACCAGGGTAAATCCTGACAAAAGCAAAGCACGGTATCGATGAAAAACTAACCACTCAGAAGAGAACAACAGATAAAAGGCCAGGCCGACCTGACCCTGCAGGATACGTAAGGTTGGTCTGGCAACAGGGGTAGAGGGGAAGTGCCCATCTCCTGCTAGAAGAGCTAGAGAAGTCCCCTTCCCGAGAGACCACACCAGGAGAGGAGAGCAGTAGGTGCTGATGATGAAGAATATTTTAATCAGCAGAGAAGGTCAAAATGACAAAGTTCCAGGATCAGAGTAAACCTATGGGATCAAAAAATATAAAAAAAGATTTTTTTGAAACGACTTTTTTTTTTAAAGGAATTTAAACAAAAGTCCTTTATAACAGACAGTTGGCTGTTTAAACCAAAAGTACAACTCACTGAGAGAATCGCCGCATTATTTATTGGGGTAGAAAGGACCTGGAATGTAGAAAGACCCATTCTGTAGAGGAAAAAATAGAATCACTACCAGGTCTCAACCTTGCACAGCCTGTGGCTAGAATCCCTGGCTCATGAGACCCTGTGCTAGCAGGCCGCTAGAACCATCTCAACTATGTTAGTCTATCTTGGAAGCCAACAATTGTTTGCCCAGTTAAGAGCACGGTAACAATCAGTCACGTTATGTTATAATGATTGTCGATATCTTTAAAAGCCTTGTCAAGTTCCTTTTTGAGTAACCCTCACCCCACCCTTAGAGAAATTTATCTGTGGTTCACCTCTTTGAAATATCTACTGTTGTTCCACATTTACCATAGCCAAAAAAAAAAAAAAAAAAAAAAAAAAAAAAAAAAAGCTTTCTATTAACAAAGTGTTCAGAAGGGGGCGCCACTGGAAACAATGAGAGTTTTCGCAGCTGGGACAACTTTGTTGCAGAAACAGCTGAAAGCAATCAGGTCAGACAGAGCCAAGGGCTGGAGGGATTTTTAAAATTACAAAAACCGAACCAAATCAAACCAAAACAAAAATCATAACCAATGGCCAAGATTTCAAGGTTGCTACTAAAGGTATGACATTCTCCTAAGACATGCGTGTGACTTGATCAATATATTTCTATATTTATATTTGAAGAAGAAGGAACTATTTGATGCAGCAAATCCACATTGATTAAAAATTACCAGATAAGGGGCTCTTGGGTGGCTCAGTGGTTTAGGCCTCTGCCTTCCGCTCAGGTCATGATTTCAGGGTCCTGGGATGGAGCCCAACATCAGGCTCTTTGCTCAGCGGGGAGCCTGCTTACCCCTTTCTCTCTGCCACCTCTCTGCCTACTTGTGATCTGTCAAATGGGTAAATAAGATCTTTAAAAAAAGAATTACTAGGTGAGAAAAACATCGAGGGTATGGGAAGGAAAATGATTTCACCTGATCTGACTAGGAAGTGGTTGAAGCCTGAATTAAAGTGCTATCTAAAGAGTAAAGCCCTGGGAAATATATGGGGAAAAAATCCCTAGAAAAACAGCCATAATAACTGGCTGCTCTTTAATGATCCAGATCCTGCGGTAGGCAAAGAAGAGCTGGTTTTAGCCAGAGGATGATCTCCGTTTGTCTTCATGATCTGGCATTTCCTGCAAGCCAGGCATGGGGCTCTGCACTAGAGCTGCAAATGCTGGGGGGCCCTCACTGTCCCTTTTCTCTTCTCAGGGGGACAACCGGCATGCCCATGGTGCAGTGTGACAGGCTTTACCACAGGGAGAGAAAAGACTGCCAAGGGTAGGTTGGAGCTGGGAAAAGCCACTTAGGAACAGATTTTCAGGGCAGGTGATAGACAAGGGCAAAGCGAAGAATGAGGATGAGTGTGTCACGTTTCAAAGTGCCAGGAGGCAGCACAGTGCATTCAGGAAACTACAGCAAGTTCATGATAACCGACAGCTGATCTGGCAGCATCACCTGGGGATGGAGGCTGAGCCCCGGGGTTAACACTGGGGTGAGATGGTTTGTATACTATGCCGAGGAGGTGAGGTACTACACTGTGGGGGCACAGGGAGCTACCGGAGGATTTCAAATATCAGAATCGTAACCATAATAGAGTATTTAATTGCATCCTAGCTTTCATCAAGGGTAAGATGCACTATAGTTTATGTTCGACTAAGAAAGAGAAATGCTGTCAGTTAAACTAGGATATGTCCTCAAGTGCAAGGTAAATGCCACCTTCAGAGATATTAAAATGGGGGGGGGACAAATCTTAGAACAAGTAAACTGTGGTACTAGAATAATTAAGAAAGGTCGAACACTTGGATCAACAAAATAAGTGATTATTCCTTAACCATGTGCACCCAACTATATTAAGTCTTAGAACAAGAGACATTCTCATCTTGATGCCCCGCAGCTGTTAGGCCCAAGGTACAGAGGGCAGTAGCCAATGACCAGCAGGCCCCAAGTGCCATGTGCAGACTCTAAGAGCAACTGCCTTTGAGAGAGGAAACGGTTGAGAGTGGGCTTTCTGAGGTAGAGAAGTATTAGCTGGGAAAGTCGGAAAATTGACACAGAATCGGAATTGATGCCCCTACATGACAGAGTTGGTGAAACTTCCCTTCTCAGAGATCTTGAGGCTCCTCAGAAATGTATTTTTCATTTTGGACGGAACATTCAGGATAAATATGATCTGTTCGAGTTCCTGGTTCTCTCATCAGGACTGTTTCTTAGGCTTCACTGGTACAAGAAAAGGGTTTTGATAGACCAGGGTAAATCCTGACAAAAGCAAAGCACGGTATCGATGAAAAACTAACCACTCAGAAGAGAACAACAGATAAAAGGCCAGGCCGACCTGACCCTGCAGGATAGGTAAGGTTGGTCTGGCAACAGGGGTAGAGGGGAAGTGCCCATCTCCTGCTAGAAGAGCTAGAGAAGTCCCCTTCCCGAGAGACCACACCAGGAGAGGAGAGCAGTAGGTGCTGATGATGAAGAATATTTTAATCAGCAGAGAAGGTCAAAATGACAAAGTTCCAGGATCAGAGTAAACCTATGGGATCAAAAAATAAAAAAAAAGATTTTTTTGAAACGACTTTTTTTTTAAAGGAATTTAAACAAAAGTCCTTTATAACAGACAGTTGGCTGTTTAAACCAAAAGTACAACTCACTGAGAGAATCGCCGCATTATTTATTGGGGTAGAAAGGACCTGGAATGTAGAAAGACCCATTCTGTAGAGGAAAAAATGGAATCACTAACAGGTCTCAACCTTGCACAGCCAGTGGCTAGAATCCCTGGCTCATGAGACCCTGTGCTAGCAGGCCGCTAGAACCATCTCAACTATGTTAGTCTATCTTGGAAGCCAACAAGTGTTTGCCCAGTTAAGAGCACGGTAACAATCAGTCACGTTATGTTATAATGATTGTCGATATCTTTAAAAGCCTTGTCAAGTTCCTTTTTGAGTAACCTTCACCCCACCCTTAGAGAAATTTATCTGTGGTTCACCTCTTTGAAATATCTACTGTTGTTCCACATTTACCATAGCCAAAAAAAAAAAAAAAAAAAAAAGCTTTCTATTAACAAAGTGTTCAGAAGGGGGCGCCACTGGAAACAATGAGAGTTTTCGCAGCTGGGACAACTTTGTTGCAGAAACAGCTGAAAGCAATCAGGTCAGACAGAGCCAAGGGCTGGAGGGATTTTTAAAATTACAAAAACCGAACCAAATCAAACCAAAACAAAAATCATAACCAATGGCCAAGATTTCAAGGTTGCTACTAAAGGTATGACATTCTCCTAAGACATGCGTGTGACTTGATCAATATATTTCTATATTTATATTTGAAGAAGAAGGAACTATTTGATGCAGCAAATCCACATTGATTAAAAATTACCAGATAAGGGGCTCTTGGGGGGCTCAGTGGTTTAGGCCTCTGCCTTCCGCTCAGGTCATGATTTCAGGGTCCTGGGATGGAGCCCCACATCAGGCTCTTTGCTCAGCGGGGAGCCTGCTTACCCCTTTCTCTCTGCCCCCTCTCTGCCTACTTGTGATCTGTCAAATGGGTAAATAAGATCTTTAAAAAAAGAATTACTAGGTGAGAAAAACATCGAGGGTATGGGAAGGAAAATGATTTCACCTGATCTGACTAGGAAGTGGTTGAAGCCTGAATTAAAGTGCTATCTAAAGAGTAAAGCCCTGGGAAATATATGGGGAAAAAATCCCTAGAAAAACAGCCATAATAACTGGCTGCTCTTTAATGATCCAGATCCTGCGGTAGGCAAAGAAGAGCTGGTTTTAGCCAGAGGATGATCTCCGTTTGTCTTCATGATCTGGCATTTCCTGCAAGCCAGGCATGGGGCTCTGCACTAGAGCTGCAAATGCTGGGGGGCCCTCACTGTCCCTTTTCTCTTCTCAGGGGGACAACCGGCATGTCCATGGTGCAGTGTAACAGGCTTTACCACAGGGAGAGAAAAGACTGCCAAGGGTAGGTTGGAGCTGGGAAAAGCCACTTAGGAACAGATTTTCAGGGCAGGTGATAGACAAGGGCAAAGCGAAAAATGAGGATGAGTGTGTCACGTTTCAAAGTGCCAGGAGGCAGCACAGTGCATTCAGGAAACTACAGCAAGTTCATGATAACCGACAGCTGATCTGGCAGCATCACCTGGGGATGGAGGCTGAGCCCCGGGGTTAACACTGGGGTGAGATGGTTTGTATACTATGCCGAGGAGGTGAGGTACTACACTGTGGGGGCACAGGGAGCTACCGGAGGATTTCAAATATCAGAATCGTAACCATAATAGAGTATTTAATTGCATCCTAGCTTTCATCAAGGGTAAGATGCACTATAGTTTATGTTCGACTAAGAAAGAGAAATGCTGTCAGTTAAACTAGGATATGTCCTCAAGTGCAAGGTAAATGCCACCTTCAGAGATATTAAAATGGGGGGGGGGGACAAATCTTAGAACAAGTAAACTGTGGTACTAGAATAACTAAGAAAGGTCGAACACTTGGATCAACAAAATAAGTGATTATTCCTTAACCATGTGCACCCAACTATATTAAGTCTTAGAACAAGAGACATTCTCATCTTGATGCCCCGCAGCTGTTAGGCCCAAGGTACAGAGGGCAGTAGCCAATGACCAGCAGGCCCCAAGTGCCATGTGCAGACTCTAAGAGCAACTGCCTTTGAGAGAGGAAACGGCTGAGAGTGGGCTTTCTGAGGTAGAGAAGTATTAGCTGGGAAAGTCGGAAAATTGACACAGAATCGGAATTGATGCCCCTACATGACAAAGTTGGTGAAACTTCCCTTCTCAGAGATCTTGAGGCTCCTCAGAAATGTATTTTTCATTTTGGACGGAACATTCAGGATAAATATGATCTGTTCGAGTTCCTGGTTCTCTCATCAGGACTGTTTCTTAGGCTTCACTGGTACAAGAAAAGGGTTTTGATAGACCAGGGTAAATCCTGACAAAAGCAAAGCACGGTATCGATGAAAAACTAACCACTCAGAAGAGAACAACAGATAAAAGGCCAGGCCGACCTGACCCTGCAGGATACGTAAGGTTGGTCTGGCAACAGGGGTAGAGGGGAAGTGCCCATCTCCTGCTAGAAGAGCTAGAGAAGTCCCCTTCCCGAGAGACCACACCAGGAGAGGAGAGCAGTAGGTGCTGATGATGAAGAATATTTTAATCAGCAGAGAAGGTCAAAATGACAAAGTTCCAGGATCAGAGTAAACCTATGGGATCAAAAAATATAAAAAAAGATTTTTTTGAAACGACTTTTTTTTTTAAAGGAATTTAAACAAAAGTCCTTTATAACAGACAGTTGGCTGTTTAAACCAAAAGTACAACTCACTGAGAGAATCGCCGCATTATTTATTGGGGTAGAAAGGACCTGGAATGTAGAAAGACCCATTCTGTAGAGGAAAAAATAGAATCACTAACAGGTCTCAACCTTGCACAGCCAGTGGCTAGAATCCCTGGCTCATGAGACCCTGTGCTAGCAGGCCGCTAGAACCATCTCAACTATGTTAGTCTATCTTGGAAGCCAACAAGTGTTTGCCCAGTTAAGAGCACGGTAACAATCAGTCACGTTATGTTATAATGATTGTCGATATCTTTAAAAGCCTTGTCAAGTTCCTTTTTGAGTAACCCTCACCCCACCCTTAGAGAAATTTATCTGTGGTTCACCTCTTTGAAATATCTACTGTTGTTCCACATTTACCATAGCCAAAAAAAAAAAAAAAAAAAAAAAGCTTTCTATTAACAAAGTGTTCAGAAGGGGGCGCCACTGGAAACAATGAGAGTTTTCGCAGCTGGGACAACTTTGTTGCAGAAACAGCTGAAAGCAATCAGGTCAGACAGAGCCAAGAGCTGGAGGGATTTTTAAAATTACGAAAACCGAACCAAATCAAACCAAAACAAAAATCATAACCAATGGCCAAGATTTCAAGGTTGCTACTAAAGGTATGACATTCTCCTAAGACATGCGTGTGACTTGATCAATATATTTCTATATTTATATTTGAAGAAGAAGGAACTATTTGATGCAGCAAATCCACATTGATTAAAAATTACCAGATAAGGGGCTCTTGGGTGTCTCAGTGGTTTAGGCCTCTGCCTTCCGCTCAGGTCATGATTTCAGGGTCCTGGGATGGAGCCCCACATCAGGCTCTTTGCTCAGCGGGGAGCCTGCTTACCCCTTTCTCTCTGCCACCTCTCTGCCTACTTGTGATCTGTCAAATGGGTAAATAAGATCTTTAAAAAAAGAATTACTAGGTGAGAAAAACATCGAGGGTATGGGAAGGAAAATGATTTCACCTGATCTGACTAGAAAGTGGTTGAAGCCTGAATTAAAGTGCTATATAAAGAGTAAAGCCCTGGGAAATATATGGGGAAAAAATCCCTAGAAAAACAGCCATAATAACTGGCTGCTCTTTAATGATCCAGATCCTGCGGTAGGCAAAGAAGAGCTGGTTTTAGCCAGAGGATGATCTCCGTTTGTCTTCATGATCTGGCATTTCCTGCAAGCCAGGCATGGGGCTCTGCACTAGAGCTGCAAATGCTGGGGGGCCCTCACTGTCCCTTTACTCTTCTCAGGGGGACAACCGGCATGTCCATGGTGCAGTGTGACAGGCTTTACCACAGGGAGAGAAAAGACTGCCAAGGGTAGGTTGGAGCTGGGAAAAGCCACTTAGGAACAGATTTTCAGGGCAGGTGATAGACAAGGGCAAAGCGAAGAATGAGGATGAGTGTGTCACGTTTCAAAGTGCCAGGAGGCAGCACAGTGCATTCAGGAAACTACAGCAAGTTCATGATAACCGACAGCTGATCTGGCAGCATCACCTGGGGATGGAGGCTGAGCCCCGGGGTTAACACTGGGGTGAGATGGTTTGTATACTATGCCGAGGAGGTGAGGTACTACACTGTGGGGGCACAGGGAGCTACCGGAGGATTTCAAATATCAGAATCGTAACCATAATAGAGTATTTAATTGCATCCTAGCTTTCATCAAGGGTAAGATGCACTATAGTTTATGTTCGACTAAGAAAGAGAAATGCTGTCAGTTAAACTAGGATATGTCCTCAAGTGCAAGGTAAGTGCCACCTTAAGAGATATTAAAATGGGGGGGGACAAATCTTAGAACAAGTAAACTGTGGTACTAGAATAATTAAGAAAGGTCGAACACTTGGATCAACAAAATAAGTGATTATTCCTTAACCATGTGCACCCAACTATATTAAGTCTTAGAACAAGAGACATTCTCATCTTGATGCCCCGCAGCTGTTAGGCCCAAGGTACAGAGGGCAGTAGCCAATGACCAGCAGGCCCCAAGTGCCATGTGCAGACTCTAAGAGCAACTGCCTTTGAGAGAGGAAACGGTTGAGAGTGGGCTTTCTGAGGTAGAGAAGTATTAGCTGGGAAATTCGGAAAATTGACACAGAATCGGAATTGATGCCCCTACATGACAGAGTTGGTGAAACTTCCCTTCTCAGAGATCTTGAGGCTCCTCAGAAATGTATTTTTCATTTTGGACGGAACATTCAGGATAAATATGATCTGTTCGAGTTCCTGGTTCTCTCATCAGGACTGTTTCTTAGGCTTCACTGGTACAAGAAAAGGGTTTTGATAGACCAGGGTAAATCCTGACAAAAGCAAAGCACGGTATCTATGAAAAACTAACCACTCAGAAGAGAACAACAGATAAAAGGCCAGGCCGACCTGACCCTGCAGGATACGTAAGGTTGGTCTGGCAACAGGGGTAGAGGGGAAGTGCCCATCTCCTGCTAGAAGAGCTAGAGAAGTCCCCTTCCCGAGAGACCACACCAGGAGAGGAGAGCAGTAGGTGCTGATGATGAAGAATATTTTAATCAGCAGAGAAGGTCAAAATGACAAAGTTCCAGGATCAGAGTAAACCTATGGGATCAAAAAATAAAAAAAAAGATTTTTTTGAAACGACTTTTTTTTTAAAGGAATTTAAACAAAAGTCCTTTATAACAGACAGTTGGCTGTTTAAACCAAAAGTACAACTCACTGAGAGAATCGCCGCATTATTTATTGGGGTAGAAAGGACCTGGAATGTAGCAAGACCCATTCTGTAGAGGAAAAAATAGAATCACTAACAGGTCTCAACCTTGCACAGCCAGTGGCTAGAATCCCTGGCTCATGAGACCCTGTGCTAGCAGGCCGCTAGAACCATCTCAACTATGTTAGTCTATCTTGGAAGCCAACAAGTGTTTGCCCAGTTAAGAGCACGGTAACAGGGGCGCCTGGGTGGCTCAGTGGTTTGAACCTCTGCCTTCGGCTCAGGTCATGACCTCAGGGTCCTGGGATCGAGCCCCACATCGGGCTCTCTGCTCAGCAGGGAGCCTGCTTCCCCCTTTCTCTCTCTGCCTGCCTCTCTGCCTACTTGTGATCTCTGTCTGTCAAATAAATAAATAAAATCTTAAAAAAAAAAAAAAAAAAAAAAAAAAAAAACAGAGCACGGTAACAATCAGTCACGTTATGTTATAATGATTGTCGATATCTTTAAAAGCCTTGTCAAGTTCCTTTTTGAGTAACCCTCACCCCACCCTTAGAGAAATTTATCTGTGGTTCAGCTCTTTGAAATATCTACTGTTGTTCCACATTTACCATAGCCAAAAAAAAAAAAAAAAAAAAGCTTTCTATTAACAAAGTGTTCAGAAGGGGGCGCCACTGGAAACAATGAGAGTTTTCGCAGCTGGGACAACTTTGTTGCAGAAACAGCTGAAAGCAATCAGGTCAGACAGAGCCAAGGGCTGGAGGGATTTTTTAAATTACAAAAACCGAACCAAATCAAACCAAAACAAAAATCATAACCAATGGCCAAGATTTCAAGGTTGCTACTAAAGGTATGACATTCTCCTAAGACATGCGTGTGACTTGATCAATATATTTCTATATTTATATTTGAAGAAGAAGGAACTATTTGATGCAGCAAATCCACATTGATTAAAAATTACCAGATAAGGGGCTCTTGGGGGGCTCAGTGGTTTAGGCCTCTGCCTTCCGCTCAGGTCATGATTTCAGGGTCCTGGGATGGAGCCCCACATCAGGCTCTTTGCTCAGCGGGGAGCCTGCTTACCCCTTTCTCTCTGCCACCTCTCTGCCTACTTGTGATCTGTCAAATGGGTAAATAAGATCTTTAAAAAAAGAATTACTAGGTGAGAAAAACATCGAGGGTATGGGAAGGAAAATGATTTCACCTGATCTGACTAGGAAGTGGTTGAAGCCTGAATTAAAGTGCTATCTAAAGAGTAAAGCCCTGGGAAATATATGGGGAAAAAATCCCTAGAAAAACAGCCATAATAACTGGCTGCTCTTTAATGATCCAGATCCTGCGGTAGGCAAAGAAGAGCTGGTTTTAGCCAGAGGATGATCTCCGTTTGTCTTCATGATCTGGCATTTCCTGCAAGCCAGGCATGGGGCTCTGCACTAGAGCTGCAAATGCTGGGGGGCCCTCACTGTCCCTTTTCTCTTCTCAGGGGGACAACCGGCATGTCCATGGTGCAGTGTAACAGGCTTTACCACAGGGAGAGAAAAGACTGCCAAGGGTAGGTTGGAGCTGGGAAAAGCCACTTAGGAACAGATTTTCAGGGCAGGTGATAGACAAGGGCAAAGCGAAAAATGAGGATGAGTGTGTCACGTTTCAAAGTGCCAGGAGGCAGCACAGTGCATTCAGGAAACTACAGCAAGTTCATGATAACCGACAGCTGATCTGGCAGCATCACCTGGGGATGGAGGCTGAGCCCCGGGGTTAAAACTGGGGTGAGATGGTTTGTATACTATGCCGAGGAGGTGAGGTACTACACTGTGGGGGCACAGGGAGCTACCGGAGGATTTCAAATATCAGAATCGTAACCATAATAGAGTATTTAATTGCATCCTAGCTTTCATCAAGGGTAAGATGCACTATAGTTTATGTTCGACTAAGAAAGAGAAATGCTGTCAGTTAAACTAGGATATGTCCTCAAGTGCAAGGTAAATGCCACCTTCAGAGATATTAAAATGGGGGGGGGGGGACAAATCTTAGAACAAGTAAACTGTGGTACTAGAATAACTAAGAAAGGTCGAACACTTGGATCAACAAAATAAGTGATTATTCCTTAACCATGTGCACCCAACTATATTAAGTCTTAGAACAAGAGACATTCTCATCTTGATGCCCCGCAGCTGTTAGGCCCAAGGTACAGAGGGCAGTAGCCAATGACCAGCAGGCCCCAAGTGCCATGTGCAGACTCTAAGAGCAACTGCCTTTGAGAGAGGAAACGGCTGAGAGTGGGCTTTCTGAGGTAGAGAAGTATTAGCTGGGAAAGTCGGAAAATTGACACAGAATCGGAATTGATGCCCCTACATGACAGAGTTGGTGAAACTTCCCTTCTCAGAGATCTTGAGGCTCCTCAGAAATGTATTTTTCATTTTGGACGGAACATTCAGGATAAATATGATCTGTTCGAGTTCCTGGTTCTCTCATCAGGACTGTTTCTTAGGCTTCACTGGTACAAGAAAAGGGTTTTGATAGACCAGGGTAAATCCTGACAAAAGCAAAGCACGGTATCGATGAAAAACTAACCACTCAGAAGAGAACAACAGATAAAAGGCCAGGCCGACCTGACCCTGCAGGATACGTAAGGTTGGTCTGGCAACAGGGGTAGAGGGGAAGTGCCCATCTCCTGCTAGAAGAGCTAGAGAAGTCCCCTTCCCGAGAGACCACACCAGGAGAGGAGAGCAGTAGGTGCTGATGATGAAGAATATTTTAATCAGCAGAGAAGGTCAAAATGACAAAGTTCCAGGATCAGAGTAAACCTATGGGATCAAAAAATATAAAAAAAGATTTTTTTGAAACGACTTTTTTTTTTAAAGGAATTTAAACAAAAGTCCTTTATAACAGACAGTTGGCTGTTTAAACCAAAAGTACAACTCACTGAGAGAATCGCCGCATTATTTATTGGGGTAGAAAGGACCTGGAATGTAGAAAGACCCATTCTGTAGAGGAAAAAATAGAATCACTAACAGGTCTCAACCTTGCACAGCCAGTGGCTAGAATCCCTGGCTCATGAGACCCTGTGCTAGCAGGCCGCTAGAACCATCTCAACTATGTTAGTCTATCTTGGAAGCCAACAAGTGTTTGCCCAGTTAAGAGCACGGTAACAATCAGTCACGTTATGTTATAATGATTGTCGATATCTTTAAAAGCCTTGTCAAGTTCCTTTTTGAGTAACCCTCACCCCACCCTTAGAGAAATTTATCTGTGGTTCACCTCTTTGAAATATCTACTGTTGTTCCACATTTACCATAGCCAAAAAAAAAAAAAAAAAAAAAAAGCTTTCTATTAACAAAGTGTTCAGAAGGGGGCGCCACTGGAAACAATGAGAGTTTTCGCAGCTGGGACAACTTTGTTGCAGAAACAGCTGAAAGCAATCAGGTCAGACAGAGCCAAGAGCTGGAGGGATTTTTAAAATTACGAAAACCGAACCAAATCAAACCAAAACAAAAATCATAACCAATGGCCAAGATTTCAAGGTTGCTACTAAAGGTATGACATTCTCCTAAGACATGCGTGTGACTTGATCAATATATTTCTATATTTATATTTGAAGAAGAAGGAACTATTTGATGCAGCAAATCCACATTGATTAAAAATTACCAGATAAGGGGCTCTTGGGTGTCTCAGTGGTTTAGGCCTCTGCCTTCCGCTCAGGTCATGATTTCAGGGTCCTGGGATGGAGCCCCACATCAGGCTCTTTGCTCAGCGGGGAGCCTGCTTACCCCTTTCTCTCTGCCACCTCTCTGCCTACTTGTGATCTGTCAAATGGGTAAATAAGATCTTTAAAAAAAGAATTACTAGGTGAGAAAAACATCGAGGGTATGGGAAGGAAAATGATTTCACCTGATCTGACTAGAAAGTGGTTGAAGCCTGAATTAAAGTGCTATATAAAGAGTAAAGCCCTGGGAAATATATGGGGAAAAAATCCCTAGAAAAACAGCCATAGTAACTGGCTGCTCTTTAATGATCCAGATCCTGCGGTAGGCAAAGAAGAGCTGGTTTTAGCCAGAGGATGATCTCCGTTTGTCTTCATGATCTGGCATTTCCTGCAAGCCAGGCATGGGGCTCTGCACTAGAGCTGCAAATGCTGGGGGGCCCTCACTGTCCCTTTACTCTTCTCAGGGGGACAACCGGCATGTCCATGGTGCAGTGTGACAGGCTTTACCACAGGGAGAGAAAAGACTGCCAAGGGTAGGTTGGAGCTGGGAAAAGCCACTTAGGAACAGATTTTCAGGGCAGGTGATAGACAAGGGCAAAGCGAAGAATGAGGATGAGTGTGTCACGTTTCAAAGTGCCAGGAGGCAGCACAGTGCATTCAGGAAACTACAGCAAGTTCATGATAACCGACAGCTGATCTGGCAGCATCACCTGGGGATGGAGGCTGAGCCCCGGGGTTAACACTGGGGTGAGATGGTTTGTATACTATGCCGAGGAGGTGAGGTACTACACTGTGGGGGCACAGGGAGCTACCGGAGGATTTCAAATATCAGAATCGTAACCATAATAGAGTATTTAATTGCATCCTAGCTTTCATCAAGGGTAAGATGCACTATAGTTTATGTTCGACTAAGAAAGAGAAATGCTGTCAGTTAAACTAGGATATGTCCTCAAGTGCAAGGTAAGTGCCACCTTAAGAGATATTAAAATGGGGGGGGGACAAATCTTAGAACAAGTAAACTGTGGTACTAGAATAATTAAGAAAGGTCGAACACTTGGATCAACAAAATAAGTGATTATTCCTTAACCATGTGCACCCAACTATATTAAGTCTTAGAACAAGAGACATTCTCATCTTGATGCCCCGCAGCTGTTAGGCCCAAGGTACAGAGGGCAGTAGCCAATGACCAGCAGGCCCCAAGTGCCATGTGCAGACTCTAAGAGCAACTGCCTTTGAGAGAGGAAACGGTTGAGAGTGGGCTTTCTGAGGTAGAGAAGTATTAGCTGGGAAAGTCGGAAAATTGACACAGAATCGGAATTGATGCCCCTACATGACAGAGTTGGTGAAACTTCCCTTCTCAGAGATCTTGAGGCTCCTCAGAAATGTATTTTTCATTTTGGACGGAACATTCAGGATAAATATGATCTGTTCGAGTTCCTGGTTCTCTCATCAGGACTGTTTCTTAGGCTTCACTGGTACAAGAAAAGGGTTTTGATAGACCAGGGTAAATCCTGACAAAAGCAAAGCACGGTATCTATGAAAAACTAACCACTCAGAAGAGAACAACAGATAAAAGGCCAGGCCGACCTGACCCTGCAGGATAGGTAAGGTTGGTCTGGCAACAGGGGTAGAGGGGAAGTGCCCATCTCCTGCTAGAAGAGCTAGAGAAGTCCCCTTCCCGAGAGACCACACCAGGAGAGGAGAGCAGTAGGTGCTGATGATGAAGAATATTTTAATCAGCAGAGAAGGTCAAAATGACAAAGTTCCAGGATCAGAGTAAACCTATGGGATCAAAAAATAAAAAAAAAGATTTTTTTGAAACGACTTTTTTTTTAAAGGAATTTAAACAAAAGTCCTTTATAACAGACAGTTGGCTGTTTAAACCAAAAGTACAACTCACTGAGAGAATCGCCGCATTATTTATTGGGGTAGAAAGGACCTGGAATGTAGCAAGACCCATTCTGTAGAGGAAAAAATAGAATCACTAACAGGTCTCAACCTTGCACAGCCAGTGGCTAGAATCCCTGGCTCATGAGACCCTGTGCTAGCAGGCCGCTAGAACCATCTCAACTATGTTAGTCTATCTTGGAAGCCAACAAGTGTTTGCCCAGTTAAGAGCACGGTAACAGGGGCGCCTGGGTGGCTCAGTGGTTTGAACCTCTGCCTTCGGCTCAGGTCATGACCTCAGGGTCCTGGGATCGAGCCCCACATCGGGCTCTCTGCTCAGCAGGGAGCCTGCTTCCCCCTTTCTCTCTCTGCCTGCCTCTCTGCCTACTTGTGATCTCTGTCTGTCAAATAAATAAATAAAATCTTAAAAAAAAAAAAAAAAAAAAAAAAAAAAAAAAGAGCACGGTAACAATCAGTCACGTTATGTTATAATGATTGTCGATATCTTTAAAAGCCTTGTCAAGTTCCTTTTTGAGTAACCCTCACCCCACCCTTAGAGAAATTTATCTGTGGTTCAGCTCTTTGAAATATCTACTGTTGTTCCACATTTACCATAGCCAAAAAAAAAAAAAAAAAAAAGCTTTCTATTAACAAAGTGTTCAGAAGGGGGCGCCACTGGAAACAATGAGAGTTTTCGCAGCTGGGACAACTTTGTTGCAGAAACAGCTGAAAGCAATCAGGTCAGACAGAGCCAAGGGCTGGAGGGATTTTTTAAATAACAAAAACCGAACCAAATCAAACCAAAACAAAAATCATAACCAATGGCCAAGATTTCAAGGTTGCTACTAAAGGTATGACATTCTCCTAAGACATGCGTGTGACTTGATCAATATATTTCTATATTTATATTTGAAGAAGAAGGAACTATTTGATGCAGCAAATCCACATTGATTAAAAATTACCAGATAAGGGGCTCTTGGGGGGCTCAGTGGTTTAGGCCTCTGCCTTCCGCTCAGGTCATGATTTCAGGGTCCTGGGATGGAGCCCCACATCAGGCTCTTTGCTCAGCGGGGAGCCTGCTTACCCCTTTCTCTCTGCCACCTCTCTGCCTACTTGTGATCTGTCAAATGGGTAAATAAGATCTTTAAAAAAAGAATTACTAGGTGAGAAAAACATCGAGGGTATGGGAAGGAAAATGATTTCACCTGATCTGACTAGGAAGTGGTTGAAGCCTGAATTAAAGTGCTATCTAAAGAGTAAAGCCCTGGGAAATATATGGGGAAAAAATCCCTAGAAAAACAGCCATAATAACTGGCTGCTCTTTAATGATCCAGATCCTGCGGTAGGCAAAGAAGAGCTGGTTTTAGCCAGAGGATGATCTCCGTTTGTCTTCATGATCTGGCATTTCCTGCAAGCCAGGCATGGGGCTCTGCACTAGAGCTGCAAATGCTGGGGGGCCCTCACTGTCCCTTTTCTCTTCTCAGGGGGACAACCGGCATGTCCATGGTGCAGTGTGACAGGCTTTACCACAGGGAGAGAAAAGACTGCCAAGGGTAGGTTGGAGCTGGGAAAAGCCACTTAGGAACAGATTTTCAGGGGAGCTGATAGACAAGGGCAAAGCGAAGAATGAGGATGAGTGTGTCACGTTTCAAAGTGCCAGGAGACAGCACAGTGCATTCAGGAAACTACAGCAAGTTCATGATAACCGACAGCTGATCTGGCAGCATCACCTGGGGATGGAGGCTGAGCCCCGGGGTTAACACTGGGGTGAGATGGTTTGTATACTATGCCGAGGAGGTGAGGTACTACACTGTGGGGGCACAGGGAGCTACCGGAGGATTTCAAATATCAGAATCGTAACCATAATAGAGTATTTAATTGCATCCTAGCTTTCATCAAGGGTAAGATGCACTATAGTTTATGTTCGACTAAGAAAGAGAAATGCTGTCAGTTAAACTAGGATATGTCCTCAAGTGCAAGGTAAATGCCACCTTAAGAGATATTAAAATGGGGGGGGGGACAAATCTTAGAACAAGTAAACTGTGGTACTAGAATAATTAAGAAAGGTCGAACACTTGGATCAACAAAATAAGTGATTATTCCTTAACCATGTGCACCCAACTATATTAAGTCTTAGAACAAGAGACATTCTCATCTTGATGCCCCGCAGCTGTTAGGCCCAAGGTACAGAGGGCAGTAGCCAATGACCAGCAGGCCCCAAGTGCCATGTGCAGACTCTAAGAGCAACTGCCTTTGAGAGAGGAAACGGTTGAGAGTGGGCTTTCTGAGGTAGAGAAGTATTAGCTGGGAAAGTCGGAAAATTGACACAGAATCGGAATTGATGCCCCTACATGACAGAGTTGGTGAAACTTCCCTTCTCAGAGATCTTGAGGCTCCTCAGAAATGTATTTTTCATTTTGGACGGAACATTCAGGATAAATATGATCTGTTCGAGTTCCTGGTTCTCTCATCAGGACTGTTTCTTAGGCTTCACTGGTACAAGAAAAGGGTTTTGATAGACCAGGGTAAATCCTGACAAAAGCAAAGCACGGTATCGATGAAAAACTAACCACTCAGAAGAGAACAACAGATAAAAGGCCAGGCCGACCTGACCCTGCAGGATAGGTAAGGTTGGTCTGGCAACAGGGGTAGAGGGGAAGTGCCCATCTCCTGCTAGAAGAGCTAGAGAAGTCCCCTTCCCGAGAGACCACACCAGAAGAGGAGAGCAGTAGGTGCTGATGATGAAGAATATTTTAATCAGCAGAGAAGGTCAAAATGACAAAGTTCCAGGATCAGAGTAAACCTATGGGATCAAAAAATAAATATAAAAAAAAGATTTTTTTGAAACGACTTTTTTTTAAAGGAATTTAAACAAAAGTCCTTTATAACAGACAGTTGGCTGTTTAAACCAAAAGTACAACTCACTGAGAGAATCGTCGCATTATTTATTGGGGTAGAAAGACCTGGAATGTAGAAAGACCCATTCTGTAGAGGAAAAAATAGAATCACTAACAGGTCTCAACCTTGCACAGCCAGTGGCTAGAATCCCTGGCTCATGAGACCCTGTGCTAGCAGGCCGCTAGAACCATCTCAACTATGTTAGTCTATCTTGGAAGCCAACAAGTGTTTGCCCAGTTAAGAGCACGGTAACAATCAGTCACGTTATGTTATAATGATTGTCGATATCTTTAAAAGCCTTGTCAAGTTCCTTTTTGAGTAACCCTCACCCCACCCTTAGAGAAATTTATCTGTGGTTCACCTCTTTGAAATACCTCACTGTTGTTCCAAATTTACCATAGCAAAAAAAAAAAAAAAAAAGCTTTCTATTAACAAAGTGTTCAGAAGGGGGCGCCACTGGAAACAATGAGAGTTTTCGCAGCTGGGACAACTTTGTTGCAGAAACAGCTGAAAGCAATCAGGTCAGACAGAGCCAAGGGCTGGAGGGATTTTTAAAATTACAAAAACCGAACCAAATCAAACCAAAACAAAAATCATAACTAATGGCCAAGATTTCAAGTTTGCTACTAAAGGTATGACATTCTCCTAAGACATGTGTGTGACTTGATCAATATATTTCTATATTTATATTTGAAGAAGAAGGAACTATTTGATGCAGCAAATCCACGTTGATTAAAAATTACCAGGTATGGGTCTCCTGGGTGGCTCAGTGGTTTAGGCCTCTGCCTTTGGCTCAGGTCATGATTTCAGGGTCCTGGGATGGAGCCCCACATCAGGCTCTTTGCTCAGCGGGGAGCCTGCTTACCCCTCTCTCTCTGCCTGCATATATGGCATCTGTTTGCCATTTGTATGTCTTCTTTGGAGATGTGTCTGTTCATGTCTTCTGCCCATTTTTTGACATGATTATCTGTTTTGTGTGTGTTGAGTTTGAGGAGTTCTTTATAGATCGTGGATATCAGCCCTTTATCTGTAATGTCATTTGTGAAAATCTTCTCCCGTTCCGTGGGTTGTTTCTTCATTTTGTTGACTGTTTCCTTTGCTGTGCAGAAACTTTTGATCTTGATGAAGTCCCAAAAGTTCATTTTTGCTTTTGTTTCCTTTGTCTTTGGGGACATGTTTTGAAAGAATGTGCTGCGGCCAGTGTCCCTGAGGTTACTGCCTATGTTCTCTTCTGGGATTTTGATAGATTCCTTCCTCACGTTGAGGTCGTTTGTCCATTTCGAATTTATCTTTATGTATGGTATAAGAGAATGGTTGAGTGTCATTCTTCCATACATAGCTCTCCAATTTTTCCTGCACCATTGATTGAAGAGGCTGTCTTTTTTCCACTGTATAATTTTCTCCTCTTTGTCAAAGATTTTTTGACCATAGAGTTGATGGTCCATATCTGGGCACTCTACTCTAACCCACTGGTCTACATGTCTTTTTAACCCACTGAGCCACCCAGGTGCCCCTTTTAAGCTATTTTTTAAAAGTACAGTCATTCTTTTTTTTCAAGATTTTATTTATTTATTTATTTGACAGAGAGAGAGATCACAAGTAGACGGAGGGCAGGCAGAGAGAGAGAGAGAGAGAGAGAGAGAGAAGCAGACTCCCTGCTGAGCAGAGAGCCTGATGCAGTATTTGATCCCAGGACCCTGAGATCATGACCTGAGCTGAAGGCAGTGGCTTAATCCACTGAGCCACCTAGGCGCCCCTAAGCTATTTTTATAATTCCTGTTCCAATAACACTTGGATTGCCATATAAAGTTAACCACATCATCTTTTTTAGGTAAGTAATTGTACTTTTTATGTGCATAGTTATTTTGTTCCATGAGTTCAGCTCCTCTTACGATCATCAAATCTCTGTAAAGTCTGGGTATGCTAGGATTTTCTTAGCAACAATAAAATACATTGAAACCTGGTAGCTTAATTATAATAATGTTTTCTTTATCAATCATTCACAATAGCATTACATTTTGAGTAGCTTCCTTCTATTTTGCAGCTATAGTGTTTGGAAAAACTTGAATTGTGATATCACTGTGATAATGTGAATTAGTCAGGGTTTTTCAGAGAATCGGGAAGAGAAAAAAAAAAAAAAGGAAGATATTCTCCAGGGCCAACTCTAGAAGTAACTATTAAAACATCTGTCCAAATTAAATTGAACAAAACTCAGAAATGCCATCTCCAGTGAAATACAAAGAAGATTATATATAGTTCTGGGCACACACATCTCATTTGACCCAATGATGTACATCAATGAAAGACTGAAGGCCAATCACCACTCCATGGGAGAATTTAAAAATAAATTTACTAATGAGGCCAAGAATTCAGAATCACAAATACTTCAGAACTAATAATAACTGCCTTCACTTGATGTTATTCTATAAGATAAATCCTACGATCAAGTTTTAATTTTAAGTTCTTACAATTTTAAATTCTTAAATCCTTATGAAGAAGCATCATTTGGAGGGAGCAGTTTACATAATTTATCATCCATCAGCCTTTTTTTTAAGATTTTATTTATTTATTGGACACAGAGAGAGAGAGCGAGAGAGAGAGAGAGAGAGATTACTAGTAAGCAGAGAGGCAGGCAAGCAGGGAGGGAAGCAGGCTTCCTTTTGAGCAGAGCCCGATGTGGGGCTGGATCCCAGGACCCAGAGACCATGACTTGAGATGAAGGCAGAGGCTTAACCCACCACCCACATGATGAGAGAGCCCCTCAGGTGCCCCTCATCCATCAGTCTTAATTGTTTGGAGGAAAATGTGTGGATGAATAATGCCTTAGGGAGCTGATCTCTCTAAAGAATTTTCAAGTCTTTACCCCTTCAAGGTTTTTGCACAGTTCTGATAGCCTCTAAACATCCAGCTGATTTCTACAGTGACAGGCCTGTTAAAAACTGTCCTCAAACCAGGAATAGAGCTTGAAACATACCAGTCAAGAGCAGCTTTGAGTCTTTTAAGGAATTTATCATCATTTCTTTGTTTTTGGTTCATATCCGAAATAGTTCTATATTACACTTGCATAATTTCTCCAGAGCTGACTTTGAAGGAGGCATTCAGTTCCAGCTAGTTCCATATTTTGACAAGAACTATAATTCTATAAAAAAAAAGAACATATTTTAGAGCGCCTGGGTGGCTCAGTGGGTTAAAATCTCTGCCTTCGGCTCAGGTTATGAATCCAGGTTCCTGGGATTGAGTTCCACAGTGGGCTCTCTTCTCAGCAGGGAGCCTGATTCCATTCCTCTCTCTCTGCCTGCCTCTCTGCCTTCCTGTGATCTCTGTCAAGGAAATAAATAAAATTAAAAAAAACATATTTTATACCAGTTATTCATGTTTATTAACTAAGATATCACAATACAAATAATACAAACAGTTGCTCTTTATTAATACCTTCAACCAAGATCAAAAAAATATGTCCTATTTTCTCCAAAAATTTTATATCATCTGATAGGTCAGATATTTATAAAATTACATTTAAAGTTTAAAAAATATCAGCAAATATTTTCATTTAAATGCAAATTTCAAAGAAAATCTACTTTTCCAAACACGACTTTTTATCCTATTTTTTTTTTAATTTTGTCGACAACTGATAAATTGTTTAGCGAGACTATAAATGTTAGATCGAAAAAATGATTGATAGATGTAGGTTCAAAATATTATGTTCCATTAAAAATGATTTAGTCTTTGATGAACATCTGTTTGGTAATATGTTGTATCTAGATATTGTAAATTAATGACCTATATAAAACTATAGGGAAATGACACCTTCCGTTCCATTATGAGTAGAGCTTTTAAAATGCTATTTGTCACAACCTGTCATCTTGTCATTATGTAGCATTATGTAACATTTAAAAAATGTATATTCTATGCAGCCATCAAAAGAAATGAAATCTTGCCATTTGCAACAACATGGATGGAACTAGAGCGTATCATGCTTAGCGAAATAAGTCAAGCAGAGAAAGACAACTATCATATGATCTCCCTGATATGAGGAAGTGGTGATGCAACATGGAGGCTTAAGTGGGTAGAAGAATAATAAATGAAACAAGATGGGATTGGGAGGGAGACAAACCATAAGTGACTCTTAATCTCACAAAACAAACTGAGGGTTGCCGGGGGGAGGGGGTTTGGGAGAAGGGGGTGGGATTATGGACATTGGGGAGGGTATGTGCTTTGGTGAGTGCTGTGAAGTGTGTAAACCTGGTGATTCACAGACCTGTACCCCTGGGGATAAAAATATATGTTTATAAAAAATAAAAAATTTAAAAAAAAAAAAAAAGAAAGAAAGAAAGGAGACTTCTGAATACTTTGGAGGAAGACATGATGGGAATAAGAGAAGGAAGCCAACAAGAAAGTTTTGGGATGTGTGATATGCCCTTTCTCCCTCTGCTAGGTTCACAAATATTCATTGAATGGATCTCTTGTGGACACCAGTGAAGGGCTGAATTGTGTCTACAGCTTGAATCAGAATGGCTTGCACAGTTGCAAGAGCCCAGAGGCAGAAGCACCAGAATTCCCAGCAGACTTACTTTGGACTTGCCTGGACTGTGGAATTGAGGATTGGGAGCAAACTTTTCCAGAGTTCAAATACTAAGGAGGCCCCAACTAACAACTGAGTTACAGAGACCCAGGAAAGCTTGTGTGAGGAGAAGGCCAAATGCTTAACCAAGACTTCTGTCAGTAGAGCTACAAAAATTCCAGACAGTGTGAAGAAAAAGGAAAAAAAAACAAAAACAAAAACAAAAGTAAAACCTGATCCAATGTCGAGAATTTGAGGAGTAGGATATCCCTGCAAAGTGGAGTAGCTAAGGGTAGTAAACAAGTATAGGGCCATTCCTGCAGAACCAGCAATCTTTTAACTAGTAAACATGGGAGAGTGTGAGCCCAGATACCATGGCCTCTGGGAGAAGGGGTGGTTGTTGTTCTTTTGTTCTGCCCTGGCCTGGGCCATGTGCCTGGACCTTGCATCTAGGATGTAATAAGTGTATGCTGAGGTTGTCCAAACCTGCACCCCACTCCCCATTCCTGCTATCTCATGGAAAGAGCAATGGAAAGTGAGTTAGAAGAGACTGAAGAAGAATCTCTAGGGATATCAAGACCCTAAGGGCACAGTACCAGTACTTTCATATCTTCTTACAAGGGGACGTCTGGGTCTTGGAAAACATGAGAGGCTTTGAGGGAGAAGCTCTGGCTACAGGGATCAGGCCAGAGGGTGGAATTTGCAATTCTTGGACTCTAATCCAAGGGCAAACATGGAAGGGCAAACACAGAAAGGTAAACATGGAATAAGGGCAAATAAGCGCAAACATGGAAGACAAGCTCTCCCAGATACTTGCTTATCTGTCCGAGCCCTGAGTATGGACAAGAATGGAGAAAGTGCCCAGTCAAAACACACAATGAGGCAGGATCCATAACAGAACTCTTGGCTTTAGGGCAACTGCCAAGAATACCAGCTATTGTAGACTTGGGCTTTCCCATCCTTATGCTCACCACCAACTTACTTTAGACTCATGCTATTGAAGGACATGAGACAATTGCTGCTTACTCCTTGCTTACCACCTATGCCAGTCAGAATCCTCTGTGTCACTTCCTCCAGCACCTGCCCAGCTTGGGATAGGAGGGGCTTTCCTGGTCCCCAGACTCTCCTGCTCAACCTGGTCTAACTAAGCATTCATCCACTCTGACTTCTAACCTGTGAAACCCACCCAACCATCTCTTTCCTAGACCATTGCACCAGCTTCAGGTTTGCATTCCCCTCCCCCCGCCAAACCTGCAACCTCTACCACAAGAATTCATAGCTACAGAAAGCTACCTGATCAGTCTTATTAAGATACAATTTGGATCAGGCTGTTGATTTGGTCAGAGCATCTTCAGTGTCATCCTCATCACTTATAGAACAAAAGCTAAATCCCTTAGTAAGACATCTAGAATCCTACACAATCTAGATACAACTTTCTAGTTTCATCTCCTATTCTATTCCCAAATAAACTTTCTACCCCATTCTCAGCCAAACTTGTTCTCCCATAATGCTCTACATGTTCTGACCTTCCTACATTTTTTCAATCTGTTCTTTCTACTCTGAAGCCCTCCTCCCTCTCTGCATCCATTGAAATTCTAGCCATTCTTCAAAGCTCAAGACAAATAACACCTCTACCACGAAGCCTTTCTAGTTGGAAGTAAATCCTCATTTCTCTCTGCCTCTTAGCATCTAAATAGCCGTCCCTTGTACCTATGAATCACATCTTCTTTATCCATTCATCTGCTGAAGGACATCTTGGCAATGTCCATATTGTGGCCATTGCTGCTATGAGCATTGGGGTGCAGGTGCCCCTTCACTTCACTACATCTGTGTCTTTGAAGTAAATACCTAGTAGTACATTTGCTGGGTCGTAGGGTAGCTCTATTTTTAATGTCTTGAGGAACTTCCCTACTGTTCAGAAAGGATGAACACCTACCATTTGCATTGACATGGATGGAACTGGAGGGGATTATGCTAAGTGAAATAAGTCAAGTGGAGAAAGACAATTATATGGTTTCACTCATATGTGGAACATAAGGAATAGTGTGGAGGACCACAGGAGAAGGGAGGGAAAACTGAATGGGAAGAGATAAGAGAGGGAGGAAAAACCATTAGAAACTCTGGACTCAAGGAAACAAACTGAGGGTTACAGAGGGAGGGGGGTGGGGGGATGGGGTAACCAGGTGATGGGTGGCATGTGTTGTGGTGAGCACTGGGTGTTATATGCAACTAATGGATCACTGAACACTACATGAAAAACTAATGATGTACTATATGTTGGCTAATTGAACATAATTTTAAAAAATAAAATAAAAATAGAAAAAAAATGTATATTCCTCACTTTGAAGTCTTTTAGAAATCTAAAATATGACATTCTATGGTTTGTGTTTCCATATTCCTTTATTGCCACATGCTTTGATTCAAAGGTAATAAATTCCTCTTATTTGGAAAAATGATGTTTATTTTTGTTCTCTCACCCTTAGCAGGTGGTTTCATTTTAGCACACTTCAGAGTTATAATTTCATGCTTATTAAAAACATTTATTATGATCTACATAGATGAATGAAACTTTTATTTTATTAAATTATTTGCCAAAAAATCTGTTAATTTAAAAATGTATTTCCTTTGAAGGGTTATTTTAGAGAATTCAGAGAGGATCTAGGAGTGTGGTATTATGCAATATTTAAGTAGGTATGAAATGGTTATTTATATGATTGTTTCTTTAAGGCTTATGCATATTGTCCATTATATGCTACAAAATATTTTGAAAGTAAATTTAAGGTATGTTTTACATAGTTTATTTTTTGGAAAAAAATATTGAAATGACTTATGAAATTCAGTATACTCTCAGCATATGTTTTTCTGAAATTTACCTATTGTGTCTTGAACCTATTATATGGCAGATATTACTTCAGACTACACTGGTAAATGAAATACTTGGCTTTGTAGAACGTTTATTTTAATGGGTGAGACAATTAAAAGCTATAAAACTTAATAAAAATTGCATAGTGCATTCAAAAATGATGAGTACAATGGGGAAAAAGAAAAATTAGATCAGGGTGAGAAATATCAAGGTTGCTAGGCAGGGGATGGGGAGTTAAGAATTTTAATAGGAAGATCAGGGTAGTTACAATGAAGCTGACAATTGAACAAAGGTATGGAAAGGTGATGAATTTGCCCAGAACTATCAGCAATAAGGTCACTCCAGACAAAGGAATTGGCTATCTTGAAGGCCATAAGGTTGGATCGTGCCTGGCATATCTGAGGAATAGCAAGGAGGCCACTGTGAGGGACTGAAGAGTAGCAGGGAAAGAGGTCACAGAGGTTAAATGAGTGGCTAGATCATGTAAAAGCTTAGAAGTCATTGTAAAACTCTGGCTTTTATATTTGGAAATTTACTGTATGATAGAATTTCTGCTAATAACTGAGAGTACAAATGTCCATAAAATTTCAAAGATTCTTTTACTTGTAAGACAGAATAAAGAAAAAGAGTTCATATTTTCACATGGTGTAACAAATGCTCGGAGATCCAAGTGTAGGAAGCTATGGGAGCACAGAAGAAGGCACTAAAATCACACCAATATATTTGATGACTGTGACTATATATAAATTTGTCTTTTCTAGATTTTTTATAGTCATGGAATCACACAGTATATACTATTCATTGCCTGGCTTTTCTTTTCTCAGCATGATTACTTTGAGAATCTCCAATTGTAAATAGTTCATTTTGATGTTGAACAGTAATCTCTTTAATGAGAGATCATAATTTGTCTTTGCTCTATTGATGGACATTGATGAACATTTCCACAGTTTTCAATTCTTAAAAATAAAGCTGCTATGAAATTCATATACAAGTCTTGTATGAACATAGGGTTTGTTTCTCTTGGTTAAAAGCCTAGAAGTAAAATGGCTATTTGTGTAACTGCAACATATTTTGCATTTAAAAAAATTTTCAAACTATTTTCCAAAGTGGTGGTATCATGATATATGCCAACAACAGTTGAGATTTTTTGTTGCTTCTCAATCTAGCTCAGACGAAGTAAATTAGCCTTGATAATTTTAGCCATTCTAATAGATATGTAAACATGTCTCATTATGATTTTAATTTGTATTTCTTTAATGTCTAAATGTTGAGAAATTTGTCATGTGCTTATAAGCCATCCATATCCTTTTGGTGACATGTCTCTTCAATAAATTTCTTCACATGTAAAATTGGTTACTCTGTTTGGTTATTAGTAAGGTTTTTTATTTTTATTCATTTTTTAATAATCAGAGGAGATGTCCATTATCAGATATATAATTTGCAAATCCCTTTTCCATCTTTACGGTTTCTCAATGGAGCTTTGATAGCTGTGTCTTTCAAGAAATATGCTACTTCTTTCCTGGTACACGGAGGTATGACTAGAACATTATCAATGTTGACCTTTGCAAAGAAAATCATGGCTTAAGATATATGTAGTCTGCGGTTGTTGGGAGTGTTCTGTAATATCAAGCATATCTAATTAGTTGATAATTTTGTACAAGTCTTACATATCTTACCAATTTGATGACTATTTGTCTATATAATCTTAAAATAAAGGTATTGAAACTTTTTTCCGTTTCTCTTCTAAGGTAGAAGTTATGATTTTTGTTCTTAGTTTTTCCCTATATATCCCCAAATCTGTTATTAAGTATTAAAAGTCAAGAATTATTATACTCCCTGATAAATTCATCGTTTTAGTCTTCTGTAATTTTGACTTGATCATTATGTCTGATAATGAAATTTGCTTTAAAATCACTTTTCATTATCTTGATATAACCACCAAAGTTATAGTGTGATTAGTGTTAATATAGCATAGTTTTTCTTTTACTTTATAAAGCACTTCTATATTTAATCCTGAAAAAAAAAAACAGATTTTTAGCTCTGGAAGCATCTTTCTAAATTATCTTTTTTTTTTAAATGAAGCAGTAGCAATTTTTGATAAGGGACCTATTTAGTAAAAGATTTTATTTTGTTTATTGACAGCAAGAGAGAGAGAGAGAGAGAGAGAGAGAGGAAGCGCACAAGCGGGAGGAATCACGTGCAAAGGGAGAGGAAGAAGCAAGCTCCTTGGGGTGCAAGTAGTCCCATGCAGGGCTGGATCCCTGTACACTGGAATCATGACCTCAGCCAAAGGCAAATATCTGCTTAAACAACTGAGTCATCCAGTCACCCCTAGGGAAAAAAAAAAAAAAAGACCTTTTAAAAACATTTTGTTTCTTTTTTTTTAATATTTTATTTATTTGACAGACAGAGAGACAGGAAGAGGAAGTATAAGCAGGGCAGAGGGAAAAGGAGAAGCAGGTTTCCCAGTGAGCAGAGAGCCTGATGTGGGGCTCCATCCCAGGACCCTGGGATCATGACCTGAAAGGAAGGGACACTTATGGAGGAAGCCACCCAGACACCTCTTTTCTTTGTTTTTAATATATGGCAACTGATGCTTCCCAGCCACGAGGAGCATATTACCCATTGATTAAATCTTTGATAACAACCTATTTAAAGAGGTGTGTAAATATATACTTACTCAGATTTATACACTTTGTGTTTTCTTCATAGTTTGGGGCTGGACCCCATGGTCACAACACTGCTTCCAGTCTTTGCCTTCCCATCTTTTGATACCAGGTATTTGGTCAGCAAAGCAAATTAGTATCAAAATTAATAAGCCCTTGGCACCATATCTCTGGAGCAGGGGTTGCTCTTAGCCAAGGCCCAGAGCAGTGGACCTCCCCTCTCTAGTGCTATAGCCCCAAGGACTAGGTCCCTGCCACCAGAACTCAGTCTTACATGTTATGCTAAGCAGACAAAACCAAAACAGGAAAGCTCCCACACCTTTCACTGGCATGCCTCATCTCCCACTACCTCGACGTCCAGTCAGTACCAGATGCCAGGGAGGGGTCTTGGTCCAACATATGGGAGGGAAGGAAGTAGCCACGAGCAAGTACCTGCCTCTCTGTGCCTTTCTTTCATGAGCAGGTTGTAAGGAGGAGTAAGAGGAAGGGGAAGAGAGGTGAACTTCAAGGGGTGAAGGCCTCAGGTAGGCAGCTGGCTCCTGCCAGTAGGAAAGGGACAAAGGAGAAGGCAGTGAGTCTTGCAGGGAGGGTGGGGGGTAAGGGTTACAGCTTATGACGGAATCTGGACAGGAGTAATAGGTATACTAGTCATTTGAGTCCACCATTGGCAAGCTGGGCTGGGTGTCAGGGCAGATAGGCCTCCCTGGGCAACGGCACATGAGAGAAGGTGGAATTCTTCTCTGAGGAGCAGGTGGAGCTTTGGGTGTTGGGAAAGCATGGACAGTATTGTTCCAGGGCCAAGGACAGGTCCGGGTACTCGTGGTTGGAGGTCAAGGCCACAGTATGATCCCGGTCTTCTACCAGCAGCTTGAAGGTACCACATGCCAGCCACCCCTCATTATTGTGTATAACTCTCTGGTGCACTTATTGGCTTATCCATCAAATGACTCCTTCAGCAACTTGAAAACCACCTCCACAGGCACTCCAGGATATGGGAGGCTTCCAGAGTGAAGATTTTGCACAGGATCACCCCAAAAGACCAGAAGTCACTCTGGTGGATGTAGATCTGGTCAAACATGGCCTTAGGGACCATCCACTTCACAGGCAGTCCACTGTTGGTTGTCTTTTTATAGTAACTGATGTGGTGATATCTCTGGCAAGGCTGAAGTCTGAGATCTTCATCATGTTGTCCTTTGTCACCAGCAATTCCCTGGTGGCCAGGTCTTGGTGTATGCACTTCTTGGAGGCAAGGTACTCCATGCCTCAGGCTACCTGATAGGCACAGGATACCAGGTCCTTGGAGGAGAGTTGCTCTGCTGCATTGTGGCTGATATTGTAACAGTACTCCAGGTCAGGAGGCCTCTGGGCCTGCAGGTACTCCTGTATGTTGTCTTTGGAGGCATATTCCATGAGAGTGTACAAAGGACCGTCCTGTGTGCAGGACCCAGCAGGTTGATGGTGTCCTTGTGCTGTCCAATCATCTTCATCATCTCCATTTCTGAGATTAGGTTTGACAGGTCTTTCTCTGTTGCATCTGACTTCAACATCTTCACAGACACTTTAGTCAAATGGTTGGATTTGTCTTTGTCCAGCCCAATGGCCTCCTCCAACACCACCTGCCCAAAGTAGGCCTGTCTTAGGGGTCTGCCTAAACTGCCTGCAACTAGCCTGTCTCCAGGCAGTTATGAACTCTAGATTATCCTCAAAAAACATTAAACCACAAGCTAAAAGTTCTCTTCACTAGGTCTCTGTCACAGGTCTAATTTTCTTATCTTTCATCATTTATCTTTTTCCTAATTCTTATTTTCAGTATAGTTTATTTTGCTTCCAGGTGTTTCCCCTGGTTTCTGTATGCTGTTTCATAGGGAAGAATTATCCTGTCATAAAATTATTTCTTGAGCATTCATTACACCTCTCAGTTAAAATGGGTTCTTTTATGGTATTGATTCATTTGGGTTTTCTCAAAATGGGAAGAATTTTCAAAATGGTGTTTTCCTCAAGGTTCAGAGTATGTCTTAGCCTCATCTTTACTCTTTTTGAAATTCACTTTTCAAATTCTTGTCCCTCTTTTTATCTTTTTAAATTAAAATGTTTTATTTTTACTATTCTTTTATTTGAGTATAGTTGATATTCAGTGTTACATTGGTTTCAGGTTTTCAATATCTCCATACATTATTCTATGATCACTACAAATATAGCCACCATCTGTCACCATATAACACTATTATAATATCATTGACTATATTCTCTACACTGTCCCATATCTCTTTTTAAAATCTCTGATTTTTATGTTTTCTGTTTTTCCAATTTTCCGCCATCATTTTACTTGGTTACTTTAATAAAATATGCCTGATTACACACTCTTTGCTGAAAACCATAGCATTTGATTTATAGTAGTCTTCTTCTTCTTTTTTTTTTAATTAACATATAATGTATTATTAGCCCCAGGGGTACAGGTCTGTGAATCGCCAGGTTTACACACTTCACAGCACTCACCACAGCACAGACCCTCCCCAATGTTCATAACCCCACCACCCTCTCCCTACCCTCCCCACCCCCCCCGGCAACTCTCAGTTTGTTTTGTGAGATTAACAGTCTCTTATGGTTTGTCTCCCTCCCGATCCCATCTTGTTTCATTTACTCTTTTCCTATTCCCCCAAACCCCCCATATTGCACCTCCATTTCCTCATATCAGGGAGATCATATGATAGTGTCTTTCTCTGGTTGACTTATTTTGCTAAGCATAATACCCTCTAGTTCCATCCATGTCATCGCAAATGGCAAGATTTCATTTCTTTTGATGGCTGCATAGTATTCTATCGTATATATATATATACCATTCATTTGTTGATGGACATCTAGGTTCTTTCCATAGTTTGGCTCTTGTGGATATTGCTGCTATAAACATTTGGTGCACGTGCCCCTTTGGATCATATAGTAGTCTTCTTTACCTCTATCAGAACCCCAGGAAGCTTTATTTATTTATTTACTCACATAAACAGATGATCCAACACAACGTTTTTTGATGTTCAAATGTATTATAACGTCTTACCGCTTAACATTATGCTTACTGCTCTCTTTCACTGTCTGACTAAATCCTCATCATCACTATGCCATTTAATCAGAAAGAACATTTGAACTCAGAGTTCTCTCCATATCAGGGAATGAAGACTCCACACTTCTGTTTGTGCAGGTAAAATAAATGTTGATATTGTCTGTCCTGCACATACTCCATCCTGTTCACCAGAATATTCACCATCAAAATATATACAAAATAAATACCATACCTCACCACTTCTATAACCACCCAGCATGCTAAAAACACCATCATATGTTCCTGAATTATTGACTTGATTGATAACCCCACTTCCACACATACTGCACTCCTTTCTCCCTGCAAATTTATTTTGGTACAGCAATTTAACCTAAAAATCAAGTCAGATGATTTTATTCTGCTGTCGAAAGTCTTTTGGTATCTTCCCCTTTCATATTAAACAAAAACTGAAGGCGTTTCAATGTACTAGAAGGTCACGCATCAATACGTTCTTCCTCTCTCCACCACTATGAACTCCTCATTGGCCTCCTTGCTTTTCCTCAAAAGTAACAGACCAGCTGTTCACACAAAGTCTATATACTTACTTGCTCTGCCTAGAGCAGTCTTTTCCTTTAATATGTGTATAACACCCTCCTTCACTTCCTGGGTCTTTGTGCAAATAACATCTCATAAATGAGATATAACCACCCAACACAAAATAAAATTAACTTTCCTCCCAGCATTCTCCAATGGCTTTTACCTTTCTTGTATTTCTTTGTAACACTTATCACCATCAACCATCAATCATTATTCTAATACTGGTTATTTTCTTATTGGAGACAGAGAGAGAGAGAATTGGGAGGGGGTGCAGAGGAAGAAGAAAACACCCCACTGCCTAGAAAGCCTGCTGGGGAGTTACATCCCAGGACCCTGAGATCATGACCCAAGCCAAAGGCAGTCACTCAATGGACTGAGCCACCGAGGTGCCCCTCTATTATTGCTGTATTTCACTATTATATTTCAAAAGAATGTAAGCTCTTTGTGGTCAGGTATTTTATATGTTTTATTAATTGAAGTATTCTCAGAAAGGTAGCTGGCAGATTGTAA
The DNA here is from genome assembly GCF_030435805.1 of Mustela lutreola. NCBI lineage: Eukaryota > Metazoa > Chordata > Mammalia > Carnivora > Mustelidae > Mustela > Mustela lutreola. The sequence goes on from NC_081292.1 coordinate 93,878,303, forward strand.
GGGCTCACTAAACTCTATTTTGTTGTTATTATTGGGCTCCTTTATGGGCTTTACCTCTTACGCTAGAAGTCTATCCTTCAGATGTAAGCAATAAGAATAGAGCCCTGCTGCCTGTTCAAATGAGTAAAAAGCCTGTATTAAGTGGATATTTTAAAAGCTAAATGAATGGCTTAATAGTTGTATATAGGGGGAAAGGGAACATATTTTCCACGGTTTAGAAGTGGAGTTCTTTTATAGAGTTCTTGTACAAGCCGACACTATTGAACGATAATGGGCAGTTGTACATTACAATTATACAAACACTTTGGTAATTTATATCCTTTTTTTGTAATTCATGACTGGATCATTTAATTCCTTAGGAGCATTATAGCATTTCAACATTTCCTGTTCAATAAACTTATTGGGGTTGCTACCTTTTTTATTCAAATGGAGAAATAGTCATGATGTCATCTAAATAATGTGTTATTGATTGTGTTGTTTTCTAGGAATGAGTCGCACATGCTAGTTTAAAAGTTTTGTTAAATTCCCAAGTCTGTCACCGATAAAAGCCTTTTGTAGATTAGTAACTTGATCAAAACAGAAAAGTTATGTAACACTCAATTGTTATACTATCTTTGTTTCTATCTTGCATTGTAATAACACCCATCTTAACTCTATTTAAGACAAGTCATCGCCAGATGGCTTTCTGGCATTGATTGCATGATATGAAATCTAATATAACTAAAAGTTTTTGGTTTTAGTAGCATATAAATCAATTTAGAAAAATATATGTATTTGATATAAGATAAAGTTTTAAATTATTTGGCAATAGTAAACTAAACTTTTTTTTGTAAATTTTTATTTTCTATAATTTCATTGAGCTCTATTGCAATAAGAAACAAGTTACAAAAAATTAAGGTTTATTTACCCCAATTCAAAATTATTAGGAATATAATCATAGAGGTTGAAGTATTTAAAATATTGAACCCAAAACATTTTATTACTGAAATTCATGAATGCTGAGCATTCACTGTTAAAATATACTAACACTATTGATAGACTGGTAGAAGCCTAAAATCATATATTTATTAAATATTTATATCCATATCTTTTCATGGTGTGGAAATTCATTTCTCTAGCATTAAATAATATTCCATTGTTTGCATGTACTACACTTTATTTGACCTTTCACCTATGGAAGGATATCTTGGTTGCTTCCAAGCTTTTGTCAGTTATGAATAAAACTGCTATAGACATCTTTGTGGGTATAGATTTCATCTTCTTTGGATAAATACCAGGAACTGCTACTGCTGAATCATCTGGAAGAATATGTTTAGTTTTGTAAGAAACTGCCAAGTTGTTTTCCATTCTTTATTCTCAATAGACATGGAAGAACATTCCTGTTGCTCCACATCCTCACCAACATTTCATGTTCTGTTGTCAGTGTTCTGGATTCTGGGTATGTACTGGTGTCTCTTTTTTGTTTTAATTTGCATTTTCCTGATGACATATGATGTGAAGCATCTTTTTATATGCTTATTTGCCATCTGTAATATTTTCTTTTGTGAGGTATCTGCTAATGTCTTTGGCTCATTTTTAATCAGGTTTTCCCCCATTGTTGAGTTTTAAGGGGTCTTTGTGTATTTTTGATTAACAGTCCTTTGCCAGATGTGTATTTTGCAAATTTTTTCTTAGTCTGTGCTTTGCCTTTTCATTCTCTTGGCATTGTTTCACAGAGTAGACATTTTTAAATTCAGTGCTTGTGCTTTTGTAGCTAAAGTTATTTCCAAAACCAAGGTCATTTAAATTTTCTTCTATATTACCTTCTACATGTTTCATGTTTAGGTTTATAATCCAATCTGAGTTAATTTTTGTGAAGAGTGTCTGATATCTGCCTGGATTTATTTTATTTTATTATTTTATTTTATTTTTATTTTATATTTTTACATTTAGCTTCACCATTACTCCAGAACCATTTGTTTAAAAGATTGTATTTTGCTCTCTTGTATTGCTTTTGCTTTTATATTAAATATAAAATATAATTGATAATATATATTCTGTTCCTTTATTCTAGTCTTTCTGTGATATTACAATATCTTGCTTACAATTATCGTTATGGTATACTTTTTTTAAAAGATTTTATTTATTTATTTGACAGAGAGAGAGATCACAAATAGGCAGAGAGACAGACAGAGAGAGAGATGAGGAGAAGCAGGCTCTCTGCTGAGCAGAGAGCCCTATGCGGGACTCAATCCCAGGCCCCTGGGATCATGACCTGAGCCAAAGGTAGAGGCTTAGCCCACTGAGCCACCCAGGCGCCCTATCGTTATGGTAAACTTTGAAGTCAGTCCTCAGTCTTTGTTCTCCTTCAACACTATGTTGAATATTGTGAGTCTTTGCCTCTCCATATAAACTTTAAAATAAGTTTGTTAATATTAAGCAAAATGAGACCTCAAGGATCTGAGAGATGTCTAAGAAGTACTTGATACATCCCTTGGGTATGGTTTATTGAAGTGTCCACCTGTCTGAAAGCTGGGGAATCTAGATAAGGGAGGGAAAATTAGTTATGATAAAACATATCAACAAACTTGAATAAATTTTGTAAAACTTATTGTCATGGCTCATATACAATATGACCAACAGAGGGACTATCAAAAGGAAAGCATTAGTTATGTTTATTGTGAAATTTTTTATTCAAAATAAAGCAATGAGAGGGGAAGACACAATGAGAAAATTACCATTTTTTAAACGGTAAACTTCTTACCAACTGGAATAGGTTTTATATTCTAAGTAGTATATTGAAAAGTAAAACATTGGGGCGCCTGGGTGGCTCAGTGGTTTGGGCTGCTGCCTTTGGCTCGGGTCATGATCTCAGGGTCCTGGGATCGAGCCCTGAATCGGGCTCCCTGCTCCGCAGGAAGCCTGCTTCCCTCTCTCTCTCTCTCTCTCTCTCTCTCTGCCTGCCTCTCTGTTTACTTGTGATCTCTGTCTGTCAAATAAATAAATAAAACCTTTAAAAAAAAGAAAAGAAAAGTAAAACATTAAAAAATAAAATTTTAATTTAAAAAAGTTATGTAATTTTTTAAAAAGGTTAAAAATAGCAGAACCATTTTTCTTATAACTGGAAAATACATTGTATATATATCTATCAAAAATAACTTGTCATGGGGGCGCAGGGTGGCTCAGTGGGTTAAAGCCTCTGCCTTCGGCTCAGGTCATGATCCCAGGATCCTTGTATCAAGTCCCACATCGGGCTCTCAGCTCAACAGGGAGCCTGATTCCTCCTCTCTCTCTGCCTGACTCTGCCTACTTGTGATCTCTGTCAAATAAATAAATAAAATCTTTTATAACAAAAATTTTAAAAAATAACTTTCATGTCTGGAATCAGGAGCATATGGAAAAAAATAATATCTGAGGACAGTACTTCTGCCATGTTTTGTGCCTTGTTAATATTTTTAAACAGTCAGGCAACTTTTAGCTTTATTGAAATACCTGCGAAGATACTAGCAGTGCCTTTTGGAGCCCTATGACTATAAAAATTAATTGCAAATATTCAAAATGTTTACTATGGTGTCACTATTTAGGGCAACCACCAAGTATGTTTCAGAAGTAAGCATAACTGTTACTCTTCCATAAGGCAAAAGGGCATATTTTCAGGAGTTCCATTTGCTGTACCAGGAGGTGAATCAAGTAATGATTTTTGTCTATAAAATAATTCACTTTTCAACCTAACATTCCTCATTCTACATTAAAATAATAAAAACTAGGAGGAGACTAAAACAAACAAACAACTACAACTACAACAACCAGCTTTTCCTTCAGTGGAAAAGTAAATATAACCTTATGAGTACCCAGAAATTTATTTTTAAATATTTTTAAGATAAGCGTTTTTGTTAGAAAACCAAATATTTTATATTGCTAAGAAATAACAGGCAAAGTTTTATTAACTTCTAAAAAGTCTAGTTACTTTTATTTATCTATTAACTCATCTCTTTATGAAGTAGAACATGATCACACCTATTGTATCTACCCAAGTTTGTATGCTTTGGTTATTTCATGTTTGCTACTTCCTTGCTTAATTTTTACAATATTTGATACATAATAGTATCTTTAAGTCCATCTACGGTTTCACAGAATTTGTTTGAACTTCATAAAAATGTACCATACTTTTTGCACTGTCCTTGTTTAAATTCTCTATTAACTTTCCAAGATTTATTCACTTTAGAGGGTGTAGCTATCATTTATTTTTATTCCTCCATAATGCTATGTTTACAAATTTGTATTTATCTGTACCTTTAAAAATATCTTAATTATATACCATTTCTCATCTCACGTAACACTCATGTTACTTCTACACTTATCAGATATTATGTAACTGAAAACCACAACTCAGCAACAATATAGAACCATTTTTCAAAATTCAATGGCTTACCAGAATTCTTTAATTCTATCCTTTATTTGTATTAGATGACCCTTTATTCTGGTATTTGGCATTGTTCATATGGAGGAAAGCTTATAAGTTGATATTTCATAAATAGAAGGATTTATTATGATTGATTAATTATTTTCATTTAGAATGCATAGAATATGGTTGATTTAATATTTGTTTCTTACTCTCTGCCTGGAACATAGTGCTATCTATGTAATAGCCACTAAAATATTAAGTTAATTACCTAGACTTTAAACTTCATATGAATAGGAATAACATACAGAACTCTTCACAGATTGGGACACCTGGGTGGCTCAGTCAGTTAAACGCCTGAGCCTTTAGCTCAGGTCATGTTCTTAGGGTCCTGGGACTCAGTTCTGCAACAGATTCCCTGCTTAGCCGGGAGTTTGCTTCTCCCTCCCCCTGCTGCTCCCCATGCTTGTGCTCTCTCTCACTCTCTCTATTACAAATAAATAAAATTTAAAAAATGAATTCTTCTCAGATAGCTAATATAGAATATCATCTTTGTATTCATCAAAGGGAAAGTGCCATATAATAATGAAATTCAGACTACTTCAAATTCATTTTTTAACCAGTAAGAAAGTACTGGAAACAAGCCAAAAATGTCTTTAATGAATTAAAGAAATAGATTGATTTTCAATATCCTAATGTTTCTAAAATAAATTGCAAGATTTTTATACTAGATATCAGTGTAAATATTCATTATACAAGGATATTCTAAAAATAAACCTGAGAAAACTATTTGACATACATGATGACAAAAACGAGTTTGACAAAAGTCAGTTTGGGTAAAACTTACAACACCTACCACCTGAAACTCTTGTTCTATAATTTAATTATTTTAATTTACAAAAATACAAAAATAATATATCAGAGTAAGTATATTGATAGCTTTGAAGGTATGCTCTGGTTGTGCACTCTTTACTATTGAAAGGGGAATCAAATATGTGATACTTATGGTGTGACTATATTAAAATTCAACAAGTTCAGAAGCATACAAGGAATAGAATAAAGATAAAAGATGACCCTTACTTATCCTAAAGATAGACAATGGTATATATGTGCTAGTTGGGGAGACAATCCAGTCAGTAGATGGAGGATGTAGTGTTGGAAAAAAAAAGACACAACGTTTTGGTTAAACGTTTAGCACTATATTTAACAAAGTGAAATTGTGTGTTAATAGCCTTGAATAAAATCCAAAAAATATTTTCAATTCATTGAAGATTATTTAGGAAAAACTTGAAAAATACAACTTGATAAGGATTCCAATAAAAGATTCATAAGCAATACAAGTTTCAGAATTTTTAGTATATTTTCCCTAAAAAGCCATTTGATTTAATTAAAAAGAATTCTATTTACCTGCCACTTAAATAAGAGGAAATTATTTGGTTTTGTAATAAGTCAATAAAATAAATTAACATATCTTCAGAAAACAGATATGCACACTAATTTTAAAATAATAGTGCTTAAGCTGTTCAGCAAACATTTGCAAAATTCCTTGCCATCAGCTGGCTCTGGAGTTCTGCTAGGTGAGTAAGGCCATGTATGTTACTGCTCAGAGTACTGACACAAAGCAATTGTCCCCTTCACCTCCATTTTTTGCCGTTGATATGTCATGCTATGTTGTTTAGAGATCCATAGATGGCCCTACATGAAGGCCTTTTTTTGTGTGTATAAGGGTGACTGTGATTTAACTTTCAAATCAGATGGCTCCTGATTTACAATGATTCAACTTATGATATATTTGGCAATGATGTGAAAGTGAAAGTGATTCAGTAGAAACTGTACTTTGAATTTTGAATTTGGGTCTTTATAAAAAGGGCCAGTGACATATGGTATGGTGCCGTCTTGTGATGCTGGGCAGGGGCAGTGAGCCACAGCTCCCAGTCAGCGAGAAGATTACAGGGGTGAACACCTGATATTCTTACAACCATTCTATATATAAACATTCTTCTTTTTTTTTAGTGTAATATTTAATAAATTGCATGTGATATTTGATACTTTGTTATAAAATAGGCTTTGCTTAAGGTGATTTTGCCCAAATGCAGGCAAATGTAAGTGTTCTGAGTATGTTTAAATAAGCTTAAGGTAAGCTATGATATTTGATAGTTTAGGGGTATTAAATGCATTTTCAATTTTTTATGTGTTTCTCTGTACATAGCCCCCTTGTGAGCTGAGGAACATCTCTATATGTATATGTAGCCTTGGTATGGCTTACATATTATTGGCATGAAACATCTAGAACAGTACGTGTGCCATATAATTGTCTACAACATCAAACAAGTTTCTTGAAAACTTGTGCCAAAGGGGTTATGTCTTTAAGGATTCTTATTTCAGAAGGGTTCTCTCAAATGTAAGATTTTTAGAAGTTAAGTGAAAATCTGACCAAACTAAACATTTTTCCATTTTCCCTAGTGAGCAAAGATAGCTAAAATCTATCTGCCATTTTCAACACTGTACTCAACGACTGTAATTCTAATTTAAGAACAGATTATTTATATCAAAACCACATGTTGGCCTAATCTTACACAATATTCATAAATCTCACTCAGAGCCTTGGACACTTTTATTTGTTGAGTCTATATGTTACTATGGACATTCATCTTTTTTGACCTCATAGCTTCGTGTATGTCTATACTTTTGAAAATACATGCATCATAGTTCCATTGTAAAATGTCTGGGTTATAAAATGTGCTATGCTAGCAAAATGGTAATAAGAACATACAAATGACCTGATGTAATGAACTGGACCAGATTGCCAGATATCACTTTTCATACCAGAAAGATTCAGTGGTAAGTTTTAAAATGGCCAGCTATACTTCGACTGAATTATAACTCATTTAACTTCTTTCTTTGTGTACAGTATTATACATTACTCAGTACTATAGTAAATAAGTACTTTGGACAGATGTAAGTATGCTGTAATAAAAAATGTTTTTCTTCTTTCTTTTAGTCCTTTTTACTTGTAAGACTAGCCACAAATACCATGCCTCTCCCAAAATAATTTGCAATCCAAATTTATCTCTAAATGACTTTATTGCACAGAAAAAAAAATATATATATACACTTACAGTAGACATGTTCAAAAATAGTTACACAACAGCAGGGCCCTAAATGTAAGCAGTATACTTGTTTTGTTTTGTTTAGTTTTGTTTTTTTCTTTAAAAAAAAAGAGGTTATGTGAAATATTGGAATTTTATTTCGAGGCGTAGTATTTCAAGACAGTTAACTACACTTATGGTGTCAACAGCCTCTTGTTGGCAGTATGATTTTATTGGCTCCATGGAATAACAGCAAGAATTTACTATTGCTTCTTTCTTTTATGACACACACAGAAAAAAAAAATTGACACATTTGCACAAGACCAACCAGAATCATTTTAACCTATCAAAATTGATGGGAGGCCTTCACTGCCAAAGTCACTGCTGGGTTTTCACAATTCATTGCAGACAATCTGCTACTCCCATTATGATAAAGGAGAGAAGAGTCATAATCAGGGAAGAAAGCTAGATTAATACTTGTAATTATCATTGAATTATTTAGCCTGCTATAGGATTATTATTAGTAGTGTCATTTGATAATTTTCTCTCATTTTAGTAAACACAACTGTGAGTAATTACCCTACCTAATATTTCTCTGTATTGGCTGACTAGCTAGCAAACATTCATGAAAATATCCATTAGCCACACATATAAAATGCTTCATTATGATGCTGTTGAATCAGAACATACCACTACCTGATCCTGTAGCTCTTTGAGGATTTGCAAATCAATTAATTCTATGTTTATTGGATTCTTCCCATACAATTAGAAAATTTATAATAGAGTCCATGAACATTATTAGTTTTACCATTTTAAACCAGCAATCACACTTTGATTTTTACAACAAAAGCAGAAATATAAACACACACATTTGGATCAGTTTTCTGTTAGTCTGTCTGGACTTCAAAATCCTATTCCTCAAGATAATGCACACCAAAGTTCTGGATTAAACAAGAAATTAGATGGCACCTGAACACTTGGTTTAATATTCTCCAAAGGACTATGCAACTTATTTCTTACATTATGACATTGTTTTACAAAGATGCACACTTTTATAATGTTAGTATTTGTAATAATCAGTAAAGTCAATTAATCATGATTAAAAACCAAACATAAAAATTTCTACTTTTTGCTTTTGCCCCCTCCATTTAGAACTTATTTATAGCCTGATAATTCAAAGGTCCCTATGTTTATGAAAATCTGGACAGAAATAGCTCTAAGATCCCATTCAGAACTTGCTATTAATCTAAGTCTTTTGGCTCCATTTATCCTGAGGGCAAAGAGTAGGACAAAGGATTTGAGTACTGTTAGTTTATCTGGGAGATTATCCAAGGTAGAAAAGAATGGGAAAGTGATACAGTGAAGAAGCAAATTTGTCAAAGAGGTACGTTGTTGATATAATTGTTGTTGAAAGAAAATGAAGGCTTGCTTTTACTGAAAGGTCCTGAGAAACTTCTTTAATTGTCCTCATGAAGAATTGAAAACTGACAATTTTATCTATGGTTCTTATTTCCACTTCACTGAGAGCTGTCCTCAGAGGACATTTACTCTCCTACACTTTGGGGTTGTGTTGGACAGACACATTCTAAAATGAGAGAGAGAACATGAGATGCTATCAGTGTTAAGTAACTGCAATTTCCCATGGAACTATCCACCACAGGTTTGGCTATAATCAGGTGTTGGGCCTTGATATCAGAGGGATTTGAGGCAGAATCATTAGGTTAATCATTATATCTGAAATTTCCAAAAACTTCAACTGATGAAACTTTGATTATAAATCTATAAATATATCATTAAATCTACAGTATTCAAATTATTTTCATAGAAATACACAGACAACGCATCAATTGATTAATATTTAAATGTTACAAAATACTGAACTGAAAGAATTTGGTCATATAACAACGTGTAAGAAGTAGAACTTAGGTTTAGGTTAGAACTCAGGATGCATTGGAGACTCAGTTAAGAAATTGAATGGAGGGACGCCTGGGTGGCTCAGTGGGTTAAGCCACTGTCTTTGGCTCAGGTCATGATCCCAGGGTCCTGGGAACGAGCCCCAAATCGGGCTCTCTGCTCAGCAGGGAGCCTGCTTCCTCCTCTCTCTCTGCCTGCCTCTCTGCCTGCTTGTCATCTCTCTCTGTCAAATAAATAAATAAAATCTTAAAAAAAAAAGAAATTGAATGGATGTCTGACAATCTTATAGGTTTGCTAAAACTCAGTGACTTTGAGTTCACGTGTGGCTATGCAGGAATTTTTAACTTTCTCTAATAAGTTATTAGATTTGATTATCTAATGGCAGTAAACGATGGGCAAAAGCAAAGTACAAACCCCATAAAGACAAAGACACTCAGTATGAGAAAAGAGTAATAGATAAGAAGAATCAATGCATTTGAGGAAAGTGGGAATTGAAATACACAATGATTGTTGATTTTGTTTAGATGGAGAAAACAAAACTAGCTTGCAAGAAGGAAATAACAGAAGACATGTTGTGATGTGAGACAGAATCCTGGAAAAGGCAGTAACGTGGAATAAAGGAGTAGGGAGAGCATATCAGGTAATTTGGATAGGAAGGAGTTAGGAGATAATTGCTTGATAAATTTTATATGGCCCACGTAAATGCACAGATTTCTCTTCTTTAATTTATATGGAGAACAGGGTGTCCTTTCTCTTCCCTTTCAGAGCACCAGAGGTGTACTCTTTCAGACTGAAAACCTGAAAAGCTCAGGACTCAATTGCTTAAGCACAGCTGAGAGGACATATATCAATTAAGATTCACATTTTTCTGTATGTAGTAGACTTTCAAAAGTGGTTTAACCATATTTTTTCATTTAACAAGAAGATTACAGAGAGTGTTTTCTGGTGTTGGTTCAGAGTCTTAAGAAAGTCAAGTGAACTATCTTAGAGGTTTTCATGGCTTTTTATTCACAGTTGCAAAAACTGCTGTTGGAGTTCTCACTATTAAGCCCACATTTCTGGCAGAAAGATAGAGGTAAAAGAGCATGATAGCTTGTACGACTGATACTTTGTCATATGGTTACAATATCACTAGAAAAGAGACAATAAAATATTTGATGTTGTTTTAAGTTTCCTTGTTGTCAATCCCTCAGTGCTTTCTGATATTAAAGGAAAAAGTAGATGGATATTGACCTGGCAACTATCAACACCTGTCAGTCTCTCTTGGATAACCAATATCTCTATAATCTCTTCTTCCCAGTAAAAAAAAATATATATATTCATAACCCACACTGTGCGATCTCAAGTTACTGCACCAAGATAAAATTACAATGATTTTCAGTTGTTCCAAATGGACAGAATACGCTTCCTTATGATATCATGTCTTATAAGATAGATAATTGGCTTGCTACCAATATACCCAGATGTGACTGTGGAAGAGACAGGAAAAAAATAATAATATTTATTTATTCCTTGGGTTGACCCTGTTTACACAGATGCATTACTCTTAGAAAAGGTTGGTTTGGGACATTGGAATGAATTTACTTAATGGGTCTGTATGTAATTGGGTGGGAGGAAATTTTTAATTTCTACAAAAATTATTAGAATTCTATCTTATTCTCTTTTGTTAATTTTCACATGTTAACAAAGCCAACGTTTTTTTCTAGCAGACAAGATCTTAAATCCTAACGAAACTCAATTATTTCCTTTTTTTTTTTTTTTTAAAAAAAGCCTCATCTTCTCTCATGCTGCTTTAAATACAACTCAAAAAAAAGGAGCTAAGTGGGGCAGTAAGACCAGACTTTTTATTTTATTTCATTTATCTTATTTTTAATTAAAAAATTAAAGATTGTATTTATTTATTTGAGAGAGAGAGCATGAGTGGGGCAGGGGGAGGTAGCTGCAGAGAGAGACTGTGAAGTATACTCCCTAATGAGCAGGAAGCCCGATATGGAGCTCGATCCCAGGGTCCTGACTGAGATCATGACCAGAGACAAAGGCAGATACATGTGCGAAATCCCTTTCTTTCTGGGAAACAATACTTTACAAGAGATGTTTGAAAAAGTACTGGGGAATCAACTTTAATAGGAGGCACAAAAATTTAATTGACTTTTGTAAAGCTACAGGGATTCAAATGATGGGAATCCCAGCCCGTTTAGGTTGTGGACCACAGAGTATTCTTCTCTGTAATATTTTATTTTCTTCCATGTCTACTAACTCCAGTCCAAGTTCACTGATCTCTTTTTAGATAGTGCAAAACATGGCAAAGAATACCAAACGAGTGCCCAATATTCTACATTTATTACATCATTTCTAACATATAGAAGTGTGTTATCAAGGCTGGTTCTGTGAAAGAACATAGTTATGCTAAAGTGTGTTTTGTTCTCCAAGAAATTAAATGCATGATTATCACACAATTATAAAATACTTGTGTCAAGAATTTTTATTCAAAAATTAATAAAAGAAGCAGATATTAAAACTAGTTCACATGGTTATTTGGGATATAAGCAGAGTTGTGCAGCAGAAGTGCTCTGGGCCCATAATTTGGGATATAGCATTTATGTTTTCTAATGAAATATCACTAATTTGCATTATTGTTAACAAGAATCTTGTGCATTACCATCAATTTTCTACATTATAACATTATAACTTCTTGCTCTACTGTTTGTAAATAACTTTGTCAATAGCAAGCTAATAAACGGGGTGACTCCAATGGATTGAGATCATCTCCAGAGTTTCTGCTACAAAATGCCCAGGACTCCATTGAAAGGACACCTAAGAATTTATTTTGCCCAAAAATTTGATCATTTTTTTCACTGTCCTTACCTATTATCCAAACCTAGTCCTTTTGCTTCACCTTTCAGTCTATGGACAACCCTGTATCTGAGTGAAAGGGGAGACTGATCACCTCCCATTAGCCAGAGATGCCCAGAAGGGGAGGGTATCCAACCTGTTTGAATCTGAAGAGTGCCTGACTGTGTGAATGTGTCTGTATGGCTCCACCACTTCTGCTACGGAGTCTGAGTGGGCTGCACCTTGAGTCTCGCAGGGCGTCATATGGCATAACGGTCATCTACTCCACGGAGTAGCCTGGTCCGGGGTTTATACGGACAGGCCTTAGCTAAGACGCTCCTAAATTCCCATGAGGGATGGGAACAGGACAGCAGGGGAAAGATCCCCCTCCTTTGTCTGCGACATCATTCATGATGGGAGGGAAACCCAGGAAACTCCTATCTTAAGACTGCACACTTAGAAATAAAATAAAAAAGGGAAAGACACTGGTATAAAAAGCTGGTTTTCTTTCTGTTTAAAAGGGGCAAAGTTTTCTTAGCTAATTGATCTGTTAAAAAGTGTAAAATGGTTTTCTCTTTGCCTGCCTGGAAAATTCAGTTCCTATGTTTTGTTTTATCAGGTGTTAAACATCCCTAATTATATTTAGGCATGTGTTTTTAAACTTTCTAAGGTTTTAGCAATTGTTGACAAGATTTAAACCAATGATAAACCTTGGGTTACATTTGGGAAAATACTATAACTATTCTAGAGATTCTATGCACTTCCTAAAGTTTTAATGTTTTGAGAGATCATCGCTTGATATTGTAATTATGGGAATGTTATATGTCACAGAAACTGTAACCTGATTTTCTTGCAGCTAAATTGTAAACTCCCATGTCTCTTTAGCTCTAACCATATCCATTCTGAGTTTTTGTCATTTATAATTGTTTTAATTCTCTTGTAAAATGAGTTTTATCTTCAAGGAGATTCCTATAAAGGACTTTCAGGACAAATACAGATATTTAATATACTTGAAAATCCTAAAACTGAAATGGGTAAGAATTTCCAGAACTAACTAAAGCTGCATTCACCAGATTTAGTAATATGGAACTAAATGAACTAAAAGATTATAATGTTGTGTCTCTTAATGTTTTGTCTTACTTTAAACATTGCTGGTTCTCTCTAATGTTTGCTCTTCCAGACCAGGGATACTTCCTCCTAGTTATCTGTAACTTAGAGAGATGTGAAAGTGCTCAAGGCATTCAAATTTTCTCTCTATATGAACCCTCTGAAACCAAAAGGTCTCAGTAAGTATTCTTTCTTCCATGGCAATCAGTCACTTGCATAAGTTCAATAAGAATCTGTTCTCCTTTAACAGGACACCATTGAGAACTGGTTATTTTACCAAGGCTTTGACTGGAATGTCATATTTGAGAAAGACATGCATAGACTCAGATATGACCAAACAGCTTTAAGGAACTAACGTTGACTTTATGAAACCTGGAGCCATAAAGCCCCTTGGGACTTTTGGCCTGATACCTTGCTTACAGAGTTCCCAGCAGCCTCACCAGGTGAGTAAAGAATGTCACTCTTTGGTAGGTGCGGAAACTCAGAAGAGGAACTCGCCCAAATCAACAGGTATTGCAGGCAAGCCTGATGGCAAGTACAGGGCTTGGCTTCTGGCCCGGAGAGGCTACTAAAAGTTCAACCCAGAGATTCCTTATAAGAAGTTCCAGCAAAGCAGATTCTAAAAGATCTATATGATCACACTCAACTGTTCTTGCTGAGCTTATGTAAATAATGGGCCAAGTTTGTTAAAACTGGACTTGTTTCACAAGTGAATTAGTCCTGATTTGGCTATCTCTGTAAATGAGGGTTATTTTAGAGAGAAAAATTATATTTTAGTAACACATCTTTATGGATGTTAAATTCTAGATTTGATTGTCTTTAAATGATTACCTAAGCTAAACAATTTGAGGTAAACTTCAGAGAAGTTACACATTAGCTCATTTAGATGATCTTCTTGCTTTTTTATTTTGTGGGGATATTAGTAGAACCCCTTCACACATGATTAAACAACTGGAAAATGGGATTGATTCCCTTACAATTGTATAACTTAACTAACACCTTATGTGTGGCTGGGATAATGAAATTGCCTAAAAGCCAGCCTATTGCACTCCATAGGATTAATTATGGACTTGTGGAGACAATGGATGACCCCACTTTGTTTATGAGTGGATTGTATGATGCATGGGGGACTCCCCTTATCTCTTGACAAGTATTCTCACTTGCCAGTGATCCTCTGTAATCAGGATATTGTTAAGGCTGGACCACTCAAAGGTCTTCTTATTGGTTTCATCCCTTAGTCATATTTATCCTAGAGGCCACCTCTGTTGAGGTGCGATTGCAAACAGATGCTTTAGCTAAGCATAGAACAGCCCTCATAAAAGGCACCTCAAAGCTCACTATGGAACAGTCCCTGACTGTAATAACTTCACATCAGGTCCAGATTTGTCTTAGAAGCCAAAGGCCACCAATGGATTATAGAGGCCATCTAATTAAATATTGGACTATGCTTATAGATATGCCAGAAATAATACTTAAAATTTGTCAAACTTTAAACCTAGTTACCTGTATGCCTGAACTTGACCATTGTACTTCTTTCTCTATAGAGCAAAAATGTTCAGAGGTTATTGATCTTACTTACTCTATTTGTCCAGATTTAAGATGCCCCTGTTAAAAATACGAATGACAGTTGGTTTTCTGATGACAGTAGTTTTCATAGAAAGAATAAGAAAAGCTAGGTGTGCCATAGTGCTCACTTGCACTTTGCAATTGCCAAAGCCTAAGAATTAACATTTATACTGATTCCAAATATGCTACATGCCCATGGAGCTATTTGGAAGAAAGGGGATTGCTATCAAGCCATAAATCCCCAATCAAATATGGGCCTAAGTTTCAAAACCCTCCTTATCGCTATACTAAGGATGGCATATACTAAGGATGGCATATACTAAGGATGGCATCTGAGATACATATCTGTGGCTTACACCCACGATTGGACAGCTCAGTCAGAAGGCAGTTTTATGCTGGGAACAAAGGAATCATACGAGTGGTATTGGGCAAATAACACACGATGTCTAGGATGGCTCACTAGAAATGTGTCCCCAAATAATAGTACTTCAGGCTACTGACTGGTTTGCTACTGACTGGGCAAGGCGACCTGGCATCAGATGGCCAGCTCCAAACGGAACCCACTGGATATGTGGAACCAACTTGTGGCCCTGGCTTCCTCCAGGGTAGATAGGTCGCTGTACTTTAGGATTTCCCTGAATTCATGGGTGCATTACTAAAACCATTACAACCCCAGCTAATCTCCCCAACTTGAAATAAAGATGGACGCGATCTGTTTTTAAATGGTATGATCACTTAGCATCCATTTTTGTTCCATCTGCGGGACTAGAGGATGTCATGTGTCATGTAGAAGCCTTTAATAAATATACTACAAAGGCACTCAATGATTCACTAAATGGCATCTCCCTACTTAATACCGAATTGTCACAGATACGCAAGGCAGTCCTACAAAATAGGATGGCCTTAGATGTCCTGAAAGCAGCCCAGGGTGGCACATGTGCAATTATCAAGACAGAATGTTGTTTGTACATCCCAGACTATCACAAAAGTATCACAGGACTAATTAAGGATATGAATGCCCAGATTAAGGCTCTACAAGGTCCCTCTCTCTCTTTTAGTGATTGGTTAAGTTCCTGGCTTGGAGGAGGGCTATGGCCAAATCTCCTTTTCGGGCTTCTTATTCTTATCGCCTTATTAACCTTAATATGTTGCTTTGTTCCATCTTTCTCTACTTGGTGCCGAGACTCCATTGCTGCAATGACTACACCACGACAGACGATCCTTATTGCACGCGAGGACGCCTCTTCACTGTCAGCGCTGGATTCAGCTGCCTCCACCTTTCGTAACTCCCTTATACATTCCTACCCTGATCAATATTGACCCCAGTAGGTAGGGACAGCTCTACGCCCCCATTCAGCACGAAGAAGTTACAGAAGATGAGACCTTCCACCTTCAACCCCCTTAAAGATTTAAGGGTCAAAATTGTTCAGGGGGGAATGAAGGAGCAGGAGGCTGGCTGAGGACAAAGCAAAAGCTGGCGCCTTGCACCCCCCCTTCACCCGCTCCCCTCCATATGTGTAGCATTCCTCAGGCACCCCTGACTGCCATAAAATGATAAATAGTTAACTTGCAGAAATCACAGTCCTGCAGGGTAGGAGTCTCCCTAGGTTTGCAAATGTCCTTGAAATTTACAACAAAGAAGTTACCTTACCTTTGATAGCCGGAATGTAACATTTCACCAGGAGACTCCCAATTGTCTTTATGTTAGTGCCTCATTAGAGAGAAAGTGGCCTTGGCTTGATAGTAACCAGGCCTTCAATATCCTGATAGTGCTTTTTTTTCCGCATGCGTGGGCTAACCGGCCGGTTCTGCTTCTGTAAGATTGCTTTGTCTGCTTTCGCGTGCGGGTCCCCTGACCCAATCCACTGACGCCAAGTATGCCTGTTCAAACTATCAATCAATCAGCTCAGCCCCACCCGAAACTTGTTTGTATCTGTCTATAAAAATTCTGCACCGACCCAGCTCCGGACCTCTCGGCGTTATTGGCAACGAGCAGCGCAGAGGTCAGGTTCGAACCTGCAATAAACGACACTTGTTGCTTGGCTTTGACTCACGTCTCTGGTGGTCTTTTAAATGGGGGTAATATTCAGTTGGCATTACACCCCCTCTCAAACATTGTTTATTTCTGTGAATGCTTTTCCTAGTTGGTTTCAGGGCAAGAGCACTCTTCATGGGGAAGGGGGGAAGGGCAGGACCCGAAGAGAGACCTAGTGGACTCTGACCTGAACCGAGAGCTAGCCTCAGGGCTCAATCTCAAGAGCCTGAGATCAACCCCTGAGCCAGAACCCAGAGTTGGGCACTTCACTGAAGGTGCCGCCCAGGTGCTCCTCAGCTCTTGTTGACCCATTTCTGGAGACGGGCGCCTGCGTGGCTCGGTTAGTTCATCGACTGCCTTGGGATCAGGTCATGACCCCGGGCAGGCAGGATCTCCTACCACCTCCCGCTCCCAGATCCTTGGGGAGTCGGCTTCTCCCACTGACCATCTCCTCTCTCATGCTCTCTCTCACTCATTCTCTCTCCATGAAAGAAAGACAAGCTTTCCAAAGTGTCTGGAGCCTTGTTGGATGGGCTTGAATGTGGTGGATCTCAGGGAGTTTTCTCATCGCATGCAGACACCTTGAGGATAGCCATGTCTTTCTAAAAGGATCCCTTGTTGTTCTGCAATGGTTTCTTTCTCTGTTCACGGATCGGGTGTCTTTCCATTGTCTCTTCTCAAGACCTCGGAAAAGCAGCCTTTGAGGATTCCTTTGGGTACATACGGACTAGCCCTTTTCATCCTTTCTCTTTCCACAAAATCTATACTAGCCTCTGCATCCCCCTATGTAGAGTTTATTTTTCACTGACCTATCCAGGTCTTTTCTTTCAATAGAATTTCAGTCGTTCATTCTGAAGGTCATTGTTGAAAAGTTAAAGATGAAGTCTACTAACTCGCTAGGCGTATTTTCTTTTTCCCATCTATTCCTTCCTCCCTTTCTATCTATACACATAGATATATATAGGAATACATATACACACACACGTGTGTGTGTGTGTGTGTGTGTGTGTGTGTGTGTGTATGTGTTTATGCATATGAAGTATCCCAGTCCTAAACCCCAGCACCTGGGAGCATGACCTTATTTGGAAATAGGGTCCCTGGAGATGTCACTAGCTAGGATGTGGTCATATTTTTGTAGACTGGGCCTCCAATTCGGGAGGACTTGTGCACTTCTAAGAAGGGAGAGTGCGGATACACAGATATGCACTGAGGGAGAAGGCCCGGTGAAGAAGTCCAAAGCCAGAGCAACGCTTCAAGCTGGAAAAGGGGCCTGGAGTAGATCCATCCACAATACCTACAAAAGGAGCATGTTCTACCAACACTGTAGCCTCTAGAAATGTGACACTGTCCACTTCTGTGGTTTCAGCCTCCAGGCTTCTGGTATCTTGAAATAGCAACCCTAGAAAACTTATATATATATGTATATATATACATATATATATACATTTATTTATTCATTCTTTTACCTAATAAAATATTTTTTCAGAATCTCAGTCTTCCTTCCTTTCAATAGAATGTTATTCACATTCTTTTGGTGCCTCCTGAACAATTCGACCACGTCTACCTCTTCAATTTGCATGAAAGTTATTCATACCTAACGTCGTGTGCCATTTCTTTAAAAACAGTTGGCATCTTTTTGCAGTTTCCAGTGTTTTTGGTTTGAGTATCTGTTTATAGGCTGATAAAGGTAACTTTCATCCTACTCTTTCCTTCTGTGTTTATTTCTTTCTAGGAAAGTATATTTACTACTCTTTAAAAAGAAGGACCTAGAAAAGCAAAATGGTTCTTCTTTGTATGTCTACATTCCCTTTCCCCATTTTTTGTTACCTCTCTTTAATGTCTCCCCCTGCTCTGAGGCACTGCATGTTCTAAGCAGCCTCAGACTGACGCTGAGTACACATACGGAATAAGGCATATTTTGAGTCTTTGTATAGAATCGTTCCTCTATTGCTTTGCAATGAATTACCCCCAAACTTAGCAGCCCAACCTATATATTTAAGTACTTATGATCTCACACCGTTTATGAAGGTCAGGCACCTGGAAGCTGTCGAGCTGTGTGTTTCTGCCTTGAGGTATCTCATGAGATTGCCATCAAATAGCCGGCTGCAGCTGTTTGAAGGACATGTGATGATAGACAGACCTCAAATCTGTGCAGGTGGCAGGTGTGGAGGGCTTCAGTTCCTTGCCACCCGGGTATCTACAGGGATACCTGCATTTCCACAAGAGCTAATGATAAATGAGAAAGAGAGAGAAAGGGAGGGAGTGAGAGGGAAGGAAAGGGGGAATAGAAGAAGAAAGGAGAGAGAGAGAGAGAGAAAAGAAAGAGAGGAAAAGAGAGAGAGAACAAAACAGAAGCCTCAGTGTCTTTCATAACCTAATTCTGTAACTGATTTACCCCCAATTCTGCTATATCCTGTTAGTCACACCAGATGTGGGAGGGTACAACACACATGCAGATACTGGGATGTGGAAATCTTCGTGGTCCTCCCCGAGGCTGGCTAGCACACTGACTTGTGCTTTTCCCCCCACACAATCTAACATCTTTGAAATTGGGATACATCTTACAATCAAAGGTATAGCATGGTTTGAAAGGCAAAATTCCCATTTAACAGCATTTAAATCGTCGTAAGCCTTATCATCATGATTTGAGAATATGCTATCCTGGGATATTCGGGCTTTCAGGAGGCTTCCTGGCTCCTGGCAGCTTGCCTTGACCCCAGTCTCTCACGGCCCCACCGTGACAGTCCACTTGCCACCTGCCAGATGTGCTCGGCTCCTGTCCTGTGCCCTTGCTCACCACACCACCCCTTCTGATGTGCCCTTTTCACGACTAAATGATCACACCAGGTACTGAAGCCTCCAGAAGATTTCCTGGACCATCCGGAAGCATCACAGTCTTCTCTTGCTATAGGATTGTCTATAGTCCTAGCTACTGCTTCCATCCATTCATCAGTACTTATGCTTCTGGTCTTGTAGACTTGCTGCACTTTCTGTGTAATAAATGTGGCTGTATGCATTTAGCCTTAAAAGCAGAATTTCTGGACTCTTCATAAAACATAAAGTCTTCCTTCCTCAGGTGAAACTGTAAAACTAATCCGGCACACATCAGTAATGGACAGCTATCCAAGAATGCACAAGCTCACTGTTATAAACCGAAGCTGCAAAGACCACTGTTTCCAACGTTCATCAAATTGATGAACATTCTGTTCCCTACAACTTCAACATTCTAAGATTTGCTTAGACAAGGCTTTGAAGTGCACCATCGCATAGGATGGGGAAGGGGTGCCTGCTCTTTTTTACTCGCAAAAATAGGGGTTCTGTCCAGTCACTGTGTTAAGAATAAAAGGTCAGTACTTCGTGACACTCTTGTAAGTGGCTTAATTTGTTGCCCCCTTTTTTTTTTTTCAGGTTTAATTCCAACAGGTGAATTGATGTTCTCTATAGAAAGCAGGTTGAAAAGGGGGAGTGGATAAAATGCATGAACTTCCATTGAAACCCAGTAGACAAGATTGTTAAATTTGAGGATTTTCTTTCAGTTATTTGACTGCTCTGAAGGAAAGCTGTGCTGGACCATTGCCAGGAAACAGTAGGAAAGACCCAGGCCCATTCTTTTTGGCGGCAGGCTGGAAAGCATTTCTATCATTGCATGTATGTATGGGAAAACAAATCATCACTCTTGCCTCACATTATATCCAAAAATTAACTGGAAATAGATTGTAGACTTAAATGTAAAGGCTAAAACCATAAAACTTTCAAAAGAAAATGCAGGCGGAAATCTTCATATTCTTGGGGTAAGCATGGCTGGATCGGGCCAGGTACACTATTCCCTGAGCACCATTTTTCAATTCAGGGCACAGGAAGATTCAAGACTCTTTTGGTCTTGAATCTAAGCCATGCTGACTCATCTAGCCCTCAATACCTATCACATTTGATTGAACTCGGTTCTTATCTGTTGTCAGTCTAGGTTAGAACCCAGAAGGATGATTCATTGACACCTTCCCTGATCTCTAAGAGCACAGAGTCTAATATTCTTCAGTTTTCCCAGACTTGGGAATAAGTGCCTTGCGGGGACATTGCAAAAAGGTGGATGAGAGGTTGTCTACAAAACACCCAGGTCTCTAGGAGGAAGACACCTCAGATTCACAAGGGTCCACTAGCATACCTCTTTTTCCCAAGAATATGTTCTGACCTGTTGCCAAGAACCTGTCTTTGATCTGTCTCAGGATGTCTGTGTTTAAACGCCCAGAGTTAATGATTGGGTTGGTGGTTGACATGAGGGGATGGTCACTGAACAAAGGCACCCCACCTATCTTCTGCTCTCTGACTTCCTCCCTCTTCTCCAGGTCCCCTATAGCATGTGACAAGCAGAATTAGCTCACATAAAGCTATCAAAGAACTCTCTCATTAACTTAGCCCCCAGGTGTCAAAAGAAACAGCTTAAGTCCCTGAAACATGAAATGAAGATGTGTCCCCACCTTAACGATGTAACACCCCTTCCCTCACATGATGCACACCGTGGGAAGCTCTAATCACATCCATTAGGGACCAAGTTGCTGAGCATATATCAAAGGAATAGGACAGAAGTGAGGAAAGATAATTATGTTTAACAAATGAATTAAAACAATTATACAACCACCCACTGAGTACAGAGCTTTTTGAGCTCTGCTTCAAGTAGGATATGAAAAGAATCAGCTGAGAAATCGTATTGCAATCAAAACTGGTCAGCACTTTCAGAGAACTTTTTTCTGCAGGATCAGAATGCAGATATTATTGGTTAGAGAAATCTAAAAGGTGCTCTCTTATCAGATATCTTGTGAACCTACAGTAAATGATTCCCAGTAACATTAAAACCCAATAATAACTGTTTCAAGACATTAAAACCCCACTTCTGATGGTCAGTGGTATCGTTTGTCCTGTTTGTTGTAATTTGAAACAGCCAGCATCCTTTGGACACTCTTCCTACCTCTGAGGAATTTTCCCATGTTGACTTTCTACCCCAAGAGAAGCCAGAAATTACTTTGCAAATGATACAAGGTCTGCCCATCAGATGCACCCACATGAGGCTCTGATGGGAGAAGAAGAAGCAAGCACCAAGTAGGTAGGATCTGTTTCTAAGGATGGATGCAAAAGACTGGAGTTCTCTGAGCAGCCATGCCCACGGTTCCATCCAGGGTCAACTGTTGGGGTATCACTGCACTATCTCCCCTGGGCAGTCCTGTGGTGGTACAGCCCCAGAACCTGGCATTGGCCCTCCGGGCATTCTTCAAGGCCCTTGATAATGTTCAATAAAGTTCTTTTCTGTTCAAACTAATTACATCATTGGCTGATACACATTTTGCTTTTCAGAAGTAAAGAATAGGGGAAGAACTCATAAGTGCTTTGAAAACTGTAAAAGACTGTACCGATCTACGGGAGCAACTACAGTGCTTGGCTTTTAAAGGCAAGAAGCAGCAACCTAAGCTTGCAAATAAATAGACCACTCACAAGCTTGTTGAATGTTTTGAATTCTACAAAGTAAAACATGGGTCATGGGATTAATGTTGTAGATGTCCCTTGATAGCCAGATGGATGATGAGTTGGGTTTTCAGAAGTTTCCAAAGCTACTCTTCGTGTAGGAACTAACTGAGGCTATTTCTGTCCCCATGCTCTGACACTGGACATTGTCCTTTGGGGGGCAGATAGCAGGAAACCCCAAGTTGGTGGGACGATGCAGGTTTTCAGTCCGGGCCTGGCTTAGGTCCCAGCCAAGAGCCAGCATGGCCCACCAGGGACATCACCCACACTCCTTCCTTTGTTAAGCTGAATAATCTTCCATTGTAATTTATTTATTTATTGCATTGCAATTTTATTTATTTATTTATTGCATTTCATTTATTGATATAATAATATAGCATTATAATAATATTTCATATATTATATGTAATATATCATATCATTGGCTCTCTCCCGTCTCTTCTCATAAGGGCACTAATCCCATTGTTAGGGCCCCACCACCATGACCTAATAATCTCTTAAAGGCTTTATCTGTAAATGTCATTACACTTGGCACTTGGATTAGGGTTCCAACATATGACTTTTTTTTTTTTAAGATTTTATTTATTTATTTGACAGATAGAGATCACAAGTAGGGAGAGAGGCAGGCAGAGAGAGGGAGGGAAGCGGGCTCCCTGCTGAGCAAAAAGCTCGATGCAGGGCTCGATCCCAGGACCCTGGGATCATGACCTGAGCCAAAGGCAGAGGCTTAGCCCGAGCCACCCAGTCGTCCCTCCAATATATGACTTTTGAGAGGGGACACAAACATTCGGACTACAGAAGAGCTATATTTTTTTAAATTATTATTATTATTTTTTTAATTTTTTATTTTTTATAAACATATATTTTTATCCCCAGGGGTACAGGTCTGTGAATCACCAGGTTTACACACTTCACAGCACTCACCAAATCACATACCCTCCCCAATGTCCATAATCCCACCCCCTTCTCCCAAACCCCCTCCCCCCGGCAACCCTCAGTTTGTTTTGTGAGATTAAGAGTCACTTATGGTTTGTCTCCCTCCCAATCCCATCTTGTTTCATTTTTAAATTATTTTTTAAGAAACAGGAATAATTAACCAAAAACCATTAATGTAAAAAAAAATGATAAAAGTACATTGTATTACTGTAGACTTATTTTGTAACTGCTAATATTCACTTAATATAATCAATCACCTGGGATGATTAAAAAATGTGGACTCAACAGCCCTGGCTGACAATTTGAGTCGGCATCTAAACTGTATCTGTGTTTTATTTTGTGTGTACGTGTATTTTGTGTCTTGAGAAAAATCTGATTACAGAGATAAGTAACTGTAGATAAAGGCTGACTCGTGACAATTTGCCTTAAAATCTCAGAGCACCCCTTAATTTAACCCAAAGTCTTGAAGAAAAGATATCTTCTCTTTGTACTCAGGGGTATTTCCTATCTGAACCCAGTTCAAGTACAAATCCCCCAAAAGGCCAGAAGTTGGGAGATCACAAGAGATGTTGGAACACAGGAAAATAAATGAGCTAACCAGACAAGCTGCAGGTAATTAAGAACCATTAACCATGAGAGAAGCAGTGACATCACTCAAAATTAAAACCAAGTAGAGTTTAAAAGTTTAGCTACTTTACTAACTAGCTGCAATCAGGGATGGCAAACAAAGACTAATTCAAAGTAACCTGGGAATTAATCATTTAAAACTTACCAATAATCTGAAATTAGTAGCTTTAATGCTATGAAAATTACATGGAATTTGGAAAGATTGAAGTTCTCTAAGCTGCCAAGAAGTAAAACACTCCTTCCCAGATACATGGACTTATAAAATCACTATATACTATCTCCACGAGAAGCAGAATCCCCCAGAACCATCACTCTGTAATGATGAGAAGTACTAAGAGGGCATATGAAATTTATGAGCTCTGCCCTGAAACATGTCCCATTTCATCGAGACAAAAAACCAAAATAGTTAAGCACTAATCTGCACACTACATAGGGGTTGAAAGACATAGAAAGTTTGTGCGAGCTCACGTATGTGTGTGTTTCCAACCATTCTTGAAAAACAATGGACAACAGAGATGAATAAATGTCCCTGTATATCCCATAAATATTCCTCAAATATTTATCATGCAACTCCAGCTCTGCTCTAAGACCTGGGGACACAGTCATGAAAAGAAAAGACAAGGTCTCTGCTTTTAAGGAGCAGATATTCTAATGCAGAAATGAGAAAATAAATATGTAAACAAACATTACATTAATGAACAGTGATCAAATAGTGATTAATGAATAGTGATCACAGCTAAAAAGAAAACAGGACATAGTAAAGGTCTGAGTGACAAATGGGATGTATTTTAACTTGGATGAACCAGGAAATATAGAACAATGAGTTGAATCCAAATGACACAAAGGAGCTAGCCACAGGAAGTGTGGGAAGAGTGTTCCCGCCCAAGGTATCAGCATGTATACAAAAATGTCCTTGGAGCTCATCCTTCCAGCCCCTGCTCTCAAATCTCTGACCCAGCTAGGTGGGGATATAATCTAGGACTTGTGTCTTCCAAAACTCATTCTAAATCTTTGTTCGGTGACTAAATTATTCAAGCTTGAGAAATTAAAAACATATGCTAACAAGATCTTCCCACCATCTACAGAGAGATCATCTTAAAAGCATCATGAAATAGTAACACTGAAATTCTAAAAAACTTCTGTTCTAACATTTTAATCAATTTTATATCAAACTCCTTTGTTGAATTTATATACCCATTTGACATATTTATGAAGAGACAAAAAAAAACCCTACATTCCGTAAATGTATTTATCCATCTAACAAATATTTGAGTACCTAATTACACTCTGTTCCAGCTGATGTCTTCTCTTTATCTCTTTTTTCCCCTCAATTTAACACCAATCATAATCTATGTAGGCTTTTAGTTCGCTTTTCAAAATTAATTTCTTGAGCTATTTAAAGGAATTATCCAGTGCTAGAGTTCTCGACACTGGTCACACATTAGAATCACTTAAGGAACTTTTTTTTTAAAGATATTATTTATTTATATGACACACAGAGAGATCACAAGTAGGCAGAGAGGGAGGGAATCATGCTCCATGCTGAGCAGAGTGTCCCATGCAGGGCTCGATCCCAGGACCCTGAGACCATGACCTGAGCTGAAGACAGAAGCTTAACCCTCTGAGCCACTAAGGCAGCCCCTCACCTGAGGAACTTAAAAACAAAAAGCCCAAAGGGCACCTGGCTCATTCAGTCACTGGAGCGTGCAGGTCTTGATCTCAGGGTTGTGAGTTCAAGTCCCATGTTGGGTATAGAGATTACTTAAAAAAAAAAGAAAGAAAGAGCGAGCCCAAGCCCCAGTTTGTGATTAATTTGTTTAAATGTTTCAAGAAATTTGATGCTAAATGTTGTAAGACTAGTTAAATAACAAAAAGATATATTTACATAATACTTCTTGCTCTCAAATTTTGAACAAAGAACTTACTAATAATCAATAACTTAGTAGGCCAACATTTTATTTAAATAAGTTTTATGGTACTACAAAGAGTGAATTAGAAAATCAAAAGCAAGGAGAAATGGGCATGGTGTGAACATGGGGAAGCAAGAGAAAGCAAGAAAGTATGTGACCGGGAAGCGAATGCTTAGCTCTGAGATCCTTCTCTGAGAGAAGGACAGATTAAAACCTAAAAAGAAAGAAAAGAAGGATCCCATGCACTCAAGGAAAGAGAAGTCCCCCAACATCCCTCCTGCTTTTTCCAATATAAACACACAGCTGGGCCGACTTACCACATCCTGGTTGGTACCGACTTTATCAACTTTTCTATTTAAGCCAAACTTGACCGGTCAATGATGGACGGGCTGTGTGCCAAGTGTACCAGTTGTACAACTGACTGTGTAATGGCTGAAACTGAGAAACCGGGGTGAAAGTATCAAGAGGCTCTAAGGATTGAGAAAGAGCCAATATTCAAATGATTACCACGTACACACAAGACAAACTATGCAGATGTCTGCTCAGTATGGAAGAAATTCAGAGTGTTACACTGTGGCATCAGCTGACCCAGACCCAGAAGATTGCTGGAGTTCCCATCATGGACATCTCTAACCATATAGACGACACTGAGCAAATGCCAGATGAGGATGGAGCCCCTCACTCCTATATCTTAATAGAGTTCCTCAGCTCTCCGTTACCAACTTTTCCTGTTGCCAGTTCATACAAGCAATTCTCCTTACCCAGTTCCTCTGTTCTGAGCTATGGCTAAAGACACTCATTTTTTTATGTTTTGAAACTGATTATCTTGTACCATTTTACTTTTTGTTGCATCTTTTTATAAATCAGATGACCGCTCACAAAACAAAAAAAAAAAAAAAAAGGAATGGAAAGGAAAGATCAAACGGGAGGACAACAACAACAAAAAAACAGTTCTTTTTTGCCGGGAACCCTTCTTACAAGTGCCAATCAGATAAACTATATCTGATGTTACATCGTCACAACCCCTCTATCATCAGGGAAAGTAGTTCACATAAGAAAATTTCTCTATAAAATGAGTTCCACACTTACATTCCATATTTGGCTAATTAGAATTTCATTACGATGTCTGTCTCAAACTGATGCAGAAGAGAATGGAATCTTGTCATCAAGACGTGACATCAAACTAAGAACCCACAAGGTAAGCACTCAGCTCCTGTGATACGAAGACAGCTCCTGGGGATGGGCGGCCCTGGGCAACAGTAGCTGACATGCGGGCCTGCGGCTATCTGCTGTCTGTTACTCTTCCCTCTTCCTCCTCTGTCAGCTGCTAGTCAGCTGCTCTCTCCAGCCGCCGTCAACAAAGTCCACCTCAAACAGCCATCACTTCCCTCTGGTCCCATTTACCGTAGCTAAGCTCCAGGCCAGGCATCCAGATCACCAGCCCTGTGGGAACTTCTTCTAAGGTAAGAGGTGGCCCTATTGGTGAAATGCAGGTGCCAAGGCATGCGGACATTGTGCCATCTTCTGCGCTATTCTTAATGTTTTGATTGTCCCACTTCCCTCAGTTCCCACCTGTGGCCTCTGGATAGGAACATATTACAGTAGGATTTCCAAGGACTGATGCGTGGGGGGTCAGGAGATCTGGCCTGTGATTGGCCCCAACTAGCTGTGTGGCTTTAAAGGAAGTCATCACACCTCAGGCCTCAGTTTCCTTATCTGCAAGCCAGGATGGACTGGAGTCTTTTCAGAGGAGCCGGCAAAGATCACATAGATAAGCACCACCTCATTATACTAACAAGCAAACAGAAGGCCGGAGGCGAGTGATTTGCCCCAAGTCAGACATAAGCAGGCAGAGAGCAGAGCCGAGGATGGGACCCACATCTGCAGGTCACAGCTAATCAGCCAGCACAGTACAAACAGATCTGAGCAGCTGCTCATTCTTCCCCTTTTCCGTTTTGTCCATCAGAATGCATGCTCCCTGCAAACAAGGACACACAGGACCTGCTGCCTGTCTCAAAATTCCCAGTTCACCCAGTTAGAACACAGAGGAGCCTCAAGGACTTACCCCCCAACCCCCACACACGGTTCTTTTACCTATGGAACATGAGGGTACATACATTCACCGTCCAGAGGGCTCCTGCCTTCACTTCTCATGGAAAAGGTCTTCATGTGCCTACCCGGGGTGCCAACGAAGCCACAGGTTCCAGAGAGGAACTGACACAGAGAAGTTCGAAGGAGGCAGACTGGCTCAGCACAGAAACAAACTGTCTACCAAGGAAAACTACCCCATGGGGGACTGATTCTCTTTGAAATACGTTCGAGTGCGTGGGAAAATGGTTTTTCAAGAGCTGGTGGACTGACCAGTCACCTGGTACATACAAGATCACATCCGCATTCTGACAAGAGTGGCTTGCCTGCAGTGTAGACCAGGGGCCAGGAAGACAAGGAAGGCGCATGGAGACTGGGTGAGAAGCTTCTACGGTGTGATGGCAAGGGCGCACTGCAAAGGTACAAGAAGAGATGGAAAGAAGTATATGGACTCAAGAGGTTTAGGAAGCGAAATCCACAGGACTTGGTGTGACAGACTAGATTTTGGAAAGGTGACAGAGTAGGAGTTGACTTCTGGTTTCCCGACTCCAGGCTAAACGGATGAAGTGTTTACTGAGAGAGGCAATAGAATAAGAAAGGTGGTTTTCAGTGGAGGAGGTGCTCATGAATTCCTTCTTGAACCTGATGAGTCTGAGGGGCCACAGACACATCCGAGAAGAAAGGTCAGCAAGTCCGATACACAGAACTGGTGCTCAGGAGGCGTGTGGGCCAGAGACAGGAATCTGCCTTACCTGCTGATAGGTGGTCATGAAGCTGCACAAAAGGTCATCTAGGGAAAGAAAGGAACACGGGGCTGAGCCCATAATTAGCATTCAGTGGCTACCAGGAGCATGACTTTGCACAGGAGACACATCAGACAGGTAGAAGAAAGACAGGAAGCAATGCAGAGCATTTGGTCTACTGCGATGTCGAGTAAGGAGACAGAGAAAGGTCGGGTGTGCTGACTTAGAAACAGTTTTGGTAAGAACTCTTTAGTGGAATGACAGGGCCTGAATGGTGGAAGGTGGGAAAGTCAAGTCAACCCCTGAGCACTGGCTGTGATGCACAACAGTGACAGGGCAATACCTAGAGGTGGGGCAGTCAAGTGGGAGAGAATCAAACAGGAGCGCATGATGGGAAGGAGTGCAGGGGAGAGGATCCTCGCAGGCTCCTGGAAGGGCGGGAGGGCATGGACTCCGTGCCAGAGTGGAGACTGAACCCGAGGAGGAAGGAGAGCCCCTCCCCGTACCAGGCGAGGAGGAGAAGGGGACAAATACAAGAATGGGCTCATGATCAGCAGGATGGAGGAGGTCCCGTGGGATGGCTGCTAATTTTTCTGTACGACTGGAGATGAAGTCATATGTTGAGATGGAAGAGGAAGGCTACATGTGATGTCAATAGCACACCCATGTAAATGGTCTAATTTATCTGTTATGCCACTTTCTCCCCCTACTACCAATACCTTATGTCCTGCTCATCTATTATTTGGCTGTCAACCCAAAGGATTTTCGTATTTCTAAGCCGACAAAGTATGATGTTGCCAGTGCCTCTGACCCAGGTGACCCTTCCCCATCTGCCATTCCTGCACTTTGATCACCTACCTCTTTTGCATACCTTTCCCCTTCTATTTCTCATTAGATCTCATAAACATGACTTTTTAAGTAGTCTCTTGCCACCAGTCAGCTCGAACTCAACAGATATGACCATGCAACTTCCTGCTGTAAACCTGACTGCAGCTCTACCATGAAGACTGCATCAACGTGGACCCCTCAATGTATGCAGTGTCCAAGGTGCAACCCGCAGCCCCACCTCATCTCCCTTTCTACCATCCCAGTCTCATTCCAAAATGTGCCAAACAAGACACCTATGTAGAAATACAACCCCGACAGCAAGCTCTCCACTCATTTCTGCCTCGGAACTGTAGCTTAACATCTCTCTGACGGAAACACAAATTGCATATAACTTTTATCTCCAGCTCCCACATAGAAGATCAATACCACTTTACACAGAACAGCTGTTCCATGTATTTTCCTTCTATGTATGAAGGGGTCACGTTCATTAACACTACAAATTATACATTATATTCAGAAATGTCAGAGCCTTGAAAAAATATGGAATTGCTGGCATTCTAGCCACTTTCCCAGTTTGCTCTCTTCCTACCTCTAAGTCCTACTTTAGAACTGCTATTTTGAGATTTCTATTTTCAAAGCTGCTTTGACCAAAGGCATTCTGTCAGCTCAGAGTGAGAAAGATGGCGGGGCAAGGAAGTGCGAGAAAATGCTAGTGTTAGGCCCAAAGAAAGCCTGACGAAGTCCAAAGACAGACAAGCTAAAGAGACTTCCGTGCTTTGACATTCTTTAAGTCTGTGTGTGTGCCTTTTCTTCTTCCAATGACCTCTCTCCTCATCACGTGTCCTTCATTAACAAGAGGTTTCTGGATCAGAGAATTCACTCTGTGCTCTCCTTCAGACACTCCATTCAATTTACACCTTTTATTACAGTGGCTTAACATCACCATACAAGAACAAGAGTACAATATACCTTCGTCTAGACATCCCTACATATTAAAAATGATATGGCCACACCGCAGAGGATCCAGACATAAGCACTTTTAAAGCCAGAGTTTGGGAGATGTGATCTGAATGCAAGTATCAAAAAGGAACTAGCTGGTTAACCCAAAAAAGAAAAAAACATATTGTGACTTGAAGCCATAAAAAAGTAAGAAATTCAAACTCTTTTCATAATTTTAGGTACCTACAGAGCCAAAACTTTTTAACACTGAAACCAGCTACTAAATCCCAATCCTTAGAAATTAAACATATACGTTTTGATAGTTTAAGTACAGACCCAGAGGGATACAGAAAACAGATAAAGCTCCTCCTGGCTCTAATTCAAACCTTGGGACATTTTCAAGGCTATGTCTGATGAACCTTTCCTGTCAGTAAAGTCTTTTCAGTTTAAATTTCTATTCTGTAAGTTTATGTCCTACAGTTATCTGCTGCCAACTTCAGGCTGACCTCACCAAGAGAAGTAGGGCAACTTTAGAAAAGGAGCTTGGTATGCTTTGTAGTACTGGACCAGAACCAGTAAGGACAGTACAGTCTTTCAGATTTCTCATTCCGGGAGCTTAAGACGAAAGTCAGGCATAAACGTTAGGTTAAGTGCCTTTTTGACCCAATTCCTGGTAAGTACGTGTGTTCAGAGATGCGTTTTGCCCTGAACTTTCAGGCCTTTTCATTCAATGTGCACGATTTCACAGGAGTGCTTTCTCCAGGCTGCACCTAGCCCACCCGAGGCCAAGAGACTCACTGCGAAGTGCAGTGAGGTCCCCGCCGAGGACCCGTCCGGGGCGGGGACAGCCCAGGAAGCCCGCAGGAGAAGCCCGAGGAGAGGACCGGGAGGGCCAAGGAGGGCAGGCCACCCACGGCCCGGCTCCGGGGAGCAGAGCCCAGGCGTGCACCTTCATGAACTCGTCCTTGTCGAAGCAGAGCGTGTCCGGCCCCTTGGGCAGGTTCATCTTACTTCTCTCCATCCCGCCGGCCGCCGCCTCTCAGCACCAACACTCGAGCTAGGAGGAAAGGTAGGAGGCTGCGCTCCCGGACGGTACCGGTGAAGCCATGGCGTTTCCACCGCACAGAAGGCACCGCTTGCTCCAACATGGCAGCGCCCCCGCCGGGCCAATGAAAGAGGACGCCGCAGGCTCGCCTCCGCCTGCCTCCGCCAAGAGAGGCGCGCGGGCCGCTGCGGTCGAGCCAGCAGGTGGTCCTGCCCCCGAGCGGCGGAGGGCGACACTACAACCTCGCCTACGTTTCTGCAGGGCAGCCCCGCCGCTGTTGATGCCGGGTGAGCGGGAGAAGGGAGGGCGGGGAGGGTCAGGGGCGCTCCCTCCCCACCTCGCCCTTTCCCTCGGAAAATCGGCCTGCGAACCTCTTCCAGGACCTTCTCCCGAGATTGTCCCGCGGGAAGCATAGCCGTGGCGGGATGCTGGCCTTTTACTTTTGCGGCCGGTTGTCCAGAGAGGGGGGCGCGTCCGGGTGTCAGGCCTATGGTCCCGGGCGCCGCCGCTGCAGCCACCTGGGCGCGGAGTCCTCTGTGGGAACACGGCTTCCGCCCTTAGCCCCGGGACCCACCCGCGAGTGTGGCTTCTCCCCCGCTGAGTTTGGCTCCAGCGATCTCTAGGGAGGAAGGTGGTCAGCTGGCAGCCTCGGGTCGTCTGGGCAGCTCCCAGCTCCACTTCAGCTCAGCTGCGGGGCGGCCACAAGTTTGGGTTCTCAGAGCTCTTAAAGAATCACTTCGCTACCGGGCCGGCCGACAAAACGCAGCCGACAAGTAGATGTGCGAGCATGTTTATGTCCAGTCCACTCTAGACTAATGGGCGGAATCCTGTGTTTGTGGCTAGCGTTGGTTCGATCGCCACACCGCCCCCAATTCCCGAGACCCTCTCCTCCTCCTGCCATCCACCCCACTTTTATTTTGAGATTTTTCTTTCCTCTTCCCTTGCTCTTTCTCCCACAGTCCTCCTTTTTAGTGGGAATGTCATGGTCAAATGATGATTAATTTCTCTTTTTTTTTCTCCGTGAGACTCGGACAGCTCAAACCACAGATCTCACCCGTGCCCTTCAGGCTGCAGCTTTGCTGTAATGGCCCAGGACTGGGCTGCCCCTCCCAATGCTGTGATCTCCCAGAGATAGCAGGAGCAGTCCTTAGAAAGGGATGGGACACAGCAAGACAATGGCTTACTGTGAGTCCTGCATTCGAGTCACTCCAAACGGGAAACTGGTCACTTTTTTTTTTTTAAACGTGAGTACAGGGACGCCTGGGTGGCTCACTTGGTTAAGCAGCTGCCTTCGGCTCAGGTCATGATAACAGGGTCCTCAGATCAAGTCCCACATCAGGCTCCTTGCTCAGCAGGGAGCCTGTTTCTCCCTCTGCCTTTGCCTGCCATTCTGTCTGCCTGTGCTCGCTCTCTCCCCCCTCTCTCTCTGATAAATAAATAAATAAAAATCTTTAAAACCTGAGTACAGAATCTGAAACAATACATTCCCTAGCAGTGGGCCTGGCAAGGCCTTGTTGAGGAAAACGTCAATATCCAGAGACTATGACAGGTAGGATGAAAGCTGGAATCTTATTTGGAGAATCAGAAAAAATTGCCAGGGGAGCAACTATGAAAGTGCATTCTATGCCCTGTTGTGGTCATTTGGATGTAGAGAATGAAAGCCTCATTATTTGGTCTTTGTTTGTTTACTCTTATTATGAAAATTCTCAAGCATACACCAAAGTGTGTAGAGCAGAAGGATCCCAGCCCTTCCGCGTACTTATCACTCTGCTTCCCCAACTGTTTCATAGGCCCTCCTCCTTCTACTGCCCCCAAAGTGCCTGTATTTTTGTTTTTGGGGGAGAGGGGAGGTCTGGAATATATTTTAAAGTAAATCCCAAACATCACATCATTCCCTGCTCCCCAAATACCTTGGTTTACACATCAAAGAAGAAGGAGGAAGAGGTGGAGGAGGGGAAGACTGAGAAGGAGGAGGGATGAAGAAGAGAGATTTCCACACAGGCCCACTCTGCCAGAATCAATAGGTCTAATAAGCTATTCCGATTGGCTCTGAGAGGCATGACTTTTAGCCTCTCAGACTTTTAGGGACACCGTGCTAATAAGCGACAAGGGCAAATTCAGGCAGCACAAACAGCAAGGTCCACACTCATCACCAAGGCACCGAGAGGGGGGGCAAGGGTGCCAGACCGACGGAACAAAGTTGTCTGGGAACCCCACCTGCTCTAGAAGTCCAGATGAGCGAGTAGTTGAACTGTTTTTTACCTTCATTGTCATTCCTTTCTGAAATTATTGCTGGCCTTTGGTAAAGACATGAACCTGAGCTTGTGCAGCCTGGGGTACTGATCTTGGGGTTGCTGAAGAGAGTAGATGCCAACAAAGAATGAAAACCCCTGCTGCCTGTTCTCCTTCCGAGAGTCAGGAGGGAACAGTCAAGAGCCCATACAGTGCACTGCCCCTTGGAGCCCTGGCTGTGGCAGTGGCGTGGCCCACAAAAGCCAGGAGCAACAGGCAAGACCCCAGACCCCAAATGCTAATGGAACACCCTGGGGAGGATGAAGGAAAGGCAGAGAGTCAGCGGAAACCTTCCCAAAGGACATTTCTCTCAGTTTCATCTGGGAGCTGACATTCAGCTGGTACACACCCCTTCAGCCACACAAAGTTTGGTGACTAGCCTCTGGCCAGAACCTGCTGTGTGTCTCCCTACCCTGGACCCTACCATGGCCTCGCGATCCAGGCACTGGGCATGTAACACTTGACTCTGCAGGGGTCCCCGGGCCAGCTTTTGGTTAGTTAGTTGTCCGCGCTGTTAAAGATTTGACTACTGTTACATGTTTGACTCTCGTCTTTGGTGATGGTACCTATTTCATAGGAAATAGAAGCTGGAATCCAGGAAACAGGCTGGAAGATGAAATTAAAAAGTGGATACAAAGCTTCTAATCAGAGCCAGACACAATCGGCGATCAACTATATCCCAGTCTCTCCCCTCTTCTCTGATCTGTACTTTCCTTAATGAGGAATGAGACTTTAAGTTGACTTTTTTTTATCTTGAAGTCTCTCTCTCTCTCTCGATTCCCTAACTTGCCTCTCTTGCCTTCATTTCATCCTAGAGCTTGTGCCCACGACTTCTTTTCTAAATAAATATTAACCCCCTTTGACTCTGAATCTCTGGAAAATTCTCAGTTCCCTATTTTTGCTGGCACTGTGACAGGTCCTCATTTCTTCTTCCCACTCCTCTCTATTTATAGTTTTCACATTTTTTTTTTTTGGCAGGTTGGCTACAGAACACTCAAAAATTGCAAAGAGAAATATTGTGTTCTGGAAATTCTTCTGAGCATTTTTTTCCAATATCGTCCTTATGCTCTTCTGATCCTCTCTTGAACTGTTGGACTAAAGCAGCTGACGCTTCCACCAGCAACCAGAGTCATCCTGTCCACTACTGTGGGAACAGAGGGTTTACATTTGGAACTGAAGACCGAGCCTAAAGTCTGGTGGTCCTTTGGTGCCAGGATAGCAGGTATGGGATGGGTGGGACATGGAGGACAAGCATCATGGTAGAGGTCTCCATTTGACCAGGAAAGCTCACAATGAGCCAACAGGTCCATTTCAACATATTCTGTATTTTCCTTATAACCTGTTTCATTCCAGAGTGGATTTGAGATCATTTAGTTTGATTCTTAAATGTTTCCCATTCCAACCAGAAACAGACTCATTCTAGGGGCTCCCAAATTCTGCCTCATCTTCCTAATCAGTTAGTACCCCAAATTGGGTATGATAGTGCCAGAACATTCTTCCATGTGTATTTTATAACAGACTAGTATTTTATTAGTTTTTTTTCAAACTAATAAGAATGATAAGGGTAACTTTTTTTTCTTTTAAAGCAGAGGCAAAATCACGAAAGACATTGAAATGAACCTAAAAGATTATAGTGTCTTCCAAGTGAAAACAGGTGTTGTCTCATGTACCCTTCTGGGCTGACCAATTCTATGGGATATTCTGTGCCTTTCTTGTCTTTGAGCTATTTCGCAACTCTATAGATTGTACATAATTGATGTGGATGCAGATGATCTTGTCTAGCTATATGTAAATGAATTTTGTCCACTGGAAGTACAGTTGACCCCCTTTCCTTTGGTAGAAGGCAGTTTTGCATCCATTTGCATTCTATTTGCATATCTATTTGCATCTATCAAAGCAAATTCGTTTAAGTATTACTGATTGTATATGTGTCTGCCTTGAGATTCTTGCTTGAAGTGGTGGTAACATCTTAGTGGTTCCCGAGCTAATGAATGAATTAAACAAAATCCCTTCAGGCATTCATCTCATATTTGTAAAATGGTCCTTATTTAATCTTTTCGAGAAAATGATACACTAGCAAACCATGACAAGATTCTGGTAAATGAAAAGTGCAATGAAATCAAATCGGAATGAATTTTAGAATTACCTTCAATGTGGCCCACGCTATGCCAGAGGCAGAGAATGAATGAATCTCAAAGACATGGCTTCTGGCCCCCAGGAGTTACAGTAATCTGTGTCAACATTGGCATGCCTGAGAAATGCATGTGACATTCCCATCAGGGTTTCCCCGGGGGTTCAGTTAACCTTTCTCTTCCAAGCTACCCTCTCTTGTAGTGATATCAACTGTGCCCTTGGTTTCAGCTCCCATTACCTAGCCAACATCTCTCCCACTGATATATGACCATCTGTTTCTTTCCTACCCACCAGACCCGTGTAACTGACTACCTACTCATGCCATTTCACTGATGTCCCACCTGTGCCTCAAAGCCCAGCATGTTCAAAACTTGATTCATCATAGTTTGTGAAAGAAAGGCTTATCCTCTTTTGCTTTGTTTCTTTAGAAATGATTCTACCAATGCCAGCGGCATGCACCAGAAACCAGGAAGGAATCATACAGCTGAGCCAAACTGCTGTACTTTAAAACACTTGACTACAATTCTCCAGTGGATACTCAACCCTGGCTTCAAATTCCCTTGTCTCTCTGGTGAGTTTGCTTTCCCTCTAATGGATGACCGTTTCACACCTTCAAGACTTGCCTCAACAATTCCTACCCCCACCTCTTCTGAACTATGTCACCTCACTCCCAGCTCCTGTCCTAGGGATGAGGGAGCAGAAGGCAAGCTTAGGACAAAGCAGAAACTGGCACCCTACACCCTATCCCCATGCCATATGTGTAACATTCCTCATGCACTCCTGGCTGCCCTAAAGGAAAAACAATGCTTAACTGATAGAGATCCAAGTCCTGCAGGACAGGAGTCTCCCTCCATCTACGAATGTCCTAGCGACTTACAAGGAAGGAAGAAGCTTTCTCATCAATAGCCTGACTTCCAGACACCCATACCTCAGTTTCCGGAAGCCCTAACATCACCATCACCCTCCCCTCCATAAAATTCTGGGAGGCTAAGGGGGAGGGAAGTGTAATAAAACTGAATTTCTTCTAAGCCCAAAGCCCACTGACAAGGATGTGTGATAGGAGGAATGGAACATATCTCCAGGAAACTCCCGACTGTCTTCATGCTTTCCCTCATTAGAGGCAAAAACAGCCTTGACATTACAATAACCAGGTCTCCCTTATCCTGAAATTCTTCTTTAGCATATGACAGTCCTTCTGGACACCCCCTCTGTCCTCACCTTCCTCAGCTCCCAGTCAACCATGCCTCTGTCTGAGCAGCTCTTTCTGCCCTTGGGTCCTATCCCTGTGTTTTAATAAAACCACCATTTGCACCTAAGACGTCTCAAGAATCCTTTCTTGGTCATCGGCTCTGGACCTCACCCCACCAAACCTCACCTGTGTTCCAAAACTTCATGACTAGTGTCACACTTCAAGAAAATAAAAGCCCTTTGTGTAGGAATTCCCTTATCTTACCACCACCCAATCAAATCTATACCTACATTTGTATCCATTTTTAATTTGTTTTTAGACATTTACTCAACAAATATTTAGTCAGTGCTACACACTGCCCTGAGTGTTTGTAAATCTGTGGCGAACGACACAGAAAAGTCCCTGGCATCATGGAATTTACATGGTAATTGGAGAAATGTACAAGAAACACAGAAAGAGTTGAAGACAGAGCAGGTTTATTGAGAAGAGCAGACATCCCCAGATTGGGTTTGTTCTTCCTTGTGTCTGGGATTTGTTCCCTCCAGCCCTCTCCAGGACTCCACTCCCAGGGTCAATATCAAGTTCTCGTTCCAATGGATCCTTCCAGTCAGAAGACAAATGACCTTTTTCTTAAAAACAAAAGGAAAAAACCCAAAACAAAAACTTCCTTTAACCTTCTATCTTCCTATAACAACCTCCATATTTCTCTCCCCACCTCATTCCCAGCATAGCTTGTAAAATATTTGTCTACACCTGTGGGTGTAGGGTACCATGTCCCCAAGGGTAGTTGAAAAATCTCTATAAAGAATCCTTATGTGCAGATCATTTTAAGGGAGTCCATTTCCAGATCCAAACTCCATGTGTGCTCTGTAGGATCGATGATATGCCCATTCTTGGGTCTGATATCAGGATACTCCTCTCCTTCCTGGAAGATCAAGACACTCCTCTCAGATCTTATTAGAGTGTAGGACTTGGGCTGATACCAAAGTTGAAATACCAGTTTTGTTTCAAATAATGCCCTTCTGTGGGCAGTCCTGGGGCTCTGCTTTTAGGGCTTCCTCTCCTTATTAGGGTAAAGGTTAACATCAGAAAGGGGATTTGGGCAGATGTTGGAAGTGCTCTGACATCAGAATAACAATCAGTTTTGGTTAGTGACACTCATTCCTTCATATTTAAATTAAACTACATATTTTTAGGGACATAATAGGGAAAGGCACAAGTAAGGATTTTAATGGTTTCATTCCATTCCAGTGTCTTTTGGGAAATAAAATAACAAAAAATGAGACTGTTCTGCTTAAAAAAAATCAACTTGTAGCAAGCAAATGTTATTCCAATGAAGTCGATCCTTTCCTATCTCATTTTCTTTTTAAAGATTTATTTATTTATTTGGTAGAGAGAGAGAGACACACACACACAAACACACACACACACACACACACACACACACACACACACACACCACAAGTAGGGAGAGCCAGGGAGGGAGAAGCAGGCTTCCTGCTGATCAGGAATGTGGGCCTTCATCTCAGGCCCCTGGGATCATGACCTGAGCCAAAGGCTGCTGCTTAGTGACTGAGCCACCCAGGTGCCCTCTATCTCATTTTTTAAATGTTTAATATTTTCAACACCTAGTTAATAAAATATACATATATTGTGATGAAAAGTTTATGATTAAAAAGTTTCAGATGCCCACTTAAAAATGTGCAAGGTGTATGAATTTTCATAGGCGGTCCATGCACCATACACGCCTATCACTAGCAAACGTGGATGTACTCGGTGTCTCTAGGTTCCCGCTTCCTTAGTGCCCTCTTAATCACTTGGTTTCTCTTCCTACCATCCTGGACCTGTATTCTCAATTTGCTTCTCTATTTCATCTCCGCCCCTTTGAAGAGCTTGATTCTGGGTCTTCTGTAGCTATGCTTTCGCTCTCTCTCTCTCTCTCTCCCTCGATCAGGCTTTCGCAACCTAGCACTATTGATACCTGGTGGGTGATTCTCTGCTGTGGGGCTGTCCTGTGCCCTGCAGGACAGTTAGCAGCATCTCTGGTCTCTAGCCACTAGATGCCAGCAGCACCCCCCAAGTGGTGACCACCAAAAATGTTGCCAGATATTGTTCAGTCGGCCCTGGGAGCAAAACTCCTTGCCTCCCAGCCCCAGTTTAAAAACCACTGCTTTAACCGATTCCATTCAGCATCATTGATTTAAGTTCTTTGTAGAAGCTGAAGGCTCTGAAGTGAACGTCTTTAATCCTAACCCGCCCTTGGAGCTGAGATTCACATGGCCAGCTGCCTGCAGCATATTTCTCAATGAATATGTAACAGGAGTCTTATTTTCACCATGATTTCTATCCTGCTCCCTCCTCAACCTTCTCCTGTCCCAGTCTCCCCATCTTAGTAAACAGCATCCCCACCTCCTACTGGCTAAAGCCTCAGCCCCTGGGATAAATTCCCCCTTTCCCTTTTCTCGTATCTAATCCATCAGCAAAACCAACTGATTTGATCTCCAAAACAGAAGTCAGACTTGCTCACTGCTCTTTATATCCACTGCTCCCATTTGAATCCAAACCCTGAAATTTTTTTTTGCACTTCAGACACTGTTAACAGTCATTGGTCCCATGACTACACCTACCCAGATATTTTCCATGATCGCTAATCACCACCAAGTTGCCAAATCCAATGATTAACCCTCAGATCCAAATAACTCAAACTGTCAGTCCTATAGACATAGAAGTCCCTCCACTTCTCTGGAAATATTCTATCTTTTTCATCGTGATGTTGGCTCTCCCTTCCTCTTCCACACTGGTCAGTGATGATGGCTCCTTTCCTGCCTGGGTTTTCTTGAGCTTCCTGACCTTTAGACATCAGTCCTGTGCTCTGGGACTCAGAACTTCTGCTTGAGTTTTCTGTTGTGTTAAAATAAAAAATTCAGCTGAGTACATTTTAAAGAACCTATTGGCTTTATTCAATGATTCACGAAATGGGCAGCATCCTGCTTGCAGAGTGAAAGGAACTCGGAGGAGCAGTACAAAATGAAAGACTTTTATAGGCAGGAGAGAGGAGGAGCAAGGAAGTCACGTCAGGCAAACAAAGCAGGTTGTTTATGGCCAGGTGACTTGGCTTCTGAGGATGGCAGGGGTCCGAGGGAGTGGGGATCAGGTGGTGTCTGCTTGCCTGGGCTCAGATTCCATTTCTGGGACAGCTGAAATCATAATTAAGTCTGATTTGGGGGACATGGGGCTTAGCATAAGCAACTCCATTTTGGGCCTCTTGTTTTGTTTTTAATAGTTACTTCATAACAAATAATAACAAGTTTAGTAACTTTAAATAGCTCAGTTTACTATCCTACCATCTCTAGCTGTCAGGAGGCCAGACACAGCTTAACCAGGGTCCTCGGCTCTGGGTCTCACTCAAAGGAGGAGAGAAGGCGCCCACCAAGCTGTGTTCTCACCTGCAGGTTCCACTATGGAAGGCTCTGCTTCCAAACTCACTCGGGTGTTGGCAGAACTCATTTCCTTGTAGCTGTGTGATTTGGGGGGCAGCCCATGCTGGGGCGGGCCAGGGAGATTCTCCAGGCTGTTAACTGGAAACCATCCTCAGCCCCCAGAGTCTGCTTGCAGTTTCCTGCCATATAACTCTCTCCACAGGTGATTCCGAACTTGGCTCTTTGCTTCTTCAAGTCCAGGATAGCCTCTCACTCCAATCCGTAAAACAGTCTGATTTAATATAATGAGATCATAATAGTGACATCTTCTTACCTTGCCAAATTCTACTGGTTAAAAGCAAGTCCTAAGTCCCATACACACTCCCATCCATACTCACAGGACAAACACCGGGGGACAGATATCACGAAGCTGACTTATCATGTTGCCAAACACACCTCTGTCCATACTCACTGTGTAGGTAAGCCCACTTCTTCTCACAGCTTGAACCCTATGTCCTAACGGTGCTCATATTTGTGCCTCCAGCCTGGACCTCACCCATGAATGCCAGACTCGTGTGTTCAGCTGCTGGTTGGGCATCCCCATGTGGATTCAGCCACCATCTCCAGAAACAAACACCTGTTGCCCATCAAACTTGCTTCTCCCGTCGTGTTTCCCATCTTAGCAAGTGGTAATGTCACTGTTCTAGGGCCTCGGGCCCCCCAAATTGTAAAATCATCCCAACTCTTGTCTTTTCCGCACACTCCACACTTAATATATTTACAAATCCTGCGTGTTTTGTCTTCAATATACACCCAGAATCTCCCCCCTTCTCCCCACCCCTGCATCTACTGCTCTGGTCTGGGCCAATACCCCCTCTCACCTAGATCAGTGGTCCTCAACCAGGAGAGTTTTGTGCACCTGCTCTCCCCCAGGGGATTTTGACAGGGCCTGGACACACTTTTCGTTGTCACAACTTGGGATTGGGAAAGGGCGCTCCTGCGATCTAGTGGTCAGTGCACAGGACAGCTCCCCATAGCAAAAATTAATGTGGCCCCAAATGCCAGCAGTATAGAAATCTCAGTCTACATTAATGCAAGTAGCATCCCCACCCCACAACCCCACAAGTCTGTTCTGCACACAGCAGCCTGAGTGATTCTTTTCTTTTCTCTTTATGATTTTATTTATTTATTTGACAGATCGAGAGAGAGATCCATGTAGGCAGAGAGGCAGGCAGTGGGAAAGGGAGAATAAGGCTCCCTGATGAGCAGAGAGCCCAATGCAGGGCTCGATGCCAGGACCCTGAGACCATGACCTGAGCTGATGGCAGAGGCTTAACCCACTGAGCCACCCAGGCACCCCGATCCTTTTCTAATCTAAATCAAGTCAAGCCTCTTCAAAACCATCCAAGCTCTTCTCATCTGGCACAAAGTTAAAGGCAAATCCCTACAATGGCCTTCAAGACTTTATGTGATCTGACCCCACTACCTTCCTTACCTACCTCCTACCACTTGCTGTCTTGCTCATTTTTGCCCAGCATTATTGGTCGCCGTGTCATTCTTTTAACACACCAGATGTGCTCCCACCTTGGGCTTACTGTTTGCTTTGTGTGGGATGCTCTTCAAACAGCACAACTGCTCACTCCTTAATTTCCTCCAGGTCTTTCCTCAAATGAGGGAGACTTCCCTGACACAGTCCCATAGAAAATTCCAACCTGCTCCCCTAAACCCTCACACCCCATGTCCACTCACTCAGCTTAGATTCCTTCCTACCCCACATCAACCCCTGATATGTATGTATATTTATTTGCTTCATTTCTCACTCAACAACTAAAATGAAAACTCCAAGAGGACATCAAATTCATTTTGTTTCTTGTTAACTATTCTGTCTTTAGGGTTTAGAACAGTACCTGACACATAGTAGATGTTCCGTAAATATTGGAGAATGATTTGTTTCTATTTTTGCCTTTTCTCTATCCATTTTTTACACAGCGGCCAAAAATGACATTTTAAGAATGCAAAAGGAATCCCACGACCACGCTCCACCCACTAGTGTAAAACCCTTCAACGGCTTTTCGTTGTGCTCAAGCCGCAG
Organism: Mustela lutreola; assembly: GCF_030435805.1. Classification (NCBI taxonomy): domain Eukaryota; kingdom Metazoa; phylum Chordata; class Mammalia; order Carnivora; family Mustelidae; genus Mustela; species Mustela lutreola. Next base: position 93,920,982 of record NC_081292.1, read on the forward strand.
CTGACATTCTACAGCCCAGGCCAGATTAAGATTTCAGAGTTCTTAATCACTGGAAAGGTGATGGTGTTGTCACCACCAGAGATATTTAAATATTTTTGAAGATTAGATCCCAAAGTAAGTGTGCTAAAAGCCTAGCAATATCCGATTTCACAAACTCAGATTTCATAAAGTCTCATTAGTCTTCTCACCTTGTATACTTTCCTCAGCCCCCTTTTCTCTTCTGTTTCAGGCACTCACCATAATTTGACAGAATGACCATAATGGCCTTCCAACCTGTCATCTCATCTTCAGGAATATGCCCCTTTCCCTCCCCTCCTCACACCAATTCATCCTCTAAACTTATTCTAAGATGATCACTCTAAAATGTGCATCTCATTGTGTCCTTCCCCTACAGGAACTTACTCAAAAGCTCCTAAGGACGTGTGAATTTCCTTGGTGTGGTATTTTTACAAGACCCTTTGCTTGCAAGTGGCAGCAATCCAAAGAAAACTGGAGGAACCAAAAGGGAAAAGCAAGCAAACAAACAAAAAACAAAGGAATGTCCAGGTTCCTGTAGGGGTGGATACCACAGAAGTTCATAAAAATCCAAAAGAAGACGGGGCACCTGGGTGGCTCAATGGGTTAAGCCTCTGCCTTCGGCTCAGGTCATGATCCCAGGGTCCTGGGATCGAGTCCCACATCGGGCTTTCTGCTCTGCAGGTAGCCTGCTTCCTCCTCTCTCTCTGCCTGCCTCTCTGCCTACTTGTGATCTCTGTCAGATAAATAAAGAAAAAATCTTTTTAAAAAATCAAAAGAAGAGCTACAGAACTAAAATTTCAGAATCAAGAACTAGGGACTGGAAACCGGCAAAACACTTTTCTCTTTGTCCATGTCTCATGTTTACTTGTCTCCATATGGCTGCTTTCTTCTCTGGTCAGACTCTTCAAGTGTCCAGGAAGATGGCCATTGCCAGCTCCTGAATCCCATCCAGCAAGGCCAGTCACTCGCCTAAAGAGAGAACCTTGTCTTCCTGTCATTTACATATCAATCCCAGGGAGACTCTGATTCGTCCTATTGGTGTCAGGTGGACCAATCACTATATGGGTTTATATGTGTGCCCATCCTCCCCCAGACTGCATAAAGCACCGGTGAAATTTTTTTTAAATTAACATATAATGTATTATTTGCCCCAAGGGTGCAGGTCTGTGATTCATCTGTGTTAAACATTTCACAGAACTCACCATATCACATACCCTCCCCAATGTTCATAACCCAGCCACCCTCTCCATACCCCCTCCATCCCCGCAAACCTCAGTTTGTTTTGTGAGATTAAGTCTGTTATGGTTTGTCTCTCTCCCCATCCCATCTTGTTTCATTTTTTCCCTCCCTACCTCCCATGACCCCCTACCCTGCCTTTCAAATTCCTCATATCAGAGAGATCATATGATAATTGCCTTTCTCTGATTGACTTACTTCACTTAGCATAATACCCTCTAGTTCCATCCAAGTCATTTCAAATGGCAAGATTTCATTTTTGATGGCTGCATAGTATTCCTGTGCGTGTGTGTGTGTGTGTGTGTGTGTGTGTGTGTGTGTGTTTATTACATCTTCTTTATCCATTCCTCTGTTGATGAACATCTAGGTTCTTTCCATAGTTTGGCTATTGTGGACATTGCTGCTGTAAACATTCAGGTTCACAGGCCCCTTTGGATCACTACATTTGTATCTTTAGGTAAATACCCAGTAGTGGGATTGCTGGGTCCTAGGGTAACTCTATTTTCCTCTTTGAGGAACCTTCATACTGTGAAGCACAGGGGAAATTATCCAGAGTGAACGGCTTTGTGTACCCAGAAAGAGGAAGATGAGGAAGTACAGCGGTCAGGCACAACACATAGCCCACAGTTTCCACCATTTACATGATCTCTTCGATTCCACTTTTCCCTGCTCCTTCCGCAGGTTCTGTGCTTGAACCACAGTGAGCCCCTGTGAATTCGTGGATGGCTTTGGCTTTCTCTTACCTGCATCTGGCCACACCTGCTGCTCTCTGTGCCTAAAACCCTATTTTCTGGCTTGTTATACAAAGATAATACTTCCAGATATTCTTCACACATCATACACCTCATACATCACCTCCTCCAGGAAGTCGTTGTTTGGACTTAGGGGTTTTATTGTCATTTAGGGATAGTAAGGCCAACAGACCAGGAGACCACTGCCATTGAAAAGACAATTGGTTACTCACAGATCCCAGAAGGAGGGGGCTGGCGCAGCCACCAGGGAGGGGTGGGGGAGGACAAAGGGGAGCACCGGGTTCCGTCAGGATGGGACTGAGGATAAGAGCCTTTATTGTGGTTTCTGTAGGAAGGAATGGGGGAAGTAGGGATGGTAAGTTGTGACTGGCTGATTTGGACACTTTCAGCAGGAGCTGGGGTATAACGGCTGTCCCTGGTTGTCTGGTACTTGGCCCTGGTGTGATTCAGACCCTGAGTAACAGTTCCACAGAGAAGGTGGTCAGGAATTCAGACTCTAGATTCATTGCTTTGCATTTAAAAACCTCACTCCCAGCTGAGGGGTAACTCTCTCTAGGAGCTGACCAACCCTGGAGGGGCAGTCCTTCCAGCTTCAGCAAGCACTCATGATGGTCAAAGTATCAAAATATAGAAAATAAAGGACGGTTACTCATCTTCCCTGATTTTTTTCTTTTTAAACTTATTTTATTTAAATTCATTTAGTTAATGTAAAGTGTATCAATAGTTTCTAATGCGGAGTTCAATTATTCTTCCCTGATATTTTTTTCACCCTCTTCCCCTAAATCAGGTTTCTGTGATTCTTCCTTCTGATCCCATAATAACCAGTGCATATTTCTGTCCTTGCAAGGTGACAGCGCCAACAATGGCATCCCAAGTGACAGCATAGCAATGTTCAACCTTCAGATTCCTTTGAGGGAAGAGGGTGAGAACTTGAAGCCATTTTAATTTCGATGTAATGGATGTGTGACCTCATTTGATGTGGGTAGCCTGTAAGACTGCACTTCTAGTCTTTACTCACGTGTCTTAAAAATGTTTTTATTCATATTTTTTTATTAAAATGATGACAACAAAACTCGAGGTGTGCTATATATCCTGAATTTCCACCATCACATTCACTTATAGAGCCATTGTTCATTCATCCTCATACTGATTATTGAATACGTTTTTTTCTCTGCATTATTGTGCCTATCTTCGACCTTCCAAATACACAATTAACCAGGAAAATTTAAACTCTGACTGCTCTTTTAAGAAATTGAGGCTTGTAAATATCCGTGCATAGAAAATCAAAACAATATGCCTGATTACACAAGGACCCCTCCCACTGATGAATGTATGGTGCCTTATTATCTTTGTATGGTGCCTGGGTGTGGATTAGGAAAAGAAGCACCATCCTTTGCACGGTTGCAGCTGTGTGCTGTGGAGACTGCTTGGGGAGCAAAGCACAGGTTGGTTTTTAGCCCAAAGTGTCTCCTTCTGGTAACCCTTAAAAGGTCAGGCGAAGATGCTGAATGTGCACTATTTTGCCCCAATGGGTGTAGCTTGATTCATGTTCCTCCCTGGGGTTTCCTCCAGGACCTGATAGTGTTATACAATAGCAAGTGAGGGACTAACCCATCACTGTGTAAATTTCTGCTGCCATAATAAAATGTGCATGTTTCTGTTTGGGAATCTGAATACGTATTTGACCTTCTTAGTGATTCAACTTAGAAACAAAGACTTTTTTCATCTTTTCTTCAAGACTTTGGGTTAAATTAAGAGGTGCTCTGAGATTTTAAGGCAAATTGTCACGAGTCATCCTTTATCTACAGTTACTTATCTCTGTAATCAGATTTTTCTCAAGACACAAAATACACGTACACACAAAATAAAACACAGATACAGTTTAGATGCCGACTCAAATTGTCAGCCAGGGCTGTTGAGTCCACATTTTTTAATCATCCCAGGTGATTGATTATATTAAGTGAAATTAGCAGTTACAAAATAAGTCTACAGTAATACAATGTACTTTTATCATTTTTTTTACATTAATGGTTTTTGGTTAATTATTCCTGTTTCTTAAAAAATAATTTAAAAAAATATAGCTCTTCTGTAGTCCGAATGTTTGTGTCCCCTCTCAAAAGTCATATGTTGGAGGGACGCCTGGGTGGCTCAGTGGGCTAAGACTCTGCCTTTGGCTCAGGTCATGATCCCAGGGTCCTGGGATCGAGCCCTGCATCGAGCTTTTTGCTCAGCAGGGAGCCCGCTTCCCTCCCTCTCTCTGCCTGCCTCTCTCCCTACTTGTGATCTCTATCTGTCAAATAAATAAATAAAATCTTAAAAAAAAAAAAGTCATATGTTGGAACCCTAATCCAAGTGCCAAGTGTAATGACATTTACAGATAAAGCCTTTAAGAGATTATTAGGTCATGGTGGTGGGGCCATAACAATGGGATTAGTGCCCTTATGAGAAGAGACGGGAGAGAGCCAATGATATGATATATTACATATAATATATGAAATATTATTATAATGCTATATTATTATATCAATAAATGAAATGCAATAAATAAATAAATAAATAAATAAAATTGCAATGCAATAAATAAATAAATTACAATGGAAGATTATTCAGCTTAACAAAGGAAGGAGTGTGGGTGATGTCCCTGGTGGGCCATGCTGGCTCTTGGCTGGGACCTAAGCCAGGCCCGGACTGAAAACCTGCATCGTCCCACCAACTTGGGGTTTCCTGCTATCTGCCCCCCAAAGGACAATGTCCAGTGTCAGAGCATAGGGACAGAAATAGCCTCAGTTAGTTCCTACACGAAGAGTAGCTTTGGAAACTTCTGAAAACCCAACTCATCATCCATCTGGCTATCAAGGGACATCTACAACATTAATCCCATGACCCATGTTTTACTTTGTAGAATTCAAAACATTCAACAAGCTTGTGAGTGGTCTATTTATTTGCAAGCTTAGGTTGCTGCTTCTTGCCTTTAAAAGCCAAGCACTGTAGTTGCTCCCGTAGATCGGTACAGTCTTTTACAGTTTTCAAAGCACTTATGAGTTCTTCCCCTATTCTTTACTTCTGAAAAGCAAAATGTGTATCAGCCAATGATGTAATTAGTTTGAACAGAAAAGAACTTTATTGAACATTATCAAGGGCCTTGAAGAATGCCCGGAGGGCCAATGCCAGGTTCTGGGGCTGTACCACCACAGGACTGCCCAGGGGAGATAGTGCAGTGATACCCCAACAGTTGACCCTGGATGGAACCGTGGGCATGGCTGCTCAGAGAACTCCAGTCTTTTGCATCCATCCTTAGAAACAGATCCTACCTACTTGGTGCTTGCTTCTTCTTCTCCCATCAGAGCCTCATGTGGGTGCATCTGATGGGCAGACCTTGTATCATTTGCAAAGTAATTTCTGGCTTCTCTTGGGGTAGAAAGTCAACATGGGAAAATTCCTCAGAGGTAGGAAGAGTGTCCAAAGGATGCTGGCTGTTTCAAATTACAACAAACAGGACAAACGATACCACTGACCATCAGAAGTGGGGTTTTAATGTCTTGAAACAGTTATTATTGGGTTTTAATGTTACTGGGAATCATTTACTGTAGGTTCACAAGATATCTGATAAGAGAGCACCTTTTAGATTTCTCTAACCAATAATATCTGCATTCTGATCCTGCAGAAAAAAGTTCTCTGAAAGTGCTGACCAGTTTTGATTGCAATACGATTTCTCAGCTGATTCTTTTCATATCCTACTTGAAGCAGAGCTCAAAAAGCTCTGTACTCAGTGGGTGGTTGTATAATTGTTTTAATTCATTTGTTAAACATAATTATCTTTCCTCACTTCTGTCCTATTCCTTTGATATATGCTCAGCAACTTGGTCCCTAATGGATGTGATTAGAGCTTCCCACGGTGTGCATCATGTGAGGGAAGGGGTGTTACATCGTTAAGGTGGGGACACATCTTCATTTCATGTTTCAGGGACTTAAGCTGTTTCTTTTGACACCTGGGGGCTAAGTTAATGAGAGAGTTCTTTGATAGCTTTATGTGAGCTAATTCTGCTTGTCACATGCTATAGGGGACCTGGAGAAGAGGGAGGAAGTCAGAGAGCAGACGATAGGTGGGGTGCCTTTGTTCAGTGACCATCCCCTCATGTCAACCACCAACCCAATCATTAACTCTGGGCGTTTAAACACAGACATCCTGAGACAGATCAAAGACAGGTTCTTGGCAACAGGTCAGAACATATTCTTGGGAAAAAGAGTTATGCTAGTGGACCCTTGTGAATCTGAGGTGTCTTCCTCCTAGAGACCTGGGTGTTTTGTAGACAACCTCTCATCCACCTTTTTGCAATGTCCCCGCAAGGCACTTATTCCCAAGTCTGGGAAAACTGAAGAATATTAGACTCTGTGCTCTTAGAGATCAGGGAAGGTGTCAATGAATCATCCTTCTGGGTTCTAACCTAGACTGACAACAGATAAGAACCGAGTTCAATCAAATGTGATAGGTATTGAGGGCTAGGTGAGTCAGCATGGCTTAGATTCAAGACCAAAAGAGTCTTGAATCTTCCTGTGCCCTGAATTGAAAAATGGTGCTCAGGGAATAGTGTACCTGGCCCGATCCAGCCATGCTTACCCCAAGAATATGAAGATTTCCGCCTGCATTTTCTTTTGAAAGTTTTATGGTTTTAGCCTTTACATTTAAGTCTACAATCTATTTCCAGTTAATTTTTGGATATAATGTGAGGCAAGAGTGATGATTTGTTTTCCCATACATACATGCAATGATAGAAATGCTTTCCAGCCTGCCGCCAAAAAGAATGGGCCTGGGTCTTTCCTACTGTTTCCTGGCAATGGTCCAGCACAGCTTTCCTTCAGAGCAGTCAAATAACTGAAAGAAAATCCTCAAATTTAACAATCTTGTCTACTGGGTTTCAATGGAAGTTCATGCATTTTATCCACTCCCCCTTTTCAACCTGCTTTCTATAGAGAACATCAATTCACCTGTTGGAATTAAACCTGAAAAAAAAAAAAGGGGGGCAACAAATTAAGCCACTTACAAGAGTGTCACGAAGTACTGACCTTTTATTCTTAACACAGTGACTGGACAGAACCCCTATTTTTGCGAGTAAAAAAGAGCAGGCACCCCTTCCCCATCCTATGCGATGGTGCACTTCAAAGCCTTGTCTAAGCAAATCTTAGAATGTTGAAGTTGTAGGGAACAGAATGTTCATCAGTTTGATGAACGTTGGAAACAGTGGTCTTTGCAGCTTCGGTTTATAACAGTGAGCTTGTGCATTCTTGGATAGCTGTCCATTACTGATGTGTGCCGGATTAGTTTTACAGTTTCACCTGAGGAAGGAAGACTTTATGTTTTATGAAGAGTCCAGAAATTCTGCTTTTAAGGCTAAATGCATACAGCCACATTTATTACACAGAAAGTGCAGCAAGTCTACAAGACCAGAAGCATAAGTACTGATGAATGGATGGAAGCAGTAGCTAGGACTATAGACAATCCTATAGCAAGAGAAGACTGTGATGCTTCCGGATGGTCCAGGAAATCTTCTGGAGGCTTCAGTACCTGGTGTGATCATTTAGTCGTGAAAAGGGCACATCAGAAGGGGTGGTGTGGTGAGCAAGGGCACAGGACAGGAGCCGAGCACATCTGGCAGGTGGCAAGTGGACTGTCACGGTGGGGCCGTGAGAGACTGGGGTCAAGGCAAGCTGCCAGGAGCCAGGAAGCCTCCTGAAAGCCCGAATATCCCAGGATAGCATATTCTCAAATCATGATGATAAGGCTTACGACGATTTAAATGCTGTTAAATGGGAATTTTGCCTTTCAAACCATGCTATACCTTTGATTGTAAGATGTATCCCAATTTCAAAGATGTTAGATTGTGTGGGGGGAAAAGCACAAGTCAGTGTGCTAGCCAGCCTCGGGGAGGACCACGAAGATTTCCACATCCCAGTATCTGCATGTGTGTTGTACCCTCCCACATCTGGTGTGACTAACAGGATATAGCAGAATTGGGGGTAAATCAGTTACAGAATTAGGTTATGAAAGACACTGAGGCTTCTGTTTTGTTCTCTCTCTCTTTTCCTCTCTTTCTTTTCTCTCTCTCTCTCTCTCCTTTCTTCTTCTATTCCCCCTTTCCTTCCCTCTCACTCCCTCCCTTTCTCTCTCTTTCTCATTTATCATTAGCTCTTGTGGAAATGCAGGTATCCCTGTAGATACCCGGGTGGCAAGGAACTGAAGCCCTCCACACCTGCCACCTGCACAGATTTGAGGTCTGTCTATCATCACATGTCCTTCAAACAGCTGCAGCCGGCTATTTGATGGCAATCTCATGAGATACCTCAAGGCAGAAACACACAGCTCGACAGCTTCCAGGTGCCTGACCTTCATAAACGGTGTGAGATCATAAGTACTTAAATATATAGGTTGGGCTGCTAAGTTTGGGGGTAATTCATTGCAAAGCAATAGAGGAACGATTCTATACAAAGACTCAAAATATGCCTTATTCCGTATGTGTACTCAGCGTCAGTCTGAGGCTGCTTAGAACATGCAGTGCCTCAGAGCAGGGGGAGACATTAAAGAGAGGTAACAAAAAATGGGGAAAGGGAATGTAGACATACAAAGAAGAACCATTTTGCTTTTCTAGGTCCTTCTTTTTAAAGAGTAGTAAATATACTTTCCTAGAAAGAAATAAACACAGAAGGAAAGAGTAGGATGAAAGTTACCTTTATCAGCCTATAAACAGATACTCAAACCAAAAACACTGGAAACTGCAAAAAGATGCCAACTGTTTTTAAAGAAATGGCACACGACGTTAGGTATGAATAACTTTCATGCAAATTGAAGAGGTAGACGTGGTCGAATTGTTCAGGAGGCACCAAAAGAATGTGAATAACATTCTATTGAAAGGAAGGAAGACTGAGATTCTGAAAAAATATTTTATTAGGTAAAAGAATGAATAAATAAATGTATATATATATGTATATATATACATATATATATAAGTTTTCTAGGGTTGCTATTTCAAGATACCAGAAGCCTGGAGGCTGAAACCACAGAAGTGGACAGTGTCACATTTCTAGAGGCTACAGTGTTGGTAGAACATGCTCCTTTTGTAGGTATTGTGGATGGATCTACTCCAGGCCCCTTTTCCAGCTTGAAGCGTTGCTCTGGCTTTGGACTTCTTCACCGGGCCTTCTCCCTCAGTGCATATCTGTGTATCCGCACTCTCCCTTCTTAGAAGTGCACAAGTCCTCCCGAATTGGAGGCCCAGTCTACAAAAATATGACCACATCCTAGCTAGTGACATCTCCAGGGACCCTATTTCCAAATAAGGTCATGCTCCCAGGTGCTGGGGTTTAGGACTGGGATACTTCATATGCATAAACACATACACACACACACACACACACACACACACACGTGTGTGTGTATATGTATTCCTATATATATCTATGTGTATAGATAGAAAGGGAGGAAGGAATAGATGGGAAAAAGAAAATACGCCTAGCGAGTTAGTAGACTTCATCTTTAACTTTTCAACAATGACCTTCAGAATGAACGACTGAAATTCTATTGAAAGAAAAGACCTGGATAGGTCAGTGAAAAATAAACTCTACATAGGGGGATGCAGAGGCTAGTATAGATTTTGTGGAAAGAGAAAGGATGAAAAGGGCTAGTCCGTATGTACCCAAAGGAATCCTCAAAGGCTGCTTTTCCGAGGTCTTGAGAAGAGACAATGGAAAGACACCCGATCCGTGAACAGAGAAAGAAACCATTGCAGAACAACAAGGGATCCTTTTAGAAAGACATGGCTATCCTCAAGGTGTCTGCATGCGATGAGAAAACTCCCTGAGATCCACCACATTCAAGCCCATCCAACAAGGCTCCAGACACTTTGGAAAGCTTGTCTTTCTTTCATGGAGAGAGAATGAGTGAGAGAGAGCATGAGAGAGGAGATGGTCAGTGGGAGAAGCCGACTCCCCAAGGATCTGGGAGCGGGAGGTGGTAGGAGATCCTGCCTGCCCGGGGTCATGACCTGATCCCAAGGCAGTCGATGAACTAACCGAGCCACGCAGGCGCCCGTCTCCAGAAATGGGTCAACAACAGCTGAGGAGCACCTGGGCGGCACCTTCAGTGAAGTGCCCAACTCTGGGTTCTGGCTCAGGGGTTGATCTCAGGCTCTTGAGATTGAGCCCTGAGGCTAGCTCTCGGTTCAGGTCAGAGTCCACTAGGTCTCTCTTCGGGTCCTGCCCTTCCCCCCTTCCCCATGAAGAGTGCTCTTGCCCTGAAACCAACTAGGAAAAGCATTCACAGAAATAAACAATGTTTGAGAGGGGGTGTAATGCCAACTGAATATTACCCCCATTTAAAAGACCACCAGAGACGTGAGTCAAAGCCAAGCAACAAGTGTCGTTTATTGCAGGTTCGAACCTGACCTCTGCGCTGCTCCTTGCCAATAACGCCGAGAGGTCCGGAGCTGGGTCGGTGCAGAATTTTTATAGACAGATACAAACAAGTTTCGGGTGGGGCTGAGCTGATTGATTGATAGTTTGAACAGGCATACTTGGCGTCAGTGGATTGGGTCAGGGGACCCGCACGCGAAAGCAGACAAAGCAATCTTACAGAAGCAGAACCGGCCGGTTAGCCCACGCATGCGGAAAAAAAAGCACTATCAGGATATTGAAGGCCTGGTTACTATCAAGCCAAGGCCACTTTCTCTCTAATGAGGCACTAACATAAAGACAATTGGGAGTCTCCTGGTGAAATGTTACATTCCGGCTATCAAAGGTAAGGTAACTTCTTTGTTGTAAATTTCAAGGACATTTGCAAACCTAGGGAGACTCCTACCCTGCAGGACTGTGATTTCTGCAAGTTAACTATTTATCATTTTATGGCAGTCAGGGGTGCCTGAGGAATGCTACACATATGGAGGGGAGCGGGTGAAGGGGGGGTGCAAGGCGCCAGCTTTTGCTTTGTCCTCAGCCAGCCTCCTGCTCCTTCATTCCCCCCTGAACAATTTTGACCCTTAAATCTTTAAGGGGGTTGAAGGTGGAAGGTCTCATCTTCTGTAACTTCTTCGTGCTGAATGGGGGCGTAGAGCTGTCCCTACCTACTGGGGTCAATATTGATCAGGGTAGGAATGTATAAGGGAGTTACGAAAGGTGGAGGCAGCTGAATCCAGCGCTGACAGTGAAGAGGCGTCCTCGCGTGCAATAAGGATCGTCTGTCGTGGTGTAGTCATTGCAGCAATGGAGTCTCGGCACCAAGTAGAGAAAGATGGAACAAAGCAACATATTAAGGTTAATAAGGCGATAAGAATAAGAAGCCCGAAAAGGAGATTTGGCCATAGCCCTCCTCCAAGCCAGGAACTTAACCAATCACTAAAAGAGAGAGAGGGACCTTGTAGAGCCTTAATCTGGGCATTCATATCCTTAATTAGTCCTGTGATACTTTTGTGATAGTCTGGGATGTACAAACAACATTCTGTCTTGATAATTGCACATGTGCCACCCTGGGCTGCTTTCAGGACATCTAAGGCCATCCTATTTTGTAGGACTGCCTTGCGTATCTGTGACAATTCGGTATTAAGTAGGGAGATGCCATTTAGTGAATCATTGAGTGCCTTTGTAGTATATTTATTAAAGGCTTCTACATGACACATGACATCCTCTAGTCCCGCAGATGGAACAAAAATGGATGCTAAGTGATCATACCATTTAAAAACAGATCGCGTCCATCTTTATTTCAAGTTGGGGAGATTAGCTGGGGTTGTAATGGTTTTAGTAATGCACCCATGAATTCAGGGAAATCCTAAAGTACAGCGACCTATCTACCCTGGAGGAAGCCAGGGCCACAAGTTGGTTCCACATATCCAGTGGGTTCCGTTTGGAGCTGGCCATCTGATGCCAGGTCGCCTTGCCCAGTCAGTAGCAAACCAGTCAGTAGCCTGAAGTACTATTATTTGGGGACACATTTCTAGTGAGCCATCCTAGACATCGTGTGTTATTTGCCCAATACCACTCGTATGATTCCTTTGTTCCCAGCATAAAACTGCCTTCTGACTGAGCTGTCCAATCGTGGGTGTAAGCCACAGATATGTATCTCAGATGCCATCCTTAGTATATGCCATCCTTAGTATATGCCATCCTTAGTATAGCGATAAGGAGGGTTTTGAAACTTAGGCCCATATTTGATTGGGGATTTATGGCTTGATAGCAATCCCCTTTCTTCCAAATAGCTCCATGGGCATGTAGCATATTTGGAATCAGTATAAATGTTAATTCTTAGGCTTTGGCAATTGCAAAGTGCAAGTGAGCACTATGGCACACCTAGCTTTTCTTATTCTTTCTATGAAAACTACTGTCATCAGAAAACCAACTGTCATTCGTATTTTTAACAGGGGCATCTTAAATCTGGACAAATAGAGTAAGTAAGATCAATAACCTCTGAACATTTTTGCTCTATAGAGAAAGAAGTACAATGGTCAAGTTCAGGCATACAGGTAACTAGGTTTAAAGTTTGACAAATTTTAAGTATTATTTCTGGCATATCTATAAGCATAGTCCAATATTTAATTAGATGGCCTCTATAATCCATTGGTGGCCTTTGGCTTCTAAGACAAATCTGGACCTGATGTGAAGTTATTACAGTCAGGGACTGTTCCATAGTGAGCTTTGAGGTGCCTTTTATGAGGGCTGTTCTATGCTTAGCTAAAGCATCTGTTTGCAATCGCACCTCAACAGAGGTGGCCTCTAGGATAAATATGACTAAGGGATGAAACCAATAAGAAGACCTTTGAGTGGTCCAGCCTTAACAATATCCTGATTACAGAGGATCACTGGCAAGTGAGAATACTTGTCAAGAGATAAGGGGAGTCCCCCATGCATCATACAATCCACTCATAAACAAAGTGGGGTCATCCATTGTCTCCACAAGTCCATAATTAATCCTATGGAGTGCAATAGGCTGGCTTTTAGGCAATTTCATTATCCCAGCCACACATAAGGTGTTAGTTAAGTTATACAATTGTAAGGGAATCAATCCCATTTTCCAGTTGTTTAATCATGTGTGAGGGGGTTCTACTAATATCCCCACAAAATAAAAAAGCAAGAAGATCATCTAAATGAGCTAATGTGTAACTTCTCTGAAATTTACCGCAAATTGTTTAGCTTAGGTAAACAAACATTTAAAGACAATCAAATCTAGAATTTAACATCCATAAAGATGTGTTACTAAAACAATTTTTCTCTCTAAAATAACCCTCATTTACAGAGATAGCCAAATCAGGACTAATACACTTGTGAAACATGTCCAGTTTTAACAAACTTGGCCCATTATTTACATAAGCTCCGCAAGAACAGTTGAGTGTGATCATATAGATCTTTTAGAATCTGCTTTGCTGGAACTTCTTATAAGGAATCTCTGGGTTGAACTTTTAGTAGCCTCTCCGGGCCAGAAGCCAAGCCCTGTACTTGCCATCAGGCATGCCTGCAATACCTGTTGATTTGGGCGAGTTCCTCTTCTGAGTTTCCGCACCTACCAAAGAGTGACATTCTTTACTCACCTGGTGAGGCTGCTGGGAACTCTGTAAGCAAGGTATCAGGCCAACAGTCCCAAGGGGCTTTATGGCTCCAGGTTTCATAAAGTCAACGTTAGTTCCTTAAAGCTGTCTGGTCATATCTGAGTCTATGCATGTCTTTCTCAAATATGACATTCCAGTCAAAGCCTTGGTAAAATAACCAGTTCTCAATGGTGTCCTGTTAAAGGAGAGCAGATTCTTATTGAACTTATGCAAATGACTGATTGCCATGGAAGAAAGAATACTTACTGAGACCTTTTGGTTTCAGAGGGTTCATATAGAGAGAAAATTTGAATGCCTTGAGCACTTTTACAACTCTATAAGTTACAGATAACTTAAGAAAAAGTATCCCTAGTCTGGAAGAGCAAACATTAGAGAGAACCAGCAATGTTTAAAGTAAGACAAAACATTAAGAGACACAACATTATAATCTTTTAGTTCATTTAGTCCCATGTTACTAAATCTGGTGAATGCGGCTTTAGTTAGTTTTGGAAATTCTTACCCATTTCAGTTTTAGGATTTTCAAGTATATCAAATATCTGTATTTGTCCTGAAAGTCCTTTATAGGAATCTCCTTGAAGATAAAACTCATTTTACAAGAGAATTAAAACAATTATAAATGACAAAAACTCAGAATGGATATGGTTAGATCTAAAGAGACACGGGAGTTTACAATTTAGCTGCAAGTAAATCAGGTTATTTCTGTGATACATAACATTTCCATAATTACAATATCAAGCGATGATCTCTCTAAACATTAAAACTTTAGGAAGTGCATAGAATCTCTAGAATAGTTATAGTATTTTCCCAAATGTAATCCAAGGTTTATCATTGGTTCAGTAGTATTTCACGAGAAACTTCACATACCAAGGAAAAGCCCGAGTTAAAGAGATTTACAATTTAAATCTTGTCAACATTTGCTAAAATCTTAGAAAGTTTTGAAGCAAATGCCTAAATATAATTAGGGATGTTAAACACCTGATAAAACAAAACATAGAAACTGGTTTTTCTGGGCAGGCAAAGAGAAAATCACTTACATTCTCGTAACAGGAGATCAATTAATCTAATAAAACTTTATCCTTTGAACAGAGAATTTCAGTCTTGTACTAATGTAATGTACCTTTAAAACCCATTCATTTAGGACAAAATTACCTTCCCTTACCTTCAACAAAATGTATTCCCATTCCTTAAATCTTTCTTACATATCTGCTACTTTCTTACATACAGAGTTTCCCTTATTTCCATCAGTCTTAGTTACACTAAGCAGAACTTTGTATTCTTAGAAACACCTTTAGTTATTAACCAATTGTGAACTGTTACACAACAGAATTCTTCAGGTGGCAAATTTATGAATCAGTTAAGTGGCAAACAAGTTTACCAACAGATTTAAATACTCTTAGTTTCTTTGCAGTAAGAAGTCAAAAGCACAAACCTACATCCAATAATTAACGACTTAGCATTTTATCCTGTTTGGTAAAGACCTAGATGTCCACAATTTAATTCCATTTGTCATCCAAGCAAAACTTTAAAACTTTCAGATTACCAAAGACTTTGAAAGCTACTTCAGCAATTACCCATTAGAACTTTGAGACAGACAATTAACCTTCAGTTTAGTTATTTCTTTGCTAACAAATTTTAATAAATAACATGAGCTTATTTGACCTTCAGTAAACCTCGAAGTTTCACATTTACTGCTGATAACTTAAAAGACAGGTCTTATCTTAATTAAACCAACAAACTTAACTTAGTTCCAACACTGATTTACTTTCCACCTGGGCCCACTCCACTTTGAATGTTTACCTGAGACATGCGTGGGAAGATCTGGAGTGGGGCGTGTTAGGTCCAGGGGGTGCTCTTCTTGCTCCTTGACAGTGAAGAGAGAAGGAGCTGTGGTGCATGATCTAGAGGCCAGTCATGCAGGCTGCACACACGTTGGTACAGAAACACGTAAGGGGGAAACAGAAGAAACAAAGCGCTGCCAGGAGGCAGAGAAAAGATTCCCGGTTTTAGAGCTCATAAGGCCCAACAGAGGAGAAGACACCATGCTTTCCCATCAGCCAGGGGGGAGGGGTTAGGCAGTCCAAGTCAGGCCAGAGAACACAGGGAAACTTCCCCGAAACAAAGAGAGTTTCGGCAGCTGCTTGGGAATATTCCTTATAGTCTCTGTCTCGAGTTAGACCAACCCCAGTTGGCTCCAGTTATAGCCATTAACATGGGAAGTGAGTGAGGGAGAAGCCCCCACATCTATTAGGAGTAACAGAGAGAAATAAATCCAGAGTCCCCTTTGCTAGGGATGGCCCAGCAACCTGGGTTTACTAGAAGAAGGCTTATTTACATAATTATCATCCAATATGTCAGGAGGAAACTTACTAGCTGACTCATTGAATCTGGTTTTAGCTCTTAATACCTATCTCTTATATTCCCTCCCGATATGTACGATGTTGCAGACAAGGGGAGAGGGATCTTTCAGGTGCTGTCCTGCTCGCGTCCCTCGCGGGAACTTAGGAGCGTCTTAGCTAAAGTCTATCTGTATAAACCCCGGACCAGGCTACTCCATGGAGTAGATGACCGTTATGCTGTATGACGCTCCACGAGACTCAGGGTGCTGTCCACTCAGACTCCGAAGCCGAAGGCGGTGGAGCCACACAAACACATTCATACAGTCAGGCATTCCTCAGATTCAAATGGGTTAGACACCCTCCCGTTAAACAGAATGTAACCTTCATGACCAGTACAAGGAACATATATCCACATTTAAAGACATAACATGGAGACATACATGAAGACATACATTGTTGGCCTCCGAGGTGGGGCTCGAACCCACGATCTCTGCGAGGCCCTCCTGGCCCCCGAGGTGGGACTCGAACCCACGATCTCTGAGAAGCCGTCTCGGCCCCTGAGGTGGGACTTGAACCCACGATCTCTGAGAAGCCATTCCCGCCGGGGACGAGGGACGCCTCCCCATTGGCCCACTGGCAACCCTATAGCGCATCCGCCAGGGTGTATTTGCCAGCCACCGTCCTGGGACTCTAACCCAGGTCCTGGGACTCTAACCCAGGAAAAATCACAGAAAGGACAAGACACACAAGACATACATAAGAACAAAGCATACGAAAAACATAGAGACAAAAGACAAAGCCCGCTTTCTTACCGATCGGTTGCAGTGACCCATTGACCAGTTGTCTGGTGGGCTTGAAGGGGAGATCTCGGTGGGACCTCCAAATGTATTGCCAACTGAATATTACCCCCACCTTAAAAGACCACCAGAGACATGAGTCAAAGCCAAGCAGCAAGGTTCGTTTATTGCAGGTTCGAACATGGACTTCTGCGCCGCTCGTTGCCGATAACGCCGAGAGGTCCAGAGCTGGGTCACTGCAGGATTTTTATAGACAGATACAAACAAGTTTCGGGTGGGGCTGAGCTGATTGATTGATAGTTTGAACAGCCATACTTGGCGTCCGTGGATTGGGTCAGGGGACACGCGTGCGAAAGCAGACAAAGCAATCTTACAGAAGCAGAACTGGCCGGTTAGCCCACGCATGCGAAAAAAAAGCACTATCAGGATATTGAAGGCCTGGTTACTATCAAGCCAAGGCCACTTTCCCTCTAATGAGGCACTAACATAAAGACAATTGGGAGTCTCCTGGTGAAATGTTACATTCCAGCTATCAAAGGTAAGGTAACTTCTTTGTTGTAAATCTCAAGGACATTTGCAAACCAAGGAAGATTCCTACCCTGCAGGACTGTGATTTTTGCAAGTTAACTATTTATCATTTTATGGCAGTCAGGGGTGCCTGAGGAATGCTACACATATGGAGGGGAGCGGGTGAAGGGGGCGGTGCAAGGCGCCAGCTTTTGCTTTGTACTCAGCCAGTCTCCTGCTCCTTCACTTCACATCAGCACCTACTGCTCTCCTCTCCTGGTGGTCTCTCGGGAAGGGGTCTTCTCTAGGTCTTCTAGCAGGAGATGGGCACTTCCCCTCTACCCCTGTTGCCGGACCAACCTTAACTATCCTGCAGGGTCAGGTCGGACTGGCCTTCTTTTATCTGTTGTTCTCTTCTGAATGGTTAGTTTTTCATAGATACCATGCTTTGCTTTTGTCAGGATTTACCCTGGACTATCAAAACCCTTTTCTTGTGCCAGTGAAGCCTAAGAAACACCCTGATGAGAGAACCAGGAACTCGAACAGATCATATTTATCCTGAATGTTCCATCCAAAATGAAAAATACATTTCTGAGGAGCCTCAGGATCTCTGAGAAGGGAAGTTTCACCAACTCTGTCATGTAGGGGCATCAATTCCGATTCTGTGTCAATTTTCCGACTTTCCCAGCTAATACTTCTCTACCTCAGAAAGCCCACTCTCAACCGTTTCCTCTCTCAAAGGCAGTTGCTCTTAGAGTCTGCACATGGCACTTGGGGCCTGCTGGTCGTTGGCTACTGCCCTCTGTACCTTGGGTCTAACAGCTGCGGGGCATCAAGATGAGAACGTCTCTTGTTCTAAGACTTAATATAGTTTGGGGCACTTGGTAAGCAATAATCACTTTTTTTGTTGATCCAAGTGTTCGACCTTTCTTAATTATTCTAGTACCACAGTTTACTTGTTCTAAGAGTAGTCCTCCCCCAGCAATTTTAATATCTCTTAACGTGGCACTCACCTTGCACTTGATGACATATCCTAGTTTAACTGACAGCATTTCTCTTTCTTAGTCGAGCATAAACTATAGTGCATGTTACCCTTGATGAAAGCTAGGATGCAATTAAATCCTCTATTATGGTTACGATTCTGATATTTGAAATCCTCTGGTAGCTCCCCGTGCCCCCACAGTGTAGTACCTCACCTCCTAGGCATAGTGTACAAACCATCTCACCCCCAGTGTTAACCCCGGGGCTCAGCCTCCATCCTCAGGTGATGCTGCCAGATCAGCTGTCGGTTGTCAGGAACTTGCTGTAGTTTCCTGAATGCACTGTGCTGCCTCCTGGCACTTTGAAACTTGACACACTCATCCTCATTCTTCGCTTTGCCCTTGTCTATCAGCTCCCCTGAAAATCTGTTCCTAAGTGGCTTTTCCCAGCTCCAACCTACCCTTGGCAGTCTTTTCTCTCCCTGTGGTAAAGCCTGTCACACTGCACCATGGACATGCCGGTTGTCCCCCTGAGAAGAGAAAAGGGACAGTGAGGGCCCCCCAGCATTTGCAGCTCTAGTGCAGAGCCCCATGCCTGGCTTGCAGGAAATGCCAAATCATGAAGACAAACGGAGATCATCCTCTGGCTAAAACCAGCTCCTCTTTGCCTACCGCAGGATCTGGATCAATAAAGAGCAGCCAGTTATTATTGCTGTTTTTCTAGGGATTTTTTCCCCATATATTTCCCAGGTCTTTACTCTTTTTATAGCACTTTAATTCAGGTTTCAACCACTTCCTAGTCAGATCAGGTGAAATCATTTTCCTTCCCATACCCTCGATGCATTTCACACCTAGTAATTCTTTTTTTAAAGATCTTATTTACCCATTTGACAGACAGATCACAAGTAGGTAGAGAGGCAGACAGACAGAGAGGGGGTAAGCAGGCTCGCCACTGAGCAGAGAGCCCAATGTGGGGATCCATCGCAGGACGCTGAAATCATGAACTGAGCCGAAGGCAGAAGCCTAAACCACTGAGCCACCCAGGAGCCCCATATCTGGTAATTTTTAATCAACGTGGATTTGCTGCATCAAATAGTTCCTCCTTCTTTAAATATAAATATATAAATATATTGATCAAATCACACGCATGTCTTAGGAGAATGTCATACCTTTAGTAGCAAACTTGAAATCTTGGCCATTGGTTTTGATTTTTGTTTTGGTTTGATTTGGTTCGGTTTTTGTAATTTTAAAAATCCTTCCAGCCCTTGGCTCTGTCTGACCTGATTGCTTTCAGCTGTTTCTGCCACAAATTTATCCCGGCAGCGAAAGCTCTCATTGTTTACAGTGGCGTCCCCTTCTGAACACTTTGTTAATAAAAAACTTTTTTTTCTTTTTTCTTTTTTTTTTTTTTTTTTTTTGGCTATGGTAAAGTGGAACAACAATGAGGTATTTCAAAGAGGTGAACCACAGATAAATTTCTCTAAGGGTGGGATGAGGGTTACTCAAAAGGAACTTGACAAGGCTTTTAAAGATATCGACAATCAGCAACATCTTCCTAGGAACAACGCAAAAGGCAAGGGAAGCAAAGGAAAAAATGAACTATTGGGATTTCATCAAGATCAAAAGCTTTTGCACAGCAAAGGAAACAGTTAACAAAATCAAAAGACAACTGACAGAATGGGAGAAGATATTTGCAAACGACATATCAGATAAAGGACTAGTGTCCAGAATCTATAAAGAACTTAGCAAACTCAACACCCAAAGAACAAATAATCCAATCAAGAAATGGGCAGAGGACATGAACAGACATTTCTGCAAAGAAGACATCCAGATGGCCAACAGACACATGAAAAAGTGCTCCATATCACTCGGCATCAGGGAAATACAAATCAAAACCACAATGAGATATCACCTCACACCAGTCAGAATGGCTAAAATCAACAAGTCAGGAAATGACAGATGCTGGCGAGGATGCGGAGAAAGGGGAACCCTCCGACACTGTTGGTGGGAATGCAAGCTGGTGCAACCACTCTGGAAAACAGCATGGAGGTTCCTCAAAATGTTGAAAATAGAACTGCCCTATGACCCAGCAATTGCACTATTGGGTATTTACCCTAAAGATACAAATGTAGTGATCCACAGGGGCACATGCACCCGAATGTTTATAGCAGCAATGTCTACAATAGCCAAACTATGGAAAGAACCTAGATGTCCGTCAACAGATGAATGGATCAAGAAGATGTGGTATATATACACAATGGAATACTATGCAGCCATCAAAAGAAATGAAATCTTGCCATTTGCGACAACATGGATGGAACTAGAGCGTATCATGCTTAGCGAAATAAGTCAAGCAGAGAAAGACAACTATCATATGATCTCCCTGATATGAGGAAGTGGTGATGCAACATGGGGGCTTAAGTGGGTACGAGAAGAATAAATGAAAGAAGATGGAATTGGGAGGGAGACAAACCATAAGTGACTCTTAATCTCACAAAACAAACTGAGGGTTGCTGGGGGGAGGGGGTTAGGGAGAAGGGGGTGGGATTATGGACATTGGGGAGGGTATGTGCTTTGGTGAGTGCTGTGAAGTGTGTAAACCTGGTGATTCACAGACCTGTACCCCTGGGGATAAAAATATATGTTTATAAAAAATAAAAAATTAAAAAAAATTAAAAAAATTAAAAATAAAAAAAATAATAAAAGCAACATACAATGAAAAAAAAAAAAGATATCGACAATCATTATAACATAACGTGACTGATTATTACCCTGCTCTTAACTGGGCAAACACTTGTTGGCTTCCAAGAAAGACTAACATTGTTGAGATGGTTCTTGCGGCCTTCTAGCACAGGGTCTCATGAGCCAGGGATTCTAGCCACTGGCTGTGCAAGGCATGAGTCCTGTTAGTGATTCTATTTTTTCCTCGCAGAATGGGCCTTTCTACATTCCAGGTCCTTTCTACCCCAATAAATAATGCGGTGATTCTCTCAGTGAGTTATACTTTTGGCTTAAATAGCCAACTGTCTCTTTAAAAGGACTTTTGTTTAAAGTCCTTTAAAAAAAAGTTCTTTCAAAAAAATCTTTTTTTAAATTTTTTTATTTTTTAATCCCATATGTTTACTCTGATCCTGGAACTTTGTCATTTTGACCTTCTCTGCTGATTAAAATATTCTTCATCATCAGCATCTACTGCTCTCCTCTCCTGGTGGTAATCTCCGAAAGGGGTCTTCTCTAGCTCTTCTAGCAGGAGATGGGTACTTCCCCTCTACCCCTGTTGCTGGACCAACCTTACCTGAAAGACCGTAGAGGACCCGCACCCAAGGACGCACTCAGAGACCTCTGGATGCAATAAGCAAGAGGATTTTATTCGGGCATGCTTGGACTCCCAGGGACACTTGACCATGAAATCCGTGAAGGATGGGTCAGTGTCTGAGAGCTCTGATCTGTTTCGGGAGTGACTTAATATAGAATTTTACAGTCCATTACATCAGAGCTCTCACTTTTCTAGCCAGTAATTTCAAAGCATTACAGTAAGGCCTACACACAGGTAGCCAATCCTTTAAAATCAACCATCCATTCTGGCCTGTCACCGTTCAGGTAGTGTACAGTAGAGGGTACGTGTTGAATTGCACGTTTCTAACCTTTATCTGTATACGTGCTGAACCGCACGTCTCCAGCTAGCGTACGTGCTGAACCGCTCGTCTCGGCCTTGGTATGGGAGACAACCCTTATCAATTTTATTTAGTAGTAGGGGAAATTCTTAACAGGGGAAGGGTATAACTTTATTTGATTACACAGCGAGCGAGGGTTTAAGCAATTTTTCATTTCTTAGCAAAGCATTAGAAGCATTATTATACAGAAACCAGAAACAACTGGGTTAAACACAGATTTTTGCTATTTGTTATCCTATTATGCTGCTTGCTGACTCCCTTATCTATGGTCAGCTGGCCACAGTTTCTTAGTTAGCATGAGCTGGTTATAAAAAGAATGTTAAAACTTATAGGCTATACTATAGTTCTGACCTGGGGTCCTTCATTCCCCCCTTTTTCTTTATCATGGATATAATCTTATATCCATCTGTTTTGTTCTTCAATTGAGTCCTTTTGGGACTCTACTTGTTTAAGTAGTTGGTATTGCTGAGTCAAGACCATTGTCTGAACAACAGACAGGCGATCTTTAATGAATTGTATTAACCTGTTTAAGACAAAGGACCAAAAGTTAGAATTAATAACAGAATGATGAGAGGGCCCGTTATAGATGACAACAAAGTAGTAAGCCAAGGTGATCTGTTGAACCAGTTTTCGAACCATCCCTGCTGGGACTGAAAATCCCTTTTTCTTTGAGCAAGTCTTTCTCTGAGTTTATCCATAGTTTTTCTGACTACTCCAGTTTGATCTGCATAAAAGCAACATTCTTCTTTTAAGGCAGTCAGGGGTGCCTGTGGAATGTCACACATATTACCAAGGGATGTGGGTGGAGAGGGGCTGCAAGGCATCAGCCCCTTTTCCATCTTCAGCCAGCCTCCTGCTCCCTCATTATTTCCCCCTGAACAATTTTGACCCTTATAGCTTTAAGGTGGTTGAAGGTGGAAGGTCTCATCTTCTGTAACCTCTTCCTGCTGAATAGGGGCGTAGAGCTGTCACTACCTACTGGGGTCAATATTGATCAGGGTAGGAATGTATAAGGGAGTTACGAAAGGTGGAGGCAGCTGAATCCAGCGCTGACAGTGAAGAGGCGTCCTCTCACGCGACAAGGATCGTCTGTTGTGGTGAAGTCATTGCAGCAATGGAGTCTCGGCACCAAGTAGAGAAACACTGAACAAAGCAACATGTTAAGGTTAATAAGGTGATAAGAATGAAAAGCCCGAGAAGGAGATTTGGCCATAGTCCTCCTTCAAAGCAGGAACTTAACCATTCACTGAGAGAGAGAGAAGGATCTTGTAGGGCCTTAATTTGGGTATTCATATATTTTATGGTATACTTTTTTTGTTTTATTTATTTATTTGACAGAGAGAGAGATCACAAATAGGCAGAGAGACAGACAGAGAGAGAGATGAGGAGAAGCAGGCTCCCTGCTGAGCAGAGAGCCCTATGCGGGACTCGATCCCAGGCCCCTGGCATCATGACCTGAGCCGAAGGCGGAGGCTTAACACACTGAGCCACCCAGGCGCTCCGTATTCATATATTTTATTAGTCCTGTGACATTTTTGTGATAGTCTGGGATGTACACACAACATTCTGTCTTGATAATTGTACATGTGCCATCCTGGGCTGCTGTCAGGACATCTAAGGCCATCCTATTTTGTAGGACTGTCTATAGAGCAAAAATGTTCAGAGGTTATTGATTATAGAATAAGCAAGATCAACAACCTTTGAACACCTCCGCTCCACAGAGAAAGAAGTACAGTGGTCAGGTTCAGGCATACAGGTAACTACGTTTAAAGTTTGACAAATTGTAAGTATTATTTCTGGCATATCTATAGGTATAGTCCAATATTTAATTAGTTGGCCTCTATCATCCATTGGTGGCCTTTGGCTTCTAAGACAAATCTGGACCTGATGTGAAGTCATTACAATCAGGGACTGTTCCATAGTGAACTTTGAGGCTCCTTTTATGAGGGCTGTTCTATGCTTAGCTAAAGTATCTGTTTGCAATTGCACCTCAACAGAGGTGGCCTCTAGGATAAATATTACTAAGGGATGAAACCCATAAGAAGACCTTTGAGTGGTCCAGCCTTAACAATATCCTGATTACAGAGGATCATTGTCAAGTGGGAGAAAACTTGTCAAGAGATAAGGGGAGTCCCCCATGCATCATACAATCCACTCATAAACAAAGTGGGGTCATCCATTGTCTCCACAAGTCCATAGTTAATCCTATGGAGTGCAATAGGCTGGCTTTTAGGCAATTTCATTATCCCAGCCACACATAAGGTGTTAGTTAAGTTATACAATTGTACGAGAATTAATCCCATTTTCCAGTTGTTTAATCATGTGTGAGGGGGTTCTACTAATATCCCCACAAAATAAAAAAAAAAAGCAAGAAGATCATCTAAATGAGCTAATGTGTAACTTCTCTGAAGTTTACCTCAAATTGTTTAGCTTAGGTAATCATTTAAAGACAATCAAATCTAGAATTTAACATCCATAAAGATGTGTTACTAAAATATAATTTTTCTCTCTAAAATAACCCTCATTTACAAAGATAGCCAAATCAGGACTAATTCACTTGTGAAACAAGTCCAGTTTTAACAAACTTGGCCCATTATTTACATAAGCTCAGCAAGAACAGTTGAGTGTGATCATATAGATCTTTTAGAATCTGCTTTGCTGGAACTTCTTATAAGGAATCTCTGGGTTGAACTTTTAGTAGCCTCTCCGGGCCAGAAGCCAAGCCCTGTACTTGCCATCAGGCATGCCTGCAATAACTGTTGATTTGGGCGAGTTCCTCTTCTGAGTTTTCGCACCTACCAAAGAGTGACATTCTTTACTCACCTGGTGAGGCTGCTGGGAACTCTGTAAGCAAGGTATCAGGCCAACAGTCCCAAGGGGCTTTATGGCTCCAGGTTTCATAAAGTCAACGTTAGTTCCTTAAAGCTGTTTGGTCATATCTGAGTCTATGCATGTCTTTCTCAAATATGACATTCCAGTCAAAGCCTTGGTAAAATAACCAGTTCTTAATGGTGTCCTGTTAAAGGAGAACAGATTCTTATTGAACTTATGCAAATGACTGATTGCCATGGAAGAAAGAATACTTACTGAGACCTTTTGGTTTCAGAGGGTTCATATAGAGAGAAAATTTGAATGCCTTGAGCACTTTCACATCTCTCTAAGTTACAGATAACTAGGAGGAAGTATCCCTGGTCTGGAAGAGCAAACATTAGAGAGAACCAGCAATGTTTAAAGTAAGACAAAACATTAAGAGACACAACATTATAATCTTTTAGTTCATTTAGTTCCATATTACTAAATCTGGTGAATGCAGCTTTAGTTAGTTCTGGAAATTCTTACCCATTTCAGTTTTAGGATTTTCAAGTATATTAAATATCTGTATTTGTCCTGAAAGTCCTTTATAGGAATCTCCTTGAAGATAAAACTCATTTTACAAGAGAATTAAAACAATTATAAATGACAAAAACTCAGAATGGATATGGTTAGAGCTAAAGAGACATGGGAGTTTACAATTTAGCTGCAAGAAAATCAGGTTACAGTTTCTGTGACATATAACATTCCCATAATTACAATATCAAGCGATGATCTCTCAAAACATTAAAACTTTAGGAAGTGCATAGAATCTCTAGAATAGTTATAGTATTTTCCCAAATGTAACCCAAGGTTTATCATTGGTTTAAATCTTGTCAACAATTGCTAAAACCTTAGAAAGTTTAAAAACACATGCCTAAATATAATTAGGGATGTTTAACACCTGATAAAACAAAACATAGGAACTGAATTTTCCAGGCAGGCAAAGAGAAAACCATTTACACTCTTTAACAGATCAATTAGCTAAGAAAACTTTGCCCCTTTTAAACAGAAAGAAAACCAGCTTTTTATACCAGTGTCTTTCCCTTTTTTATTTTATTTCTAAGTGTGCAGTCTTAAGATAGGAGTTTCCTGGGTTTCCCTCCCATCATGAATGATGTCGCAGACAAAGGAGGGGGATCTTTCCCCTGCTGTCCTGTTCCCATCCCTCATGGGAATTTAGGAGCATCTTAGCTAAGGCCTGTCCGTATAAACCCCGGACCAGGCTACTCCGTGGAGTAGATGACCGTTATGCCATATGACGCCCTGCGAGACTCAAGGTGCAGCCCACTCAGACTCCGTAGCAGAAGTGGTGGAGCCATACAGACACATTCACACAGTCAGGCACTCTTCAGATTCAAACAGGTTGGATACCCTCCCCTTCTGGGCATCTCTGGCTAATGGGAGGTGATCAGTCTCCCCTTTCACTCAGATACAGGGTTGTCCATAGACTGAAAGGTGAAGCAAAAGGACTAGGTTTGGATAATAGGTAAGGACAGTGAAAAAAATGATCAAATTTTTGGGCAAAATAAATTCTTAGGTGTCCTTTCAATGGAGTCCTGGGCATTTTGTAGCAGAAACTCTGGAGATGATCTCAATCCATTGGAGTCACCCCGTTTATTAGCTTGCTATTGACAAAGTTATTTACAAACAGTAGAGCAAGAAGTTATAATGTTATAATGTAGAAAATTGATGGTAATGCACAAGATTCTTGTTAACAATAATGCAAATTAGTGATATTTCATTAGAAAACATAAATGCTATATCCCAAATTATGGGCCCAGAGCACTTCTGCTGCACAACTCTGCTTATATCCCAAATAACCATGTGAACTAGTTTTAATATCTGCTTCTTTTATTAATTTTTGAATAAAAATTCTTGACACAAGTATTTTATAATTGTGTGATAATCATGCATTTAATTTCTTGGAGAACAAAACACACTTTAGCATAACTATGTTCTTTCACAGAACCAGCCTTGATAACACACTTCTATATGTTAGAAATGATGTAATAAATGTAGAATATTGGGCACTCGTTTGGTATTCTTTGCCATGTTTTGCACTATCTAAAAAGAGATCAGTGAACTTGGACTGGAGTTAGTAGACATGGAAGAAAATAAAATATTACAGAGAAGAATACTCTGTGGTCCACAACCTAAACGGGCTGGGATTCCCATCATTTGAATCCCTGTAGCTTTACAAAAGTCAATTAAATTTTTGTGCCTCCTATTAAAGTTGATTCCCCAGTACTTTTTCAAACATCTCTTGTAAAGTATTGTTTCCCAGAAAGAAAGGGATTTTGCACATGTATCTGCCTTTGTCTCTGGTCATGATCTCAGTCAGGACCCTGGGATCGAGCTCCATATCGGGCTTCCTGCTCATTAGGGAGTATACTTCACAGTCTCTCTCTGCAGCTACCTCCCCCTGCCCCACTCATGCTCTCTCTCTCAAATAAATAAATACAATCTTTAATTTTTTAATTAAAAATAAGATAAATGAAATAAAATAAAAAGTCTGGTCTTACTGCCCCACTTAGCTCCTTTTTTTTGAGTTGTATTTAAAGCAGCATGAGAGAAGATGAGGCTTTTTTTAAAAAAAAAAAAAAAAAGGAAATAATTGAGTTTCGTTAGGATTTAAGATCTTGTCTGCTAGAAAAAAACGTTGGCTTTGTTAACATGTGAAAATTAACAAAAGAGAATAAGATAGAATTCTAATAATTTTTGTAGAAATTAAAAATTTCCTCCCACCCAATTACATACAGACCCATTAAGTAAATTCATTCCAATGTCCCAAACCAACCTTTTCTAATAGTAATGCATCTGTGTAAACAGGGTCAACCCAAGGAATAAATAAATATTATTATTTTTTTCCTGTCTCTTCCACAGTCACATCTGGGTATATTGGTAGCAAGCCAATTATCTATCTTATAAGACATGATATCATAAGGAAGCGTATTCTGTTCATTTGGAACAACTGAAAATCATTGTAATTTTATCTTGGTGCAGTAACTTGAGATCGCACAGTGTGGGTTATGAATATATATATTTTTTTTTACTGGGAAGAAGAGATTATAGAGATATTGGTTATCCAAGAGAGACTGACAGGTGTTGATAGTTGCCAGGTCAATATCCATCTACTTTTTCCTTTAATATCAGAAAGCACTGAGGGATTGACAACAAGGAAACTTAAAACAACATTAAATATTTTATTGTCTCTTTTCTAGTGATATTGTAACCATATGACAAAGTATCAGTCGTACAAGCTATCATGCTCTTTTACCTCTATCTTTCTGCCAGAAATGTGGGCTTAATAGTGAGAACTCCAACAGCAGTTTTTGCAACTGTGAATAAAAAGCCATGAAAACCTCTAAGATAGTTCACTTGACTTTCTTAAGACTCTGAACCAACACCAGAAAACACTCTCTGTAATCTTCTTGTTAAATGAAAAAATATGGTTAAACCACTTTTGAAAGTCTACTACATACAGCAAAATGTGAATCTTAATTGAAATATGTCCTCTCAGCTGTGCTTAAGCAATTGAGTCCTGAGCTTTTCAGGTTTTCAGTCTGAAAGAGTACACCTCTGGTGCTCTGAAAGGGAAGAGAAAGGACACCCTGTTCTCCATATAAATTAAAGAAGAGAAATCTGTGCATTTACGTGGGCCATATAAAATTTATCAAGCAATTATCTCCTAACTCCTTCCTATCCAAATTACCTGATATGCTCTCCCTACTCCTTTATTCCACGTTACTGCCTTTTCCAGGATTCTGTCTCACATCACAACATGTCTTCTGTTATTTCCTTCTTGCAAGCTAGTTTTGTTTTCTCCATCTAAACAAAATCAACAATCATTGTGTATTTCAATTCCCACTTTCCTCAAATGCATTGATTCTTCTTATCTATTACTCTTTTCTCATACTGAGTGTCTTTGTCTTTATGGGGTTTGTACTTTGCTTTTGCCCATCGTTTACTGCCATTAGATAATCAAATCTAATAACTTATTAGAGAAAGTTAAAAATTCCTGCATAGCCACACGTGAACTCAAAGTCACTGAGTTTTAGCAAACCTATAAGATTGTCAGACATCCATTCAATTTCTTTTTTTTTTAAGATTTTATTTATTTATTTGACAGAGAGAGATGACAAGCAGGCAGAGAGGCAGGCAGAGAGAGAGGAGGAAGCAGGCTCCCTGCTGAGCAGAGAGCCCGATTTGGGGCTCGTTCCCAGGACCCTGGGATCATGACCTGAGCCAAAGACAGTGGCTTAACCCACTGAGCCACCCAGGCGTCCCTCCATTCAATTTCTTAACTGAGTCTCCAATGCATCCTGAGTTCTAACCTAAACCTAAGTTCTACTTCTTACACGTTGTTATATGACCAAATTCTTTCAGTTCAGTATTTTGTAACATTTAAATATTAATCAATTGATGCATTGTCTGTGTATTTCTATGAAAATAATTTGAATACTGTAGATTTAATGATATATTTATAGATTTATAATCAAAGTTTCATCAGTTGAAGTTTTTGGAAATTTCAGATATAATGATTAACCTAATGATTCTGCCTCAAATCCCTCTGATATCAAGGCCCAACACCTGATTATAGCCAAACCTGTGGTGGATAGTTCCATGGGAAATTGCAGTTACTTAACACTGATAGCATCTCATGTTCTCTCTCTCATTTTAGAATGTGTCTGTCCAACACAACCCCAAAGTGTAGGAGAGTAAATGTCCTCTGAGGACAGCTCTCAGTGAAGTGGAAATAAGAACCATAGATAAAATTGTCAGTTTTCAATTCTTCATGAGGACAATTAAAGAAGTTTCTCAGGACCTTTCAGTAAAAGCAAGCCTTCATTTTCTTTCAACAACAATTATATCAACAATGTACCTCTTTGACAAATTTGCTTCTTCACTGTATCACTTTCCCATTCTTTTCTACCTTGGATAATCTCCCAGATAAACTAACAGTACTCAAATCCTTTGTCCTACTCTTTGCCCTCAGGATAAATGGAGCCAAAAGACTTAGATTAATAGCAAGTTCTGAATGGGATCTTAGAGCTATTTCTGTCCAGATTTTCATAAACATAGGGACCTTTGAATTATCAGGCTATAAATAAGTTCTAAATGGAGGGGGCAAAAGCAAAAAGTAGAAATTTTTATGTTTGGTTTTTAATCATGATTAATTGACTTTACTGATTATTACAAATACTAACATTATAAAAGTGTGCATCTTTGTAAAACAATGTCATAATGTAAGAAATAAGTTGCATAGTCCTTTGGAGAATATTAAACCAAGTGTTCAGGTGCCATCTAATTTCTTGTTTAATCCAGAACTTTGGTGTGCATTATCTTGAGGAATAGGATTTTGAAGTCCAGACAGACTAACAGAAAACTGATCCAAATGTGTGTGTTTATATTTCTGCTTTTGTTGTAAAAATCAAAGTGTGATTGCTGGTTTAAAATGGTAAAACTAATAATGTTCATGGACTCTATTATAAATTTTCTAATTGTATGGGAAGAATCCAATAAACATAGAATTAATTGATTTGCAAATCCTCAAAGAGCTACAGGATCAGGTAGTGGTATGTTCTGATTCAACAGCATCATAATGCAGCATTTTATATGTGTGGCTAATGGATATTTTCATGAATGTTTGCTAGCTAGTCAGCCAATACAGAGAAATATTAGGTAGGGTAATTACTCACAGTTGTGTTTACTAAAATGAGAGAAAATTATCAAATGACACTACTAATAATAATCCTATAGCAGGCTAAATAATTCAATGATAATTACAAGTATTAATCTAGCTTTCTTCCCTGATTATGACTCTTCTCTCCTTTATCATAATGGGAGTAGCAGATTGTCTGCAATGAATTGTGAAAACCCAGCAGTGACTTTGGCAGTGAAGGCCTCCCATCAATTTTGATAGGTTAAAATGATTCTGGTTGGTCTTGTGCAAATGTGTCAATTTTTTTTTTCTGTGTGTGTCATAAAAGAAAGAAGCAATAGTAAATTCTTGCTGTTATTCCATGGAGCCAATAAAATCATACTGCCAACAAGAGGCTGTTGACACCATAAGTGTAGTTAACTGTCTTGAAATACTACGCCTCGAAATAAAATTCCAATATTTCACATAACCTCTTTTTTTTAAAGAAAAAAACAAAACTAAACAAAACAAAACAAGTATACTGCTTACATTTAGGGCCCTGCTGTTGTGTAACTATTTTTGAACATGTCTACTGTAAGTGTATATATATATTTTTTTTTCTGTGCAATAAAGTCATTTAGAGATAAATTTGGATTGCAAATTATTTTGGGAGAGGCATGGTATTTGTGGCTAGTCTTACAAGTAAAAAGGACTAAAAGAAAGAAGAAAAACATTTTTTATTACAGCATACTTACATCTGTCCAAAGTACTTATTTACTATAGTACTGAGTAATGTATAATACTGTACACAAAGAAAGAAGTTAAATGAGTTATAATTCAGTCGAAGTATAGCTGGCCATTTTAAAACTTACCACTGAATCTTTCTGGTATGAAAAGTGATATCTGGCAATCTGGTCCAGTTCATTACATCAGGTCATTTGTATGTTCTTATTACCATTTTGCTAGCATAGCACATTTTATAACCCAGACATTTTACAATGGAACTATGATGCATGTATTTTCAAAAGTATAGACATACACGAAGCTATGAGGTCAAAAAAGATGAATGTCCATAGTAACATATAGACTCAACAAATAAAAGTGTCCAAGGCTCTGAGTGAGATTTATGAATATTGTGTAAGATTAGGCCAACATGTGGTTTTGATATAAATAATCTGTTCTTAAATTAGAATTACAGTCGTTGAGTACAGTGTTGAAAATGGCAGATAGATTTTAGCTATCTTTGCTCACTAGGGAAAATGGAAAAATGTTTAGTTTGGTCAGATTTTCACTTAACTTCTAAAAATCTTACATTTGAGAGAACCCTTCTGAAATAAGAATCCTTAAAGACATAACCCCTTTGGCACAAGTTTTCAAGAAACTTGTTTGATGTTGTAGACAATTATATGGCACACGTACTGTTCTAGATGTTTCATGCCAATAATATGTAAGCCATACCAAGGCTACATATACATATAGAGATGTTCCTCAGCTCACAAGGGGGCTATGTACAGAGAAACACATAAAAAATTGAAAATGCATTTAATACCCCTAAACTATCAAATATCATAGCTTACCTTAAGCTTATTTAAACATACTCAGAACACTTACATTTGCCTGCATTTGGGCAAAATCACCTTAAGCAAAGCCTATTTTATAACAAAGTATCAAATATCACATGCAATTTATTAAATATTACACTAAAAAAAAAGAAGAATGTTTATATATAGAATGGTTGTAAGAATATCAGGTGTTCACCCCTGTAATCTTCTCGCTGACTGGGAGCTGTGGCTCACTGCCCCTGCCCAGCATCACAAGACGGCACCATACCATATGTCACTGGCCCTTTTTATAAAGACCCAAATTCAAAATTCAAAGTACAGTTTCTACTGAATCACTTTCACTTTCACATCATTGCCAAATATATCATAAGTTGAATCATTGTAAATCAGGAGCCATCTGATTTGAAAGTTAAATCACAGTCACCCTTATACACACAAAAAAAGGCCTTCATGTAGGGCCATCTATGGATCTCTAAACAACATAGCATGACATATCAACGGCAAAAAATGGAGGTGAAGGGGACAATTGCTTTGTGTCAGTACTCTGAGCAGTAACATACATGGCCTTACTCACCTAGCAGAACTCCAGAGCCAGCTGATGGCAAGGAATTTTGCAAATGTTTGCTGAACAGCTTAAGCACTATTATTTTAAAATTAGTGTGCATATCTGTTTTCTGAAGATATGTTAATTTATTTTATTGACTTATTACAAAACCAAATAATTTCCTCTTATTTAAGTGGCAGGTAAATAGAATTCTTTTTAATTAAATCAAATGGCTTTTTAGGGAAAATATACTAAAAATTCTGAAACTTGTATTGCTTATGAATCTTTTATTGGAATCCTTATCAAGTTGTATTTTTCAAGTTTTTCCTAAATAATCTTCAATGAATTGAAAATATTTTTTGGATTTTATTCAAGGCTATTAACACACAATTTCACTTTGTTAAATATAGTGCTAAACGTTTAACCAAAACGTTGTGTCTTTTTTTTTCCAACACTACATCCTCCATCTACTGACTGGATTGTCTCCCCAACTAGCACATATATACCATTGTCTATCTTTAGGATAAGTAAGGGTCATCTTTTATCTTTATTCTATTCCTTGTATGCTTCTGAACTTGTTGAATTTTAATATAGTCACACCATAAGTATCACATATTTGATTCCCCTTTCAATAGTAAAGAGTGCACAACCAGAGCATACCTTCAAAGCTATCAATATACTTACTCTGATATATTATTTTTGTATTTTTGTAAATTAAAATAATTAAATTATAGAACAAGAGTTTCAGGTGGTAGGTGTTGTAAGTTTTACCCAAACTGACTTTTGTCAAACTCGTTTTTGTCATCATGTATGTCAAATAGTTTTCTCAGGTTTATTTTTAGAATATCCTTGTATAATGAATATTTACACTGATATCTAGTATAAAAATCTTGCAATTTATTTTAGAAACATTAGGATATTGAAAATCAATCTATTTCTTTAATTCATTAAAGACATTTTTGGCTTGTTTCCAGTACTTTCTTACTGGTTAAAAAATGAATTTGAAGTAGTCTGAATTTCATTATTATATGGCACTTTCCCTTTGATGAATACAAAGATGATATTCTATATTAGCTATCTGAGAAGAATTCATTTTTTAAATTTTATTTATTTGTAATAGAGAGAGTGAGAGAGAGCACAAGCATGGGGAGCAGCAGGGGGAGGGAGAAGCAAACTCCCGGCTAAGCAGGGAATCTGTTGCAGAACTGAGTCCCAGGACCCTAAGAACATGACCTGAGCTAAAGGCTCAGGCGTTTAACTGACTGAGCCACCCAGGTGTCCCAATCTGTGAAGAGTTCTGTATGTTATTCCTATTCATATGAAGTTTAAAGTCTAGGTAATTAACTTAATATTTTAGTGGCTATTACATAGATAGCACTATGTTCCAGGCAGAGAGTAAGAAACAAATATTAAATCAACCATATTCTATGCATTCTAAATGAAAATAATTAATCAATCATAATAAATCCTTCTATTTATGAAATATCAACTTATAAGCTTTCCTCCATATGAACAATGCCAAATACCAGAATAAAGGGTCATCTAATACAAATAAAGGATAGAATTAAAGAATTCTGGTAAGCCATTGAATTTTGAAAAATGGTTCTATATTGTTGCTGAGTTGTGGTTTTCAGTTACATAATATCTGATAAGTGTAGAAGTAACATGAGTGTTACGTGAGATGAGAAATGGTATATAATTAAGATATTTTTAAAGGTACAGATAAATACAAATTTGTAAACATAGCATTATGGAGGAATAAAAATAAATGATAGCTACACCCTCTAAAGTGAATAAATCTTGGAAAGTTAATAGAGAATTTAAACAAGGACAGTGCAAAAAGTATGGTACATTTTTATGAAGTTCAAACAAATTCTGTGAAACCGTAGATGGACTTAAAGATACTATTATGTATCAAATATTGTAAAAATTAAGCAAGGAAGTAGCAAACATGAAATAACCAAAGCATACAAACTTGGGTAGATACAATAGGTGTGATCATGTTCTACTTCATAAAGAGATGAGTTAATAGATAAATAAAAGTAACTAGACTTTTTAGAAGTTAATAAAACTTTGCCTGTTATTTCTTAGCAATATAAAATATTTGGTTTTCTAACAAAAACGCTTATCTTAAAAATATTTAAAAATAAATTTCTGGGTACTCATAAGGTTATATTTACTTTTCCACTGAAGGAAAAGCTGGTTGTTGTAGTTGTAGTTGTTTGTTTGTTTTAGTCTCCTCCTAGTTTTTATTATTTTAATGTAGAATGAGGAATGTTAGGTTGAAAAGTGAATTATTTTATAGACAAAAATCATTACTTGATTCACCTCCTGGTACAGCAAATGGAACTCCTGAAAATATGCCCTTTTGCCTTATGGAAGAGTAACAGTTATGCTTACTTCTGAAACATACTTGGTGGTTGCCCTAAATAGTGACACCATAGTAAACATTTTGAATATTTGCAATTAATTTTTATAGTCATAGGGCTCCAAAAGGCACTGCTAGTATCTTCGCAGGTATTTCAATAAAGCTAAAAGTTGCCTGACTGTTTAAAAATATTAACAAGGCACAAAACATGGCAGAAGTACTGTCCTCAGATATTATTTTTTTCCATATGCTCCTGATTCCAGACATGAAAGTTATTTTTTAAAATTTTTGTTATAAAAGATTTTATTTATTTATTTGACAGAGATCACAAGTAGGCAGAGTCAGGCAGAGAGAGAGGAGGAATCAGGCTCCCTGTTGAGCTGAGAGCCCGATGTGGGACTTGATACAAGGATCCTGGGATCATGACCTGAGCCGAAGGCAGAGCCTTTAACCCACTGAGCCACCCTGCGCCCCCATGACAAGTTATTTTTGATAGATATATATACAATGTATTTTCCAGTTATAAGAAAAATGGTTCTGCTATTTTTAACCTTTTTAAAAAATTACATAACTTTTTTAAATTAAAATTTTATTTTTTAATGTTTTACTTTTCTTTTCTTTTTTTTAAAGGTTTTATTTATTTATTTGACAGACAGAGATCACAAGTAAACAGAGAGGCAGGCAGAGAGAGAGAGAGAGAGAGAGAGAGAGAGAGGGAAGCAGGCTTCCTGCGGAGCAGGGAGCCCGATTCAGGGCTCGATCCCAGGACCCTGAGATCATGACCCGAGCCAAAGGCAGCAGCCCAAACCACTGAGCCACCCAGGCGCCCCAATGTTTTACTTTTCAATATACTACTTAGAATATAAAACCTATTCCAGTTGGTAAGAAGTTTACCGTTTAAAAAATGGTAATTTTCTCATTGTGTCTTCCCCTCTCATTGCTTTATTTTGAATAAAAAATTTCACAATAAACATAACTAATGCTTTCCTTTTGATAGTCCCTCTGTTGGTCATATTGTATATGAGCCATGACAATAAGTTTTACAAAATTTATTCAAGTTTGTTGATATGTTTTATCATAACTAATTTTCCCTCCCTTATCTAGATTCCCCAGCTTTCAGACAGGTGGACACTTCAATAAACCATACCCAAGGGATGTATCAAGTACTTCTTAGACATCTCTCAGATCCTTGAGGTCTCATTTTGCTTAATATTAACAAACTTATTTTAAAGTTTATATGGAGAGGCAAAGACTCACAATATTCAACATAGTGTTGAAGGAGAACAAAGACTGAGGACTGACTTCAAAGTTTACCATAACGATAGGGCGCCTGGGTGGCTCAGTGGGCTAAGCCTCTACCTTTGGCTCAGGTCATGATCCCAGGGGCCTGGGATTGAGTCCCGCATAGGGCTCTCTGCTCAGCAGAGAGCCTGCTTCTCCTCATCTCTCTCTCTGTCTGTCTCTCTGCCTATTTGTGATCTCTCTCTCTGTCAAATAAATAAATAAAATCTTTTAAAAAAAGTATACCATAACGATAATTGTAAGCAAGATATTGTAATATCACAGAAAGACTAGAATAAAGGAACAGAATATATATTATCAATTATATTTTATATTTAATATAAAAGCAAAAGCAATACAAGAGAGCAAAATACAATCTTTTAAACAAATGGTTCTGGAGTAATGGTGAAGCTAAATGTAAAAATATAAAATAAAAATAAAATAAAATAATAAAATAAAATAAATCCAGGCAGATATCAGACACTCTTCACAAAAATTAACTCAGATTGGATTATAAACCTAAACATGAAACATGTAGAAGGTAATATAGAAGAAAATTTAAATGACCTTGGTTTTGGAAATAACTTTAGCTACAAAAGCACAAGCACTGAATTTAAAAATGTCTACTCTGTGAAACAATGCCAAGAGAATGAAAAGGCAAAGCACAGACTAAGAAAAAATTTGCAAAATACACATCTGGCAAAGGACTGTTAATCAAAAATACACAAAGACCCCTTAAAACTCAACAATGGGGGAAAACCTGATTAAAAATGAGCCAAAGACATTAGCAGATACCTCACAAAAGAAAATATTACAGATGGCAAATAAGCATATAAAAAGATGCTTCACATCATATGTCATCAGGAAAATGCAAATTAAAACAAAAAAGAGACACCAGTACATACCCAGAATCCAGAACACTGACAACAGAACATGAAATGTTGGTGAGGATGTGGAGCAACAGGAATGTTCTTCCATGTCTATTGAGAATAAAGAATGGAAAACAACTTGGCAGTTTCTTACAAAACTAAACATATTCTTCCAGATGATTCAGCAGTAGCAGTTCCTGGTATTTATCCAAAGAAGATGAAATCTATACCCACAAAGATGTCTATAGCAGTTTTATTCATAACTGACAAAAGCTTGGAAGCAACCAAGATATCCTTCCATAGGTGAAAGGTCAAATAAAGTGTAGTACATGCAAACAATGGAATATTATTTAATGCTAGAGAAATGAATTTCCACACCATGAAAAGATATGGATATAAATATTTAATAAATATATGATTTTAGGCTTCTACCAGTCTATCAATAGTGTTAGTATATTTTAACAGTGAATGCTCAGCATTCATGAATTTCAGTAATAAAATGTTTTGGGTTCAATATTTTAAATACTTCAACCTCTATGATTATATTCCTAATAATTTTGAATTGGGGTAAATAAACCTTAATTTTTTGTAACTTGTTTCTTATTGCAATAGAGCTCAATGAAATTATAGAAAATAAAAATTTACAAAAAAAAGTTTAGTTTACTATTGCCAAATAATTTAAAACTTTATCTTATATCAAATACATATATTTTTCTAAATTGATTTATATGCTACTAAAACCAAAAACTTTTAGTTATATTAGATTTCATATCATGCAATCAATGCCAGAAAGCCATCTGGCGATGACTTGTCTTAAATAGAGTTAAGATGGGTGTTATTACAATGCAAGATAGAAACAAAGATAGTATAACAATTGAGTGTTACATAACTTTTCTGTTTTGATCAAGTTACTAATCTACAAAAGGCTTTTATCGGTGACAGACTTGGGAATTTAACAAAACTTTTAAACTAGCATGTGCGACTCATTCCTAGAAAACAACACAATCAATAACACATTATTTAGATGACATCATGACTATTTCTCCATTTGAATAAAAAAGGTAGCAACCCCAATAAGTTTATTGAACAGGAAATGTTGAAATGCTATAATGCTCCTAAGGAATTAAATGATCCAGTCATGAATTACAAAAAAAGGATATAAATTACCAAAGTGTTTGTATAATTGTAATGTACAACTGCCCATTATCGTTCAATAGTGTCGGCTTGTACAAGAACTCTATAAAAGAACTCCACTTCTAAACCGTGGAAAATATGTTCCCTTTCCCCCTATATACAACTATTAAGCCATTCATTTAGCTTTTAAAATATCCACTTAATACAGGCTTTTTACTCATTTGAACAGGCAGCAGGGCTCTATTCTTATTGCTTACATCTGAAGGATAGACTTCTAGCGTAAGAGGTAAAGCCCATAAAGGAGCCCAATAATAACAACAAAATAGAGTTTAGTGAGCCCTTACAATCTGCCAGCTACCTTTCTGAGAATACTTCAATTAATAAAACATATAAAATACCTGACCACAAAGAGCTTACATTCTTTTGAAATATAATAGTGAAATACAGCAATAATAGAGGGGCACCTCGGTGGCTCAGTCCATTGAGTGACTGCCTTTGGCTTGGGTCATGATCTCAGGGTCCTGGGATGTAACTCCCCAGCAGGCTTTCTAGGCAGTGGGGTGTTTTCTTCTTCCTCTGCACCCCCTCCCAATTCTCTCTCTCTCTGTCTCCAATAAGAAAATAACCAGTATTAGAATAATGATTGATGGTTGATGGTGATAAGTGTTACAAAGAAATACAAGAAAGGTAAAAGCCATTGGAGAATGCTGGGAGGAAAGTTAATTTTATTTTGTGTTGGGTGGTTATATCTCATTTATGAGATGTTATTTGCACAAAGACCCAGGAAGTGAAGGAGGGTGTTATACACATATTAAAGGAAAAGACTGCTCTAGGCAGAGCAAGTAAGTATATAGACTTTGTGTGAACAGCTGGTCTGTTACTTTTGAGGAAAAGCAAGGAGGCCAATGAGGAGTTCATAGTGGTGGAGAGAGGAAGAACGTATTGATGCGTGACCTTCTAGTACATTGAAACGCCTTCAGTTTTTGTTTAATATGAAAGGGGAAGATACCAAAAGACTTTCGACAGCAGAATAAAATCATCTGACTTGATTTTTAGGTTAAATTGCTGTACCAAAATAAATTTGCAGGGAGAAAGGAGTGCAGTATGTGTGGAAGTGGGGTTATCAATCAAGTCAATAATTCAGGAACATATGATGGTGTTTTTAGCATGCTGGGTGGTTATAGAAGTGGTGAGGTATGGTATTTATTTTGTATATATTTTGATGGTGAATATTCTGGTGAACAGGATGGAGTATGTGCAGGACAGACAATATCAACATTTATTTTACCTGCACAAACAGAAGTGTGGAGTCTTCATTCCCTGATATGGAGAGAACTCTGAGTTCAAATGTTCTTTCTGATTAAATGGCATAGTGATGATGAGGATTTAGTCAGACAGTGAAAGAGAGCAGTAAGCATAATGTTAAGCGGTAAGACGTTATAATACATTTGAACATCAAAAAACGTTGTGTTGGATCATCTGTTTATGTGAGTAAATAAATAAATAAAGCTTCCTGGGGTTCTGATAGAGGTAAAGAAGACTACTATATGATCCAAAGGGGCACGTGCACCAAATGTTTATAGCAGCAATATCCACAAGAGCCAAACTATGGAAAGAACCTAGATGTCCATCAACAAATGAATGGTATATATATATATACGATAGAATACTATGCAGCCATCAAAAGAAATGAAATCTTGCCATTTGCGATGACATGGATGGAACTAGAGGGTATTATGCTTAGCAAAATAAGTCAACCAGAGAAAGACACTATCATATGATCTCCCTGATATGAGGAAATGGAGGTGCAATATGGGGGGTTTGGGGGAATAGGAAAAGAGTAAATGAAACAAGATGGGATCGGGAGGGAGACAAACCATAAGAGACTGTTAATCTCACAAAACAAACTGAGAGTTGCCGGGGGGGGTGGGGAGGGTAGGGAGAGGGTGGTGGGGTTATGAACATTGGGGAGGGTCTGTGCTGTGGTGAGTGCTGTGAAGTGTGTAAACCTGGCGATTCACAGACCTGTACCCCTGGGGCTAATAATACATTATATGTTAATTAAAAAAAAAAGAAGAAGAAGACTACTATAAATCAAATGCTATGGTTTTCAGCAAAGAGTGTGTAATCAGGCATATTTTATTAAAGTAACCAAGTAAAATGATGGCGGAAAATTGGAAAAACAGAAAACATAAAAATCAGAGATTTTAAAAAGAGATATGGGACAGTGTAGAGAATATAGTCAATGATATTATAATAGTGTTATATGGTGACAGATGGTGGCTATATTTGTAGTGATCATAGAATAATGTATGGAGATATTGAAAACCTGAAACCAATGTAACACTGAATATCAACTATACTCAAATAAAAGAATAGTAAAAATAAAACATTTTAATTTAAAAAGATAAAAAGAGGGACAAGAATTTGAAAAGTGAATTTCAAAAAGAGTAAAGATGAGGCTAAGACATACTCTGAACCTTGAGGAAAACACCATTTTGAAAATTCTTCCCATTTTGAGAAAACCCAAATGAATCAATACCATAAAAGAACCCATTTTAACTGAGAGGTGTAATGAATGCTCAAGAAATAATTTTATGACAGGATAATTCTTCCCTATGAAACAGCATACAGAAACCAGGGGAAACACCTGGAAGCAAAATAAACTATACTGAAAATAAGAATTAGGAAAAAGATAAATGATGAAAGATAAGAAAATTAGACCTGTGACAGAGACCTAGTGAAGAGAACTTTTAGCTTGTGGTTTAATGTTTTTTGAGGATAATCTAGAGTTCATAACTGCCTGGAGACAGGCTAGTTGCAGGCAGTTTAGGCAGACCCCTAAGACAGGCCTACTTTGGGCAGGTGGTGTTGGAGGAGGCCATTGGGCTGGACAAAGACAAATCCAACCATTTGAATAAAGTGTCTGTGAAGATGTTGAAGTCAGATGCAACAGAGAAAGACCTGTCAAACCTAATCTCAGAAATGGAGATGATGAAGATGATTGGACAGCACAAGGACACCATCAACCTGCTGGGTCCTGCACACAGGACGGTCCTTTGTACACTCTCATGGAATATGCCTCCAAAGACAACATACAGGAGTACCTGCAGGCCCAGAGGCCTCCTGACCTGGAGTACTGTTACAATATCAGCCACAATGCAGCAGAGCAACTCTCCTCCAAGGACCTGGTATCCTGTGCCTATCAGGTAGCCTGAGGCATGGAGTACCTTGCCTCCAAGAAGTGCATACACCAAGACCTGGCCACCAGGGAATTGCTGGTGACAAAGGACAACATGATGAAGATCTCAGACTTCAGCCTTGCCAGAGATATCACCACATCAGTTACTATAAAAAGACAACCAACAGTGGACTGCCTGTGAAGTGGATGGTCCCTAAGGCCATGTTTGACCAGATCTACATCCACCAGAGTGACTTCTGGTCTTTTGGGGTGATCCTGTGCAAAATCTTCACTCTGGAAGCCTCCCATATCCTGGAGTGCCTGTGGAGGTGGTTTTCAAGTTGCTGAAGGAGTCATTTGATGGATAAGCCAATAAGTGCACCAGAGAGTTATACACAATAATGAGGGGTGGCTGGCATGTGGTACCTTCAAGCTGCTGGTAGAAGACCGGGATCATACTGTGGCCTTGACCTCCAACCACGAGTACCCGGACCTGTCCTTGGCCCTGGAACAATACTGTCCATGCTTTCCCAACACCCAAAGCTCCACCTGCTCCTCAGAGAAGAATTCCACCTTCTCTCATGTGCCGTTGCCCAGGGAGGCCTATCTGCCCTGACACCCAGCCCAGCTTGCCAATGGTGGACTCAAATGACTAGTATACCTATTACTCCTGTCCAGATTCCGTCATAAGCTGTAACCCTTACCCCCCACCCTCCCTGCAAGACTCACTGCCTTCTCCTTTGTCCCTTTCCTACTGGCAGGAGCCAGCTGCCTACCTGAGGCCTTCACCCCTTGAAGTTCACCTCTCTTCCCCTTCCTCTTACTCCTCCTTACAACCTGCTCATGAAAGAAAGGCACAGAGAGGCAGGTACTTGCTCGTGGCTACTTCCTTCCCTCCCATATGTTGGACCAAGACCCCTCCCTGGCATCTGGTACTGACTGGACGTCGAGGTAGTGGGAGATGAGGCATGCCAGTGAAAGGTGTGGGAGCTTTCCTGTTTTGGTTTTGTCTGCTTAGCATAACATGTAAGACTGAGTTCTGGTGGCAGGGACCTAGTCCTTGGGGCTATAGCACTAGAGAGGGGAGGTCCACTGCTCTGGGCCTTGGCTAAGAGCAACCCCTGCTCCAGAGATATGGTGCCAAGGGCTTATTAATTTTGATACTAATTTGCTTTGCTGACCAAATACCTGGTATCAAAAGATGGGAAGGCAAAGACTGGAAGCAGTGTTGTGACCATGGGGTCCAGCCCCAAACTATGAAGAAAACACAAAGTGTATAAATCTGAGTAAGTATATATTTACACACCTCTTTAAATAGGTTGTTATCAAAGATTTAATCAATGGGTAATATGCTCCTCGTGGCTGGGAAGCATCAGTTGCCATATATTAAAAACAAAGAAAAGAGGTGTCTGGGTGGCTTCCTCCATAAGTGTCCCTTCCTTTCAGGTCATGATCCCAGGGTCCTGGGATGGAGCCCCACATCAGGCTCTCTGCTCACTGGGAAACCTGCTTCTCCTTTTCCCTCTGCCCTGCTTATACTTCCTCTTCCTGTCTCTCTGTCTGTCAAATAAATAAAATATTAAAAAAAAAGAAACAAAATGTTTTTAAAAGGTCTTTTTTTTTTTTTCCCTAGGGGTGACTGGATGACTCAGTTGTTTAAGCAGATATTTGCCTTTGGCTGAGGTCATGATTCCAGTGTACAGGGATCCAGCCCTGCATGGGACTACTTGCACCCCAAGGAGCTTGCTTCTTCCTCTCCCTTTGCACGTGATTCCTCCCGCTTGTGCGCTTCCTCTCTCTCTCTCTCTCTCTCTCTCTTGCTGTCAATAAACAAAATAAAATCTTTTACTAAATAGGTCCCTTATCAAAAATTGCTACTGCTTCATTTAAAAAAAAAAAGATAATTTAGAAAGATGCTTCCAGAGCTAAAAATCTGTTTTTTTTTTTCAGGATTAAATATAGAAGTGCTTTATAAAGTAAAAGAAAAACTATGCTATATTAACACTAATCACACTATAACTTTGGTGGTTATATCAAGATAATGAAAAGTGATTTTAAAGCAAATTTCATTATCAGACATAATGATCAAGTCAAAATTACAGAAGACTAAAACGATGAATTTATCAGGGAGTATAATAATTCTTGACTTTTAATACTTAATAACAGATTTGGGGATATATAGGGAAAAACTAAGAACAAAAATCATAACTTCTACCTTAGAAGAGAAACGGAAAAAAGTTTCAATACCTTTATTTTAAGATTATATAGACAAATAGTCATCAAATTGGTAAGATATGTAAGACTTGTACAAAATTATCAACTAATTAGATATGCTTGATATTACAGAACACTCCCAACAACCGCAGACTACATATATCTTAAGCCATGATTTTCTTTGCAAAGGTCAACATTGATAATGTTCTAGTCATACCTCCGTGTACCAGGAAAGAAGTAGCATATTTCTTGAAAGACACAGCTATCAAAGCTCCATTGAGAAACCGTAAAGATGGAAAAGGGATTTGCAAATTATATATCTGATAATGGACATCTCCTCTGATTATTAAAAAATGAATAAAAATAAAAAACCTTACTAATAACCAAACAGAGTAACCAATTTTACATGTGAAGAAATTTATTGAAGAGACATGTCACCAAAAGGATATGGATGGCTTATAAGCACATGACAAATTTCTCAACATTTAGACATTAAAGAAATACAAATTAAAATCATAATGAGACATGTTTACATATCT
Source organism: Mustela lutreola (assembly GCF_030435805.1). Lineage (NCBI taxonomy): Eukaryota > Metazoa > Chordata > Mammalia > Carnivora > Mustelidae > Mustela > Mustela lutreola. The sequence goes on from NC_081292.1 coordinate 93,965,050, forward strand.
ATTAGAATGGCTAAAATTATCAAGGCTAATTTACTTCGTCTGAGCTAGATTGAGAAGCAACAAAAAATCTCAACTGTTGTTGGCATATATCATGATACCACCACTTTGGAAAATAGTTTGAAAATTTTTTTAAATGCAAAATATGTTGCAGTTACACAAATAGCCATTTTACTTCTAGGCTTTTAACCAAGAGAAACAAACCCTATGTTCATACAAGACTTGTATATGAATTTCATAGCAGCTTTATTTTTAAGAATTGAAAACTGTGGAAATGTTCATCAATGTCCATCAATAGAGCAAAGACAAATTATGATCTCTCATTAAAGAGATTACTGTTCAACATCAAAATGAACTATTTACAATTGGAGATTCTCAAAGTAATCATGCTGAGAAAAGAAAAGCCAGGCAATGAATAGTATATACTGTGTGATTCCATGACTATAAAAAATCTAGAAAAGACAAATTTATATATAGTCACAGTCATCAAATATATTGGTGTGATTTTAGTGCCTTCTTCTGTGCTCCCATAGCTTCCTACACTTGGATCTCCGAGCATTTGTTACACCATGTGAAAATATGAACTCTTTTTCTTTATTCTGTCTTACAAGTAAAAGAATCTTTGAAATTTTATGGACATTTGTACTCTCAGTTATTAGCAGAAATTCTATCATACAGTAAATTTCCAAATATAAAAGCCAGAGTTTTACAATGACTTCTAAGCTTTTACATGATCTAGCCACTCATTTAACCTCTGTGACCTCTTTCCCTGCTACTCTTCAGTCCCTCACAGTGGCCTCCTTGCTATTCCTCAGATATGCCAGGCACGATCCAACCTTATGGCCTTCAAGATAGCCAATTCCTTTGTCTGGAGTGACCTTATTGCTGATAGTTCTGGGCAAATTCATCACCTTTCCATACCTTTGTTCAATTGTCAGCTTCATTGTAACTACCCTGATCTTCCTGTTAAAATTTTTAACTCCCCATCCCCTGCCTAGCAACCTTGATATTTCTCACCCTGATCTAATTTTTCTTTTTCCCCATTGTACTCATCATTTTTGAATGCACTATGCAATTTTTATTAAGTTTTATAGCTTTTAATTGTCTCACCCATTAAAATAAACGTTCTACAAAGCCAAGTATTTCATTTACCAGTGTAGTCTGAAGTAATATCTGCCATATAATAGGTTCAAGACACAATAGGTAAATTTCAGAAAAACATATGCTGAGAGTATACTGAATTTCATAAGTCATTTCAATATTTTTTTCCAAAAAATAAACTATGTAAAACATACCTTAAATTTACTTTCAAAATATTTTGTAGCATATAATGGACAATATGCATAAGCCTTAAAGAAACAATCATATAAATAACCATTTCATACCTACTTAAATATTGCATAATACCACACTCCTAGATCCTCTCTGAATTCTCTAAAATAACCCTTCAAAGGAAATACATTTTTAAATTAACAGATTTTTTGGCAAATAATTTAATAAAATAAAAGTTTCATTCATCTATGTAGATCATAATAAATGTTTTTAATAAGCATGAAATTATAACTCTGAAGTGTGCTAAAATGAAACCACCTGCTAAGGGTGAGAGAACAAAAATAAACATCATTTTTCCAAATAAGAGGAATTTATTACCTTTGAATCAAAGCATGTGGCAATAAAGGAATATGGAAACACAAACCATAGAATGTCATATTTTAGATTCTAAAAGACTTCAAAGTGAGGAATATACATTTTTTTTCTATTTTTATTTTATTTTTTAAAATTATGTTCAATTAGCCAACATATAGTACATCATTAGTTTTTCATGTAGTGTTCAGTGATCCATTAGTTGCATATAACACCCAGTGCTCACCACAACACATGCCACCCATCACCTGGTTACCCCATCCCCCCACCCCCCTCCCTCTGTAACCCTCAGTTTGTTTCCTTGAGTCCAGAGTTTCTAATGGTTTTTCCTCCCTCTCTTATCTCTTCCCATTCAGTTTTCCCTCCCTTCTCCTGTGGTCCTCCACACTATTCCTTATGTTCCACATATGAGTGAAACCATATAATTGTCTTTCTCCACTTGACTTATTTCACTTAGCATAATCCCCTCCAGTTCCATCCATGTCAATGCAAATGGTAGGTGTTCATCCTTTCTGAACAGTAGGGAAGTTCCTCAAGACATTAAAAATAGAGCTACCCTACGACCCAGCAAATGTACTACTAGGTATTTACTTCAAAGACACAGATGTAGTGAAGTGAAGGGGCACCTGCACCCCAATGCTCATAGCAGCAATGGCCACAATATGGACATTGCCAAGATGTCCTTCAGCAGATGAATGGATAAAGAAGATGTGATTCATAGGTACAAGGGACGGCTATTTAGATGCTAAGAGGCAGAGAGAAATGAGGATTTACTTCCAACTAGAAAGGCTTCGTGGTAGAGGTGTTATTTGTCTTGAGCTTTGAAGAATGGCTAGAATTTCAATGGATGCAGAGAGGGAGGAGGGCTTCAGAGTAGAAAGAACAGATTGAAAAAATGTAGGAAGGTCAGAACATGTAGAGCATTATGGGAGAACAAGTTTGGCTGAGAATGGGGTAGAAAGTTTATTTGGGAATAGAATAGGAGATGAAACTAGAAAGTTGTATCTAGATTGTGTAGGATTCTAGATGTCTTACTAAGGGATTTAGCTTTTGTTCTATAAGTGATGAGGATGACACTGAAGATGCTCTGACCAAATCAACAGCCTGATCCAAATTGTATCTTAATAAGACTGATCAGGTAGCTTTCTGTAGCTATGAATTCTTGTGGTAGAGGTTGCAGGTTTGGCGGGGGGAGGGGAATGCAAACCTGAAGCTGGTGCAATGGTCTAGGAAAGAGATGGTTGGGTGGGTTTCACAGGTTAGAAGTCAGAGTGGATGAATGCTTAGTTAGACCAGGTTGAGCAGGAGAGTCTGGGGACCAGGAAAGCCCCTCCTATCCCAAGCTGGGCAGGTGCTGGAGGAAGTGACACAGAGGATTCTGACTGGCATAGGTGGTAAGCAAGGAGTAAGCAGCAATTGTCTCATGTCCTTCAATAGCATGAGTCTAAAGTAAGTTGGTGGTGAGCATAAGGATGGGAAAGCCCAAGTCTACAATAGCTGGTATTCTTGGCAGTTGCCCTAAAGCCAAGAGTTCTGTTATGGATCCTGCCTCATTGTGTGTTTTGACTGGGCACTTTCTCCATTCTTGTCCATACTCAGGGCTCGGACAGATAAGCAAGTATCTGGGAGAGCTTGTCTTCCATGTTTGCGCTTATTTGCCCTTATTCCATGTTTACCTTTCTGTGTTTGCCCTTCCATGTTTGCCCTTGGATTAGAGTCCAAGAATTGCAAATTCCACCCTCTGGCCTGATCCCTGTAGCCAGAGCTTCTCCCTCAAAGCCTCTCATGTTTTCCAAGACCCAGACGTCCCCTTGTAAGAAGATATGAAAGTACTGGTACTGTGCCCTTAGGGTCTTGATATCCCTAGAGATTCTTCTTCAGTCTCTTCTAACTCACTTTCCATTGCTCTTTCCATGAGATAGCAGGAATGGGGAGTGGGGTGCAGGTTTGGACAACCTCAGCATACACTTATTACATCCTAGATGCAAGGTCCAGGCACATGGCCCAGGCCAGGGCAGAACAAAAGAACAACAACCACCCCTTCTCCCAGAGGCCATGGTATCTGGGCTCACACTCTCCCATGTTTACTAGTTAAAAGATTGCTGGTTCTGCAGGAATGGCCCTATACTTGTTTACTACCCTTAGCTACTCCACTTTGCAGGGATATCCTACTCCTCAAATTCTCGACATTGGATCAGGTTTTACTTTTGTTTTTGTTTTTGTTTTTTTTTTCCTTTTTCTTCACACTGTCTGGAATTTTTGTAGCTCTACTGACAGAAGTCTTGGTTAAGCATTTGGCCTTCTCCTCACACAAGCTTTCCTGGGTCTCTGTAACTCAGTTGTTAGTTGGGGCCTCCTTAGTATTTGAACTCTGGAAAAGTTTGCTCCCAATCCTCAATTCCACAGTCCAGGCAAGTCCAAAGTAAGTCTGCTGGGAATTCTGGTGCTTCTGCCTCTGGGCTCTTGCAACTGTGCAAGCCATTCTGATTCAAGCTGTAGACACAATTCAGCCCTTCACTGGTGTCCACAAGAGATCCATTCAATGAATATTTGTGAACCTAGCAGAGGGAGAAAGGGCATATCACACATCCCAAAACTTTCTTGTTGGCTTCCTTCTCTTATTCCCATCATGTCTTCCTCCAAAGTATTCAGAAGTCTCCTTTCTTTCTTTCTTTTTTTTTTTTTTAAATTTTTTATTTTTTATAAACATATATTTTTATCCCCAGGGGTACAGGTCTGTGAATCACCAGGTTTACACACTTCACAGCACTCACCAAAGCACATACCCTCCCCAATGTCCATAATCCCACCCCCTTCTCCCAAACCCCCTCCCCCCGGCAACCCTCAGTTTGTTTTGTGAGATTAAGAGTCACTTATGGTTTGTCTCCCTCCCAATCCCATCTTGTTTCATTTATTATTCTTCTACCCACTTAAGCCTCCATGTTGCATCACCACTTCCTCATATCAGGGAGATCATATGATAGTTGTCTTTCTCTGCTTGACTTATTTCGCTAAGCATGATACGCTCTAGTTCCATCCATGTTGTTGCAAATGGCAAGATTTCATTTCTTTTGATGGCTGCATAGAATATACATTTTTTAAATGTTACATAATGCTACATAATGACAAGATGACAGGTTGTGACAAATAGCATTTTAAAAGCTCTACTCATAATGGAACGGAAGGTGTCATTTCCCTATAGTTTTATATAGGTCATTAATTTACAATATCTAGATACAACATATTACCAAACAGATGTTCATCAAAGACTAAATCATTTTTAATGGAACATAATATTTTGAACCTACATCTATCAATCATTTTTTCGATCTAACATTTATAGTCTCGCTAAACAATTTATCAGTTGTCGACAAAATTAAAAAAAAAATAGGATAAAAAGTCGTGTTTGGAAAAGTAGATTTTCTTTGAAATTTGCATTTAAATGAAAATATTTGCTGATATTTTTTAAACTTTAAATGTAATTTTATAAATATCTGACCTATCAGATGATATAAAATTTTTGGAGAAAATAGGACATATTTTTTTGATCTTGGTTGAAGGTATTAATAAAGAGCAACTGTTTGTATTATTTGTATTGTGATATCTTAGTTAATAAACATGAATAACTGGTATAAAATATGTTTTTTTTAATTTTATTTATTTCCTTGACAGAGATCACAGGAAGGCAGAGAGGCAGGCAGAGAGAGAGGAATGGAATCAGGCTCCCTGCTGAGAAGAGAGCCCACTGTGGAACTCAATCCCAGGAACCTGGATTCATAACCTGAGCCGAAGGCAGAGATTTTAACCCACTGAGCCACCCAGGCGCTCTAAAATATGTTCTTTTTTTTTTATAGAATTATAGTTCTTGTCAAAATATGGAACTAGCTGGAACTGAATGCCTCCTTCAAAGTCAGCTCTGGAGAAATTATGCAAGTGTAATATAGAACTATTTCGGATATGAACCAAAAACAAAGAAATGATGATAAATTCCTTAAAAGACTCAAAGCTGCTCTTGACTGGTATGTTTCAAGCTCTATTCCTGGTTTGAGGACAGTTTTTAACAGGCCTGTCACTGTAGAAATCAGCTGGATGTTTAGAGGCTATCAGAACTGTGCAAAAACCTTGAAGGGGTAAAGACTTGAAAATTCTTTAGAGAGATCAGCTCCCTAAGGCATTATTCATCCACACATTTTCCTCCAAACAATTAAGACTGATGGATGAGGGGCACCTGAGGGGCTCTCTCATCATGTGGGTGGTGGGTTAAGCCTCTGCCTTCATCTCAAGTCATGGTCTCTGGGTCCTGGGATCCAGCCCCACATCGGGCTCTGCTCAAAAGGAAGCCTGCTTCCCTCCCTGCTTGCCTGCCTCTCTGCTTACTAGTAATCTCTCTCTCTCTCTCTCTCGCTCTCTCTCTCTGTGTCCAATAAATAAATAAAATCTTAAAAAAAAGGCTGATGGATGATAAATTATGTAAACTGCTCCCTCCAAATGATGCTTCTTCATAAGGATTTAAGAATTTAAAATTGTAAGAACTTAAAATTAAAACTTGATCGTAGGATTTATCTTATAGAATAACATCAAGTGAAGGCAGTTATTATTAGTTCTGAAGTATTTGTGATTCTGAATTCTTGGCCTCATTAGTAAATTTATTTTTAAATTCTCCCATGGAGTGGTGATTGGCCTTCAGTCTTTCATTGATGTACATCATTGGGTCAAATGAGATGTGTGTGCCCAGAACTATATATAATCTTCTTTGTATTTCACTGGAGATGGCATTTCTGAGTTTTGTTCAATTTAATTTGGACAGATGTTTTAATAGTTACTTCTAGAGTTGGCCCTGGAGAATATCTTCCTTTTTTTTTTTTTTCTCTTCCCGATTCTCTGAAAAACCCTGACTAATTCACATTATCACAGTGATATCACAATTCAAGTTTTTCCAAACACTATAGCTGCAAAATAGAAGGAAGCTACTCAAAATGTAATGCTATTGTGAATGATTGATAAAGAAAACATTATTATAATTAAGCTACCAGGTTTCAATGTATTTTATTGTTGCTAAGAAAATCCTAGCATACCCAGACTTTACAGAGATTTGATGATCGTAAGAGGAGCTGAACTCATGGAACAAAATAACTATGCACATAAAAAGTACAATTACTTACCTAAAAAAGATGATGTGGTTAACTTTATATGGCAATCCAAGTGTTATTGGAACAGGAATTATAAAAATAGCTTAGGGGCGCCTAGGTGGCTCAGTGGATTAAGCCACTGCCTTCAGCTCAGGTCATGATCTCAGGGTCCTGGGATCAAATACTGCATCAGGCTCTCTGCTCAGCAGGGAGTCTGCTTCTCTCTCTCTCTCTCTCTCTCTCTCTCTCTGCCTGCCCTCCGTCTACTTGTGATCTCTCTCTCTGTCAAATAAATAAATAAATAAAATCTTGAAAAAAAAGAATGACTGTACTTTTAAAAAATAGCTTAAAAGGGGCACCTGGGTGGCTCAGTGGGTTAAAAAGACATGTAGACCAGTGGGTTAGAGTAGAGTGCCCAGATATGGACCATCAACTCTATGGTCAAAAAATCTTTGACAAAGAGGAGAAAATTATACAGTGGAAAAAAGACAGCCTCTTCAATCAATGGTGCAGGAAAAATTGGAGAGCTATGTATGGAAGAATGACACTCAACCATTCTCTTATACCATACATAAAGATAAATTCGAAATGGACAAACGACCTCAACGTGAGGAAGGAATCTATCAAAATCCCAGAAGAGAACATAGGCAGTAACCTCAGGGACACTGGCCGCAGCACATTCTTTCAAAACATGTCCCCAAAGACAAAGGAAACAAAAGCAAAAATGAACTTTTGGGACTTCATCAAGATCAAAAGTTTCTGCACAGCAAAGGAAACAGTCAACAAAATGAAGAAACAACCCACGGAACGGGAGAAGATTTTCACAAATGACATTACAGATAAAGGGCTGATATCCACGATCTATAAAGAACTCCTCAAACTCAACACACACAAAACAGATAATCATGTCAAAAAATGGGCAGAAGACATGAACAGACACATCTCCAAAGAAGACATACAAATGGCAAACAGATGCCATATATGCAGGCAGAGAGAGAGGGGTAAGCAGGCTCCCCGCTGAGCAAAGAGCCTGATGTGGGGCTCCATCCCAGGACCCTGAAATCATGACCTGAGCCAAAGGCAGAGGCCTAAACCACTGAGCCACCCAGGAGACCCATACCTGGTAATTTTTAATCAACGTGGATTTGCTGCATCAAATAGTTCCTTCTTCTTCAAATATAAATATAGAAATATATTGATCAAGTCACACACATGTCTTAGGAGAATGTCATACCTTTAGTAGCAAACTTGAAATCTTGGCCATTAGTTATGATTTTTGTTTTGGTTTGATTTGGTTCGGTTTTTGTAATTTTAAAAATCCCTCCAGCCCTTGGCTCTGTCTGACCTGATTGCTTTCAGCTGTTTCTGCAACAAAGTTGTCCCAGCTGCGAAAACTCTCATTGTTTCCAGTGGCGCCCCCTTCTGAACACTTTGTTAATAGAAAGCTTTTTTTTTTTTTTTTTGCTATGGTAAATTTGGAACAACAGTGAGGTATTTCAAAGAGGTGAACCACAGATAAATTTCTCTAAGGGTGGGGTGAGGGTTACTCAAAAAGGAACTTGACAAGGCTTTTAAAGATATCGACAATCATTATAACATAACGTGACTGATTGTTACCGTGCTCTTAACTGGGCAAACACTTGTTGGCTTCCAAGATAGACTAACATAGTTGAGATGGTTCTAGCGGCCTGCTAGCACAGGGTCTCATGAGCCAGGGATTCTAGCCACTGGCTGTGCAAGGTTGAGACCTGTTAGTGATTCTATTTTTTCCTCTACAGAATGGGTCTTTCTACATTCCAGGTCTTTCTACCCCAATAAATAATGCGGCGATTCTCTCAGTGAGTTGTACTTTTGGTTTAAACAGCCAACTGTCTGTTATAAAGGACTTTTGTTTAAATTCCTTTAAAAAAAAGTCGTTTCAAAAAAATCTTTTTTTTATATTTATTTTTTGATCCCATAGGTTTACTCTGATCCTGGAACTTTGTCATTTTGACCTTCTCTGCTGATTAAAATATTCTTCATCATCAGCACCTACTGCTCTCCTCTTCTGGTGTGGTCTCTCGGGAAGGGGACTTCTCTAGCTCTTCTAGCAGGAGATGGGCACTTCCCCTCTACCCCTGTTGCCAGACCAACCTTACCTATCCTGCAGGGTCAGGTCGGCCTGGCCTTTTATCTGTTGTTCTCTTCTGAGTGGTTAGTTTTTCATCGATACCGTGCTTTGCTTTTGTCAGGATTTACCCTGGTCTATCAAAACCCTTTTCTTGTACCAGTGAAGCCTAAGAAACAGTCCTGATGAGAGAACCAGGAACTCGAACAGATCATATTTATCCTGAATGTTCCGTCCAAAATGAAAAATACATTTCTGAGGAGCCTCAAGATCTCTGAGAAGGGAAGTTTCACCAACTCTGTCATGTAGGGGCATCAATTCCGATTCTGTGTCAATTTTCCGACTTTCCCAGCTAATACTTCTCTACCTCAGAAAGCCCACTCTCAGCCGTTTCCTCTCTCAAAGGCAGTTGCTCTTAGAGTCTGCACATGGCACTTGGGGCCTGCTGGTCATTGGCTACTGCCCTCTGTACCTTGGGCCTAACAGCTGCGGGGCATCAAGATGAGAATGTCTCTTGTTCTAAGACTTAATATAGTTGGGTGCCCATGGTTAAGGAATAATCACTTATTTTGTTGATCCAAGTGTTCGACCTTTCTTAATTATTCTAGTACCACAGTTTACTTGTTCTAAGATTTGTCCCCCCCCCCATTTTAATATCTCTTAAGGTGGCATTTACCTTGCACTTGAGGACATATCCTAGTTTAACTGACAGCATTTCTCTTTCTTAGTCGAACATAAACTATAGTGCATCTTACCCTTGATGAAAGCTAGGATGCAATTAAATACTCTATTATGGTTACGATTCTGATATTTGAAATCCTCCGGTAGCTCCCTGTGCCCCCACAGTGTAGTACCTCACCTCCTCGGCATAGTATACAAACCATCTCACCCCAGTGTTAACCCCGGGGCTCAGCCTCCATCCCCAGGTGATGCTGCCAGATCAGCTGTCGGTTATCATGAACTTGCTGTAGTTTCCTGAATGCACTGTGCTTTCTCCTGGCACTTTGAAACGTGACACACTCATCCTCATTCTTCGCTTTGCCCTTGTCTATCAGCTCCCCTGAAAATCTGTTCCTAAGTGGCTTTTCCCAGCTCCAACCTACCCTTGGCAGTCTTTTCTCTCCCTGTGGTAAAGCCTGTCACACTGCACCATGGACATGCCGGTTGTCCCCCTGAGAAGAGAAAAGGGACAGTGAGGGCCCCCCAGCATTTGCAGCTCTAGTGCAGAGCCCCATGCCTGGCTTGCAGGAAATGCCAGATCATGAAGACAAACGGAGATCATCCTCTGGCTAAAACCAGCTCTTCTTTGCCTACCGCAGGATCTGGATCATTAAAGAGCAGCCAGTTATTATGGCTGTTTTTCTAGGGATTTTTTCCCCATATATTTCCCAGGGCTTTACTCTTTAGATAGCACTTTAATTCAGGCTTCAACCACTTCCTAGTCAGATCAGGTGAAATCATTTTCCTTCCCATACCCTCGATGTTTTTCTCACCTAGTAATTCTTTTTTTAAAGATCTTATTTACCCATTTGACAGATCACAAGTAGGCAGAGAGGTGGCAGAGAGAAAGGGGTAAGCAGGCTCCCCGCTGAGCAAAGAGCCTGATGTGGGGCTCCATCCCAGGACCCTGAAATCATGACCTGAGCGGAAGGCAGAGGCCTAAACCACTGAGCCACCCAAGAGCCCCTTATCTGGTAATTTTTAATCAATGTGGATTTGCTGCATCAAATAGTTCCTTCTTCTTCAAATATAAATATAGAAATATATTGATCAAGTCACACGCATGTCTTAGGAGAATGTCATACCTTTAGTAGCAACCTTGAAATCTTTGCCATTGGTTATGATTTTTGTTTTGGTTTGATTTGGTTCGGTTTTTGTAATTTTAAAAATCCCTCCAGCCCTTGGCTCTGTCTGACCTGATTGCTTTCAGCTGTTTCTGCAACAAAGTTCTCCCAGCTGCGAAAACTCTCATTGTTTCCAGTGGCGCCCCCTTCTGAACACTTTGTTAATAGAAAGCTTTTTTTTTTTTTTTTTTTTTTGGCTATGGTAAATGTGGAACAACAGTAGATATTTCAAAGAGGTGAACCACAGATAAATTTCTCTAAGGGTGGGGTGAGGGTTACTCAAAAAGGAACTTGACAAGGCTTTTAAAGATATCGACAATCATTATAACATAACGTGACTGATTGTTACCGTGCTCTTAACTGGGCAAACACTTGTTGGCTTCCAAGATAGACTAACATAGTTGAGATGGTTCTAGCGGCCTGCTAGCACAGGGTCTCATGAGCCAGGGATTCTAGCCACTGGCTGTGCAAGGTTGAGACCTGTTAGTGATTCTATTTTTTCCTCTACAGAATGGGTCTTTCTACATTCCAGGTCCTTTCTACCCCAATAAATAATGCGGCGATTCTCTCAGTGAGTTGTACTTTTGGTTTAAACAGCCAACTGTCTGTTATAAAGGACTTTTGTTTAAATTCCTTTAAAAAAAAAAGTCGTTTCAAAAAAATCTTTTTTTATATTTTTTGATCCCATAGGTTTACTCTGATCCTGGAACTTTGTCATTTTGACCTTCTCTGCTGATTAAAATATTCTTCATCATCAGCACCTACTGCTCTCCTCTCCTGGTGTGGTCTCTCGGGAAGGGGACTTCTCTAGCTCTTCTAGCAGGAGATGGGCACTTCCCCTCTACCCCTGTTGCCAGACCAACCTTACGTATCCTGCAGGGTCAGGTCGGCCTGGCCTTTTATCTGTTGTTCTCTTCTGAGTGGTTAGTTTTTCATCGATACCGTGCTTTGCTTTTGTCAGGATTTACCCTGGTCTATCAAAACCCTTTTCTTGTACCAGTGAAGCCTAAGAAACAGTCCTGATGAGAGAACCAGGAACTCGAACAGATCATATTTATCCTGAATGTTCCGTCCAAAATGAAAAATACATTTCTGAGGAGCCTCAAGATCTCTGAGAAGGGAAGTTTCACCAACTCTGTCATGTAGGGGCATCAATTCCGATTCTGTGTCAATTTTCCGACTTTCCCAGCTAATACTTCTCTACCTCAGAAAGCCCACTCTCAGCCGTTTCCTCTCTCAAAGGCAGTTGCTCTTAGAGTCTGCACATGGCACTTGGGGCCTGCTGGTCATTGGCTACTGCCCTCTGTACCTTGGGCCTAACAGCTGCGGGGCATCAAGATGAGAATGTCTCTTGTTCTAAGACTTAATATAGTTGGGTGCCCATGGTTAAGGAATAATCACTTATTTTGTTGATCCAAGTGTTCGACCTTTCTTAATTATTCTAGTACCACAGTTTACTTGTTCTAAGATTTGTCCCCCCCCCATTTTAATATCTCTTAAGGTGGCACTTACCTTGCACTTGAGGACATATCCTAGTTTAACTGACAGCATTTCTCTTTCTTAGTCGAACATAAACTATAGTGCATCTTACCCTTGATGAAAGCTAGGATGCAATTAAATACTCTATTATGGTTACGATTCTGATATTTGAAATCCTCCGGTAGCTCCCTGTGCCCCCACAGTGTAGTACCTCACCTCCTCGGCATAGTATACAAACCATCTCACCCCAGTGTTAACCCCGGGGCTCAGCCTCCATCCCCAGGTGATGCTGCCAGATCAGCTGTCGGTTATCATGAACTTGCTGTAGTTTCCTGAATGCACTGTGCTGCCTCCTGGCACTTTGAAACGTGACACACTCATCCTCATTCTTCGCTTTGCCCTTGTCTATCACCTCCCCTGAAAATCTGTTCCTAAGTGGCTTTTCCCAGCTCCAACCTACCCTTGGCAGTCTTTTCTCTCCCTGTGGTAAAGCCTGTCACACTGCACCATGGACATGCCGGTTGTCCCCCTGAGAAGAGAAAAGGGACAGTGAGGGCCCCCCAGCATTTGCAGCTCTAGTGCAGAGCCCCATGCCTGGCTTGCAGGAAATGCCAGATCATGAAGACAAACGGAGATCATCCTCTGGCTAAAACCAGCTCTTCTTTGCCTACCGCAGGATCTGGATCATTAAAGAGCAGCCAGTTATTATGGCTGTTTTTCTAGGGATTTTTTCCCCATATATTTCCCAGGGCTTTACTCTTTAGATAGCACTTTAATTCAGGCTTCAACCACTTCCTAGTCAGATCAGGTGAAATCATTTTCCTTCCCATACCCTCGATGTTTTTCTCACCTAGTAATTCTTTTTTTAAAGATCTTATTTACCCATTTGACAGATCACAAGTAGGCAGAGAGGTGGCAGAGAGAAAGGGGTAAGCAGGCTCCCCGCTGAGCAAAGAGCCTGATGTGGGGCTCCATCCCAGGACCCTGAAATCATGACCTGAGCGGAAGGCAGAGGCCTAAACCACTGAGCCACCCAAGAGCCCCTTATCTGGTAATTTTTAATCAATGTGGATTTGCTGCATCAAATAGTTCCTTCTTCTTCAAATATAAATATAGAAATATATTGATCAAGTCACACGCATGTCTTAGGAGAATGTCATATCTTTAGTAGCAACCTTGAAATCTTTGCCATTGGTTATGATTTTTGTTTTGGTTTGATTTGGTTCGGTTTTTGTAATTTTAAAAATCCCTCCAGCCCTTGGCTCTGTCTGACCTGATTGCTTTCAGCTGTTTCTGCAACAAAGTTGTCCCAGCTGCGAAAACTCTCATTGTTTCCAGTGGCGCCCCCTTCTGAACACTTTGTTAATAGAAAGCTTTTTTTTTTTTTTTTTTTTGGCTATGGTAAATGTGGAGCAACAGTAGATATTTCAAAGAGGTGAACCACAGATAAATTTCTCTAAGGGTGGGGTGAGGGTTACTCAAAAAGGAACTTGACAAGGCTTTTAAAGATATCGACAATCATTATAACATAACGTGACTGATTGTTACCGTGCTCTTAACTGGGCAAACACTTGTTGGCTTCCAAGATAGACTAACATAGTGGAGATGGTTCTAGCGGCCTGCTAGCACAGAGTCTCATGAGCCAGGGATTCTAGCCACTGGCTGTGCTAGGTTGAGACCTGTTAGTGATTTTTTTTTTCCTCTGCAGAATGGGTCTTTCTACATTCCAGGTCCTTTCTACCCCAATAAATAATGCAGCGATTCTCTCAGTGAGTTGTATTTTAGTTTAAACAGCCAACTGTCTCTTAAAAAGGACTTTTGTTTAAAGTCCTTTAAACAAAAGTCCTTTTAAAAAAATTTTTTTTATTTTTTATTTCTTATTTAAATCTGTTGGTAAACTTGTTTGCCACTTAACTGATTCATAAATTTGCCACCTGAAGAATTCTGTTGTAACAGTTCACAATTGGTTAATACTTAGTCTTCACTAGAGATTAAGGTGTTTCTAAGAGTATCAAACTCTGCTTAGTGTAACTAAGACTGATGGAAATAAGGGAAACTCTGTAGGAAAGTAGATGATAAGTAAAAAAAAATTAAGGAATGGGAATACATTTTGTTGAAGGTAAGGGAAGGTAATTTTATCCTAAATGAGATGGTTGATTTGAAAGAAATGGCTTAGGACAAGACCTGAATGCAAAGGAAAGTTATAAAAGATTTATAAAGGGAAATCTTCAGAAAAGGAATTTTAGCTATGGTCAGAACAGACTAAAATAGACTAAATAAATGGGTTTTAAAAGTACATTACATTAGTACAAGACTAAAATTCTCTGTTCAAAGGACAAAGTTTTCTTAGATTAATTGATCTCCTGTTATGGGAATGTAAGTGATTTCCTCTTTGCCTGCCCAGAAAAACCAGTTTCTATGTTTTGTTTTATCAGGTGTTTAACATCCCTAATTATATTTAGGCATGTGCTTCAAAACTTTCTGAGATCTTAGCAAATGTTGACAAGATTTAAATTGTAAAATCTCTTTAACTCAGGCTTTTCCTTAATATATGAAGTTGCTCATGAAATACTACTGAACCGATGATAAACCTTGGATTACATTTGGGAAAATACTATAACTATTCTAGAGATTCTATGCACTTCCTAAAGTTTTAATGTTTTGAGAGATCATCGCTTGATACTGTAATTATGTTATGTATCACAAAAATAACCTGATTTCCTTGCAGCTAAATTGTAAACTCCCGTGTCTCTTTAGCTTTAACCATATCCATTCTGAGTTTTTGTCATTTATAATTGTTTTAATTCTCTTATAAAATGAGCTTTATTTTCAAGGAGATTCCTATAAAGGACTTTCAGGACAAATACAGATATTTGATATACTTGAAAATCCTAAAACTGAAATGGGTAAAAATTTCCAAAACTGACTAAAGCTGCATTCACTAGATTTGGTAACACGGGACTAAATGAACTAAAAAATTATAATGTTATATCTCTTAATGTTTTGTCTTACTTTAAACATTGCTGGTTCTCTCCGATGTTTGCTCTTCCAGACTAGGGATACTTCCTCCTAGTTATCTGTAACTTATAGAGATGTAAAAGTGCTCATTTATAAAAGAGCTCAACGCATTCAAGCTTTTCTCTCTATCTGAACCCTCTGAAACCAAAAGGTCTCAGTAAGTAAGCATTCTTCCATGACAGTCAGTCATTTACATAAGTCCAATAAGAATCTGTTCTCCTTGTAACAGGAAAGAGTTGGAAACACGGTTTATTTTACCAAGGCTTTGGCTGGAAGGTCATATTTAAAAAGACTCGGATATAACCAGAGAGTTTAAAGGAACTAAGGTTGACTTTATAAAACCTAGAGCCATAAAGCCCCTTGGGACTGTTGGCCTGATACCTTGCTTACAGAGTTCCCAGCAGCCTCACCAGGTGAGTAAAGAATGTCACTCCTTGGTAGGTGCGGTCTCAGAAGAGGAATTCCCCAATGAGAAATTCGCCCAAATCGACAGGTATTGCAGGCATGCCTGATGGCCAGTACAGGGCTTGGCTTCTGGCCCAGAGAGGCTACTAAAAGTTCAACCTAGAGATTCCTTATTAAAAGTTCCAGCAAAGCAGATGCTAAAAGATCTATTGATCACACTTATTGTTCTTGCTGAGCTTATGTAAATAATAGGCCAAGTTTGTCAAAACTAAACTTGTTTCACAAGTGAATTAGTCCTGATTTGGCTATCTCTGTAAATGAGGGTTATTTTAGAGAGAAAAATTCTATTTTAGTAACACACCTTTATGGATGTTAAATTCTAGATTTGATTGTCTTTAAATGTTTGTTTACCTAAGCTAAACAATTTGAGGTAAACTTCAGGGAACTTGTACAATAGCTTCTTTAGTCAATCTTATTATTTTGTGGGGATATTAGCAGACCCCACGGCACATGATTAAACAACTGGAATAATGAAATTGCCTAAAAGCCAGCATACCGCACCCTTCTCCCACTTGACAATGATCCTCTGTAATTAGGATATTGTTAAGGTTGGATGACTCAAAGGTCTTCTTATTGGTTTCATCCCTTAGTCATATTTATCTAGAGGCCACCTCCATTGAGGTGCAATTGCAAACAGATGCTTTAGCAAAACCTAAAACAGCCCTCATAAAAGAGCCTCAAAGCTCACTATGGGACAGTCCCTAACTGTAATAATGTCACATCAGGTCCAGATTTGTCTTAGTAGCCAAAGGCCACCAATGGATGATGGAGGCCAACTTATTAAATACTGGGCTACACTAACAGAGATGCCAGAAATAAAACTTAAAATTTGTCAAACTTTAAACCTAGTTACCTGTATGGCTGAACCTGACCACTGTACATCTTTCTCTATAGAGCAAAAATGTTCAGAGATTATTAATCTAGCTTATTCTATATGGCCAGGTTTAAGATGCCCCTGTTAAAATTACAAATGACAGTTGGTTTTCTGATGAAAATGGTTTTCATAGAAAGAAGAAGAAAAGCTAGGTGTGCCATAGTGCTCACTAGCACTTTGCAATTGCCAAAGCCTAAGAATTAACATGTATACTGACTCCAAATATGCCTTCCTGGTACCACATGCCCATGGAGCTATTTGGAAGAAAAGGGGATTTTCCTGGAATCATGGGCGCATTACTAAAACCATTACAACTCCAGCTAATCTCCCCTACTTGAGACAAAGATGGACACGATCTGTTTTTAAATGGTATGATCACTTAGCATCCATTTTTGTTCCATCTGCGGGACTAGGGGATATCATGTGGCATGAAGAAGCCCTTAATAAATATACTACAAAGGCACTCAATGATTCACTAAATAGCATCTCCCAGCTTAATACCAAAGTGTCACAGATATGCAAGGCAGTCCTACAAAATAGGATGGCCTTAGATGTCCTGACAGCAGCCCAAGGTAGCACATGTGCAATTATCAAGACAGAATGTTGTGTGTATATCCCAGACTATCACAGAAATGTCACAGGACTAATAAAGGATATGAATACCCAAATTAAGGCCTACAAGATCCTCCTCTCTCTCTCAGTAAATGGTTAAGTTCCTGGTTTGAAGGAGGACTATGACCGAATCTCCTTTTTGGGCTTCTCATTCTTATCGCCTTATTAACCTTAATATGTTGCTTTGTTCCATGTTTCTCTACTTGGTGTCGAGACTCCATTGCTACAATGACTACACCACGACAGACGATCCTTGTCGCGCGCAAGAACACCTCTTCACTGTCAGCGCTGGATTCAGCTGCCTCCACCTTTTGAAACTCCCTTATACATTCCTACCCTGATCAATATTAGCCCCAGTAGGTAGGGACAGCTCTACGCCCCTATTCAGCACGAAGAAGTTATAGAAGATGAGACCTTCCACCTTCAACCACCTTAAAAATTTAAGGGTCTTTAAAAGCTGGCGCCTTGCATCCCCCCTTCACCCGCTCCCCTCCATATGTGTAGCATTCCTCAGGCACCCCTGACTGCCATAAAATGATAAATAGTTGACTTGCTAAGATCACAATCCTGCAAGATAGGAGCCTCCCTTGGTTTGCAAATGTCCTTGAGATTACAACAAAGAAGTTACTTTATCAATAGCCCAATTTTCAATCGGCCCTTGTATCTTAAATAAACTCGTACAGTTTGTAAAAGATCGCTTGTCAGTAATCCAGACAATGGTACTGACACAGCAATATCAACTAATTAAACAAACCGGCTCTCAAACTGACTTACTTGATAAACAAAGCGAATGTATATAGGATTCTATCCATGATAAAGAAAAAGGGGGGAATGAAAGACCCCTCTCCCCTTGCTAAAGGCTTGTTTAAATAACCTGAAGTCCCCACAGCACCCCCTCTCCCCTTGCTGAAGGCTTGATTGTCCCCATAGCCAGATGGAAACACATACCAGGATGTCTATTGTCTGTGATCACCCGGTCTGTCAAAAGAAAAGACAAATGAGGAATAGAGTGTACCTGGGAATTTCCAGAGTGCTGAGGCAAGGCCCGCCAGAACAAACGGCTGTGTCCTTGCCTTAAACCCAACGCCTGACTAATTAACCAATCAGATCCCTGTAACCATGCATCTGCTTCTATAAGCTTGCTTCCCGCTACCCCAACCCTTCCTATATAATCTGCTCCCCATCTTGGCCTGGCGCGCTCAGACCACAAAGGCTGATGCATCCGCAGGCGCCTGTGTAACCAATAAACCTCTTGCAGTTTGCATCTAGTGGAGGCGTGCTGTTTGATTCTTGGGTGCGGCTCCAGGCTCTTTCACTACCACTTGCCGTCTTGCTCATTTTTTGCCCAGCATTATTGGTCGCTGTGTCATTCTTTAAACACACCAGATGTGCTCCCACCTTGGGCTTACTGTTTGCTTTGTGTGGGATGCTCTTCTCCAAACAGCACAACTGCTCGTTCCTTAATTTCCTCCAAGTCTTTCCTCAAATGAGGGAGACTTCCCTGACACAGTCCCATAGAAAATTCCAACCTGCTCCCCTAAACCCCACACCCCATGTCCACTCACTCAGCTTAGTTTCCTTCCTACCCCACATCAACCCCTGATATGTATGTATATTTATTTGCTTCATTTCTCACTCAACAACTAAAATGAAAACTCCAAGAGGACATCAAATTTATTTTGTCTCTTGTTAACTATTCTGTCTTTAGGGTTTAGAACAGTACCTGACACATAGTAGATGTTCCATAAATATTGGAGAATGATTTGTTACTATTTTTGCCTTTTCTCTATCCATTCTTTACACAGCAGCCAAAAATGACATTTTAAAAATGCAAAAGGAATCCCGTGACCACCCTCCACCCACCAGTGTAAAACCCTTCAATGGCTTTTCGTTGTGCTCAAGCCGCAGCTGACATTCTACAGCCCAGGCCAGATTAAGATTTCAGAGTTCTTAATCACTGGAAGGATGATGGTGTTGTCACCACCAGAGATATTTAAATATTTTTGAAGATTAGATCCCAAAGTAAGTGTGCTAAAAGCCTAGCAATATCCGATTTCACAAACTCAGATTTCATAAAGTCTCATTAGTCTTCTCACCTTGTGTAAGTTTAATCTTTCCCCCTTTTCTCTTCTGTTTCAGGCACTCACCATACTTTGACAGAATGACCATAACGGCCTTCCAACCTGTCATCTCATCTTCAGGAATATGCCCCTTTCCCTCCCCTCCTCACACCAATCCATCCTCTAAACTTATTCAAAGATGATCACTCTAAAATGTGCATCTCACTGTGTCCTTCCCCTACAGGAACTTACTCAATAGCTCCTAAGGACGTGTGAATTTCCTTGGTGTGGTATTTTTACAAGACCCTTTGCTTGCAAGTGGCAGCAATCCAAAGAAAACTGGAGGAACCAAAAGGGAAAAGCAAGCAAACAAACACGAAACAAAGGAATGTCCAGGATCCTGTAGGTATGGATACCACAGAAGTTCATAAAAATCCAAAAGAAGATGGGGCACCTGGGTGGCTCAGTGGGTTAAGCCTCTGCATTCGGCTCAGGTCATGATCCCAGGGTCCTAGGATCGAGCCCCACATTGGGCTCTCTGCTCTGCAGGGAGCCTGCTTCCTCCTCTCTCTCTGCTTGCCTCTCTGCCTACTAGTGATCTCTGTCAGATAAATTTAAAAAAACTTTTTTTTAAATCAAAAGAAGAGCTGCAGAACTAAAATTTCAGAATCAAGAACAGGGACTGGAAACCGGCAAAACAGTTTTCTATTTGTCCATGTCTCATGTTTACTAGTCTCCATATGGCTGCTTTCTTCTCTGGTCAGACTCTTCAAGTGTCCAGGAAGATGGCCATGGCCAGCTCCTGAATCCCATCCAGCAAGGCCAGTCACTCGCCTAAAGAGAGAACATTGTCTTCCTGTCATTTACATATCAATCTCAGGGAGACTCTGATTGGTCCTATTGGTGTCAGGTGGACTAGTCACTATATGGGTTTATATGTGTGCCCATCCTCCTCCAGACTGCAGAAGCACAGGAGAAATTTTTAAAATTAACATATAATGTATTATTTGCCCCAAAGGTGCAGGTCTGTGATTCATCTGTGTTACACATTTCACAGAACTCACCGTATCACATAACCTCCCCAATGTTCATAACCCAGCCAACCTCTCCATAAACCCTCCATCCCCGTAAACCTCGGTTTGTTTTGTGAGATTAAGTCTATTATGGTTTCTCTCCCCCCATCCCATCTTGATTCATTTTATCCCTCCTACCTCCCATGTCCCCCTACCCTGCCTTGCAAATTCCTCATATCAGACAGATCATATGATAATTGCCTTTCTCTGATTGACTTACTTCACTTAGCATAATACCCTCTAGTTCCATCCAGGTCATTGCAAAGAGCAAGATTTCATTTTTGATGGCTGCATAGTATTCCTCTGTGTGTATGTGTGTGTGTGTGTGTGTGTGTGCCTCTGGGTGTCTGTGTGTCTGTGTGTAAAGAGGACCTGGCCATGCCATCGTGGGTGGAGATGCCCCAAGCAGGATGAGGCTAATGAGGGTTTAGATGTCTGGTGGGCAAGTTATGTTCACACCCCAGTTTAAGGATGGTTAAGTGGGATCGGGTGGAGGGTCTACACCCTTCTGCCCAGGGTTTATCCTGAGACCCTGAACAGATGGGTCCATGACCCAGGATCGGGGCTAACCCTAACAGTAACCATGAACCCTGACCCTGACACTGACTGTGAGCCTGCCCCAAACCCTAACCCAAACCCTGACCCTGACCCTGACCCTGTCTGTGATCCTGACCTGAACCCTAAACCTAAACCTAAGCCTGACACTCACCCTGATGTGGACCCTGAACCTAAACCTAACGTTGATATTACTGTAACCAAGACTCAGAACTAACCATGACCCTGACCCTGACCCTAATCCTAAACCTGACGCTGACCTAAACCTGACCCTAACCCTAACCCTGACCGTGACTATGAGCCTGACCCTAACCCTAAACCTAAAGGTAACTCTAACCATGACCCTAATACCGACCGTGAACATAAACCTAATGCTGACCCTGACCCAAACACTAACCCCTACAATAAACCAATCCCTAACCCTAACCTTACGCTGTCTAACCCTAACCCTAATTATAACCTTACTTCTAACACTAACCCTAACCCCAATCCCAAACCCTACCGCCAAAACCTAACTGTGACACTGAAACGAACATGGACCCTAAACCAAAGCCTGACGCTAAACCTAACCCTGGCCATGACCTTCACCTGAACACGACCCTAACACTAACCCTGACCCAACTGTGAGCCTGACACTGACCTGAACACTAAACCTGACCCGGACTGTGAGCCTTACCTTAACTCTAACCCTAAATGTAACCCTGAACCTGACACTAACACGGGCCCTCCCCCGAATCCTATCGCTGACCTAACCCTCAGAGTAACCCCTAACCCTACCACGGACCCTGATCCTAACAAGTTCTAACCCTAACCGACAACCAAACGCTAACACTAACACTAACCCTAAACTTTAACAATAACCCTGAACCTATACCTGATTATGCTCATAACCCTAACCATGATCTTTGCCTATACCAGACCCTGACCCTAAACCTGAACCTGGCCCTGACCCTAAACCTAACCATGACCCTAACACTGACCACTACATAACCCTGTCGCTGACCCGAATGAGGACTTTAAACCAAACCTGATCCTGATCGTAATGCTGACACTGGCGCTACACTTCACCCTGACCCTGACCCAGGCAAAGACCATAAACCTAACCCTGACCCTAACAGTGACCCTGATCACGACCCTAACACTAACAGTGACCCTGACTGTGAGCCTGACCCTAACTCTAACCCTAAACGTATCCCTGACCATGACACTAACACGGGCCCTGACCCGAAACCTAACGCTAACTAAACCTAACCTAACCCTAAAACTAACCCCTAACATTAACCCTGACACTGACCTTAACTCGGTCTAACCCTCCACCTACCTCTAACCCTAACCTTAACCCCACATTAACAATAATCCTGACGCTGATCATAACCCTAACTCTGAAGTTTGCCAATGTCAGAACTTAACCTTAAACCTGACACTGGCCTTGACCTTAACACTGACCCTAACCCTGAATGTAAACCTAACTCTGACCCAATCCATGATCCTAAACAGAATCTTAAGCCTAAAGCTAACCCTGATCCTGAACCTACTCATAAAACAGAACCTAAACATAAAGCTGACCTTAATATAACCATGAACCTAACCCAGACCCTGACCCTAAACCTGACACTAAACCTGTCCCAAACCTAATCCTGACCCTGACATGAACCTTGCCCCCAAACCTAAATGTGACCATGACCCTAAATCTGACCATGACCATGAACCTGACCCTAAACCTAACCGTCACTAACACTGACCCTGACCCTGACTCTGACCGTAACCCTAACAGTGACCCTACTGTGAGCCTGACCCTAAACCTAACCATGAACCTAACCCTAACCCTGACCCATACCCTAAGCCTTACCCTAACCCGGACCCCAAAGACGACTAACCCTAACCCTGATCCTAAGTCTTTCTTAACTCTAACCCTAACACTAACCTAGTCTAAACCCAGCTCTGTTGCCTCCAGCGGGGACAACAGCTGCACCCAGGCCTGCCAGGGGCTGGGGGGAGGCTGTATGGGGGCCATTGGATTGGCACTGCATTGAGTGGAGGGTGAGCATTGAGCAGTTTGGGGAATGGCGGCTCAGGGAGCTCTGGTACTGCAGGAAGTTCGGTAAGGAGCCCCCAGGCAGTGGTGACCTCACTTCCCTGACGACAGAGCCCAACGGAATTGGAACCCACGTATCCAGGCAACCCATTACAGAGAAAACCCCCCTGCCCAACTCATTTCTAGGCACATCCTAAAGGAAGCGACATGTTCTTCTGCTGTACTGAAGCCGAGAGGATGTAGGGAGAAGAGAGCTCCCCCGCCAGACACGTCCCCTCCCTGGCCGGTCATATCAGGTTTCCCCAACGCCTCAGGCCCTTTGGCTACTAAAATCAAAAGGTGACACCAGGGGACTCAGAGTCAGAGAGTCCCACACCTTCTGATCAACCGGTGTAGCCCTAGGTCTCCTCCCCATCTCTGTATGTGTGTCTGTGTATGCCTCTGGGTGTCTGTGTGTCTGTGTATAAAGAGGACCTGACCATGCCATCAAGGGTGGAGATGCCCCAAACAGGATGAGGCTGATGAGGGTTTAGATGTCTGGTGGGCAAGTTATGTTCACACCCCAGTTTAAGGCTGGTTACGTGGGATCGGGTGGAGGGTCTACACCCTTCTGCCCAGGGTTTATCCTGAGACCCTAAACGGATGGGTCCTTGACCCAGGAGCGGGGCTCATCCTAACAGTAACCACTAATCCTGACCCTGACACTGACTGTGAGCATGCCCCAAACCCTAACCCAAACTCTGACCCTGACACTGACCCTGTCTATGATCCTGACCTGAACCCTAAACCTAAACCTAAGCCTGGCACTGACCTGATGTGTACCATGAACATAAACCTAACGTTGATATTACTGTAACCAAGACTCATACCTAACCATGACCCTGATCCTGACCCTAATCCTAACCCTGATGCTGACCTAACCCTGACCCTAACACTAACACTGACCGAGACTGTGAGCTTGACCCTAACCCTAAACCTAAAGGTAACTCTAACCATGACCCTAATACAGACCCTGAACCTAAACCTAACGCTGACTCTGACCCTAACACTAACCCCTACGCTAAACAAAACCCTAACCCTGACCTTACGCTGACTTACCCTAAACCTAACCATAACCCTACTTCTAACTCTAACCCTAATCCCAATCCCAAACACTACCGCCAAAACCTAACTGTGACACTGAACAGAACATTGACCCTAAACCAAAGCCTGACGCTAAACCTGTCCCTGTCCATGACCTTCACCTGACCCTGAACCTAATCCTAACCATAACCCTAACACTGAATACTACATAACCTTGTCCCTGACCCGAATGTGGACTTTAAACCAATACCTGAACCTGACCCTAAACCGGACACTGGCGCTAAACATCACCCTGACCCTGACCTAGACCATGACCATAAACCTAACCCTGACCCTAACAGTGACCCCGACACTGACCCGAACACTAAACCTGACCCAGACTGTGAGCCTTACCCTAACTCTAACCCTAAATGTAACCCTGAACCTGACACTAACACGGGCCCTCCCCCGAATCCTATCGCTGACCTAACCCTCAGAGTAACCCCTAACCCTACCACAGACCCTGATCCTAACAAGTTCTAACCCTAACCGACAACCAAACGCTAACACTAACACTAACACTAAACTTTAACAATAACCCTGAACCTATACCTGATTATGCTCATAACCCTAACCATGATCTTTGCCTATACCAGACCCTGACCCTAAACCTGAACCTGGCCCTGACCCTAAACCTAACCATGACCCTAACACTGACCACTACATAGCCCTGTCACTGACCCGAATGTGGACTTTAAACCAAACCTGATCCTATTCGTAAAGCTGACACTGGCGCTACACTTCACCCTGACCCTGACCCAGGCAAAGACCATAAACCTAACCCTGACCCTAACAGTGACCCTGACCACGACCCTAACACTAACAGTGACCCTGACTGTGAGCCTGACCCTAACTCTAACCCTAAACGTAACCCTGACCATGACACTAACACGGGCCCTGACCCGAAACCTAACGCTGAGCCTAACCCTAAAACAAACCCCTAACATTAACCCTGACACTGACCCTAACCCGGTCTAACCCTCCACCTACCTCTAACCCAAACCCTAACCCCACTTTAACAATAATCCTGGCGCTGATCATAACCCTAACTCTGAAGGTTGCCAATGTCAGATCTTAACCTTAAACCTGACCCTGGCCTTGACCTTAACACTGACCCTAACCCTGAATGTAAACCTAACTCTGACCCAATCCGTGATCCTAAACAGAATCTTAAGCCTAAAGCTAACCCTGATCTTGAACCTACTCATAACACAGAACCTAAACATAAAGCTGACCTTACCATAACCATGAACCTAATCCTGACCCTGACCCTAACCCTGACACTAGACCTGTCCCAAAACTAACCCTGACCCTGACATGAACCTTGTCCCCAACCAAAACTTGAACCTGACCCTAAATCTAACCATGACCCTGAACCTGACCCTAAACCTAACCATCACCCTAAAACTGACCCTGACGTGACTCTGACCGTAATGCTAACCCTGACCCTACTGTGAGCATGACCCTAAACCAAGCCATGAACCTAACCCTAACCCTGAGCCCTACCCTAAGCCTTACGCTAACCCTGACCCCAAGGACATCTAACCCTAACCCAGACCCTAAGTCTTTCTTAATCCTAACCCTAACACTGACCTAGTATAAATCCAGCTCTGTTGCCTCCAGCGGGGACAACAGCTGCACCCAGGCCTCCCAGGGGCTGGGGGAGGCTGTATGGGGGTCACTGGATGGGCACTGCCTGAGTGGAGTGTGAGCCTGAGCAGCTTGGGGACCGCCGGCTCAGGGAGTTCTGGTACAGCAGGAAGTTCGGGAAGTAGCCGCCAGGCAGTGGTGACCTCACTTCCCTGATGACAGAGCCCAACGGAATTGGAACCAACATATCCAGGCACCCCATTACAGAGAAAACCCCCCTGCCCAGCTCATTTCTAGGCACATCCTAAAGGAAGCGACATGTTCTTCTGCTGTACTGAAGCCGAGAGGATGTAGGGAGAAGAGAGCTCGCCCGCCAGACACGTCCCCTCCCTGGCCGGTCACATCAGGATTCCCCAACGCCTCTGGACCTTTGGTTACTAAAATCAAAAGGTGACACCAGGGGACTCAGAGTCAGAAAGTCCCACACCTTCTGATCAACCGGTGTAGCCCTAGGTCTCCTCCCCATCTCTGTATGTGTGTGGGTGTGTGTGTGTGTGTGTGTGTGCCTCTGGGTGTCTGTGTGTCTGTGTGTAAAGAGGACCTGACCATGCCATCGAGGGTGGAGATGCCCCAAGCAGGATGAGGCTGTTGAGGGTTTAGATGTCTGGTGGGCAAGTTATGTTCACACTCCAGTTTAAGGCTGGTTAAGTGGGATTGGGTGGAGGGTCTACACCCTTCTGCCCAGGGTTTATCCTGAGACCCTGACCGGATGGGTCCATGACCCAAGAGCGGGTCTAACCCTAAGAGTAACCACTAACCCAGACCCTGACACTGACTGTGAGCCTGTCCCAAATCCTAACCCAATCCCTGACCCTGAACCTGACCCTGACCCTGTCTGTGATCCTGATCTGAACACTAAACCTAAACCTAAGCCTGACAATGTCCCTGATGGTGGACCCTTAACCTTAACCTAACGTTGATATTACCGTAACCAAGACTCATACCTAACCCTGACCATGAACCTGACCCTAATCGTAACCCTGATGCTGACCTAAACCTGACCCTAACCCTAACCCTGACCGTGACTGTGAACCTGACCCTAACTCTAAACCTAAAGGTAACTCTAACCATGACCCTAATACAGACCCTGAACCTAAACCTAACGCTGACCCTGACCCTAACACTAACCCTACCCTAAACCAAACCATAACCCTGACCTTACGCTGTCTAAGCCTTACCATAACCCTACTTCTAACTCTAACCCTAACCCCAATCCCAAACCCTACCGCAAAACCTAACTGTGACACTGAACCGAACATTGACCCTAAACCAAAGCCTGACCCTAAACCTGAACCTGTCCCTGAACTTCACCTGACCTGACCCTGACCCTAATCCTAACCATGACACTAACACTGACCACTACACAATCCTGTCCCTGACCCGAATGTGGACTTTAAACCAATACCGGAACCTGACCCTAAACCGGACACTGGCGCTAAACATCACCCTGACCCTGAACCAGACCATGACCATAAACCTAACCCTGACCCTAACAGTGACTCCGACCCGGACCTGAACAACAAACCTGACCCTGACTGTGAGCCTGACCCTAACTCTAACCCTAAATGTAACCCTGACCCTGACACTAACACGGGCCATCCCCCGAATCCTATCGCTGAACCTAACCATAAGAGTAACCCCTAACCCTACAACAGACCCTGATCCTAACAAGTTCTAACCCTAACCGTCAACCAAACGCTAACCCTAACACTAACCCTAAACTTTCACAATAACCCTGACCCTATATCTGACTATGATCATAAGCCTAACCCAGAACTTTGCCTATACCAGACCCTGACCATATACCTGACCCTGGCCCTGAGACTAAACCTAACCATGACCCTAACAATGACCACTACATAACACTGTCCCTGACCCGAATGTGGACTTTAAGCCAATACTTGATCCTGACCGTAAACCTGACACTGGCGCTAAACCTCACCATGAACCTGACCCAGGCAAAGACCATAAACCTAACCCTGACCCTAACAGTGACATTGACTCCGACCCTAAAATTAACCCTGACCCTGACTGTGAGCCTGACACTTACTCTAACCCTAAACGTAACCCCGACCATGACACTAACACGGGCCCTGACCCGAAACCTAATGCTGAACCTAACCCTAAAACTAACCCCTAACATTATCCCTGACACTGACCCTAAACCGGTCTAACCCTCCACCTACCTCTAACCCTAACCCTAACCCCACTTTAACAATAATCCTGACCCTCTCCCTGACCCTGATCATAACCCTAACTCTGAACTTTGCCTATGTCAGAGCTTAACCTTAAACCTGACCCTGGCCTTGACTGTAACACTGACACTAACCCTGAATAAAAACCTAACTCAGACCCAATCCGTGATCCTGAACAGAAACTTAACCCTTAAGCTAACCCTGAATCTGAACCTACTCATAAAACAAAACCTAAACATAAAGCTGACCTTACCATAACCATGAACCTAACCCTGACCCTGACCCTAACCCTGACACTAGACCTGACCCACTCCTAACCCTGACCCTGATATGAACCTTGCCCCCAAACCAAAACTTGAACCTGACCCTAAATCTGACCATAACCCTGAACCTGACCCTAAACCTAACCGTCACCCTACACTGACCCTGACCCTGTCTCTGATGGTAACGGTAACCGTGACCCTACTGTGAGCCTGAACCTAAACCTAACCATGAACCTAACCCTAACCCTGACCCCTACCCTAAGCCTTCCGCAAATCCTGACCCCAAGCACGTCTAACCCTAACCCTGATCCTAAGTCTTTCTTAACCCTAACCCTAACACTAACCTAGTCTAAACCCAGCTCTGTTCCCTCCAGCGGGGAAAACAGCTGCACCCAGGTCTGCCAGGGGCTGGGGGGAGGCTGTATGGGGGCCACTGGATTGGCACTGCATTGAGTGGAGGGTGAGCATTGAGCAGCTTGGGGACCGGTGGCTCAGGGAGCTCTGGTACAGCAGGAAGTTCGGTAAGGAGCCCCCAGGCAGTGGTGACCTCACTTCCCTGACGACAGAGCCCAACAGAATTGGAACCCAAGTATCCAGGCAACCCATTACAGAGAAAAACCCCCTGCCCAACTCATTTCTAGGCACATCCTAAAGGAAGCGACATGTTCTTCTGCTGTACTGAAGCCGAGAGGATGTAGGGAGAAGAGAGCTCGCCCGCCAGACACGTCCCCTCCCTGGCCGGTCATATCAGGTTTCCCCAATGCCTCAGGCCCTTTGGCTACTAAAATCAAAAGGTGACACCAGGGGACTCAGAGTCAGAGAGTCCCACACCTTCTGATCCACGGGTGTAGCACTAGGTCTCCTCCCCGTCTCTCTGTGTGTGAGCGTGTGTGTGTGTGTGTATTCCTCTTGGTGTCTGTGTGTCTGTCTGTAAAGAGGACCTGGCCATGCAATCGTGGGTGGTGATGCCCCAGGCAGGATCAGGCTGATGAGGGGTTAAGTGTCTGTTGGGCAAGTCATGTTCACACCCAAGTTTAAGGCTGGTTAAGTGGGATCGGGTGGAGGGTCTACACCCTTCTGCCCAGGGTTTATCCTGAGACCCTGAATGGATGGGTCTATGACCCAGGAGCGGGATTTACCCTAACAGTAACCACTAACCCTGACCCTGACACTGACTGTGAGCCTGCCCCAAACCCTAACTCAAACCCTGACCCTGACCCTGACCCTCTGTGATCCGGACCTGAACCCTAACCTAAACCTAAGCCTGACACTGACCTAGTTGTGGTCCTGAACCTAAACCTAACATTGATATTACTGTAAACAAGACGCATACCTAACCATGACCCTGACCTTGACCCTAATCCTAACTCTGATGCTGACCTAACCCTGACCCTAACCCTAACCCTGACCGTGACTGTGAGCCTGACCCTAACCCTAAACCTAAAGGTAACTCTAACCATGACCCTAATACGGACCCTGAACCTAAACCTAACACTGACCCTAAACCTAACACTAACCCCTACAGTAACGAAAACCCTAACCCTGACCTTACGCTGTCTAAGTCTTACCCTAACCATAAACCTACTTCTAACTCTAACCCTAACACCAATCCCAAACCCTACAGTGAAAACCTAACTGCGACACTGAATCGAACATTGACCCTAAACCAAAGCCTGACCCTAAACCTGACCCTGTCCATGAACTTCACCTGACCCTCACCTTGACCCTAATCCTAACCATGACACTAACACTGACCAGTACACAATCCTGTCCCTGACCCGAATGTGGACTTTAAACCAATACCTGAACCTGACCCTAAAGCTGACACTGGCGCTAAACTTCACCTTGACCCTGACCCAGACCATGAACATAAACCTAAACCTGACCCAAAGTGTGACCCCGACCCTGACCTGAACACTAAACCTGACCCTGACTGTGAGCCTGACCCTAACTCTAACCCTAAATGTAACCCTAACCCTGACACTAACACGGGCCCTCCCCCGAATCCTATCGCTGAACCTAACCTTAAGAATAACCCTAAACCTACCACGGACCCTGATCCTAACAAGTTCTAACCCTGTCAACCAAATGCTAACCCTAACACAAACCCTAAACTTTAACAATAACCCTGACCCTATACCTGACTATGATCATAAGCCTAACCCTGAACTTTGCCTATACCAGACCCTGACCATATACCTGAACCTGGCCCTGAGTCTAAACCTAACCATGACCCTAACACTGACCACTACATAACCCTGTCACTGACCCGAATGTGGACTTTAAACCAATACCTGATCCTGATGGTAAACCAGACACTGGCCCTCGATTCACCTTGACCCTGTCCCAGGCGAAGACCATAAACGTAACCCTGACCCTAACAGTGACCCTGACCACGACCCTAACAATAACCCTGATACTGAATGTGAGCCTGACCCTAACTCTAACCCTAAACGTAACCCTGAGCCTGACACTAACACGGGCCCTGACCCGAAACCTAACGCTGAACCTAACCATAAAACTAACCCCTAACATAATCGCTGACACTGACCTTAACCCGGTCTAACCCTAACCCTCAACCTACCTCTAACCCTAACCCTAACCCCACTGTAACAATAATCCTGACACTGATCATAACCCTAACTCTGAAGTTTGCCTATGTCAGACCTTAACCTTAAACCTGATCCTGGCCTTGACCTTAACACTGACCCTAACCTGAGTGTAAACCTAACTCTGACCCAATCCTTAATCTTAATCAGAATCGTAACCCTAAAGCTAACCCTGATCCTGAACCTACTCATAAAAAAGAACCTAAACATAAAGCTGACCTTACCATAACCATGAACCTAAGCCTGACCCTGACCCTAACCCTGACACTAGACCTGTCCCAAACCTAACCCTGACCCTGACATGAACCTTGCCTCCAAACCAAAACTTGAACCTGACCCTAAATCTAACCATGACCCTGAACCTGATACTAAACCTAACCATCACCCTAAAACTGACCTTGACGTGACTCTGACCATAACGCTAACCCTGACCCTACTGTGAGCCTGACCCTAAACCTAACCATGAACCTAACCCTAACCCTGAGCCCTACCCTAAGCCTTACGCTAACCCTGTACCCAAGGACATCTAACCCTAACCCAGACCATAAATCTTTCTTAACCCTAACCCTAACACTGACCTAGTATAAATCCAGCTCTGTTGCCTCCAGCGTGGACAACAGCCGCACCCAGGCCTCCCAGGGGCTGGGGGAGGCTGTATGGGGGTCACTGGATGGGCACTGCCTGAGTGGAGTGTGAGCCTGAGCAGCTTGGGGACCGCCGGCTCAGGGAGTTCTGGTACAGCAGGAAGTTCGGTAAGGAGCCCCCAGGCAGTGGTGACCTCACTTCCCTGACGACAGAGCCCAACGGAATTGGAACCAACATATCCAGGCACCCCATTACAGAGAAAACCCCCCTGCCCAGCTCATTTCTAGGCACATCCTAAAGGAAGCGACATGTTCTTCTGCTGTACTGAAGCCGAGAGGATGTAGGGAGAAGAGAGCTCGCCCGCCAGACACGTCCCCTCCCTGGCCGGTCATATCAGGATTCCCCAATGCCTCTGGACCTTTGGTTACTAAAATCAAAAGGTGACACCAGGGGACTCAGAGTCAGAGAGTCCCACACCTTCTGATCAACTAACTTGCATTATTGTTAACAAGAATCTTGTGCATTACCATCAGTTTTCTACATTATAACCTCTTGCTCTACAGTTTGTAAATACCTTTGTCAATAGCAAGCTAATAAACGGGGTGACCCCAATGGATTGAGATAATCTCCAGAGATTCTGCTACATAATGCCAAGGACTCCATTAAAAGGACACCTAAGAATTTATTTTGCCCAAAAATTTGATCATTTTTTTCATTGTCCTTACCTATTTTCCAAACCTAGTCCTTTTGCTTCACCTTTCAGTCTACGGACCCTTTATCTGACTGACTTGTTAATTCTGGTAATGTCTTGCAGATTAATTTGCTTGCCAGAGGTGGTTCCTCTAATTGATGTCTAAGAACCCTAATTAGTTAAGAAAACTTTTTTTTAACATTTTCATTGCTATTTATTATTATTATTATTATTATTGCTAATATCTCTATTATAAATAATTCACAAGGGCATCTTTCTGACAAAAGACAAAGAGCTGGCTACTAGTAGAAAAAGTACATTTGACTCTGTCAGTGAAAGTGGTAAAGGGATTTGAGAATATAAGGCAATGCACTGGAATTATGTGTTAAAATTTTAAATATTATAGATACATTTACTTAATTTCTAATACTGTTGTTGCTTATAATTAAATAAGATGTTTTCCATGAACCACGCATTACAGCAAATATATTGTTTATACAGATTAAATTTTTATCAAAAGGGATACCTGGGTGGCTCAGTTGGTTAAGCAGCTGCCTTTGGCTCAGGTCATGATCCCAGCGTCCTGGGAACGAGTCCCGCATCGGGCTCCTTGCTCGGCCAGGAGCCTGCTTCTGCCTCTGCCTCTGCCTGCCATTCTGTCTGCCTGTGCTTGCTCTCTCGCCCACTCCCTCTGATAAATAAATAAAATCTTAAAATAAATAAATAAATTTTCATCAAAAAATTATAAGTGTATTTTATTGTAGGATCATGATTAGCATTTTGCAGATGAGAAAAGTGAAATTTAGAAAAGTATGTCTCTTCAATTCCCTCATACAATATCTGGCCTAGATAGAAGGATATACTATCACAATTGAGGAAGATAATTGATTACTTAAAATGATAAACTTTACTGTATAGGGTTTTTTAAATGTTTGCCACAGATTCAGATTCTTATAAAATATATATCTATTTTTTGTAAAGAGAATGCACTAAGAAGTAAAAAGAAAGTGATATATCAGTGCTACCAACTAATGGCTAAAATATCATCACCTTATTTATGAACAATGAAACAGTGTGCAATATTTAAATAAATTTAAATAAATTCCTATTTACTTTATGTATTTATAAATTTAAATAAATTCCTATTTATTTATTATTAAAGAAATTCCTCTAACAAACAGTATGTTTTGAAGATTGCTAGCAGGAAAGTGTTGTACTACAGTAATCAGAAAATATGATCTAAAATTCTGCTTTCAAGGGCACCTGGGTGGCTCAGTGGGTTAAAACTCTGCTTTCAAGAAGCTATAACAGTAAGTACTGAGCATTAGCTATTATATGCTATGGATGAATAACTGAAATCTACATTTGAAACTAATGGTACACTATATGCTAACTAATTGAATTTTAAAAAGTTAAAAAAAAAGCCACTATTTTATAAAACAATATTCCCAACAGGCTCTTTTGCTTTAAAATACTCACTTTGTAATGAGAGTCATTACTTTTGTCTAGCCAATTCTTACATCACTGTTTATCCCTTCCCTGCTTTATCTCTTCCCAGTATCAATAAAGGCTCACTTGGGTTACCTAGAAGCCATGAGAAAGCTTGTAATAGATCTGGCTGGTTTTTACCAGCAATTTGACCACCATGTGCACAGGGAAGTCTATTGATAAAGGCTTTATTGCAATAAGTTGCAAATACATGGATGATTTTGAATTCTCTTTCTTGAGGTCTTGTTTCATGATAATAAATTTAGGGTGGCTTATTGGAATGGATGTTATTAACATATTTTCATAGTTCTAAGTACATGGAATTGTAAAATAGATTAATGAATGTGGCACTACTGACAACTGTCCTCAGTTTGAAATCAAATTACAGTGTACTCAGATGAGGAAGCAAAGCAGATTTGGGATTATGAGTGAACTAATTTAAAAAAGTCTTAGGGGTATGATCAGACTATTGGGTAATTCAGTAGAAAAATGTCAACTGATTGAGATTTTGTGTTTCCTGATTTCAGAGAGAAGTTAAGATAAATAAGGAACACGAGGAGACTAGGAAGCCAAACATAAGTGATAATTTTGTGCCAGAGTGTGTATACATCTGTTTATCTTCTTGCTTTACCACTAAGGTTGCTCCTAGAGGAGAGTTTAAATATGTGTTGGAGCTAATCTCTGTGGATTACACAACAAACCACATCCTACAGCTCTCCCTGAAACACCCCTTATGATTTCAATGTAATTTGGTTTTTGCATTTTTAGAAATAACAAAATACTTTGCAAACTCATCTACTTTATTACCACCACAAGTGAGTCAGCTGACTCCACATTTTAACACAGTGACAGTCACAGAGGAATGGAGGAATGAGTAAAGTTATCAATATATGTGCTTTTAAGAAGTACAACAGGGTAGCAGCTATTTCCAGGAACCAAAACATGGGTCAGCAGCTGTGAAGGAAAAGTGATGGAATAAATGACTCATTTCAGAGGAGTTCTACGACATATTAATTCTATAATGTATCCTCAGCACCCAGTTACCCGCTTTGATCTAAAGATAAGGATTTACAGTTAAGGTCCCATTTATGATTTGACTGGTAGGGTCTGAATCATGTTTACTATTGTTTTGACTATTACTTGAAACCTATAGTAGTACTTGGGATATGTGTTGTGTATTCTGTGAACATGTGCTATTTTTAGATTAGATAATTCCTGTCTCGAACCCCTGTTAATTTGTTTGTTTCTGTTTATTTGATAGTGGTTTCAGTAAATGGATATATCTGAAAAATTGTAAAGCCACTATTAAAATAAGTTATTATTATATATAGCATGGAATTGCACATTCCTCCTTTGAATCCGACAGAGCTTCACCATAACCTTAACAATTTGGGAAAAACATGCTATTATTTTTCTTTATAAAATTTCTCCTGTTAGGCTGTGATGGTTGTCATCAGCAGTAACTCCTCTGAAGGCTTTGTTAAAAGAGTTGAAAAAATTGGAAAGGTGTGAATGAAGCTGTTTGCTGAATATAAAGAAAAGAGCATTGAAGTACAATTCACAATCTTACTTCTCCTCTATGCTTTTAGATGTTTGACATTTGAAAATTTTGCTTCTAGAAGAGATGCCCTATATAATTCTTACTTTAAGGAGCAAGTTGCTTTTATAAATTTTTTTTATTATTCTACCATTCAAGTATTTCCATTTAAATTAAATTCAATACCATTTAAAAAAAATCAAAAGTGCAGCCAGTATTCAATTCCTGGGCTAAATAATTTTAGAAAGCTTTGTGTTATTGAACCTACGGGGTTTTTCTGTAGTTTTAACTCTTTCTTTCTGTGATTTTTCCCATTAGTCACGTAAGTGACTGCAATATAACAGACATTGAGGGTAAAGAAGGACTGAATAGAACAATCCTTGGCCTCATGAAGTTGAGAATCTAGCAAGGGAGTCAAACAATTCAATCATTCAGAGACAATTTATTGAGTGCCTGGCCTAAGATGTGCACAACAAAACCCCAGCCCAGAGGAATCATTTTAATGGGAGAGATAGATAATAGGTAAGCCAACTTTAAAAAGAAAAAAATCGTACTGGTTTTTCTTTAATAGTGATGCATATTTGAACTAAATAAGCACATTTTAAAAAGAGCAGTGATTGAGAAGAGGTTTTGTAACTGAGTGGTCCGAAAGGGCCTCCCTGAAAAAGTCTGTTTTGAACAGATTTCTGAATAATATCAGCTAGGAAGCTGCGTAAAAATCTCAGGGATGGGTGATTTTTCCAGTCAAAAAACTGTAAAGGCTCCAAAGTCACAATACAGCTGTAAGTTTCTCTAATAAAGTAACTTCTGACAAAGAATGAGAAGAAATAACTAACCCAGGTTTGAAAGAAAAGGGACAGACTTTCTATGGAATTAATATTTAATTAAAGCTCTAAAGGACAAAAATACAATAGAGCAAAATTCTATATACCTAATGACGCTGATATACTTAATGAAAGTTCATAAACAAGTGTGGGTAGCAAAGAGTGTGTGGGAATGTTGGTAAGAACAGTGGGGAAGAGTCATCCCTGAACATGTTCTTAAATGAAGCAATTCTTGTGTTGTTTTAAAGGGTAAATTGGAGTTTGCCTAAGTGATTAGAGAAGGATGCCTCGGCTTATGGAAGTTCAAAGCCATAAAGATGTGATAAGCTACTGCAGATATTTTCATGTATATTTGTTGTTGCTTCTAGTAATGGTGATCTAAAAACTCTTTCTTAAGACAACTAAAAATCCAGACAAAATAGCTTTTAAAGTTAAAAATATCAGAATGATTATAAAAATAAGGGAGGGATTACTGGGCCAAAATAGGAAATACAATGAGAGCCCAGAGATATATGCCCTGAAGCCATTTTAGCTATGAGAGCATTTGAAACTGCTAAAACACACTGAGCTGTGTTTTTAATAGACTCTTGATACTAGAGAAACAAAATTCAAAATCCAGCAGCAATCAAATTTGAGGACTTTGGTACAACCCAAATTTAAGTTGAGATCCCCAAAGCACAAGGAGAAGCAGAAATAAGACTATAGCCTACCTTGCCTTCTGTGTAAACTGAGAAAGTCAATCACTGAATTTGGAGTATGATTGTCTTGTAGAGTCTCAGATATAAGAGAAAATCCTGCCAAGGAGGACCATACCATTATTATAGCTCTTAATTATCCCTACTCAATAAGAGTTTCAAATATAATGTCTTGAACATAGCAAAATGGAACAAAGCACACAAAGAAAAACCATTAACAAGATTTGAAAGACAAAATGGGATTAAGTATGATGTTAAAATGATCAATAAAGATTGTAAAATGGCTTGATTACTCTGCTCAAATAAATGAGAGGGGAAGCAAATTGAACACAAAATTGAAACTAAAAATGATATTGAGAAAGGTTTTATAAATGAACCAAATGGATACTCTAGAATTTAAAGATATGACAGCCAATTTAAGATACCACAGGGGTGCCTGGGTGGCTCACTTAATTAAACCTCCAATTCTTTGTCCTTTTTTTTTAACACCTTAATTTTATTTTATTTCTTTCATTTTGGCTCAGGTCATGATGTCAGGGTTGTGAAATAGAGCCCAGAGTTGGGCTCTGTGCTGAGCCTGGAGCCTGCTTAAGATTCTTTTCCCTTCTTTTTCTATCCATCCCTGCGCTCTCACTAGCTCGCTTTCTCTTGCTTGCAAATAAATAAATAGATAGATAGATGATAGATAGATAGATAGATAATAGACAAAGCAAAATAAAAGCAGATTATGAAAATAAATATAAAGATTTTGAAATGAAAACAAGTTCAAAATAAAATAGAGAAGACCTACACAGCTAAAAGTTCATTCAGAAAATCTACTATTAAAGAAGTCAGTATAACACAATGTTAAGATATCAAAAGATTTGAGCATGTACTGTACAGAAAGGGTAATCCAAATGGCCACTCATATATAAAAACTGTTTATCTTTATTATGAATCTGGAATTAAATTAAATTAAATTAAAAATAAATTAAAACCTAGAATGGCATACTATTACACACTTACCATATTGGGCAACAGTGAAAATGTCTTGCAAGAATGTGAAGGAATGACAGTGCACATAATAAAAACATATGAGGAAAGTTGGACAATATTTAGAAAACTTAAAAATTTAAAAAAAAAAATTGGTCCATTCCTAGAAATACAACATGGAACTAAAGGAATATTTTCATCAGGATATGCAAACAGATGATTATAGTTATTTCATTCATAACGGCAGATCAGTAGTGGTATATTTGCACAATGTTACATTAAATAAGAGAGAATATTAACAAACTGGGAGGAGGGGCTAGGTTGTTATCATAAACAGATCTTCTATGGTGCTAATTATGTTCTATTTCTCAAAATCTTTAAGTTAAAAAAGTTTTCAAATTTATATCTAGATAGATAGATAGGTAAATGATAGATAGACAGATATGCCAGAAGCTGCAATGCTAGGCTAAGACCAGGCTTCAAAGGGCTTTTCTATTCTCTACTAAATACTTTAAACCATTCATTATATCATAGCTCAGTGTTCAAATCTCCATTTGTTTCCTCAGTTTCCTAATATTTATCTTAAGGTGACCTGATCCAGACTTTTGATCACCTTTGTCTAAATATTTCTATTTTAACAAAGTCCTTTTGAACACTCAGAGACTAAAACTTAGAAAAAGACTCTGATTGTTATCTCACTAGAGTGGAAAATATATAGTTACTCATTAACTAATGATATCCATGTCTACATTAGATCCATGACATTTTTATTTCTTGGGAGCTTTTGGCTAAATGAATTTTTTAAGCTTCCTTTAAATGGAGCTTTAAGCCATCGCCACATGAATAAAATTAAAGAACTAAATGAAAACAAGCCAAGTATTTACAGAGTAATTATAATGTGCAGTGGAAAGAGTACAATTCTGAAATCATAAAGCCTAAATTAGTGTGATGCATCTTTACCAGCCATGTAATCATAAACCAGTTATCTAAATGTGTTAGCCTCAGTTTTTTCACCCATGAAATGGTGATGATAATACTTATTATGCAGAGTTGTTGTGTGGATGTAATGAAGCATGGAGCATGAGAGTCTCATATTCCATGCTAAAATGATAGCTATTTTTATACTTATAATAATTCTAATAATAGTAATTAAATTGTTCAAAATGATAATATTCATTTATATTGAGGCATTGTATTGACTATTCATAGACACATTTACCAAAATAAATTTCATTTTACTTTACCCCCTCTGAGGATATATATTCCCTAATTCAATATGAATCTCATTATGAATAATAATTATCATGATAAATATGCAGATTTTTCTTCTATTTATTTTTAGGGAAGTATCCTTTACTGTTGAACATAAAGAAACTTAAGCAAGTCTGTCTTATTCAAAATTTTCATGCTGCTTTCTTATGAAACTAGATTATAGAGTTGTATGAAATAAATTCATGCAGTTAAGACATTTATGTTTGGAAAACTGGGTGGTCAGTTTAGTATTTCAAAAGAAGATTTTAAATTTAAACCTTAAAACTGAGCTCTTTCAGCCTTATTTATAGACCATCCTTCATGCTTCATAAGTATTCCTTCATTGTAAACTAACTAATAGTGTTTGTCACAGTGTATATAACTACAATGGATTTTATATTCTATTATTTCAGAGTTAGTTGCAGTTTCTACTTCCTTAATTCCTTTTTTGAAAAATAGATTAATTCTACAAAAAGTTTTTTCGAGCTTTATTGAAAAATAATTGACATATTATAATTTGTAAATTTAAGAAATGATTTCTTATAACACTGCAAACTTTTAACATTGTGTAAATTCTGTACCATTTGATAAATTGGTATACATCTGTATTGCAATATAATCTACATAAAAATGTTAATACATCTACTATCTCATATAGTTGCCTCTGTTTTTTATGCATGTATTGTAAGGAATTTTAAGATCTACTCTCTTAGCAACTTTTATGTATATAGTACAGTAGAGATAAACTTCAGAGGTCTTGTGGGTTTTGTTCCAGACTGCCTCAATAAAGTGATTATCTCAATCAACTAAGTCAAATCATTATTATTTTTTTTGGTTTCCCAGTGCAAATAAAAAATTATGTTTCCCAGTGCATATAAAAAATAAACACTATACTGTACTGTTCAAAAGCATTATGTCTTTAAAGAAAAACAATGTATATACCTTAAGTAAACTAGTTCTGAGTTTTCAGTGGGTCATAATTACTGATCACAGATCACCATAACAAATACAATAATAATGAAAAAACTTGAAATATTGCAAGAATTACCAACATGTGACAGAGAGACACAAAATGAACAAATGTTTAGAAAAATGGTGGCAGCAGACCTCTTTTATACAAGATTGCTATAAACTTTCAACTTGTAAGAATGTGATATATGTAAAGTTTAATAAAGGGAAGCACAATAAAAAAGTATGTATATATTATTAACTATGATCATCATGCTGTACATTAGATCCCCAGAACTTTTTCATATTATAGTTGCAAGTTTGTGCCCTTTGACCACCTTATTCCACCCCAGGTTCACCTCTTGTCAACTCAACTCTAAGTTTCCATTAGTTTGCTTTTTCTTCAGATTCTGTATGTAAGGGATATCATAATACATAAATTAAAAAATATATATAAAATCTTTGAAATATTTCACTTAGTATAATACCTTCAAGATCCATCCATGCTGTTGTAAAAAGCAGTATTTCTTAATTTTTCATGGTTAAGTAGTATTCCATAGTATATATTTACCATACTTATTTTATTCATTCATCCATTAATGGATACTGAAGTTATTTCCATCTCTTGCTTAGAGTTAATAATTTTATAATGAACATAAGAGTGCAGATATGTCTTCGAATAGTGACTTCGTTTCCTTTAGATATATACCTAGAAGTGGGATTACTGAATCATATGGTAATTTTACTTTTAATAATATGAATAGTCTCCATACTGTTTTCCATACAAATTTATATCCCTATCACAGTGCATAAGTTCCCCATTTTCCCCAATATTTACCAAAATTTGTTAGTTTTAATTTTTTGGTAGTATATATTCTAATAGGTAGTAATATTGTGTTTTTCAGAGGTAAACAACAACATAATGAATTTGCCCTGAGTTTTTACATTGAGCACTTTTTAATGCTCCTGTTGGTCATTTATATAACTTTTTTGAAAAAAAAAGTCTATTGAGATCCTTTTGCTATTTTTTAATGATATATTTTTTTCTATTTGTATCTCTTGATTATTAACCTCTTTTCAGATATAAGATTTGTAAGTATTTTCTTCCATTCTGTGGATTGTGTTTTCATTCTCTCTCTCTCTCTCTCTTTTTTTTTTTTTTTGGCAATGCAGAAACTTTAGTTAATGTAATACCATTTATTTATTTTTGCTTCTTTTGCTTCTGTTTTTGGCCTGGTATCCAAAAACTATTGGC
Organism: Mustela lutreola; assembly: GCF_030435805.1. Taxonomy (NCBI): domain Eukaryota; kingdom Metazoa; phylum Chordata; class Mammalia; order Carnivora; family Mustelidae; genus Mustela; species Mustela lutreola. The sequence goes on from NC_081292.1 coordinate 94,006,027, forward strand.
AAGACCAATGTCAAGGAGAATTTTTCCTATGTTTTCCTTTAGGAAATTTAGTTTCATGCATCACATTTAAGTCTTTGATCTATTTCAAGTTAAGATTTATGAGTGATATAAGCTTCCAGTTTCATGCTGGTTTATGTGACTATTCAGTTTTAAATATCATTTATTGAACAGACTATCTTTACCCATTATATATGTTGGCCCCTGTCAAATATTAGGTGACTGTATGAAAGGATTTATTTCTGGACTCTCAAATCTGTTCTACTTGTTTATTGGTCTGTTTTTATACCAGTATACTTTATTGTTTTGAGCATGAGGGCTTTGTAGTATTGTTTCAAATCAAGAAGTGTAATTTCACTTCTTCATTCTTTCTCAGAACTGCTTTAATTATTTGTCTTTTATGGTCTCATATAAATTCTAGGATTCTTTACTTACTTCTGTAAAAAAATAATATTGGATTTATTATTTATTTTTTTTTTTTTAAAGATTTTATTTATTTATTCGACAGAGAGAAATCACAAGTAGGCAGAGAGGCAGGCAGAGAGAGAGAGAGGAGGAAGCAGGCTCCCTGCTGAGCAGAGAGCCCGATGCGGGACTCGATCCCAGGACCCCGAGATCATGACCTGAGCCGAAGGCAGCGGCTTAACCACTGAGCCACCCAGGCGCCCCTAATATTGGATTTATTAAAAGATTTTTTATTTATTTATTTGACAGAGAGAGATGACAAGCAGGCAGAGAGGCAGGCAGAGAGAGAAGAGGTAGCAGCTTCCTGCTGAGCAGAGAGCCTGATGCAGGGCTCGATCCCAGGACCCTGGGATCATGACCTGAGCCGAAGGCAGTGGCTTAACCCACTGAGCCACCCAGGCACCCCTAACATTGGATTTTTGATAGGAATTGAATTTACAGATGGTTTTTGGTAGTATGGACATTTTAACAATGTTAATTCTTACCATTCATAAATATGAGCTATCTTTCCATTTATGTCTCCTTCAATTTCTTTATCAATGTCATAGTTTATGGGGTACATATCTTTCATCTTCTTAGTTAAATCTTATCCTAAGTATTTCATTAGTTTTGATGCTATTGTGAATTAGATTGTTCTCTTTATTTTTTCAGATAGTTCATCATTAGAGTGTTAAAATGCTCGTCTTGTGCTTACTTTGGCAGCACATATACTAAAATTGGAATGATGCAGAGATTAGCTTGATCACTGAACAAGGATGACATGAAAAACTGGGAAGCATTCCATATTGGAAAAAAAAAACGAAACAAAACAAAATTCTTGTCTTTTATATATTGATCTTGTATTTGGCAGCTTTACTAAATTTGTTTATTCAAAATTTTTTGTGAATTTTTTAGGATTCTTTTACATGTAAGTTCATGTTATTAAAAAAAAGAAAATTTTACTTCTTCCTTTTTTTTTTTTTTGAGTCTTTTATTTCTTTGTGTTCCTTGTTTCTCTGGCTAGGACATCCAGTACTATGTCAAATGAGAGTAGTGAAAGTGGACACACTTGTCTTTGTTATGATCTTTAAGGGGAAATTTTTCAATTTTTTTTGATTGAATATGAGATTAGCTCTGGGCTTGCAATATGTGCTTTTTCTTTAATGGATTTTTAAAACTATTTTTTAAAAATTTTTTATAAACATATAATGTGTTTTTATCCCTAGGGGCACAGGTCTGTGAATCTCCAGGTTTACCCATTTCACAGCACTCACCATCACTCACCATAGCACCTGCCCTCCCCAATGTCCATACCCCCACCATCCTCTCCCAACACACCTCCCCCCAGCAACCCTCAGTCTGTTTTGTGAGATTCAGTCTTTTATGGTTTGTCTCCCTCCCAATCCCATCTTCTTTTATTTTTCTTTTCGTACGCCTGAAACCGCCTATGTTGCATCTCCACTTCATCATATCAGGGAGATCATATGATAGTTGTCTTTCTCAGATTGATTTATTTCGCCAAGCATAATACCCTCTAGTTCCATCCACGTCATCACAAATAGCAGGATTTCATTTCCTTTGATGGCTGCATAGTATCCCATTGTACATATATACCACATCTTATTTATTGATTCATCTGTTGAAGGACATTTAGGTTCTTTCCATAGTTTAACTATTGTGGACATTGCTGCTATAAACATTTGGGTGCATGTGCCCCTTCAGAATGCCACGTTTGTATCTTTAGGGTATATACCCAGTACTACAATCACTGGGTCATAGGCTAGTTCTATTTTCAGGTTTTTGAGGCACCTCCACACTGTTTTCCAGAGTGGTTGCACCAGCTTGCATTCCCACGTACAGTGTAGGAGGGTTGCCCTTTCTCCACATCCTTGCCAGCATCTGTCATTGACTGACTTGTTCATTTTAGCCATTCTGAAAGGTGTGACGTGGTATCTCATTCTGGTTTTGATTTGCATTTCCCTGATGCCGAGTGATGTGGAGCATTTTTTCATGTGTCTGTTGGCCATTTGGATGTATTCTTTGCAGAAATGTCTGTTCATGTCCTCTGTGCATTTCTTCATTGGATTATTTGTTCTTAGGGTGTTGAGTTTGATAAACTCTTTATAGATTTTGGATAGATAGTGGCCCTTTATCTGGTATGTCATTTGCAAATATCTTCTCCCAGATAACTTCTGACAGTCATCTTTTGGCTTTGTTAACTGTTTCCTTTGCTGTGCAAATAAAAGCTTTTTGATCTGATGAAATCCCAATAGTTCATTCTTGCCCTTGCTTCCCTTGCCTTTGGCGATGTTCCTAGGAAGAAGTTGCTGCTGCTGAGGTCAAAGAGGTTGCTACCTGTTCTCTCCTCAAGGATTTTGATGGATTCCTTTCTCACATTATGCTTCTTCATCCATTTCCAGTCTATTTTCATGTATGGTGTAAGGAAATGTTCCAACTTCATTTTTCTGCATGTGGCTCTTCAATTTTCCCAACACCATTTGTTGAAGAGGCTGTCTCTTTTCCATAGGACATTCCTTCCTGCTTTGTTGAAGATTAGTTGACCATAGAGTTGAGGGTGTATTTCTGGGCTCTCTATTCTGTTCCATTGATCTATGTCTGTTTTGGGGACAGTTCCCTACTATCTCGATGATGACAACTTTGTAATAGAGCTTGAAGTCTGGAATTGTGATGCCAACAACTTTGGCTTTCTTTTTCAATATTCCTCTAGCAATTCGAGGTATTTTTGTGGTTCCATATATATTTTAGGATGATTTGTCCCATTTCTTTGAAAAAAAGATGGATGGGATTTTGATAGGGATTGCATTAAATGTGTAGATTGCTTTAGGTAGCATAGACATTTTCACAATATTTGTTCTTCCAATACAAGAGCATGGAACATTTTTCCATTTCTTTGTGTCTTCTTCAATTTCTTTCATGAGTACTTTAGAGTTTTCTGAGTATAGATTCTTTGTCTCTTTGGTTAGGTTTATTCCTAGGTATCTTAGGGTTTTGGGTGCAATTGTAAATGGGATTCACTCCTTAATTTCTATTTCTACAGTCTTGTTGGTATAAAAAAAATGCAACCAATTTTTGTGCATTGATTTTATATCCTGACACTTTACAGAATTCCTATACAAGTTATAGCAGATTTGGAGTGGAGTCCTTCAAGTTTTCCACATACAGTGTCATATCGTCTGCAAACAGGGATAGTTTGACTTCTCTTTTGCCAATTTGGCAAAATTTTGATGCCTTAATTTCTTTTTGTTGTCTGATTGCTGAGGCTAGGACTTCTATTACGATGTTGAATAGCAGTGGTGATAACGGACATCCCTGCCGTGTTCCTGACCTCAGCGGAAAAGTATTCAGTTTTTCTCCGTTGAAAATGATATTTGCAGTGGGTTTTTCATAGATGGCTTTGATAATATTGATAATATGTGCCCTCTATGCCTACACTTTGAAGAGTTTTAATCAGGAAGGGATACTGCACTTTGCCAAATGCTTTTTCAGCATCTGTGGAGAGTATCATATGGTTCTTGTTCTTTATTTTATTAATGTGTTGTATCACATTGATTGATTTGCAGATGTTGAACCAACCTTGTAGCCCTGGAATAAATCCCAGTTGGTCGTGGTGAATAATCCTTTGAATGTACTGTTGAATCCTATTGGCTAGTATTTTGGTGAGAATTTTCGCATCTGTGTTCATCAAGGATATTGGTCTGTATTTCTCTTTTTTGATGGGATCCTTGTCTGGTTTTGGGATCAAGGTGATGCTGGTGGCCTCAGAAAAAAAGAGTTTGGAAGTTTTCCTTCCATTTCTATTTTTTTGGAACAGTATCATGAGAATAGGAATTAATTCTTCTTTAAATGTTTGGCAGAATTCCCCTGGGAAGCCATCTGGCCCGGGGCTTTTGTTTGTTTGGAGATTTTTTTTTTAAGATTTATTTATTTGACAGAGAGAAATCACAAGTATACAGAGAGGCAGCCAGAGAGAGAGAGAGGGAAGCAGGCTCCCTGCTGAGCAGAGAGCCCGACGTGGGACTCGATCCCAGAACCCTGAGATCATGACCCAATCCGAAGGCAGCAGCTTAATCCACTGAGCCACCCAGGCGCCCCTGGAGATTTTTGATGACTGTTTCAATCTACATACTGGTTATGGGTCTGTTCAGGTTTTCTATTTCTTCCTGGTTCAGTTGTGGTAGTTTATATGTCTCTAGGAATGTATCCATTTCTTCCAGATTGTTGAATTTGTTGGCGCAGAGTTGCTCATAGTATGTTCTTATAATTGTTTGTATTTCTTTGGTGTTGGTTGTGATCTCTCCTCTTTCATTCATGATTTTATTTATTTGGGTCCTTTCTCTTTCTTTATCAATCTTATTAATTCTTTCAAAGAACCAGCTCCTAGTTTCGTTGATTTGTTCTATTGTTTTTTTTTTTTTTGGTTTTTTGTGTTTTTTTGTTTGTTTCTATTTCATTGATTTCTTCTCTGATCTTTATTATTCCTCTTCTCCTGCTGGGTTTAGGCTTTCTTTGTTGTTCTTTCTCCGATTCCTTTAGGTGTAGGGTTATGTTGTGTATTTGAGATCTTTCTTGTTTCTTGAGAAAGGCTCGTACAGCTTTATATTTTCCTCTCAGGACTGCCTTTGCTGTATCCCACAGATTTTGAACACTTTTGTTTTCATTATCATTTGTTTCCATGAATTTTTTTCAATTCTTCTTTAATTTCCTGGTTGACCAATTCATTTTTTAGAAGGATGCTGTTTAGTCTCCATGTATTTGTGTTCTTTCCAAATTTCCTCTTGTGATTGAGTTCTAGTTTCAGAGCATTGTGGTCTGAGAATATGCAGGGGATGATCCCAATCTTTTGATAATGGTTGAGATCTGATTTATGGCCCAGGATGTGGTCTATTCTGGAGAATGTTCCATGTGCACTAGAGAAGAATGTGTATTCTGTTATTTTGGGATGGAATGTGTTGAATATACCTGTGATGTCCATCTTGTCCAGTGTGTCATTTAAGGCCTTTTTCCTTGTGGATCTGTTGCTTGGATGATCTGTCCATTTCAATGAGGGGAGTGTTAAATTCCCCTACTATTATTTTATTATTGTCGATGTGTTTCTTAGATTTTGTTATTAATTGGTTTATATAGTTGGTTGCTCCCATGTTAAGGACATAGATATTTAAAATTGTTAGGTCTTCTTGTTGGACAGACCCTTTGAGTATGATATAGTGTTCTTCCTCATCTCTTATTATAGTCTTTGGCTTAAAATCTAATTGATCTGATATAAGGATTGCCACCCCAGCTTTCTTCTGATGTCCATTAGCATGGTAAATTGTTTTCCACCCCCTCTCTTTAAATCTTTAGGTGTCTTCGGGTCTATGATGAGTTTCTTGGGCAGCATATTGACGGGTTTTGCTTTTTATCCATTCTGATACCCTGTGTCTTTTGATTGGTGCATTTAGGCCATTTACATTCAGGGTAACTATTGAGAGATATGAATTTAGTGGCATTGTATTGCCTATAATGTGACTGTTACTGTATATTGTTTCTGTTCCTTTCTGATCTACTACTTTTAGGCTCTCTCTTTGCTTAGAGGACCCCTTTCAATATTTCCTGGAGAGTTGGTTTGGTGTTTGCAAATTCTTTCAGCTTTTGTTTGTCCTGGTAGCTTTTTAATCTCTCCTTCTATTTTCAATGATAGCCTAGCTGGATATAGTATTCTTGGCTGCATGTTTTCCTCATTTAACACTGAATATATCATGCCAGTTCTTTCTGGCCTGCCAGGTCTCTGTGGATAAGTCTGCTGCCAATCAAATATTTTTACTGTTGTACAATACATACTTCTTTTCCCAGGCTGCTTTCAGGATTTTCTCTTTGTTGTTAACCGTTGTAAATTTTACTATCAGGTTACGGGGTGTGGACCTATTTTTATTGATTTTGAGGGTCATTCTTTGCATCTCCTGAATTTTGATGTTTTTTCCCTTTGCCATATTAAAGAAATTCTCTACAAAAATTCTCTCCAATATACCTTCTGCTCCCCTCTCTCTTTCTTCTTCTTCTGGGATCCCAATTATTCTAATGTTGTGTCGTCTTATGGTTTCACTTATCTCTCAAATTCTCTCCTCGTGGTCCAGTATTTGTTTGTCTCTCTTTTGCTCAGCTTCTTTATTCTCCATCATTTGGTCTTCTATATCACTAATTCTTTTGCCTCATTTATCCTAGCAGTAAGAACTTCCATTTTTTTAAATAATTTTTTATTTTTTATAAACATATATTTTTATCCCCAGGAGTACAGGTCTGTGAATCACCAGGTTTATACACTTCACAGCACTCACCAAAGCACATACCCTCCTCAATGTCCATAATCCCACCCCCTTCTCCCAAACCCCCTACCCCAGCAACCCTCAGTTTGTTTTGTGAGTTTAAGAGTCACTTATGGTTTGTCTCCCTCCCAATCCCATCTTGTTTCATTGATTCTTCTCCTACCCACTTAAGCCCCCATGTTCCATCACCACTTCCTCATATCAGGGAGATCATATGATAGTTGTCTTTCTCTGCTTGACTTATTTCGCTAAGCATGATACGCTCTAGTTCCATCCATGTTGTCGCAAATGGCAAGATTTCATTTCTTTTGATGGCTGCATAGTATTCCATTGTGTATATATACCACATCTTCTTGATCCATTCATCTGTTGATGGACATCTAGGTTCTTTCCATAGTTTGGCTATTGTGGACATTGCTGCTATAAACATTCGGGTACACGTGCCCCTTTGGATCACTACGTTTGTATCTTTAGGGTAAATACCCAATAGTGCAATTGCTGGGTCATAGGGCAGTTCTATTTTCAACATTTTGAGGAACCTCCATGCTGTTTTCCAGAGAGGTTGCACCAGCTTGCATTCCCACCAACAGTGTAGGAGGGTTCCCCTTTCTCCGCATCCTCGCCAGCATCTGTCATTTCCTGACTTGTTGATTTTAGCCATTCTGACTGGTGTGAGGTGATATCGCATTGTGGTTTTGATTTGTATTTCCCTGATGCCGAGTGATATGGAGCACTTTTTCATGTGTCTGTTGGCCATCTGGATGTCTTCTTTGCAGAAATGTCTGTTCATGTCCTCTGCCCATTTCTTGATTGGATTATTTGTTCTTTGGGTGTTGAGTTTGCTAAGTTCTTTATAGATTCTGGACACTAGTCCTTTATCTGATATGTCGTTTGCAAATATCTTCTCCCATTCTGTCAGTTGTCTTTTGATTTTGTTAACTGTTTCCTTTGCTGTGCAAAAGCTTTTGATCTTGATGAAATCCCAATAGTTCATTTTTGCCCTTGCTTCCCTTGCCTTTGGCGTTGTTCCTAGGAAGATGTTGCTGCGGCTGAGGTCGAAGAGGTTGCTACCTGTGTTCTCCTCAAGGATTTTGATGGATTCCTTTCGCACATTGAGGTCCTTCATCCATTTTGAGTCTATTTTTGTGTGTGGTGTAAGGAAATGGTCCAATTTCATTTTTCTGCATGTGGCTGTCCAATTTTCCCAGCACCATTTATTGAAGAGGCTGTCTTTTTTCCATTGGACATTCTTTCCTGCTTTGTCAAAGATGAGTTGACCATAGAGTTGAGGATGTATTTCTGGGCTCTCTTTTCTGTTCCATTGATCTATGTGTCTGTTTTTGTGCCAGTGTCATGCTGTCTTGATGATGACAGCTTTGTAATAGAGCTTGAAGTCCGGAATTGTGATGCCACCAATGTTGGCTTTCTTTTTCAATATCCCTTTGGCTATTCGAGGTCTTTTCTGGTTCCATATAAATTTTAGAATTATTTGTTCCATTTCTTTGAAAAAGATGGATGGCACTTTGATAGGAATTGCATTAAATGTGTAGATTGCTTTAGGTAACATAGACATTTTCACAATATTTATTCTTCCAATCCAGGAGCATGGAACATTTTTCCATTTCTTTGTGTCTTCCTCAATTTCTTTCATGAGTACTTTATAGTTTTCTGAGTATAGATTCTGTGTCTCTTTGGTTAGGTTTATTCCTAGGTATCTTATGGTTTTGGGTGCAATTGTAAATGGGATTGACTCCTTAATTTCCCTTTCTTCTGTCTTGCTGTTGGTGTAGAGAAATGCAACTGATTTCTGTGCATTGATTTTATATCCTGACACTTTACTGAATTCCTGTATAAGTTCTAGCAGTTTTGGAGTGGAGTCTTTTGGGTTTTCCACATATAGTATCATATCATCTGCGAAGAGTGATAATTTGACTTCTTCTTTGCCGATTTGGATGCCTTTAATTTCCTTTTATTGTCTGATTGCTGAGGCTAGGACCTCTAGTACTATGTTGAATAGCAGTGGTGATAATGGACATCCCTGCCGTGTTCCTGACCTTAGCGGAAAAGCTTTCAGTTTTTCTCCATTGAGAATGATATTTGCGGTGGGTTTTTCATAGATGGCTTTGATGATATTGAGGTATGTGCCCTCTATCCCTACACTTTGAAGAGTTTTGATCAGGAAGGGATGCTGTACTTTGTCAAATGCTTTTTCAGCATCTATTGAGAGTATCATGTGGTTCTTGTTCTTTCTTTTATTGATGTGTTGTATCACATTGACTGATTTGCGGATGTTGAACCAACCTTGCAGCCCTGGAATAAATCCCACTTGGTCGTGGTGAATAATCTTTTTAATGTACTGTTGAATCCTATTGGCTAGTATTTTGGTGAGTATTTTCGCATCTGTGTTCATCAAGGATATTGGTCTACAGCTCTCTTTTTTGGTGGGATCCTTGCCTGGTTTTGGGATCAAGGTGATGCTGGCCTCATAAATTGAGTTTGGAAGTTTTCCTTCCATTTCTATTTTTTGGAACAGTTTTAGGAGAATAGGAATTAGTTCTTCTTTAAATGTTTGGTAGAATTCCCCCAGGAAGCCGTCTGGCCCTGGGCTTTTGTTTGTTTGGAGATTTTTGGTGACTGTTTCAATCTCCTTACTGGTTATGGGTCTGTTCAGGCTTTCTATTTCTTCCTGGTTCAGTTGTGGTAGTTTATATGTTTCTAGGAATGCATCCATTTCTTCCAGATTGTCGAATTTATTGCCGTAGAGTTGCTCATAGTATGTTCTTATAATAGTTTGTATTTCTTTGGTGTTAGTTGTGATCTCTCCTCTTTCATTCATGATTTTATTTATTTGGGTCCTTTCTCTTTTCTTTTTGATAAGTCAGGCCAGGGGTTTATCAATTTTATTAATTCTTTCAAAGATCCAGCTCCTACTTTCGTTGATTTGTTCTATTGTTTTTTTGGTTTCTATTTCATTGATTTCTGCTCTGATCTTTATGATTTCTCTTCTCCTGTTGGGCTTAGGGTTTCTTTCTTGTTCTTTCTCCAGCTCCTTTAGGTGTAGGGTTAGGTTGTGTACCGGAGAACTTTCTTGTTTCTTGAGAAAGGCTTGTACCGCTATATATTTTCCTCTCAGGACTGCCTCTGTTGTGTCCCACAGATTTTGAACCGTTGTATTTTCATTATCATTTGTTTCCATGATTTTTTTCAATTCTTCTTTAATTTCCCGGTTGACCCATTCATTCTTTAGAAGGATGCTGTTTAGTCTCCATGTATTTTGGTTCTTTTCAAACTTCCTTTTGTGGTTGAGTTCTAGCTTTAGAGCATTGTGGTCTGAAAATATGCAGGGAATGATCCCAATCTTTTGATACCGGTTGAGTCCTGATTTAGGACCGAGGATGTGATCTATTCTGGAGAATGTTCCATGTGCACTAGAGAAGAATGTGTATTCTGTTGCTTTGGGATGAAATGTTCTGAATATATCTGTGATGTCCATGTGGTCCAGTGTGTCGTTTAAGGCCTTTATTTCCTTGCTGATCTTTTGCTTGGATGATCTGTCCATTTCAGTGAGGGGAGTGTTAAAGTCCCCTACTATTATTGTATTATTGTTGATGTGTTTCTTTGATTTTGTTATTAATTGGTTTATATAGTTGGCTGCTCCCACGTTGGGGGCATAGATATTTAAAATTGTTAAATCTTCTTGTTGGACAGACCCTTTGAGTATGATATAGTGTCCTTCCTCATCTCTTATTATAGTCTTTGGCTTAAAATCTAATTGATCTGATATAAGGATTGCCACTCCTGCTTTCTTCTGATGTCCATTAGCATGGTAAATTCTTTTCCACCCCCTCACTTTAAATCTGGAGGTGTCTTCGGGCGTAAAATGTGTTTCTTGGAGGCAACATATAGATGGGTTTTGTTTTTTTATCCATTCTGATACTCTGTGTCTTTTGACAGGGGCATTTAGCCCATTAACATTCAGGGTAACTATTGAGAGATATGAATTTAGGGCCATTGTATTGCCTGTAAGGTGGCTGTTACTGTATATGGTCTCTGTTCCTTTCTGATCTACCACTTGTAGGCTCTCTCTTTGCTTAGAGGACCCCTTTCAAGATTTCCTGTAGAGCTGGTTTGGTGTTTGCAAATTCTTTCAGTTGTTGTTTGTCCTGGAAGCTTTTAATCTCTCCTTCTATTTTCAATGATAGCCTAGCTGGATGTAGTATTCTGGGCTGCATGTTTTTCTCATTAATCCTCTGAAAATATCATGCCAGCTCTTTCTGGCCTGCCAGGTCTCTGTGGATAAGTCAGCTGCCAATCTAATATTCTTACCATTGTATCTTACAGACTTCTCTTCCCGGGCTGCTTTCAGGATTTTCTCTTTGTCACTGAGACTTTTAAATTTTACTATTAGGTGACGGGGTGTGGGCCTATTCTTATTGATTTTGAGGGGCGTTCTCTGAACCTCCTGAATTTTGATGCTCGTTCCCTTTGCCATATTGGGGAAATTCTCCCCAATAATTCTCTCTAGTATACCTTCTGCTCCCCCCTCTCTTTCTTCTTCTTCTGGAATCCCAATTATTCTAATGTTGTTTCATCTTATGGTGTCACTTATCTCTCGAATTCTCCCCTCGTGGTCCAGTAGCTGTTTGTCCCTCTTTTGCTCAGCTTCTTTATTCTCTGTCATTTGGTCTTCTATATCACTAATTCTTTCTTCTGCCTCATTTATCCTAGCAGTGAGAGCCTCCATTTTTTATTGCACCTCATTAATAGCTTTTTTGATTTCAACTTGCTTAGATTTTAGTTCTTTTATTTCTCCAGAAAGGGCTTTTATATCTCTCGAGAGGGTTTCTCTCATATCTTCCATGCTTTTTTCGAGCCTGGCTAGAACCTTGAGAATTGTCATTCTGAACTCTAGATCTGACATATTACCAATGTCTGTATTGATTAGGTCCCTAGCCTTTGGTACTGCCTCTTGTTCTTTTTTTTCTGTTGAATTTTTCCGTCTTGTCATTTTGTCCAGGTAAGAGTATATGAAGGGGCGAGTAAAATACTAAAAGGGTGGCAACAACCCCAGGAAAATATGCTTTAACCAAATTAGAAGAGATCCAAAATCATGAGGGGGGAGAAAGGGGATAAAAAGAGGTTCAAAAAGGAAGAAAGAAAAAAAAAGAAAAAAGAGAAAAAAGAAAAGAAAAGAATTTAAAAATAAGAAAACACCTTTCAGAAAGTGGTTGTTTTTCTGCTTCCAGAATTCCTGTTCTTCTTCTCTTCGATCTGCCGATGGATTTTCAGGTGTTTGCAATCTTTAGATAAGCTATCTAGCTGATCTCCGGCTAGCTGAAATAGTCTCAGCCTGCTACTTCTCCGCCATCTTGACTCCTCCCCCAGAACTTCCATTTTTTATTGCACCTCATTAATAGCTCTTTTGATTTCAACTTGGTTAGATTTTAGTTCTTTTATTTCTCCAGAAAGGGCTTTTATCTCTCTGGAGAGGGTTTCTCTAATAACTTCCATGCCTTTTTCGAGCCCAGCTAGAACCTTGAGAGTTGTCATTCTAAACTCTAGTTCTGTCATATTACCAATGTCTGTTTTGATTAGGTCCCTAGCCTTTGGTACTGCCTCCTGTTCGTTTTTTTGTGGTGAGTTTTTCCACCTTGTTATTTTGAGCAGATAAGAATATGTAAAGGAGCAAATAAAATGCTAAAAGAGTGGTAAAGACCCCAGGAAAATGTGCTTCAACCAAATCAGAAGAGACCCAAGTTGTGGGAGAACGAAAGGGGATAAAAAAGAAGTTCAAGGGGGGAAAAAAGGTTTTAAAAAAATGAAAACAAGGAAAAAGTATTAAAAAAGAAAATATATATATATATACTAGACTTGTGACTAGAACAGGGTCACTCACTTAATTTTGGGAGTTTTTGGGTCTCTTAGAAGAAACTACCTCCCAAGATTTTAAAGGATGAAAAACATATAAGGGTAGGCACAGTGAAGGGATGGAATAAACCTATAAAAATGAGAAAAAAAGGGATGCCTGGGTGGCTCAGTTGGTTAAGCAACTACCTTCAGCTCAGGTCATGATCTCAGCGTCCTGGGATCGAGTCCCACACCGGGCTCCTTTCTCGGCAGGGAGCCTGCTTCTCCCTCTGCCTCTGCCTGCCTTCCTGTCTGCCTGTGCTCACTCTCTCCCCCTCTCTGATAAATAAATAAAATCTTAAAAAAATGAGAAAAAAATTTAATTTCTAAAAAATAAGTTGATAGAGCAAGTTGGTTGGGACAATAAAGAAAAATAAACTGGAGAGAATTTGCACAGGCTGGACACTAGAACAATCTTGGAGCTAGATTTAGGGTATATTTTGTTCTATTAGGAGAAGTTATACCCCATATTTTTTAGAAGAAAAAACCCTATGTGTAAAAAAATATATAGTTAGGTACAATGGAGGATAAATTATGACTATAATAATGAAGGTTCAAAATAGATTATTATTTTTTGTAAGGTATTTTAAAAATAAACTAGTTTAAAAAATCATTAAAAGAGGAAAGGGTAAAAGTTAAAAAAATTAGCAGAAGAAAAAAGAAAAAAAATATAACTGCAAGACTAATGAATCATTGGGAGAAAGCCACGAACTCCTTGTTCTGCATTCTCCTCCTCTGGAATTCCACTGTTCTCCTTACTAAGTGAAGTTGATCTTGGCTGGGTTTCTTGTTGGTCTTCTGGGGAAGGGCCCTGTTGTACTGATTCTCAAGTGTCTTTGCCCGAGATGGATTTGTCCTGCCCTTACCTGGGGTAAGGCTAAGTAATCCGGGAGCTTTTGTTCCCTGGAGGCTTTCCGTAGAGTTCTGGATGATGGAATAATGGCGGTCTCACAATCCTGCCCAGAGGAGTGGAGAGCTCAGGGCCCCACTCCTCAGTGCACACTTAGAGAAAGGTGCTTAATCACTCCCATCTTCCCGGCCTCTGGCCATGCTTGAAGAAAAGCACTCTGTCACTCGTACTTGGAGAAAAGTCCTTGGTCATTCTCATCTCCCTGGCCTCTGGCCATGCTTGGAGAAAAGAGCTCAATTACTCCCGTCTCCCTGGCCCTTGGCTGTGCTCCAAGCTCATCCTGCCTATGCCTTGTTCAAAGTAACCCTGGGTTGAGAGCTCACTCCTCAGCTTTGTCTCTGTAGCCGGCTTCCCCACTCTAATACCTGTGAGTTCTGTGACACTCAGATAACCCTGGTCCTTCTGTGACCCTGAGGGACCTGGGACTATGCTGACCCCTCTTGGGCTTCACTCTGGATTAGCCTCTGGGGTAATATCCCTCAGTGGATCAAACTTTTAAAGAGTCCTGATTTTGTGCTCCATTGCTCCACCGCTTGCCAGGAGCTGCCCACCCCCCCCCCCACGGTCTACCTTCCTGTTCTTCGGGTTCACTTTTCTGCCAGTTCTACCTTTCAGAAAGTGATCAATTTTCTGTTTCTAGAATTGTTGCTCTCCTTCTCTTTGATCTCCCATTGGATTTGTAGGTGTTTACAATGGTTAGATAAGCTATCTAGCTGATCTTCTGCTACCTGATGTCGTCTCAGCCTGCTACTTCTCCGCCATCTTGAATCCTTCCACGGAATATGTGGTTTTTATTATGTTGATGTGTATTCTTTCTGTACCCAGTTTGGTGAGTATTTTTATTATGAAAGGGTGTTGAATTTTGTCAAATGCCTTTTCTGCATATATTGAGTTGATCATATGAGTTTTTATTGATCATTCTATTAATATAATGCATCACATTTACTGATATGTGCTGGTGAATTCAGTTTTGTAGCATTTTGTAGAGAATTTTTACATTTTTATTTATCAGGGATATTATCCAGTAGTTCTTTTTGTTGCTGCTTTGGTTTTTTTGTTTGTTTGTTTGTTTTTGTTTTGTTTTGTTTTGCTTTTGTAGTGCTCCTGTCTGCTTTTGATATCAAGATAATGCTGGCTTGTAAAATGTGCCTCAGAGTATTTCAACCTCTTCAACTTTTTGGGAAAGGTTTAAAAAGTATTTGTATTTTTTGCCTTAAAATGTTTGGTAGAATTCACTGTGGAAATCATCTGATTCTGGACTTTTATTTGTTAGTAGGTTTTTATTACGGATTCAATCTCCTTACCCCTTATTGGTCTGTTCACATTTTTTATGTCCTTATGATTCAGTCTTGATAGGTTGTATGTGCCTAGGAATTTGTCCATTTCCTCTAGGCTTTTGATTCGCTGGCATTTAACTGTCTTTTATCCTTTATATTTCTATGGTATCTGTTATAATGTCTCCTTTTTCATTTCTGATTTTATTGAGTCTTCTCTCTTTTTCTGAGTTAGTCTAGCTGTCTTTTTTTTAAATTTACCATTACCAAGTTTAATTTTATTTACCATTTAAAAAAAAACTTTCTAGATTTTTAATTCTATATTTCATTTATATTTGCCCTAATTTTTATTTTTTCCTTCCTTTTGCTACTTTTAAGTTTACTTTGTTCTTTTTGTAGTTTTTTTGAGCTGTTATAATAAGTTCTTTATTTGAAATCTTTTTTATATACATTTATAGCTATAAAATTTCCTTTTATAACTGCTTTGCTGCTTCTCATAATGTTTTGGTATATATTTTTTTATTTTCCTCAAGATGTATTTTTTATTCCCACTTTGTCTTCTTTTCTTGATTTTTTGTTTGTTTAAAAATGTGTATGTCTGTGTTTTGTAAATTTTCCAAATTTCCTTCTGTATTGATTTCTAGTTTCATATTATTTTGGCTGGAAATATACTCGATATGCTTTCTATATTATTGATTTTGTGGGGACTCTTGTTTTGTGGTTTAAAATGTAATCTATCCTAGAAAATTTTCCACGTGTGTTTGAGAAGAATATTTATTATGATACTATTGGATGGAATATCCTGTAAATATGTTAGGTTCATTTGACATAGTTCTTGTTTGTTTGTTTGTTTGTTTTGTTTGTTTGTTTGTTTGAGAGAGAGCAGGGCAGAGAGAATGAGCAAGGTGTAAGGGCAGAGACAGAGTGAGAAGACCCCCTCCTGAGCAGGGAGCCCAATGTGGGACTCTATCTCAGGACCCTGGGATCACGACCTGAGCCAAAGGCAAAGGCTTAACTGACTGAGCCACCCAGTTGTCCAGGCATAGTGTTTAAATTCACTATTTTCTTATTGATTTTCTGTCTGGATGATCTATCCATAGGTAAGAGTGGGGTATTATTGTCCCCAGATATTATTGTATTGCTATTTATTTCTCCTTTTTGTTTTGTTAGTATTTGTTTTATATATTTATGTGGCTCAATATTAGGTACATGATATTTACAATTACTGTATTGATGAATTGATGACACTTTTCTTATTGTATAATGACCTTCTTTGACTCCTGTGGTGATTTTTAGCTTATATAAACCCTATTTTGTCTGTTATAGTTATTGCCACCCTTGTTTTCTTTTGTTATCATTAGCTTGGAATATGTTTTTCCATCCCTTTACTCTCTGCCCATGTGTGTCCTTCAAGCTAAAGTGATTCTTTTATAGGCAACATATTGTTGGATCTTGTGTTTTTTGTTTGTTTTTTTAAGCTATTCTAGCCTATGTCTTCCAACTGATGATTCCATTCACTTACAGTTAAAGTAATTATGGATAGGTAAGGACTTAACTATTGCCTTTCATTATTTTTATATTTCATGATTTATTTAAATTTTAGTTAATATATAGTGTAATATTAGTTTCAGGAGTAGAATTTAGTAATTCACCATTTACATATAACAGTCAATGCTCATCACAAGTGACCTCCTAATAATTATTACTGACAGCCCATTCCCCTGCCCATCTCCCCTCCAGAAACAGTTTGTTACTTATAGTTAAGTGTATTATGGTTTGCCTTCCCCTCCTTTTAAAAAATATATTTTTTTCTTTCCCCAGTGTTTATCTGTTTTGTTTCTCTTTTGTAGATGCTCTGCTCTTTATTTCCTGTCTTGTTCTCTTTGTTTGTAATCTGATGACTTTTTGTGGCAGTATGTTTTAACTTCTTTATCAAAATATTTTGTGTATCTACTACATATTTTTATATTTACCATTAAGCTTTTATAAAATACGTTAGTTATAACATTCCATTTTATGTTGAAAACAACTGAACTTCAATAGTGTACAGAAAAATTATACTTCTCCTATAACAATAGGTTATTGATGTTTTTACATTTTAGATCATTTTTATATTGTACTTTCAATAACAAATGATTGCAGTTATAGTTATTTTTAATAGGCTTGTTTTTTTTAACTTTTAAACTAGACTAGTAAATGATTTATATATCACCATTACAATATTAGAGAATCTGGTTTTGACTATACATTTACCTTTTGCAATAAATAAGGAGCCATCCATGCATCCATGTTGCCATCTTGATGACATCACCATCCCCAAATCGCCAGTAAGTGTTACTTTATATTTATCTTTTTTTTTTAAGATTTTATTTGTTTATTTGACAGAGAGAGAGAGAGAGAGAGCTCAAGTTGGCAGAGTGGCAGGCAGAGGAAGATCAAGAGGCAGGCTTATTACCCAGCAGTGAGCCCGATGCAGGTCTTAATCCCAGGACCCTGGGATCATGACCTGAGCCAAAGGCAGCTGCTTAACCGATTGAGTCGCCCAGGGAGCCCTAAATTTTACTTTAGTTAATATACGACTATTTTTTATTTCTACTAATAGACATATCAATTTTATTGCTTTTAATATTAAGGTCTTCTCCTTAACATCATCAATTTTATAAGTGTGGTGGTAAGTATGTAATTCATGTATGTGGTGGTATGTAAGTAATTCAAATATGAATTTTAAACTCTAGATCATATGCTCCATTGTGGCAGATATTTGTCTTATTCATCCCACCCACAAAAAATTAGTACTAAATAGGTCTTTGTTGATTTACTGAATGAATTAAGTGTTCTGACACTAACATAGCTGACCAAACCAGAGATAAAGGAGAAAATATAATGATTGTCAAATGGGTGAACCTGAGATAAAAAGACACCTTTAGCTTAGTTAGTTTGATATACACTCTGGATAACATTCCAATTTTGCATGGATTTTTGGAAAGCAAACAACTCCTCTCCTAAATAATAAATTTATTAATTGCCTTCCTTATGAGTCCTGACAGCAGTCAGCTTTGTGGGTTTCTGATTCCATTCCAAGAGGTTGAATTTCTGTTTGATTTATGTAATAGGCAACAGTGTCATGAGGAAAGACTTGTAGGATAAAATTTCTTCAAGACGGGAACACAGATGGCTGCCTATGGACTGTGAGGTGGGTGTTAATGAAAATGCATTGAGCAGTAAGGGAAGGGCAGCTCACAACCATAGGAAAGGTGCCCTGTGTTTTTGTTTTGTTTTCTTTTACAAACAGATACCATTAGCCCTCTCCATGGAAATTTTCAAATTTACTTTGCTCTAACAACCACAAATACTTAGGACATTATGAACACAATATGGGCATTAAAGGATAAAAATAAACAAAAATTTAAGTAAATGTTAAGTGTTTGTCATTATTTCAGCCATGTTTTTCTATGCTTAACTGCTCAAAAAAATTACACAGGTTTCTAAATATTATACCAGGCTGTTAAACTAATGCAAAGGGTTTTATGGAATTTTCTATAACACCATCTCGATTTTCTACATTGGCTGTCACTCCTGAAAATTCTCAGTTTATAAATGTGCATATATTTACTATAATAATACTCACTGGTTATTTACCTGGTTTATTAGTGTATTTTGATCCTTTCTAATTGTTCACTTTCTTCCATGTTTCCTCCTTATTTCTACAAATGTCAATCCATCACATGTTATGTAAAGTGAAACAAAGAGGAACAGCTGTTAGTAGAAAGGATTAACAGAGGTGCTTTGATGTTACTCTGTGAGGTATTTCCATATCATCATTTTAATATATTTCAGGAATACAGCATAGTTGTTATGCCTTAATTAAACCTTCATTAAGTCTTTATATATATACTTTTTCCTAACTCACAAGTCCTCCCTTCATGTCCCATTCAAAACCCACTCATTTTATGGAATAATTGTTTTATATTCCCAGTACAATCTTCATTTAACTTATTGCTCTGGTGTGCTCCTTTGGCAGCACATATATTAACTTATTGTTCTGGGTATACAAAAAGATAGGAATGGAATATTTTGTAATGTGATATTTTGTCCTTTCTACACTACAGCGTCTGTGTAAGCATTCTTTGATCAGAGACCTAAGGAGGAGGTCCAAATTGAAGAAAAACAAATAGAAAAAAAGAAAATGTTCTCAGTCCTTTCTTGTAGTTTCATTTGCAGGAACCACAAAGGCAAAGACATTAAAATGTTTTTTTCTTATTTTGTAAAATTAATTTTAAGTTTTTTATTGGATTATGCTCCCTTAAACTCATCTGATACCATGAATAGAAAATCAAAGCAATCCACCAAACCTTCTTTCATGATGTTGCCTTTAAACATGTTGCCTTTAAAAATTTTACAGTCTCATCTGTAGAGTAGATGAACCTTGACTCAAAAGTGTCATCATAGGCTGTGGTGACACTTGTCTTGCCACCCGCCCGCTGTTCCTGCCATGGCAGGCTCTCCTGCTTCACGACCGTTTCCCGACAACAAGGCCAATGGCTCCTCTTCTCCCAGGGCGGCATTGCTGCGCCTTTCCCAGACATGTTCCTGGGGAGCACAGTGACAGACGTGTGCCTTTCTTTAAGGCTGTTTCCACAGGCGCAGCCACGCTTCTCTCTCAGGCAGAGGGGATGACCAGGCTAAGAGGATTTCGCTCCAAACGGGTTTCTCCCACCATGCTTCGGAGACTATGTTCAGGCAAGCGGCATCAGCATCCCATAGAACTGACACGGATTTCCCAACGAATGCTGTGCTTTCCCAGAGGGGATGCACGTACAAAGAGGCTTTTGCTCTATGCGGGTTTCTCCCACCGTGCTGTGAATACTAGGTTAAGGCAAGCAGCGACAGCAGCCCACAGAACCGACTCTGATTTCCCAGCGCCTGCTCTGCTTTTGCAGAGGCTTTGGGCTAGGCGCGAACTGCACTTCGCCTCTGCTTCCTCAGCAAGGCTTTGGGCGTTAGCTCTGTCGCTTAAGAGAAAAAGCTGCAGGAGAGCTGGTGCCTCTTGGGCCTTGATTTCCTGGGCTCCATGTTCCCGCCCTGGGTTCACACTGCCAGGCCAAACTAAGCAGAGCCACAACCCTGCAGCAGCATGTGTGGCCTAGGATTGCACTCTATGCACACTACCGTCTCCTGGTGACTTGGCCTTTTGATCTGGCGCGCAGGCAGACTCGGGGACTAGGCCAGTGCCTTCCACCAGGAAAGGAGAGGAAAGATCCCTGAACACCGCCCATGCACTGGGATGGGGAGATGTGGGGGACTGTCCCCCACTCCTTCCCCAGAAACCCTGTGCCTCCGCGAACGCTGCCACATCTTGGAGGAAGAAGGCCTGTGACTGCCTGTTTCTCCAGGGAACTGTTTCTGTGAGTTCCGGGTATTGCGCCTGGTGGCAAACCCAAGTCTGCCCTAGGGACTGGTGGCCAAGGAGATGCTGTCCCCTTGGGACCAGAGGCACCAGACAGGCCTGCCTTCTGCCCAGACTCCTTCCTCAGAGAGGATCACGTGCGCCTGCCCTAGTCGTCCCCTCGTGTCTCAGCATCCAGGCTTCATTTTATCCGCACAGGGAGCGGGTGACACTTGTCTTGCCACCTGCCTGCTGTTCCTGCCATGGCAGGCTCTCCTGCTTCACCACCGTTTCCCGACAGCAAAGCCAACGGCTCCTTCTCTTATCCGGGGGCGGCGTGCTGCGCCTTATGCAGACATGCTTCTGGGGAGCGCGGTAACAGACGTGTCCCTTTCCTTAAAGCTGTTTCGACAGGCGCTCTCTCAGGCAGAGGGGGATGACCGGGCAAAGAGTATTTCGTTCAATGCGGGTTTATTTCAACGAGCTGTGGAGACTAGCCCAGGCAAGCAGCAGCAGCATCCCCAAACCCAACTATGATTTCCCAACGAATGCTGTGCTTTCCCAGATGAGATGCCCAAAGAGCCTTTCGCTGTATACGGGTTTCTCCCACTGTGAGACTGGGCTCCGGCAACTAACAGCAGCAGCCCACAGTACAGACTCTGATTTCTCAGCGAATGCTGTGCTTTCCCAGTTTAGAGAGGAGGCGACAGGATCCCTGCACAAGGCCCGTGCACTGGGATGGGGAACTATGGGGGACTGCCTCCACTCCTTCCCCGGCACACCCCCTGCCACCCGCATCGCTGCCAAATCTTGGTGGAAGACGGCATCTGACTGCCCATTTCTCCATGTGGTTGTTTCTGCGAGTCAGGGTATGGCACCTGGTGGCAAGCCCAAGTCTGCCCTTGGGACAGGTGGCCAAGGAGATGCTGTCCCCTCATGACCAGAGGCACAGGACAGGCCTGCCTTCGGCCCAGACTCCTTCCTCAGAGTGGAGCAAGCGCGCCTGCCCTAGTCATCCCCTCATGTCTCCTTAGCAGCCAGGCTTCCATCTCTCCGCACAGGGAGCGGGAGACACTTGTCATGCCACCGACCTGCTGTTCGTGCCACGGCAGGCTATCCTGTTTCCCGAGCGTTTCCCGACCCCAAGGCCAACGGCTCCTCTTCTCCGGGGGCGGCGTGTTGCGCCTTCCCCACAGTTGCTCCTGGGGAGCGCAGTGACAGACGAGTGCAACCACGCTTCTCTCTCAGGCAGAGGGGATGCTAGGGCAAAGAGTATTTCGCTCCATGCGGGCATCTTCCACCGAGATGCGGAGACTAGCTCAGGCAAGCAGCAGCAGCATCCACAAACCCAACACTGATTTCCAAAGGAACGCTGTGCTTTCCCAGGGTAGATGCCCAGGCAAAGAGGCTTTCGCTGTATGTGAGTTTCGCCCACCGCGAGACTGGGCTCAGGCAAGCAGCAGCCCGCAGAATATTTCTCAGCGAAAGCTGTGCTTTCGCAGAGGCTTTGGCTTGGAGCGAACAGCACTTCGCCACTGTTTCCTCAGCAAGGCTTGGTTCGCGTCAGGGAAGAAGAGCTGCGGGAGAGCTGGTGCCACTTGGGCCTTGCTTTCCCGGGCTCCAAGTTCGCGTGCTGGTTTCACCCTGCCAGGCCGAACTTGCAGACACAGCCGGAACCCTGCAGTAGCGTGCATAGCCTAGGATGGCACCCTATGCACACTGCCATCTCCCACTGTAGGCATCGCTTGGCCCTCTGGCGGACTGGCGGACTACGACATTTCTTTGCCCACAGGAAAGGAGAGGTGACAGGCTCCCTGCACACTGCCCGTGCACTGAATAGGGAGCTTTGGGGGACTGTCCCCACCCCTTTTCCTTAAACGCCGTGCTTCCTTCAAGCTTCCACATCCTGGAGGAAGATGGCATCTGACTCCCCGTTATTTCAGGGAGCTGTTTCTGCGAGTTCAGCGTAGGCGCCTTGTGGCTAGCACATGTCTGCCCCAGGGACAGGTGGCCAAGGAGCTGCTGTCTCCTTGGGCCCAGAGGCTCAGGATAGGCATGCTTTCTGCCCAGACTCCTTCTTATGAGTGGAGCACGTGCCCTGCCCTACTCATCCCCTCCTCTCTCCGTAGCAGCCAGGCTTCCGGCCCTCCGTACAGGGTGCGGGTGACACTTGTATTGCCACCGACCGCTGTGCTGCCAGGGCCGGCTCTCTTGCTTTGCAACCGTTTCCAGATCCGAAGGCCAACAGCTCCTGCTCTTCAAAACGGGCAGTGTGCTGCACCTTCCACAGACATGTTCCTGGGGAGCGCAGTTAAAGACGTGTCCCTTTCCTTAAGGCTCCTTCCACAGGCGCAACCGCGCTTCTCTCTCAGGCAGAGGGGATGCCCAGGCAAAGAGGATTTCGCTCCATGCGGGTATCTTCCACCATGCTGCGGAGACTAGCTCAGGCATTCAGCTGCAGCATCCCACACATCCGATTCTGATTTCCCAACGAATGCTGTGCTTTCCCTGAGGAGATGCCCGGATAAAGAGGCTTTCGCTGTATGCGGGTTTCTCCAACCGCGAGACTGGGCTTAGGCAAGCAGCAGAAAAGTCCGCAGAACCGACTCTGATTTCCCAGCGACTGCTATGCTTTCACAGAGGTTTTCAGCTTGGCGCGAACCGCATTCGCTGCTGCTTCCTCAGCAAGGCTTTTGTCGTTCGCTCTGTTGCGAGAGGGAAAAAGAGCCGCGGTATTGCTTGTGCCTCTTGGGCCTTGCTTTCCCGGGCTCCAAGTTCTTGCCTGGGGTTCACATTGCTAAGCCGAACTAAGCAAACGCAGTCGCAACCCTGCGGCAACATGCGTGGCCTAGGATGGCACTCTATGCACACTACCAACTCCCGGTATAGGCAACAATTGGCCTTTGGCAGTGGACCTCAGGTGGACTCGCGAACTAGGTCAGTGCCTTCCTCACAGGAGAGGAGAGGCGACAGGATCCCTGAACACCGCCCGTTACTAAATGGGGAGCATTCGGGGATTGTTGCCACTCCTTTCCCGGCACACCCCCAGCCACCGACAACGCTGTCACATCTTGAAGGAAGATGGCATCTGACTGCACGTTTCTCGAGGGAGCTGTTCCTGTGAGTTCAGGGTATGGTGCCTGGTAGCAAGCCCAAGTCTGCCCTACGTACAGTTGTCCTAGGAGTTGCTGTGCCCTTGGGACCAGAGGCACAGGACAGGCCTGCCTTCTGCCCATACTCCTTCCTCAGAGTGGAGCACGCGTCCCTGCCCTAGTCGTCCCTTCATGTCTCCTTAGCAGCCAGGCTTCATCTCCGCACAGGGAGCGGGTGACATTTGTCTTGCTACCGGCCTGCTGTTCCTGCAAGGGCAGGCTCTCCTGCTTCCCGACCGTTTCCCGACCACAAGGCCAACGGCTCCTTAGCTTCTCTCGGGGCGGCTTGCTGCTCCATCCCCACATTTGGCTTTTCTCTCAAGCAGAGGGGATGCTCGTGCAAAGGGTATTTCGCTCCATGCTGGTATCTTCCACTGTGCTGCGGAGACTAGTTCAGACAAGCAGCAGCATCCACAAACACAACTCTCTGATTTCCCAACAAATGTTTTGCGTTCCCAGGGGAAATGCCCAGGCAAAGAGGATTTCGCTCCATGCGGGTTTCTTCCACCATGCTGCGTAGTGTAGCTCAGGCATTCAGCTGCAACATCACTAAACATCCGATTCTGATTTCCCAACGAATGCTGTGCTTTCCCAGAGGAGATGCCCGGCAAAGAGGCTTTCGCTGTATGCGGGTTACTCCCAATGCGAAACTGGGCTCAGAAAAGCAGCAGCAGCAGCCCGCAGAACATTTATCAGCAAATGCTGTGCTTTCCTAGAGGCTTTGGCTTGGAGCAAACAGCTTTCGCCGCTGCTTCCTCAGCAAGGCTTCAGTCGTGTCAGGGAAGAAGAGCTGCGGGAGAGCAGGTGCCTCTTGGGCCTTGCTTTCCTGGGCTCCATGTTCGCGTCCTGGGTTCACCCTGCCAGGCCGAACTAAGCAGACACAGCCACAACCCTGCAGTAGCGTGTGTAGCCTAGGATGGCACCCTATGTACACTACCATCTCCCAGTGTAGGCATCGCTTGGCCTTTTACTCTGGCGCTCAGGCGGACTCGCTGACTAGGACAGTGCTTTCCCCACAGTAAAGGAGAGGTGACTGGTTCCCTGCCCACCGCCTGTACACTTAAAAGGGAGCTTTGGGGACTGTCCCCACCCCTTTTCCTTAAACGCCGTGCCTTCTCCAAGTTTCCACATCCTGGAGGAAGACGGCATCTGACTCCCCGTTATTTCAGGGAGCTGTTTCTGCGAGTTCAGCGAAGGCGCCTGGTGGCTAGCGCAGTCTGCCCCAGGGACAGGTGGCCAAGGAGCTGCTGTCTCCTTGGGCCGACGCTCAGGAAGGCATGTTTTCTGCCCAGACTCCTTCCTAAGAGTGGAGCACGCGCCCTGCCCTACTCATCCCCTCCTCTCTCCGTAGCAGCCAGGCTTCCGTCTCTCTGCACAGGGAGCAGGTGACACTTGTATTGCCACCGGCCGCTGTGCCTGCCAGGGCTGGCTCTCTTAGTTTGCAACCTTTTCCAGACCCGAAGGCAAACGGCTCCTGCTCTTCTCCTTGGGCAGCGTGCTGCACGTTCCACAGACATGCTCCTGGGGAGCGCAGTTAAAGACGTGTCCCTTTCCTTAAGGCTCTTTCCACAGGCGCAACCGCGCTTCTCTCTCAGGCAGAGGGGATGCCCAGGCAAAGAGGATTTCGCTCCATGCGGTTTTATTACACCGTGCTGAGGAGACCAGCTCAGGCATTCCGCTGCAGCATCACACACATCCGATTCTGATTTCCCAACGAATGTTGTGCTTTCCCAGAGGAGAAGCCCGGATAAAGAGGCGTTCGCTGTATGCGGGTTTCTCCAACCGCGAGACTGGGCTCAGGCAAGCGGCAGAAGAGCCCGCAGAACCGACTCTGATTTCCCAGCGACTGCTAAGCTTTCGCAGAGGTTTTCAGCTTTGCCCGAACCGCACTTCGCTGCTGCTTCCTCAGCAAGGCTTTGGTCATTCGCTCTGTCGCGGCAGGGAAGAAGAGCAGCGGGAAAGCTGGTGCTTCCTGGGCCTTGCTTTTCAGGGCTCCAAGTTCTCGCCCGGGGTTCACCTTGCTAAGCCGAACTAAGCAGACACAGTCACAACCCTTCAGCAGCGTGCGTGGCCTAGGATGGCACTCTATGCACACTACCATCTCCCGTGTAGGCAACACTTTGCTTTTGGCAGTGGACCTCAGGTGGACTCGCGGACCAGTTCAGTGCCTTCCTCACAGGAGAGGAGAGGCGACAGGATCCCTGAACACAGCGCGTTACTAAATGGGGAGCATTCGGGGATTTTTGCCACTCCTTTCCCGGCACACCCCCAGCCACTGACAACGCAGTCACATATTGGAGGAAGATGGCATCTGACTGAACGTTTCTCGAGGGAGCTGTTCCTGTGAGTTCAGGGTATCTTGCCCGGTAGCAAGCCCAAGTCTGCCCTACCGACTGTTGTCCAAGGAGATGCTGTGCCCTTGGGACCAGAGGCACAGGACAGGCCTGCCTTCTGCCCAGACTCCTTCCTCAGAGTGGAGCACGCGTCCCTGCCCTAGTCGTCCCTTCATGTCTCCTTAGCAGCCAGGCTTTGTCTCTCCGCAGAGGGATCGGGTGACACTCGTTTGCAACCGGCCTGCTGTTCGTGCCACGGCAGGATCTCCTGCTTCCCGACCGTTTCCCGACCACAAGGCCAACGGCTCCTTCTCTTCTCCTGGGGCGGCGTGCTGCGCCTTCCCCAGACTAGCTCCTGTGGAGCTCGGTGACGTGACCCTTTCCTTAGGGCCTTTCAGATGTACAACAATGCTTCTCTCTTAGACAAAGGGTAGCTAGGGCAAAGAGGATTTCGCTCCATGCGGGTATCTTCCACCATGCTGTGGAGACTAGCTCAGGCATTCAGCTGCAGCATCACACACATCCTATTCTGATTTCCTAAAGAATGCTGTGCATTCCCAGAGGAGATGCCCGGGCAAAGAGGCTTTCGCTGTATGCGGATTTCTCCAACCGCGAGACAGGGCTCAGGCAAGCAGCAGAAGAGCCCGCAGAACCGACTCTGATTTCCCATCGACTGCTATGCTTTCGTGGAGGTTTTCAGCTAGGCGCGAACACCACTTCGCTGCTGCTTCCTCAGCAAGGCTTTGGTCATTCGCTCTGTCGCAGCCGGGAAGAAGAGCCGCGGGAAAGCTGGTGCCTCTTGGGCCTTGCTTTCCCGGGCTCCAAGTTCGCGCCCGGGGTTCACCTTGCTAAGCCGAACTAAGCAGACAAAGTCACAACCTTTCAGCGTCGTGCGAGGCCTAGCATGGCATACTATGCCCATTACCATCTCCTGGGGAACGTAAGGCTTTGCCTTTTGCTTCGGTGCTCAGGCAAACTCGGGGTCTAGGCCAGTGCCTTCACCACAGGAGAAAGGAAGCGACTGGATCCCTGCTTAAGGCCCGTGCACTGGGATGGGGAACTGTGGGGGACAGTCTCCACTCCTTCCCCGTCACACCCCCTGCCACCCACATTGCTTCCACATCTTTGTGGAAGACGGCATCTGACTGCCCGTTTTTCCATGGGGTTGTTTCAGCGAGATCCGGGTATGGCATCTGGTGGCAAGCCCAAGTCTGCCCTTGGGACAGGTGGCCAAGGAGATGCTGTCCCCTTGGGACCAGAGGCACAGGACAGGCCTGCCTTCTGCCCAGACCTCTTCCTCAGAGGGGAGCACGCGCCCCTGCCCTAGTCGTCCGCTTATGTCTCCTTAGCAGCCAGGCTTCCATCTCTCCGCACAGGGAGCGGGGGACACTTGTATTGCCACCGGCCTGCTGTTCCTGCCACGGCAGGCTATCCTGCTTCCCGAGCGTTTCCCGACCCCAAGGCCAACGGCTCCTTCTCTTCTCCAGGGTTGGCGTGCTAGGTCTTCCCTACACTTGCTCCTGGGGAGCGTGGTGATAGACGTGTGCAACCACGCTTCTCTATCAGGCATAGGTGATGCTAGGGCAAAGAGTATTTCGCTCCATGTGGGTATCTTCCAACATGCTGCGGAGACTGGCTCAGACAAGCAGCAGCAGCATCGCCAAACCCAACTCTGATTTCCCAACGAATGCTTTGCTTTCCCAGGGGAGATGATAAGGAAAAGAGGCTTTCGCTGTATGCCGGTTTCTCCCACTGCGAGATTGGGCTCAGGCAAGCAACAGCAGCCCGCAGAACATTTATCAGCAAATGCTGTGCTTTCGCAGAGGGTTTGGCTTAGAGCGAAACAGCACGTCGCCGCTGCTTTCTCAGTAAGGTTTCCTTCGTGTCAGGAAGAAGAGCTGTGGGAGAGCTGGTGCCTTTTGGGCCTCGCGTCCTGGGTCACCCTGCCAGACACAGCCACAACCAGGCAGTAGCGTGCGTAGCTTCGGATGGCACTCTGTGCACACTACCATTTCCCAGTGTAGGCATCGCTTGGCCTTTTACTCTGGCGCTCAGGCGGACTCGCGGACTAGCTCAGTGCTTTCCCCACAGGAAAGGAGAGGTGACAGGATCCCTGCACACCGCCCGTGCACTGAATAGGGAGCTATGGGGGACTACCCCACTTCTTCCCCTTAAACCCCGTGCCTCCTCCAAGTTTCCACATCCTGGAGGAAGACGGCATCTGACTCCCCTTTATTTCAGGGAGCTGTTTCCGCGAGTTCAGCGAAGGCGCCTGTTGGCTAGCGCATGTCTGCCCCAGGGACAGGTGGCCAAGGAGCTGCTGTCTCCTTGGGCCCAGAGGCTCAGGACAGGCATGCTTTCTGCCCAGACTCCTTCCTATGAGTGGAGCACGTGCCCTTGCCCTACTCATCCCCTCCTCTCTCCGTAGCAGCCAGGCTTCCGTCTCTCTACATAGGGGGCGGGTGACACTTGTATTGCCACTGGCCGCTGTGCCTGCCAAGGCTGGCTCACTTGTTTTGCAACCGTTTCCAGACCAGAAGGCCAATGGATCCTGATCTCCCTGGGCAGCGTGCTGCACCTTCCACCGTTATGCTCTTGGGGAGCGCAGTGAAAGACGTGTCCCTTTCCTTAAGGCTCTTTCCACAGGCGCAACCACGCTTCTCTCTCAGGCAGAGGGGATGCCCAAAGATGATTTCGCTCCATGCGGGTATCTTCCACCATGCTGCGGAGACTAGCTCAGGCATTCCGCTGCAGCATCCCACACATCCGATTCTGATTTCCCAACGAATGCTGTGCTTTCCCTGAGGAGATGCCCGGATAAAGAGGCTTTCGCTGTATGCGGGTTTCTCCAACCGCGAGACTGGGCTTAGGCAAGCAGCAGAAAAGTCCACAGAACCGACTCTGATTTCCCAGCGACTGCTATGCTTTCACAGAGGTTTTCAGCTTGGCGCGAACCGCATTCGCTGCTGATTCCTCAGCAAGGCTTTCGTCGTTCGCTCTGTTGCGAGAGGGAAAAAGAGCCGCGGTATTGCTTGTGCCTTTTGGGCCTTGCTTTCCCCGGCTCCAAGTTCTTGCATGGGGTTCACATTGCTAAGCCGAACTAAGCAAATGCAGTCGCAACCCTGCGGCAACATGTGTGGCCTAGGATGGCACTCTATGCACACTACCAATTCTTAAAAATAAAGCTGCTATGAAATCCATATACAAGACCTAGTATGAACATAGGGTTTGTTTCTCTTGGTTAAAAGCCTAGAAGTAAAATGGCTATTTGTGTAACTGCAACATATTTTGCATTTAAAAAAATTTTCAAACTATTTTCCAAAGTGGTGGTATCATGATATATGCCAACAACAGTTTAGATTTTTTGTTGCTTCTCAATCTAGCTCAGACGAAGTACAATTAGCCTTGATAATTTTAGCCATTCTAATAGATATGTAAACATGTCTCATTATGATTTTAATTTGTATTTCTTTAATGTCTAAATGTTGAGAAATTTGTCATGTGCTTATAAGCCATCCATATCCTTTTGGTGACATGTCTCTTCAATAATTTTCTTCACATGTAAAATTGGTTACTCTGTTTGGTTATTAGTAAGGTTTTTTATTTTTATTCATTTTTTAATAATCAGAGTAGATGTACATTATCAGATGTATAATTTGCAAATCCCTTCTCCATCTTTACGGTTTCTCAATGGAGCTTTGATAGCTGTGTCTTTCAAGAAATATGCTACTTCTTTCCTGGTACACGGAGGTATGACTAGAACATTATCAATGTTGACCTTTGCAAAGAAAATCATGGCTTAAGATATATGTAGTCTGCGGTTGTTGGGAGTGTTCTGTAATATCAAGCATATCTAGTTAGTTGATAATTTTGTTCAAGTCTTACATATCTTACCAATTTGATGACCATTTGTGTATATAATCTTAAAGGTGTTGAAATTTTTTTCCATTTCTAAGGTAGAAGTTATGATTTTTGTTCTTAGTTTTTCCCTATATATCCCCAAATATGTTATTAAGTATTAAAAGTCAAGAATTATTATACTCCCTGAGGAATTCATGCTTTTACTCTTCTGTAATTTTGACTTGATCTTTATGTCTGATAATGAAATTTGCTTTAAAATCACTTTTCATTATCTTGATATAACCACCAAAAATATAGTGTGATTAGTGTTAATATAGCATATTTTTTCTTTTACTTTTTAAAGCACTTCTATATTTAATCCTGACAAAGAAACAAAAGAGCTCTTTAGCTCATGAAGCATATTTCTAAATCATCTTTATTTTTTTTTAAATGAAGGAGTAGCAATTTATATATATATATATATATATATATACCATTCATTTGTTGATAGACATCTAGGTTCTTTCCATAGTTTGGCTATTGTGGATATTGCTGCTATAAACATTCAGTGCACGTGCCCCTTTGGATCATATAGTAGTCTTCTTTACCTCTATCAGAACCCCAGGAAGCTTTGTTAATTTATTTACTCACATAAACAGATGATCCAACCCAACGTTTTTTGATGTTCAAATGTATTATGTCTTACCGCTTAACACTATGCTTACTGTTCTCTTTCACTGTCTGACTTAATCCTCATCATCACTATGCCATTTAATCAGAAAGAACATTTGAATTCAGAGTTCTCTCCACATCAGGGAATGAAGACTCCACCCTTCTGTTTGTGCAGGTAAAATAAATGTCGATGTTGTCTGTCCTGCACGTACCCCATCCTGTTCACCAGAATATTCACCATCAAAATATATACAAAATTAAAACCATACCTCACCACTTCTATTACCACCCAGCATGCTAAAAACACCATCATATGTTCCTGAATTATTGACTTGATTGATAGCCCCACTTCCACACATACTGCACTCCTTTCTCCCTGCAAATTTATTTTGGTACAGCAACTTAACCTAAAAATCAAGTCAGATGACTTTATTCTGCTGTTGAAAGTCTTTTGGTATCTTCCCCTTTCATATTAAATAAAAACTGAAGGCATTTCAATGTACTAGAAGGTCATGCATCAATACGTTCTTCCTCTCTCCACCACTATGAACTCCTCAGTGGCCTCCTTGCTTTTCCTCAAAAGTAATAGACCAGCTGTTCACACAAAGTCTATATACTTACTTGCTCTACCTTTTCCTTTAATATGTGTATAACACCCTCCTTCACTTCCTGGGTCTTTGTGCAAATAACATCTCATAAATGAGATATAACCACCCAACACAAAATAAAAATTAACTTTCATCCCAGCATTCTCCAATGGTTTTTACCTTTCTTGTATTTCTTTGTAACACTTATCACCATCAACCATCAATCATTATTCTATTACTGGTTTATTTCCTTATTTGAGACAGAGAGAGAGAGAATTGGGAGGGGGCGCAGAGGAAGAAGAAAACACCCCACTGCCTAGAAAGCCTGCTGGGGAGTTACATCCCAGGACCCTGAGATCATGACCCAAGCCAGAGGCAGTCACTCAATGGACTGAGCCACCGAGGTGCCCCTCTATTATTGCTGTATTTCACTATTATATTTCAAAAGAATGTAAGCTCTTTGTGGTCAGGTATTTTATATGTTTTATTAATTGAAGTATTCTCAGAAAGGTAGCTGGAAGATGGTAAGGGCTCACTAAACTGTATTTTGTTGTTATTATTGGGTTCCTTTATGGGCTTTACCTCTTATGCTAGAAGTCTATCCTTCAGATGTAAGCAATAAGAATAGAGCCCTGCTGCCTGTTCAAATGAGTAAAAAGCCTGTATTAAGTGGATATTTTAAAAGCTAAATGAATGGCTTAATAGTTGTATATAGGGTGAAAGGGAACATATTTTCCACAGTTTAGAAGTGGAGTTCTTTTATAGAGTTCTTGTACAAGCCGACACTATGAACGATAATGGGCAGTTGTACATTACAATTATACAAAGACTTTGGTAATTTATATCCTTTTTTTGTAATTCATGACTGGATTTTTGAGGCACCTCCACGCTGTTTTCCAGAGTGGTTTCACCAGCTTGCATTCCCACATACGGTGTAGGAGGGTTGCTTTCTCCACATCCTTGCCAGCATCTGTCATTGACTGACTTGTTCATTTTAGCCATTCTGAAAGGTGTGAGGTGGTATCTCATTCTGGTTTTGATTTGCATTTCCCTGATGCCGAGTGATGTGGAGCATTTGGATGTATTCTTTGCAGAAATGTCTGTTCATGTCCTCTGCCCTTTTCTTCATTCGATTATTTGTTTTTAGGGTGTTGAGTTTGATAAACTCTTTATAGATTTTGGATAGATAGTGGCCCTTTATCTGGTATGTCATTTGCAAATATCTTCTCCCAGATAACTTCTGACAGTCATCTTTTGGCTTTGTTAACTGTTTCCTTTGCTGTGCAAACAGAAGCTTTTTGATCTGATGAAATCCCAATGGTTCATTCTTGCCCTTGCTTCCCTTGCCTTTGGCGATGTTCCTAGGAAGAAGTTGCTGCTGCTGAGGTCAAAGAGGTTGCTACCTGTTCTCTCCTCAAGGATTTTGATGGATTCCTTTCTCACATTATGCTTCTTCATCCATTTCCAGTCTATTTTCATGTATGGTGTAAGGAAATGGTCCAACTTCATTTTTCTGCATGTGGCTCTTCAATTTTCCCAACACCATTTGTTGAAGAGGCTGTCTCTTTAGTTGACCATAGAGTTGAGGGTGTATTTCTGGGCTCTCTATTCTGTTCCATTGATCTATGTCTGTTTTGGGGACAGTTCCCTACTATCTTGATGATGACAACTTTGTAATAGAGCTTGAAGTCTGGAATTGTGATGCCAACAACTTTGGCTTTCTTTTTCAATATTCCTCTGGCTATTCGAGGTATTTTCTGGTTCCATATATATTTTAGGATGATTTGCTCCATTTCTTTGAAAAAAATGGATGGGATTTTGATAGGGATTGCATTAAATGTGTAGATTGCTTTACGTAGCATAGACATTTTCACAATATTTGTTCTTCCAATACAGGAGCATGGAACATTTTCCATTTCTTTGTGTCTTCTTCAATTTCTTTCATGAGTACTTTAGAGTTTTCTGAGTATAGATTCTTTGTCTCTTTGGTTAGGTTTATTCCTAGGTATCTTAGGGTTTGGGTGCAATTGTAAATGGAATTCACTCCTTAATTTCTATTTCTTCAGTCTTGTTGGTTTAAAAAAATGCAACCAATTTCTGTGCATTGATTTTATATTCTGACACTTAACAGAATTCCTATACAAGTTATAGCAGATTTGGAGTGGAGTCCTTTAAGTTTTCCACATACAGTGTCATATCGTCTGCAAACAGGGATAGTTTGACTTCTCTTTTGCCAATTTGGCAAAATTTGGATGCCCTTAATTTCTTTTTGTTGTCTGATTGCTGAGGCTAGGACTTCTGTTACGATGTTGAATAGCAGTGGTGATAACGGACATCCCTGCCGTGTTCCTGACCTCAGCGGAAAAGTATTCAGTTTTCTCCATTGAGAATGATATTTGCAGTGGGTTTTTCATAGATGGCTTTGATAATATTGATAATATGTGCCCTCTATGCCTACGCTTTGAAGAGTTTTAATCAGGAAGGGACACTGCACTTTGCCAAATGCTTTTTCAGCATCTATTGGAGAGTATCATATGGTTCTTGTTCTTTCTTTTATTAATGTGTTATATCACATTGATTTGCAGATGTTGAACCAACCTTGTAGCCCTGGAATAAATCCCACTTGGTCGTGGTGAATAATCATTTTAATGTACTGTTGAATCCTATTGGCTAGTATTTTGGTGAGAATTTTCGCATCTGTGTTCATAAAGATATTGGTTTGTAGTTCTCTTTTTTGATGGGATCCTTGTCTGGTTTTGGGATCAAGGTGATGCTGGCCTCAGAAAAAAAAGAGTTTGGAAGTTTTCCTTCCATTTCTAGTTTTTTGGAACAGTATCATGAGATTAGGAATTAATTCTTCTTTAAATTTTTGGTAGAATTCCGCTGGGAAGCATCTGGCCCGGGGCTTTTGTTTGGAGATTTTTGATGACTGTTTCAATCTCCGTACTCGTTATGGGTCTGTTCAGGATCCCATTTCTTCCTGGTTCAATTGTGGTAGTTTATATGTCTCTAGGAATGTATCCATTTCTTCCAGATTGTTGAATTTGTTGGCGTAGAGTTGCTCATAGTATGTTCTTATAATTGTTTGTATTTCTTTGGTGTTGGTTGTGATCTCTCCTCTTTCATTCATGAATTTATTTGGGTTCTTTCTCTTTTCTTTTTGATAAGTCTGGAAAGGGGTTTATCAATCTTATTAATTCTTTCAAAGAACCAGCTCCTAGTTTCGTTGATTTGTTCTATTGTATTTTGTTGTTGGTGGTGTTTTTTTGTGGTTTTTGTTTATTTCTTTCTATTTCATTGATTTCTTCTCTGATCTTTATTATTCCTCTTCTGCTGGGTTTAGGCTTTCTTTTTTGTTCTTTCTCCATCTCCTTTAGGTGTAGGGTTATGTTGTGTTTTTGAGATCTGAGAGAGAAGCGTGGTTGCACACGTCTGTCACTGCGCACCCCAGGAGCATGTCTGGGGAAGGCGCAGCACGCCACCTCAGGAAAAGAGAAGGAGCCGTTGTCCTTGTGGTCGGGAAAGGTCGGGAAGCAGAATAGCCTGCCGTGGCAGGAACAACAGGCCGGTGGCAATACAAGTGTCTCCCGCTCCCTGTGCGGAGAGATGGAAGCCTGGCTGCTAAGGAGACATGAGCGGACGACTAGGGCAGAGGCGCGTGCTCCCCTCTGAAGAAGGAGTCTGGGAAGAAGGCAGGCCTGTCCTGTGCCTCTGGTCCCAAGGGGACAGCATCTCCTTGGCCACCTGTCCCAAGGGCAGACTTGGGCTTGCTACCAGGTGCCATACCCGGATCTCGCTGAAACAACCCCATGGAAAAACGGGCAGTCAGATTCCATCTACGACCAAGATGTGGCAGCGATTTGGGTGGCAGGGGGTGTGCCGGGGAAGGAGTGGAGACTGTCTCCCACAGTACTCATCCCAGTGCACGGGCCGTGTGCAGGGATCCTGTCGCCTCCTCTCTCCTGTGGTGAAGACACTGGCCTAGACGCCGAGTCTGCCTGAGCACCGAAGTAAAAGGTAAAGCCTTACCTACCCCAGGATATGGTAATAGACATAGAGTGCCATGCTAGGCCAGGCAAACTGCTGAAGGGTTGTGACTGTGTCTGCTTAGTTCGGCTTAGCAAGGTGAACCCCGGGCGCGAACTTGGAGCCCGGGAAAGCAAGGCCCAAGAGGCACCAGCTCTCCCGCGGCCCTTCTTCCCTACCGCGACAGAGCGAATGACCAAAGCCTTGCTGAGGAAGCAGCAGCGAAGCTCGGTTCGCGCCAAGCTGAAAACCTCTGCGAAAGCATAGCAGTCGCTGGGAAATCAGAGCCGGTTCTGCGGGCTCTTTTGCCCCTTGCCGGAGCCCAGTCTCCATGTGGGAGAAACCCGCATACAGCGAAAGCCTCTTTGCCCGGGCTTCTCCTCTGGGAAAGCACGGCATTCGTTGGAATTTCAGAATCGGATGTTTGTGATGCTGCAGCTGAATGCTTGAGCTAGTCTCCACAGCATGGTGGAAGATACCCGCATGGAGCGAAATCCTCTTTCCCTGGGCATCCCTTCTGCCTGAGAGCGAAACGTGGTTTCAGCTGTTTAAAGAGCCTTAAGGAAAGGGACACGTCTTTCACTGCGCTCCCTAGGAGCATGTCTGTGGAAGGTGCAGCAAGCTGCTCAGGGAGAAGAGCAGGAGCCGTTGGCCTTCTGGTCTAGAAATGGTGGCGAATCAGGAGTGCCGGCCCTGGCCGGCACAGCAGCCGGTGGAAATACAAGTTTCACAAGCTCCCTGTGCAGAGAGACGAAGCCTGGCTTCTACGGAGGAGGGGATGAGTAGGGCCGGGCGCCTGCTCAACGCTTAGGAGTCTGGGGAGAAAGCATGCCTATCCTGAGCCTCTGGGCCCAAGGAGACAGCAGCTCCTTGACCACCTGTCCCTGGGGCAGATATGCGCTAGCCACCGGGCGCCTACGCTGAACTCGCAGAAACAGCTCCCTATTGAAATAACGGAGAGTTAGATGCCATCTTCTTCCAGGATGTGGAAGCTTGGAAAAGGCACGGCGTTAAAGGGGAAAGGGTGGGGACAGTCCCTCAAAGCTCCCTATTCAGTGCATGGGCGGTGTGCAGGTATCCTGTCACCTCTCCTTTCCTGAGGGAAAGCACTGGGATAGACCGCAAGTCCGCCTGAGCGCCAGAGTAAAAGGCCAAACGATGGCTACACTGGGAAAAGGTAGTATGCATAGGGTGCCATCCTAGGCTACGCAGACAATTGCAGGGTTGTGGCTGTTTCTGCTCAGTTCGGCTTAGCAAGGTGAACACAGGACGCGAAAATGGAGCCCGCGAAAGCAAGGGCCAAGACGCACCAGCTCTCCCGCAGCTCTTCTTCCCTGACGCGACTGAAGCCTTGCTGAGGAAGTGCTATTCGCTCCAAGCCAAAGCCTCTGCGAAAGCACATCATTCTCTGAGAAATGTTCTGCGGGCTGCTTCTGCTTCCGTGAGCCCATTATCGCGGTGGGAGAAACCTGCATACAGCGACAGTCTATTTGCCCGGTCATCTCCACTGGGAAAGCACAGCATTCGTTGGGAAATCTGAGTTGGGTTTGGGGATGCTGCTGCTTCTTGCCTGAGCTAGTCTCTGCACCACGTTGGAAGATACCCGCATGGAGCGAAATACTCTTTGCCCTAGCATCCGCTCTGGCTGAGAGAAAAGCGTGGTTACACACGTCTGTCAGCATGCTCCCCAGGAGCAAGTGTGGGGAAGGCGCAGCAGGCCACCCCGGAGAAGAGAAGGAGCCGTTGGCCATGGGGTCGGGAAACGCTCGGGAAGCAAGATAGCCTGCCTTTGCACGAAAAGCAGGCCGGTGGCAACACAAGTGTCACCCGCTCCTTGGGCGGAGAGTTGGATGCCTGGCTGCTAAGGAGACATGAGGGGACGACTAGGGCAGGGGCGTGTGCTCCCCTCTGAGGAAGAGGTCTGGGCAGAAGGCAGGCCTGTCCTGTGCCTCTGGTCCCAAGGGGACAGCATCTCCTTGGCCACCTGTCCCAAGGGCAGACTTGGGCTTGCCACCAGGTGCCATACCCGGATCTCGCTGAAACAACCCCATGGGAAAACGGGCAGTCAGATGCCGTCTTCCACCAAGATGTGAAAGCGATGTGGGTGCAGGGGGTGTGACGGGGAAGGAGTGGAGACTGTCCCCCACAGTTCCCCATCCCAGTGCACGGGCCGTGTGCAGTCGCCTCCTTTCTCCTGTGGTGAAGGCACTGGCCTAGACCCCGAGTCTGCCTGAGCACCGAAGCAAAAGGCAAAGCCTTACGTACCCCAGGAGATGGTAATAGGCATAGTATGCCATGCTAGGCCACGCACGATGCTGAAGGGTGGTGACTTTGTCTGCTTAGTTCGGCTTAGCAAGGTGAACCCCGGGCGCGAACTTGGAGCCCGGGAAAGCAAGGCCCAAGAGGTACCAGCTTTCGCGCCTCTCTTCTTCCCGGCTGCGACAGAGCGAATGACCAAAGCCTTGCTGAGGAAGCAGCAGCGAAGTGGTGTTCGCGCCAAGCTGAAAACCTCCATGAAAGCATAGCAGTCGATGGGAAATCAGAGTCGGTTCTGCGGGCTCTTCTGCTGCTTGCCTGAGCCCTGTCTCGCGGTTTGAGAAATCCGCATACAGCGAAAGCCTCTTTGCCCGGGCATCTCCTCTGGGAATGCACAGCATTCGTTAGGAAATCAGAATCGGATGTATGTGATGCTGCAGCTGAATGCCTGAGCTAGTCTCCACAGCACGGTGCAAGATACCTTGATGGAGCGAAATCCTCTTTGCCCTAGCTCCCCTTTGTCTAAGAGAGAAGCATTGTTGTACATCTGAAAGGCCCTAAGGAAAGGGTCACGTCACCGAGCTCCACAGGAGCTAGTCTGGGGAAGGCGCAGCACGCCGCCCCAGGAGAAGAGAAGGAGCCGTTGGCCTTGTGGTCGGGAAACGGTCGGGAAGCAGGAGATCCTGCCGTGGCACGAACAGCAGGCCGGTTGCAAACGAGTGTCACCCGATCCCTCTGCGGAGAGACAAAGCCTGGCTGCTAAGGAGACATGAAGGGACGACTAGGGCAGGGACGCGTGCTCCACTCTGAGGAAGGAGTCTGGGCAGAAGGCAGGCCTGTCCTGTGCCTCTGGTCCCAAGGGCACAGCATCTCCTTGGACAACAGTCGGTAGGGCAGACTTGGGCTTGCTACCAGGCAAGATACCCTGAACTCACAGGAACAGCTCCCTCGAGAAACGTGCAGTCAGATGCCATCTTCCTCCAATATGTGACTGCGTTGTCAGTGGCTGGGGGTGTGCCGGGAAAGGAGTGGCAAAAATCCCCGAATGCTCCCCATTTAGTAACGCGCGGTGTTCAGGGATCCTGTCGCCTCTCCTCTCCTGTGAGGAAGGCACTGAACTGGTCCGCGAGTCCACCTGAGGTCCACTGCCAAAGGCAAAGTGTTGCCTACACGGGAGATGGTAGTGTGCATAGAGTGCCATCCTAGGCCACGCACGCTGCTGAAGGGTTGTGACTGTGTCTGCTTAGTTCGGCTTAGCAAGGTGAACCCCGGGCGAGAACTTGGAGCCCTGAAAAGCAAGGCCCAGGAAGCACCAGCTTTCCCGCTGCTCTTCTTCCCTGCCACGACAGAGCGAATGACCAAAGCCTTGCTGAGGAAGCAGCAGCGAAGTGCGGTTCGGGCAAAGCTGAAAACCTCTGCGAAAGCTTAGCAGTCGCTGGGAAATCAGAGTCGGTTCTGCGGGCTCTTCTGCCGCTTGCCTGAGCCCAGTCTCGCGGTTGGAGAAACCCGCATACAGCGAACGCCTCTTTATCCGGGCTTCTCCTCTGGGAAAGCACAACATTCGTTGGGAAATCAGAATCGGATGTGTGTGATGCTGCAGCGGAATGCCTGAGCTGGTCTCCTCAGCACGGTGTAATAAAACCGCATGGAGCGAAATCCTCTTTGCCTGGGCATCCCCTCTGCCTGAGAGAGAAGCGCTGTTGCGCCTGTGGAAAGAGCCTTAAGGAAAGGGACACGTCTTTAACTGCGCTCCCCAGGAGCATGTCTGTGGAACGTGCAGCACGCTGCCCAAGGAGAAGAGCAGGAGCCGTTTGCCTTCGGGTCTGGAAAAGGTTGCAAACTAAGAGAGCCAGCCCTGGCAGGCACAGCGGCCGGTGGCAATACAAGTGTCACCTGCTCCCTGTGCAGAGAGATGGAAGCCTGGCTGCTACGGAGAGAGGAGGGGATGAGTAGGGCAGGTCGCGTGCTCCACTCTTAGGAAGGAGTCTGGGCAGAAAACATGCCTTCCTGAGCGTCGGCCCAAGGAGACAGCAGCTCCTTGGCCACCTGTCCCTGGAGCAGACATGCGCTAGCCACCAGGCGCCTTCGCTGAACTCGCAGAAACAGCTCCCTGAAATAACGGGGAGTCAGATGCCGTCTTCCTCCAGGATGTGGAAGCTTGGAGGAGGCACGGCGTTTAAGGAAAAGGGGTGGGGACAGTCCCCAAAGCTCCCTTTTCAGTGTACAGGCGGTGTGCAGGGAACCAGTCACCTCTCCTTTCCTGTGGGGAAAGCACTGTCCTAGTCAGCGAGTCCGCCTGAGCGCCAGAGATGGTAGTGTACATAGGGTGCCATCCTAGGCTACACACGCTACTGCAGGGTTGTGGCTGTGTCTGCTTAGTTCGGCCTGGCAGGGTGAACCCAGGACGCGAACATGGAGCCCAGGAAAGCAAGGCCCAAGAGGCACCTGCTCTCCCGCAGCTCTTCTTCCCTGACACGACTGAAGCCTTGCTGAGGAAGCAGCGGCGAAAGCTGTTTCCTCCAAGCCAAAGCCTCTAGGAAAGCACAGCATTTGCTGATAAATGTTCTGCGGGCTGCTGCTGCTGCTTTTCTGAGCCCAGTTTCGCATTGGGAGTAACCCGCATACAGCGAAAGCCTCTTTGCCGGGCATCTCCTCTGGGAAAGCACAGCATTCGTTGAGAAATCAGAATCGGATGTTTAGTGATGTTGCAGCTGAATGCCTGTGCTACACTACGCAGCATGGTGGAGGAAACCCGCATGGAGCGAAATCCTCTTTGCCTGGGCATTTCCCCTGGGAACGCAAAACATTTGTTGGGAAATCAGAGAGTTGTGTTTGTGGATGCTGCTGCTTGTCTGAACTAGTCTCCGCAGCACAGTGGAAGATAGCAGCATGGAGCGAAATACCCTTTGCACGAGCATCCCCTCTGCTTGAGAGAAAAGCCAAATGTGGGGATGGCGCAGCAAGCAGCCCCCAGAGAAGCTAAGGAGCCGTTGGCCTTGTGGTCGGGAAACGGTCGGGAAGCAGGAGAGCCTGCCCTTGCAGGAACAGCAGGCCGGTAGCAAGACAAATGTCACCCGCTCCCTGTGCGGAGATGAAGCCTGGCTGCTAAGGAGACATGAAGGGACGATTAGGGCAGGCCTGTCCTGTGCCTCTGGTCCCAAGGGCACAGAAACTCCTAGGACAACTGTACGTAGGGCAGACTTGGGCTTGCTAACAGGCACCATACCCTGAACTCACAGGAACAGCTCCCTCGAGAAACGTGCAGTCAGATGTCATCTTCCTCCAAGATGTGACAGCGTTGTCGGTGGCTGGGGGTGTGCCGGGAAAGGAGTGGCAACAATCCCCGAATGCTCCCCATTTAGTAACGGGCGGTGTTCAGGTATCCTGTCGCCTCTCCTCTCCTGTGAGGAAGGCACTGACCTAGTTCGCGAGTCCACCTGAGGTCCACTGCCAAAGGCCAATTGTTGCCTATACCGGGAGTTGGTAGTGTGCATAGAGTGCCATCCTAGGCCACGCATGTTGCCGCAGGGTTGCGACTGCGTTTGCTTAGTTCGGCTTAGCAATGTGAACCCCAGGCAAGAACTTGGAGCCCGGGAAAGCAAGGCCCAAAAGGCACAAGCAATACCGCGGCTCTTTTTCCCTCTCGCAACAGAGCAAACGACGAAAGACTTGCTGAGGAAGCAGCAGCGAATGCGGTTCGCGCCAAGCTGAAAACCTCTGCGAAAGCATAGCAGTCGCTGGGAAATCAGAGTCGGTTCTGCGGACTTTTCTGCTGCTTGCCTAAGCCCAGTCTCGCGGTTGAAGAAACCCGCATACAGCGAAAGCCTCTTTATCCGGGCATCTCCTCAGGGAAAGCACAGCATTCGTTGGGAAATCAGAATCAGATGTGTGTGATGCTGCAGCTGAATGCCTAAGCTAGTCACCGCAGCATGGTGGAAGATACCCGCATGGAGCGAAATCCTCTTTGCCTGGGCATCCCCTCTGCCTGAGAGAGAAGCGTGGTTGCACTCGTCTGTCACTGCGCTCCCAGGAGCAACTGTGGGGAACGCGCAACACGCCGCCCCCGGAGAAGAGGAGCCGTTGGCCTTGGGGTCGGGAAACGCTTGGCATGAACAGCAGGTCGGTGGCATGACAAGTGTCGCCCGCTCCTGCGGAGAGATGGAAGCCTGGCTGCTAAGGAGACATGAGGGGATGACTAGGGCAGGGGCGCTTGCTCCACTCTGAGGAAGGAGTCTGGGCCGAAGGCAGGCCTGTCCTGTGCCTCTGGTCCAGAGGGGACAGCATCTCCTTGGCCACCTGTCCCAAGGGCAGACTTGGGCTTGCCACCAGGTGCCATACCCTGACTCGCAGAAACAACCACATGGAGAAATGGGCAGTCAGATGCCGTCTTCCACCAAGATTTGGCAGCGATGCGGGTGGTAGGGGGTGTGCCGGGGAAGGAGTGGAGACAGTCCCCCATAGTTCCCCATCCCAGTGCACGGGCCTTGTGCAGGGATCCTGTCGCCTCCTCTCTAAACTGGGAAAGCACAGCATTCACTGAGAAATCAGAGTCTGTACTGTGGGCTGCTGCTGTTAGTTGCCGGAGCCCAGTCTCACAGTGGGAGAAACCCGTATACAGCGAAAGGCTCTTTGGGCATCTCATCTGGGAAAGCACAGCATTCGTTGGGAAATCATAGTTGGGTTTGGGGATGCTGCTGCTGCTTGCCTGGGCTAGTCTCCACAGCTCGTTGAAATAAACCCGCAATGAACGAAATACTCTTTGCCCAGTCATCCTCCTCTGCCTGAGAGAGTGGCTGTCGAAACAGCTTTAAGGAAAGGGACACGTCTGTTACCGCGCTCCCCAGAAGCATGTCTGCATAAGGCGCAGCACGCCGCCCCCGGATAAGAGAAGGAGCCGTTGGCTTTGCTGTCGGGAAACGGTGGTGAAGCAGGAGAGACTGCCATGGCAGGAACAGCAGGCAGGTGGCAAGACAAGTGTCACCCGCTCCCTGTGCGGATAAAATGAAGCCTGGATGCTGAGACACGAGGGGATGACTAGGGCAGGCGCACGTGATCCTCTCTGAGGAAGGAGTCTGGGCAGAAGGCAGGCCTGTCTGGTGCCTCTGGTCCCAAGGGGACAGCATCTCCTTGGCCACCAGTCCCGAGGGCAGACTTGGGTTTGCCACCAGGCGCAATACCCGGAACTCACAGAAACAGTTCCCTGGAGAAACAGGCAGTCACAGGCCTTCTTCCTCCAAGATGTGGCAGCGTTCGCGGAGGCACAGGGTTTCTGGGGAAGGAGTAGGGGACAGTCCCCCACATCTCCCCATCCCAGTGCATGGGCGGTGTTCAGGGATCTTTCCTCTCCTTTCCTGGTGGAAGGCACTGGCCTAGTCCCTGAGTCTGCCTGCGCGCCAGATCAAAAGGCCAAGTCACCAGGAGAAGGTAGTGTGCATAGAGTGCAATCCTAGGCCACACATGCTGCTGCAGGGTTGTGGCTCTGCTTAGTTTGGCCTGGCAGTGTGAACCCAGGGCGGGAACATGGAGCCCAGGAAATCAAGGCCCAAGAGGCACCAGCTCTCCTGCAGCTTTTTCTCTTAAGCGACAGAGCTAACGCCCAAAGCCTTGCTGAGGAAGCAGAGGCGAAGTGCAGTTCGCGCCTAGCCCAAAACCTCTGCAAAAGCAGAGCAGGCGCTGGGAAATCAGAGTCGGTTCTGTGGGCTGCTGTCGCTGCTTGCCTTAACCTAGTATTCACAGCACGGTGGGAGAAACCCGCATAGAGCAAAAGCCTCTTTGTACGTGCATCCCCTCTGGGAAAGCACAGCATTCGTTGGGAAATCCGTGTCAGTTCTATGGGATGCTGATGCCGCTTGCCTGAACATAGTCTCCGAAGCATGGTGGGAGAAACCCGTTTGGAGCGAAATCCTCTTAGCCTGGTCATCCCCTCTGCCTGAGAGAGAAGCGTGGCTGCGCCTGTGGAAACAGCCTTAAAGAAAGGCACACGTCTGTCACTGTGCTCCCCAGGAACATGTCTGGGAAAGGCGCAGCAATGCCGCCCTGGGAGAAGAGGAGCCATTGGCCTTGTTGTCGGGAAACGGTCGTGAAGCAGGAGAGCCTGCCATGGCAGGAACAGCGGGCGGGTGGCAAGACAAGTGTCACCACAGTCTATGATGACACTTTTGAGTCAAGGTTCATCTACTCTACAGATGAGACTGTAAAATTTTTAAAGGCAACATGTTTAAAGGCAACATCATGAAAGAAGGTTTGGTGGATTGCTTTGATTTTCTATTCATGGTATCAGATGAGTTTAAGGGAGCATAATCCAATAAAAAACTTAAAATTAATTTTAAAAAATAAGAAAAAAACATTTTAATGTCTTTGCCTTTGTGGTTCCTGCAAATGAAACTACAAGAAAGGACTGAGAACATTTTCTTTTTTTCTATTTGTTTTTCTTCAATTTGGACCTCCTCCTTAGGTCTCTGATCAAAGAATGCTTACACAGACGCTGTAGTGTAGAAATGACAAAATATCATATTACAAAATATTCCATTCCTATCTTTTTGTATACCCAGAACAATAAGTTAACATATGTGCTGCCAAAGGAGCACACCAGAGCGATAAGTTAAATGAAGATTGTACTGGGAATATAAAACAATTATTCCATAAAATGAGTGGGTTTTGAATGGGACATGAAGGGAGGACTTGTGAGTTAGGAAAAAGTATATATATAAAGACTTAATGAAGGTTTAATTAAGGCATAACAACTATGCTGTATTCCTGAAATATATTAAAATGATGATATGGAAATACCTCACAGAGTAACATCAAAGCACCTCTGTTAATCCTTTCTACTAACAGCTGTTCCTCTTTGTTTCACTTTACATAACATGTGATGGATTGACATTTGTAGAAATAAGGAGGAAACATGGAAGAAAGTGAACAATTAGAAAGGATCAAAATACACTAATAAACCAGGTAAATAACCAGTGAGTATTATTATAGTAAATATATGCACATTTATAAACTGAGAATTTTCAGGAGTGACAGCCAATGTAGAAAATCGAGATGGTGTTATAGAAAATTCCATAAAACCCTTTGCATTAGTTTAACAGCCTGGTATAATATTTAGAAACCTGTGTAATTTATTTGAGCAGTTAAGCATAGAAAAACATGGCTGAAATAATGACAAACACTTAACATTTACTTAAATTTTTGTTTATTTTTATCCTTTAATGCCCATATTGTGTTCATAATGTCCTAAGTATTTGTGGTTGTTAGAGCAAAGTAAATTTGAAAATTTCCATGGAGAGGGCTAATGGTATCTGTTTGTAAAACAAAACAAAACAAAAACACAGGGCACCTTTCCTATGGTTGTGAGCTGCCCTTCCCTTACTGCTCAATGCATTTTCATTAACACCCACCTCACAGTCCATAGGCAGCCATCTGTGTTCCCGTCTTGAAGAAATTTTATCCTACAAGTCTTTCCTCATGACACTGTTGCCTATTACATAAATCAAACAGAAATTCAACCTCTTGGAATGGAATCAGAAACCCACAAAGCTGACTGCTGTCAGGACTCATAAGGAAGGCAATTAATAAATTTATTATTTAGGAGAGGAGTTGTTTGCTTTCCAAAAATCCATGCAAAATTGGAATGTTTTCCAGAGTGTATATCAAACTAACTAAGCTAAAGGTGTCTTTTTATCTCAGGTTCACCCATTTGACAATCATTATATTTTCTCCTTTATCTCTGGTTTGGTCAGCTATGTTAGTGTCAGAACACTTAATTCATTCAGTAAATCAACAAAGAC
The DNA here is from genome assembly GCF_030435805.1 of Mustela lutreola. Taxonomy (NCBI): domain Eukaryota; kingdom Metazoa; phylum Chordata; class Mammalia; order Carnivora; family Mustelidae; genus Mustela; species Mustela lutreola. The sequence goes on from NC_081292.1 coordinate 94,050,921, forward strand.
CTATTTAGTACTAATTTTTTGTGGGTGGGATGAATAAGACAAATATCTGCCACAATGGAGCATATGATCTAGAGTTTAAAATTCATATTTGAATTACTTACATACCACCACATACATGAATTACATACTTACCACCACACTTATAAAATTGATGATGTTAAGGAGAAGACCTTAATATTAAAAGCAATAAAATTGATATGTCTATTAGTAGAAATAAAAAATAGTCGTATATTAACTAAAGTAAAATTTAGGGCTCCCTGGGCGACTCAATCGGTTAAGCAGCTGCCTTTGGCTCAGGTCATGATCCCAGGGTCCTGGGATTAAGACCTGCATCGGGCTCACTGCTGGGTAATAAGCCTGCCTCTTGATCTTCCTCTGCCTGCCACTCTGCCAACTTGAGCTCTCTCTCTCTCTCTGTCAAATAAACAAATAAAATCTTTAAAAAAAAAGATAAATATAAAGTAACACTTACTGGCGATTTGGGGATGGTGATGTCATCAAGATGGCAACATGGATGCATGGATGGCTCCTTATTTATTGCAAAAGGTAAATGTATAGTCAAAACCAGATTCTCTAATATTGTAATGGTGATATATAAATCATTTACTAGTCTAGTTTAAAAGTTAAAAAAAACAAGCCTATTAAAAATAACTATAACTGCAATCATTTGTTATTGAAAGTACAATATAAAAATGATCTAAAATGTAAAAACATCAATAACCTATTGTTATAGGAGAAGTATAATTTTTCTGTACACTATTGAAGTTCAGTTGTTTTCAACATAAAATGGAATGTTATAACTAACGTATTTTATAAAAGCTTAATGGCAAATATAAAAATATGTAGTAGATACACAAAAGATTTTGATAAAGAAGTTAAAACATACTGCCACAAAAAGTCATCAGATTACAAACAAAGAGAACAAGACAGGAAATAAAGAGCAGAGCATCTACAAAAGAGAAACAAAACAGATAAACACTGGGGAAAGAAAAATATATATTTTTTAAAAGGAGGGGAAGGCAAACCATAATACACTTAACTATAAGTAACAAACTGTTTCTGGAGGGGAGATGGGCAGGGGAATGGGCTGTCAGTAATAATTATTAGGAGGTCACTTGTGATGAGCATTGACTGTTATATGTAAATGGTGAATTACTAAATTCTACTCCTGAAACTAATATTACGCTATATATTAACTAAAATTTAAATAAATCATGAAATATAAAAAGAATGAAAGGCAATAGTTAAGTCCTTACCTATCCATAATTACTTTAACTGTAAGTGAATGGAATCATCAGTTGGAAGACATAGGCTAGAATAGCTTAAAAAAACAAACAAAAAACACAAGATCCAACAATATGTTGCCTATAAAAGAATCACTTTAGCTTTAAGGACACACATGGGCAGAGAGTAAAGGGATGGAAAAAGATATTCCAAGCTAATGATAACAAAAGAAAACAAGGGTGGCAATAACTATAACAGACAAAATAGGGTTTGTATAAGCTAAAAATCACCACAGGAGTCAAAGAAGGTCATTATACAATAAGAAAAGTGTCATCAATTCATCAATACAGTAATTGTAAATATCATGTACCTAATATTGAGCCACATAAATATATAAAACAAATACTAACAAAACAAAAAGGAGAAATAAATAGCAATACAATAATATCTGGGGACAATAATACCCCACTCTTACCTATGGATAGATCATCCAGACAGAAAATCAATAAGAAAATAGTGAATTTAAACACTATGCCTGGACAACTGGGTGGCTCAGTCAGTTAAGCCTTTGCCTTTGGCTCAGGTCGTGATCCCAGGGTCCTGAGATAGAGTCCCACATTGGGCTCCCTGCTCAGGAGGGGGTCTTCTCACTCTGTCTCTGCCCTTACACCTTGCTCATTCTCTCTGCCCTGCTCTCTCTCAAACAAACAAACAAAACAAACAAACAAACAAGAACTATGTCAAATGAACCTAACATATTTACAGGATATTCCATCCAATAGTATCATAATAAATATTCTTCTCAAACACACGTGGAAAATTTTCTAGGATAGATTACATTTTAAACCACAAAACAAGAGTCCCCACAAAATCAATAATATAGAAAGCATATCGAGTATATTTCCAGCCAAAATAATATGAAACTAGAAATCAATACAGAAAGAAATTTGGAAAATTTACAAAACACAGACATACACATTTTTAAACAAACAAAAAATCAAGAAAAGAAGACAAAGTGGGAATAAAAAATACATCTTGAGGAAAATAAAAAAATATATACCAAAACATTATGAGAAGCAGCAAAGCAGTTATAAAAGGAAATTTTATAGCTATAAATGTATATAAAAAAGATTTCAAATAAAGAACTTATTATAACAGCTCAAAAAAACTACAAAAAGAACAAAGTAAACTTAAAAGTAGCAAAAGGAAGGAAAAAATAAAAATTAGGGCAAATATAAATGAAATATAGAATTAAAAATCTAGAAAGTTTTTTTTAAATGGTAAATAAAATTAAACTTGGTAATGGTAAATTTAAAAAAAAAAAAGACAGCTAGACTAACTCAGAAAAAGAGAGAAGACTCAATAAAATCAGAAATGAAAAAGGAGACATTATAACAGATACCATAGAAATATAAAGGATAAAAGACAGTTAAATGCCAGCGAATCAAAAGCCTAGAGGAAATGGACAAATTCCTAGGCACATACAACCTATCAAGACTGAATCATAAGGACATAAAAAATGTGAACAGACCAATAAGGGGTAAGGAGATTGAATCCGTAATAAAAACCTACTAACAAATAAAAGTCCAGAATCAGATGATTTCCACAGTGAATTCTACCAAACATTTTAAGGCAAAAAATACAAATACTTTTTAAACCTTTCCCAAAAAGTTGAAGAGGTTGAAATACTCTGAGGCACATTTTACAAGCCAGCATTATCTTGATATCAAAACCAGACAGGAGCACTACAAAAGCAAAACAAAACAAAACAAAAACAAACAAACAAACAAAAAAACCAAAGCAGCAACAAAAAGAACTACTGGATAATATCCCTGATAAATAAAAATGTAAAAATTCTCTACAAAATGCTACAAAACTGAATTCACCAGCACATATCAGTAAATGTGATGCATTATATTAATAGAATGATCAATAAAAACTCATATGATCAACTCAATATATGCAGAAAAGGCATTTGACAAAATTCAACACCCTTTCATAATAAAAATACTCACCAAACTGGGTACAGAAAGAATACACATCAACATAATAAAAACCACATATTCCGTGGAAGGATTCAAGATGGCGGAGAAGTAGCAGGCTGAGACGACATCAGGTAGCAGAAGATCAGCTAGATAGCTTATCTAACCATTGTAAACACCTACAAATCCAATGGGAGATCAAAGAGAAGGAGAGCAACAATTCTAGAAACAGAAAATTGATCACTTTCTGAAAGGTAGAACTGGCAGAAAAGTGAACCCGACGAACAGGAAGGTAGACCGTGGGGGGGGGGGCAGCTCCTGGCAAGCGGTGGAGCAATGGAGCACAAAATCAGGACTCTTTAAAAGTTTGATCCACTGAGGGATATCACCCCAGAGGCTAATCCAGAGTGAAGCCCAAGAGGGGTCAGCATAGTCCCAGGTCCCTCAGGGTCACAGAAGGACCAGGGTTATCTGAGTGTCACAGAACTCACAGGTATTAGAGTGGGGAAGCCGGCTACAGAGACAAAGCTGAGGAGTGAGCTCTCAACCCAGGGTTACTTTGAACCAGGCATAGGCAGGATGAGCTTGGAGCACAGCCAAGGGCCAGGGAGACGGGAGTAATTGAGCTCTTTTCTCCAAGCATGGCCAGAGGCCAGGGAGATGAGAATGACCAAGGATTTTTCTCCAAGTACGAGTGACAGAGCGCTTTTCTCCAAGCATGGCCAGAGGCCGGGAAGATGGGAGTGATTAAGCACCTTTCTCTAAGTGTGCACTGAGGAGTGGGGCCCTGAGCTCTCCACTCCTCTGGGCAGGATTGTGAGACCGCCATTATTCCATCATCCAGAACTCTACGGAAAGCCTCCAGGGAACAAAAGCTCCCGGATTACTTAGCCTTACGCCAGGTAAGGGCAGGACAAATCCATCTCGGGCAAAGACACTTGAGAATCAGTACAACAGGGCCCTTCCCCAGAAGACCAACAAGAAACCCAGCCAAGATCAACTTCACTTAGTAAGGAGAACAGTGGAATTCCAGAGGAGGAGAATGCAGAACAAGGAGTTCGTGGCTTTCTCCCAATGATTCATTAGTCTTGCAGTTATATTTTTTTTCTTTTTTCTTCTGCTAATTTTTTTAACTTTTACCCTTTCCTCTTTTAATGATTTTTTAAACTAGTTTATTTTTAAAATACCTTACAAAAAATAATAATCTATTTTGAACCTTCATTATTATAGTCATAATTTATCCTCCATTGTACCTAACTATATATTTTTTTACACATAGGGTTTTTTCTTCTAAAAAATATGGGGTATAACTTCTCCTAATAGAACAAAATATACCCTAAATCTAGCTCCAAGATTGTTCTAGTGTCCAGCCTGTGCAAATTCTCTCCAGTTTATTTTTCTTTATTGTCCCAACCAACTTGCTCTATCAACTTATTTTTTAGAAATTAAATTTTTTTCTCATTTTTTTAAGATTTTATTTATTTATCAGAGAGGGGGAGAGAGTGAGCACAGGCAGACAGGAAGGCAGGCAGAGGCAGAGGGAGAAGCAGGCTCCCTGCCGAGAAAGGAGCCCGGTGTGGGACTCGATCCCAGGACGCTGAGATCATGACCTGAGCTGAAGGTAGTTGCTTAACCAACTGAGCCACCCAGGCATCCCTTTTTTTCTCATTTTTATAGGTTTATTCCATCCCTTCACTGTGCCTACCCTTATATGTTTTTCATCCTTTAAAATCTTGGGAGGTAGTTTCTTCTAAGAGACCCAAAAACTCCCAAAATTAAGTGAGTGACCCTGTTCTAGTCACAAGTCTAGTATATATATATATATTTTCTTTTTTAATACTTTTTCCTTGTTTTCATTTTTTTAAAACCTTTTTTCCCCCCTTGAACTTCTTTTTTATCCCCTTTCGTTCTCCCACAACTTGGGTCTCTTCTGATTTGGTTGAAGCACATTTTCCTGGGGTCTTTACCACTCTTTTAGCATTTTATTTGCTCCTTTACATATTATCTGCTCAAAATAACAAGGTGGAAAAACTCACCACAAAAAAACGAACAGGAGGCAGTACCAAAGGCTAGGGACCTAATCAAAACAGACATTGGTAATATGACAGAACTAGAGTTTAGAATGACAACTCTCAAGGTTCTAGCTGGGCTCGAAAAAGGCATGGAAGTTATTAGAGAAACCCTCTCCAGAGAGATAAAAGCCCTTTCTGGAGAAATAAAAGAACTAAAATCTAACCAAGTTGAAATCAAAAGAGCTATTAATGAGGTGCAATAAAAAATGGAAGTTCTGGGGGAGGAGTCAAGATGGCGGAGAAGTAGCAGGCTGAGACTATTTCAGCTAGCCGGAGATCAGCTAGATAGCTTATCTAAAGATTGCAAACACCTGAAAATCCATCGGCAGATCGAAGAGAAGAAGAACAGGAATTCTGGAAGCAGAAAAACAACCACTTTCTGAAAGGTGTTTTCTTATTTTTAAATTCTTTTCTTTTCTTTTTTCTCTTTTTTCTTTTTTTTTCTTTCTTCCTTTTTGAACCTCTTTTTATCCCCTTTCTCCCCCCTCATGATTTTGGATCTCTTCTAATTTGGTTAAAGCATATTTTCCTGGGGTTGTTGCCACCCTTTTAGTATTTTACTCGCCCCTTCATATACTCTTACCTGGACAAAATGACAAGACGGAAAAATTCAACAGAAAAAAAAGAACAAGAGGCAGTACCAAAGGCTAGGGACCTAATCAATACAGACATTGGTAATATGTCAGATCTAGAGTTCAGAATGACAATTCTCAAGGTTCTAGCCAGGCTCGAAAAAGGCATGGAAGATATGAGAGAAACCCTCTCGAGAGATATAAAAGCCCTTTCTGGAGAAATAAAAGAACTAAAATCTAAGCAAGTTGAAATCAAAAAAGCTATTAATGAGGTGCAATAAAAAATGGAGGCTCTCACTGCTAGGATAAATGAGGCAGAAGAAAGAATTAGTGATATAGAAGACCAAATGACAGAGAATAAAGAAGCTGAGCAAAAGAGGGACAAACAGCCACTGGACCACGAGGGGAGAATTCGAGAGATAAGTGACACCATAAGATGAAACAACATTAGAATAATTGGGATTCCAGAAGAAGAAGAAAGAGAGGGGGGAGCAGAAGGTATACTAGAGAGAATTATTGGGGAGAATTTCCCCAATATGGCAAAGGGAACGAGCATCAAAATTCAGGAGGTTCAGAGAATGCCCCTCAATATCAATAAGAATAGGCCCACACCCCGTCACCTAATAGTAAAATTTAAAAGTCTCAGTGACAAAGAGAAAATCCTGAAAGCAGCCCGGGAAAAGAAGTCTGTAAAATACAATGGTAAGAATATTAGATTGGCAGCTGACTTATCCACAGAGACCTGGCAGGCCAGAAAGAGCTGGCATGATATTTTCAGAGGATTAATGAGAAAAACATGCAGCCCAGAATACTATATCCAGCTAGGCTATCATTGAAAATAGAAGGAGAGATTAAAAGCTTCCAGGACAAACAACAACTGAAAGAATTTGCAAACACCAAACCAGCTCTACAGGAAATCTTGAAAGGGGTCCTCTAAGCAAAGAGAGAGCCTACAAGTGGTAGATCAGAAAGGAACAGAGACCATATACAGTAACAGCCACCTTACAGGCAATACAATGGCCCTAAATTCATATCTCTCAATAGTTACCCTGAATGTTAATGGGCTAAATGCCCCTGTCAAAAGACACAGAGTATCAGAATGGATAAAAAAACAAAACCCATCTATATGTTGCCTCCAAGAAACACATTTTAAGCCCGAAGACACCTCCAGATTTAAAGTGAGGGGGTGGAAAAGAATTTACCATGCTAATGGACATCAGAAGAAAGCAGGAGTGGCAATCCTTATATCAGATCAATTAGATTTTAAGCCAAAGACTATAATAAGAGATGAGGAAGGACACTATATCATACTCAAAGGGTCTGTCCAACAAGAAGATTTAACAATTTTAAATATCTATGCCCCCAACGTGGGAGCAGCCAACTATATAAACCAATTAATAACAAAATCAAAGAAACACATCAACAATAATACAATAATAGTAGGGGACTTTAACACTCCCCTCACTGAAATGGACAGATCATCCAAGCAAAAGATCAGCAAGGAAATAAAGGCCTTAAACGACACACTGGACCACATGGACATCACAGATATATTCAGAACATTTCATCCCAAAGCAACAGAATACACATTCTTCTCTAGTGCACATGGAACATTCTCCAGAATAGATCACATCCTCGGTCCTAAATCAGGACTCAACCGGTATCAAAAGATTGGGATCATTCCCTGCATATTTTCAGACCACAATGCTCTAAAGCTAGAACTCAACCACAAAAGGAAGTTTGAAAAGAACCAAAATACATGGAGACTAAACAGCATCCTTCTAAAGAATGAATGGGTCAACCGGGAAATTAAAGAAGAATTGAAAAAAATCATGGAAACAAATGATAATGAAAATACAACGGTTCAAAATCTGTGGGACACAACAAAGGCAGTCCTGAGAGGAAAATATATAGCGGTACAAGCCTTTCTCAAGAAACAAGAAAGTTCTCCGGTACACAACCTAACCCTACACCTAAAGGAGCTGGAGAAAGAACAAGAAAGAAACCCTAAGCCCAACAGGAGAAGAGAAATCATAAAGATCAGAGCAGAAATCAATGAAATAGAAACAAAAAAACAATAGAACAAATCAATGAAAGTAGGAGCTGGATCTTTGAAAGAATTAATAAAATTGATAAACCCCTGGCCTGACTTATCAAAAAGAAAAGAGAAAGGACCCAAATAAATAAAATCATGAATGAAAGAGGAGAGATCACAACTAACACCAAAGAAATACAAACTATTATAAGAACATACTATGAGCAACTCTACGGCAATAAATTCGACAATCTGGAAGAAATGGATGCATTCCTAGAAACATATAAACTACCACAACTGAACCAGGAAGAAATAGAAAGCCTGAACAGACCCATAACCAGTAAGGAGATTGAAACAGTCACCAAAAATCTCCAAACAAACAAAAGCCCAGGGCCAGACGGCTTCCTGGGGGATTTCTACCAAACATTTAAAGAAGAACTAATTCCTATTCTCCTAAAACTGTTCCAAAAAATAGAAATGGAAGGAAAACTTCCAAACTCAATTTATGAGGCCAGCATCACCTTGATCCCAAAACCAGGCAAGGATCCCACCAAAAAAGAGAGCTATAGACCAATATCCTTGATGAACACAGATGCGAAAATACTCACCAAAATACTAGCCAATAGGATTCAACAGTACATTAAAAAGATTATTCACCACGACCAAGTGGGATTTATTCCAGGGCTGCAAGGTTGGTTCAACATCCGCAAATCAGTCAATGTGATACAACACATCAATAAAAGAAAGAACAAGAACCACATGATACTCTCAATAGATGCTGAAAAAGCATTTGACAAAGTACAGCATCCCTTCCTGATCAAAACTCTTCAAAGTGTAGGGATAGAGGGCACATACCTCAATATCATCAAAGCCATCTATGAAAAACCCACCGCAAATATCATTCTCAATGGAGAAAAACTGAAAGCTTTTCCGCTAAGGTCAGGAACACGGCAGGGATGTCCATTATCACCACTGCTATTCAACATAGTACTAGAGGTCCTAGCCTCAGCAATCAGACAACAAAAGGAAATTAAAGGCATCCAAATCGGCAAAGAAGAAGTCAAATTATCACTCTTCGCAGATGATATGATACTATATGTGGAAAACCCAAAAGACTCCACTCCAAAACTGCTAGAACTTATACAGGAATTCAGTAAAGTGTCAGGATATAAAATCAATGCACAGAAATCAGTTGCATTTCTCTACACCAACAGCAAGACAGAAGAAAGGGAAATTAAGGAGTCAATCCCATTTACAATTGCACCCAAAACCATAAGATACCTAGGAATAAACCTAACCAAAGAGACACAGAATCTATACTCAGAAAACTATAAAGTACTCATGAAAGAAACTGAGGAAGACACAAAGAAATGGAAAAATGTTCCATGCTCCTGGATTGGAAGAATAAATATTGTGAAAATGTCTATGCTACCTAAAGCAATCTACACATTTAATGCAATTCCTATCAAAGTGCCATCCATCTTTTTCAAAGAAATGGAACAAATAATTCTAAAATTTATATGGAACCAGAAAAGACCTCGAATAGCCAAAGGGATATTGAAAAAGAAAGCCAACATTGGTGGCATCACAATTCCGGACTTCAAGCTCTATTACAAAGCTGTCATCATCAAGACAGCATGACACTGGCACAAAAACAGACACATAGATCAATGGAACAGAAAAGAGAGCCCAGAAATACATCCTCAACTCTATGGTCAACTCATCTTTGACAAAGCAGGAAAGAATGTCCAATGGAAAAAAGACAGCCTCTTCAATAAATGGTGCTGGGAAAATTGGACAGCCACATGCAGAAAAATGAAATTGGACCATTTCCTTACACCACACACAAAAATAGACTCAAAATGGATGAAGGACCTCAATGTGCGAAAGGAATCCATCAAAATCCTTGAGGAGAACACAGGCAGCAACCTCTTCGACCTCAGCCGCAGCAACATCTTCCTAGGAACAACGCCAAAGGCAAGGGAAGCAAGGGCAAAAATGAACTATTGGGATTTCATCAAGATCAAAAGCTTTTGCACAGCAAAGGAAACAGTTAACAAAATCAAAAGACAACTGACAGAATGGGAGAAGATATTTGCAAACGACATATCAGATAAAGGACTAGTGTCCAGAATCTATAAAGAACTTAGCAAACTCAACACCCAAAGAACAAATAATCCAATCAAGAAATGGGCAGAGGACATGAACAGACATTTCTGCAAAGAAGACATCCAGATGGCCAACAGACACATGAAAAAGTGCTCCATATCACTCGGCATCAGGGAAATACAAATCAAAACCACAATGCGATATCACCTCACACCAGTCAGAATGGCTAAAATCAACAAGTCAGGAAATGACAGATGCTGGCGAGGATGCGGAGAAAGGGGAACCCTCCTACACTGTTGGTGGGAATGCAAGCTGGTGCAACCTCTCTGGAAAACAGCATGGAGGTTCCTCAAAATGTTGAAAATAGAACTGCCCTATGACCCAGCAATTGCACTATTGGGTATTTACCCTAAAGATACAAACGTAGTGATCCAAAGGGGCACGTGTACCCGAATGTTTATAGCAGCAATGTCCACAATAGCCAAACTATGGAAAGAACCTAGATGTCCATCAACAGATGAATGGATCAAGAAGATGTGGTATATATACACAATGGAATACTATGCAGCCATCAAAAGAAATGAAATCTTGCCATTTGCGACAACATGGATGGAACTAGAGCGTATCATGCTTAGCGAAATAAGTCAAGCAGAGAAAGACAACTATCATATGATCTCCCTGATATGAGGAAGTGGTGATGGAACATGGGGGCTTAAGTGGGTAGGAGAAGAATCAATGAAACAAGATGGGATTGGGAGGGAGACAAACCATAAGTGACTCTTAAACTCACAAAACAAACTGAGGGTTGCTGGGGTAGGGGGTTTGGGAGAAGGGGGTGGGATTATGGACATTGAGGAGGGTATGTGCTTTGGTGAGTGCTGTGAAGTGTATAAACCTGGTGATTCACAGACCTGTACCCCTGGGGATAAAAATATATGTTTATAAAAAATAAAAAATTATTTAAAAAAATGGAAGTTCTTACTGCTAGGATAAATGAGGCAAAAGAATTAGTGATATAGAAGACCAAATGATGGAGAATAAAGAAGCTGAGCAAAAGAGAGACAAACAAATACTGGACCACGAGGAGAGAATTTGAGAGATAAGTGAAACCATAAGACGACACAACATTAGAATAATTGGGATCCCAGAAGAAGAAGAAAGAGAGAGGGGAGCAGAAGGTATATTGGAGAGAATTTTTGTAGAGAATTTCTTTAATATGGCAAAGGGAAAAAACATCAAAATTCAGGAGATGCAAAGAATGACCCTCAAAATCAATAAAAATAGGTCCACACCCCGTAACCTGATAGTAAAATTTACAACGGTTAACAACAAAGAGAAAATCCTGAAAGCAGCCTGGGAAAAGAAGTATGTATTGTACAACAGTAAAAATATTTGATTGGCAGCAGACTTATCCACAGAGACCTGGCAGGCCAGAAAGAACTGGCATTATATATTCAGTGTTAAATGAGGAAAACATGCAGCCAAGAATACTATATCCAGCTAGGCTATCATTGAAAATAGAAGGAGAGATTAAAAAGCTACCAGGACAAACAAAAGCTGAAAGAATTTGCAAACACCAAACCAACTCTCCAGGAAATATTGAAAGGGGTCCTCTAAGCAAAGAGAGAGCCTAAAAGTAGTAGATCAGAAAGGAACAGAAACAATATACAGTAACAGTCACATTATAGGCAATACAATGCCACTAAATTCATATCTCTCAATAGTTACCCTGAATGTAAATGGCCTAAATGCACCAATCAAAAGACACAGGGTATCAGAATGGATAAAAAGCAAAACCCGTCAATATGCTGCCCAAGAAACTCATCATAGACCCGAAGACACCTAAAGATTTAAAGAGAGGGGGTGGAAAACAATTTACCATGCTAATGGACATCAGAAGAAAGCTGGGGTGGCAATCCTTATATCAGATCAATTAGATTTTAAGCCAAAGACTATAATAAGAGATGAGGAAGAACACTATATCATACTCAAAGGGTCTGTCCAACAAGAAGACCTAACAATTTTAAATATCTATGTCCTTAACATGGGAGCAACCAACTATATAAACCAATTAATAACAAAATCTAAGAAACACATCGACAATAATAAAATAATAGTAGGGGAATTTAACACTCCCCTCATTGAAATGGACAGATCATCCAAGCAACAGATCCACAAGGAAAAAGGCCTTAAATGACACACTGGACAAGATGGACATCACAGGTATATTCAACACATTCCATCCCAAAATAACAGAATACACATTCTTCTCTAGTGCACATGGAACATTCTCCAGAATAGACCACATCCTGGGCCATAAATCAGATCTCAACCATTATCAAAAGATTGGGATCATCCCCTGCATATTCTCAGACCACAATGCTCTGAAACTAGAACTCAATCACAAGAGGAAATTTGGAAAGAACACAAATACATGGAGACTAAACAGCATCCTTCTAAAAAATGAATTGGTCAACCAGGAAATTAAAGAAGAATTGAAAAAAATTCATGGAAACAAATGATAATGAAAACAAAAGTGTTCAAAATCTGTGGGATACAGCAAAGGCAGTCCTGAGAGGAAAATATAAAGCTGTACGAGCCTTTCTCAAGAAACAAGAAAGATCTCAAATACACAACATAACCCTACACCTAAAGGAATCGGAGAAAGAACAACAAAGAAAGCCTAAACCCAGCAGGAGAAGAGGAATAATAAAGATCAGAGAAGAAATCAATGAAATAGAAACAAACAAAAAAAACACAAAAAACCAAAAAAAAAAAAAAAACAACAATAGAACAAATCAACGAAACTAGGAGCTGGTTCTTTGAAAGAATTAATAAGATTGATAAAGAAAGAGAAAGGACCCAAATAAATAAAATCATGAATGAAAGAGGAGAGATCACAACCAACACCAAAGAAATACAAACAATTATAAGAACATACTATGAGCAACTCTGCGCCAACAAATTCAACAATCTGGAAGAAATGGATACATTCCTAGAGACATATAAACTACCACAACTGAACCAGGAAGAAATAGAAAACCTGAACAGACCCATAACCAGTATGTAGATTGAAACAGTCATCAAAAATCTCCAGGGGCGCCTGGGTGGCTCAGTGGATTAAGCTGCTGCCTTCGGATTGGGTCATGATCTCAGGGTTCTGGGATCGAGTCCCACGTCGGGCTCTCTGCTCAGCAGGGAGCCTGCTTCCCTCTCTCTCTCTCTCTGGCTGCCTCTCTGTATACTTGTGATTTCTCTCTGTCAAATAAATAAATCTTTAAAAAAAAATCTCCAAACAAACAAAAGCCACGGGCCAGATGGCTTCCCAGGGGAATTCTGCCAAACATTTAAAGAAGAATTAATTCCTATTCTCATGATACTGTTCCAAAAAAATAGAAATGGAAGGAAAACTTCCAAACTCTTTTTTTCTGAGGCCACCAGCATCACCTTGATCCCAAAACCAGACAAGGATCCCATCAAAAAAGAGAACTACAGACCAATATCCTTGATGAACACAGATGTGAAAATTCTCACCAAAATACTAGCCAATAGGATTCAACAGTACATTCAAAGGATTATTCACCACGACCAACTGGGATTTATTCCAGGGCTACAAGGTTGGTTCAACATCTGCAAATCAATCAATGTGATACAACACATTAATAAAATAAAGAACAAGAACCATATGATACTCTCCATAGATGCTGAAAAAGCATTTGGCAAAGTGCAGTATCCCTTCCTGATTAAAACTCTTCAAAGTGTAGGCATAGAGGGCACATATTATCAATATTATCAAAGCCATCTATGAAAAACCCACTGCAAATATCATTTTCAATGGAGAAAAACTGAATACTTTTCCGCTGAGGTCAGGAACACGGCAGGGATGTCCGTTATCACCACTGCTATTCAACATCGTAATAGAAGTCCTAGCCTCAGCAATCAGACAACAAAAAGAAATTAAGGCATCAAAATTTTGCCAAATTGGCAAAAGAGAAGTCAAACTATCCCTGTTTGCAGACGATATGACACTGTATGTGGAAAACTTGAAGGACTCCACTCCAAATCTGCTATAACTTGTATAGGAATTCTGTAAAGTGTCAGGATATAAAATCAATGCACAAAAATTGGTTGCATTTTTTTTATACCAACAAGACTGTAGAAATAGAAATTAAGGAGTGAATCCCATTTACAATTGCACCCAAAACCCTAAGATACCTAGGAATAAACCTAACCAAAGAGAAAAAGAATCTATACTCAGAAAACTCTAAAGTACTCATGAAAGAAATTGAAGAAGACACAAAGAAATGGAAAAATGTTCCATGCTCTTGTATTGGAAGAACAAATATTGTGAAAATGTCTATGCTACCTAAAGCAATCTACACATTTAATGCAATCCCTATCAAAATCCCATCCATCTTTTTTTCAAAGAAATGGGACAAATCATCCTAAAATATATATGGAACCACAAAAATACCTCGAATTGCTAGAGGAATATTGAAAAAGAAAGCCAAAGTTGTTGGCATCACAATTCCAGATTTCAAGCTCTATTACAAAGTTGTCATCATTGAGATAGTAGGGAACTGTCCCCAAAACAGACATAGATCAATGGAACAGAATAGAGAGCCCAGAAATACACCCTCAACTCTATGGTCAACTAATCTTCAACAAAGCAGGAAGGAATGTCCTATGGAAAAGAGACAGCCTCTTCAACAAATGGTGTTGGGAAAATTGAAGAGCCACATGCAGAAAAATGAAGTTGGACCATTTCCTTACACCATACATGAAAATAGACTGGAAATGGATGAAGAAGCATAATGTGAGAAAGGAATCCATCAAAATCCTTGAGGAGAGAACAGGTAGCAACCTCTTTGACCTCAGCTGCAGCAACTTCTTCCTAGGAACATCGCCAAAGGCAAGGGAAGCAAGGGCAAGAATGAACTATTGGGATTTCATCAGATCAAAAAGCTTTTGTTTGCACAGCAAAGGAAACAGTTAACAAAGCCAAAAGATGACTGTCAGAAGTTATCTGGGAGAAGATATTTGCAAATGACATACCAGATAAAAGGCCACTATCTATCCAAAATCTATAAAGAGTTTATCAAACTCAACACCCTAAGAACAAATAATCCAATGAAGAAATGCGCAGAGGACATGAACAGACATTTCTGCAAAGAATACATCCAAATGGCCAACAGACACATGAAAAAATGCTCCACATCACTCGGCATCAGGGAAATAAAAATCAAAACCAGAATGAGATACCACGTCACACCTTTCAGAATGGCTAAAATGAACAAGTCAGTCAATGACAGATGCTGGCAAGGATGTGGAGAAAGGGCAACCCTCCTACACTGTACGTGGGAATGCAAGCTGGTGCAACCACTCTGGAAAACAGCGTGGAGGTGCCTCAAAAAGCTGAAAATAGAACTAGCCTATGACCCAGTGATTGTAGTACTGGGTATATACCCTAAAGATACAAACGTGGCATTCTGAAGGGGCACATGCACTCAAATGTTTATAGCAGCAATGTCCACAATAGTTAAACTATGGAAAGAACCTAAATGTCCTTCAACAGATGAATCTATAAATAAGATGTGGTATATATGTACAATGGGATACTATGCAGCCATCAAAGGAAATGAAATCCTGCTATTTGTGATGACGTGGATGGAACTAGAGGGTATTATGCTTGGCGAAATAAATCAATCTGAGAAAGACAACTATCATATGATCTCCCTGATATGATGAAGTGGAGATGCAACATAGGCGGTTTCAGGCGTACGAAAAGAAAAATAAAAGAAGATGGGATTGGGAGGGAGACAAACCATAAAAGACTGAATCTCACAAAACAGACTGAGGGTTGCTGGGGGGAGGTGTGTTGGGAGAGGATGGTGGGGGTATGGACATTGGGGAGGGCAGGTGCTATGGTGAGTGATGGTGAGTGCTGTGAAATGGGTAAACCTGGAGATTCACAGACCTGTGCCCCTAGGGATAAAAACACATTATGTGTTTATAAAAAATTTTTAAAAAATAGTTTTAAAAATCCATTAAAGAAAAAGCACATATTGCAAGCCCAGAGCTAATCTCATATTCAATCAAAAAAAATTGAAAAATTTCCCCTTAAAGATCAGAACAAAGACAAGTGTGTCCACTTTCACTACTCTCATTTGACATAGTACTGGATGTCCTAGCCAGAGAAACAAGGAACACAAAGAAATAAAAGACTCAAAAAAAAAAAAAAGGAAGAAGTAAAATTTTCTTTTTTTTAATAACATGAACTTACATGTAAAAGAATCCTAAAAAATTCACAAAAAATTTTGAATAAACAAATTTAGTAAAGCTGCCAAATACAAGATCAATATATAAAAGACAAGAATTTTGTTTTGTTTCGTTTTTTTTTTCCAATATGGAATGCTTCCCAGTTTTTCATGTCATCCTTGTTCAGTGATCAAGCTAATCTCTGCATCATTCCAATTTTAGTATATGTGCTGCCAAAGTAAGCACAAGACGAGCATTTTAACACTCTAATGATGAACTATCTGAAAAAATAAAGAGAACAATCTAATTCACAATAGCATCAAAACTAATGAAATACTTAGGATAAGATTTAACTAAGAAGATGAAAGATATGTACCCCATAAACTATGACATTGATAAAGAAATTGAAGGAGACATAAATGGAAAGATAGCTCATATTTATGAATGGTAAGAATTAACATTGTTAAAATGTCCATACTACCAAAAACCATCTGTAAATTCAATTCCTATCAAAAATCCAATGTTAGGGGTGCCTGGGTGGCTCAGTGGGTTAAGCCACTGCCTTCGGCTCAGGTCATGATCCCAGGGTCCTGGGATCGAGCCCTGCATCAGGCTCTCTGCTCAGCAGGAAGCTGCTACCTCTTCTCTCTCTGCCTGCCTCTCTGCCTGCTTGTCATCTCTCTCTGTCAAATAAATAAATAAAAAATCTTTTAATAAATCCAATATTATTTTTTTACAGAAGTAAGTAAAGAATCCTAGAATTTATATGAGACCATAAAAGACAAATAATTAAAGCAGTTCTGAGAAAGAATGAAGAAGTGAAATTACACTTCTTGATTTGAAACAATACTACAAAGCCCTCATGCTCAAAACAATAAAGTATACTGGTATAAAAACAGACCAATAAACAAGTAGAACAGATTTGAGAGTCCAGAAATAAATCCTTTCATACAGTCACCTAATATTTGACAGGGGCCAACATATATAATGGGTAAAGATAGTCTGTTCAATAAATGATATTTAAAACTGAATAGTCACATAAACCAGCATGAAACTGGAAGCTTATATCACTCATAAATCTTAACTTGAAATAGATCAAAGACTTAAATGTGATGCATGAAACTAAATTTCCTAAAGGAAAACATAGGAAAAATTCTCCTTGACATTGGTCTTGCCAATAGTTTTTGGATACCAGGCCAAAAACACAAGCAAAAGAAGCAAAAATAAATAAATGGTATTACATTAACTAAAGTTTCTGCATTGCCAAAAAAAAAAAAAAAAGAGAGAGAGAGAGAGAATGAAAACACAATCCACAGAATGGAAGAAAATACTTACAAATCTTATATCTGAAAAGAGGTTAATAATCAAGAGATACAAATAGAAAAAAATATATCATTAAAAAATAGCAAAAGGATCTCAATAGACTTTTTTTTTCAAAAAAGTTATATAAATGACCAACAGGAGCATTAAAAAGTGCTCAATGTAAAAACTCAGGGCAAATTCATTATGTTGTTGTTTACCTCTGAAAAACACAATATTACTACCTATTAGAATATATACTACCAAAAAATTAAAACTAACAAATTTTGGTAAATATTGGGGAAAATGGGGAACTTATGCACTGTGATAGGGATATAAATTTGTATGGAAAACAGTATGGAGACTATTCATATTATTAAAAGTAAAATTACCATATGATTCAGTAATCCCACTTCTAGGTATATATCTAAAGGAAACGAAGTCACTATTCGAAGACATATCTGCACTCTTATGTTCATTATAAAATTATTAACTCTAAGCAAGAGATGGAAATAACTTCAGTATCCATTAATGGATGAATGAATAAAATAAGTATGGTAAATATATACTATGGAATACTACTTAACCATGAAAAATTAAGAAATACTGCTTTTTACAACAGCATGGATGGATCTTGAAGGTATTATACTAAGTGAAATATTTCAAAGATTTTATATATATTTTTTAATTTATGTATTATGATATCCCTTACATACAGAATCTGAAGAAAAAGCAAACTAATGGAAACTTAGAGTTGAGTTGACAAGAGGTGAACCTGGGGTGGAATAAGGTGGTCAAAGGGCACAAACTTGCAACTATAATATGAAAAAGTTCTGGGGATCTAATGTACAGCATGATGATCATAGTTAATAATATATACATACTTTTTTATTGTGCTTCCCTTTATTAAACTTTACATATATCACATTCTTACAAGTTGAAAGTTTATAGCAATCTTGTATAAAAGAGGTCTGCTGCCACCATTTTTCTAAACATTTGTTCATTTTGTGTCTCTCTGTCACATGTTGGTAATTCTTGCAATATTTCAAGTTTTTTCATTATTATTGTATTTGTTATGGTGATCTGTGATCAGTAATTATGACCCACTGAAAACTCAGAACTAGTTTACTTAAGGTATATACATTGTTTTTCTTTAAAGACATAATGCTTTTGAACAGTACAGTATAGTGTTTATTTTTTATATGCACTGGGAAACATAATTTTTTATTTGCACTGGGAAACCAAAAAAAATAATAATGATTTGACTTAGTTGATTGAGATAATCACTTTATTGAGGCAGTCTGGAACAAAACCCACAAGACCTCTGAAGTTTATCTCTACTGTACTATATACATAAAAGTTGCTAAGAGAGTAGATCTTAAAATTCCTTACAATACATGCATAAAAAACAGAGGCAACTATATGAGATAGTAGATGTATTAACATTTTTATGTAGATTATATTGCAATACAGATGTATACCAATTTATCAAATGGTACAGAATTTACACAATGTTAAAAGTTTGCAGTGTTATAAGAAATCATTTCTTAAATTTACAAATTATAATATGTCAATTATTTTTCAATAAAGCTCGAAAAAACTTTTTGTAGAATTAATCTATTTTTCAAAAAAGGAATTAAGGAAGTAGAAACTGCAACTAACTCTGAAATAATAGAATATAAAATCCATTGTAGTTATATACACTGTGACAAACACTATTAGTTAGTTTACAATGAAGGAATACTTATGAAGCATGAAGGATGGTCTATAAATAAGGCTGAAAGAGCTCAGTTTTAAGGTTTAAATTTAAAATCTTCTTTTGAAATACTAAACTGACCACCCAGTTTTCCAAACATAAATGTCTTAACTGCATGAATTTATTTCATACAACTCTATAATCTAGTTTCATAAGAAAGCAGCATGAAAATTTTGAATAAGACAGACTTGCTTAAGTTTCTTTATGTTCAACAGTAAAGGATACTTCCCTAAAAATAAATAGAAGAAAAATCTGCATATTTATCATGATAATTATTATTCATAATGAGATTCATATTGAATTAGGGAATATATATCCTCAGAGGGGGTAAAGTAAAATGAAATTTATTTTGGTAAATGTGTCTATGAATAGTCAATACAATGCCTCAATATAAATGAATATTATCATTTTGAACAATTTAATTACTATTATTAGAATTATTATAAGTATAAAAATAGCTATCATTTTAGCATGGAATATGAGACTCTCATGCTCCATGCTTCATTACATCCACACAACAACTCTGCATAATAAGTATTATCATCACCATTTCATGGGTGAAAAAACTGAGGCTAACACATTTAGATAACTGGTTTATGATTACATGGCTGGTAAAGATGCATCACACTAATTTAGGCTTTATGATTTCAGAATTGTACTCTTTCCACTGCACATTCTAATTACTCTGTAAATACTTGGCTTGTTTTCATTTAGTTCTTTAATTTTATTCATGTGGCGATGGCTTAAAGCTCCATTTAAAGGAAGCTTAAAAAATTCATTTAGCCAAAAGCTCCCAAGAAATAAAAATGTCATGGATCTAATGTAGACATGGATATCATTAGTTAATGAGTAACTATATATTTTCCACTCTAGTGAGATAACAATCAGAGTCTTTTTCTAAGTTTTAGTCTCTGAGTGTTCAAAAGGACTTTGTTAAAATAGAAATATTTAGACAAAGGTGATCAAAAGTCTGGATCAGGTCACCTTAAGATAAATATTAGGAAACTGAGGAAACAAATGGAGATTTGAACACTGAGCTATGATATAATGAATGGTTTAAAGTATTTAGTAGAGAATAGAAAAGCCCTTTGAAGCCTGGTCTTAGCCTAGCATTGCAGCTTCTGGCATATCTGTCTATCTATCATTTACCTATCTATCTATCTAGATATAAATTTGAAAACTTTTTTAACTTAAAGATTTTGAGAAATAGAACATAATTAGCACCATAGAAGATCTGTTTATGATAACAACCTAGCCCCTCCTCCCAGTTTGTTAATATTCTCTCTTATTTAATGT
Organism: Mustela lutreola; assembly: GCF_030435805.1. Lineage (NCBI taxonomy): Eukaryota > Metazoa > Chordata > Mammalia > Carnivora > Mustelidae > Mustela > Mustela lutreola. The sequence continues at coordinate 94,071,524 of NC_081292.1, forward strand.
AACATTGTGCAAATATACCACTACTGATCTGCCGTTATGAATGAAATAACTATAATCATCTGTTTGCATATCCTGATGAAAATATTCCTTTAGTTCCATGTTGTATTTCTAGGAATGGACCAATTTTTTTTTTTAATTTTTAAGTTTTCTAAATATTGTCCAACTTTCCTCATATGTTTTTGTTATGTGCACTGTCATTCCTTCACATTCTTGCAAGACATTTTCACTGTTGCCCAATATGGTAAGTGTGTAATAGTATGCCATTCTAGGTTTTAATTTATTTTTAATTTAATTTAATTTAATTCCAGATTCATAATAAAGATAAACAGTTTTTATATATGAGTGGCCATTTGGATTACCCTTTCTGTACAGTACATGCTCAAATCTTTTGATATCTTAACATTGTGTTATACTGACTTCTTTAATAGTAGATTTTCTGAATGAACTTTTAGCTGTGTAGGTCTTCTCTATTTTATTTTGAACTTGTTTTCATTTCAAAATCTTTATATTTATTTTCATAATCTGCTTTTATTTTGCTTTGTCTATTATCTATCTATCTATCTATCATCTATCTATCTATTTATTTATTTGCAAGCAAGAGAAAGCGAGCTAGTGAGAGCGCAGGGATGGATAGAAAAAGAAGGGAAAAGAATCTTAAGCAGGCTCCAGGCTCAGCACAGAGCCCAACTCTGGGCTCTATTTCACAACCCTGACATCATGACCTGAGCCAAAATGAAAGAAATAAAATAAAATTAAGGTGTTAAAAAAAAAGGACAAAGAATTGGAGGTTTAATTAAGTGAGCCACCCAGGCACCCCTGTGGTATCTTAAATTGGCTGTCATATCTTTAAATTCTAGAGTATCCATTTGGTTCATTTATAAAACCTTTCTCAATATCATTTTTAGTTTCAATTTTGTGTTCAATTTGCTTCCCCTCTCATTTATTTGAGCAGAGTAATCAAGCCATTTTACAATCTCTATTGATCATTTTAACATCATACTTAATCCCATTTTGTCTTTCAAATCTTGTTAATGGTTTTTCTTTGTGTGCTTTGTTCCATTTTGCTATGTTCAAGACATTATATTTGAAACTCTTATTGAGTAGGGATAATTAAGAGCTATAATAATGGTATGGTCCTCCTTGGCAGGATTTTCTCTTATATCTGAGACTCTACAAGACAATCATACTCCAAATTCAGTGATTGACTTTCTCAGTTTACACAGAAGGCAAGGTAGGCTATAGTCTTATTTCTGCTTCTCCTTGTGCTTTGGGGATCTCAACTTAAATTTGGGTTGTACCAAAGTCCTCAAATTTGATTGCTGCTGGATTTTGAATTTTGTTTCTCTAGTATCAAGAGTCTATTAAAAACACAGCTCAGTGTGTTTTAGCAGTTTCAAATGCTCTCATAGCTAAAATGGCTTCAGGGCATATATCTCTGGGCTCTCATTGTATTTCCTATTTTGGCCCAGTAATCCCTCCCTTATTTTTATAATCATTCTGATATTTTTAACTTTAAAAGCTATTTTGTCTGGATTTTTAGTTGTCTTAAGAAAGAGTTTTTAGATCACCATTACTAGAAGCAACAACAAATATACATGAAAATATCTGCAGTAGTTTATCACATCTTTATGGCTTTGAACTTCCATAAGCCGAGGCATCCTTCTCTAATCACTTAGGCAAACTCCAATTTACCCTTTAAAACAACACAAGAATTGCTTCATTTAAGAACATGTTCAGGGATGACTCTTCCCCACTGTTCTTACCAACATTCCCACACACTCTTTGCTACCCACACTTGTTTATGAACTTTCATTAAGTATATCAGCGTCATTAGGTATATAGAATTTTGCTCTATTGTATTTTTGTCCTTTAGAGCTTTAATTAAATATTAATTCCATAGAAAGTCTGTCCCTTTTCTTTCAAACCTGGGTTAGTTATTTCTTCTCATTCTTTGTCAGAAGTTACTTTATTAGAGAAACTTACAGCTGTATTGTGACTTTGGAGCCTTTACAGTTTTTTGACTGGAAAAATCACCCATCCCTGAGATTTTTACGCAGCTTCCTAGCTGATATTATTCAGAAATCTGTTCAAAACAGACTTTTTCAGGGAGGCCCTTTCGGACCACTCAGTTACAAAACCTCTTCTCAATCACTGCTCTTTTTAAAATGTGCTTATTTAGTTCAAATATGCATCACTATTAAAGAAAAACCAGTACGATTTTTTTCTTTTTAAAGTTGGCTTACCTATTATCTATCTCTCCCATTAAAATGATTCCTCTGGGCTGGGGTTTTGTTGTGCACATCTTAGGCCAGGCACTCAATAAATTGTCTCTGAATGATTGAATTGTTTGACTCCCTTGCTAGATTCTCAACTTCATGAGGCCAAGGATTGTTCTATTCAGTCCTTCTTTACCCTCAATGTCTGTTATATTGCAGTCACTTACGTGACTAATGGGAAAAATCACAGAAAGAAAGAGTTAAAACTACAGAAAAACCCCGTAGGTTCAATAACACAAAGCTTTCTAAAATTATTTAGCCCAGGAATTGAATACTGGCTGCACTTTTGATTTTTTTTAAATGGTATTGAATTTAATTTAAATGGAAATACTTGAATGGTAGAATAATAAAAAAAAATTATAAAAGCAACTTGCTCCTTAAAGTAAGAATTATATAGGGCATCTCTTCTAGAAGCAAAATTTTCAAATGTCAAACATCTAAAAGCATAGAGGAGAAGTAAGATTGTGAATTGTACTTCAATGCTCTTTTCTTTATATTCAGCAAACAGCTTCATTCACACCTTTCCAATTTTTTCAACTCTTTTAACAAAGCCTTCAGAGGAGTTACTGCTGATGACAACCATCACAGCCTAACAGGAGAAATTTTATAAAGAAAAATAATAGCATGTTTTTCCCAAATTGTTAAGGATATGGTGAAGCTCTGTCGGATTCAAAGGAGGAATGTGCAATTCCATGCTATATATAATAATAACTTATTTTAATAGTGGCTTTGCAATTTTTCAGATATATCCATTTACTGAAACCACTATCAATTAAACAGAAACAAACAAATTAACAGGGGTTCGAGACAGGAATTATCTAATCTAAAAATAGCACATGTTCACAGAATACACAACACATATCCCAAGTACTACTATAGGTTTCAAGTAATAGTCAAAACAATAGTAAACATGATTCAGACCCTACCAGTCAAATCATAAATGGGACCTTAACTGTAAATCCTTATCTTTAGATCAAAGCGGGTAACTGGGTGCTGAGGATACATTATAGAATTAATATGTCGTAGAACTCCTCTGAAATGAGTCATTTATTCCATCACTTTTCCTTCACAGCTGCTGACCCATGTTTTGGTTCCTGGAAATAGCTGCTACCCTGTTGTACTTCTTAAAAGCACATATATTGATAACTTTACTCATTCCTCCATTCCTCTGTGACTGTCACTGTGTTAAAATGTGGAGTCAGCTGACTCACTTGTGGTGGTAATAAAGTAGATGAGTTTGCAAAGTATTTTGTTATTTCTAAAAATGCAAAAACCAAATTACATTGAAATCATAAGGGGTGTTTCAGGGAGAGCTGTAGGATGTGGTTTGTTGTGTAATCCACAGAGATTAGCTCCAACACATATTTAAACTCTCCTCTAGGAGCAACCTTAGTGGTAAAGCAAGAAGATAAACAGATGTATACACACTCTGGCACAAAATTATCACTTATGTTTGGCTTCCTAGTCTCCTCGTGTTCCTTATTTATCTTAACTTCTCTCTGAAATCAGGAAACACAAAATCTCAATCAGTTGACATTTTTCTACTGAATTACCCAATAGTCTGATCATACCCCTAAGACTTTTTTAAATTAGTTCACTCATAATCCCAAATCTGCTTTGCTTCCTCATCTGAGTACACTGTAATTTGATTTCAAAATGAGGACAGTTGTCAGTAATGCCACATTCATTAATCTATTTTACAATTCCATGTACTTAGAACTATGAAAATATGTTAATAACATCCATTCCAATAAGCCACCCTAAATTTATTATCATGAAACAAGACCTCAAGAAAGAGAATTCAAAATCATCCATGTATTTGCAACTTATTGCAATAAAGCCTTTATCAATAGACTTCCCTGTGCACATGGTGGTCAAATTGCTGGTAAAAACCAGCCAGATCTATTACAAGCTTTCTCATGGCTTCTAGGTAACCCAAGTGAGCCTTTATTGATACTGGGAAGAGATAAAGCAGGGAAGGGATAAACAGTGATGTAAGAATTGGCTAGACAAAAGTAATGACTCTCATTACAAAGTGAGTATTTTAAAGCAAAAGAGCCTGTTGGGAATATTGTTTTATAAAATAGTGGCTTTTTTTTTAACTTTTTAAAATTCAATTAGTTAGCATATAGTGTACCATTAGTTTCAAATGTAGATTTCAGTTATTCATCCATAGCATATAATAGCTAATGCTCAGTACTTACTGTTATAGCTTCTTGAAAGCAGAGTTTTAACCCACTGAGCCACCCAGGTGCCCTTGAAAGCAGAATTTTAGATCATATTTTCTGATTACTGTAGTACAACACTTTCCTGCTAGCAATCTTCAAAACATACTGTTTGTTAGAGGAATTTCTTTAATAATAAATAAATAGGAATTTATTTAAATTTATAAATACATAAAGTAAATAGGAATTTATTTAAATTTATTTAAATATTGCACACTGTTTCATTGTTCATAAATAAGGTGATGATATTTTAGCCATTAGTTGGTAGCACTGATATATCACTTTCTTTTTACTTCTTAGTGCATTCTCTTTACAAAAAATAGATATATATTTTATAAGAATCTGAATCTGTGGCAAACATTTAAAAAACCCTATACAGTAAAGTTTATCATTTTAAGTAATCAATTATCTTCCTCAATTGTGATAGTATATCCTTCTATCTAGGCCAGATATTGTATGAGGGAATTGAAGAGACATACTTTTCTAAATTTCACTTTTCTCATCTGCAAAATGCTAATCATGATCCTACAATAAAATACACTTATAATTTTTTGATGAAAATTTATTTATTTATTTTAAGATTTTATTTATTTATCAGAGGGAGTGGGCGAGAGAGCAAGCACAGGCAGACAGAATGGCAGGCAGAGGCAGAGGCAGAAGCAGGCTCCTGGCCGAGCAAGGAGCCCGATGCGGGACTCGTTCCCAGGACGCTGGGATCATGACCTGAGCCAAAGGCAGCTGCTTAACCAACTGAGCCACCCAGGTATCCCTTTTGATAAAAATTTAATCTGTATAAACAATATATTTGCTGTAATGCGTGGTTCATGGAAAACATCTTATTTAATTATAAGCAACAACAGTATTAGAAATTAAGTAAATGTATCTATAATATTTAAAATTTTAACACATAATTCCAGTGCATTGCCTTATATTCTCAAATCCCTTTACCACTTTCACTGACAGAGTCAAATGTACTTTTTCTACTAGTAGCCAGCTCTTTGTCTTTTGTCAGAAAGATGCCCTTGTGAATTATTTATAATAGAGATATTAGCAATAATAATAATAATAATAATAAATAGCAATGAAAATGTTAAAAAAAAGTTTTCTTAACTAATTAGGGTTCTTAGACATCAATTAGAGGAACCACCTCTGGCAAGCAAATTAATCTGCAAGACATTACCAGAATTAACAAGTCAGTCAGATAAAGGGTCCGTAGACTGAAAGGTGAAGCAAAAGGACTAGGTTTGGAAAATAGGTAAGGACAATGAAAAAAATGATCAAATTTTTGGGCAAAATAAATTCTTAGGTGTCCTTTTAATGGAGTCCTTGGCATTATGTAGCAGAATCTCTGGAGATTATCTCAATCCATTGGGGTCACCCCGTTTATTAGCTTGCTATTGACAAAGGTATTTACAAACTGTAGAGCAAGAGGTTATAATGTAGAAAACTGATGGTAATGCACAAGATTCTTGTTAACAATAATGCAAGTTAGTTGATCAGAAGGTGTGGGACTCTCTGACTCTGAGTCCCCTGGTGTCACCTTTTGATTTTAGTAACCAAAGGTCCAGAGGCATTGGGGAATCCTGATATGACCGGCCAGGGAGGGGACGTGTCTGGCGGGCGAGCTCTCTTCTCCCTACATCCTCTCGGCTTCAGTACAGCAGAAGAACATGTCGCTTCCTTTAGGATGTGCCTAGAAATGAGCTGGGCAGGGGGGTTTTCTCTGTAATGGGGTGCCTGGATATGTTGGTTCCAATTCCGTTGGGCTCTGTCGTCAGGGAAGTGAGGTCACCACTGCCTGGGGGCTCCTTACCGAACTTCCTGCTGTACCAGAACTCCCTGAGCCGGCGGTCCCCAAGCTGCTCAGGCTCACAATCCACTCAGGCAGTGCCCATCCAGTGACCCCCATACAGCCTCCCCCAGCCCCTGGGAGACCTGGGGGCGGCTGTTGTCCCCGCTGGAGGCAACAGAGCTGGATTTATACTAGGTCAGTGTTAGGGTTAGGATTGAGAAAGACTTAGGGTCTGGGTTAGGGTTAGATCTCCTTGGGGTCAGGGTTAGCGTAAGGCTTAGGGTAGGGCTCAGGGTTAGGGTTAGGTTCATGGTTTGGTTTAGGGTCATGCTCACAGTAGGGTCAGGGTTAGCATTAAGGTCAGAGTCACGTCAGGGTCAGTTTTAGGGTGATGGTTAGGTTTAGGGTCAGGTTCAGGGTCATGGTTTGATTTAGGGTCAGGTTCAAGATTTGGTTGGGGGCAAGGTTCATGTCAGGGTCAGAGTTAGGTTTGGGACAGGTCTATTGTCAGGGTTAGGGTCAGGGTCAGGATTAGGTTCATGGTTATGGTAAGGTCAGCTTTATGTTTAGGTTCTGTTTTATGAGTAGGTTCAGGATCAGGGTTAGCTTTATGCTTAAGATTCTGTTTAGGATCACCGATTGGGTCAGAGTTAGGTTTATATTCAGGGTTAGGGTCAGTGTTAAGGTCAAGGCCAGGGTCAGGTTTAAGGTTGAGATCTGACATTGGCAAACTTCAGAGTTAGGGTTATGATCAGCGTCAGGATTATTGTTAAAGTGGGGTTAGGGTTAGGGTTAGAGGTAAGTGGAGGGTTAGACCGGGTTAGAGTCAGTGTCAGGGATAATGATAGGGGTTAGTTTTAGGGTTAGGTTCAGCGTTAGGTTTCGGGTCAGGGCCCGTGTTAGTGTCATGGTCAGGGTTACGTTTAGGGTTAGAGTTAGGGTCAGGCTCTTAGTCAGGGTCACTGTTAGTGTTAGGGTCGTGGTCAGGGTCACTGTTAGGGTCAGGGTTAGGTTTATGGTCTTTGCCTGGGTCAGGTTCATGGTGAGGTTTAGCGCCAGTGTCAGGTTTACGGTCAGGATCAAGTATTGGTTTAAAGTCCACATTCGGGTCAGGGACAGTGTTATGTAGTGGTCATTGTTAGGGTCATGGTTAGGTTTAGTCTCAGGGCCAGGGTCAGGTATATGGTCAGGGTCTGGTATAGGCAAAGTTCAGGGTTAGGCTTATGATCATAGTCAGGTATAGGGTCAGGGTTATTGTGAAAGTTTAGGGTTAGTGTTAGGGTTAGCGTTTGGTTGACGGTTAGGGTTAGAACTTGTTAGGATCAGGGTCTGTTGTAGGGTTAGGGGTTACTCTTATGGTTAGGTTCAGCGATAGGATTCGGGGGATGGCCCGTGTTAGTGTCAGGGTCAGGGTTACATTTAGGGTTAGAGTTAGGGTCAGGCTCACAGTCAGGGTCAGGTTTGTTGTTCAGGTCCGGGTCGGAGTCACTGTTAGGGTCAGGGTTAGGTTTATGGTCATGGTCTGGTTCAGGGTCAGGGTGATGTTTAGCGCCAGTGTCCGGTTTGGGGTCAGGTTCCGGTATTGGTTTAAAGTCCACATTCGGGTCAGGGACAGGATTGTGTAGTGGTCAGTGTTAGTGTCATGGTTAGGATTAGGGTCAGGGTCAGGTCAGGTGAAGTTCAGGGACAGGTTCAGGTTTAGGGTCAGGCTTTGGTTTAGGGTCAATGTTCGGTTCAGTGTCACAGTTAGGTTTTGCGGTAGGGTTTGGGATTGGGGTTAGGGTTAGAGTTAGAAGTAGGGTTATGGTAAGGCTTAGAGAGCGTAAGGTCAGGGTTATGGTTTGGTTTAGGGTAGGGTTAGTGTTAGGGTCAGGGTCAGCGTTAGGTTTAGGTTCAGGGTCTGTATTAGGGTCATGGTTAGAGTTACCTTTAGGTTTAGAGTTAGGGTCAGGTTCACAGTCACGGTCAGGGTTAGGGTTAGGGTCAGGTTTAGGTCAGCATCAGGGTTACGATTAGGGTCAGGTTCATGGTCAGGGTTAGGTATGAGTCTTGGTTACGGTGATATCAACGTTAGGTTAAGGTTAAGGGTCCACCATCAGGGACATTGTCAGGCTTAGGTTTAGGTTTAGTGTTCAGGTCAGGATCACAGACAGGGTCAGGGTCAGGTTCAGGGTCAGGGATTGGGTTAGGATTTGGGACAGGCTCACAGTCAGTGTCAGGGTCTGGGTTAGTGGTTACTCTTAGGGTTAGACCCGCTCTTGGGTCATGGACCCATCCGGTCAGGGTCTCAGGATAAACCCTGGGCAGAAGGGTGTAGACCCTCCACCCAATCCCACTTAACCAGCCTTAAACTGGAGTGTGAACATAACTTGCCCACCAGACATCTAAACCCTCAACAGCCTCATCCTGCTTGGGGCATCTCCACCCTCGATGGCATGGTCAGGTCCTCTTTACACACAGACACACAGACACCCAGAGGCACACACACACACACACACACCCACACACATACAGAGATGGGGAGGAGACCTAGGGCTACACCGGTTGATCAGAAGGTGTGGGACTTTCTGACTCTGAGTCCCCTGGTGTCACCTTTTGATTTTAGTAACCAAAGGTCCAGAGGCGTTGGGGAATCCTGATATGACCGGCCAGGGAGGGGACGTGTCTGGCGGGCGAGCTCTCTTCTCCCTACATCCTCTCGGCTTCAGTACAGCAGAAGAACATGTCGCTTCCTTTAGGATGTGCCTAGAAATGAGCTGGGCAGGGGGGTTTTCTCTGTAATGGGGTGCCTGGATATGTTGGTTCCAATTCCGTTGGGCTCTGTCATCAGGGAAGTGAGGTCACCACTGCCTGGCGGCTACTTCCTGAACTTCCTGCTGTACCAGAACTCCCTGAGCCGGCGGTCCCCAAGCTGCTCAGGCTCACACTCCACTCAGGCAGTGTCCATCCAGTGACCCCCATACAGCCTCCCCCAGCCCCTGGGAGGCCTGGGTGCAGCTGTTGTCCCCGCTGGAGGCAACAGAGCTGGATTTATACTAGGTCAGTGTTAGGGTTAGGATTAAGAAAGACTTAGGGTCTGGGTTAGGGTTAGATGTCCTTGGGGTCAGGGTTAGCGTAAGGCTTAGGGTAGGGCTCAGGGTTAGGGTTAGGTTCATGGCTTGGTTTAGGGTCATGCTCACAGTAGGGTCAGGGTTAGCATTACGGTCAGAGTCACGTCAGGGTCAGTTTTAGGGTGATGGTTAGGTTTAGGGTCAGGTTCAGGGTCATGGTTAGATTTAGGGTCAGGTTCAAGTTTTGGTTGGGGACAAGGTTCATGTCAGGGTCAGGGTTAGGTTTGGGACAGGTCTATTGTCAGGGTTAGGGTCAGGGTCAGGATTAGGTTCATGGTTATGGTAAGGTCAGCTTTATGTTTAGGTTCTGTGTTATGAGTAGGTTCAAGATCAGGGTTAGCTTTAGGCTTAAGATTCTGTTTAGGATCACGGATTGGGTCAGAGTTAGGTTTACATTCAGGGTTAGGGTCAGTGTTAAGGTCAAGGCCAGGGTCAGGTTTAAGGTTAAGATCTGACATTGGCAACCTTCAGAGTTAGGGTTATGATCAGCGCCAGGATTATTGTTAAAGTGGGGTTAGGGTTTGGGTTAGAGGTAGGTGGAGGGTTAGACCGGGTTAGGGTCAGTGTCAGGGTTAATGTCAGGGGTTTGTTTTAGGGTTAGGCTCAGCGTTAGGTTTCGGGTCAGGGCCCGTGTTAGTGTCATGGTCAGGGTTACGTTTAGGGTTAGAGTTAGGGTCAGGCTCACAGTCAGGGTCACTGTTAGTGTTAGGGTCGTGGTCAGGGTCACTGTTAGGGTCAGGGTTAGGTTTATGGTCTTTGCCTGGGTCAGGGTCAGGGTGAAGTGTAGCGCCAGTGTCAGCTTTACGAATAGGATCAGGTTTGGTTTAAAGTCCACATTCGGGTCAGTGACAGGGCTATGTAGTGGTCAGTGTTAGGGTCATGGTTAGGTTTAGGGTCAGGGCCAGGTTCAGGTTTAGGGTCAGGGTCTGGTATAGGCAAAGATCATGGTTAGGGTTATGAGCATAATCAGGTATAGGTTCAGGGTTATTGTTAAAGTTTAGTGTTAGTGTTAGTGTTAGCGTTTGGTTGTCGGTTAGGGTTAGAACTTGTTAGGATCAGGGTCCGTGGTAGGGTTAGGGGTTACTCTGAGGGTTAGGTCAGCGATAGGATTCGGGGGAGGGCCCGTGTTAGTGTCAGGTTCAGGGTTACATTTAGGGTTAGAGTTAGGGTAAGGCTCACAGTCTGGGTCAGGTTTAGTGTTCGGGTCAGTGTCGGGGTCACTGTTAGGGTCAGGGTTAGGTTTATGGTCATGGTCTAGGTCAGGGTCAGGGTGATGTTTAGCGCCAGTGTCCGGTTTAGGGTCAGGTTCAGGTATTGGTTTAAAGTCCACATTTGGGTCAGGGACAAGGTTATGTAGTATTCAGTGTTAGGGTCATGGTTAGGATTAGGGTCAGGGTCAGGGTCAGGTGAAGGTCATGGACAGGGACAGGTTTAGCGTCAGGCTTTGGTTTAGGGTCAATGTTCTGTTCAGTGTCACAGTTAGGTTTTGGCGGTAGTGTTTGGGATTGGGATTAGGGTTAGAGTTAGAAGTAGGGTTATGGTTAGGTTTAGGGTAAGTCAGCGTAAGGTCAGGGTTAGGGTTTTGTTTAGCGTAGGGGTTAGTGTTAGGGTCAGAGTCAGCGTTAGGTTTAGGTTCAGGGTCTGTATTAGGGTCATGGTTAGAGTTACCTTTAGGTTTAGGGTTAGGGTCAAGCTCACAGTCTCGGTCAGAGTTAGTGTTAGGGTCAGGGTTAGGTCAGCATCAGGGTTAGGATTAGGGTCAGGATCAGGGTCATGGTTAGGTATGAGTCTTGGTTACAGTAATATCAACGTTAGGTTTAGGTTCAGGGTACACATCAGGTCAGTGCCAGGCTTAGGTTTAGGTTTAGGGTTCAGGTCAGGATCATAGACAGGGTCAGTGTCAGGGTCAGGGTTTGGGTTAGGGTTTGGGGCATGCTCACAGTCAGTGTCAGGGTCAGGGTTAGTGGTTACTGTTAGGGTGAGCCCCGCTCCTGGGTCAAGGACCCATCCGTTTAGGGTCTCAGGATAAACCCTGGGCAGAAGGGTGTAGACCCTCCACCCGATCCCACTTAACCAGCCTTAAACTGGGGTGTGAACATAACTTGCCCACTAGACATCTAAACCCTCATCAGCCTCATCCTGCTTGGGGCATCTCCACCCTTGATGGCATGGTCAGGTCCTCTTTATACACAGACACACAGACACCCAGAGGCACACACACACACACATACAGAGATGGGGAGGAGACCTAGGGCTACACCGGTTGATCAGAAGGTGTGGGACTCTCTGACTCTGAGTCCCCTGGTGTCACCTTTTGATTTTAGTAGCCAAAGGGCCTGAGGCGTTGGGGAAACCTGATATGACCGGCCAGGGAGGGGACGTGTCTGGCGGGGGAGCTCTCTTCTCCCTACATCCTCTCGGCTTCAGTACAGCAGAAGAACATGTCGCTTCCTTTAGGATGTGCCTAGAAATGAGTTGGGCAGGGGGGTTTTCTCTGTAATGGGTTGCCTGGATACGTGGGTTCCAATTCCGTTGGGCTCTGTCGTCAGGGAAGTAGGTCACCACTGCCTGGGGGCTCCTTACCGAACTTCCTGCTGTACCAGAGCTCCCTGAGCCGCCATTCCCCAAACTGCTCAATGCTCACCCTCCACTCAATGCAGTGCCAATCCAATGGCCCCCATACAGCCTCCCCCCAGCCCCTGGCAGGCCTGGGTGCAGCTGTTGTCCCCGCTGGAGGCAACAGAGCTGGGTTTAGACTAGTTTAGTGTTAGGGTTAGAGTTAAGAAAGACTTAGGATCAGGGTTAGGGTTAGTCGTCTTTGGGGTCCGGGTTAGGGTAAGGCTTAGGGTATGGGTCAGGGTTAGGGTTAGGTTCATGGTTAGGTTTAGGGTCAGGCTCACAGTAGGGTCACTGTTAGGGTTACGGTCAGAGTCAGGGTCAGGGTCAGTGTTAGTGACGGTTAGGTTTAGGGTCAGGTTCATGGTCATGGTCAGATTTAGGGTCATGGTCACGTTTAGGTTTGGGGGCAAGTTTCATGTCAGGGTCAGGATTAGGTTTGGGACAGGTTTAGTGTCAGGTTTAGGGTCAGGGTCTGGGTTAGGTTCATGGTTATATTAAGGTCAGCTTTATCTTTAGGTTCTGTTTTATGAGTAGGTTCAGGATCAGGGTTAGCTTTAGGCTTAAGATTCTGTTTAGGATCATGGATTGGGTCAGAGTTAGGTTTACATTCACGGTTAGGGTCAGTGTTAAGGTCAAGGCCAGTGTCAGGTTTAAGGTTAAGTTCTGACATTGGCAAACTTCAGAGTTAGGGTTATGATCAGCGTCAGGATTATTGTTAATGTGGGGTTAAGGTTAGGGTTAGAGGTAGGTGGAGGGTTAGACCGAGTTAAGGTCAGTGTCAGGGTTAATGTTAGGGGTTAGTTTTAGGGTTAGGTTAGGTTTAGTTAGCGTTAGGTTTCGGGTCAGGGCCCGTGTTAGTGTCATGGTCAGGGATACGTTTAGGGTTAGAGTTAGGGTCAGGCTCACAGTCAGGGTCACTGTTAGTGTTAGGGTCGTGATCAGGGTCACTGTTAGGGTCAGGGTTAGGTTTATGGTCTTTGCCTGGGTCAGGGTCAGGGTGAAGTGTAGCGCCAGTGTCAGCATTACGATCAGGATCAGGTTTGGTTTAAAGTCCTCATTCGGGTCAGCGACAGGTTTATGTAGTTGTCAGTGTTAGGGTCATGGTTAGGTTTAGGGTCAGGGCCAGGTTCAGGTTTAGGGTCAGGGTCTGGTATAGGCAAAGATCATGGTTAGGGTTATGAGCATAATCAGGTATAGGTTCAGGGTTATTGTTAAAGTTTAGGGTTAGTGTTAGTGTTAGCGTTTGGTTGTCGGTTAGGGTTAGAACTTGTTAGGATCAGGGTCCGTGGTAGGGTTAGGGGTTACTCTGAGGGTTAGGTCAGCGATAGGATTCGGGGGAGGGCCCGTGTTAGTGTCAGGTTCAGGGTTACATTTAGGGTTAGAGTTAAGGTAAGGCTCACAGTCCGGGTCAGGTTTAGTGTTCAGGTCAGTGTCAGGCTCACAGTTGGGTCAGGGTTAGTGTTAGGGTCGTGTTCAGGTGAAGGTCATGGCCAGGGTTAGGTTTAGCGTCAGGCTTTGGTTTAGGGTTCATGTTCGTTTCAGTGTCACAGTTAGGTTTTGGCGGTAGGGTTTGGGATTGGGGTTAGGGTTAGTGTTAGAAGTAAGGTTATAATTAGGGTTAGGGTTAGACAGCGTAAGGTTAGGGTTAGGGATTGGTTTATTGTAGGGGTTAGTGTTTGGGTCAGAGTCAGCATTAGGTTTATGTTCACGGTCGGTATTAGGGTCATGGTTAGAGTTACCTTTAGGTTTAGGGTTAGGGTCAGGCTCATAGTCACGGTCAGGGTTAAGGTTAGGGTCAGGTTTAGGTCAGCGTCAGGTTTAGGATTAGGGTCAGGTTCAGGGTCATGGTTAGTTCTGAGTCTTGGTTACAGTAATATCAACGTTATGTTTAGGTTCAGGGTCCACATCAGGGTGAGTGTCAGGCTTAGGTTTAGGTTTAGGGTTCAGGTCAGGATCACAGACAGGGTCAGGGTCAGGGTCAGGGTTTGGGTTAGGGTTTGGGGCAGGCTCACAGTCAGTGTCAGGGTCAGGGTTCATGGTTACTGTTAGGGTTAGCCCCGCTCCTGGGTCATGGACCCATCTGTTCAGGGTCTCAGGATAAACCCTGGGCAGAAGGGTGTAGACCCTCCACCCGATCCCACTTAACCATCCTTAAACTGGGGTGTGAATATAACTTGCCCACCAGACATCTAAACCCTCATCAGCCTCATCCTGCTTGGGGCATCTCCACCCACGATGGCATGGCCAGGTCCTCTTTACACACAGACACACAGACACCCAGAGGCACACACACACACACACACACACACACACACATACACACAGAGGAATACTATGCAGCCATCAAAAATGAAATCTTGCTCTTTGCAATGACCTGGATGGAACTAGAGGGTATTATGCTAAGTGAAGTAAGTCAATCAGAGAAAAGCAATTATCATATGATCTGTCTGATATGAGGAATTTGCAAGGCAGGGTAGGGGGACATGGGAGGTAGGAGGGATAAAATGAATCAAGATGGGATGGGGGGAGAGAAACCATAATAGACTTAATCTCACAAAACAAACCGAGGTTTACGGGGATGGAGGGTTTATGGAGAGGTTGGCTGGGTTATGAACATTGGGGAGGTTATGTGATACGGTGAGTTCTGTGAAATGTGTAACACAGATGAATCACAGACCTGCACCTTTGGGGCAAATAATACATTATATGTTAATTTTAAAAATTTCTCCTGTGCTTCTGCAGTCTGGAGGAGGATGGGCACACATATAAACCCATATAGTGACTAGTCCACCTGACACCAATAGGACCAATCAGAGTCTCCCTGGGATTGATATGTAAATGACAGGAAGACAATGTTCTCTCTTTAGGCGAGTGACTGGCCTTGCTGGATGGGATTCAGGAGCTGGCCATGGCCATCTTCCTGGACACTTGAAGAGTCTGACCAGAGAAGAAAGCAGCCATATGGAGACTAGTAAACATGAGACATGGACAAATAGAAAACTGTTTTGCCGGTTTCCAGTCCCTGTTCTTGATTCTGAAATTTTAGTTCTGCAGCTCTTCTTTTGATTTAAAAAAAAGTTTTTTTAAATTTATCTGACAGAGATCACTAGTAGGCAGAGAGGCAAGCAGAGAGAGAGGAGGAAGCAGGCTCCCTGCAGAGCAGAGAGCCCAATGTGGGGCTCGATCCTAGGACCCTGGGATCATGACCTGAGCCGAATGCAGAGGCTTAACCCACTGAGCCACCCAGGTGCCCCATCTTCTTTTGGATTTTTATGAACTTCTGTGGTATCCATACCTACAGGATCCTGGACATTCCTTTGTTTCGTGTTTGTTTGCTTGCTTTTCCCTTTTGGTTCCTCCAGTTTTCTTTGGATTGCTGCCACTTGCAAGCAAAGGGTCTTGTAAAAATACCACACCAAGGAAATTCACACGTCCTTAGGAGCTATTGAGTAAGTTCCTGTAGGGGAAGGACACAGTGAGATGCACATTTTAGAGTGATCATCTTTGAATAAGTTTAGAGGATGAATTGGTGTGAGGAGGGGAGGGAAAGGGGCATATTCCTGAAGATGAGATGACAGGTTGGAAGGCCGTTATGGTCATTCTGTCAAAGTATGGTGAGTGCCTGAAACAGAAGAGAAAATGGGGAAAGATTAAACTTACACAAGGTGAGAAGACTAATGAGACTTTATGAAATCTGAGTTTGTGAAATCGGATATTGCTAGGCTTTTAGCACACTTACTTTGGGATCTAATCTTCAAAAATATTTAAATATCTCTGGTGGTGACAACACCATCATCCTTCCAGTGATTAAGAACTCTGAAATCTTAATCTGGCCTGGGCTGTAGAATGTCAGCTGCGGCTTGAGCACAACGAAAAGCCATCGAAGGGTTTTACACTGGTGGGTGGAGGGTGGTCACGGGATTCCTTTTGCATTTTTAAAATGTCATTTTTGGCTGCTGTGTAAAGAATGGATAGAGAAAAGGCAAAAATAGTAACAAATCATTCTCCAATATTTATGGAACATCTACTATGTGTCAGGTACTGTTCTAAACCCTAAAGACAGAATAGTTAACAAGAGACAAAATAAATTTGATGTCCTCTTGGAGTTTTCATTTTAGTTGTTGAGTGAGAAATGAAGCAAATAAATATACATACATATCAGGGGTTGATGTGGGGTAGGAAGGAAACTAAGCTGAGTGAGTGGACATGGGGTGTGGGGTTTAGGGGAGCAGGTTGGAATTTTCTATGGGACTGTGTCAGGGAAGTCTCCCTCATTTGAGGAAAGACTTGGAGGAAATTAAGGAACGAGCAGTTGTGCTGTTTGGAGAAGAGCATCCCACACAAAGCAAACAGTAAGCCCAAGGTGGGAGCACATCTGGTGTGTTTAAAGAATGACACAGCGACCAATAATGCTGGGCAAAAAATGAGCAAGACGGCAAGTGGTAGTGAAAGAGCCTGGAGCCGCACCCAAGAATCAAACAGCACGCCTCCACTAGATGCAAACTGCAAGAGGTTTATTGGTTACACAGGCGCCTGCGGATGCATCAGCCTTTGTGGTCTGAGCGCGCCAGGCCAAGATGGGGAGCAGATTATATAGGAAGGGTTGGGGTAGCGGGAAGCAAGCTTACAGAAGCAGATGCATGGTTACAGGGATCTGATTGGTTAATTAGTCAGGCGTTGGGTTTAAGGCAAGGACACAGCCGTTTGTTCTGGCGGGCCTTGCCTCAGCACTCTGGAAATTCCCAGGTACACTCTATTCCTCATTTGTCTTTTCTTTTGACAGACCGGGTGATCACAGACAATAGACATCCTGGTATGTGTTTCCATCTGGCTATGGGGACAATCAAGCCTTCAGCAAGGGGAGAGGGGGTGCTGTGGGGACTTCAGGTTATTTAAACAAGCCTTTAGCAAGGGGAGAGGGGTCTTTCATTCCCCCCTTTTTCTTTATCATGGATAGAATCCTATATACATTCGCTTTGTTTATCAAGTAAGTCAGTTTGAGAGCCGGTTTGTTTAATTAGTTGATATTGCTGTGTCAGTACCATTGTCTGGATTACTGACAAGCGATCTTTTACAAACTGTACGAGTTTATTTAAGATACAAGGGCCGATTGAAAATTGGGCTATTGATAAAGTAACTTCTTTGTTGTAATCTCAAGGACATTTGCAAACCAAGGGAGGCTCCTATCTTGCAGGATTGTGATCTTAGCAAGTCAACTATTTATCATTTTATGGCAGTCAGGGGTGCCTGAGGAATGCTACACATATGGAGGGGAGCGGGTGAAGGGGGGATGCAAGGCGCCAGCTTTTAAAGACCCTTAAATTTTTAAGGTGGTTGAAGGTGGAAGGTCTCATCTTCTATAACTTCTTCGTGCTGAATAGGGGCATAGAGCTGTCCCTACCTACTGGGGCTAATATTGATCAGGGTAGGAATGTATAAGGGAGTTTCAAAAGGTGGAGGCAGCTGAATCCAGCGCTGACAGTGAAGAGGTGTTCTTGCGCGCGACAAGGATCGTCTGTCGTGGTGTAGTCATTGTAGCAATGGAGTCTCGACACCAAGTAGAGAAACATGGAACAAAGCAACATATTAAGGTTAATAAGGCGATAAGAATGAGAAGCCCAAAAAGGAGATTCGGTCATAGTCCTCCTTCAAACCAGGAACTTAACCATTTACTGAGAGAGAGAGGAGGATCTTGTAGGCCTTAATTTGGGTATTCATATCCTTTATTAGTCCTGTGACATTTCTGTGATAGTCTGGGATATACACACAACATTCTGTCTTGATAATTGCACATGTGCTACCTTGGGCTGCTGTCAGGACATCTAAGGCCATCCTATTTTGTAGGACTGCCTTGCATATCTGTGACACTTTGGTATTAAGCTGGGAGATGCTATTTAGTGAATCATTGAGTGCCTTTGTAGTATATTTATTAAGGGCTTCTTCATGCCACATGATATCCCCTAGTCCCGCAGATGGAACAAAAATGGATGCTAAGTGATCATACCATTTAAAAACAGATCGTGTCCATCTTTGTCTCAAGTAGGGGAGATTAGCTGGAGTTGTAATGGTTTTAGTAATGCGCCCATGATTCCAGGAAAATCCCCTTTTCTTCCAAATAGCTCCATGGGCATGTGGTACCAGGAAGGCATATTTGGAGTCAGTATACATGTTAATTCTTAGGCTTTGGCAATTGCAAAGTGCTAGTGAGCACTATGGCACACCTAGCTTTTCTTCTTCTTTCTATGAAAACCATTTTCATCAGAAAACCAACTGTCATTTGTAATTTTAACAGGGGCATCTTAAACCTGGCCATATAGAATAAGCTAGATTAATAATCTCTGAACATTTTTGCTCTATAGAGAAAGATGTACAGTGGTCAGGTTCAGCCATACAGGTAACTAGGTTTAAAGTTTGACAAATTTTAAGTTTTATTTCTGGCATCTCTGTTAGTGTAGCCCAGTATTTAATAAGTTGGCCTCCATCATCCATTGGTGGCCTTTGGCTACTAAGACAAATCTGGACCTGATGTGACATTATTACAGTTAGGGACTGTCCCATAGTGAGCTTTGAGGCTCTTTTATGAGGGCTGTTTTAGGTTTTGCTAAAGCATCTGTTTGCAATTGCACCTCAATGGAGGTGGCCTCTAGATAAATATGACTAAGGGATGAAACCAATAAGAAGACCTTTGAGTCATCCAACCTTAACAATATCCTAATTACAGAGGATCATTGTCAAGTGGGAGAAGGGTGCGGTATGCTGGCTTTTAGGCAATTTCATTATTCCAGTTGTTTAATCATGTGCCGTGGGGTCTGCTAATATCCCCACAAAATAATAAGATTGACTAAAGAAGCTATTGTACAAGTTCCCTGAAGTTTACCTCAAATTGTTTAGCTTAGGTAAACAAACATTTAAAGACAATCAAATCTAGAATTTAACATCCATAAAGGTGTGTTACTAAAATAGAATTTTTCTCTCTAAAATAACCCTCATTTACAGAGATAGCCAAATCAGGACTAATTCACTTGTGAAACAAGTTTAGTTTTGACAAACTTGGCCTATTATTTACATAAGCTCAGCAAGAACAATAAGTGTGATCAATAGATCTTTTAGCATCTGCTTTGCTGGAACTTTTAATAAGGAATCTCTAGGTTGAACTTTTAGTAGCCTCTCTGGGCCAGAAGCCAAGCCCTGTACTGGCCATCAGGCATGCCTGCAATACCTGTCGATTTGGGCGAATTTCTCATTGGGGAATTCCTCTTCTGAGACCGCACCTACCAAGGAGTGACATTCTTTACTCACCTGGTGAGGCTGCTGGGAACTCTGTAAGCAAGGTATCAGGCCAACAGTCCCAAGGGGCTTTATGGCTCTAGGTTTTATAAAGTCAACCTTAGTTCCTTTAAACTCTCTGGTTATATCCGAGTCTTTTTAAATATGACATTCCAGCCAAAGCCTTGGTAAAATAAACCGTGTTTCCAACTCTTTCCTGTTACAAGGAGAACAGATTCTTATTGGACTTATGTAAATGACTGACTGTCATGGAAGAATGCTTACTTACTGAGACCTTTTGGTTTCAGAGGGTTCAGATAGAGAGAAAAGCTTGAATGCATTGAGCTCTTTTATAAATGAGCACTTTTACATCTCTATAAGTTACAGATAACTAGGAGGAAGTATCCCTAGTCTGGAAGAGCAAACATCGGAGAGAACCAGCAATGTTTAAAGTAAGACAAAACATTAAGAGATATAACATTATAATTTTTTAGTTCATTTAGTCCCGTGTTACCAAATCTAGTGAATGCAGCTTTAGTCAGTTTTGGAAATTTTTACCCATTTCAGTTTTAGGATTTTCAAGTATATCAAATATCTGTATTTGTCCTGAAAGTCCTTTATAGGAATCTCCTTGAAAATAAAGCTCATTTTATAAGAGAATTAAAACAATTATAAATGACAAAAACTCAGAATGGATATGGTTAAAGCTAAAGAGACACGGGAGTTTACAATTTAGCTGCAAGGAAATCAGGTTATTTTTGTGATACATAACATAATTACAGTATCAAGCGATGATCTCTCAAAACATTAAAACTTTAGGAAGTGCATAGAATCTCTAGAATAGTTATAGTATTTTCCCAAATGTAATCCAAGGTTTATCATCGGTTCAGTAGTATTTCATGAGCAACTTCATATATTAAGGAAAAGCCTGAGTTAAAGAGATTTTACAATTTAAATCTTGTCAACATTTGCTAAGATCTCAGAAAGTTTTGAAGCACATGCCTAAATATAATTAGGGATGTTAAACACCTGATAAAACAAAACATAGAAACTGGTTTTTCTGGGCAGGCAAAGAGGAAATCACTTACATTCCCATAACAGGAGATCAATTAATCTAAGAAAACTTTGTCCTTTGAACAGAGAATTTTAGTCTTGTACTAATGTAATGTACTTTTAAAACCCATTTATTTAGTCTATTTTAGTCTGTTCTGACCATAGCTAAAATTCCTTTTCTGAAGATTTCCCTTTATAAATCTTTTATAACTTTCCTTTGCATTCAGGTCTTGTCCTAAGCCATTTCTTTCAAATCAACCATCTCATTTAGGATAAAATTACCTTCCCTTACCTTCAACAAAATGTATTCCCATTCCTTAATTTTTTTTTACTTATCATCTACTTTCCTACAGAGTTTCCCTTATTTCCATCAGTCTTAGTTACACTAAGCAGAGTTTGATACTCTTAGAAACACCTTAATCTCTAGTGAAGACTAAGTATTAACCAATTGTAAACTGTTACAACAGAATTCTTCAGGTGGCAAATTTATGAATCAGTTAAGTGGCAAACAAGTTTACCAACAGATTTAAATAAGAAATAAAAAATAAAAAAAAATTTTTTTAAAAGGACTTTTGTTTAAAGGACTTTAAACAAAAGTCCTTTTTAAGAGACAGTTGGCTGTTTAAACTAAAATACAACTCACTGAGAGAATCGCTGCATTATTTATTGGGGTAGAAAGGACCTGGAATGTAGAAAGACCCATTCTGCAGAGGAAAAAAAAAATCACTAACAGGTCTCAACCTAGCACAGCCAGTGGCTAGAATCCCTGGCTCATGAGACTCTGTGCTAGCAGGCCGCTAGAACCATCTCCACTATGTTAGTCTATCTTGGAAGCCAACAAGTGTTTGCCCAGTTAAGAGCACGGTAACAATCAGTCACGTTATGTTATAATGATTGTCGATATCTTTAAAAGCCTTGTCAAGTTCCTTTTTGAGTAACCCTCACCCCAACCTTAGAGAAATTTATCTGTGGTTCACCTCTTTGAAATATCTACTATTGCTCCATATTTACCATAGCCAAAAAAAAAAAAAAAAGCTTTCTATTAACAAAGTGTTCAGAAGGGGGCGCCACTGGAAACAATGAGAGTTTTCGCAGCTGGGACAACTTTGTTGCAGAAACAGCTGAAAGCAATCAGGTCAGACAGAGCCAAGGGCTGGAGGGATTTTTAAAATTACAAAAACCGAACCAAATCAAACCAAAACAAAAATCATAACCAATGGCCAAGATTTCAAGTTTGCTACTAAAGGTATGACATTCTCCTAAGACATGCGTGTGACTTGATCAATATATTTCTATATTTATATTTGAAGAAGAAGGAACTATTTGATGCAGCAAATCCACATTGATTAAAAATTACCAGATAAGGGGCTCTTGGGTGGCTCAGTGGTTTAGGCCTCTGCCTTCTGCTCAGGTCATGATTTCAGGGTCCTGGGATGGAGCCCCACATCAGGCTCTTTGCTCAGCGGGGAGCCTGCTTACCCCTTTCTCTCTGCCACCTCTCTGCCTACTTGTGATCTGTCAAATGGGTAAATAAGATCTTTAAAAAAAGAATTACTAGGTGAGAAAAACATCGAGGGTATGGGAAGGAAAATGATTTCACCTGATCTGACTAGGAAGTGGTTGAAGACTGAATTAAAGTGCTATATAAAGAGTAAAGCCCTGGGAAATATATGGGGAAAAAATCCCTAGAAAAACAGCCATAATAACTGGCTGCTCTTTAATGATCCAGATCCTGCGGTAGGCAAAGAAGAGCTGGTTTTAGCCAGAGGATGATCTCCGTTTGTCTTCATGATCTGGCATTTCCTGCAAGCCAGGCATGGGGCTCTGCACTAGAGCTGCAAATGCTGGGGGGCCCTCACTGTCCCTTTTCTCTTCTCAGGGGGACAACCGGCATGTCCATGGTGCAGTGTGACAGGCTTTACCACAGGGAGAGAAAAGACTGCCAAGGGTAGGTTGGAGCTGGGAAAAGCCACTTAGGAACAGATTTTAAGGGGAGGTGATAGACAAGGGCAAAGCGAAGAATGAGGATGAGTGTGTCAAGTTTCAAAGTGCCAGGAGGCAGCACAGTGCATTCAGGAAACTACAGCAAGTTCATGATAACCGACAGCTGATCTGGCAGCATCACCTGGGGATGGAGGCTGAGCCCCGGGGTTAACACTGGGGTGAGATGGTTTGTATACTATGCCGAGGAGGTGAGGTACTACACTGTGGGGGCACAGGGAGCTACCGGAGGATTTCAAATATCAGAATCGTAACCATAATAGAGTATTTAATTGCATCCTAGCTTTCATCAAGGGTAAGATGCACTATAGTTTATGTTCGACTAAGAAAGAGAAATGCTGTCAGTTAAACTAGGATATGTCCTCAAGTGCAAGGTAAATGCCACCTTAAGAGATATTAAAATGGGGGGGGGGACAAATCTTAGAACAAGTAAACTGTGGTACTAGAATAATTAAGAAAGGTCGAACACTTGGATCAACAAAATAAGTGATTATTCCTTAACCATGTGCACCCAACTATATTAAGTCTTAGAACAAGAGACATTCTCATCTTGATGCCCCGCAGCTGTTAGGCCCAAGGTACAGAGGGCAGTAGCGAATGACCAGCAGGCCCCAAGTGCCATGTGCAGACTCTAAGAGCAACTGCCTTTGAGAGAGGAAACGGTTGAGAGTGGGCTTTCTGAGGTAGAGAAGTATTAGCTGGGAAAGTCGGAAAATTGACACAGAATCGGAATTGATGCCCCTACATGACAGAGTTGGTGAAACTTCCCTTCTCAGAGATCTTGAGGCTCCTCAGAAATGTATTTTTCATTTTGGACGGAACATTCAGGATAAATATGATCTGTTCGAATACCTGGTTCTCTCATCAGGACTGTTTCTTAGGCTTCACTGGTACTAGAAAAGGGTTTTGATAGACCAGGGTAAATCCTGACAAAAGCAAAGCACGGTATCGATGAAAAACTAACCACTCAGAAGAGAACAACAGATAAAAGGCCAGGCCTACCTGACCCTGCAGGATAGGTAAGGTTGGTCTGGCAACAGGGGTAGAGGGGAAGTGCCCATCTCCTGCTAGAAGAGCTAGAGAAGTCCCCTTCCCGAGAGACCACACCAGAAGAGGAGAGCAGTAGGTGCTGATGATGAAGAATATTTTAATCAGCAGAGAAGGTCAAAATGACAAAGTTCCAGGATCAGAGTAAACCTATGGGATCAAAAAATAAAAAATAAAAAAAAGATTTTTTTGAAACGACTTTTTTTTAAAGGAATTTAAACAAAAGTCCTTTATAACAGACAGTTGGCTGTTTAAACCAAAAGTACAACTCACTGAGAGAATCGCATTATTTATTGGGGTAGAAAGGACCTGGAATGTAGAAAGACCCATTCTGTAGAGGAAAAAATAGAATCACTAACAGGTCTCAACCTTGCACAGCCAGTGGCTAGAATCCCTGGCTCATGAGACCCTGTGCTAGCAGGCCGCTAGAACCATCTCAACTATGTTAGTCTATCTTGGAAGCCAACAAGTGTTTGCCCAGTTAAGAGCACGGTAACAATCAGTCACGTTATGTTATAATGATTGTCGATATCTTTAAAAGCCTTGTCAAGTTCCTTTTTGAGTAACCCTCACCCCACCCTTAGAGAAATTTATCTGTGGTTCACCTCTTTGAAATACCTCACTGTTGTTCCAAATTTACCATAGCAAAAAAAAAAAAAAAAAAAAGCTTTCTATTAACAAAGTGTTCAGAAGGGGGCGCCACTGGAAACAATGAGAGTTTTCGCAGCTGGGACAACTTTGTTGCAGAAACAGCTGAAAGCAATCAGGTCAGACAGAGCCAAGGGCTGGAGGGATTTTTAAAATTACAAAAACCGAACCAAATCAAACCAAAACAAAAATCATAACCAATGGCCAAGATTTCAAGTTTGCTACTAAAGGTATGACATTCTCCTAAGACATGCGTGTGACTTGATCAATATATTTCTATATTTATATTTGAAGAAGAAGGAACTATTTGATGCAGCAAATCCACGTTGATTAAAAATTACCAGATATGGGTCTCCTGGGTGGCTCAGTGGTTTAGGCCTCTGCCTTCGGCTCAGGTCATGATTTCAGGGTCCTGGGATGGAGCCCCACATCAGGCTCTTTGCTCAGCGGGGAGCCTGCTTACCCCTCTCTCTCTGCCTGCATATATGGCATCTGTTTGCCATTTGTATGTCTTCTTTGGAGATGTGTCTGTTCATGTCTTCTGCCCATTTTTTGACATGATTATCTGTTTTGTGTGTGTTGAGTTTGAGGAGTTCTTTATAGATCTTGGATATCAGCCCTTTATCTGTAATGTCATTTGTGAAAATCTTCTCCCGTTCCGTGGGTTGTTTCTTCATTTTGTTGACTGTTTCCTTTGCTGTGCAGAAACTTTTGATCTTGATGAAGTCCCAAAAGTTCATTTTTGCTTTTGTTTCCTTTGTCTTTGGGAACATGTTTTGAAAGAATGTGCTGTGGCCAGTGTCCCTGAGGTTACTGCCTATGTTCTCCTCTGGGATTTTGATAGATTCCTTCCTCACGTTGAGGTCGTTTGTCCATTTCGAATTTATCTTTATGTATGGTATAAGAGAATGGTTGAGTGTCATTCTTCCATACATAGCTCTCCAATTTTTCCTGCACCATTGATTGAAGAGGCTGTCTTTTTTCCACTGTATAATTTTCTCCTCTTTGTCAAAGATTTTTTGACCATAGAGTTGATGGTCCATATCTGGGCACTCTACTCTAACCCACTGGTCTACATGTCTTTTTAACCCACTGAGCCACCCAGGTGCCCCTTTTAAGCTATTTTTTAAAGTACAGTCATTCTTTTTTTTCAAGATTTTATTTATTTATTTATTTGACAGAGAGAGAGATCACAAGTAGACGGAGGGCAGGCAGAGAGAGAGAGAGAGAGAGAGAGAGAGAGAGAGAAGCAGACTCCCTGCTGAGCAGAGAGCCTGATGCAGTATTTGATCCCAGGACCCTGAGATCATGACCTGAGCTGAAGGCAGTGGCTTAATCCACTGAGCCACCTAGGCGCCCCTAAGCTATTTTTAAAATTCCTGTTCCAATAACACTTGGATTGCCATATAAAGTTAACCACATCATCTTTTTTAGGTAAGTAGTTGTACTTTTTATGTGCATAGTTATTTTGGTCCATGAGTTCAGCTCCTCTTACGATCATCAAATCTCTGTAAAGTCTGGGTATGCTAGGATTTTCTTAGCAACAATAAAATACATTGAAACCTGGTAGCTTAATTATAATAATGTTTTCTTTATCAATCATTCACAATAGCATTACATTTTGAGTAGCTTCCTTCTATTTTGCAGCTATAGTGTTTGGAAAAACTTGAATTGTGATATCACTGTGATAATGTGAATTAGTCAGGGTTTTTCAGAGAATCGGGAAGAGAAAAAAAAAAAAAAAGGAAGATATTCTCCAGGGCCAACTCTAGAAGTAACTATTAAAACATCTGTCCAAATTAAATTGAACAAAACTCAGAAATGCCATCTCCAGTGAAATACAAAGAAGATTATATATAGTTCTGGGCACACACATCTCATTTGACCCAATGATGTACATCAATGAAAGACTGAAGGCCAATCACCACTCCATGGGAGAATTTAAAAATAAATTTACTAATGAGTCCAAGAATTCAGAATCACAAATACTTCAGAACTAATAATAACTGCCTTCACTTGATGTTATTCTATAAGATAAATCCTACGATCAAGTTTTAATTTTAAGTTCTTACAATTTTAAATTCTTAAATCCTTATGAAGAAGCATAATTTGGAGGGAGCAGTTTACATAATTTATCATCCATCAGCCTTTTTTTTAAGATTTTATTTATTTATTGGACACAGAGAGAGAGAGCGAGAGAGAGAGAGAGAGAGAGATTACTAGTAAGCAGAGAGGCAGGCAAGCAGGGAGGGAAGCAGGCTTCCTTTTGAGCAGAGCCCGATGTGGGGCTGGATCCCAGGACCCAGAGACCATGACTTGAGATGAAGGCAGAGGCTTAACCCACCACCCACATGATGAGAGAGCCCCTCAGGTGCCCCTCATCCATCAGTCTTAATTGTTTGGAGGAAAATGTGTGGATGAATAATGCCTTAGGGAGCTGATCTCTCTAAAGAATTTTCAAGTCTTTACCCCTTCAAGGTTTTTGCACAGTTCTGATAGCCTCTAAACATCCAGCTGATTTCTACAGTGACAGGCCTGTTAAAAACTGTCCTCAAACCAGGAATAGAGCTTGAAACATACCAGTCAAGAGCAGCTTTGAGTCTTTTAAGGAATTTATCATCATTTCTTTGTTTTTGGTTCATATCCGAAATAGTTCTATATTACACTTGCATAATTTCTCCAGAGCTGACTTTGAAGGAGGCATTCAGTTCCAGCTAGTTCCATATTTTGACAAGAACTATAATTCTATAAAAAAAAAAAAGAACATATTTTAGAGCGCCTGGGTGGCTCAGTGGGTTAAAATCTCTGCCTTCAGCTCAGGTTATGAATCCAGGTTCCTGGGATTGAGTTCCACAGTGGGCTCTCTTCTCAGCAGGGAGCCTGATTCCATTCCTCTCTCTCTGCCTGCCTCTCTGCCTTTCTGTGATCTCTGTCAAGGAAATAAATAAAATAAAAAAAAAACATATTTTATACCAGTTATTCATGTTTATTAACTAAGATATCACAATACAAATAATACAAACAGTTGCTCTTTATTAATACCTTCAACCAAGATCAAAAAAATATGTCCTATTTTCTCCAAAAATTTTATATCATCTGATAGGTCAGATATTTATAAAATTACATTTAAAGTTTAAAAAATATCAGCAAATATTTTCATTTAAATGCAAATTTCAAAGAAAATCTACTTTTCCAAACACGACTTTTTATCCTATTTTTTTTTTAATTTTGTCGACAACTGATAAATTGTTTAGCGAGACTATAAATGTTAGATCGAAAAAATGATTGATAGATGTAGGTTCAAAATATTATGTTCCATTAAAAATGATTTAGTCTTTGATGAACATCTGTTTGGTAATATGTTGTATCTAGATATTGTAAATTAATGACCTATATAAAACTATAGGGAAATGACACCTTCCGTTCCATTATGAGTAGAGCTTTTAAAATGCTATTTGTCACAACCTGTCATCTTGTCATTATGTAGCATTATGTAACATTTAAAAAATGTATATTCTATGCAGCCATCAAAAGAAATGAAATCTTGCCATTTGCAACAACATGGATGGAACTAGAGCGTATCATGCTTAGCGAAATAAGTCAAGCAGAGAAAGACAACTATCATATGATCTCCCTGATATGAGGAAGTGGTGATGCAACATGGAGGCTTAAGTGGGTAGAAGAATAATAAATGAAACAAGATGGGATTGGGAGGGAGACAAACCATAAGTGACTCTTAATCTCACAAAACAAACTGAGGGTTGCCGGGGGGAGGGGTTTTGGGAGAAGGGGGTGGGATTATGGACATTGGGGAGGGTATGTGCTTTGGTGAGTGCTGTGAAGTGTGTAAACCTGGTGATTCACAGACCTGTACCCCTGGGGATAAAAATATATGTTTATAAAAAATAAAAAATTTAAAAAAAAATAAAAGAAAGAAAGAAAGGAGACTTCTGAATACTTTGGAGGAAGACATGATGGGAATAAGAGAAGGAAGCCAACAAGAAAGTTTTGGGATGTGTGATATGCCCTTTCTCCCTCTGCTAGGTTCACAAATATTCATTGAATGGATCTCTTGTGGACACCAGTGAAGGGCTGAATTGTGTCTACAGCTTGAATCAGAATGGCTTGCACAGTTGCAAGAGCCCAGAGGCAGAAGCACCAGAATTCCCAGCAGACTTACTTTGGACTTGCCTGGACTGTGGAATTGAGGATTGGGAGCAAACTTTTCCAGAGTTCAAATACTAAGGAGGCCCCAACTAACAACTGAGTTACAGAGACCCAGGAAAGCTTGTGTGAGGAGAAGGCCAAATGCTTAACCAAGACTTCTGTCAGTAGAGCTACAAAAATTCCAGACAGTGTGAAGAAAAAGGAAAAAAAAAACAAAAACAAAAACAAAAGTAAAACCTGATCCAATGTCGAGAATTTGAGGAGTAGGATATCCCTGCAAAGTGGAGTAGCTAAGGGTAGTAAACAAGTATAGGGCCATTCCTGCAGAACCAGCAATCTTTTAACTAGTAAACATGGGAGAGTGTGAGCCCAGATACCATGGCCTCTGGGAGAAGGGGTGGTTGTTGTTCTTTTGTTCTGCCCTGGCCTGGGCCATGTGCCTGGACCTTGCATCTAGGATGTAATAAGTGTATGCTGAGGTTGTCCAAACCTGCACCCCACTCCCCATTCCTGCTATCTCATGGAAAGAGCAATGGAAAGTGAGTTAGAAGAGACTGAAGAAGAATCTCTAGGGATATCAAGACCCTAAGGGCACAGTACCAGTACTTTCATATCTTCTTACAAGGGGACGTCTGGGTCTTGGAAAACATGAGAGGCTTTGAGGGAGAAGCTCTGGCTACAGGGATCAGGCCAGAGGGTGGAATTTGCAATTCTTGGACTCTAATCCA
Source organism: Mustela lutreola (assembly GCF_030435805.1). Lineage (NCBI taxonomy): Eukaryota > Metazoa > Chordata > Mammalia > Carnivora > Mustelidae > Mustela > Mustela lutreola. The sequence continues at coordinate 94,100,456 of NC_081292.1, forward strand.
AGGGCAAACATGGAAGGGCAAACACAGAAAGGTAAACATGGAATAAGGGCAAATAAGCGCAAACATGGAAGACAAGCTCTCCCAGATACTTGCTTATCTGTCCGAGCCCTGAGTATGGACAAGAATGGAGAAAGTGCCCAGTCAAAACACACAATGAGGCAGGATCCATAACAGAACTCTTGGCTTTAGGGCAACTGCCAAGAATACCAGCTATTGTAGACTTGGGCTTTCCCATCCTTATGCTCACCACCAACTTACTTTAGACTCATGCTATTGAAGGACATGAGACAATTGCTGCTTACTCCTTGCTTACCACCTATGCCAGTCAGAATCCTCTGTGTCACTTCCTCCAGCACCTGCCCAGCTTGGGATAGGAGGGGCTTTCCTGGTCCCCAGACTCTCCTGCTCAACCTGGTCTAACTAAGCATTCATCCACTCTGACTTCTAACCTGTGAAACCCACCCAACCATCTCTTTCCTAGACCATTGCACCAGCTTCAGGTTTGCATTCCCCTCCCCCCGCCAAACCTGCAACCTCTACCACAAGAATTCATAGCTACAGAAAGCTACCTGATCAGTCTTATTAAGATACAATTTGGATCAGGCTGTTGATTTGGTCAGAGCATCTTCAGTGTCATCCTCATCACTTATAGAACAAAAGCTAAATCCCTTAGTAAGACATCTAGAATCCTACACAATCTAGATACAACTTTCTAGTTTCATCTCCTATTCTATTCCCAAATAAACTTTCTACCCCATTCTCAGCCAAACTTGTTCTCCCATAATGCTCTACATGTTCTGACCTTCCTACATTTTTTCAATCTGTTCTTTCTACTCTGAAGCCCTCCTCCCTCTCTGCATCCATTGAAATTCTAGCCATTCTTCAAAGCTCAAGACAAATAACACCTCTACCACGAAGCCTTTCTAGTTGGAAGTAAATCCTCATTTCTCTCTGCCTCTTAGCATCTAAATAGCCGTCCCTTGTACCTATGAATCACATCTTCTTTATCCATTCATCTGCTGAAGGACATCTTGGCAATGTCCATATTGTGGCCATTGCTGCTATGAGCATTGGGGTGCAGGTGCCCCTTCACTTCACTACATCTGTGTCTTTGAAGTAAATACCTAGTAGTACATTTGCTGGGTCGTAGGGTAGCTCTATTTTTAATGTCTTGAGGAACTTCCCTACTGTTCAGAAAGGATGAACACCTACCATTTGCATTGACATGGATGGAACTGGAGGGGATTATGCTAAGTGAAATAAGTCAAGTGGAGAAAGACAATTATATGGTTTCACTCATATGTGGAACATAAGGAATAGTGTGGAGGACCACAGGAGAAGGGAGGGAAAACTGAATGGGAAGAGATAAGAGAGGGAGGAAAAACCATTAGAAACTCTGGACTCAAGGAAACAAACTGAGGGTTACAGAGGGAGGAGGGTGGGGGGATGGGGTAACCAGGTGATGGGTGGCATGTGTTGTGGTGAGCACTGGGTGTTATATGCAACTAATGGATCACTGAACACTACATGAAAAACTAATGATGTACTATATGTTGGCTAATTGAACATAATTTTAAAAAATAAAATAAAAATAGAAAAAAAATGTATATTCCTCACTTTGAAGTCTTTTAGAAATCTAAAATATGACATTCTATGGTTTGTGTTTCCATATTCCTTTATTGCCACATGCTTTGATTCAAAGGTAATAAATTCCTCTTATTTGGAAAAATGATGTTTATTTTTGTTCTCTCACCCTTAGCAGGTGGTTTCATTTTAGCACACTTCAGAGTTATAATTTCATGCTTATTAAAAACATTTATTATGATCTACATAGATGAATGAAACTTTTATTTTATTAAATTATTTGCCAAAAAATCTGTTAATTTAAAAATGTATTTCCTTTGAAGGGTTATTTTAGAGAATTCAGAGAGGATCTAGGAGTGTGGTATTATGCAATATTTAAGTAGGTATGAAATGGTTATTTATATGATTGTTTCTTTAAGGCTTATGTATATTGTCCATTATATGCTACAAAATATTTTGAAAGTAAATTTAAGGTATGTTTTACATAGTTTATTTTTTGGAAAAAAATATTGAAATGACTTATGAAATTCAGTATACTCTCAGCATATGTTTTTCTGAAATTTACCTATTGTGTCTTGAACCTATTATATGGCAGATATTACTTCAGACTACACTGGTAAATGAAATACTTGGCTTTGTAGAACGTTTATTTTAATGGGTGAGACAATTAAAAGCTATAAAACTTAATAAAAATTGCATAGTGCATTCAAAAATGATGAGTACAATGGGGAAAAAGAAAAATTAGATCAGGGTGAGAAATATCAAGGTTGCTAGGCAGGGGATGGGGAGTTAAGAATTTTAATAGGAAGATCAGGGTAGTTACAATGAAGCTGACAATTGAACAAAGGTATGGAATGGTGATGAATTTGCCCAGAACTATCAGCAATAAGGTCACTCCAGACAAAGGAATTGGCTATCTTGAAGGCCATAAGGTTGGATCGTGCCTGGCATATCTGAGGAATAGCAAGGAGGCCACTGTGAGGGACTGAAGAGTAGCAGGGAAAGAGGTCACAGAGGTTAAATGAGTGGCTAGATCATGTAAAAGCTTAGAAGTCATTGTAAAACTCTGGCTTTTATATTTGGAAATTTACTGTATGATAGAATTTCTGCTAATAACTGAGAGTACAAATGTCCATAAAATTTCAAAGATTCTTTTACTTGTAAGACAGAATAAAGAAAAAGAGTTCATATTTTCACATGGTGTAACAAATGCTCGGAGATCCAAGTGTAGGAAGCTATGGGAGCACAGAAGAAGGCACTAAAATCACACCAATATATTTGATGACTGTGACTATATATAAATTTGTCTTTTCTAGATTTTTTATAGTCATGGAATCACACAGTATATACTATTCATTGCCTGGCTTTTCTTTTCTCAGCATGATTACTTTGAGAATCTCCAATTGTAAATAGTTCATTTTGATGTTGAACAGTAATCTCTTTAATGAGAGATCATAATTTGTCTTTGCTCTATTGATGGACATTGATGAATATTTCCACAGTTTTCAATTCTTAAAAATAAAGCTGCTATGAAATTCATATACAAGTCTTGTATGAACATAGGGTTTGTTTCTCTTGGTTAAAAGCCTAGAAGTAAAATGGCTATTTGTGTAACTGCAACATATTTTGCATTTAAAAAAATTTTCAAACTATTTTCCAAAGTGGTGGTATCATGATATATGCCAACAACAGTTGAGATTTTTTGTTGCTTCTCAATCTAGCTCAGACGAAGTAAATTAGCCTTGATAATTTTAGCCATTCTAATAGATATGTAAACATGTCTCATTATGATTTTAATTTGTATTTCTTTAATGTCTAAATGTTGAGAAATTTGTCATGTGCTTATAAGCCATCCATATCCTTTTGGTGACATGTCTCTTCAATAAATTTCTTCACATGTAAAATTGGTTACTCTGTTTGGTTATTAGTAAGGTTTTTTATTTTTATTCATTTTTTAATAATCAGAGGAGATGTCCATTATCAGATATATAATTTGCAAATCCCTTTTCCATCTTTACGGTTTCTCAATGGAGCTTTGATAGCTGTGTCTTTCAAGAAATATGCTACTTCTTTCCTGGTACACGGAGGTATGACTAGAACATTATCAATGTTGACCTTTGCAAAGAAAATCATGGCTTAAGATATATGTAGTCTGCGGTTGTTGGGAGTGTTCTGTAATATCAAGCATATCTAATTAGTTGATAATTTTGTTCAAGTCTTACATATCTTACCAATTTGATGACTATTTGTCTATATAATCTTAAAATAAAGGTATTGAAACTTTTTTCCGTTTCTCTTCTAAGGTAGAAGTTATGATTTTTGTTCTTAGTTTTTCCCTATATATCCCCAAATCTGTTATTAAGTATTAAAAGTCAAGAATTATTATACTCCCTGATAAATTCATCGTTTTAGTCTTCTGTAATTTTGACTTGATCATTATGTCTGATAATGAAATTTGCTTTAAAATCACTTTTCATTATCTTGATATAACCACCAAAGTTATAGTGTGATTAGTGTTAATATAGCATAGTTTTTCTTTTACTTTATAAAGCACTTCTATATTTAATCCTGAAAAAAAAAAACAGATTTTTAGCTCTGGAAGCATCTTTCTAAATTATCTTTTTTTTTTTTAAATGAAGCAGTAGCAATTTTTGTTAAGGGACCTATTTAGTAAAAGATTTTATTTTGTTTATTGACAGCGAGAGAGAGAGAGAGAGAGAGAGAGGAAGCGCACAAGCGGGAGGAATCACGTGCAAAGGGAGAGGAAGAAGCAAGCTCCTTGGGGTGCAAGTAGTCCCATGCAGGGCTGGATCCCTGTACACTGGAATCATGACCTCAGCCAAAGGCAAATATCTGCTTAAACAACTGAGTCATCCAGTCACCCCTAGGGAAAAAAAAAAAAAAGACCTTTTAAAAACATTTTGTTTCTTTTTTTTTAATATTTTATTTATTTGACAGACAGAGAGACAGGAAGAGGAAGTATAAGCAGGGCAGAGGGAAAAGGAGAAGCAGGTTTCCCAGTGAGCAGAGAGCCTGATGTGGGGCTCCATCCCAGGACCCTGGGATCATGACCTGAAAGGAAGGGACACTTATGGAGGAAGCCACCCAGACACCTCTTTTCTTTGTTTTTAATATATGGCAACTGATGCTTCCCAGCCACGAGGAGCATATTACCCATTGATTAAATCTTTGATAACAACCTATTTAAAGAGGTGTGTAAATATATACTTACTCAGATTTATACACTTTGTGTTTTCTTCATAGTTTGGGGCTGGACCCCATGGTCACAACACTGCTTCCAGTCTTTGCCTTCCCATCTTTTGATACCAGGTATTTGGTCAGCAAAGCAAATTAGTATCAAAATTAATAAGCCCTTGGCACCATATCTCTGGAGCAGGGGTTGCTCTTAGCCAAGGCCCAGAGCAGTGGACCTCCCCTCTCTAGTGCTATAGCCCCAAGGACTAGGTCCCTGCCACCAGAACTCAGTCTTACATGTTATGCTAAGCAGACAAAACCAAAACAGGAAAGCTCCCACACCTTTCACTGGCATGCCTCATCTCCCACTACCTCGACGTCCAGTCAGTACCAGATGCCAGGGAGGGGTCTTGGTCCAACATATGGGAGGGAAGGAAGTAGCCACGAGCAAGTACCTGCCTCTCTGTGCCTTTCTTTCATGAGCAGGTTGTAAGGAGGAGTAAGAGGAAGGGGAAGAGAGGTGAACTTCAAGGGGTGAAGGCCTCAGGTAGGCAGCTGGCTCCTGCCAGTAGGAAAGGGACAAAGGAGAAGGCAGTGAGTCTTGCAGGGAGGGTGGGGGGTAAGGGTTACAGCTTATGACGGAATCTGGACAGGAGTAATAGGTATACTAGTCATTTGAGTCCACCATTGGCAAGCTGGGCTGGGTGTCAGGGCAGATAGGCCTCCCTGGGCAACGGCACATGAGAGAAGGTGGAATTCTTCTCTGAGGAGCAGGTGGAGCTTTGGGTGTTGGGAAAGCATAGACAGTATTGTTCCAGGGCCAAGGACAGGTCCGGGTACTCGTGGTTGGAGGTCAAGGCCACAGTATGATCCCGGTCTTCTACCAGCAGCTTGAAGGTACCACATGCCAGCCACCCCTCATTATTGTGTAGAACTCTCTGGTGCACTTATTGGCTTATCCATCAAATGACTCCTTCAGCAACTTGAAAACCACCTCCACAGGCACTCCAGGATATGGGAGGCTTCCAGAGTGAAGATTTTGCACAGGATCACCCCCAAAAGACCAGAAGTCACTCTGGTGGATGTAGATCTGGTCAAACATGGCCTTAGGGACCATCCACTTCACAGGCAGTCCACTGTTGGTTGTCTTTTTATAGTAACTGATGTGGTGATATCTCTGGCAAGGCTGAAGTCTGAGATCTTCATCATGTTGTCCTTTGTCACCAGCAATTCCCTGGTGGCCAGGTCTTGGTGTATGCAGTTCTTGGAGGCAAGGTACTCCATGCCTCAGGCTACCTGATAGGCACAGGATACCAGGTCCTTGGAGGAGAGTTGCTCTGCTGCATTGTGGCTGATATTGTAACAGTACTCCAGGTCAGGAGGCCTCTGGGCCTGCAGGTACTCCTGTATGTTGTCTTTGGAGGCATATTCCATGAGAGTGTACAAAGGACCGTCCTGTGTGCAGGACCCAGCAGGTTGATGGTGTCCTTGTGCTGTCCAATCATCTTCATCATCTCCATTTCTGAGATTAGGTTTGACAGGTCTTTCTCTGTTGCATCTGACTTCAACATCTTCACAGACACTTTATTCAAATGGTTGGATTTGTCTTTGTCCAGCCCAATGGCCTCCTCCAACACCACCTGCCCAAAGTAGGCCTGTCTTAGGGGTCTGCCTAAACTGCCTGCAACTAGCCTGTCTCCAGGCAGTTATGAACTCTAGATTATCCTCAAAAAACATTAAACCACAAGCTAAAAGTTCTCTTCACTAGGTCTCTGTCACAGGTCTAATTTTCTTATCTTTCATCATTTATCTTTTTCCTAATTCTTATTTTCAGTATAGTTTATTTTGCTTCCAGGTGTTTCCCCTGGTTTCTGTATGCTGTTTCATAGGGAAGAATTATCCTGTCATAAAATTATTTCTTGAGCATTCATTACACCTCTCAGTTAAAATGGGTTCTTTTATGGTATTGATTCATTTGGGTTTTCTCAAAATGGGAAGAATTTTCAAAATGGTGTTTTCCTCAAGGTTCAGAGTATGTCTTAGCCTCATCTTTACTCTTTTTGAAATTCACTTTTCAAATTCTTGTCCCTCTTTTTATCTTTTTAAATTAAAATGTTTTATTTTTACTATTCTTTTATTTGAGTATAGTTGATATTCAGTGTTACATTGGTTTCAGGTGTTCAATATCTCCATACATTATTCTATGATCACTACAAATATAGCCACCATCTGTCACCATATAACACTATTATAATATCATTGACTATATTCTCTACACTGTCCCATATCTCTTTTTAAAATCTCTGATTTTTATGTTTTCTGTTTTTCCAATTTTCCGCCATCATTTTACTTGGTTACTTTAATAAAATATGCCTGATTACACACTCTTTGCTGAAAACCATAGCATTTGATTTATAGTAGTCTTCTTCTTCTTTTTTTTTTTTAATTAACATATAATGTATTATTAGCCCCAGGGGTACAGGTCTGTGAATCGCCAGGTTTACACACTTCACAGCACTCACCACAGCACAGACCCTCCCCAATGTTCATAACCCCACCACCCTCTCCCTACCCTCCCCACCCCCCCCGGCAACTCTCAGTTTGTTTTGTGAGATTAACAGTCTCTTATGGTTTGTCTCCCTCCCGATCCCATCTTGTTTCATTTACTCTTTTCCTATTCCCCCAAACCCCCCATATTGCACCTCCATTTCCTCATATCAGGGAGATCATATGATAGTGTCTTTCTCTGGTTGACTTATTTTGCTAAGCATAATACCCTCTAGTTCCATCCATGTCATCGCAAATGGCAAGATTTCATTTCTTTTGATGGCTGCATAGTATTCTATCGTATATATATATATACCATTCATTTGTTGATGGACATCTAGGTTCTTTCCATAGTTTGGCTATTGTGGATATTGCTGCTATAAACATTTGGTGCACGTGCCCCTTTGGATCATATAGTAGTCTTCTTTACCTCTATCAGAACCCCAGGAAGCTTTATTTATTTATTTACTCACATAAACAGATGATCCAACACAACGTTTTTTGATGTTCAAATGTATTATAACGTCTTACCGCTTAACATTATGCTTACTGCTCTCTTTCACTGTCTGACTAAATCCTCATCATCACTATGCCATTTAATCAGAAAGAACATTTGAACTCAGAGTTCTCTCCATATCAGGGAATGAAGACTCCACACTTCTGTTTGTGCAGGTAAAATAAATGTTGATATTGTCTGTCCTGCACATACTCCATCCTGTTCACCAGAATATTCACCATCAAAATATATACAAAATAAATACCATACCTCACCACTTCTATTACCACCCAGCATGCTAAAAACACCATCATATGTTCCTGAATTATTGACTTGATTGATAACCCCACTTCCACACATACTGCACTCCTTTCTCCCTGCAAATTTATTTTGGTACAGCAATTTAACCTAAAAATCAAGTCAGATGATTTTATTCTGCTGTCGAAAGTCTTTTGGTATCTTCCCCTTTCATATTAAACAAAAACTGAAGGTGTTTCAATGTACTAGAAGGTCACGCATCCATACGTTCTTCCTCTCTCCACCACTATGAACTCCTCATTGGCCTCCTTGCTTTTCCTCAAAAGTAACAGACCAGCTGTTCACACAAAGTCTATATACTTACTTGCTCTGCCTAGAGCAGTCTTTTCCTTTAATATGTGTATAACACCCTCCTTCACTTCCTGGGTCTTTGTGCAAATAACATCTCATAAATGAGATATAACCACCCAACACAAAATAAAATTAACTTTCCTCCCAGCATTCTCCAATGGCTTTTACCTTTCTTGTATTTCTTTGTAACACTTATCACCATCAACCATCAATCATTATTCTAATACTGGTTATTTTCTTATTGGAGACAGAGAGAGAGAGAATTGGGAGGGGGTGCAGAGGAAGAAGAAAACACCCCACTGCCTAGAAAGCCTGCTGGGGAGTTACATCCCAGGACCCTGAGATCATGACCCAAGCCAAAGGCAGTCACTCAATGGACTGAGCCACCGAGGTGCCCCTCTATTATTGCTGTATTTCACTATTATATTTCAAAAGAATGTAAGCTCTTTGTGGTCAGGTATTTTATATGTTTTATTAATTGAAGTATTCTCAGAAAGGTAGCTGGCAGATTGTAAGGGCTCACTAAACTCTATTTTGTTGTTATTATTGGGCTCCTTTATGGGCTTTACCTCTTACGCTAGAAGTCTATCCTTCAGATGTAAGCAATAAGAATAGAGCCCTGCTGCCTGTTCAAATGAGTAAAAAGCCTGTATTAAGTGGATATTTTAAAAGCTAAATGAATGGCTTAATAGTTGTATATAGGGGGAAAGGGAACATATTTTCCACGGTTTAGAAGTGGAGTTCTTTTATAGAGTTCTTGTACAAGCCGACACTATTGAACGATAATGGGCAGTTGTACATTACAATTATACAAACACTTTGGTAATTTATATCCTTTTTTTGTAATTCATGACTGGATCATTTAATTCCTTAGGAGCATTATAGCATTTCAACATTTCCTGTTCAATAAACTTATTGGGGTTGCTACCTTTTTTATTCAAATGGAGAAATAGTCATGATGTCATCTAAATAATGTGTTATTGATTGTGTTGTTTTCTAGGAATGAGTCGCACATGCTAGTTTAAAAGTTTTGTTAAATTCCCAAGTCTGTCACCGATAAAAGCCTTTTGTAGATTAGTAACTTGATCAAAACAGAAAAGTTATGTAACACTCAATTGTTATACTATCTTTGTTTCCATCTTGCATTGTAATAACACCCATCTTAACTCTATTTAAGACAAGTCATCGCCAGATGGCTTTCTGGCATTGATTGCATGATATGAAATCTAATATAACTAAAAGTTTTTGGTTTTAGTAGCATATAAATCAATTTAGAAAAATATATGTATTTGATATAAGATAAAGTTTTAAATTATTTGGCAATAGTAAACTAAACTTTTTTTTGTAAATTTTTATTTTCTATAATTTCATTGAGCTCTATTGCAATAAGAAACAAGTTACAAAAAATTAAGGTTTATTTACCCCAATTCAAAATTATTAGGAATATAATCATAGAGGTTGAAGTATTTAAAATATTGAACCCAAAACATTTTATTACTGAAATTCATGAATGCTGAGCATTCACTGTTAAAATATACTAACACTATTGATAGACTGGTAGAAGCCTAAAATCATATATTTATTAAATATTTATATCCATATCTTTTCATGGTGTGGAAATTCATTTCTCTAGCATTAAATAATATTCCATTGTTTGCATGTACTACACTTTATTTGACCTTTCACCTATGGAAGGATATCTTGGTTGCTTCCAAGCTTTTGTCAGTTATGAATAAAACTGCTATAGACATCTTTGTGGGTATAGATTTCATCTTCTTTGGATAAATACCAGGAACTGCTACTGCTGAATCATCTGGAAGAATATGTTTAGTTTTGTAAGAAACTGCCAAGTTGTTTTCCATTCTTTATTCTCAATAGACATGGAAGAACATTCCTGTTGCTCCACATCCTCACCAACATTTCATGTTCTGTTGTCAGTGTTCTGGATTCTGGGTATGTACTGGTGTCTCTTTTTTGTTTTAATTTGCATTTTCCTGATGACATATGATGTGAAGCATCTTTTTATATGCTTATTTGCCATCTGTAATATTTTCTTTTGTGAGGTATCTGCTAATGTCTTTGGCTCATTTTTAATCAGGTTTTCCCCCATTGTTGAGTTTTAAGGGGTCTTTGTGTATTTTTGATTAACAGTCCTTTGCCAGATGTGTATTTTGCAAATTTTTTCTTAGTCTGTGCTTTGCCTTTTCATTCTCTTGGCATTGTTTCACAGAGTAGACATTTTTAAATTCAGTGCTTGTGCTTTTGTAGCTAAAGTTATTTCCAAAACCAAGGTCATTTAAATTTTCTTCTATATTACCTTCTACATGTTTCATGTTTAGGTTTATAATCCAATCTGAGTTAATTTTTGTGAGGAGTGTCTGATATCTGCCTGGATTTATTTTATTTTATTATTTTATTTTATTTTTATTTTATATTTTTACATTTAGCTTCACCATTACTCCAGAACCATTTGTTTAAAAGATTGTATTTTGCTCTCTTGTATTGCTTTTGCTTTTATATTAAATATAAAATATAATTGATAATATATATTCTGTTCCTTTATTCTAGTCTTTCTGTGATATTACAATATCTTGTTTACAATTATCGTTATGGTATACTTTTTTTAAAAGATTTTATTTATTTATTTGACAGAGAGAGAGATCACAAATAGGCAGAGAGACAGACAGGGAGAGAGATGAGGAGAAGCAGGCTCTCTGCTGAGCAGAGAGCCCTATGCGGGACTCAATCCCAGGCCCCTGGGATCATGACCTGAGCCAAAGGTAGAGGCTTAGCCCACTGAGCCACCCAGGCGCCCTATCGTTATGGTAAACTTTGAAGTCAGTCCTCAGTCTTTGTTCTCCTTCAACACTATGTTGAATATTGTGAGTCTTTGCCTCTCCATATAAACTTTAAAATAAGTTTGTTAATATTAAGCAAAATGAGACCTCAAGGATCTGAGAGATGTCTAAGAAGTACTTGATACATCCCTTGGGTATGGTTTATTGAAGTGTCCACCTGTCTGAAAGCTGGGGAATCTAGATAAGGGAGGGAAAATTAGTTATGATAAAACATATCAACAAACTTGAATAAATTTTGTAAAACTTATTGTCATGGCTCATATACAATATGACCAACAGAGGGACTATCAAAAGGAAAGCATTAGTTATGTTTATTGTGAAATTTTTTATTCAAAATAAAGCAATGAGAGGGGAAGACACAATGAGAAAATTACCATTTTTTAAACGGTAAACTTCTTACCAACTGGAATAGGTTTTATATTCTAAGTAGTATATTGAAAAGTAAAACATTGGGGCGCCTGGGTGGCTCAGTGGTTTGGGCTGCTGCCTTTGGCTCGGGTCATGATCTCAGGGTCCTGGGATCGAGCCCTGAATCGGGCTCCCTGCTCCGCAGGAAGCCTGCTTCCCTCTCTCTCTCTCTCTCTCTCTCTCTCTGCCTGCCTCTCTGTTTACTTGTGATCTCTGTCTGTCAAATAAATAAATAAAACCTTTAAAAAAAAGAAAAGAAAAGTAAAACATTAAAAAATAAAATTTTAATTTAAAAAAGTTATGTAATTTTTTAAAAAGGTTAAAAATAGCAGAACCATTTTTCTTATAACTGGAAAATACATTGTATATATATCTATCAAAAATAACTTGTCATGGGGGCGCAGGGTGGCTCAGTGGGTTAAAGCCTCTGCCTTCGGCTCAGGTCATGATCCCAGGATCCTTGTATCAAGTCCCACATCGGGCTCTCAGCTCAACAGGGAGCCTGATTCCTCCTCTCTCTCTGCCTGACTCTGCCTACTTGTGATCTCTGTCAAATAAATAAATAAAATCTTTTATAACAAAAATTTTAAAAAATAACTTTCATGTCTGGAATCAGGAGCATATGGAAAAAAATAATATCTGAGGACAGTACTTCTGCCATGTTTTGTGCATTGTTAATATTTTTAAACAGTCAGGCAACTTTTAGCTTTATTGAAATACCTGCGAAGATACTAGCAGTGCCTTTTGGAGCCCTATGACTATAAAAATTAATTGCAAATATTCAAAATGTTTACTATGGTGTCACTATTTAGGGCAACCACTAAGTATATTTCAGAAGTAAGCATAACTGTTACTCTTCCATAAGGCAAAAGGGCATATTTTCAGGAGTTCCATTTGCTGTACCAGGAGGTGAATCAAGTAATGATTTTTGTCTATAAAATAATTCACTTTTCAATCTAACATTCCTCATTCCACATTAAAATAATAAAAACTAGGAGGAGACTAAAACAAACAAACAACTACAACTACAACAACCAGCTTTTCCTTCAGTGGAAAAGTAAATATAACCTTATGAGTACCCAGAAATTTATTTTTAAATATTTTTAAGATAAGCGTTTTTGTTAGAAAACCATATATTTTATATTGCTAAGAAATAACAGGCAAAGTTTTATTAACTTCTAAAAAGTCTAGTTACTTTTATTTATCTATTAACTCATCTCTTTATGAAGTAGAACATGATCACACCTATTGTATCTACCCAAGTTTGTATGCTTTGGTTATTTCATGTTTGCTACTTCCTTGCTTAATTTTTACAATATTTGATACATAATAGTATCTTTAAGTCCATCTACGGTTTCACAGAATTTGTTTGAACTTCATAAAAATGTACCATACTTTTTGCACTGTCCTTGTTTAAATTCTCTATTAACTTTCCAAGATTTATTCACTTTAGAGGGTGTAGCTATCATTTATTTTTATTCCTCCATAATGCTATGTTTACAAATTTGTATTTATCTGTACCTTTAAAAATATCTTAATTATATACCATTTCTCATCTCACGTAACACTCATGTTACTTCTACACTTATCAGATATTATGTAACTGAAAACCACAACTCAGCAACAATATAGAACCATTTTTCAAAATTCAATGGCTTACCAGAATTCTTTAATTCTATCCTTTATTTGTATTAGATGACCCTTTATTCTGGTATTTGGCATTGTTCATATGGAGGAAAGCTTATAAGTTGATATTTCATAAATAGAAGGATTTATTATGATTGATTAATTATTTTCATTTAGAATGCATAGAATATGGTTGATTTAATATTTGTTTCTTACTCTCTGCCTGGAACATAGTGCTATCTATGTAATAGCCACTAAAATATTAAGTTAATTACCTAGACTTTAAACTTCATATGAATAGGAATAACATACAGAACTCTTCACAGATTGGGACACCTGGGTGGCTCAGTCAGTTAAACGCCTGAGCCTTTAGCTCAGGTCATGTTCTTAGGGTCCTGGGACTCAGTTCTGCAACAGATTCCCTGCTTAGCCGGGAGTTTGCTTCTCCCTCCCCCTGCTGCTCCCCATGCTTGTGCTCTCTCTCACTCTCTCTATTACAAATAAATAAAATTTAAAAAATGAATTCTTCTCAGATAGCTAATATAGAATATCATCTTTGTATTCATCAAAGGGAAAGTGCCATATAATAATGAAATTCAGACTACTTCAAATTCATTTTTTAACCAGTAAGAAAGTACTGGAAACAAGCCAAAAATGTCTTTAATGAATTAAAGAAATAGATTGATTTTCAATATCCTAATGTTTCTAAAATAAATTGCAAGATTTTTATACTAGATATCAGTGTAAATATTCATTATACAAGGATATTCTAAAAATAAACCTGAGAAAACTATTTGACATACATGATGACAAAAACGAGTTTGACAAAAGTCAGTTTGGGTAAAACTTACAACACCTACCACCTGAAACTCTTGTTCTATAATTTAATTATTTTAATTTACAAAAATACAAAAATAATATATCAGAGTAAGTCTATTGATAGCTTTGAAGGTATGCTCTGGTTGTGCACTCTTTACTATTGAAAGGGGAATCAAATATGTGATGCTTATGGTGTGACTATATTAAAATTCAACAAGTTCAGAAGCATACAAGGAATAGAATAAAGATAAAAGATGACCCTTACTTATCCTAAAGATAGACAATGGTATATATGTGCTAGTTGGGGAGACAATCCAGTCAGTAGATGGAGGATGTAGTGTTGGAAAAAAAAAGACACAACGTTTTGGTTAAACGTTTAGCACTATATTTAACAAAGTGAAATTGTGTGTTAATAGCCTTGAATAAAATCCAAAAAATATTTTCAATTCATTGAAGATTATTTAGGAAAAACTTGAAAAATACAACTTGATAAGGATTCCAATAAAAGATTCATAAGCAATACAAGTTTCAGAATTTTTAGTATATTTTCCCTAAAAAGCCATTTGATTTAATTAAAAAGAATTCTATTTACCTGCCACTTAAATAAGAGGAAATTATTTGGTTTTGTAAAAAGTCAATAAAATAAATTAACATATCTTCAGAAAACAGATATGCACACTAATTTTAAAATAATAGTGCTTAAGCTGTTCAGCAAACATTTGCAAAATTCCTTGCCATCAGCTGGCTCTGGAGTTCTGCTAGGTGAGTAAGGCCATGTATGTTACTGCTCAGAGTACTGACGCAAAGCAATTGTCCCCTTCACCTCCATTTTTTGCCGTTGATATGTCATGCTATGTTGTTTAGAGATCCATAGATGGCCCTACATGAAGGCCTTTTTTTGTGTGTATAAGGGTGACTGTGATTTAACTTTCAAATCAGATGGCTCCTGATTTACAATGATTCAACTTATGATATATTTGGCAATGATGTGAAAGTGAAAGTGATTCAGTAGAAACTGTACTTTGAATTTTGAATTTGGGTCTTTATAAAAAGGGCCAGTGACATATGGTATGGTGCCGTCTTGTGATGCTGGGCAGGGGCAGTGAGCCACAGCTCCCAGTCAGCTAGAAGATTACAGGGGTGAACACCTGATATTCTTACAACCATTCTATATATAAACATTCTTCTTTTTTTTTAGTGTAATATTTAATAAATTGCATGTGATATTTGATACTTTGTTATAAAATAGGCTTTGCTTAAGGTGATTTTGCCCAAATGCAGGCAAATGTAAGTGTTCTGAGTATGTTTAAATAAGCTTAAGGTAAGCTATGATATTTGATAGTTTAGGGGTATTAAATGCATTTTCAATTTTTTATGTGTTTCTCTGTACATAGCCCCCTTGTAAGCTGAGGAACATCTCTATATGTATATGTAGCCTTGGTATGGCTTACATATTATTGGCATGAAACATCTAGAACAGTACGTGTGCCATATAATTGTCTACAACATCAAACAAGTTTCTTGAAAACTTGTGCCAAAGGGGTTATGTCTTTAAGGATTCTTATTTCAGAAGGGTTCTCTCAAATGTAAGATTTTTAGAAGTTAAGTGAAAATCTGACCAAACTAAACATTTTTCCATTTTCCCTAGTGAGCAAAGATAGCTAAAATCTATCTGCCATTTTCAACACTGTACTCAACGACTGTAATTCTAATTTAAGAACAGATTATTTATATCAAAACCACATGTTGGCCTAATCTTACACAATATTCATAAATCTCACTCAGAGCCTTGGACACTTTTATTTGTTGAGTCTATATGTTACTATGGACATTCATCTTTTTTGACCTCATAGCTTCGTGTATGTCTATACTTTTGAAAATACATGCATCATAGTTCCATTGTAAAATGTCTGGGTTATAAAATGTGCTATGCTAGCAAAATGGTAATAAGAACATACAAATGACCTGATGTAATGAACTGGACCAGATTGCCAGATATCACTTTTCATACCAGAAAGATTCAGTGGTAAGTTTTAAAATGGCCAGCTATACTTCGACTGAATTATAACTCATTTAACTTCTTTCTTTGTGTACAGTATTATACATTACTCAGTACTATAGTAAATAAGTACTTTGGACAGATGTAAGTATGCTGTAATAAAAAATGTTTTTCTTCTTTCTTTTAGTCCTTTTTACTTGTAAGACTAGCCACAAATACCATGCCTCTCCCAAAATAATTTGCAATCCAAATTTATCTCTAAATGACTTTATTGCACAGAAAAAAATATATATATATACACTTACAGTAGACATGTTCAAAAATAGTTACACAACAGCAGGGCCCTAAATGTAAGCAGTATACTTGTTTTGTTTTGTTTAGTTTTGTTTTTTTCTTTAAAAAAAAGAGGTTATGTGAAATATTGGAATTTTATTTCGAGGCGTAGTATTTCAAGACAGTTAACTACACTTATGGTGTCAACAGCCTCTTGTTGGCAGTATGATTTTATTGGCTCCATGGAATAACAGCAAGAATTTACTATTGCTTCTTTCTTTTATGACACACACAGAAAAAAAAAATTGACACATTTGCACAAGACCAACCAGAATCATTTTAACCTATCAAAATTGATGGGAGGCCTTCACTGCCAAAGTCACTGCTGGGTTTTCACAATTCATTGCAGACAATCTGCTACTCCCATTATGATAAAGGAGAGAAGAGTCATAATCAGGGAAGAAAGCTAGATTAATACTTGTAATTATCATTGAATTATTTAGCCTGCTATAGGATTATTATTAGTAGTGTCATTTGATAATTTTCTCTCATTTTAGTAAACACAACTGTGAGTAATTACCCTACCTAATATTTCTCTGTATTGGCTGACTAGCTAGCAAACATTCATGAAAATATCCATTAGCCACACATATAAAATGCTTCATTATGATGCTGTTGAATCAGAACATACCACTACCTGATCCTGTAGCTCTTTGAGGATTTGCAAATCAATTAATTCTATGTTTATTGGATTCTTCCCATACAATTAGAAAATTTATAATAGAGTCCATGAACATTATTAGTTTTACCATTTTAAACCAGCAATCACACTTTGATTTTTACAACAAAAGCAGAAATATAAACACACACATTTGGATCTGTTTTCTGTTAGTCTGTCTGGACTTCAAAATCCTATTCCTCAAGATAATGCACACCAAAGTTCTGGATTAAACAAGAAATTAGATGGCACCTGAACACTTGGTTTAATATTCTCAAATGGACTATGCAACTTATTTCTTACATTATGACATTGTTTTACAAAGATGCACACTTTTATAATGTTAGTATTTGTAATAATCAGTAAAGTCAATTAATCATGATTAAAAACCAAACATAAAAATTTCTACTTTTTGCTTTTGCCCCCTCCATTTAGAACTTATTTATAGCCTGATAATTCAAAGGTCCCTATGTTTATGAAAATCTGGACAGAAATAGCTCTAAGATCCCATTCAGAACTTGATATTAATCTAAGTCTTTTGGCTCCATTTACCCTGAGGGCAAAGAGTAGGACAAAGGATTTGAGTACTGTTAGTTTATCTGGGAGATTATCCAAGGTAGAAAAGAATGGGAAAGTGATACAGTGAAGAAGCAAATTTGTCAAAGAGGTACGTTGTTGATATAATTGTTGTTGAAAGAAAATGAAGGCTTGCTTTTACTGAAAGGTCCTGAGAAACTTCTTTAAGTTGTCCTCATGAAGAATTGAAAACTGACAATTTTATCTATGGTTCTTATTTCCACTTCACTGAGAGCTGTGCTCAGAGGACATTTACTCTCCTACACTTTGGGGTTGTGTTGGACAGACACATTCTAAAATGAGAGAGAGAACATGAGATGCTATCAGTGTTAAGTAACTGCAATTTCCCATGGAACTATCCACCACAGGTTTGGCTATAATCAGGTGTTGGGCCTTGATATCAGAGGGATTTGAGGCAGAATCATTAGGTTAATCATTATATCTGAAATTTCCAAAAACTTCAACTGATGAAACTTTGATTATAAATCTATAAATATATCATTAAATCTACAGTATTCAAATTATTTTCATAGAAATACACAGACAACGCATCAATTGATTAATATTTAAATGTTACAAAATACTGAACTGAAAGAATTTGGTCATATAACAACGTGTAAGAAGTAGAACTTAGGTTTAGGTTAGAACTCAGGATGCATTGGAGACTCAGTTAAGAAATTGAATGGAGGGACGCCTGGGTGGCTCAGTGGGTTAAGCCACTGTCTTTGGCTCAGGTCATGATCCCAGGGTCCTGGGAACGAGCCCCAAATCGGGCTCTCTGCTCAGCAGGGAGCCTGCTTCCTCCTCTCTCTCTGCCTGCCTCTCTGCCTGCTTGTCATCTCTCTCTGTCAAATAAATAAATAAAATCTTAAAAAAAAAAGAAATTGAATGGATGTCTGACAATCTTATAGGTTTGCTAAAACTCAGTGACTTTGAGTTCACGTGTGGCTATGCAGGAATTTTTAACTTTCTCTAATAAGTTATTAGATTTGATTATCTAATGGCAGTAAACGATGGGGAAAAGCAAAGTACAAACCCCATAAAGACAAAGACACTCAGTATGAGAAAAGAGTAATAGATAAGAAGAATCAATGCATTTGAGGAAAGTGGGAATTGAAATACACAATGATTGTTGATTTTGTTTAGATGGAGAAAACAAAACTAGCTTGCAAGAAGGAAATAACAGAAGACATGTTGTGATGTGAGACAGAATCCTGGAAAAGGCAGTAACGTGGAATAAAGGAGTAGGGAGAGCATATCAGGTAATTTGGATAGGAAGGAGTTAGGAGATAATTGCTTGATAAATTTTATATGGCCCACGTAAATGCACAGATTTCTCTTCTTTAATTTATATGGAGAACAGGGTGTCCTTTCTCTTCCCTTTCAGAGCACCAGAGGTGTACTCTTTCAGACTGAAAACCTGAAAAGCTCAGGACTCAATTGCTTAAGCACAGCTGAGAGGACATATTTCAATTAAGATTCACATTTTGCTGTATGTAGTAGACTTTCAAAAGTGGTTTAACCATATTTTTTCATTTAACAAGAAGATTACAGAGAGTGTTTTCTGGTGTTGGTTCAGAGTCTTAAGAAAGTCAAGTGAACTATCTTAGAGGTTTTCATGGCTTTTTATTCACAGTTGCAAAAACTGCTGTTGGAGTTCTCACTATTAAGCCCACATTTCTGGCAGAAAGATAGAGGTAAAAGAGCATGATAGCTTGTACGACTGATACTTTGTCATATGGTTACAATATCACTAGAAAAGAGACAATAAAATATTTGATGTTGTTTTAAGTTTCCTTGTTGTCAATCCCTCAGTGCTTTCTGATATTAAAGGAAAAAGTAGATGGATATTGACCTGGCAACTATCAACACCTGTCAGTCTCTCTTGGATAACCAATATCTCTATAATCTCTTCTTCCCAGTAAAAAAAAAATATATATATATATTCATAACCCACACTGTGCGATCTCAAGTTACTGCACCAAGATAAAATTACAATGATTTTCAGTTGTTCCAAATGGACAGAATACGCTTCCTTATGATATCATGTCTTATAAGATAGATAATTGGCTTGCTACCAATATACCCAGATGTGACTGTGGAAGAGACAGGAAAAAAATAATAATATTTATTTATTCCTTGGGTTGACCCTGTTTACACAGATGCATTACTCTTAGAAAAGGTTGGTTTGGGACATTGGAATGAATTTACTTAATGGGTCTGTATGTAATTGGGTGGGAGGAAATTTTTAATTTCTACAAAAATTATTAGAATTCTATCTTATTCTCTTTTGTTAATTTTCACATGTTAACAAAGCCAACGTTTTTTTCTAGCAGACAAGATCTTAAATCCTAACGAAACTCAATTATTTCCTTTTTTTTTTTTTTTTTTTAAAAAAAGCCTCATCTTCTCTCATGCTGCTTTAAATACAACTCAAAAAAAAGGAGCTAAGTGGGGCAGTAAGACCAGACTTTTTATTTTATTTCATTTATCTTATTTTTAATTAAAAAATTAAAGATTGTATTTATTTATTTGAGAGAGAGAGCATGAGTGGGGCAGGGGGAGGTAGCTGCAGAGAGAGACTGTGAAGTATACTCCCTAATGAGCAGGAAGCCCGATATGGAGCTCGATCCCAGGGTCCTGACTGAGATCATGACCAGAGACAAAGGCAGATACATGTGCAAAATCCCTTTCTCTCTGGGAAACAATACTTTACAAGAGATGTTTGAAAAAGTACTGGGGAATCAACTTTAATAGGAGGCACAAAAATTTAATTGACTTTTGTAAAGCTACAGGGATTCAAATGATGGGAATCCCAGCCCGTTTAGGTTGTGGACCACAGAGTATTCTTCTCTATAATATTTTATTTTCTTCCATGTCTACTAACTCCAGTCCAAGTTCACTGATCTCTTTTTAGATAGTGCAAAACATGGCAAAGAATACCAAACGAGTGCCCAATATTCTACATTTATTACATCATTTCTAACATATAGAAGTGTGTTATCAAGGCTGGTTCTGTGAAAGAACATAGTTATGCTAAAGTGTGTTTTGTTCTCCAAGAAATTAAATGCATGATTATCACACAATTATAAAATACTTGTGTCAAGAATTTTTATTCAAAAATTAATAAAAGAAGCAGATATTAAAACTAGTTCACATGGTTATTTGGGATATAAGCAGAGTTGTGCAGCAGAAGTGCTCTGGGCCCATAATTTGGGATATAGCATTTATGTTTTCTAATGAAATATCACTAATTTGCATTATTGTTAACAAGAATCTTGTGCATTACCATCAGTTTTCTACATTATAACATTATAACTTCTTGCTCTACTGTTTGTAAATAACTTTGTCAATAGCAAGCTAATAAATGGGGTGACTCCAATGGATTGAGATCATCTCCAGAGTTTCTGCTACATAATGCCCAGGACTCCATTGAAAGGACACCTAAGAATTTATTTTGCCCAAAAATTTGATCATTTTTTTCACTGTCCTTACCTATTATCCAAACCTAGTCCTTTTGCTTCACCTTTCAGTCTATGGACAACCCTGTATCTGAGTGAAAGGGGAGACTGATCACCTCCCATTAGCCAGAGATGCCCAGAAGGGGAGGGTATCCAACCTGTTTGAATCTGAAGAGTGCCTGACTGTGTGAATGTGTCTGTATGGCTCCACCACTTCTGCTACGGAGTCTGAGTGGGCTGCACCTTGAGTCTCGCAGGGCGTCATATGGCATAACGGTCATCTACTCCACGGAGTAGCCTGGTCCGGGGTTTATACGGACAGGCCTTAGCTAAGACGCTCCTAAATTCCCATGAGGGATGGGAACAGGACAGCAGGGGAAAGATCCCCCTCCTTTGTCTGCGACATCATTCATGATGGGAGGGAAACCCAGGAAACTCCTATCTTAAGACTGCACACTTAGAAATAAAATAAAAAAGGGAAAGACACTGGTATAAAAAGCTGGTTTTCTTTCTGTTTAAAAGGGGCAAAGTTTTCTTAGCTAATTGATCTGTTAAAAAGTGTAAAATGGTTTTCTCTTTGCCTGCCTGGAAAATTCAGTTCCTATGTTTTGTTTTATCAGGTGTTAAACATCCCTAATTATATTTAGGCATGTGTTTTTAAACTTTCTAAGGTTTTAGCAATTGTTGACAAGATTTAAACCAATGATAAACCTTGGGTTACATTTGGGAAAATACTATAACTATTCTAGAGATTCTATGCACTTCCTAAAGTTTTAATGTTTTGAGAGATCATCGCTTGATATTGTAATTATGGGAATGTTATATGTCACAGAAACTGTAACCTGATTTTCTTGCAGCTAAATTGTAAACTCCCATGTCTCTTTAGCTCTAACCATATCCATTCTGAGTTTTTGTCATTTATAATTGTTTTAATTCTCTTGTAAAATGAGTTTTATCTTCAAGGAGATTCCTATAAAGGACTTTCAGGACAAATACAGATATTTAATATACTTGAAAATCCTAAAACTGAAATGGGTAAGAATTTCCAGAACTAACTAAAGCTGCATTCACCAGATTTAGTAATATGGAACTAAATGAACTAAAAGATTATAATGTTGTGTCTCTTAATGTTTTGTCTTACTTTAAACATTGCTGGTTCTCTCTAATGTTTGCTCTTCCAGACCAGGGATACTTCCTCCTAGTTATCTGTAACTTTGAGAGATGTGAAAGTGCTCAAGGCATTCAAATTTTCTCTCTATATGAACCCTCTGAAACCAAAAGGTCTCAGTAAGTATTCTTTCTTCCATGGCAATCAGTCATTTGCATAAGTTCAATAAGAATCTGTTCTCCTTTAACAGGACACCATTGAGAACTGGTTATTTTACCAAGGCTTTGACTGGAATGTCATATTTGAGAAAGACATGCATAGACTCAGATATGACCAAACAGCTTTAAGGAACTAACGTTGACTTTATGAAACCTGGAGCCATAAAGCCCCTTGGGACTTTTGGCCTGATACCTTGCTTACAGAGTTCCCAGCAGCCTCACCAGGTGAGTAAAGAATGTCACTCTTTGGTAGGTGCGAAAACTCAGAAGAGGAACTCGCCCAAATCAACAGGTATTGCAGGCAAGCCTGATGGCAAGTACAGGGCTTGGCTTCTGGCCCGGAGAGGCTACTAAAAGTTCAACCCAGAGATTCCTTATAAGAAGTTCCAGCAAAGCAGATTCTAAAAGATCTATATGATCACACTCAACTGTTCTTGCTGAGCTTATGTAAATAATGGGCCAAGTTTGTTAAAACTGGACTTGTTTCACAAGTGAATTAGTCCTGATTTGGCTATCTTTGTAAATGAGGGTTATTTTAGAGAGAAAAATTATATTTTAGTAACACATCTTTATGGATGTTAAATTCTAGATTTGATTGTCTTTAAATGATTACCTAAGCTAAACAATTTGAGGTAAACTTCAGAGAAGTTACACATTAGCTCATTTAGATGATCTTCTTGCTTTTTTATTTTGTGGGGATATTAGTAGAACCCCTTCACACATGATTAAACAACTGGAAAATGGGATTGATTCCCTTACAATTGTATAACTTAACTAACACCTTATGTGTGGCTGGGATAATGAAATTGCCTAAAAGCCAGCCTATTGCACTCCATAGGATTAATTATGGACTTGTGGAGACAATGGATGACCCCACTTTGTTTATGAGTGGATTGTATGATGCATGGGGGACTCCCCTTATCTCTTGACAAGTATTCTCACTTGCCAGTGATCCTCTGTAATCAGGATATTGTTAAGGCTGGACCACTCAAAGGTCTTCTTATTGGTTTCATCCCTTAGTCATATTTATCCTAGAGGCCACCTCTGTTGAGGTGCGATTGCAAACAGATGCTTTAGCTAAGCATAGAACAGCCCTCATAAAAGGCACCTCAAAGCTCACTATGGAACAGTCCCTGACTGTAATAACTTCACATCAGGTCCAGATTTGTCTTAGAAGCCAAAGGCCACCAATGGATTATAGAGGCCATCTAATTAAATATTGGACTATGCTTATAGATATGCCAGAAATAATACTTAAAATTTGTCAAACTTTAAACCTAGTTACCTGTATGCCTGAACTTGACCATTGTACTTCTTTCTCTATAGAGCAAAAATGTTCAGAGGTTATTGATCTTACTTACTCTATTTGTCCAGATTTAAGATGCCCCTGTTAAAAATACGAATGACAGTTGGTTTTCTGATGACAGTAGTTTTCATAGAAAGAATAAGAAAAGCTAGGTGTGCCATAGTGCTCACTTGCACTTTGCAATTGCCAAAGCCTAAGAATTAACATTTATACTGATTCCAAATATGCTACATGCCCATGGAGCTATTTGGAAGAAAGGGGATTGCTATCAAGCCATAAATCCCCAATCAAATATGGGCCTAAGTTTCAAAACCCTCCTTATCGCTATACTAAGGATGGCATATACTAAGGATGGCATATACTAAGGATGGCATCTGAGATACATATCTGTGGCTTACACCCACGATTGGACAGCTCAGTCAGAAGGCAGTTTTATGCTGGGAACAAAGGAATCATACGAGTGGTATTGGGCAAATAACACACGATGTCTAGGATGGCTCACTAGAAATGTGTCCCCAAATAATAGTACTTCAGGCTACTGACTGGTTTGCTACTGACTGGGCAAGGCGACCTGGCATCAGATGGCCAGCTCCAAACGGAACCCACTGGATATGTGGAACCAACTTGTGGCCCTGGCTTCCTCCAGGGTAGATAGGTCGCTGTACTTTAGGATTTCCCTGAATTCATGGGTGCATTACTAAAACCATTACAACCCCAGCTAATCTCCCCAACTTGAAATAAAGATGGACGCGATCTGTTTTTAAATGGTATGATCACTTAGCATTCATTTTTGTTCCATCTGCGGGACTAGAGGATGTCATGTGTCATGTAGAAGCCTTTAATAAATATACTACAAAGGCACTCAATGATTCACTAAATGGCATCTCCCTACTTAATACCGAATTGTCACAGATACGCAAGGCAGTCCTACAAAATAGGATGGCCTTAGATGTCCTGAAAGCAGCCCAGGGTGGCACATGTGCAATTATCAAGACAGAATGTTGTTTGTACATCCCAGACTATCACAAAAGTATCACAGGACTAATTAAGGATATGAATGCCCAGATTAAGGCTCTACAAGGTCCCTCTCTCTCTTTTAGTGATTGGTTAAGTTCCTGGCTTGGAGGAGGGCTATGGCCAAATCTCCTTTTCGGGCTTCTTATTCTTATCGCCTTATTAACCTTAATATGTTGCTTTGTTCCATCTTTCTCTACTTGGTGCCGAGACTCCATTGCTGCAATGACTACACCACGACAGACGATCCTTATTGCACGCGAGGACGCCTCTTCACTGTCAGCGCTGGATTCAGCTGCCTCCACCTTTCGTAACTCCCTTATACATTCCTACCCTGATCAATATTGACCCCAGTAGGTAGGGACAGCTCTACGCCCCCATTCAGCACGAAGAAGTTACAGAAGATGAGACCTTCCACCTTCAACCCCCTTAAAGATTTAAGGGTCAAAATTGTTCAGGGGGGAATGAAGGAGCAGGAGGCTGGCTGAGGACAAAGCAAAAGCTGGCGCCTTGCACCCCCCCTTCACCCGCTCCCCTCCATATGTGTAGCATTCCTCAGGCACCCCTGACTGCCATAAAATGATAAATAGTTAACTTGCAGAAATCACAGTCCTGCAGGGTAGGAGTCTCCCTAGGTTTGCAAATGTCCTTGAAATTTACAACAAAGAAGTTACCTTACCTTTGATAGCCGGAATGTAACATTTCACCAGGAGACTCCCAATTGTCTTTATGTTAGTGCCTCATTAGAGAGAAAGTGGCCTTGGCTTGATAGTAACCAGGCCTTCAATATCCTGATAGTGCTTTTTTTTCCGCATGCGTGGGCTAACCGGCCGGTTCTGCTTCTGTAAGATTGCTTTGTCTGCTTTCGCGTGCGGGTCCCCTGACCCAATCCACTGACGCCAAGTATGCCTGTTCAAACTATCAATCAATCAGCTCAGCCCCACCCGAAACTTGTTTGTATCTGTCTATAAAAATTCTGCACCGACCCAGCTCCGGACCTCTCGGCGTTATTGGCAACGAGCAGCGCAGAGGTCAGGTTCGAACCTGCAATAAACGACACTTGTTGCTTGGCTTTGACTCACGTCTCTGGTGGTCTTTTAAATGGGGGTAATATTCAGTTGGCATTACACCCCCTCTCAAACATTGTTTATTTCTGTGAATGCTTTTCCTAGTTGGTTTCAGGGCAAGAGCACTCTTCATGGGGAAGGGGGGAAGGGCAGGACCCGAAGAGAGACCTAGTGGACTCTGACCTGAACCGAGAGCTAGCCTCAGGGCTCAATCTCAAGAGCCTGAGATCAACCCCTGAGCCAGAACCCAGAGTTGGGCACTTCACTGAAGGTGCCGCCCAGGTGCTCCTCAGCTGTTGTTGACCCATTTCTGGAGACGGGCGCCTGCGTGGCTCGGTTAGTTCATCGACTGCCTTGGGATCAGGTCATGACCCCGGGCAGGCAGGATCTCCTACCACCTCCCGCTCCCAGATCCTTGGGGAGTCGGCTTCTCCCACTGACCATCTCCTCTCTCATGCTCTCTCTCACTCATTCTCTCTCCATGAAAGAAAGACAAGCTTTCCAAAGTGTCTGGAGCCTTGTTGGATGGGCTTGAATGTGGTGGATCTCAGGGAGTTTTCTCATCGCATGCAGACACCTTGAGGATAGCCATGTCTTTCTAAAAGGATCCCTTGTTGTTCTGCAATGGTTTCTTTCTCTGTTCACGGATCGGGTGTCTTTCCATTGTCTCTTCTCAAGACCTCGGAAAAGCAGCCTTTGAGGATTCCTTTGGGTACATACGGACTAGCCCTTTTCATCCTTTCTCTTTCCACAAAATCTATACTAGCCTCTGCATCCCCCTATGTAGAGTTTATTTTTCACTGACCTATCCAGGTCTTTTCTTTCAATAGAATTTCAGTCGTTCATTCTGAAGGTCATTGTTGAAAAGTTAAAGATGAAGTCTACTAACTCGCTAGGCGTATTTTCTTTTTCCCATCTATTCCTTCCTCCCTTTCTATCTATACACATAGATATATATAGGAATACATATACACACACACACGTGTGTGTGTGTGTGTGTGTGTGTGTGTGTGTGTGTATGTGTTTATGCATATGAAGTATCCCAGTCCTAAACCCCAGCACCTGGGAGCATGACCTTATTTGGAAATAGGGTCCCTGGAGATGTCACTAGCTAGGATGAGGTCATATTTTTGTAGACTGGGCCTCCAATTCGGGAGGACTTGTGCACTTCTAAGAAGGGAGAGTGCGGATACACAGATATGCACTGAGGGAGAAGGCCCGGTGAAGAAGTCCAAAGCCAGAGCAACGCTTCAAGCTGGAAAAGGGGCCTGGAGTAGATCCATCCACAATACCTACAAAAGGAGCATGTTCTACCAACACTGTAGCCTCTAGAAATGTGACACTGTCCACTTCTGTGGTTTCAGCCTCCAGGCTTCTGGTATCTTGAAATAGCAACCCTAGAAAACTTATATATATATGTATATATATACATATATATATATACATTTATTTATTCATTCTTTTACCTAATAAAATATTTTTTCAGAATCTCAGTCTTCCTTCCTTTCAATAGAATGTTATTCACATTCTTTTGGTGCCTCCTGAACAATTCGACCACGTCTACCTCTTCAATTTGCATGAAAGTTATTCATACCTAACGTCGTGTGCCATTTCTTTAAAAACAGTTGGCATCTTTTTGCAGTTTCCAGTGTTTTTGGTTTGAGTATCTGTTTATAGGCTGATAAAGGTAACTTTCATCCTACTCTTTCCTTCTGTGTTTATTTCTTTCTAGGAAAGTATATTTACTACTCTTTAAAAAGAAGGACCTAGAAAAGCAAAATGGTTCTTCTTTGTATGTCTACATTCCCTTTCCCCATTTTTTGTTACCTCTCTTTAATGTCTCCCCCTGCTCTGAGGCACTGCATGTTCTAAGCAGCCTCAGGCAGGCATATCTCTTTCTGAACGTCAGACTGACGCTGAGTACACATACGGAATAAGGCATATTTTGAGTCTTTGTATAGAATCGTTCCTCTATTGCTTTGCAATGAATTACCCCCAAACTTAGCAGCCCAACCTATATATTTAAGTACTTATGATCTCACACCGTTTATGAAGGTCAGGCACCTGGAAGCTGTCGAGCTGTGTGTTTCTGCCTTGAGGTATCTCATGAGATTGCCATCAAATAGCCGGCTGCAGCTGTTTGAAGGACATGTGATGATAGACAGACCTCAAATCTGTGCAGGTGGCAGGTGTGGAGGGCTTCAGTTCCTTGCCACCCGGGTATCTACAGGGATACCTGCATTTCCACAAGAGCTAATGATAAATGAGAAAGAGAGATAAAGGGAGGGAGTGAGAGGGAAGGAAAGGGGGAATAGAAGAAGAAAGGAGAGAGAGAGAGAGAGAAAAGAAAGAGAGGAAAAGAGAGAGAGAACAAAACAGAAGCCTCAGTGTCTTTCATAACCTAATTCTGTAACTGATTTACCCCCAATTCTGCTATATCCTGTTAGTCACACCAGATGTGGGAGGGTACAACACACATGCAGATACTGGGATGTGGAAATCTTCGTGGTCCTCCCCGAGGCTGGCTAGCACACTGACTTGTGCTTTTCCCCCCACACAATCTAACATCTTTGAAATTGGGATACATCTTACAATCAAAGGTATAGCATGGTTTGAAAGGCAAAATTCCCATTTAACAGCATTTAAATCGTCGTAAGCCTTATCATCATGATTTGAGAATATGCTATCCTGGGATATTCGGGCTTTCAGGAGGCTTCCTGGCTCCTGGCAGCTTGCCTTGACCCCAGTCTCTCACGGCCCCACCGTGACAGTCCACTTGCCACCTGCCAGATGTGCTCGGCTCCTGTCCTGTGCCCTTGCTCACCACCCCACCCCTTCTGATGTGCCCTTTTCACGACTAAATGATCACACCAGGTACTGAAGCCTCCAGAAGATTTCCTGGACCATCCGGAAGCATCACAGTCTTCTCTTGCTATAGGATTGTCTATAGTCCTAGCTACTGCTTCCATCCATTCATCAGTACTTATGCTTCTGGTCTTGTAGACTTGCTGCACTTTCTGTGTAATAAATGTTGCTGTATGCATTTAGCCTTAAAAGCAGAATTTCTGGACTCTTCATAAAACATAAAGTCTTCCTTCCTCAGGTGAAACTGTAAAACTAATCCGGCACACATCAGTAATGGACAGCTATCCAAGAATGCACAAGCTCACTGTTATAAACCGAAGCTGCAAAGACCACTGTTTCCAACGTTCATCAAACTGATGAACATTCTGTTCCCTACAACTTCAACATTCTAAGATTTGCTTAGACAAGGCTTTGAAGTGCACCATCGCATAGGATGGGGAAGGGGTGCCTGCTCTTTTTTACTCGCAAAAATAGGGGTTCTGTCCAGTCACTGTGTTAAGAATAAAAGGTCAGTACTTCGTGACACTCTTGTAAGTGGCTTAATTTGTTGCCCTTTTTTTTTTTTTTTCAGGTTTAATTCCAACAGGTGAATTGATGTTCTCTATAGAAAGCAGGTTGAAAAGGGGGAGTGGATAAAATGCATGAACTTCCATTGAAACCCAGTAGACAAGATTGTTAAATTTGAGGATTTTCTTTCAGTTATTTGACTGCTCTGAAGGAAAGCTGTGCTGGACCATTGCCAGGAAACAGTAGGAAAGACCCAGGCCCATTCTTTTTGGCGGCAGGCTGGAAAGCATTTCTATCATTGCATGTATGTATGGGAAAACAAATCATCACTCTTGCCTCACATTATATCCAAAAATTAACTGGAAATAGATTGTAGACTTAAATGTAAAGGCTAAAACCATAAAACTTTCAAAAGAAAATGCAGGCGGAAATCTTCATATTCTTGGGGTAAGCATGGCTGGATCGGGCCAGGTACACTATTCCCTGAGCACCATTTTTCAATTCAGGGCACAGGAAGATTCAAGACTCTTTTGGTCTTGAATCTAAGCCATGCTGACTCACCTAGCCCTCAATACCTATCACATTTGATTGAACTCGGTTCTTATCTGTTGTCAGTCTAGGTTAGAACCCAGAAGGATGATTCATTGACACCTTCCCTGATCTCTAAGAGCACAGAGTCTAATATTCTTCAGTTTTCCCAGACTTGGGAATAAGTGCCTTGCGGGGACATTGCAAAAAGGTGGATGAGAGGTTGTCTACAAAACACCCAGGTCTCTAGGAGGAAGACACCTCAGATTCACAAGGGTCCACTAGCATAACTCTTTTTCCCAAGAATATGTTCTGACCTGTTGCCAAGAACCTGTCTTTGATCTGTCTCAGGATGTCTGTGTTTAAACGCCCAGAGTTAATGATTGGGTTGGTGGTTGACATGAGGGGATGGTCACTGAACAAAGGCACCCCACCTATCTTCTGCTCTCTGACTTCCTCCCTCTTCTCCAGGTCCCCTATAGCATGTGACAAGCAGAATTAGCTCACATAAAGCTATCAAAGAACTCTCTCATTAACTTAGCCCCCAGGTGTCAAAAGAAACAGCTTAAGTCCCTGAAACATGAAATGAAGATGTGTCCCCACCTTAACGATGTAACACCCCTTCCCTCACATGATGCACACCGTGGGAAGCTCTAATCACATCCATTAGGGACCAAGTTGCTGAGCATATATCAAAGGAATAGGACAGAAGTGAGGAAAGATAATTATGTTTAACAAATGAATTAAAACAATTATACAACCACCCACTGAGTACAGAGCTTTTTGAGCTCTGCTTCAAGTAGGATATGAAAAGAATCAGCTGAGAAATCGTATTGCAATCAAAACTGGTCAGCACTTTCAGAGAACATTTTTCTGCAGGATCAGAATGCAGATATTATTGGTTAGAGAAATCTAAAAGGTGCTCTCTTATCAGATATCTTGTGAACCTACAGTAAATGATTCCCAGTAACATTAAAACCCAATAATAACTGTTTCAAGACATTAAAACCCCACTTCTGATGGTCAGTGGTATCGTTTGTCCTGTTTCTTGTAATTTGAAACAGCCAGCATCCTTTGGACACTCTTCCTACCTCTGAGGAATTTTCCCATGTTGACTTTCTACCCCAAGAGAAGCCAGAAATTACTTTGCAAATGATACAAGGTCTGCCCATCAGATGCACCCACATGAGGCTCTGATGGGAGAAGAAGAAGCAAGCACCAAGTAGGTAGGATCTGTTTCTAAGGATGGATGCAAAAGACTGGAGTTCTCTGAGCAGCCATGCCCACGGTTCCATCCAGGGTCAACTGTTGGGGTATCACTGCACTATCTCCCCTGGGCAGTCCTGTGGTGGTACAGCCCCAGAACCTGGCATTGGCCCTCCGGGCATTCTTCAAGGCCCTTGATAATGTTCAATAAAGTTCTTTTCTGTTCAAACTAATTACATCATTGGCTGATACACATTTTGCTTTTCAGAAGTAAAGAATAGGGGAAGAACTCATAAGTGCTTTGAAAACTGTAAAAGACTGTACCGATCTACGGGAGCAACTACAGTGCTTGGCTTTTAAAGGCAAGAAGCAGCAACCTAAGCTTGCAAATAAATAGACCACTCACAAGCTTGTTGAATGTTTGGAATTCTACAAAGTAAAACATGCGTCATGGGATTAATGTTGTAGATGTCCCTTCATAGCCAGATGGATGATGAGTTGGGTTTTCAGAAGTTTCCAAAGCTACTCTTCGTGTAGGAACTAACTGAGGCTATTTCTGTCCCCATGCTCTGACACTGGACATTGTCCTTTGGGGGGCAGATAGCAGGAAACCCCAAGTTGGTGGGACGATGCAGGTTTTCAGTCCGGGCCTGGCATAGGTCCCAGCCAAGAGCCAGCATGGCCCACCAGGGACATCACCCACACTCCTTCCTTTGTTAAGCTGAATAATCTTCCATTGTAATTTATTTATTTATTGCATTGCAATTTTATTTATTTATTTATTTATTTATTTATTGCATTTCATTTATTGATATAATAATATAGCATTATAATAATATTTCATATATTATATGTAATATATCATATCATTGGCTCTCTCCCGTCTCTTCTCATAAGGGCACTAATCCCATTGTTAGGGCCCCACCACCATGACCTAATAATCTCTTAAAGGCTTTATCTGTAAATGTCATTACACTTGGCACTTGGTTTAGGGTTCCAACATATGACTTTTTTTTTTTTAAGATTTTATTTATTTATTTGACAGATAGAGATCACAAGTAGGGAGAGAGGCAGGCAGAGAGAGGGAGGGAAGCGGGCTCCCTGCTGAGCAAAAAGCTCGATGCAGGGCTCGATCCCAGGACCCTGGGATCATGACCTGAGCCAAAGGCAGAGGCTTAGCCCGAGCCACCCAGGCGTCCCTCCAATATATGACTTTTGAGAGGGGACACAAACATTCGGACTACAGAAGAGCTATATTTTTTTAAATTATTATTATTTTTTTTTTAATTTTTTATTTTTTATAAACATATATTTTTATCCCCAGGGGTACAGGTCTGTGAATCACCAGGTTTACACACTTCACAGCACTCACCAAATCACATACCCTCCCCAATGTCCATAATCCCACCCCCTTCTCCCAAACCCCCTCCCCCCGGCAACCCTCAGTTTGTTTTGTGAGATTAAGAGTCACTTATGGTTTGTCTCCCTCCCAATCCCATCTTGTTTCATTTTTAAATTATTTTTTAAGAAACAGGAATAATTAACCAAAAACCATTAATGTAAAAAAAAATGATAAAAGTACATTGTATTACTGTAGACTTATTTTGTAACTGCTAATATTCACTTAATATAATCAATCACCTGGGATGATTAAAAAATGTGGACTCAACAGCCCTGGCTGACAATTTGAGTCGGCATCTAAACTGTATCTGTGTTTTATTTTGTGTGTACGTGTATTTTGTGTCTTGAGAAAAATCTGATTACAGAGATAAGTAACTGTAGATAAAGGCTGACTCGTGACAATTTGCCTTAAAATCTCAGAGCACCCCTTAATTTAACCCAAAGTCTTGAAGAAAAGATATCTTCTCTTTGTACTCAGGGGTATTTCCTATCTGAACCCAGTTCAAGTACAAATCCCCCAAAAGGCCAGAAGTTGGGAGATCACAAGAGATGTTGGAACACAGGAAAATAAATGAGCTAACCAGACAAGCTGCAGGTAATTAAGAACCATTAACCATGAGAGAAGCAGTGACATCACTCAAAATTAAAACCAAGTAGAGTTTAAAAGTTTAGCTACTTTACTAACTAGCTGCAATCAGGGATGGCAAACAAAGACTAATTCAAAGTAACCTGGGAATTAATCATTTAAAACTTACCAATAATCTGAAATTAGTAGCTTTAATGCTATGAAAATTACATGGAATTTGGAAAGATTGAAGTTCTCTAAGCTGCCAAGAAGTAAAACACTCCTTCCCAGATACATGGACTTATAAAATCACTATATACTATCTCCACGAGAAGCAGAATCCCCCAGAACCATCACTCTGTAATGATGAGAAGTACTAAGAGGGCATATGAAATTTATGAGCTCTGCCCTGAAACATGTCCCATTTCATCGAGACAAAAAACCAAAATAGTTAAGCACTAATCTGCACACTACATAGGGGTTGAAAGACATAGAAAGTTTGTGCGAGCTCACGTATGTGTGTGTTTCCAACCATTCTTGAAAAACAATGGACAACAGAGATGAATAAATGTCCCTGTATATCCCATAAATATTCCTCAAATATTTATCATGCAACTCCAGCTCTGCTCTAAGACCTGGGGACACAGTCATGAAAAGAAAAGACAAGGTCTCTGCTTTTAAGGAGCAGATATTCTAATGCAGAAATGAGAAAATAAATATGTAAACAAACATTATATTAATGAACAGTGATCAAATAGTGATTAATGAATAGTGATCACAGCTAAAAAGAAAACAGGACATAGTAAAGGTCTGAGTGACAAATGGGATGTATTTTAACTTGGATGAACCAGGAAATATAGAACAATGAGTTGAATCCAAATGACACAAAGGAGCTAGCCACAGGAAGTGTGGGAAGAGTGTTCCCGCCCAAGGTATCAGCATGTATACAAAAATGTCCTTGGAGCTCATCCCTCCAGCCCCTGCTCTCAAATCTCTGACCCAGCTAGGTGGGGATATAATCTAGGACTTGTGTCTTCCAAAACTCATTCTAAATCTTTGTTCGGTGACTAAATTATTCAAGCTTGAGAAATTAAAAACATATGCTAACAAGATCTTCCCACCATCTACAGAGAGATCATCTTAAAAGCATCATGAAATAGTAACACTGAAATTCTAAAAAACTTCTGTTCTAACATTTTAATCAATTTTATATCAAACTCCTTTGTTGAATTTATATACCCATTTGACATATTTATGAAGAGACAAAAAAAAACCCTACATTCCGTAAATGTATTTATCCATCTAACAAATATTTGAGTACCTAATTACACTCTGTTCCAGCTGATGTCTTCTCTTTATCTCTTTTTTCCCCTCAATTTAACACCAATCATAATCTATGTAGGCTTTTAGTTCGCTTTTCAAAATTAATTTCTTGAGCTATTTAAAGGAATTATCCAGTGCTAGAGTTCTCGACACTGGTCACACATTAGAATCACTTAAGGAACTTTTTTTTTTAAGATATTATTTATTTATATGACACACAGAGAGATCACAAGTAGGCAGAGAGGGAGGGAATCATGCTCCATGCTGAGCAGAGTGTCCCATGCAGGGCTCGATCCCAGGACCCTGAGACCATGACCTGAGCTGAAGACAGAAGCTTAACCCTCTGAGCCACTAAGGCAGCCCCTCACCTGAGGAACTTAAAAACAAAAAGCCCAAAGGGCACCTGGCTCATTCAGTCACTGGAGCGTGCAGGTCTTGATCTCAGGGTTGTGAGTTCAAGTCCCATGTTGGGTATAGAGATTACTTAAAAAAAAAAGAAAGAAAGAGCGAGCCCAAGCCCCAGTTTGTGATTAATTTGTTTAAATGTTTCAAGAAATTTGATGCTAAATGTTGTAAGACTAGTTAAATAACAAAAAGATATATTTACATAATACTTCTTGCTCTCAAATTTTGAACAAAGAACTTACTAATAATCAATAACTTAGTAGGCCAACATTTTATTTAAATAAGTTTTATGGTACTACAAAGAGTGAATTAGAAAATCAAAAGCAAGGAGAAATGGGCATGGTGTGAACATGGGGAAGCAAGAGAAAGCAAGAAAGTATGTGACCGGGAAGCGAATGCTTAGCTCTGAGATCCTTCTCTGAGAGAAGGACAGATTAAAACCTAAAAAGAAAGAAAAGAAGGATCCCATGCACTCAAGGAAAGAGAAGTCCCCCAACATCCCTCCTGCTTTTTCCAATATAAACACACAGCTGGGCCGACTTACCACATCCTGGTTGGTACCGACTTTATCAACTTTTCTATTTAAGCCAAACTTGACCGGTCAATGATGGACGGGCTGTGTGCCAAGTGTACCAGTTGTACAACTGACTGTGTAATGGCTGAAACTGAGAAACCGGGGTGAAAGTATCAAGAGGCTCTAAGGATTGAGAAAGAGCCAATATTCAAATGATTACCACGTACACACAAGACAAACTATGCAGATGTCTGCTCAGTATGGAAGAAATTCAGAGTGTTACACTGTGGCATCAGCTGACCCAGACCCAGAAGATTGCTGGAGTTCCCATCATGGACATCTCTAACCATATAGACGACACTGAGCAAATGCCAGATGAGGATGGAGCCCCTCACTCCTATATCTTAATAGAGTTCCTCAGCTCTCCGTTACCAACTTTTCCTGTTGCCAGTTCATACAAGCAATTCTCCTTACCCAGTTCCTCTGTTCTGAGCTATGGCTAAAGACACTCATTTTTTTATGTTTTGAAACTGATTATCTTGTACCATTTTACTTTTTGTTGCATCTTTTTATAAATCAGATGACCGCTCACAAAACAAAAAAAAAAAAAAAAAGGAATGGAAAGGAAAGATCAAACGGGAGGACAACAACAACAAAAAAACAGTTCTTTTTTGCCGGGAACCCTTCTTACAAGTGCCAATCAGATAAACTATATCTGATGTTACATCGTCACAACCCCTCTATCATCAGGGAAAGTAGTTCACATAAGAAAATTTCTCTATAAAATGAGTTCCACACTTACATTCCATATTTGGCTAATTAGAATTTCATTACGATGTCTGTCTCAAACTGATGCAGAAGAGAATGGAATCTTGTCATCAAGACGTGACATCAAACTAAGAACCCACAAGGTAAGCACTCAGCTCCTGTGATACGAAGACAGCTCCTGGGGATGGGCGGCCCTGGGCAACAGTAGCTGACATGCGGGCCTGCGGCTATCTGCTGTCTGTTACTCTTCCCTCTTCCTCCTCTGTCAGCTGCTAGTCAGCTGCTCTCTCCAGCCGCCGTCAACAAAGCCCACCTCAAACAGCCATCACTTCCCTCTGGTCCCATTTACCGTAGCTAAGCTCCAGGCCAGGCATCCAGATCACCAGCCCTGTGGGAACTTCTTCTAAGGTAAGAGGTGGCCCTATTGGTGAAATGCAGGTGCCAAGGCATGCGGACATTGTGCCATCTTCTGCGCTATTCTTAATGTTTTGATTGTCCCACTTCCCTCAGTTCCCACCTGTGGCCTCTGGATAGGAACATATTACAGTAGGATTTCCAAGGACTGATGCGTGGGGGGTCAGGAGATCTGGCCTGTGATTGGCCCCAACTAGCTGTGTGGCTTTAAAGGAAGTCATCACACCTCAGGCCTCAGTTTCCTTATCTGCAAGCCAGGATGGACTGGAGTCTTTTCAGAGGAGCCGGCAAAGATCACATAGATAAGCACCACCTCATTATACTAACAAGCAAACAGAAGGCCGGAGGCGAGTGATTTGCCCCAAGTCAGACATAAGCAGGCAGAGAGCAGAGCCGAGGATGGGACCCACATCTGCAGGTCACAGCTAATCAGCCAGCACAGTACAAACAGATCTGAGCAGCTGCTCATTCTTCCCCTTTTCCGTTTTGTCCATCAGAATGCATGCTCCCTGCAAACAAGGACACACAGGACCTGCTGCCTGTCTCAAAATTCCCAGTTCACCCAATTAGAACACAGAGGAGCCTCAAGGACTTACCCCCCAACCCCCACACACGGTTCTTTTACCTATGGAACATGAGGGTACATACATTCACCGTCCAGAGGGCTCCTGCCTTCACTTCTCATGGAAAAGGTCTTCATGTGCCTACCCGGGGTGCCAACGAAGCCACAGGTTCCAGAGAGGAACTGACACAGAGAAGTTCGAAGGAGGCAGACTGGCTCAGCACAGAAACAAACTGTCTACCAAGGAAAACTACCCCATGGGGGACTGATTCTCTTTGAAATACGTTCGAGTGCGTGGGAAAATGGTTTTTCAAGAGCTGGTGGACTGACCAGTCACCTGGTACATACAAGATCACATCCGCATTCTGACAAGAGTGGCTTGCCTGCAGTGTAGACCAGGGGCCAGGAAGACAAGGAAGGCGCATGGAGACTGGGTGAGAAGCTTCTACGGTGTGATGGCAAGGGCGCACTGCAAAGGTACAAGAAGAGATGGAAAGAAGTATATGGACTCAAGAGGTTTAGGAAGCGAAATCCACAGGACTTGGTGTGACAGACTAGATTTTGGAAAGGTGACAGAGTAGGAGTTGACTTCTGGTTTCCCGACTCCAGGCTAAACGGATGAAGTGTTTACTGAGAGAGGCAATAGAATAAGAAAGGTGGTTTTCAGTGGAGGAGGTGCTCATGAATTCCTTCTTGAACCTGATGAGTCTGAGGGGCCACAGACACATCCGAGAAGAAAGGTCAGCAAGTCCGATACACAGAACTGGTGCTCAGGAGGCGTGTGGGCCAGAGACAGGAATCTGCCTTACCTGCTGATAGGTGGTCATGAAGCTGCACAAAAGGTCATCTAGGGAAAGAAAGGAACACGGGGCTGAGCCCATAATTAGCATTCAGTGGCTACCAGGAGCATGACTTTGCACAGGAGACACATCAGACAGGTAGAAGAAAGACAGGAAGCAATGCAGAGCATTTGGTCTACTGCGATGTCGAGTAAGGAGACAGAGAAAGGTCGGGTGTGCTGACTTAGAAACAGTTTTGGTAAGAACTCTTTAGTGGAATGACAGGGCCTGAATGGTGGAAGGTGGGAAAGTCAAGTCAACCCCTGAGCACTGGCTGTGATGCACAACAGTGACAGGGCAATACCTAGAGGTGGGGCAGTCAAGTGGGAGAGAATCAAACAGGAGCGCATGATGGGAAGGAGTGCAGGGGAGAGGATCCTCGCAGGCTCCTGGAAGGGCGGGAGGGCATGGACTCCGTGCCAGAGTGGAGACTGAACCCGAGGAGGAAGGAGAGCCCCTCCCCGTACCAGGCGAGGAGGAGAAGGGGACAAATACAAGAATGGGCTCATGATCAGCAGGATGGAGGAGGTCCCGTGGGATGGCTGCTAATTTTTCTGTACGACTGGAGATGAAGTCATATGTTGAGATGGAAGAGGAAGGCTACATGTGATGTCAATAGCACACCCATGTAAATGGTCTAATTTATCTGTTATGCCACTTTCTCCCCCTACTACCAATACCTTATGTCCTGCTCATCTATTATTTGGCTGTCAACCCAAAGGATTTTCGTATTTCTAAGCCGACAAAGTATGATGTTGCCAGTGCCTCTGACCCAGGTGACCCTTCCCCATCTGCCATTCCTGCACTTTGATCACCTACCTCTTTTGCATACCTTTCCCCTTCTATTTCTCATTAGATCTCATAAACATGACTTTTTAAGTAGTCTCTTGCCACCAGTCAGCTCGAACTCAACAGATATGACCATGCAACTTCCTGCTGTAAACCTGACTGCAGCTCTACCATGAAGACTGCATCAACGTGGACCCCTCAATGTATGCAGTGTCCAAGGTGCAACCCGCAGCCCCACCTCATCTCCCTTTCTACCATCCCAGTCTCATTCCAAAATGTGCCAAACAAGACACCTATGTAGAAATACAACCCCGACAGCAAGCTCTCCACTCATTTCTGCCTCGGAACTGTAGCTTAACATCTCTCTGACGGAAACACAAATTGCATATAACTTTTATCTCCAGCTCCCACATAGAAGATCAATACCACTTTACACAGAACAGCTGTTCCATGTATTTTCCTTCTATGTATGAAGGGGTCACGTTCATTAACACTACAAATTATACATTATATTC
Source organism: Mustela lutreola (assembly GCF_030435805.1). Lineage (NCBI taxonomy): Eukaryota > Metazoa > Chordata > Mammalia > Carnivora > Mustelidae > Mustela > Mustela lutreola. The sequence goes on from NC_081292.1 coordinate 94,139,539, forward strand.
AGAAATGTCAGAGCCTTGAAAAAATATGGAATTGCTGGCATTCTAGCCACTTTCCCAGTTTGCTCTCTTCCTACCTCTAAGTCCTACTTTAGAACTGCTATTTTGAGATTTCTATTTTCAAAGCTGCTTTGACCAAAGGCATTCTGTCAGCTCAGAGTGAGAAAGATGGCGGGGCAAGGAAGTGCGAGAAAATGCTAGTGTTAGGCCCAAAGAAAGCCTGACGAAGTCCAAAGACAGACAAGCTAAAGAGACTTCCGTGCTTTGACATTCTTTAAGTCTGTGTGTGTGCCTTTTCTTCTTCCAATGACCTCTCTCCTCATCACGTGTCCTTCATTAACAAGAGGTTTCTGGATCAGAGAATTCACTCTGTGCTCTCCTTCAGACACTCCATTCAATTTACACCTTTTATTACAGTGGCTTAACATCACCATACAAGAACAAGAGTACAATATACCTTCGTCTAGACATCCCTACATATTAAAAATGATATGGCCACACCGCAGAGGATCCAGACATAAGCACTTTTAAAGCCAGAGTTTGGGAGATGTGATCTGAATGCAAGTATCAAAAAGGAACTAGCTGGTTAACCCAAAAAAGAAAAAAACATACTGTGACTTGAAGCCATAAAAAAGTAAGAAATTCAAACTCTTTTCATAATTTTAGGTACCTACAGAGCCAAAACTTTTTAACACTGAAACCAGCTACTAAATCCCAATCCTTAGAAATTAAACATATACGTTTTGATAGTTTAAGTACAGACCCAGAGGGATACAGAAAACAGATAAAGCTCCTCCTGGCTCTAATTCAAACCTTGGGACATTTTCAAGGCTATGTCTGATGAACCTTTCCTGTCAGTAAAGTCTTTTCAGTTTAAATTTCTATTCTGTAAGTTTATGTCCTACAGTTATCTGCTGCCAACTTCAGGCTGACCTCACCAAGAGAAGTAGGGCAACTTTAGAAAAGGAGCTTGGTATGCTTTGTAGTACTGGACCAGAACCAGTAAGGACAGTACAGTCTTTCAGATTTCTCATTCCGGGAGCTTAAGACGAAAGTCAGGCATAAACGTTAGGTTAAGTGCCTTTTTGACCCAATTCCTGGTAAGTACGTGTGTTCAGAGATGCGTTTTGCCCTGAACTTTCAGGCCTTTTCATTCAATGTGCACGATTTCACAGGAGTGCTTTCTCCAGGCTGCACCTAGCCCACCCGAGGCCAAGAGACTCACTGCGAAGTGCAGTGAGGTCCCCGCCGAGGACCCGTCCGGGGCGGGGACAGCCCAGGAAGCCCGCAGGAGAAGCCCGAGGAGAGGACCGGGAGGGCCAAGGAGGGCAGGCCACCCACGGCCCGGCTCCGGGGAGCAGAGCCCAGGCGTGCACCTTCATGAACTCGTCCTTGTCGAAGCAGAGCGTGTCCGGCCCCTTGGGCAGGTTCATCTTACTTCTCTCCATCCCGCCGGCCGCCGCCTCTCAGCACCAACACTCGAGCTAGGAGGAAAGGTAGGAGGCTGCGCTCCCGGACGGTACCGGTGAAGCCATGGCGTTTCCACCGCACAGAAGGCACCGCTTGCTCCAACATGGCAGCGCCCCCGCCGGGCCAATGAAAGAGGACGCCGCAGGCTCGCCTCCGCCTGCCTCCGCCAAGAGAGGCGCGCGGGCCGCTGCGGTCGAGCCAGCAGGTGGTCCTGCCCCCGAGCGGCGGAGGGCGACACTACAACCTCGCCTACGTTTCTGCAGGGCAGCCCCGCCGCTGTTGATGCCGGGTGAGCGGGAGAAGGGAGGGCGGGGAGGGTCAGGGGCGCTCCCTCCCCACCTCGCCCTTTCCCTCGGAAAATCGGCCTGCGAACCTCTTCCAGGACCTTCTCCCGAGATTGTCCCGCGGGAAGCATAGCCGTGGCGGGATGCTGGCCTTTTACTTTTGCGGCCGGTTGTCCAGAGAGGGGGGCGCGTCCGGGTGTCAGGCCTATGGTCCCGGGCGCCGCCGCTGCAGCCACCTGGGCGCGGAGTCCTCTGTGGGAACACGGCTTCCGCCCTTAGCCCCGGGACCCACCCGCGAGTGTGGCTTCTCCCCCGCTGAGTTTGGCTCCAGCGATCTCTAGGGAGGAAGGTGGTCAGCTGGCAGCCTCGGGTCGTCTGGGCAGCTCCCAGCTCCACTTCAGCTCAGCTGCGGGGCGGCCACAAGTTTGGGTTCTCAGAGCTCTTAAAGAATCACTTCGCTACCGGGCCGGCCGACAAAACGCAGCCGACAAGTAGATGTGCGAGCATGTTTATGTCCAGTCCACTCTAGACTAATGGGCGGAATCCTGTGTTTGTGGCTAGCGTTGGTTCGATCGCCACACCGCCCCCAATTTCCGAGACCCTCTCCTCCTCCTGCCATCCACCCCACTTTTATTTTGAGATTTTTCTTTCCTCTTCCCTTGCTCTTTCTCCCACAGTCCTCCTTTTTAGTGGGAATGTCATGGTCAAATGATGATTAATTTCTCTTTTTTTTTCTCCGTGAGACTCGGACAGCTCAAACCACAGATCTCACCCGTGCCCTTCAGGCTGCAGCTTTGCTGTAATGGCCCAGGACTGGGCTGCCCCTCCCAATGCTGTGATCTCCCAGAGATAGCAGGAGCAGTCCTTAGAAAGGGATGGGACACAGCAAGACAATGGCTTACTGTGAGTCCTGCATTCGAGTCACTCCAAACGGGAAACTGGTCACTTTTTTTTTTTTAAACGTGAGTACAGGGACGCCTGGGTGGCTCACTTGGTTAAGCAGCTGCCTTCGGCTCAGGTCATGATAACAGGGTCCTCAGATCAAGTCCCACATCAGGCTCCTTGCTCAGCAGGGAGCCTGTTTCTCCCTCTGCCTTTGCCTGCCATTCTGTCTGCCTGTGCTCGCTCTCTCCCCCCTCTCTCTCTGATAAATAAATAAATAAAAATCTTTAAAACCTGAGTACAGAATCTGAAACAATACATTCCCTAGCAGTGGGCCTGGCAAGGCCTTGTTGAGGAAAACGTCAATATCCAGAGACTATGACAGGTAGGATGAGAGCTGGAATCTTATTTGGAGAATCAGAAAAAATTGCCAGGGGAGCAACTATGAAAGTGCATTCTATGCCCTGTTGTGGTCATTTGGATGTAGAGAATGAAAGCCTCATTATTTGGTCTTTGTTTGTTTACTCTTATTATGAAAATTCTCAAGCATACACCAAAGTGTGTAGAGCAGAAGGATCCCAGCCCTTCCGCGTACTTATCACTCTGCTTCCCCAACTGTTTCATAGGCCCTCCTCCTTCTACTGCCCCCAAAGTGCCTGTATTTTTGTTTTTGGGGGAGAGGGGAGGTCTGGAATATATTTTAAAGTAAATCCCAAACATCACATCATTCCCTGCTCCCCAAATACCTTGGTTTACACATCAAAGAAGAAGGAGGAAGAGGTGGAGGAGGGGAAGACTGAGAAGGAGGAGGGATGAAGAAGAGAGATTTCCACACAGGCCCACTCTGCCAGAATCAATAGGTCTAATAAGCTATTCCGATTGGCTCTGAGAGGCATGACTTTTAGCCTCTCAGACTTTTAGGGACACCGTGCTAATAAGCGACAAGGGCAAATTCAGGCAGCACAAACAGCAAGGTCCACACTCATCACCAAGGCACCGAGAGGGGGGGCAAGGGTGCCAGACCGACGGAACAAAGTTGTCTGGGAACCCCACCTGCTCTAGAAGTCCAGATGAGCGAGTAGTTGAACTGTTTTTTACCTTCATTGTCATTCCTTTCTGAAATTATTGCTGGCCTTTGGTAAAGACATGAACCTGAGCTTGTGCAGCCTGGGGTACTGATCTTGGGGTTGCTGAAGAGAGTAGATGCCAACAAAGAATGAAAACCCCTGCTGCCTGTTCTCCTTCCGAGAGTCAGGAGGGAACAGTCAAGAGCCCATACAGTGCACTGCCCCTTGGAGCCCTGGCTGTGGCAGTGGCGTGGCCCACAAAAGCCAGGAGCAACAGGCAAGACCCCAGACCCCAAATGCTAATGGAACACCCTGGGGAGGATGAAGGAAAGGCAGAGAGTCAGCGGAAACCTTCCCAAAGGACATTTCTCTCAGTTTCATCTGGGAGCTGACATTCAGCTGGTACACACCCCTTCAACCACACAAAGTTTGGTGACTAGCCTCTGGCCAGAACCTGCTGTGTGTCTCCCTACCCTGGACCCTACCATGGCCTCGCGATCCAGGCACTGGGCATGTAACACTTGACTCTGCAGGGGTCCCCGGGCCAGCTTTTGGTTAGTTAGTTGTCCGCGCTGTTAAAGATTTGACTACTGTTACATGTTTGACTCTCGTCTTTGGTGATGGTACCTATTTCATAGGAAATAGAAGCTGGAATCCAGGAAACAGGCTGGAAGATGAAATTAAAAAGTGGATACAAAGCTGCTAATCAGAGCCAGACACAATCGGCGATCAACTATATCCCAGTCTCTCCCCTCTTCTCTGATCTGTACTTTCCTTAATGAGGAATGAGACTTTAAGTTGACTTTTTTTTATCTTGAAGTCTCTCTCTCTCTCTCGATTCCCTAACTTGCCTCTCTTGCCTTCATTTCATCCTAGAGCTTGTGCCCACGACTTCTTTTCTAAATAAATATTAACCCCCTTTGACTCTGAATCTCTGGAAAATTCTCAGTTCCCTATTTTTGCTGGCACTGTGACAGGTCCTCATTTCTTCTTCCCACTCCTCTCTATTTATAGTTTTCACATTTTTTTTTTTTTGGCAGGTTGGCTACAGAACACTCAAAAATTGCAAAGAGAAATATTGTGTTCTGGAAATTCTTCTGAGCATTTTTTTCCAATATCGTCCTTATGCTCTTCTGATCCTCTCTTGAACTGTTGGACTAAAGCAGCTGACGCTTCCACCAGCAACCAGAGTCATCCTGTCCACTACTGTGGGAACAGAGGGTTTCCATTTGGAACTGAAGACCAAGCCTAAAGTCTGGTGGCCCTTTGGTGCCAGGATAGCAGGTATGGGATGGGTGGGACATGGAGGACAAGCATCATGGTAGAGGTCTCCATTTGACCAGGAAAGCTCACAATGAGCCAACAGGTCCATTTCAACATATTCTGTATTTTCCTTATAACCTGTTTCATTCCAGAGTGGATTTGAGATCATTTAGTTTGATTCTTAAATGTTTCCCATTCCAACCAGAAACAGACTCATTCTAGGGGCTCCCAAATTCTGCCTCATCTTCCTAATCAGTTAGTACCCCAAATTGGGTATGATAGTGCCAGAACATTCTTCCATGTGTATTTTATAACAGACTAGTATTTTATTAGTTTTTTTTCAAACTAATAAGAATGATAAGGGTAACTTTTTTTTCTTTTAAAGCATAGGCAAAATCACGAAAGACATTGAAATGAACCTAAAAGATTATAGTGTCTTCCAAGTGAAAACAGGTGTTGTCTCATGTACCCTTCTGGGCTGACCAATTCTATGGGATATTCTGTGCCTTTCTTGTCTTTGAGCTATTTCGCAACTCTATAGATTGTACATAATTGATGTGGATGCAGATGATCTTGTCTAGCTATATGTAAATGAATTTTGTCCACTGGAAGTACAGTTGACCCCCTTTCCTTTGGTAGAAGGCAGTTTTGCATCCATTTGCATTCTATTTGCATATCTATTTGCATCTATCAAAGCAAATTCGTTTAAGTATTACTGATTGTATATGTGTCTGCCTTGAGATTCTTGCTTGAAGTGGTGGTAACATCTTAGTGGTTCCCGAGCTAATGAATGAATTAAACAAAATCCCTTCAGGCATTCATCTCATATTTGTAAAATGGTCCTTATTTAATCTTTTCGAGAAAATGATACACTAGCAAACCATGACAAGATTCTGGTAAATGAAAAGTGCAATGAAATCAAATCGGAATGAATTTTAGAATTACCTTCAATGTGGCCCACGCTATGCCAGAGGCAGAGAATGAATGAATCTCAAAGACATGGCTTCTGGCCCCCAGGAGTTACAGTAATCTGTGTCAACATTGGCATGCCTGAGAAATGCATGTGACATTCCCATCAGGGTTTCCCCGGGGGTTCAGTTAACCTTTCTCTTCCAAGCTACCCTCTCTTGTAGTGATATCAACTGTGCCCTTGGTTTCAGCTCCCATTACCTAGCCAACATCTCTCCCACTGATATATGACCATCTGTTTCTTTCCTACCCACCAGACCCGTGTAACTGACTACCTACTCATGCCATTTCACTGATGTCCCACCTGTGCCTCAAAGCCCAGCATGTTCAAAACTTGATTCATCATAGTTTGTGAAAGAAAGGCTTATCCTCTTTTGCTTTGTTTCTTTAGAAATGATTCTACCAATGCCAGCGGCATGCACCAGAAACCAGGAAGGAATCATACAGCTGAGCCAAACTGCTGTACTTTAAAACACTTGACTACAATTCTCCAGTGGATACTCATCCCTGGCTTCAAATTCCCTTGTCTCTCTGGTGAGTTTGCTTTCCCTCTAATGGATGACCGTTTCACACCTTCAAGACTTGCCTCAACAATTCCTACCCCCACCTCTTCTGAACTATGTCACCTCACTCCCAGCTCCTGTCCTAGGGATGAGGGAGCAGAAGGCAAGCTTAGGACAAAGCAGAAACTGGCACCCTACACCCTCTCCCCATGCCATATGTGTAACATTCCTCATGCACTCCTGGCTGCCCTAAAGGAAAAACAATGCTTAACTGATAGAGATCCAAGTCCTGCAGGACAGGAGTCTCCCTCCATCTACGAATGTCCTAGCGACTTACAAGGAAGGAAGAAGCTTTCTCATCAATAGCCTGACTTCCAGACACCCATACCTCAGTTTCCGGAAGCCCTAACATCACCATCACCCTCCCCTCCATAAAATTCTGGGAGGCTAAGGGGGAGGGAAGTGTAATAAAACTGAATTTCTTCTAAGCCCAACAAAGCCCACTGACAAGGATGTGTGATAGGAGGAATGTAACATATCTCCAGGAAACTCCCGACTGTCTTCATGCTTTCCCTCATTAGAGGCAAAAACAGCCTTGACATTACAATAACCAGGTCTCCCTTATCCTGAAATTCTTCTTTAGCATATGACAGTCCTTCTGGACACCCCCTCTGTCCTCACCTTCCTCAGCTCCCAGTCAACCATGCCTCTGTCTGAGCAGCTCTTTCTGCCCTTGGGTCCTATCCCTGTGTTTTAATAAAACCACCATTTGCACCTAAGACGTCTCAAGAATCCTTTCTTGGTCATCGGCTCTGGACCTCACCCCACCAAACCTCACCTGTGTTCCAAAACTTCATGACTAGTGTCACACTTCAAGAAAATAAAAGCCCTTTGTGTAGGAATTCCCTTATCTTACCACCACCCAATCAAATCTATACCTACATTTGTATCCATTTTTAATTTGTTTTTAGACATTTACTCAACAAATATTTAGTCAGTGCTACACACTGCCCTGAGTGTTTGTAAATCTGTGGCGAACGACACAGAAAAGTCCCTGGCATCATGGAATTTACATGGTAATTGGAGAAATGTACAAGAAACACAGAAAGAGTTGAAGACAGAGCAGGTTTATTGAGAAGAGCAGACATCCCCAGATTGGGTTTGTTCTTCCTTGTGTCTGGGATTTGTTCCCTCCAGCCCTCTCCAGGACTCCACTCTCAGGGTCAATATCAAGTTCTCATTCCAATGGATCCTTCCAGTCAGAAGACAAATGACCTTTTTCTTAAAAACAAAAGGAAAAACCCAAAACAAAAACTTCCTTTAACCTTCTATCTTCCTATAACAACCTCCATATTTCTCTCCCCACCTCATTCCCAGCATAGCTTGTAAAATATTTGTCTACACCTGTGGGTGTAGGGTACCATGTCCCCAAGGGTAGTTGAAAAATCTCTATAAAGAATCCTTATGTGCAGATCATTTTAAGGGAGTCCATTTCCAGATCCAAACTCCATGTGTGCTCTGTAGGATCGATGATATGCCCATTCTTGGGTCTGATATCAGGATACTCCTCTCCTTCCTGGAAGATCAAGACACTCCTCTCAGATCTTATTAGAGTGTAGGACTTGGGCTGATACCAAAGTTGAAATACCAGTTTTGTTTCAAATAATGCCCTTCTGTGGGCAGTCCTGGGGCTCTGCTTTTAGGGATTCCTCTCCTTATTAGGGTAAAGGTTAACATCAGAAAGGGGATTTGGGCAGATGTTGGAAGTGCTCTGACATCAGAATAACAATCAGTTTTGGTTAGTGACACTCATTCCTTCATATTTAAATTAAACTACATATTTTTAGGGACATAATAGGGAAAGGCACAAGTAAGGATTTTAATGGTTTCATTCCATTCCAGTGTCTTTTGGGAAATAAAATAACAAAAAATGAGACTGTTCTGCTTAAAAAAAATCAACTTGTAGCAAGCAAATGTTATTCCAATGAAGTCGATCCTTTCCTATCTCATTTTCTTTTTAAAGATTTATTTATTTATTTGGTAGAGAGAGAGAGACACACACACACAAACACACACACACACACACACACACACACACACACACACAACACAAGTAGGGAGAGCCAGGGAGGGAGAAGCAGGCTTCCTGCTGATCAGGAATGTGGGCCTTCATCTCAGGCCCCTGGGATCATGACTTGAGCCAAAGGCTGCTGCTTAGTGACTGAGCCACCCAGGTGCCCTCTATCTCATTTTTTAAATGTTTAATATTTTCAACACCTAGTTAATAAAATATACATATATTGTGATGAAAAGTTTATGATTAAAAAGTTTCAGATGCCCACTTAAAAATGTGCAAGGTGTATGAATTCTCATAGGCGGTCCATGCACCATACACGCCTATCACTAGCAAACGTGGATGTACTCGGTGTCTCTAGGTTCCCGCTTCCTTAGTGCCCTCTTAATCACTTGGTTTCTCTTCCTACCATCCTGGACCTGTATTCTCAATTTGCTTCTCTATTTCATCTCCGCCCCTTTGAAGAGCTTGATTCTGGGTCTTCTGTAGCTATGCTTTCGCTCTCTCTCTCTCTCTCTCCCTCGATCAGGCTTTCGCAACCTAGCACTATTGATACCTGGTGGGTGATTCTCTGCTGTGGGGCTGTCCTGTGCCCTGCAGGACAGTTAGCAGCATCTCTGGTCTCTAGCCACTAGATGCCAGCAGCACCCCCCAAGTGGTGACCACCAAAAATGTTGCCAGATATTGTTCAGTCGGCCCTGGGAGCAAAACTCCTTGCCTCCCAGCCCCAGTTTAAAAACCACTGCTTTAACCGATTCCATTCAGCATCATTGATTTAAGTTCTTTGTAGAAGCTGAAGGCTCTGAAGTGAACGTCTTTAATCCTAACCCGCCCTTGGAGCTGAGATTCACATGGCCAGCTGCCTGCAGCATATTTCTCAATGAATATGTAACAGGAGTCTTATTTTCACCATGATTTCTATCCTGCTCCCTCCTCAACCTTCTCCTGTCCCAGTCTCCCCATCTTAGTAAACAGCATCCCCACCTCCTACTGGCTAAAGCCTCAGCCCCTGGGATAAATTCCCCCTTTCCCTTTTCTCGTATCTAATCCATCAGCAAAACCAACTGATTTGATCTCCAAAACAGAAGTCAGACTTGCTCACTGCTCTTTATATCCACTGCTCCCATTTGAATCCAAACCCTGAAATTTTTTTTTGCACTTCAGACACTGTTAACAGTCATTGGTCCCATGACTACACCTACCCAGATATTTTCCATGATCGCTAATCACCACCAAGTTGCCAAATCCAATGATTAACCCTCAGATCCAAATAACTCAAACTGTCAGTCCTATAGACATAGAAGTCCCTCCACTTCTCTGGAAATATTCTATCTTTTTCATCGTGATGTTGGCTCTCCCTTCCTCTTCCACACTGGTCAGTGATGATGGCTCCTTTCCTGCCTGGGTTTTCTTGAGCTTCCTGACCTTTAGACATCAGTCCTGTGCTCTGGGACTCGGAACTTCTGCTTGAGTTTTCTGTTGTGTTAAAATAAAAAATTCAGCTGAGTACATTTTAAAGAACCTATTGGCTTTATTCAATGATTCACGAAATGGGCAGCATCCTGCTTGCAGAGTGAAAGGAACTCGGAGGAGCAGTACAAAATGAAAGACTTTTATAGGCAGGAGAGAGGAGGAGCAAGGAAGTCACGTCAGGCAAACAAAGCAGGTTGTTTATGGCCAGGTGACTTGGCTTCTGAGGATGGCAGGGGTCCGAGGGAGTGGTGATCAGGTGGTGTCTGCTTGCCTGAGCTCAGATTCCATTTCTGGGACAGCTGAAATCATAATTAAGTCTGATTTGGGGGACATGGGGCTTAGCATAAGCAACTCCATTTTGGGCCTCTTGTTTTGTTTTTAATAGTTACTTCATAACAAATAATAACAAGTTTAGTAACTTTAAATAGCTCAGTTTACTATCCTACCATCTCTAGCTGTCAGGAGGCCAGACACAGCTTAACCAGGGTCCTCGGCTCTGGGTCTCACTCAAAGGAGGAGAGAAGGCGCCCACCAAGCTGTGTTCTCACCTGCAGGTTCCACTATGGAAGGCTCTGCTTCCAAACTCACTCGGGTGTTGGCAGAACTCATTTCCTTGTAGCTGTGTGATTTGGGGGGCAGCCCATGCTGGGGCGGGCCAGGGAGATTCTCCAGGCTGTTAACTGGAAACCATCCTCAGCCCCCAGAGTCTGCTTGCAGTTTCCTGCCATATAACTCTCTCCACAGGTGATTCCGAACTTGGCTCTTTGCTTCTTCAAGTCCAGGATAGCCTCTCACTCCAATCCGTAAAACAGTCTGATTTAATATAATGAGATCATAATAGTGACATCTTCTTACCTTGCCAAATTCTACTGGTTAAAAGCAAGTCCTAAGTCCCATACACACTCCCATCCATACTCACAGGACAAACACCGGGGGACAGATATCACGAAGCTGACTTATCATGTTGCCAAACACACCTCTGTCCATACTCACTGTGTAGGTAAGCCCACTTCTTCTCACAGCTTGAACCCTATGTCCTAACGGTGCTCATATTTGTGCCTCCAGCCTGGACCTCACCCATGAATGCCAGACTCGTGTGTTCAGCTGCTGGTTGGGCATCCCCATGTGGATTCAGCCACCATCTCCAGAAACAAACACCTGTTGCCCATCAAACTTGCTTCTCCCATCGTGTTTCCCATCTTAGCAAGTGGTAATGTCACTGTTCTAGGGCCTCGGGCCCCCCAAATTGTAAAATCATCCCAACTCTTGTCTTTTCCGCACACTCCACACTTAATATATTTACAAATCCTGCGTGTTTTGTCTTCAATATACACCCAGAATCTCCCCCCTTCTCCCCACCCCTGCATCTACTGCTCTGGTCTGGGCCAATACCCCCTCTCACCTAGATCAGTGGTCCTCAACCAGGAGAGTTTTGTGCACCTGCTCTCCCCCAGGGGATTTTGACAGGGCCTGGACACACTTTTCGTTGTCACAACTTGGGATTGGGAAAGGGCGCTCCTGCGATCTAGTGGTCAGTGCACAGGACAGCTCCCCATAGCAAAAATTAATGTGGCCCCAAATGCCAGCAGTATAGAAATCTCAGTCTACATTAATGCAAGTAGCATCCCCACCCCACAACCCCACAAGTCTGTTCTGCACACAGCAGCCTGAGTGATTCTTTTCTTTTCTCTTTATGATTTTATTTATTTATTTGACAGATCGAGAGAGAGATCCATGTAGGCAGAGAGGCAGGCAGTGGGAAAGGGAGAATAAGGCTCCCTGATGAGCAGAGAGCCCAATGCAGGGCTCGATGCCAGGACCCTGAGACCATGACCTGAGCTGATGGCAGAGGCTTAACCCACTGAGCCACCCAGGCACCCCGATCCTTTTCTAATCTAAATCAAGTCAAGCCTCTTCAAAACCATCCAAGCTCTTCTCATCTGGCACAAAGTTAAAGGCAAATCCCTACAATGGCCTTCAAGACTTTATGTGATCTGACCCCACTACCTTCCTTACCTACCTCCTACCACTTGCTGTCTTGCTCATTTTTGCCCAGCATTATTGGTCGCCGTGTCATTCTTTTAACACACCAGATGTGCTCCCACCTTGGGCTTACTGTTTGCTTTGTGTGGGATGCTCTTCAAACAGCACAACTGCTCACTCCTTAATTTCCTCCAGGTCTTTCCTCAAATGAGGGAGACTTCCCTGACACAGTCCCATAGAAAATTCCAACCTGCTCCCCTAAACCCTCACACCCCATGTCCACTCACTCAGCTTAGATTCCTTCCTACCCCACATCAACCCCTGATATGTATGTATATTTATTTGCTTCATTTCTCACTCAACAACTAAAATGAAAACTCCAAGAGGACATCAAATTCATTTTGTTTCTTGTTAACTATTCTGTCTTTAGGGTTTAGAACAGTACCTGACACATAGTAGATGTTCCGTAAATATTGGAGAATGATTTGTTTCTATTTTTGCCTTTTCTCTATCCATTTTTTACACAGCGGCCAAAAATGACATTTTAAGAATGCAAAAGGAATCCCACGACCACGCTCCACCCACTAGTGTAAAACCCTTCAACGGCTTTTCGTTGTGCTCAAGCCGCAGCTGACATTCTACAGCCCAGGCCAGATTAAGATTTCAGAGTTCTTAATCACTGGAAAGGTGATGGTGTTGTCACCACCAGAGATATTTAAATATTTTTGAAGATTAGATCCCAAAGTAAGTGTGCTAAAAGCCTAGCAATATCCGATTTCACAAACTCAGATTTCATAAAGTCTCATTAGTCTTCTCACCTTGTATACTTTCCTCAGCCCCCTTTTCTCTTCTGTTTCAGGCACTCACCATAATTTGACAGAATGACCATAATGGCCTTCCAACCTGTCATCTCATCTTCAGGAATATGCCCCTTTCCCTCCCCTCCTCACACCAATTCATCCTCTAAACTTATTCTAAGATGATCACTCTAAAATGTGCATCTCATTGTGTCCTTCCCCTACAGGAACTTACTCAAAAGCTCCTAAGGACGTGTGAATTTCCTTGGTGTGGTATTTTTACAAGACCCTTTGCTTGCAAGTGGCAGCAATCCAAAGAAAACTGGAGGAACCAAAAGGGAAAAGCAAGCAAACAAACAAAAAACAAAGGAATGTCCAGGTTCCTGTAGGGGTGGATACCACAGAAGTTCATAAAAATCCAAAAGAAGACGGGGCACCTGGGTGGCTCAATGGGTTAAGCCTCTGCCTTCGGCTCAGGTCATGATCCCAGGGTCCTGGGATCGAGTCCCACATCGGGCTTTCTGCTCTGCAGGTAGCCTGCTTCCTCCTCTCTCTCTGCCTGCCTCTCTGCCTACTTGTGATCTCTGTCAGATAAATAAAGAAAAAATCTTTTTAAAAAATCAAAAGAAGAGCTACAGAACTAAAATTTCAGAATCAAGAACTAGGGCTGGAAACCGGCAAAACACTTTTCTCTTTGTCCATGTCTCATGTTTACTTGTCTCCATATGGCTGCTTTCTTCTCTGGTCAGACTCTTCAAGTGTCCAGGAAGATGGCCATTGCCAGCTCCTGAATCCCATCCAGCAAGGCCAGTCACTCGCCTAAAGAGAGAACATTGTCTTCCTGTCATTTACATATCAATCCCAGGGAGACTCTGATTCGTCCTATTGGTGTCAGGTGGACCAATCACTAGACTGCATAAAGCACCGGTGAAATTTTTTTTAAATTAACATATAATGTATTATTTGCCCCAAGGGTGCAGGTCTGTGATTCATCTGTGTTAAACATTTCACAGAACTCACCATATCACATACCCTCCCCAATGTTCATAACCCAGCCACCCTCTCCATACCCCCTCCATCCCCGCAAACCTCAGTTTGTTTTGTGAGATTAAGTCTGTTATGGTTTGTCTCTCTCCCCATCCCATCTTGTTTCATTTTTTCCCTCCCTACCTCCCATGACCCCCTACCCTGCCTTTCAAATTCCTCATATCAGAGAGATCATATGATAATTGCCTTTCTCTGATTGACTTACTTCACTTAGCATAATACCCTCTAGTTCCATCCAAGTCATTTCAAATGGCAAGATTTCATTTTTGATGGCTGCATAGTATTCCTGTGCGTGTGTGTGTGTGTGTGTGTGTGTGTGTGTGTGTGTGTGTGTGTTTATTACATCTTCTTTATCCATTCCTCTGTTGATGAACATCTTGGTTCTTTCCATAGTTTGGCTATTGTGGACATTGCTGCTGTAAACATTCAGGTTCACAGGCCCCTTTGGATCACTACATTTGTATCTTTAGGTAAATACCCAGTAGTGGGATTGCTGGGTCCTAGGGTAACTCTATTTTCCTCTTTGAGGAACCTTCATACTGTGAAGCACAGGGGAAATTATCCAGAGTGAACGGCTTTGTGTACCCAGAAAGAGGAAGATGAGGAAGTACAGCGGTCAGGCACAACACATAGCCCACAGTTTCCACCATTTACATGATCTCTTCGATTCCACTTTTCCCTGCTCCTTCCGCAGGTTCTGTGCTTGAACCACAGTGAGCCCCTGTGAATTCGTGGATGGCTTTGGCTTTCTCTTACCTGCATCTGGCCACACCTGCTGCTCTCTGTGCCTAAAACCCTATTTTCTGGCTTGTTATACAAAGATAATACTTCCAGATATTCTTCACACATCATACACCTCATACATCACCTCCTCCAGGAAGTCGTTGTTTGGACTTAGGGGTTTTATTGTCATTTAGGGATAGTAAGGCCAACAGACCAGGAGACCACTGCCATTGAAAAGACAATTGGTTACTCACAGATCCCAGAAGGAGGGGGCTGGCGCAGCCACCAGGGAGGGGTGGGGGAGGACAAAGGGGAGCACCGGGTTCCGTCAGGATGGGACTGAGGATAAGAGCCTTTATTGTGGTTTCTGTAGGAAGGAATGGGGGAAGTAGGGATGGTAAGTTGTGACTGGCTGATTTGGACACTTTCAGCAGGAGCTGGGGTATAACGGCTGTCCCTGGTTGTCTGGTACTTGGCCCTGGTGTGATTCAGACCCTGAGTAACAGTTCCACAGAGAAGGTGGTCAGGAATTCAGACTCTAGATTCATTGCTTTGCATTTAAAAACCTCACTCCCAGCTGAGGGGTAACTCTCTCTAGGAGCTGACCAACCCTGGAGGGGCAGTCCTTCCAGCTTCAGCAAGCACTCATGATGGTCAAAGTATCAAAATATAGAAAATAAAGGACGGTTACTCATCTTCCCTGATTTTTTTCTTTTTAAACTTATTTTATTTAAATTCATTTAGTTAATGTAAAGTGTATCAATAGTTTCTAATGCGGAGTTCAATTATTCTTCCCTGATATTTTTTTCACCCTCTTCCCCTAAATCAGGTTTCTGTGATTCTTCCTTCTGATCCCATAATAACCAGTGCATATTTCTGTCCTTGCAAGGTGACAGCGCCAACAATGGCATCCCAAGTGACAGCATAGCAATGTTCAACCTTCAGATTCCTTTGAGGGAAGAGGGTGAGAACTTGAAGCCATTTTAATTTCGATGTAATGGATGTGTGACCTCATTTGATGTGGGTAGCCTGTAAGACTGCACTTCTAGTCTTTACTCACGTGTCTTAAAAATGTTTTTATTCATATTTTTTTATTAAAATGATGACAACAAAACTCGAGGTGTGCTATATATCCTGAATTTCCACCATCACATTCACTTATAGAGCCATTGTTCATTCATCCTCATACTGATTATTGAATACGTTTTTTTCTCTGCATTATTGTGCCTATCTTCGACCTTCCAAATACACAATTAACCAGGAAAATTTAAACTCTGACTGCTCTTTTAAGAAATTGAGGCTTGTAAATATCCGTGCATAGAAAATCAAAACAATATGCCTGATTACACAAGGACCCCTCCCACTGATGAATGTATGGTGCCTTATTATCTTTGTATGGTGCCTGGGTGTGGATTAGGAAAAGAAGCACCATCCTTTGCACGGTTGCAGCTGTGTGCTGTGGAGACTGCTTGGGGAGCAAAGCACAGGTTGGTTTTTAGCCCAAAGTGTCTCCTTCTGGTAACCCTTAAAAGGTCAGGCAAAGATGCTGAATGTGCACTATTTTGCCCCAATGGGTGTAGCTTGATTCATGTTCCTCCCTGGGGTTTCCTCCAGGACCTGATAGTGTTATACAATAGCAAGTGAGGGACTAACCCATCACTGTGTAAATTTCTGCTGCCATAATAAAATGTGCATGTTTCTGTTTGGGAATCTGAATACGTATTTGACCTTCTTAGTGATTCAACTTAGAAACAAAGACTTTTTTCATCTTTTCTTCAAGACTTTGGGTTAAATTAAGAGGTGCTCTGAGATTTTAAGGCAAATTGTCACGAGTCAGCCTTTATCTACAGTTACTTATCTCTGTAATCAGATTTTTCTCAAGACACAAAATACACGTACACACAAAATAAAACACAGATACAGTTTAGATGCCGACTCAAATTGTCAGCCAGGGCTGTTGAGTCCACATTTTTTAATCATCCCAGGTGATTGATTATATTAAGTGAAATTAGCAGTTACAAAATAAGTCTACAGTAATACAATGTACTTTTATCATTTTTTTTACATTAATGGTTTTTGGTTAATTATTCCTGTTTCTTAAAAAATAATTTAAAAAAATATAGCTATTCTGTAGTCCGAATGTTTGTGTCCCCTCTCAAAAGTCATATGTTGGAGGGACGCCTGGGTGGCTCAGTGGGCTAAGACTCTGCCTTTGGCTCAGGTCATGATCCCAGGGTCCTGGGATCGAGCCCTGCATCGAGCTTTTTGCTCAGCAGGGAGCCCGCTTCCCTCCCTCTCTCTGCCTGCCTCTCTCCCTACTTGTGATCTCTATCTGTCAAATAAATAAATAAAATCTTAAAAAAAATGTCATATGTTGGAACCCTAATCCAAGTGCCAAGTGTAATGACATTTACAGATAAAGCCTTTAAGAGATTATTAGGTCATGGTGGTGGGGCCCTAACAATGGGATTAGTGCCCTTATGGGAAGAGACGGGAGAGAGCCAATGATATGATATATTACATATAATATATGAAATATTATTATAATGCTATATTATTATATCAATAAATGAAATGCAATAAATAAATAAATAAATAAATAAATAAATAAAATTGCAATGCAATAAATAAATAAATTACAATGGAAGATTATTCAGCTTAACAAAGGAAGGAGTGTGGGTGATGTCCCTGGTGGGCCATGCTGGCTCTTGGCTGGGACCTATGCCAGGCCCGGACTGAAAACCTGCATCGTCCCACCAACTTGGGGTTTCCTGCTATCTGCCCCCCAAAGGACAATGTCCAGTGTCAGAGCATGGGGACAGAAATAGCCTCAGTTAGTTCCTACACGAAGAGTAGCTTTGGAAACTTCTGAAAACCCAACTCATCATCCATCTGGCTATGAAGGGACATCTACAACATTAATCCCATGACGCATGTTTTACTTTGTAGAATTCCAAACATTCAACAAGCTTGTGAGTGGTCTATTTATTTGCAAGCTTAGGTTGCTGCTTCTTGCCTTTAAAAGCCAAGCACTGTAGTTGCTCCCGTAGATCGGTACAGTCTTTTACAGTTTTCAAAGCACTTATGAGTTCTTCCCCTATTCTTTACTTCTGAAAAGCAAAATGTGTATCAGCCAATGATGTAATTAGTTTGAACAGAAAAGAACTTTATTGAACATTATCAAGGGCCTTGAAGAATGCCCGGAGGGCCAATGCCAGGTTCTGGGGCTGTACCACCACAGGACTGCCCAGGGGAGATAGTGCAGTGATACCCCAACAGTTGACCCTGGATGGAACCGTGGGCATGGCTGCTCAGAGAACTCCAGTCTTTTGCATCCATCCTTAGAAACAGATCCTACCTACTTGGTGCTTGCTTCTTCTTCTCCCATCAGAGCCTCATGTGGGTGCATCTGATGGGCAGACCTTGTATCATTTGCAAAGTAATTTCTGGCTTCTCTTGGGGTAGAAAGTCAACATGGGAAAATTCCTCAGAGGTAGGAAGAGTGTCCAAAGGATGCTGGCTGTTTCAAATTACAAGAAACAGGACAAACGATACCACTGACCATCAGAAGTGGGGTTTTAATGTCTTGAAACAGTTATTATTGGGTTTTAATGTTACTGGGAATCATTTACTGTAGGTTCACAAGATATCTGATAAGAGAGCACCTTTTAGATTTCTCTAACCAATAATATCTGCATTCTGATCCTGCAGAAAAATGTTCTCTGAAAGTGCTGACCAGTTTTGATTGCAATACGATTTCTCAGCTGATTCTTTTCATATCCTACTTGAAGCAGAGCTCAAAAAGCTCTGTACTCAGTGGGTGGTTGTATAATTGTTTTAATTCATTTGTTAAACATAATTATCTTTCCTCACTTCTGTCCTATTCCTTTGATATATGCTCAGCAACTTGGTCCCTAATGGATGTGATTAGAGCTTCCCACGGTGTGCATCATGTGAGGGAAGGGGTGTTACATCGTTAAGGTGGGGACACATCTTCATTTCATGTTTCAGGGACTTAAGCTGTTTCTTTTGACACCTGGGGGCTAAGTTAATGAGAGAGTTCTTTGATAGCTTTATGTGAGCTAATTCTGCTTGTCACATGCTATAGGGGACCTGGAGAAGAGGGAGGAAGTCAGAGAGCAGAAGATAGGTGGGGTGCCTTTGTTCAGTGACCATCCCCTCATGTCAACCACCAACCCAATCATTAACTCTGGGCGTTTGAACACAGACATCCTGAGACAGATCAAAGACAGGTTCTTGGCAACAGGTCAGAACATATTCTTGGGAAAAAGAGTTATGCTAGTGGACCCTTGTGAATCTGAGGTGTCTTCCTCCTAGAGACCTGGGTGTTTTGTAGACAACCTCTCATCCACCTTTTTGCAATGTCCCCGCAAGGCACTTATTCCCAAGTCTGGGAAAACTGAAGAATATTAGACTCTGTGCTCTTAGAGATCAGGGAAGGTGTCAATGAATCATCCTTCTGGGTTCTAACCTAGACTGACAACAGATAAGAACCGAGTTCAATCAAATGTGATAGGTATTGAGGGCTAGGTGAGTCAGCATGGCTTAGATTCAAGACCAAAAGAGTCTTGAATCTTCCTGTGCCCTGAATTGAAAAATGGTGCTCAGGGAATAGTGTACCTGGCCCGATCCAGCCATGCTTACCCCAAGAATATGAAGATTTCCGCCTGCATTTTCTTTTGAAAGTTTTATGGTTTTAGCCTTTACATTTAAGTCTACAATCTATTTCCAGTTAATTTTTGGATATAATGTGAGGCAAGAGTGATGATTTGTTTTCCCATACATACATGCAATGATAGAAATGCTTTCCAGCCTGCCGCCAAAAAGAATGGGCCTGGGTCTTTCCTACTGTTTCCTGGCAATGGTCCAGCACAGCTTTCCTTCAGAGCAGTCAAATAACTGAAAGAAAATCCTCAAATTTAACAATCTTGTCTACTGGGTTTCAATGGAAGTTCATGCATTTTATCCACTCCCCCTTTTCAACCTGCTTTCTATAGAGAACATCAATTCACCTGTTGGAATTAAACCTGAAAAAAAAAAAAAAAAGGGCAACAAATTAAGCCACTTACAAGAGTGTCACGAAGTACTGACCTTTTATTCTTAACACAGTGACTGGACAGAACCCCTATTTTTGCGAGTAAAAAAGAGCAGGCACCCCTTCCCCATCCTATGCGATGGTGCACTTCAAAGCCTTGTCTAAGCAAATCTTAGAATGTTGAAGTTGTAGGGAACAGAATGTTCATCAGTTTGATGAACGTTGGAAACAGTGGTCTTTGCAGCTTCGGTTTATAACAGTGAGCTTGTGCATTCTTGGATAGCTGTCCATTACTGATGTGTGCCGGATTAGTTTTACAGTTTCACCTGAGGAAGGAAGACTTTATGTTTTATGAAGAGTCCAGAAATTCTGCTTTTAAGGCTAAATGCATACAGCAACATTTATTACACAGAAAGTGCAGCAAGTCTACAAGACCAGAAGCATAAGTACTGATGAATGGATGGAAGCAGTAGCTAGGACTATAGACAATCCTATAGCAAGAGAAGACTGTGATGCTTCCGGATGGTCCAGGAAATCTTCTGGAGGCTTCAGTACCTGGTGTGATCATTTAGTCGTGAAAAGGGCACATCAGAAGGGGTGGTGTGGTGAGCAAGGGCACAGGACAGGAGCCGAGCACATCTGGCAGGTGGCAAGTGGACTGTCACGGTGGGGCCGTGAGAGACTGGGGTCAAGGCAAGCTGCCAGGAGCCAGGAAGCCTCCTGAAAGCCCGAATATCCCAGGATAGCATATTCTCAAATCATGATGATAAGGCTTACGACGATTTAAATGCTGTTAAATGGGAATTTTGCCTTTCAAACCATGCTATACCTTTGATTGTAAGATGTATCCCAATTTCAAAGATGTTAGATTGTGTGGGGGGAAAAGCACAAGTCAGTGTGCTAGCCAGCCTCGGGGAGGACCACGAAGATTTCCACATCCCAGTATCTGCATGTGTGTTGTACCCTCCCACATCTGGTGTGACTAACAGGATATAGCAGAATTGGGGGTAAATCAGTTACAGAATTAGGTTATGAAAGACACTGAGGCTTCTGTTTTGTTCTCTCTCTCTTTTCCTCTCTTTCTTTTCTCTCTCTCTCTCTCTCCTTTCTTCTTCTATTCCCCCTTTCCTTCCCTCTCACTCCCTCCCTTTCTCTCTCTTTCTCATTTATCATTAGCTCTTGTGGAAATGCAGGTATCCCTGTAGATACCCGGGTGGCAAGGAACTGAAGCCCTCCACACCTGCCACCTGCACAGATTTGAGGTCTGTCTATCATCACATGTCCTTCAAACAGCTGCAGCCGGCTATTTGATGGCAATCTCATGAGATACCTCAAGGCAGAAACACACAGCTCGACAGCTTCCAGGTGCCTGACCTTCATAAACGGTGTGAGATCATAAGTACTTAAATATATAGGTTGGGCTGCTAAGTTTGGGGGTAATTCATTGCAAAGCAATAGAGGAACGATTCTATACAAAGACTCAAAATATGCCTTATTCCGTATGTGTACTCAGCGTCAGTCTGAGGCTGCTTAGAACATGCAGTGCCTCAGAGCAGGGGGAGACATTAAAGAGAGGTAACAAAAAATGGGGAAAGGGAATGTAGACATACAAAGAAGAACCATTTTGCTTTTCTAGGTCCTTCTTTTTAAAGAGTAGTAAATATACTTTCCTAGAAAGAAATAAACACAGAAGGAAAGAGTAGGATGAAAGTTACCTTTATCAGCCTATAAACAGATACTCAAACCAAAAACACTGGAAACTGCAAAAAGATGCCAACTGTTTTTAAAGAAATGGCACACGACGTTAGGTATGAATAACTTTCATGCAAATTGAAGAGGTAGACGTGGTCGAATTGTTCAGGAGGCACCAAAAGAATGTGAATAACATTCTATTGAAAGGAAGGAAGACTGAGATTCTGAAAAAATATTTTATTAGGTAAAAGAATGAATAAATAAATGTATATATATATATGTATATATATACATATATATATAAGTTTTCTAGGGTTGCTATTTCAAGATACCAGAAGCCTGGAGGCTGAAACCACAGAAGTGGACAGTGTCACATTTCTAGAGGCTACAGTGTTGGTAGAACATGCTCCTTTTGTAGGTATTGTGGATGGATCTACTCCAGGCCCCTTTTCCAGCTTGAAGCGTTGCTCTGGCTTTGGACTTCTTCACCGGGCCTTCTCCCTCAGTGCATATCTGTGTATCCGCACTCTCCCTTCTTAGAAGTGCACAAGTCCTCCCGAATTGGAGGCCCAGTCTACAAAAATATGACCACATCCTAGCTAGTGACATCTCCAGGGACCCTATTTCCAAATAAGGTCATGCTCCCAGGTGCTGGGGTTTAGGACTGGGATACTTCATATGCATAAACACATACACACACACACACACACACACACACACGTGTGTGTGTATATGTATTCCTATATATATCTATGTGTATAGATAGAAAGGGAGGAAGGAATAGATGGGAAAAAGAAAATACGCCTAGCGAGTTAGTAGACTTCATCTTTAACTTTTCAACAATGACCTTCAGAATGAACGACTGAAATTCTATTGAAAGAAAAGACCTGGATAGGTCAGTGAAAAATAAACTCTACATAGGGGGATGCAGAGGCTAGTATAGATTTTGTGGAAAGAGAAAGGATGAAAAGGGCTAGTCCGTATGTACCCAAAGGAATCCTCAAAGGCTGCTTTTCCGAGGTCTTGAGAAGAGACAATGGAAAGACACCCGATCCGTGAACAGAGAAAGAAACCATTGCAGAACAACAAGGGATCCTTTTAGAAAGACATGGCTATCCTCAAGGTGTCTGCATGCGATGAGAAAACTCCCTGAGATCCACCACATTCAAGCCCATCCAACAAGGCTCCAGACACTTTGGAAAGCTTGTCTTTTTTTCATGGAGAGAGAATGAGTGAGAGAGAGCATGAGAGAGGAGATGGTCAGTGGGAGAAGCCGACTCCCCAAGGATCTGGGAGCGGGAGGTGGTAGGAGATCCTGCCTGCCCGGGGTCATGACCTGATCCCAAGGCAGTCGATGAACTAACCGAGCCACGCAGGCGCCCGTCTCCAGAAATGGGTCAACAACAGCTGAGGAGCACCTGGGCGGCACCTTCAGTGAAGTGCCCAACTCTGGGTTCTGGCTCAGGGGTTGATCTCAGGCTCTTGAGATTGAGCCCTGAGGCTAGCTCTCGGTTCAGGTCAGAGTCCACTAGGTCTCTCTTCGGGTCCTGCCCTTCCCCCCTTCCCCATGAAGAGTGCTCTTGCCCTGAAACCAACTAGGAAAAGCATTCACAGAAATAAACAATGTTTGAGAGGGGGTGTAATGCCAACTGAATATTACCCCCATTTAAAAGACCACCAGAGACGTGAGTCAAAGCCAAGCAACAAGTGTCGTTTATTGCAGGTTCGAACCTGACCTCTGCGCTGCTCGTTGCCAATAACGCCGAGAGGTCCGGAGCTGGGTCGGTGCAGAATTTTTATAGACAGATACAAACAAGTTTCGGGTGGGGCTGAGCTGATTGATTGATAGTTTGAACAGGCATACTTGGCGTCAGTGGATTGGGTCAGGGGACCCGCACGCGAAAGCAGACAAAGCAATCTTACAGAAGCAGAACCGGCCGGTTAGCCCACGCATGCGGAAAAAAAAGCACTATCAGGATATTGAAGGCCTGGTTACTATCAAGCCAAGGCCACTTTCTCTCTAATGAGGCACTAACATAAAGACAATTGGGAGTCTCCTGGTGAAATGTTACATTCCGGCTATCAAAGGTAAGGTAACTTCTTTGTTGTAAATTTCAAGGACATTTGCAAACCTAGGGAGACTCCTACCCTGCAGGACTGTGATTTCTGCAAGTTAACTATTTATCATTTTATGGCAGTCAGGGGTGCCTGAGGAATGCTACACATATGGAGGGGAGCGGGTGAAGGGGGGGTGCAAGGCGCCAGCTTTTGCTTTGTCCTCAGCCAGCCTCCTGCTCCTTCATTCCCCCCTGAACAATTTTGACCCTTAAATCTTTAAGGGGGTTGAAGGTGGAAGGTCTCATCTTCTGTAACTTCTTCGTGCTGAATGGGGGCGTAGAGCTGTCCCTACCTACTGGGGTCAATATTGATCAGGGTAGGAATGTATAAGGGAGTTACGAAAGGTGGAGGCAGCTGAATCCAGCGCTGACAGTGAAGAGGCGTCCTCGCGTGCAATAAGGATCGTCTGTCGTGGTGTAGTCATTGCAGCAATGGAGTCTCGGCACCAAGTAGAGAAAGATGGAACAAAGCAACATATTAAGGTTAATAAGGCGATAAGAATAAGAAGCCCGAAAAGGAGATTTGGCCATAGCCCTCCTCCAAGCCAGGAACTTAACCAATCACTAAAAGAGAGAGAGGGACCTTGTAGAGCCTTAATCTGGGCATTCATATCCTTAATTAGTCCTGTGATACTTTTGTGATAGTCTGGGATGTACAAACAACATTCTGTCTTGATAATTGCACATGTGCCACCCTGGGCTGCTTTCAGGACATCTAAGGCCATCCTATTTTGTAGGACTGCCTTGCGTATCTGTGACAATTCGGTATTAAGTAGGGAGATGCCATTTAGTGAATCATTGAGTGCCTTTGTAGTATATTTATTAAAGGCTTCTACATGACACATGACATCCTCTAGTCCCGCAGATGGAACAAAAATGGATGCTAAGTGATCATACCATTTAAAAACAGATCGCGTCCATCTTTATTTCAAGTTGGGGAGATTAGCTGGGGTTGTAATGGTTTTAGTAATGCACCCATGAATTCAGGGAAATCCTAAAGTACAGCGACCTATCTACCCTGGAGGAAGCCAGGGCCACAAGTTGGTTCCACATATCCAGTGGGTTCCGTTTGGAGCTGGCCATCTGATGCCAGGTCGCCTTGCCCAGTCAGTAGCAAACCAGTCAGTAGCCTGAAGTACTATTATTTGGGGACACATTTCTAGTGAGCCATCCTAGACATCGTGTGTTATTTGCCCAATACCACTCGTATGATTCCTTTGTTCCCAGCATAAAACTGCCTTCTGACTGAGCTGTCCAATCGTGGGTGTAAGCCACAGATATGTATCTCAGATGTCATCCTTAGTATATGCCATCCTTAGTATATGCCATCCTTAGTATAGCGATAAGGAGGGTTTTGAAACTTAGGCCCATATTTGATTGGGGATTTATGGCTTGATAGCAATCCCCTTTCTTCCAAATAGCTCCATGGGCATGTAGCATATTTGGAATCAGTATAAATGTTAATTCTTAGGCTTTGGCAATTGCAAAGTGCAAGTGAGCACTATGGCACACCTAGCTTTTCTTATTCTTTCTATGAAAACTACTGTCATCAGAAAACCAACTGTCATTCGTATTTTTAACAGGGGCATCTTAAATCTGGACAAATAGAGTAAGTAAGATCAATAACCTCTGAACATTTTTGCTCTATAGAGAAAGAAGTACAATGGTCAAGTTCAGGCATACAGGTAACTAGGTTTAAAGTTTGACAAATTTTAAGTATTATTTCTGGCATATCTATAAGCATAGTCCAATATTTAATTAGATGGCCTCTATAATCCATTGGTGGCCTTTGGCTTCTAAGACAAATCTGGACCTGATGTGAAGTTATTACAGTCAGGGACTGTTCCATAGTGAGCTTTGAGGTGCCTTTTATGAGGGCTGTTCTATGCTTAGCTAAAGCATCTGTTTGCAATCGCACCTCAACAGAGGTGGCCTCTAGGATAAATATGACTAAGGGATGAAACCAATAAGAAGACCTTTGAGTGGTCCAGCCTTAACAATATCCTGATTACAGAGGATCACTGGCAAGTGAGAATACTTGTCAAGAGATAAGGGGAGTCCCCCATGCATCATACAATCCACTCATAAACAAAGTGGGGTCATCCATTGTCTCCACAAGTCCATAATTAATCCTATGGAGTGCAATAGGCTGGCTTTTAGGCAATTTCATTATCCCAGCCACACATAAGGTGTTAGTTAAGTTATACAATTGTAAGGGAATCAATCCCATTTTCCAGTTGTTTAATCATGTGTGAGGGGGTTCTACTAATATCCCCACAAAATAAAAAAGCAAGAAGATCATCTAAATGAGCTATTGTGTAACTTCTCTGAAATTTACCGCAAATTGTTTAGCTTAGGTAAACAAACATTTAAAGACAATCAAATCTAGAATTTAACATCCATAAAGATGTGTTACTAAAACAATTTTTCTCTCTAAAATAACCCTCATTTACAGAGATAGCCAAATCAGGACTAATACACTTGTGAAACATGTCCAGTTTTAACAAACTTGGCCCATTATTTACATAAGCTCCGCAAGAACAGTTGAGTGTGATCATATAGATCTTTTAGAATCTGCTTTGCTGGAACTTCTTATAAGGAATCTCTGGGTTGAACTTTTAGTAGCCTCTCCGGGCCAGAAGCCAAGCCCTGTACTTGCCATCAGGCATGCCTGCAATACCTGTTGATTTGGGCGAGTTCCTCTTCTGAGTTTCCGCACCTACCAAAGAGTGACATTCTTTACTCACCTGGTGAGGCTGCTGGGAACTCTGTAAGCAAGGTATCAGGCCAACAGTCCCAAGGGGCTTTATGGCTCCAGGTTTCATAAAGTCAACGTTAGTTCCTTAAAGCTGTCTGGTCATATCTGAGTCTATGCATGTCTTTCTCAAATATGACATTCCAGTCAAAGCCTTGGTAAAATAACCAGTTCTCAATGGTGTCCTGTTAAAGGAGAGCAGATTCTTATTGAACTTATGCAAATGACTGATTGCCATGGAAGAAAGAATACTTACTGAGACCTTTTGGTTTCAGAGGGTTCATATAGAGAGAAAATTTGAATGCCTTGAGCACTTTTACAACTCTATAAGTTACAGATAACTTAAGAAAAAGTATCCCTAGTCTGGAAGAGCAAACATTAGAGAGAACCAGCAATGTTTAAAGTAAGACAAAACATTAAGAGACACAACATTATAATCTTTTAGTTCATTTAGTCCCATGTTACTAAATCTGGTGAATGCGGCTTTAGTTAGTTTTGGAAATTCTTACCCATTTCAGTTTTAGGATTTTCAAGTATATCAAATATCTGTATTTGTCCTGAAAGTCCTTTATAGGAATCTCCTTGAAGATAAAACTCATTTTACAAGAGAATTAAAACAATTATAAATGACAAAAACTCAGAATGGATATGGTTAGATCTAAAGAGACACGGGAGTTTACAATTTAGCTGCAAGTAAATCAGGTTATTTCTGTGATACATAACATTTCCATAATTACAATATCAAGCGATGATCTCTCTAAACATTAAAACTTTAGGAAGTGCATAGAATCTCTAGAATAGTTATAGTATTTTCCCAAATGTAATCCAAGGTTTATCATTGGTTCAGTAGTATTTCACGAGAAACTTCACATACCAAGGAAAAGCCCGAGTTAAAGAGATTTACAATTTAAATCTTGTCAACATTTGCTAAAATCTTAGAAAGTTTTGAAGCAAATGCCTAAATATAATTAGGGATGTTAAACACCTGATAAAACAAAACATAGAAACTGCTTTTTCTGGGCAGGCAAAGAGAAAATCACTTACATTCTCGTAACAGGAGATCAATTAATCTAATAAAACTTTATCCTTTGAACAGAGAATTTCAGTCTTGTACTAATGTAATGTACCTTTAAAACCCATTCATTTAGGACAAAATTACCTTCCCTTACCTTCAACAAAATGTATTCCCATTCCTTAAATCTTTCTTACATATCTGCTACTTTCTTACATACAGAGTTTCCCTTATTTCCATCAGTCTTAGTTACACTAAGCAGAACTTTGTATTCTTAGAAACACCTTTAGTTATTAACCAATTGTGAACTGTTACACAACAGAATTCTTCAGGTGGCAAATTTATGAATCAGTTAAGTGGCAAACAAGTTTACCAACAGATTTAAATACTCTTAGTTTCTTTGCAGTAAGAAGTCAAAAGCACAAACCTACATCCAATAATTAATGACTTAGCATTTTATCCTGTTTGGTAAAGACCTAGATGTCCACAATTTAATTCCATTTGTCATCCAAGCAAAACTTTAAAACTTTCAGATTACCAAAGACTTTGAAAGCTACTTCAGCAATTACCCATTAGAACTTTGAGACAGACAATTAACCTTCAGTTTAGTTATTTCTTTGCTAACAAATTTTAATAAATAACATGAGCTTATTTGACCTTCAGTAAACCTCGAAGTTTCACATTTACTGCTGATAACTTAAAAGACAGGTCTTATCTTAATTAAACCAACAAACTTAACTTAGTTCCAACACTGATTTACTTTCCACCTGGGCCCACTCCACTTTGAATGTTTACCTGAGACATGCGTGGGAAGATCTGGAGTGGGGCGTGTTAGGTCCAGGGGGTGCTCTTCTTGCTCCTTGACAGTGAAGAGAGAAGGAGCTGTGGTGCATGATCTAGAGGCCAGTCATGCAGGCTGCACACACGTTGGTACAGAAACACGTAAGGGGGAAACAGAAGAAACAAAGCGCTGCCAGGAGGCAGAGAAAAGATTCCCGGTTTTAGAGCTCATAAGGCCCAACAGAGGAGAAGACACCATGCTTTCCCATCAGCCAGGGGGGAGGGGTTAGGCAGTCCAAGTCAGGCCAGAGAACACAGGGAAACTTCCCCGAAACAAAGAGAGTTTCGGCAGCTGCTAGGGAATATTCCTTATAGTCTCTGTCTCGAGTTAGACCAACCCCAGTTGGCTCCAGTTATAGCCATTAACATGGGAAGTGAGTGAGGGAGAAGCCCCCACATCTATTAGGAGTAACAGAGAGAAATAAATCCAGAGTCCCCTTTGCTAGGGATGGCCCAGCAACCTGGGTTTACTAGAAGAAGGCTTATTTACATAATTATCATCCAATATGTCAGGAGGAAACTTACTAGCTGACTCATTGAATCTGGTTTTAGCTCTTAATACCTATCTCTTATATTCCCTCCCGATATGTACGATGTTGCAGACAAGGGGAGAGGGATCTTTCAGGTGCTGTCCTGCTCGCGTCCCTCGCGGGAACTTAGGAGCGTCTTAGCTAAAGTCTATCTGTATAAACCCCGGACCAGGCTACTCCATGGAGTAGATGACCGTTATGCTGTATGACGCTCCACGAGACTCAGGGTGCTGTCCACTCAGACTCCGAAGCCGAAGGCGGTGGAGCCACACAAACACATTCATACAGTCAGGCATTCCTCAGATTCAAATGGGTTAGACACCCTCCCGTTAAACAGAATGTAACCTTCATGACCAGTACAAGGAACATATATCCACATTTAAAGACATAACATGGAGACATACATGAAGACATACATTGTTGGCCTCCGAGGTGGGGCTCGAACCCACGATCTCTGCGAGGCCCTCCTGGCCCCCGAGGTGGGACTCGAACCCACGATCTCTGAGAAGCCCTCTCGGCCCCTGAGGTGGGACTTGAACCCACGATCTCTGAGAAGCCATTCCCGCCGGGCACGAGGGACGCCTCCCCATTGGCCCACTGGCAACCCTATAGCGCATCCGCCAGGGTGTATTTGCCAGCCACCGTCCTGGGACTCTAACCCAGGTCCTGGGACTCTAACCCAGGAAAAATCACAGAAAGGTCAAGACACACAAGACATACATAAGAACAAAGCATACGAAAAACATAGAGAAAAAAGACAAAGCCCGCTTTCTTACCGATCGGTTGCAGTGACCCATTGACCAGTTGTCTGGTGGGCTTGAAGGGGAGATCTCGGTGGGACCTCCAAATGTATTGCCAACTGAATATTACCCCCACCTTAAAAGACCACCAGAGACATGAGTCAAAGCCAAGCAGCAAGGTTCGTTTATTGCAGGTTCGAACCTGGACTTCTGCGCCGCTCGTTGCCGATAACGCCGAGAGGTCCAGAGCTGGGTCACTGCAGGATTTTTATAGACAGATACAAACAAGTTTCGGGTGGGGCTGAGCTGATTGATTGATAGTTTGAACAGCCATACTTGGCGTCCGTGGATTGGGTCAGGGGACACGCGTGCGAAAGCAGACAAAGCAATCTTACAGAAGCAGAACTGGCCGGTTAGCCCACGCATGCGAAAAAAAAGCACTATCAGGATATTGAAGGCCTGGTTACTATCAAGCCAAGGCCACTTTCCCTCTAATGAGGCAGTAACATAAAGACAATTGGGAGTCTCCTGGTGAAATGTTACATTCCAGCTATCAAAGGTAAGGTAACTTCTTTGTTGTAAATCTCAAGGACATTTGCAAACCAAGGAAGATTCCTACCCTGCAGGACTGTGATTTTTGCAAGTTAACTATTTATCATTTTATGGCAGTCAGGGGTGCCTGAGGAATGCTACACATATGGAGGGGAGCGGGTGAAGGGGGGGTGCAAGGCGCCAGCTTTTGCTTTGTACTCAGCCAGTCTCCTGCTCCTTCACTTCACATCAGCACCTACTGCTCTCCTCTCCTGGTGGTCTCTCGGGAAGGGGTCTTCTCTAGGTCTTCTAGCAGGAGATGGGCACTTCCCCTCTACCCCTGTTGCCGGACCAACCTTAACTATCCTGCAGGGTCAGGTCGGACTGGCCTTCTTTTATCTGTTGTTCTCTTCTGAATGGTTAGTTTTTCATAGATACCATGCTTTGCTTTTGTCAGGATTTACCCTGGACTATCAAAACCCTTTTCTTGTGCCAGTGAAGCCTAAGAAACACCCTGATGAGAGAACCAGGAACTCGAACAGATCATATTTATCCTGAATGTTCCATCCAAAATGAAAAATACATTTCTGAGGAGCCTCAGGATCTCTGAGAAGGGAAGTTTCACCAACTCTGTCATGTAGGGGCATCAATTCCGATTCTGTGTCAATTTTCCGACTTTCCCAGCTAATACTTCTCTACCTCAGAAAGCCCACTCTCAACCGTTTCCTCTCTCAAAGGCAGTTGCTCTTAGAGTCTGCACATGGCACTTGGGGCCTGCTGGTCGTTGGCTACTGCCCTCTGTACCTTGGGTCTAACAGCTGCGGGGCATCAAGATGAGAACGTCTCTTGTTCTAAGACTTAATATAGTTTGGGGCACATGGTAAGCAATAATCACTTTTTTTGTTGATCCAAGTGTTCGACCTTTCTTAATTATTCTAGTACCACAGTTTACTTGTTCTAAGAGTTGTCCTCCCCCAGCAATTTTAATATCTCTTAAGGTGGCACTCACCTTGCACTTGATGACATATCCTAGTTTAACTGACAGCATTTCTCTTTCTTAGTCGAGCATAAACTATAGTGCATGTTACCCTTGATGAAAGCTAGGATGCAATTAAATCCTCTATTATGGTTACGATTCTGATATTTGAAATCCTCTGGTAGCTCCCTGTGCCCCCACAGTGTAGTACCTCACCTCCTAGGCATAGTGTACAAACCATCTCACCGCCAGTGTTAACCCCGGGGCTCAGGCTCCATCCTCAGGTGATGCTGCCAGATCAGCTGTCGGTTGTCAGGAACTTGCTGTAGTTTCCTGAATGCACTGTGCTGCCTCCTGGCACTTTGAAACTTGACACACTCATCCTCATTCTTCGCTTTGCCCTTGTCTATCAGCTCCCCTGAAAATCTGTTCCTAAGTGGCTTTTCCCAGCTCCAACCTACCCTTGGCAGTCTTTTCTCTCCCTGTGGTAAAGCCTGTCACACTGCACCATGGACATGCCGGTTGTCCCCGTGAGAAGAGAAAGGGGACAGTGAGGTTCCCCCAGCATTTGCAGCTCTAGTGCAGAGCCCCATGCCTGGCTTGCAGGAAATGCCAAATCATGAAGACAAACGGAGATCATCCTCTGGCTAAAACCAGCTCTTCTTTGCCTACCGCAGGATCTGGATCAATAAAGAGCAGCCAGTTATTATTGCTGTTTTTCTAGGGATTTTTTCCCCATATATTTCCCAGGTCTTTACTCTTTTTATAGCACTTTAATTCAGGTTTCAACCACTTCCTAGTCAGATCAGGTGAAATCATTTTCCTTCCCATACACTCGATGCATTTCACACCTAGTAATTCTTTTTTTAAAGATCTTATTTACCCATTTGACAGACAGATCACAAGTAGGTAGAGAGGCAGACAGACAGAGAGGGGGTAAGCAGGCTCGCCACTGAGCAGAGAGCCCAATGTGGGGATCCATCGCAGGACGCTGAAATCATGGACTGAGCCGAAGGCAGAAGCCTAAACCACTGAGCCACCCAGGAGCCCCATATCTGGTAATTTTTAATCAACGTGGATTTGCTGCATCAAATAGTTCCTCCTTCTTTAAATATAAATATATAAATATATTGATCAAATCACACGCATGTCTTAGGAGAATGTCATACCTTTAGTAGCAAACTTGAAATCTTGGCCATTGGTTTTGATTTTTGTTTTGGTTTGATTTGGTTCGGTTTTTGTAATTTTAAAAATCCCTCCAGCCCTTGGCTCTGTCTGACCTGATTGCTTTCAGCTGTTTCTGCCACAAATTTATCCCGGCAGCGAAAGCTCTCATTGTTTACAGTGGCGTCCCCTTCTGAACACTTTGTTAATAAAAAACTTTTTTTTCTTTTTTCTTTTTTTTCTTTTTTTTTTTTTTTTTTGGCTATGGTAAAGTGGAACAACAATGAGGTATTTCAAAGAGGTGAACCACAGATAAATTTCTCTAAGGGTGGGATGAGGGTTACTCAAAAGGAACTTGACAAGGCTTTTAAAGATATCGACAATCAGCAACATCTTCCTAGGAACAACGCAAAAGGCAAGGGAAGCAAAGGAAAAAATGAACTATTGGGATTTCATCAAGATCAAAAGCTTTTGCACAGCAAAGGAAACAGTTAACAAAATCAAAAGACAACTGACAGAATGGGAGAAGATATTTGCAAACGACATATCAGATAAAGGACTAGTGTCCAGAATCTATAAAGAACTTAGCAAACTCAACACCCAAAGAACAAATAATCCAATCAAGAAATGGGCAGAGGACATGAACAGACATTTCTGCAAAGAAGACATCCAGATGGCCAACAGACACATGAAAAAGTGCTCCATATCACTCGGCATCAGGGAAATACAAATCAAAACCACAATGCGATATCACCTCACACCAGTCAGAATGGCTAAAATCAACAAGTCAGGAAATGACAGATGCTGGCGAGGATGCGGAGAAAGGGGAACCCTCCGACACTGTTGGTGGGAATGCAAGCTGGTGCAACCACTCTGGAAAACAGCATGGAGGTTCCTCAAAATGTTGAAAATAGAACTGCCCTATGACCCAGCAATTGCACTATTGGGTATTTACCCTAAAGATACAAATGTAGTGATCCACAGGGGCACATGCACCCGAATGTTTATAGCAGCAATGTCTACAATAGCCAAACTATGGAAAGAACCTAGATGTCCGTCAACAGATGAATGGATCAAGAAGATGTGGTATATATACACAATGGAATACTATGCAGCCATCAAAAGAAATGAAATCTTGCCATTTGCGACAACATGGATGGAACTAGAGCGTATCATGCTTAGCGAAATAAGTCAAGCAGAGAAAGACAACTATCATATGATCTCCCTGATATGAGGAAGTGGTGATGCAACATGGGGGCTTAAGTGGGTACGAGAAGAATAAATGAAAGAAGATGGAATTGGGAGGGAGACAAACCATAAGTGACTCTTAATCTCACAAAACAAACTGAGGGTTGCTGGGGGGAGGGGGTTAGGGAGAAGGGGGTGGGATTATGGACATTGGGGAGGATATGTGCTTTGGTGAGTGCTGTGAAGTGTGTAAACCTGGTGATTCACAGACCTGTACCCCTGGGGATAAAAATATATGTTTATAAAAAATAAAAAATTAAAAAAAATTAAAAAAATTAAAAATAAAAAAAATAATAAAAGCAACATACAATGAAAAAAAAAAGATATCGACAATCATTATAACATAACGTGACTGATTATTACCCTGCTCTTAACTGGGCAAACACTTGTTGGCTTCCAAGAAAGACTAACATTGTTGAGATGGTTCTTGCGGCCTTCTAGCACAGGGTCTCATGAGCCAGGGATTCTAGCCACTGGCTGTGCAAGGCATGAGTCCTGTTAGTGATTCTATTTTTTCCTCGCAGAATGGGCCTTTCTACATTCCAGGTCCTTTCTACCCCAATAAATAATGCGGTGATTCTCTCAGTGAGTTATACTTTTGGCTTAAATAGCCAACTGTCTCTTTAAAAGGACTTTTGTTTAAAGTCCTTTAAAAAAAAGTTCTTTCAAAAAAATCTTTTTTTAAATTTTTTTATTTTTTAATCCCATATGTTTACTCTGATCCTGGAACTTTGTCATTTTGACCTTCTCTGCTGATTAAAATATTCTTCATCATCAGCATCTACTGCTCTCCTCTCCTGGTGGTAATCTCCGAAAGGGGTCTTCTCTAGCTCTTCTAGCAGGAGATGGGTACTTCCCCTCTACCCCTGTTGCTGGACCAACCTTACCTGAAAGACCGTAGAGGACCCGCACCCAAGGACGCACTCAGAGACCTCTGGATGCAATAAGCAAGAGGATTTTATTCGGGCATGCTTGGACTCCCAGGGACACTTGACCATGAAATCCGTGAAGGATGGGTCAGTGTCTGAGAGCTCTGATCTGTTTCGGGAGTGACTTAATATAGAATTTTACAGTCCATTACATCAGAGCTCTCACTTTTCTAGCCAGTAATTTCAAAGCATTACAGTAAGGCCTACACACAGGTAGCCAATCCTTTAAAATCAACCATCCATTCTGGCCTGTCACCGTTCAGGTAGTGTACAGTAGAGGGTACGTGTTGAATTGCACGTTTCTAACCTTTATCTGTATACGTGCTGAACCGCACGTCTCCAGCTAGCGTACGTGCTGAACCGCTCGTCTCGGCCTTGGTACGGGAGACAACCCTTATCAATTTTATTTAGTAGTAGGGGAAATTCTTAACAGGGGAAGGGTATAACTTTATTTGATTACACAGCGAGCGAGGGTTTAAGCAATTTTTCATTTCTTAGCAAAGCATTAGAAGCATTATTATACAGAAACCAGAAACAACTGGGTTAAACACAGATTTTTGCTATTTGTTATCCTATTATGCTGCTTGCTGACTCCCTTATCTATGGTCAGCTGGCCACAGTTTCTTAGTTAGCATGAGCTGGTTATAAAAAGAATGTTAAAACTTATAGGCTATACTATAGTTCTGACCTGGGGTCCTTCATTCCCCCCTTTTTCTTTATCATGGATATAATCTTATATCCATCTGTTTTGTTCTTCAATTGAGTCCTTTTGGGACTCTACTTGTTTAAGTAGTTGGTATTGCTGAGTCAAGACCATAGTCTGAACAACAGACAGGCGATCTTTAATGAATTGTATTAACCTGTTTAAGACAAAGGACCAAAAGTTAGAATTAATAACAGAATGATGAGAGGGCCCGTTATAGATGACAACAAAGTAGTAAGCCAAGGTGATCTGTTGAACCAGTTTTCGAACCATCCCTGCTGGGACTGAAAATCCCTTTTTCTTTGAGCAAGTCTTTCTCTGAGTTTATCCATAGTTTTTCTGACTACTCCAGTTTGATCTGCATAAAAGCAACATTCTTCTTTTAAGGCAGTCAGGGGTGCCTGTGGAATGTCACACATATTACCAAGGGATGTGGGTGGAGAGGGGCTGCAAGGCATCAGCCCCTTTTCCATCTTCAGCCAGCCTCCTGCTCCCTCATTATTTCCCCCTGAACAATTTTGACCCTTATAGCTTTAAGGTGGTTGAAGGTGGAAGGTCTCATCTTCTGTAACCTCTTCCTGCTGAATAGGGGCGTAGAGCTGTCACTACCTACTGGGGTCAATATTGATCAGGGTAGGAATGTATAAGGGAGTTACGAAAGGTGGAGGCAGCTGAATCCAGCGCTGACAGTGAAGAGGCGTCCTCTCACGCGACAAGGATCGTCTGTTGTGGTGAAGTCATTGCAGCAATGGAGTCTCGGCACCAAGTAGAGAAACACTGAACAAAGCAACATGTTAAGGTTAATAAGGTGATAAGAATGAAAAGCCCGAGAAGGAGATTTGGCCATAGTCCTCCTTCAAAGCAGGAACTTAACCATTCACTGAGAGAGAGAGAAGGATCTTGTAGGGCCTTAATTTGGGTATTCATATATTTTATGGTATACTTTTTTTGTTTTATTTATTTATTTGACAGAGAGAGAGATCACAAATAGGCAAAGAGACAGACAGAGAGAGAGATGAGGAGAAGCAGGCTCCCTGGTGAGCAGAGAGCCCTATGCGGGACTCGATCCCAGGCCCCTGGCATCATGACCTGAGCCGAAGGCGGAGGCTTAACACACTGAGCCACCCAGGCGCTCCGTATTCATATATTTTATTAGTCCTGTGACATTTTTGTGATAGTCTGGGATGTACACACAACATTCTGTCTTGATAATTGTACATGTGCCATCCTGGGCTGCTGTCAGGACATCTAAGGCCATCCTATTTTGTAGGACTGTCTATAGAGCAAAAATGTTCAGAGGTTATTGATTATAGAATAAGCAAGATCAACAACCTTTGAACACCTCCGCTCCACAGAGAAAGAAGTACAGTGGTCAGGTTCAGGCATACAGGTAACTACGTTTAAAGTTTGACAAATTGTAAGTATTATTTCTGGCATATCTATAGGTATAGTCCAATATTTAATTAGTTGGCCTCTATCATCCATTGGTGGCCTTTGGCTTCTAAGACAAATCTGGACCTGATGTGAAGTCATTACAATCAGGGACTGTTCCATAGTGAACTTTGAGGCTCCTTTTATGAGGGCTGTTCTATGCTTAGCTAAAGTATCTGTTTGCAATTGCACCTCAACAGAGGTGGCCTCTAGGATAAATACTACTAAGGGATGAAACCCATAAGAAGACCTTTGAGTGGTCCAGCCTTAACAATATCCTGATTACAGAGGATCATTGTCAAGTGGGAGAAAACTTGTCAAGAGATAAGGGGAGTCCCCCATGCATCATACAATCCACTCATAAACAAAGTGGGGTCATCCATTGTCTCCACAAGTCCATAATTAATCCTATGGAGTGCAATAGGCTGGCTTTTAGGCAATTTCATTATCCCAGCCACACATAAGGTGTTAGTTAAGTTATACAATTGTACGAGAATTAATCCCATTTTCCAGTTGTTTAATCATGTGTGAGGGGGTTCTACTAATATCCCCACAAAATAAAAAAAAAAAGCAAGAAGATCATCTAAATGAGCTAATGTGTAACTTCTCTGAAGTTTACCTCAAATTGTTTAGCTTAGGTAATCATTTAAAGACAATCAAATCTAGAATTTAACATCCATAAAGATGTGTTACTAAAATATAATTTTTCTCTCTAAAATAACCCTCATTTACAAAGATAGCCAAATCAGGACTAATTCACTTGTGAAACAAGTCCAGTTTTAACAAACTTGGCCCATTATTTACATAAGCTCAGCAAGAACAGTTGAGTGTGATCATATAGATCTTTTAGAATCTGCTTTGCTGGAACTTCTTATAAGGAATCTCTGGGTTGAACTTTTAGTAGCCTCTCCGGGCCAGAAGCCAAGCCCTGTACTTGCCATCAGGCATGCCTGCAATAACTGTTGATTTGGGCGAGTTCCTCTTCTGAGTTTTCGCACCTACCAAAGAGTGACATTCTTTACTCACCTGGTGAGGCTGCTGGGAACTCTGTAAGCAAGGTATCAGGCCAACAGTCCCAAGGGGCTTTATGGCTCCAGGTTTCATAAAGTCAACGTTAGTTCCTTAAAGCTGTCTGGTCATATCTGAGTCTATGCATGTCTTTCTCAAATATGACATTCCAGTCAAAGCCTTGGTAAAATAACCAGTTCTTAATGGTGTCCTGTTAAAGGAGAACAGATTCTTATTGAACTTATGCAAATGACTGATTGCCATGGAAGAAAGAATACTTACTGAGACCTTTTGGTTTCAGAGGGTTCATCTGGAGAGAAAATTTGAATGCCTTGAGCACTTTCACATCTCTCTAAGTTACAGATAACTAGGAGGAAGTATCCCTGGTCTGGAAGAGCAAACATTAGAGAGAACCAGCAATGTTTAAAGTAAGACAAAACATTAAGAGACACAACATTATAATCTTTTAGTTCATTTAGTTCCATATTACTAAATCTGGTGAATGCAGCTTTAGTTAGTTCTGGAAATTCTTACCCATTTCAGTTTTAGGATTTTCAAGTATATTAAATATCTGTATTTGTCCTGAAAGTCCTTTATAGGAATCTCCTTGAAGATAAAACTCATTTTACAAGAGAATTAAAACAATTATAAATGACAAAAACTCAGAATGGATATGGTTAGAGCTAAAGAGACATGGGAGTTTACAATTTAGCTGCAAGAAAATCAGGTTACAGTTTCTGTGACATATAACATTCCCATAATTACAATATCAAGCGATGATCTCTCAAAACATTAAAACTTTAGGAAGTGCATAGAATCTCTAGAATAGTTATAGTATTTTCCCAAATGTAACCCAAGGTTTATCATTGGTTTAAATCTTGTCAACAATTGCTAAAACCTTAGAAAGTTTAAAAACACATGCCTAAATATAATTCGGGATGTTTAACACCTGATAAAACAAAACATAGGAACTGAATTTTCCAGGCAGGCAAAGAGAAAACCATTTACACTCTTTAACAGATCAATTAGCTAAGAAAACTTTGCCCCTTTTAAACAGAAAGAAAACCAGCTTTTTATACCAGTGTCTTTCCCTTTTTTATTTTATTTCTAAGTGTGCAGTCTTAAGATAGGAGTTTCCTGGGTTTCCCTCCCATCATGAATGATGTCGCAGACAAAGGAGGGGGATCTTTCCCCTGCTGTCCTGTTCCCATCCCTCATGGGAATTTAGGAGCGTCTTAGCTAAGGCCTGTCCGTATAAACCCCGGACCAGGCTACTCCGTGGAGTAGATGACCGTTATGCCATATGACGCCCTGCGAGACTCAAGGTGCAGCCCACTCAGACTCCGTAGCAGAAGTGGTGGAGCCATACAGACACATTCACACAGTCAGGCACTCTTCAGATTCAAACAGGTTGGATACCCTCCCCTTCTGGGCATCTATGGCTAATGGGAGGTGATCAGTCTCCCCTTTCACTCAGATACAGGGTTGTCCATAGACTGAAAGGTGAAGCAAAAGGACTAGGTTTGGATAATAGGTAAGGACAGTGAAAAAAATGATCAAATTTTTGGGCAAAATAAATTCTTAGGTGTCCTTTCAATGGAGTCCTGGGCATTTTGTAGCAGAAACTCTGGAGATGATCTCAATCCATTGGAGTCACCCCGTTTATTAGCTTGCTATTGACAAAGTTATTTACAAACAGTAGTGCAAGAAGTTATAATGTTATAATGTAGAAAACTGATGGTAATGCACAAGATTCTTGTTAACAATAGTGCAAATTAGTGATATTTCATTAGAAAACATAAATGCTATATCCCAAATTATGGGCCCAGAGCACTTCTGCTGCACAACTCTGCTTATATCCCAAATAACCATGTGAACTAGTTTTAATATCTGCTTCTTTTATTAATTTTTGAATAAAAATTCTTGACACAAGTATTTTATAATTGTGTGATAATCATGCATTTAATTTCTTGGAGAACAAAACACACTTTAGCATAACTATGTTCTTTCACAGAACCAGCCTTGATAACACACTTCTATATGTTAGAAATGATGTAATAAATGTAGAATATTGGGCACTCGTTTGGTATTCTTTGCCATGTTTTGCACTATCTAAAAAGAGATCAGTGAACTTGGACTGGAGTTAGTAGACATGGAAGAAAATAAAATATTATAGAGAAGAATACTCTGTGGTCCACAACCTAAACGGGCTGGGATTCCCATCATTTGAATCCCTGTAGCTTTACAAAAGTCAATTAAATTTTTGTGCCTCCTATTAAAGTTGATTCCCCAGTACTTTTTCAAACATCTCTTGTAAAGTATTGTTTCCCAGAGAGAAAGGGATTTTGCACATGTATCTGCCTTTGTCTCTGGTCATGATCTCAGTCAGGACCCTGGGATCGAGCTCCATATCGGGCTTCCTGCTCATTAGGGAGTATACTTCACAGTCTCTCTCTGCAGCTACCTCCCCCTGCCCCACTCATGCTCTCTCTCTCAAATAAATAAATACAATCTTTAATTTTTTAATTAAAAATAAGATAAATGAAATAAAATAAAAAGTCTGGTCTTACTGCCCCACTTAGCTCCTTTTTTTTGAGTTGTATTTAAAGCAGCATGAGAGAAGATGAGGCTTTTTTTTTAAAAAAAAAAAAAAAGGAAATAATTGAGTTTCGTTAGGATTTAAGATCTTGTCTGCTAGAAAAAAACGTTGGCTTTGTTAACATGTGAAAATTAACAAAAGAGAATAAGATAGAATTCTAATAATTTTTGTAGAAATTAAAAATTTCCTCCCACCCAATTACATACAGACCCATTAAGTAAATTCATTCCAATGTCCCAAACCAACCTTTTCTAAGAGTAATGCATCTGTGTAAACAGGGTCAACCCAAGGAATAAATAAATATTATTATTTTTTTCCTGTCTCTTCCACAGTCACATCTGGGTATATTGGTAGCAAGCCAATTATCTATCTTATAAGACATGATATCATAAGGAAGCGTATTCTGTCCATTTGGAACAACTGAAAATCATTGTAATTTTATCTTGGTGCAGTAACTTGAGATCGCACAGTGTGGGTTATGAATATATATATATTTTTTTTTACTGGGAAGAAGAGATTATAGAGATATTGGTTATCCAAGAGAGACTGACAGGTGTTGATAGTTGCCAGGTCAATATCCATCTACTTTTTCCTTTAATATCAGAAAGCACTGAGGGATTGACAACAAGGAAACTTAAAACAACATCAAATATTTTATTGTCTCTTTTCTAGTGATATTGTAACCATATGACAAAGTATCAGTCGTACAAGCTATCATGCTCTTTTACCTCTATCTTTCTGCCAGAAATGTGGGCTTAATAGTGAGAACTCCAACAGCAGTTTTTGCAACTGTGAATAAAAAGCCATGAAAACCTCTAAGATAGTTCACTTGACTTTCTTAAGACTCTGAACCAACACCAGAAAACACTCTCTGTAATCTTCTTGTTAAATGAAAAAATATGGTTAAACCACTTTTGAAAGTCTACTACATACAGCAAAATGTGAATCTTAATTGAAATATGTCCTCTCAGCTGTGCTTAAGCAATTGAGTCCTGAGCTTTTCAGGTTTTCAGTCTGAAAGAGTACACCTCTGGTGCTCTGAAAGGGAAGAGAAAGGACACCCTGTTCTCCATATAAATTAAAGAAGAGAAATCTGTGCATTTACGTGGGCCATATAAAATTTATCAAGCAATTATCTCCTAACTCCTTCCTATCCAAATTACCTGATATGCTCTCCCTACTCCTTTATTCCACGTTACTGCCTTTTCCAGGATTCTGTCTCACATCACAACATGTCTTCTGTTATTTCCTTCTTGCAAGCTAGTTTTGTTTTCTCCATCTAAACAAAATCAACAATCATTGTGTATTTCAATTCCCACTTTCCTCAAATGCATTGATTCTTCTTATCTATTACTCTTTTCTCATACTGAGTGTCTTTGTCTTTATGGGGTTTGTACTTTGCTTTTGCCCATCGTTTACTGCCATTAGATAATCAAATCTAATAACTTATTAGAGAAAGTTAAAAATTCCTGCATAGCCACACGTGAACTCAAAGTCACTGAGTTTTAGCAAACCTATAAGATTGTCAGACATCCATTCAATTTCTTTTTTTTAAGATTTTATTTATTTATTTGACAGAGAGAGATGACAAGCAGGCAGAGAGGCAGGCAGAGAGAGAGGAGGAAGCAGGCTCCCTGCTGAGCAGAGAGCCCGATTTGGGGCTCGTTCCCAGGACCCTGGGATCATGACCTGAGCCAAAGACAGTGGCTTAACCCACTGAGCCACCCAGGCGTCCCTCCATTCAATTTCTTAACTGAGTCTCCAATGCATCCTGAGTTCTAACCTAAACCTAAGTTCTACTTCTTACACGTTGTTATATGACCAAATTCTTTCAGTTCAGTATTTTGTAACATTTAAATATTAATCAATTGATGCGTTGTCTGTGTATTTCTATGAAAATAATTTGAATACTGTAGATTTAATGATATATTTATAGATTTATAATCAAAGTTTCATCAGTTGAAGTTTTTGGAAATTTCAGATATAATGATTAACCTAATGATTCTGCCTCAAATCCCTCTGATATCAAGGCCCAACACCTGATTATAGCCAAACCTGTGGTGGATAGTTCCATGGGAAATTGCAGTTACTTAACACTGATAGCATCTCATGTTCTCTCTCTCATTTTAGAATGTGTCTGTCCAACACAACCCCAAAGTGTAGGAGAGTAAATGTCCTCTGAGGACAGCTCTCAGTGAAGTGGAAATAAGAACCATAGATAAAATTGTCAGTTTTCAATTCTTCATGAGGACAATTAAAGAAGTTTCTCAGGACCTTTCAGTAAAAGCAAGCCTTCATTTTCTTTCAACAACAATTATATCAACAACGTACCTCTTTGACAAATTTGCTTCTTCACTGTATCACTTTCCCATTCTTTTCTACCTTGGATAATCTCCCAGATAAACTAACAGTACTCAAATCCTTTGTCCTACTCTTTGCCCTCAGGATAAATGGAGCCAAAAGACTTAGATTAATAGCAAGTTCTGAATGGGATCTTAGAGCTATTTCTGTCCAGATTTTCATAAACATAGGGACCTTTGAATTATCAGGCTATAAATAAGTTCTAAATGGAGGGGGCAAAAGCAAAAAGTAGAAATTTTTATGTTTGGTTTTTAATCATGATTAATTGACTTTACTGATTATTACAAATACTAACATTATAAAAGTGTGCATCTTTGTAAAACAATGTCATAATGTAAGAAATAAGTTGCATAGTCCTTTGGAGAATATTAAACCAAGTGTTCAGGTGCCATCTAATTTCTTGTTTAATCCAGAACTTTGGTGTGCATTATCTTGAGGAATAGGATTTTGAAGTCCAGACAGACTAACAGAAAACTGATCCAAATGTGTGTGTTTATATTTCTGCTTTTGTTGTAAAAATCAAAGTGTGATTGCTGGTTTAAAATGGTAAAACTAATAATGTTCATGGACTCTATTATAAATTTTCTAATTGTATGGGAAGAATCCAATAAACATAGAATTAATTGATTTGCAAATCCTCAAAGAGCTACAGGATCAGGTAGTGGTATGTTCTGATTCAACAGCATCATAATGAAGCATTTTATATGTGTGGCTAATGGATATTTTCATGAATGTTTGCTAGCTAGTCAGCCAATACAGAGAAATATTAGGTAGGGTAATTACTCACAGTTGTGTTTACTAAAATGAGAGAAAATTATCAAATGACACTACTAATAATAATCCTATAGCAGGCTAAATAATTCAATGATAATTACAAGTATTAATCTAGCTTTCTTCCCTGATTATGACTCTTCTCTCCTTTATCATAATGGGAGTAGCAGATTGTCTGCAATGAATTGTGAAAACCCAGCAGTGACTTTGGCAGTGAAGGCCTCCCATCAATTTTGATAGGTTAAAATGATTCTGGTTGGTCTTGTGCAAATGTGTCAATTTTTTTTTTCTGTGTGTGTCATAAAAGAAAGAAGCAATAGTAAATTCTTGCTGTTATTCCATGGAGCCAATAAAATCATACTGCCAACAAGAGGCTGTTGACACCATAAGTGTAGTTAACTGTCTTGAAATACTACGCCTCGAAATAAAATTCCAATATTTCACATAACCTCTTTTTTTTAAAGAAAAAAACAAAACTAAACAAAACAAAACAAGTATACTGCTTACATTTAGGGCCCTGCTGTTGTGTAACTATTTTTGAACATGTTTACTGTAAGTGTATATATATATTTTTTTTTTCTGTGCAATAAAGTCATTTAGAGATAAATTTGGATTGCAAATTATTTTGGGAGAGGCATGGTATTTGTGGCTAGTCTTACAAGTAAAAAGGACTAAAAGAAAGAAGAAAAACATTTTTTATTACAGCATACTTACATCTGTCCAAAGTACTTATTTACTATAGTACTGAGTAATGTATAATACTGTACACAAAGAAAGAAGTTAAATGAGTTATAATTCAGTCGAAGTATAGCTGGCCATTTTAAAACTTACCACTGAATCTTTCTGGTATGAAAAGTGATATCTGGCAATCTGGTCCAGTTCATTACATCAGGTCATTTGTATGTTCTTATTACCATTTTGCTAGCATAGCACATTTTATAACCCAGACATTTTACAATGGAACTATGATGCATGTATTTTCAAAAGTATAGACATACACGAAGCTATGAGGTCAAAAAAGATGAA
Organism: Mustela lutreola; assembly: GCF_030435805.1. Classification (NCBI taxonomy): domain Eukaryota; kingdom Metazoa; phylum Chordata; class Mammalia; order Carnivora; family Mustelidae; genus Mustela; species Mustela lutreola. Next base: position 94,183,560 of record NC_081292.1, read on the forward strand.
TGTCCATAGTAACATATAGACTCAACAAATAAAAGTGTCCAAGGCTCTGAGTGATATTTATGAATATTGTGTAAGATTAGGCCAACATGTGGTTTTGATATAAATAATCTGTTCTTAAATTAGAATTACAGTCGTTGAGTACAGTGTTGAAAATGGCAGATAGATTTTAGCTATCTTTGCTCACTAGGGAAAATGGAAAAATGTTTAGTTTGGTCAGATTTTCACTTAACTTCTAAAAATCTTACATTTGAGAGAACCCTTCTGAAATAAGAATCCTTAAAGACATAACCCCTTTGGCACAAGTTTTCAAGAAACTTGTTTGATGTTGTAGACAATTATATGGCACACGTACTGTTCTAGATGTTTCATGCCAATAATATGTAAGCCATACCAAGGCTACATATACATATAGAGATGTTCCTCAGCTCACAAGGGGGCTATGTACAGAGAAACACATAAAAAATTGAAAATGCATTTAATACCCCTAAACTATCAAATATCATAGCTTACCTTAAGCTTATTTAAACATACTCAGAACACTTACATTTGCCTGCATTTGGGCAAAATCATCTTAAGCAAAGCCTATTTTATAACAAAGTATCAAATATCACATGCAATTTATTAAATATTACACTAAAAAAAAGAAGAATGTTTATATATAGAATGGTTGTAAGAATATCAGGTGTTCACCCCTGTAATCTTCTCGCTGACTGGGAGCTGTGGCTCACTGCCCCTGCCCAGCATCACAAGACGGCACCATACCATATGTCACTGGCCCTTTTTATAAAGACCCAAATTCAAAATTCAAAGTACAGTTTCTACTGAATCACTTTCACTTTCACATCATTGCCAAATATATCATAAGTTGAATCATTGTAAATCAGGAGCCATCTGATTTGAAAGTTAAATCACAGTCACCCTTATACACACAAAAAAAGGCCTTCATGTAGGGCCATCTATGGATCTCTAAACAACATAGCATGACATATCAACGGCAAAAAATGGAGGTGAAGGGGACAATTGCTTTGCGTCAGTACTCTGAGCAGTAACATACATGGCCTTACTCACCTAGCAGAACTCCAGAGCCAGCTGATGGCAAGGAATTTTGCAAATGTTTGCTGAACAGCTTAAGCACTATTATTTTAAAATTAGTGTGCATATCTGTTTTCTGAAGATATGTTAATTTATTTTATTGACTTTTTACAAAACCAAATAATTTCCTCTTATTTAAGTGGCAGGTAAATAGAATTCTTTTTAATTAAATCAAATGGCTTTTTAGGGAAAATATACTAAAAATTCTGAAACTTGTATTGCTTATGAATCTTTTATTGGAATCCTTATCAAGTTGTATTTTTCAAGTTTTTCCTAAATAATCTTCAATGAATTGAAAATATTTTTTGGATTTTATTCAAGGCTATTAACACACAATTTCACTTTGTTAAATATAGTGCTAAACGTTTAACCAAAACGTTGTGTCTTTTTTTTTCCAACACTACATCCTCCATCTACTGACTGGATTGTCTCCCCAACTAGCACATATATACCATTGTCTATCTTTAGGATAAGTAAGGGTCATCTTTTATCTTTATTCTATTCCTTGTATGCTTCTGAACTTGTTGAATTTTAATATAGTCACACCATAAGCATCACATATTTGATTCCCCTTTCAAAAGTAAAGAGTGCACAACCAGAGCATACCTTCAAAGCTATCAATATACTTACTCTGATATATTATTTTTGTATTTTTGTAAATTAAAATAATTAAATTATAGAACAAGAGTTTCAGGTGGTAGGTGTTGTAAGTTTTACCCAAACTGACTTTTGTCAAACTCGTTTTTGTCATCATGTATGTCAAATAGTTTTCTCAGGTTTATTTTTAGAATATCCTTGTATAATGAATATTTACACTGATATCTAGTATAAAAATCTTGCAATTTATTTTAGAAACATTAGGATATTGAAAATCAATCTATTTCTTTAATTCATTAAAGACATTTTTGGCTTGTTTCCAGTACTTTCTTACTGGTTAAAAAATGAATTTGAAGTAGTCTGAATTTCATTATTATATGGCACTTTCCCTTTGATGAATACAAAGATGATATTCTATATTAGCTATCTGAGAAGAATTCATTTTTTAAATTTTATTTATTTGTAATAGAGAGAGTGAGAGAGAGCACAAGCATGGGGAGCAGCAGGGGGAGGGAGAAGCAAACTCCCGGCTAAGCAGGGAATCTGTTGCAGAACTGAGTCCCAGGACCCTAAGAACATGACCTGAGCTAAAGGCTCAGGCGTTTAACTGACTGAGCCACCCAGGTGTCCCAATCTGTGAAGAGTTCTGTATGTTATTCCTATTCATATGAAGTTTAAAGTCTAGGTAATTAACTTAATATTTTAGTGGCTATTACATAGATAGCACTATGTTCCAGGCAGAGAGTAAGAAACAAATATTAAATCAACCATATTCTATGCATTCTAAATGAAAATAATTAATCAATCATAATAAATCCTTCTATTTATGAAATATCAACTTATAAGCTTTCCTCCATATGAACAATGCCAAATACCAGAATAAAGGGTCATCTAATACAAATAAAGGATAGAATTAAAGAATTCTGGTAAGCCATTTAATTTTGAAAAATGGTTCTATATTGTTGCTGAGTTGTGGTTTTCAGTTACATAATATCTGATAAGTGTAGAAGTAACATGAGTGTTACGTGAGATGAGAAATGGTATATAATTAAGATATTTTTAAAGGTACAGATAAATACAAATTTGTAAACATAGCATTATGGAGGAATAAAAATAAATGATAGCTACACCCTCTAAAGTGAATAAATCTTGGAAAGTTAATAGAGAATTTAAACAAGGACAGTGCAAAAAGTATGGTACATTTTTATGAAGTTCAAACAAATTCTGTGAAACCGTAGATGGACTTAAAGATACTATTATGTATCAAATATTGTAAAAATTAAGCAAGGAAGTAGCAAACATGAAATAACCAAAGCATACAAACTTGGGTAGATACAATAGGTGTGATCATGTTCTACTTCATAAAGAGATGAGTTAATAGATAAATAAAAGTAACTAGACTTTTTAGAAGTTAATAAAACTTTGCCTGTTATTTCTTAGCAATATAAAATATATGGTTTTCTAACAAAAACGCTTATCTTAAAAATATTTAAAAATAAATTTCTGGGTACTCATAAGGTTATATTTACTTTTCCACTGAAGGAAAAGCTGGTTGTTGTAGTTGTAGTTGTTTGTTTGTTTTAGTCTCCTCCTAGTTTTTATTATTTTAATGTGGAATGAGGAATGTTAGATTGAAAAGTGAATTATTTTATAGACAAAAATCATTACTTGATTCATCTCCTGGTACAGCAAATGGAACTCCTGAAAATATGCCCTTTTGCCTTATGGAAGAGTAACAGTTATGCTTACTTCTGAAATATACTTAGTGGTTGCCCTAAATAGTGACACCATAGTAAACATTTTGAATATTTGCAATTAATTTTTATAGTCATAGGGCTCCAAAAGGCACTGCTAGTATCTTCGCAGGTATTTCAATAAAGCTAAAAGTTGCCTGACTGTTTAAAAATATTAACAAGGCACAAAACATGGCAGAAGTACTGTCCTCAGATATTATTTTTTTCCATATGCTCCTGATTCCAGACATGAAAGTTATTTTTTAAAATTTTTGTTATAAAAGATTTTATTTATTTATTTGACAGAGATCACAAGTAGGCAGAGTCAGGCAGAGAGAGAGGAGGAATCAGGCTCCCTGTTGAGCTGAGAGCCCGATGTGGGACTTGATACAAGGATCCTGGGATCATGACCTGAGCCGAAGGCAGAGCCTTTAACCCACTGAGCCACCCTGCGCCCCCATGACAAGTTATTTTTGATAGATATATATACAATGTATTTTCCAGTTATAAGAAAAATGGTTCTGCTATTTTTAACCTTTTTAAAAAATTACATAACTTTTTTAAATTAAAATTTTATTTTTTAATGTTTTACTTTTCTTTTCTTTTTTTTAAAGGTTTTATTTATTTATTTGACAGACAGAGATCACAAGTAAACAGAGAGGCAGGCAGAGAGAGAGAGAGAGAGAGAGAGAGAGGGAAGCAGGCTTCCTGCGGAGCAGGGAGCCCGATTCAGGGCTCGATCCCAGGACCCTGAGATCATGACCCGAGCCAAAGGCAGCAGCCCAAACCACTGAGCCACCCAGGCGCCCCAATGTTTTACTTTTCAATATACTACTTAGAATATAAAACCTATTCCAGTTGGTAAGAAGTTTACCGTTTAAAAAATGGTAATTTTCTCATTGTGTCTTCCCCTCTCATTGCTTTATTTTGAATAAAAAATTTCACAATAAACATAACTAATGCTTTCCTTTTGATAGTCCCTCTGTTGGTCATATTGTATATGAGCCATGACAATAAGTTTTACAAAATTTATTCAAGTTTGTTGATATGTTTTATCATAACTAATTTTCCCTCCCTTATCTAGATTCCCCAGCTTTCAGACAGGTGGACACTTCAATAAACCATACCCAAGGGATGTATCAAGTACTTCTTAGACATCTCTCAGATCCTTGAGGTCTCATTTTGCTTAATATTAACAAACTTATTTTAAAGTTTATATGGAGAGGCAAAGACTCACAATATTCAACATAGTGTTGAAGGAGAACAAAGACTGAGGACTGACTTCAAAGTTTACCATAACGATAGGGCGCCTGGGTGGCTCAGTGGGCTAAGCCTCTACCTTTGGCTCAGGTCATGATCCCAGGGGCCTGGGATTGAGTCCCGCATAGGGCTCTCTGCTCAGCAGAGAGCCTGCTTCTCCTCATCTCTCTCTCTGTCTGTCTCTCTGCCTATTTGTGATCTCTCTCTCTGTCAAATAAATAAATAAAATCTTTTTAAAAAAGTATACCATAACGATAATTGTAAACAAGATATTGTAATATCACAGAAAGACTAGAATAAAGGAACAGAATATATATTATCAATTATATTTTATATTTAATATAAAAGCAAAAGCAATACAAGAGAGCAAAATACAATCTTTTAAACAAATGGTTCTGGAGTAATGGTGAAGCTAAATGTAAAAATATAAAATAAAAATAAAATAAAATAATAAAATAAAATAAATCCAGGCAGATATCAGACACTCCTCACAAAAATTAACTCAGATTGGATTATAAACCTAAACATGAAACATGTAGAAGGTAATATAGAAGAAAATTTAAATGACCTTGGTTTTGGAAATAACTTTAGCTACAAAAGCACAAGCACTGAATTTAAAAATGTCTACTCTGTGAAACAATGCCAAGAGAATGAAAAGGCAAAGCACAGACTAAGAAAAAATTTGCAAAATACACATCTGGCAAAGGACTGTTAATCAAAAATACACAAAGACCCCTTAAAACTCAACAATGGGGGATAACCTGATTAAAAATGAGCCAAAGACATTAGCAGATACCTCACAAAAGAAAATATTACAGATGGCAAATAAGCATATAAAAAGATGCTTCACATCATATGTCATCAGGAAAATGCAAATTAAAACAAAAAAGAGACACCAGTACATACCCAGAATCCAGAACACTGACAACAGAACATGAAATGTTGGTGAGGATGTGGAGCAACAGGAATGTTCTTCCATGTCTATTGAGAATAAAGAATGGAAAACAACTTGGCAGTTTCTTACAAAACTAAACATATTCTTCCAGATGATTCAGCAGTAGCAGTTCCTGGTATTTATCCAAAGAAGATGAAATCTATACCCACAAAGATGTCTATAGCAGTTTTATTCATAACTGACAAAAGCTTGGAAGCAACCAAGATATCCTTCCATAGGTGAAAGGTCAAATAAAGTGTAGTACATGCAAACAATGGAATATTATTTAATGCTAGAGAAATGAATTTCCACACCATGAAAAGATATGGATATAAATATTTAATAAATATATGATTTTAGGCTTCTACCAGTCTATCAATAGTGTTAGTATATTTTAACAGTGAATGCTCAGCATTCATGAATTTCAGTAATAAAATGTTTTGGGTTCAATATTTTAAATACTTCAACCTCTATGATTATATTCCTAATAATTTTGAATTGGGGTAAATAAACCTTAATTTTTTGTAACTTGTTTCTTATTGCAATAGAGCTCAATGAAATTATAGAAAATAAAAATTTACAAAAAAAAGTTTAGTTTACTATTGCCAAATAATTTAAAACTTTATCTTATATCAAATACATATATTTTTCTAAATTGATTTATATGCTACTAAAACCAAAAACTTTTAGTTATATTAGATTTCATATCATGCAATCAATGCCAGAAAGCCATCTGGCGATGACTTGTCTTAAATAGAGTTAAGATGGGTGTTATTACAATGCAAGATGGAAACAAAGATAGTATAACAATTGAGTGTTACATAACTTTTCTGTTTTGATCAAGTTACTAATCTACAAAAGGCTTTTATCGGTGACAGACTTGGGAATTTAACAAAACTTTTAAACTAGCATGTGCGACTCATTCCTAGAAAACAACACAATCAATAACACATTATTTAGATGACATCATGACTATTTCTCCATTTGAATAAAAAAGGTAGCAACCCCAATAAGTTTATTGAACAGGAAATGTTGAAATGCTATAATGCTCCTAAGGAATTAAATGATCCAGTCATGAATTACAAAAAAAGGATATAAATTACCAAAGTGTTTGTATAATTGTAATGTACAACTGCCCATTATCGTTCAATAGTGTCGGCTTGTACAAGAACTCTATAAAAGAACTCCACTTCTAAACCGTGGAAAATATGTTCCCTTTCCCCCTATATACAACTATTAAGCCATTCATTTAGCTTTTAAAATATCCACTTAATACAGGCTTTTTACTCATTTGAACAGGCAGCAGGGCTCTATTCTTATTGCTTACATCTGAAGGATAGACTTCTAGCGTAAGAGGTAAAGCCCATAAAGGAGCCCAATAATAACAACAAAATAGAGTTTAGTGAGCCCTTACAATCTGCCAGCTACCTTTCTGAGAATACTTCAATTAATAAAACATATAAAATACCTGACCACAAAGAGCTTACATTCTTTTGAAATATAATAGTGAAATACAGCAATAATAGAGGGGCACCTCGGTGGCTCAGTCCATTGAGTGACTGCCTTTGGCTTGGGTCATGATCTCAGGGTCCTGGGATGTAACTCCCCAGCAGGCTTTCTAGGCAGTGGGGTGTTTTCTTCTTCCTCTGCACCCCCTCCCAATTCTCTCTCTCTCTGTCTCCAATAAGAAAATAACCAGTATTAGAATAATGATTGATGGTTGATGGTGATAAGTGTTACAAAGAAATACAAGAAAGGTAAAAGCCATTGGAGAATGCTGGGAGGAAAGTTAATTTTATTTTGTGTTGGGTGGTTATATCTCATTTATGAGATGTTATTTGCACAAAGACCCAGGAAGTGAAGGAGGGTGTTATACACATATTAAAGGAAAAGACTGCTCTAGGCAGAGCAAGTAAGTATATAGACTTTGTGTGAACAGCTGGTCTGTTACTTTTGAGGAAAAGCAAGGAGGCCAATGAGGAGTTCATAGTGGTGGAGAGAGGAAGAACGTATTGATGCGTGACCTTCTAGTACATTGAAACGCCTTCAGTTTTTGTTTAATATGAAAGGGGAAGATACCAAAAGACTTTCGACAGCAGAATAAAATCATCTGACTTGATTTTTAGGTTAAATTGCTGTACCAAAATAAATTTGCAGGGAGAAAGGAGTGCAGTATGTGTGGAAGTGGGGTTATCAATCAAGTCAATAATTCAGGAACATATGATGGTGTTTTTAGCATGCTGGGTGGTAATAGAAGTGGTGAGGTATGGTATTTATTTTGTATATATTTTGATGGTGAATATTCTGGTGAACAGGATGGAGTATGTGCAGGACAGACAATATCAACATTTATTTTACCTGCACAAACAGAAGTGTGGAGTCTTCATTCCCTGATATGGAGAGAACTCTGAGTTCAAATGTTCTTTCTGATTAAATGGCATAGTGATGATGAGGATTTAGTCAGACAGTGAAAGAGAGCAGTAAGCATAATGTTAAGCGGTAAGACGTTATAATACATTTGAACATCAAAAAACGTTGTGTTGGATCATCTGTTTATGTGAGTAAATAAATAAATAAAGCTTCCTGGGGTTCTGATAGAGGTAAAGAAGACTACTATATGATCCAAAGGGGCACGTGCACCAAATGTTTATAGCAGCAATATCCACAATAGCCAAACTATGGAAAGAACCTAGATGTCCATCAACAAATGAATGGTATATATATATATACGATAGAATACTATGCAGCCATCAAAAGAAATGAAATCTTGCCATTTGCGATGACATGGATGGAACTAGAGGGTATTATGCTTAGCAAAATAAGTCAACCAGAGAAAGACACTATCATATGATCTCCCTGATATGAGGAAATGGAGGTGCAATATGGGGGGTTTGGGGGAATAGGAAAAGAGTAAATGAAACAAGATGGGATCGGGAGGGAGACAAACCATAAGAGACTGTTAATCTCACAAAACAAACTGAGAGTTGCCGGGGGGGGTGGGGAGGGTAGGGAGAGGGTGGTGGGGTTATGAACATTGGGGAGGGTCTGTGCTGTGGTGAGTGCTGTGAAGTGTGTAAACCTGGCGATTCACAGACCTGTACCCCTGGGGCTAATAATACATTATATGTTAATTAAAAAAAAAAGAAGAAGAAGACTACTATAAATCAAATGCTATGGTTTTCAGCAAAGAGTGTGTAATCAGGCATATTTTATTAAAGTAACCAAGTAAAATGATGGCGGAAAATTGGAAAAACAGAAAACATAAAAATCAGAGATTTTAAAAAGAGATATGGGACAGTGTAGAGAATATAGTCAATGATATTATAATAGTGTTATATGGTGACAGATGGTGGCTATATTTGTAGTGATCATAGAATAATGTATGGAGATATTGAAAACCTGAAACCAATGTAACACTGAATATCAACTATACTCAAATAAAAGAATAGTAAAAATAAAACATTTTAATTTAAAAAGATAAAAAGAGGGACAAGAATTTGAAAAGTGAATTTCAAAAAGAGTAAAGATGAGGCTAAGACATACTCTGAACCTTGAGGAAAACACCATTTTGAAAATTCTTCCCATTTTGAGAAAACCCAAATGAATCAATACCATAAAAGAACCCATTTTAACTGAGAGGTGTAATGAATGCTCAAGAAATAATTTTATGACAGGATAATTCTTCCCTATGAAACAGCATACAGAAACCAGGGGAAACACCTGGAAGCAAAATAAACTATACTGAAAATAAGAATTAGGAAAAAGATAAATGATGAAAGATAAGAAAATTAGACCTGTGACAGAGACCTAGTGAAGAGAACTTTTAGCTTGTGGTTTAATGTTTTTTGAGGATAATCTAGAGTTCATAACTGCCTGGAGACAGGCTAGTTGCAGGCAGTTTAGGCAGACCCCTAAGACAGGCCTACTTTGGGCAGGTGGTGTTGGAGGAGGCCATTGGGCTGGACAAAGACAAATCCAACCATTTGAATAAAGTGTCTGTGAAGATGTTGAAGTCAGATGCAACAGAGAAAGACCTGTCAAACCTAATCTCAGAAATGGAGATGATGAAGATGATTGGACAGCACAAGGACACCATCAACCTGCTGGGTCCTGCACACAGGACGGTCCTTTGTACACTCTCATGGAATATGCCTCCAAAGACAACATACAGGAGTACCTGCAGGCCCAGAGGCCTCCTGACCTGGAGTACGGTTACAATATCAGCCACAATGCAGCAGAGCAACTCTCCTCCAAGGACCTGGTATCCTGTGCCTATCAGGTAGCCTGAGGCATGGAGTACCTTGCCTCCAAGAACTGCATACACCAAGACCTGGCCACCAGGGAATTGCTGGTGACAAAGGACAACATGATGAAGATCTCAGACTTCAGCCTTGCCAGAGATATCACCACATCAGTTACTATAAAAAGACAACCAACAGTGGACTGCCTGTGAAGTGGATGGTCCCTAAGGCCATGTTTGACCAGATCTACATCCACCAGAGTGACTTCTGGTCTTTTGGGGGTGATCCTGTGCAAAATCTTCACTCTGGAAGCCTCCCATATCCTGGAGTGCCTGTGGAGGTGGTTTTCAAGTTGCTGAAGGAGTCATTTGATGGATAAGCCAATAAGTGCACCAGAGAGTTCTACACAATAATGAGGGGTGGCTGGCATGTGGTACCTTCAAGCTGCTGGTAGAAGACCGGGATCATACTGTGGCCTTGACCTCCAACCACGAGTACCCGGACCTGTCCTTGGCCCTGGAACAATACTGTCTATGCTTTCCCAACACCCAAAGCTCCACCTGCTCCTCAGAGAAGAATTCCACCTTCTCTCATGTGCTGTTGCCCAGGGAGGCCTATCTGCCCTGACACCCAGCCCAGCTTGCCAATGGTGGACTCAAATGACTAGTATACCTATTACTCCTGTCCAGATTCCGTCATAAGCTGTAACCCTTACCCCCCACCCTCCCTGCAAGACTCACTGCCTTCTCCTTTGTCCCTTTCCTACTGGCAGGAGCCAGCTGCCTACCTGAGGCCTTCACCCCTTGAAGTTCACCTCTCTTCCCCTTCCTCTTACTCCTCCTTACAACCTGCTCATGAAAGAAAGGCACAGAGAGGCAGGTACTTGCTCGTGGCTACTTCCTTCCCTCCCATATGTTGGACCAAGACCCCTCCCTGGCATCTGGTACTGACTGGACGTCGAGGTAGTGGGAGATGAGGCATGCCAGTGAAAGGTGTGGGAGCTTTCCTGTTTTGGTTTTGTCTGCTTAGCATAACATGTAAGACTGAGTTCTGGTGGCAGGGACCTAGTCCTTGGGGCTATAGCACTAGAGAGGGGAGGTCCACTGCTCTGGGCCTTGGCTAAGAGCAACCCCTGCTCCAGAGATATGGTGCCAAGGGCTTATTAATTTTGATACTAATTTGCTTTGCTGACCAAATACCTGGTATCAAAAGATGGGAAGGCAAAGACTGGAAGCAGTGTTGTGACCATGGGGTCCAGCCCCAAACTATGAAGAAAACACAAAGTGTATAAATCTGAGTAAGTATATATTTACACACCTCTTTAAATAGGTTGTTATCAAAGATTTAATCAATGGGTAATATGCTCCTCGTGGCTGGGAAGCATCAGTTGCCATATATTAAAAACAAAGAAAAGAGGTGTCTGGGTGGCTTCCTCCATAAGTGTCCCTTCCTTTCAGGTCATGATCCCAGGGTCCTGGGATGGAGCCCCACATCAGGCTCTCTGCTCACTGGGAAACCTGCTTCTCCTTTTCCCTCTGCCCTGCTTATACTTCCTCTTCCTGTCTCTCTGTCTGTCAAATAAATAAAATATTTTAAAAAAAGAAACAAAATGTTTTTAAAAGGTCTTTTTTTTTTTTTTTCCCTAGGGGTGACTGGATGACTCAGTTGTTTAAGCAGATATTTGCCTTTGGCTGAGGTCATGATTCCAGTGTACAGGGATCCAGCCCTGCATGGGACTACTTGCACCCCAAGGAGCTTGCTTCTTCCTCTCCCTTTGCACGTGATTCCTCCCGCTTGTGCGCTTCCTCTCTCTCTCTCTCTCTCTCTCTCTCGCTGTCAATAAACAAAATAAAATCTTTTACTAAATAGGTCCCTTAACAAAAATTGCTACTGCTTCATTTAAAAAAAAAAAAGATAATTTAGAAAGATGCTTCCAGAGCTAAAAATCTGTTTTTTTTTTTCAGGATTAAATATAGAAGTGCTTTATAAAGTAAAAGAAAAACTATGCTATATTAACACTAATCACACTATAACTTTGGTGGTTATATCAAGATAATGAAAAGTGATTTTAAAGCAAATTTCATTATCAGACATAATGATCAAGTCAAAATTACAGAAGACTAAAACGATGAATTTATCAGGGAGTATAATAATTCTTGACTTTTAATACTTAATAACAGATTTGGGGATATATAGGGAAAAACTAAGAACAAAAATCATAACTTCTACCTTAGAAGAGAAACGGAAAAAAGTTTCAATACCTTTATTTTAAGATTATATAGACAAATAGTCATCAAATTGGTAAGATATGTAAGACTTGTACAAAATTATCAACTAATTAGATATGCTTGATATTACAGAACACTCCCAACAACCGCAGACTACATATATCTTAAGCCATGATTTTCTTTGCAAAGGTCAACATTGATAATGTTCTAGTCATACCTCCGTGTACCAGGAAAGAAGTAGCATATTTCTTGAAAGACACAGCTATCAAAGCTCCATTGAGAAACCGTAAAGATGGAAAAGGGATTTGCAAATTATATATCTGATAATGGACATCTCCTCTGATTATTAAAAAATGAATAAAAATAAAAAACCTTACTAATAACCAAACAGAGTAACCAATTTTACATGTGAAGAAATTTATTGAAGAGACATGTCACCAAAAGGATATGGATGGCTTATAAGCACATGACAAATTTCTCAACATTTAGACATTAAAGAAATACAAATTAAAATCATAATGAGACATGTTTACATATCTATTAGAATGGCTAAAATTATCAAGGCTAATTTACTTCGTCTGAGCTAGATTGAGAAGCAACAAAAAATCTCAACTGTTGTTGGCATATATCATGATACCACCACTTTGGAAAATAGTTTGAAAATTTTTTTAAATGCAAAATATGTTGCAGTTACACAAATAGCCATTTTACTTCTAGGCTTTTAACCAAGAGAAACAAACCCTATGTTCATACAAGACTTGTATATGAATTTCATAGCAGCTTTATTTTTAAGAATTGAAAACTGTGGAAATATTCATCAATGTCCATCAATAGAGCAAAGACAAATTATGATCTCTCATTAAAGAGATTACTGTTCAACATCAAAATGAACTATTTACAATTGGAGATTCTCAAAGTAATCATGCTGAGAAAAGAAAAGCCAGGCAATGAATAGTATATACTGTGTGATTCCATGACTATAAAAAATCTAGAAAAGACAAATTTATATATAGTCACAGTCATCAAATATATTGGTGTGATTTTAGTGCCTTCTTCTGTGCTCCCATAGCTTCCTACACTTGGATCTCCGAGCATTTGTTACACCATGTGAAAATATGAACTCTTTTTCTTTATTCTGTCTTACAAGTAAAAGAATCTTTGAAATTTTATGGACATTTGTACTCTCAGTTATTAGCAGAAATTCTATCATACAGTAAATTTCCAAATATAAAAGCCAGAGTTTTACAATGACTTCTAAGCTTTTACATGATCTAGCCACTCATTTAACCTCTGTGACCTCTTTCCCTGCTACTCTTCAGTCCCTCACAGTGGCCTCCTTGCTATTCCTCAGATATGCCAGGCACGATCCAACCTTATGGCCTTCAAGATAGCCAATTCCTTTGTCTGGAGTGACCTTATTGCTGATAGTTCTGGGCAAATTCATCACCATTCCATACCTTTGTTCAATTGTCAGCTTCATTGTAACTACCCTGATCTTCCTATTAAAATTCTTAACTCCCCATCCCCTGCCTAGCAACCTTGATATTTCTCACCCTGATCTAATTTTTCTTTTTCCCCATTGTACTCATCATTTTTGAATGCACTATGCAATTTTTATTAAGTTTTATAGCTTTTAATTGTCTCACCCATTAAAATAAACGTTCTACAAAGCCAAGTATTTCATTTACCAGTGTAGTCTGAAGTAATATCTGCCATATAATAGATTCAAGACACAATAGGTAAATTTCAGAAAAACATATGCTGAGAGTATACTGAATTTCATAAGTCATTTCAATATTTTTTTCCAAAAAATAAACTATGTAAAACATACCTTAAATTTACTTTCAAAATATTTTGTAGCATATAATGGACAATATACATAAGCCTTAAAGAAACAATCATATAAATAACCATTTCATACCTACTTAAATATTGCATAATACCACACTCCTAGATCCTCTCTGAATTCTCTAAAATAACCCTTCAAAGGAAATACATTTTTAAATTAACAGATTTTTTGGCAAATAATTTAATAAAATAAAAGTTTCATTCATCTATGTAGATCATAATAAATGTTTTTAATAAGCATGAAATTATAACTCTGAAGTGTGCTAAAATGAAACCACCTGCTAAGGGTGAGAGAACAAAAATAAACATCATTTTTCCAAATAAGAGGAATTTATTACCTTTGAATCAAAGCATGTGGCAATAAAGGAATATGGAAACACAAACCATAGAATGTCATATTTTAGATTTCTAAAAGACTTCAAAGTGAGGAATATACATTTTTTTTCTATTTTTATTTTATTTTTTAAAATTATGTTCAATTAGCCAACATATAGTACATCATTAGTTTTTCATGTAGTGTTCAGTGATCCATTAGTTGCATATAACACCCAGTGCTCACCACAACACATGCCACCCATCACCTGGTTACCCCATCCCCCCACCCCCCTCCCTCTGTAACCCTCAGTTTGTTTCCTTGAGTCCAGAGTTTCTAATGGTTTTTCCTCCCTCTCTTATCTCTTCCCATTCAGTTTTCCCTCCCTTCTCCTGTGGTCCTCCACACTATTCCTTATGTTCCACATATGAGTGAAACCATATAATTGTCTTTCTCCACTTGACTTATTTCACTTAGCATAATCCCCTCCAGTTCCATCCATGTCAATGCAAATGGTAGGTGTTCATCCTTTCTGAACAGTAGGGAAGTTCCTCAAGACATTAAAAATAGAGCTACCCTACGACCCAGCAAATGTACTACTAGGTATTTACTTCAAAGACACAGATGTAGTGAAGTGAAGGGGCACCTGCACCCCAATGCTCATAGCAGCAATGGCCACAATATGGACATTGCCAAGATGTCCTTCAGCAGATGAATGGATAAAGAAGATGTGATTCATAGGTACAAGGGACGGCTATTTAGATGCTAAGAGGCAGAGAGAAATGAGGATTTACTTCCAACTAGAAAGGCTTCGTGGTAGAGGTGTTATTTGTCTTGAGCTTTGAAGAATGGCTAGAATTTCAATGGATGCAGAGAGGGAGGAGGGCTTCAGAGTAGAAAGAACAGATTGAAAAAATGTAGGAAGGTCAGAACATGTAGAGCATTATGGGAGAACAAGTTTGGCTGAGAATGGGGTAGAAAGTTTATTTGGGAATAGAATAGGAGATGAAACTAGAAAGTTGTATCTAGATTGTGTAGGATTCTAGATGTCTTACTAAGGGATTTAGCTTTTGTTCTATAAGTGATGAGGATGACACTGAAGATGCTCTGACCAAATCAACAGCCTGATCCAAATTGTATCTTAATAAGACTGATCAGGTAGCTTTCTGTAGCTATGAATTCTTGTGGTAGAGGTTGCAGGTTTGGCGGGGGGAGGGGAATGCAAACCTGAAGCTGGTGCAATGGTCTAGGAAAGAGATGGTTGGGTGGGTTTCACAGGTTAGAAGTCAGAGTGGATGAATGCTTAGTTAGACCAGGTTGAGCAGGAGAGTCTGGGGACCAGGAAAGCCCCTCCTATCCCAAGCTGGGCAGGTGCTGGAGGAAGTGACACAGAGGATTCTGACTGGCATAGGTGGTAAGCAAGGAGTAAGCAGCAATTGTCTCATGTCCTTCAATAGCATGAGTCTAAAGTAAGTTGGTGGTGAGCATAAGGATGGGAAAGCCCAAGTCTACAATAGCTGGTATTCTTGGCAGTTGCCCTAAAGCCAAGAGTTCTGTTATGGATCCTGCCTCATTGTGTGTTTTGACTGGGCACTTTCTCCATTCTTGTCCATACTCAGGGCTCGGACAGATAAGCAAGTATCTGGGAGAGCTTGTCTTCCATGTTTGCGCTTATTTGCCCTTATTCCATGTTTACCTTTCTGTGTTTGCCCTTCCATGTTTGCCCTTGGATTAGAGTCCAAGAATTGCAAATTCCACCCTCTGGCCTGATCCCTGTAGCCAGAGCTTCTCCCTCAAAGCCTCTCATGTTTTCCAAGACCCAGACGTCCCCTTGTAAGAAGATATGAAAGTACTGGTACTGTGCCCTTAGGGTCTTGATATCCCTAGAGATTCTTCTTCAGTCTCTTCTAACTCACTTTCCATTGCTCTTTCCATGAGATAGCAGGAATGGGGAGTGGGGTGCAGGTTTGGACAACCTCAGCATACACTTATTACATCCTAGATGCAAGGTCCAGGCACATGGCCCAGGCCAGGGCAGAACAAAAGAACAACAACCACCCCTTCTCCCAGAGGCCATGGTATCTGGGCTCACACTCTCCCATGTTTACTAGTTAAAAGATTGCTGGTTCTGCAGGAATGGCCCTATACTTGTTTACTACCCTTAGCTACTCCACTTTGCAGGGATATCCTACTCCTCAAATTCTCGACATTGGATCAGGTTTTACTTTTGTTTTTGTTTTTGTTTTTTTTTCCTTTTTCTTCACACTGTCTGGAATTTTTGTAGCTCTACTGACAGAAGTCTTGGTTAAGCATTTGGCCTTCTCCTCACACAAGCTTTCCTGGGTCTCTGTAACTCAGTTGTTAGTTGGGGCCTCCTTAGTATTTGAACTCTGGAAAAGTTTGCTCCCAATCCTCAATTCCACAGTCCAGGCAAGTCCAAAGTAAGTCTGCTGGGAATTCTGGTGCTTCTGCCTCTGGGCTCTTGCAACTGTGCAAGCCATTCTGATTCAAGCTGTAGACACAATTCAGCCCTTCACTGGTGTCCACAAGAGATCCATTCAATGAATATTTGTGAACCTAGCAGAGGGAGAAAGGGCATATCACACATCCCAAAACTTTCTTGTTGGCTTCCTTCTCTTATTCCCATCATGTCTTCCTCCAAAGTATTCAGAAGTCTCCTTTCTTTCTTTCTTTTTTTTTTTTTTAAATTTTTTATTTTTTATAAACATATATTTTTATCCCCAGGGGTACAGGTCTGTGAATCACCAGGTTTACACACTTCACAGCACTCACCAAAGCACATACCCTCCCCAATGTCCATAATCCCACCCCCTTCTCCCAAACCCCCTCCCCCCGGCAACCCTCAGTTTGTTTTGTGAGATTAAGAGTCACTTATGGTTTGTCTCCCTCCCAATCCCATCTTGTTTCATTTATTATTCTTCTACCCACTTAAGCCTCCATGTTGCATCACCACTTCCTCATATCAGGGAGATCATATGATAGTTGTCTTTCTCTGCTTGACTTATTTCGCTAAGCATGATACGCTCTAGTTCCATCCATGTTGTTGCAAATGGCAAGATTTCATTTCTTTTGATGGCTGCATAGAATATACATTTTTTAAATGTTACATAATGCTACATAATGACAAGATGACAGGTTGTGACAAATAGCATTTTAAAAGCTCTACTCATAATGGAACGGAAGGTGTCATTTCCCTATAGTTTTATATAGGTCATTAATTTACAATATCTAGATACAACATATTACCAAACAGATGTTCATCAAAGACTAAATCATTTTTAATGGAACATAATATTTTGAACCTACATCTATCAATCATTTTTTCGATCTAACATTTATAGTCTCGCTAAACAATTTATCAGTTGTCGACAAAATTAAAAAAAAAATAGGATAAAAAGTCGTGTTTGGAAAAGTAGATTTTCTTTGAAATTTGCATTTAAATGAAAATATTTGCTGATATTTTTTAAACTTTAAATGTAATTTTATAAATATCTGACCTATCAGATGATATAAAATTTTTGGAGAAAATAGGACATATTTTTTTGATCTTGGTTGAAGGTATTAATAAAGAGCAACTGTTTGTATTATTTGTATTGTGATATCTTAGTTAATAAACATGAATAACTGGTATAAAATATGTTTTTTTTTTATTTTATTTATTTCCTTGACAGAGATCACAGGAAGGCAGAGAGGCAGGCAGAGAGAGAGGAATGGAATCAGGCTCCCTGCTGAGAAGAGAGCCCACTGTGGAACTCAATCCCAGGAACCTGGATTCATAACCTGAGCCGAAGGCAGAGATTTTAACCCACTGAGCCACCCAGGCGCTCTAAAATATGTTCTTTTTTTTTTTATAGAATTATAGTTCTTGTCAAAATATGGAACTAGCTGGAACTGAATGCCTCCTTCAAAGTCAGCTCTGGAGAAATTATGCAAGTGTAATATAGAACTATTTCGGATATGAACCAAAAACAAAGAAATGATGATAAATTCCTTAAAAGACTCAAAGCTGCTCTTGACTGGTATGTTTCAAGCTCTATTCCTGGTTTGAGGACAGTTTTTAACAGGCCTGTCACTGTAGAAATCAGCTGGATGTTTAGAGGCTATCAGAACTGTGCAAAAACCTTGAAGGGGTAAAGACTTGAAAATTCTTTAGAGAGATCAGCTCCCTAAGGCATTATTCATCCACACATTTTCCTCCAAACAATTAAGACTGATGGATGAGGGGCACCTGAGGGGCTCTCTCATCATGTGGGTGGTGGGTTAAGCCTCTGCCTTCATCTCAAGTCATGGTCTCTGGGTCCTGGGATCCAGCCCCACATCGGGCTCTGCTCAAAAGGAAGCCTGCTTCCCTCCCTGCTTGCCTGCCTCTCTGCTTACTAGTAATCTCTCTCTCTCTCTCTCTCTCGCTCTCTCTCTCTGTGTCCAATAAATAAATAAAATCTTAAAAAAAAGGCTGATGGATGATAAATTATGTAAACTGCTACCTCCAAATGATGCTTCTTCATAAGGATTTAAGAATTTAAAATTGTAAGAACTTAAAATTAAAACTTGATCGTAGGATTTATCTTATAGAATAACATCAAGTGAAGGCAGTTATTATTAGTTCTGAAGTATTTGTGATTCTGAATTCTTGGACTCATTAGTAAATTTATTTTTAAATTCTCCCATGGAGTGGTGATTGGCTTTCAGTCTTTCATTGATGTACATCATTGGGTCAAATGAGATGTGTGTGCCCAGAACTATATATAATCTTCTTTGTATTTCACTGGAGATGGCATTTCTGAGTTTTGTTCAATTTAATTTGGACAGATGTTTTAATAGTTACTTCTAGAGTTGGCCCTGGAGAATATCTTCCTTTTTTTTTTTTTTCTCTTCCCGATTCTCTGAAAAACCCTGACTAATTCACATTATCACAGTGATATCACAATTCAAGTTTTTCCAAACACTATAGCTGCAAAATAGAAGGAAGCTACTCAAAATGTAATGCTATTGTGAATGATTGATAAAGAAAACATTATTATAATTAAGCTACCAGGTTTCAATGTATTTTATTGTTGCTAAGAAAATCCTAGCATACCCAGACTTTACAGAGATTTGATGATCGTAAGAGGAGCTGAACTCATGGACCAAAATAACTATGCACATAAAAAGTACAACTACTTACCTAAAAAAGATGATGTGGTTAACTTTATATGGCAATCCAAGTGTTATTGGAACAGGAATTTTAAAAATAGCTTAGGGGCGCCTAGGTGGCTCAGTGGATTAAGCCACTGCCTTCAGCTCAGGTCATGATCTCAGGGTCCTGGGATCAAATACTGCATCAGGCTCTCTGCTCAGCAGGGAGTCTGCTTCTCTCTCTCTCTCTCTCTCTCTCTCTCTCTGCCTGCCCTCCGTCTACTTGTGATCTCTCTCTCTGTCAAATAAATAAATAAATAAAATCTTGAAAAAAAAGAATGACTGTACTTTTAAAAAATAGCTTAAAAGGGGCACCTGGGTGGCTCAGTGGGTTAAAAAGACATGTAGACCAGTGGGTTAGAGTAGAGTGCCCAGATATGGACCATCAACTCTATGGTCAAAAAATCTTTGACAAAGAGGAGAAAATTATACAGTGGAAAAAAGACAGCCTCTTCAATCAATGGTGCAGGAAATATTGGAGAGCTATGTATGGAAGAATGACACTCAACCATTCTCTTATACCATACATAAAGATAAATTCGAAATGGACAAACGACCTCAACGTGAGGAAGGAATCTATCAAAATCCCAGAGGAGAACATAGGCAGTAACCTCAGGGACACTGGCCACAGCACATTCTTTCAAAACATGTTCCCAAAGACAAAGGAAACAAAAGCAAAAATGAACTTTTGGGACTTCATCAAGATCAAAAGTTTCTGCACAGCAAAGGAAACAGTCAACAAAATGAAGAAACAACCCACGGAACGGGAGAAGATTTTCACAAATGACATTACAGATAAAGGGCTGATATCCAAGATCTATAAAGAACTCCTCAAACTCAACACACACAAAACAGATAATCATGTCAAAAAATGGGCAGAAGACATGAACAGACACATCTCCAAAGAAGACATACAAATGGCAAACAGATGCCATATATGCAGGCAGAGAGAGAGGGGTAAGCAGGCTCCCCGCTGAGCAAAGAGCCTGATGTGGGGCTCCATCCCAGGACCCTGAAATCATGACCTGAGCCGAAGGCAGAGGCCTAAACCACTGAGCCACCCAGGAGACCCATATCTGGTAATTTTTAATCAACGTGGATTTGCTGCATCAAATAGTTCCTTCTTCTTCAAATATAAATATAGAAATATATTGATCAAGTCACACGCATGTCTTAGGAGAATGTCATACCTTTAGTAGCAAACTTGAAATCTTGGCCATTGGTTATGATTTTTGTTTTGGTTTGATTTGGTTCGGTTTTTGTAATTTTAAAAATCCCTCCAGCCCTTGGCTCTGTCTGACCTGATTGCTTTCAGCTGTTTCTGCAACAAAGTTGTCCCAGCTGCGAAAACTCTCATTGTTTCCAGTGGCGCCCCCTTCTGAACACTTTGTTAATAGAAAGCTTTTTTTTTTTTTTTTTTGCTATGGTAAATTTGGAACAACAGTGAGGTATTTCAAAGAGGTGAACCACAGATAAATTTCTCTAAGGGTGGGGTGAGGGTTACTCAAAAAGGAACTTGACAAGGCTTTTAAAGATATCGACAATCATTATAACATAACGTGACTGATTGTTACCGTGCTCTTAACTGGGCAAACACTTGTTGGCTTCCAAGATAGACTAACATAGTTGAGATGGTTCTAGCGGCCTGCTAGCACAGGGTCTCATGAGCCAGGGATTCTAGCCACTGGCTGTGCAAGGTTGAGACCTGTTAGTGATTCTATTTTTTCCTCTACAGAATGGGTCTTTCTACATTCCAGGTCCTTTCTACCCCAATAAATAATGCGATTCTCTCAGTGAGTTGTACTTTTGGTTTAAACAGCCAACTGTCTGTTATAAAGGACTTTTGTTTAAATTCCTTTAAAAAAAAGTCGTTTCAAAAAAATCTTTTTTTTATTTTTTATTTTTTGATCCCATAGGTTTACTCTGATCCTGGAACTTTGTCATTTTGACCTTCTCTGCTGATTAAAATATTCTTCATCATCAGCACCTACTGCTCTCCTCTTCTGGTGTGGTCTCTCGGGAAGGGGACTTCTCTAGCTCTTCTAGCAGGAGATGGGCACTTCCCCTCTACCCCTGTTGCCAGACCAACCTTACCTATCCTGCAGGGTCAGGTAGGCCTGGCCTTTTATCTGTTGTTCTCTTCTGAGTGGTTAGTTTTTCATCGATACCGTGCTTTGCTTTTGTCAGGATTTACCCTGGTCTATCAAAACCCTTTTCTAGTACCAGTGAAGCCTAAGAAACAGTCCTGATGAGAGAACCAGGTATTCGAACAGATCATATTTATCCTGAATGTTCCGTCCAAAATGAAAAATACATTTCTGAGGAGCCTCAAGATCTCTGAGAAGGGAAGTTTCACCAACTCTGTCATGTAGGGGCATCAATTCCGATTCTGTGTCAATTTTCCGACTTTCCCAGCTAATACTTCTCTACCTCAGAAAGCCCACTCTCAACCGTTTCCTCTCTCAAAGGCAGTTGCTCTTAGAGTCTGCACATGGCACTTGGGGCCTGCTGGTCATTGGCTACTGCCCTCTGTACCTTGGGCCTAACAGCTGCGGGGCATCAAGATGAGAATGTCTCTTGTTCTAAGACTTAATATAGTTGGGTGCACATGGTTAAGGAATAATCACTTATTTTGTTGATCCAAGTGTTCGACCTTTCTTAATTATTCTAGTACCACAGTTTACTTGTTCTAAGATTTGTCCCCCCCCCCCATTTTAATATCTCTTAAGGTGGCATTTACCTTGCACTTGAGGACATATCCTAGTTTAACTGACAGCATTTCTCTTTCTTAGTCGAACATAAACTATAGTGCATCTTACCCTTGATGAAAGCTAGGATGCAATTAAATACTCTATTATGGTTACGATTCTGATATTTGAAATCCTCCGGTAGCTCCCTGTGCCCCCACAGTGTAGTACCTCACCTCCTCGGCATAGTATACAAACCATCTCACCCCAGTGTTAACCCCGGGGCTCAGCCTCCATCCCCAGGTGATGCTGCCAGATCAGCTGTCGGTTATCATGAACTTGCTGTAGTTTCCTGAATGCACTGTGCTGCCTCCTGGCACTTTGAAACTTGACACACTCATCCTCATTCTTCGCTTTGCCCTTGTCTATCACCTCCCCTTAAAATCTGTTCCTAAGTGGCTTTTCCCAGCTCCAACCTACCCTTGGCAGTCTTTTCTCTCCCTGTGGTAAAGCCTGTCACACTGCACCATGGACATGCCGGTTGTCCCCCTGAGAAGAGAAAAGGGACAGTGAGGGCCCCCCAGCATTTGCAGCTCTAGTGCAGAGCCCCATGCCTGGCTTGCAGGAAATGCCAGATCATGAAGACAAACGGAGATCATCCTCTGGCTAAAACCAGCTCTTCTTTGCCTACCGCAGGATCTGGATCATTAAAGAGCAGCCAGTTATTATGGCTGTTTTTCTAGGGATTTTTTCCCCATATATTTCCCAGGGCTTTACTCTTTATATAGCACTTTAATTCAGTCTTCAACCACTTCCTAGTCAGATCAGGTGAAATCATTTTCCTTCCCATACCCTCGATGTTTTTCTCACCTAGTAATTCTTTTTTTAAAGATCTTATTTACCCATTTGACAGATCACAAGTAGGCAGAGAGGTGGCAGAGAGAAAGGGGTAAGCAGGCTCCCCGCTGAGCAAAGAGCCTGATGTGGGGCTCCATCCCAGGACCTTGAAATCATGACCTGAGCAGAAGGCAGAGGCCTAAACCACTGAGCCACCCAAGAGCCCCTTATCTGGTAATTTTTAATCAATGTGGATTTGCTGCATCAAATAGTTCCTTCTTCTTCAAATATAAATATAGAAATATATTGATCAAGTCACACGCATGTCTTAGGAGAATGTCATACCTTTAGTAGCAAACTTGAAATCTTGGCCATTGGTTATGATTTTTGTTTTGGTTTGATTTGGTTCGGTTTTTGTAATTTTAAAAATCCCTCCAGCCCTTGGCTCTGTCTGACCTGATTGCTTTCAGCTGTTTCTGCAACAAAGTTGTCCCAGCTGCGAAAACTCTCATTGTTTCCAGTGGCGCCCCCTTCTGAACACTTTGTTAATAGAAAGCTTTTTTTTTTTTTTTTGGCTATGGTAAATATGGAGCAATAGTAGATATTTCAAAGAGGTGAACCACAGATAAATTTCTCTAAGGGTGGGGTGAGGGTTACTCAAAAAGGAACTTGACAAGGCTTTTAAAGATATCGACAATCATTATAACATAACGTGACTGATTGTTACCGTGCTCTTAACTGGGCAAACACTTGTTGGCTTCCAAGATAGACTAACATAGTGGAGATGGTTCTAGCGGCCTGCTAGCACAGAGTCTCATGAGCCAGGGATTCTAGCCACTGGCTGTGCTAGGTTGAGACCTGTTAGTGATTTTTTTTTTCCTCTGCAGAATGGGTCTTTCTACATTCCAGGTCCTTTCTACCCCAATAAATAATGCAGCGATTCTCTCAGTGAGTTGTATTTTAGTTTAAACAGCCAACTGTCTCTTAAAAAGGACTTTTGTTTAAAGTCCTTTAAACAAAAGTCCTTTTAAAAAAATTTTTTTTTATTTTTTATTTCTTATTTAAATCTGTTGGTAAACTTGTTTGCCACTTAACTGATTCATAAATTTGCCACCTGAAGAATTCTGTTGTAACAGTTCACAATTGGTTAATACTTAGTCTTCACTAGAGATTAAGGTGTTTCTAAGAGTATCAAACTCTGCTTAGTGTAACTAAGACTGATGGAAATAAGGGAAACTCTGTAGGAAAGTAGATGATAAGTAAAAAAAAATTAAGTAATGGGAATACATTTTGTTGAAGGTAAGGGAAGGTAATTTTATCCTAAATGAGATGGTTGATTTGAAAGAAATGGCTTAGGACAAGACCTGAATGCAAAGGAAAGTTATAAAAGATTTATAAAGGGAAATCTTCAGAAAAGGAATTTTAGCTATGGTCAGAACAGACTAAAATAGACTAAATAAATGGGTTTTAAAAGTACATTACATTAGTACAAGACTAAAATTCTCTGTTCAAAGGACAAAGTTTTCTTAGATTAATTGATCTCCTGTTATGGGAATGTAAGTGATTTCCTCTTTGCCTGCCCAGAAAAACCAGTTTCTATGTTTTGTTTTATCAGGTGTTTAACATCCCTAATTATATTTAGGCATGTGCTTCAAAACTTTCTGAGATCTTAGCAAATGTTGACAAGATTTAAATTGTAAAATCTCTTTAACTCAGGCTTTTCCTTAATATATGAAGTTGCTCATGAAATACTACTGAACCGATGATAAACCTTGGATTACATTTGGGAAAATACTATAACTATTCTAGAGATTCTATGCACTTCCTAAAGTTTTAATGTTTTGAGAGATCATCGCTTGATACTGTAATTATGTTATGTATCACAAAAATAACCTGATTTCCTTGCAGCTAAATTGTAAACTCCCGTGTCTCTTTAGCTTTAACCATATCCATTCTGAGTTTTTGTCATTTATAATTGTTTTAATTCTCTTATAAAATGAGCTTTATTTTCAAGGAGATTCCTATAAAGGACTTTCAGGACAAATACAGATATTTGATATACTTGAAAATCCTAAAACTGAAATGGGTAAAAATTTCCAAAACTGACTAAAGCTGCATTCACTAGATTTGGTAACACGGGACTAAATGAACTAAAAAATTATAATGTTATATCTCTTAATGTTTTGTCTTACTTTAAACATTGCTGGTTCTCTCCGATGTTTGCTCTTCCAGACTAGGGATACTTCCTCCTAGTTATCTGTAACTTATAGAGATGTAAAAGTGCTCATTTATAAAAGAGCTCAACGCATTCAAGCTTTTCTCTCTATCTGAACCCTCTGAAACCAAAAGGTCTCAGTAAGTAAGCATTCTTCCATGACAGTCAGTCATTTACATAAGTCCAATAAGAATCTGTTCTCCTTGTAACAGGAAAGAGTTGGAAACACGGTTTATTTTACCAAGGCTTTGGCTGGAATGTCATATTTAAAAAGACTCGGATATAACCAGAGAGTTTAAAGGAACTAAGGTTGACTTTATAAAACCTAGAGCCATAAAGCCCCTTGGGACTGTTGGCCTGATACCTTGCTTACAGAGTTCCCAGCAGCCTCACCAGGTGAGTAAAGAATGTCACTCCTTGGTAGGTGCGGTCTCAGAAGAGGAATTCCCCAATGAGAAATTCGCCCAAATCGACAGGTATTGCAGGCATGCCTGATGGCCAGTACAGGGCTTGGCTTCTGGCCCAGAGAGGCTACTAAAAGTTCAACCTAGAGATTCCTTATTAAAAGTTCCAGCAAAGCAGATGCTAAAAGATCTATTGATCACACTTATTGTTCTTGCTGAGCTTATGTAAATAATAGGCCAAGTTTGTCAAAACTAAACTTGTTTCACAAGTGAATTAGTCCTGATTTGGCTATCTCTGTAAATGAGGGTTATTTTAGAGAGAAAAATTCTATTTTAGTAACACACCTTTATGGATGTTAAATTCTAGATTTGATTGTCTTTAAATGTTTGTTTACCTAAGCTAAACAATTTGAGGTAAACTTCAGGGAACTTGTACAATAGCTTCTTTAGTCAATCTTATTATTTTGTGGGGATATTAGCAGACCCCACGGCACATGATTAAACAACTGGAATAATGAAATTGCCTAAAAGCCAGCATACCGCACCCTTCTCCCACTTGACAATGATCCTCTGTAATTAGGATATTGTTAAGGTTGGATGACTCAAAGGTCTTCTTATTGGTTTCATCCCTTAGTCATATTTATCTAGAGGCCACCTCCATTGAGGTGCAATTGCAAACAGATGCTTTAGCAAAACCTAAAACAGCCCTCATAAAAGAGCCTCAAAGCTCACTATGGGACAGTCCCTAACTGTAATAATGTCACATCAGGTCCAGATTTGTCTTAGTAGCCAAAGGCCACCAATGGATGATGGAGGCCAACTTATTAAATACTGGGCTACACTAACAGAGATGCCAGAAATAAAACTTAAAATTTGTCAAACTTTAAACCTAGTTACCTGTATGGCTGAACCTGACCACTGTACATCTTTCTCTATAGAGCAAAAATGTTCAGAGATTATTAATCTAGCTTATTCTATATGGCCAGGTTTAAGATGCCCCTGTTAAAATTACAAATGACAGTTGGTTTTCTGATGAAAATGGTTTTCATAGAAAGAAGAAGAAAAGCTAGGTGTGCCATAGTGCTCACTAGCACTTTGCAATTGCCAAAGCCTAAGAATTAACATGTATACTGACTCCAAATATGCCTTCCTGGTACCACATGCCCATGGAGCTATTTGGAAGAAAAGGGGATTTTCCTGGAATCATGGGCGCATTACTAAAACCATTACAACTCCAGCTAATCTCCCCTACTTGAGACAAAGATGGACACGATCTGTTTTTAAATGGTATGATCACTTAGCATCCATTTTTGTTCCATCTGCGGGACTAGGGGATATCATGTGGCATGAAGAAGCCCTTAATAAATATACTACAAAGGCACTCAATGATTCACTAAATAGCATCTCCCAGCTTAATACCAAAGTGTCACAGATATGCAAGGCAGTCCTACAAAATAGGATGGCCTTAGATGTCCTGACAGCAGCCCAAGGTAGCACATGTGCAATTATCAAGACAGAATGTTGTGTGTATATCCCAGACTATCACAGAAATGTCACAGGACTAATAAAGGATATGAATACCCAAATTAAGGCCTACAAGATCCTCCTCTCTCTCTCAGTAAATGGTTAAGTTCCTGGTTTGAAGGAGGACTATGACCGAATCTCCTTTTTGGGCTTCTCATTCTTATCGCCTTATTAACCTTAATATGTTGCTTTGTTCCATCTTTCTCTACTTGGTGTCGAGACTCCATTGCTACAATGACTACACCACGACAGACGATCCTTGTCGCGCGCAAGAACACCTCTTCACTGTCAGCGCTGGATTCAGCTGCCTCCACCTTTTGAAACTCCCTTATACATTCCTACCCTGATCAATATTAGCCCCAGTAGGTAGGGACAGCTCTACGCCCCTATTCAGCACGAAGAAGTTATAGAAGATGA
The DNA here is from genome assembly GCF_030435805.1 of Mustela lutreola. Taxonomy (NCBI): domain Eukaryota; kingdom Metazoa; phylum Chordata; class Mammalia; order Carnivora; family Mustelidae; genus Mustela; species Mustela lutreola. Next base: position 94,211,086 of record NC_081292.1, read on the forward strand.
GACCTTCCACCTTCAACCACCTTAAAAATTTAAGGGTCTTTAAAAGCTGGCGCCTTGCATCCCCCCTTCACCCGCTCCCCTCCATATGTGTAGCATTCCTCAGGCACCCCTGACTGCCATAAAATGATAAATAGTTGACTTGCTAAGATCACAATCCTGCAAGATAGGAGCCTCCCTTGGTTTGCAAATGTCCTTGAGATTACAACAAAGAAGTTACTTTATCAATAGCCCAATTTTCAATCGGCCCTTGTATCTTAAATAAACTCGTACAGTTTGTAAAAGATCGCTTGTCAGTAATCCAGACAATGGTACTGACACAGCAATATCAACTAATTAAACAAACCGGCTCTCAAACTGACTTACTTGATAAACAAAGCGAATGTATATAGGATTCTATCCATGATAAAGAAAAAGGGGGGAATGAAAGACCCCTCTCCCCTTGCTAAAGGCTTGTTTAAATAACCTGAAGTCCCCACAGCACCCCCTCTCCCCTTGCTGAAGGCTTGATTGTCCCCATAGCCAGATGGAAACACATACCAGGATGTCTATTGTCTGTGATCACCCGGTCTGTCAAAAGAAAAGACAAATGAGGAATAGAGTGTACCTGGGAATTTCCAGAGTGCTGAGGCAAGGCCCGCCAGAACAAACGGCTGTGTCCTTGCCTTAAACCCAACGCCTGACTAATTAACCAATCAGATCCCTGTAACCATGCATCTGCTTCTATAAGCTTGCTTCCCGCTACCCCAACCCTTCCTATATAATCTGCTCCCCATCTTGGCCTGGCGCGCTCAGACCACAAAGGCTGATGCATCCGCAGGCGCCTGTGTAACCAATAAACCTCTTGCAGTTTGCATCTAGTGGAGGCGTGCTGTTTGATTCTTGGGTGCGGCTCCAGGCTCTTTCACTACCACTTGCCGTCTTGCTCATTTTTTGCCCAGCATTATTGGTCGCTGTGTCATTCTTTAAACACACCAGATGTGCTCCCACCTTGGGCTTACTGTTTGCTTTGTGTGGGATGCTCTTCTCCAAACAGCACAACTGCTCGTTCCTTAATTTCCTCCAAGTCTTTCCTCAAATGAGGGAGACTTCCCTGACACAGTCCCATAGAAAATTCCAACCTGCTCCCCTAAACCCCACACCCCATGTCCACTCACTCAGCTTAGTTTCCTTCCTACCCCACATCAACCCCTGATATGTATGTATATTTATTTGCTTCATTTCTCACTCAACAACTAAAATGAAAACTCCAAGAGGACATCAAATTTATTTTGTCTCTTGTTAACTATTCTGTCTTTAGGGTTTAGAACAGTACCTGACACATAGTAGATGTTCCGTAAATATTGGAGAATGATTTGTTTCTATTTTTGCCTTTTCTCTATCCATTCTTTACACAGCAGCCAAAAATGACATTTTAAAAATGCAAAAGGAATCCCGTGACCACCCTCCACCCACCAGTGTAAAACCCTTCAATGGCTTTTCGTTGTGCTCAAGCCGCAGCTGACATTCTACAGCCCAGGCCAGATTAAGATTTCAGAGTTCTTAATCACTGGAAGGATGATGGTGTTGTCACCACCAGAGATATTTAAATATTTTTGAAGATTAGATCCCAAAGTAAGTGTGCTAAAAGCCTAGCAATATCCGATTTCACAAACTCAGATTTCATAAAGTCTCATTAGTCTTCTCACCTTGTGTAAGTTTAATCTTTCCCCCTTTTCTCTTCTGTTTCAGGCACTCACCATACTTTGACAGAATGACCATAACGGCCTTCCAACCTGTCATCTCATCTTCAGGAATATGCCCCTTTCCCTCCCCTCCTCACACCAATTCATCCTCTAAACTTATTCAAAGATGATCACTCTAAAATGTGCATCTCACTGTGTCCTTCCCCTACAGGAACTTACTCAATAGCTCCTAAGGACGTGTGAATTTCCTTGGTGTGGTATTTTTAGAAGACCCTTTGCTTGCAAGTGGCAGCAATCCAAAGAAAACTGGAGGAACCAAAAGGGAAAAGCAAGCAAACAAACACGAAACAAAGGAATGTCCAGGATCCTGTAGGTATGGATACCACAGAAGTTCATAAAAATCCAAAAGAAGATGGGGCACCTGGGTGGCTCAGTGGGTTAAGCCTCTGCATTTGGCTCAGGTCATGATCCCAGGGACCTAGGATCGAGCCCCACATTGGGCTCTCTGCTCTGCAGGGAGCCTGCTTCCTCCTCTCTCTCTGCTTGCCTCTCTGCCTACTAGTGATCTCTGTCAGATAAATTAAAAAAAAACTTTTTTTTAAATCAAAAGAAGAGCTGCAGAACTAAAATTTCAGAATCAAGAACAGGGACTGGAAACCGGCAAAACAGTTTTCTATTTGTCCATGTCTCATGTTTACTAGTCTCCATATGGCTGCTTTCTTCTCTGGTCAGACTCTTTAAGTGTCCAGGAAGATGGCCATGGCCAGCTCCTGAATCCCATCCAGCAAGGCCAGTCACTCGCCTAAAGAGAGAACATTGTCTTCCTGTCATTTACATATCAATCCCAGGGAGACTCTGATTGGTCCTATTGGTGTCAGGTGGACTAGTCACTATATGGGTTTATATGTGTGCCCATCCTCCTCCAGACTGCAGAAGCACAGGAGAAATTTTTAAAATTAACATATAATGTATTATTTGCCCCAAAGGTGCAGGTCTGTGATTCATCTGTGTTACACATTTCACAGAACTCACCGTATCACATAACCTCCCCAATGTTCATAACCCAGCCAACCTCTCCATAAACCCTCCATCCCCGTAAACCTCGGTTTGTTTTGTGAGATTAAGTCTATTATGGTTTCTCTCCCCCCATCCCATCTTGATTCATTTTATCCCTCCTACCTCCCATGTCCCCCTACCCTGCCTTGCAAATTCCTCATATCAGACAGATCATATGATAATTGCCTTTCTCTGATTGACTTACTTCACTTAGCATAATACCCTCTAGTTCCATCCAGGTCATTGCAAAGAGCAAGATTTCATTTTTGATGGCTGCATAGTATTCCTCTGTGTGTATGTGTGTGTGTGTGTGTGAGTGTGTGTGTGTGTGTGCCTCTGGGTGTCTGTGTGTCTGTGTGTAAAGAGGACCTGGCCATGCCATCGTGGGTGGAGATGCCCCAAGCAGGATGAGGCTGATGAGGGTTTAGATGTCTGGTGGGCAAGTTATGTTCACACCCCAGTTTAAGGATGGTTAAGTGGGATCGGGTGGAGGGTCTACACCCTTCTGCCCAGGGTTTATCCTGAGACCCTGAACAGATGGGTCCATGACCCAGGAGCGGGGCTAACCCTAACAGTAACCATGAACCCTGACCCTGACACTGACTGTGAGCCTGCCCCAAACCCTAACCCAAACCCTGACCCTGACCCTGACCCTGTCTGTGATCCTGACCTGAACCCTAAACCTAAACCTAAGCCTGACACTCACCCTGATGTGGACCCTAAACCTAAACCTAACGTTGATATTACTGTAACCAAGACTCAGAACTAACCATGACCCTGACCCTGACCCTAATCCTAAACCTGACGCTGACCTAAACCTGACCCTAACCCTAACCCTGACCGTGACTATGAGCCTGACCCTAACCCTAAACCTAAAGGTAACTCTAACCATGACCCTAATACCGACCGTGAACATAAACCTAATGCTGACTCTGACCCAAACACTAACCCCTACAATAAACCAATCCCTAACCCTAACCTTACGCTGTCTAACCCTAACCCTAATTATAACCTTACTTCTAACACTAACCCTAACCCCAATCCCAAACCCTACCGCCAAAACCTAACTGTGACACTGAAACGAACATGAACCCTAAACCAAAGCCTGACGCTAAACCTAACCCTGGCCATGACCTTCACCTGAACACGACCCTAACACTAACCCTGACCCAACTGTGAGCCTGACACTGACCTGAACACTAAACCTGACCCGGACTGTGAGCCTTACCTTAACTCTAACCCTAAATGTAACCCTGAACCTGACACTAACACGGGCCCTCCCCCGAATCCTATCGCTGACCTAACCCTCAGAGTAACCCCTAACCCTACCACGGACCCTGATCCTAACAAGTTCTAACCCTAACCGACAACCAAACGCTAACACTAACACTAACCCTAAACTTTAACAATAACCCTGAACCTATACCTGATTATGCTCATAACCCTAACCATGATCTTTGCCTATACCAGACCCTGACCCTAAACCTGAACCTGGCCCTGACCCTAAACCTAACCATGACCCTAACACTGACAACTACATAAACCTGTCGCTGACCCGAATGAGGACTTTAAACCAAACCTGATCCTGATCGTAATGCTGACACTGGCGCTACACTTCACCCTGACCCTGACCCAGGCAAAGACCATAAACCTAACCCTGACCCTAACAGTGACCCTGATCACGACCCTAACACTAACAGTGACCCTGACTGTGAGCCTGACCCTAACTCTAACCCTAAACGTATCCCTGACCATGACACTAACACGGGCCCTGACCCGAAACCTAACGCTAACTAAACCTAACCTAACCCTAAAACTAACCCCTAACATTAACCCTGACACTGACCTTAACTCGGTCTAACCCTCCACCTACCTCTAACCCTAACCTTAACCCCACATTAACAATAATCCTGACGCTGATCATAACCCTAACTCTGAAGTTTGCCAATGTCAGAACTTAACCTTAAACCTGACACTGGCCTTGACCTTAACACTGACCCTAACCGTGAATGTAAACCTAACTCTGACCCAATCCATGATCCTAAACAGAATCTTAAGCCTAAAGCTAACCCTGATCCTGAACCTACTCATAAAACAGAACCTAAACATAAAGCTGACCTTAATATAACCATGAACCTAACCCAGACCCTGACCCTAAACCTGACACTAAACCTGTCCCAAACCTAATCCTGACCCTGACATGAACCTTGCCCCCAAACCTAAACGTGACCATGACCCTAAATCTGACCATGACCATGAACCTGACCCTAAACCTAACCGTCACTAACACTGACCCTGACCCTGACTCTGACCGTAACCCTAACAGTGACCCTACTGTGAGCCTGACCCTAAACCTAACCATGAACCTAACCCTAACCCTGACCCATACCCTAAGCCTTACCCTAACCCGGACCCCAAAGACGACTAACCCTAACCCTGATCCTAAGTCTTTCTTAACTCTAACCCTAACACTAAACTAGTCTAAACCCAGCTCTGTTGCCTCCAGCGGGGACAACAGCTGCACCCAGGCCTGCCAGGGGCTGGGGGGAGGCTGTATGGGGGCCATTGGATTGGCACTGCATTGAGTGGAGGGTGAGCATTGAGCAGTTTGGGGAATGGCGGCTCAGGGAGCTCTGGTACAGCAGGAAGTTCGGTAAGGAGCCCCCAGGCAGTGGTGACCTACTTCCCTGACGACAGAGCCCAACGGAATTGGAACCCACGTATCCAGGCAACCCATTACAGAGAAAACCCCCCTGCCCAACTCATTTCTAGGCACATCCTAAAGGAAGCGACATGTTCTTCTGCTGTACTGAAGCCGAGAGGATGTAGGGAGAAGAGAGCTCCCCCGCCAGACACGTCCCCTCCCTGGCCGGTCATATCAGGTTTCCCCAACGCCTCAGGCCCTTTGGCTACTAAAATCAAAAGGTGACACCAGGGGACTCAGAGTCAGAGAGTCCCACACCTTCTGATCAACCGGTGTAGCCCTAGGTCTCCTCCCCATCTCTGTATGTGTGTGTGTGTGTGCCTCTGGGTGTCTGTGTGTCTGTGTATAAAGAGGACCTGACCATGCCATCAAGGGTGGAGATGCCCCAAGCAGGATGAGGCTGATGAGGGTTTAGATGTCTAGTGGGCAAGTTATGTTCACACCCCAGTTTAAGGCTGGTTAAGTGGGATCGGGTGGAGGGTCTACACCCTTCTGCCCAGGGTTTATCCTGAGACCCTAAACGGATGGGTCCTTGACCCAGGAGCGGGGCTCACCCTAACAGTAACCACTAACCCTGACCCTGACACTGACTGTGAGCATGCCCCAAACCCTAACCCAAACCCTGACCCTGACACTGACCCTGTCTATGATCCTGACCTGAACCCTAAACCTAAACCTAAGCCTGGCACTGACCTGATGTGTACCCTGAACCTAAACCTAACGTTGATATTACTGTAACCAAGACTCATACCTAACCATGACCCTGATCCTGACCCTAATCCTAACCCTGATGCTGACCTAACCCTGACCCTAACACTAACTCGAACCGAGACTGTGAGCTTGACCCTAACCCTAAACCTAAAGGTAACTCTAACCATGACCCTAATACAGACCCTGAACCTAAACCTAACGCTGACTCTGACCCTAACACTAACCCCTACGCTAAACAAAACCCTAACCCTGACCTTACGCTGACTTACCCTAAACCTAACCATAACCCTACTTCTAACTCTAACCCTAATCCCAATCCCAAACACTACCGCCAAAACCTAACTGTGACACTGAACAGAACATTGACCCTAAACCAAAGCCTGACGCTAAACCTGTCCCTGTCCATGACCTTCACCTGACCCTGACCCTGACCCTAATCCTAACCATGACCCTAACACTGAATACTACATAACCTTGTCCCTGACCCAAATGTGGACTTTAAACCAATACCTGAACCTGACCCTAAACCGGACACTGGCGCTAAACATCACCCTGACCCTGACCTAGACCATGACCATAAACCTAACCCTGACCCTAACAGTGACCCCGACACTGACCCGAACACTAAACCTGACCCAGACTGTGAGCCTTACCCTAACTCTAACCCTAAATGTAACCCTGAACCTGACACTAACACGGGCCCTCCCCCGAATCCTATCGCTGACCTAACCCTCAGAGTAACCCCTAACCCTACCACGGACCCTGATCCTAACAAGTTCTAACCCTAACCGACAACCAAACGCTAACACTAACACTAACACTAAACTTTAACAATAACCCTGAACCTATACCTGATTATGCTCATAACCCTAACCATGATCTTTGCCTATACCAGACCCTGACCCTAAACCTGAACCTGGCCCTGACCCTAAACCTAACCATGACCCTAACACTGACCACTACATAGCCCTGTCACTGACCCGAATGTGGACTTTAAACCAAACCTGATCCTATTCGTAAAGCTGACACTGGCGCTACACTTCACCCTGACCCTGACCCAGGCAAAGACCATAAACCTAACCCTGACCCTAACAGTGACCCTGACCACGACCCTAACACTAACAGTGACCCTGACTGTGAGCCTGACCCTAACTCTAACCCTAAACGTAACCCTGACCATGACACTAACACGGGCCCTGACCCGAAACCTAACGCTGAGCCTAACCCTAAAACAAACCCCTGACATTAACCCTGACACTGACCCTAACCCGGTCTAACCCTCCACCTACCTCTAACCCAAACCCTAACCCCACTTTAACAATAATCCTGGCGCTGATCATAACCCTAACTCTGAAGGTTGCCAATGTCAGATCTTAACCTTAAACCTGACCCTGGCCTTGACCTTAACACTGACCCTAACCCTGAATGTAAACCTAACTCTGACCCAATCCGTGATCCTAAACAGAATCTTAAGCCTAAAGCTAACCCTGATCTTGAACCTACTCATAACACAGAACCTAAACATAAAGCTGACCTTACCATAACCATGAACCTAATCCTGACCCTGACCCTAACCCTGACACTAGACCTGTCCCAAACCTAACCCTGACCCTGACATGAACCTTGTCCCCAACCAAAACTTGAACCTGACCCTAAATCTAACCATGACCCTGAACCTGACCCTAAACCTAACCATCACCCTAAAACTGACCCTGACGTGACTCTGACCGTAATGCTAACCCTGACCCTACTGTGAGCATGACCCTAAACCAAGCCATGAACCTAACCCTAACCCTGAGCCCTACCCTAAGCCTTACGCTAACCCTGACCCCAAGGACATCTAACCCTAACCCAGACCCTAAGTCTTTCTTAATCCTAACCCTAACACTGACCTAGTATAAATCCAGCTCTGTTGCCTCCAGCGGGGACAACAGCTGCACCCAGGCCTCCCAGGGGCTGGGGGAGGCTGTATGGGGGTCACTGGATGGGCACTGCCTGAGTGGAGTGTGAGCCTGAGCAGCTTGGGGACCGCCGGCTCAGGGAGTTCTGGTACAGCAGGAAGTTCGGGAAGTAGCCGCCAGGCAGTGGTGACCTCACTTCCCTGATGACAGAGCCCAACGGAATTGGAACCAACATATCCAGGCACCCCATTACAGAGAAAACCCCCCTGCCCAGCTCATTTCTAGGCACATCCTAAAGGAAGCGACATGTTCTTCTGCTGTACTGAAGCCGAGAGGATGTAGGGAGAAGAGAGCTCGCCCGCCAGACACGTCCCCTCCCTGGCCGGTCACATCAGGATTCCCCAACGCCTCTGGACCTTTGGTTACTAAAATCAAAAGGTGACACCAGGGGACTCAGAGTCAGAAAGTCCCACACCTTCTGATCAACCGGTGTAGCCCTAGGTCTCCTCCCCATCTCTGTATGTGTGTGTGTGTGTGTGTGTGTGTGTGTGCCTCTGGGTGTCTGTGTGTCTGTGTGTAAAGAGGACCTGACCATGCCATCGAGGGTGGAGATGCCCCAAGCAGGATGAGGCTGTTGAGGGTTTAGATGTCTGGTGGGCAAGTTATGTTCACACTCCAGTTTAAGGCTGGTTAAGTGGGATTGGGTGGAGGGTCTACACCCTTCTGCCCAGGGTTTATCCTGAGACCCTGACCGGATGGGTCCATGACCCAAGAGCGGGTCTAACCCTAAGAGTAACCACTAACCCAGACCCTGACACTGACTGTGAGCCTGTCCCAAATCCTAACCCAATCCCTGACCCTGAACCTGACCCTGACCCTGTCTGTGATCCTGACCTGAACACTAAACCTAAACCTAAGCCTGACAATGTCCCTGATGGTGGACCCTTAACCTTAACCTAACGTTGATATTACCGTAACCAAGACTCATACCTAACCCTGACCATGAACCTGACCCTAATCGTAACCCTGATGCTGACCTAAACCTGACCCTAACCCTAACCCTGACCGTGACTGTGAACCTGACCCTAACTCTAAACCTAAAGGTAACTCTAACCATGACCCTAATACAGACCCTGAACCTAAACCTAACGCTGACCCTGACCCTAACACTAACCCTACCCTAAACCAAACCATAACCCTGACCTTACGCTGTCTAAGCCTTACCATAGCCCTACTTCTAACTCTAACCCTAACCCCAATCCCAAACCCTACCGCAAAACCTAACTGTGACACTGAACCGAACATTGACCCTAAACCAAAGCCTGACCCTAAACCTGAACCTGTCCCTGAACTTCACCTGACCTGACCCTGACCCTAATCCTAACCATGACACTAACACTGACCACTACACAATCCTGTCCCTGACCCGAATGTGGACTTTAAACCAATACCGGAACCTGACCCTAAACCGGACACTGGCGCTAAACATCACCCTGACCCTGAACCAGACCATGACCATAAACCTAACCCTGACCCTAACAATGACTCCGACCCGGACCTGAACAACAAACCTGACCCTGACTGTGAGCCTGACCCTAACTCTAACCCTAAATGTAACCCTGACCCTGACACTAACACGGGCCATCCCCCGAATCCTATCGCTGAACCTAACCATAAGAGTAACCCCTAACCCTACAACAGACCCTGATCCTAACAAGTTCTAACCCTAACCGTCAACCAAACGCTAACCCTAACACTAACCCTAAACTTTCACAATAACCCTGACCCTATATCTGACTATGATCATAAGCCTAACCCAGAACTTTGCCTATACCAGACCCTGACCATATACCTGACCCTGGCCCTGAGACTAAACCTAACCATGACCCTAACAATGACCACTACATAACACTGTCCCTGACCCGAATGTGGACTTTAAGCCAATACTTGATCCTGACCGTAAACCTGACACTGGCGCTAAACCTCACCATGAACCTGACCCAGGCAAAGACCATAAACCTAACCCTGACCCTAACAGTGACATTGACTCCGACCCTAAAATTAACCCTGACCCTGACTGTGAGCCTGACACTTACTCTAACCCTAAACGTAACCCCGACCATGACACTAACACGGGCCCTGACCCGAAACCTAATGCTGAACCTAACCCTAAAACTAACCCCTAACATTATCCCTGACACTGACCCTAAACCGGTCTAACCCTCCACCTACCTCTAACCCTAACCCTAACCCCACTTTAACAATAATCCTGACCCTCTCCCTGACCCTGATCATAACCCTAACTCTGAACTTTGCCTATGTCAGAGCTTAACCTTAAACCTGACCCTGGCCTTGACTGTAACACTGACACTAACCCTGAATAAAAACCTAACTCAGACCCAATCCGTGATCCTGAACAGAAACTTAACCCTTAAGCTAACCCTGAATCTGAACCTACTCATAAAACAAAACCTAAACATAAAGCTGACCTTACCATAACCATGAACCTAACCCTGACCCTGACCCTAACCCTGACACTAGACCTGACCCACTCCTAACCCTGACCCTGATATGAACCTTGCCCACAAACCAAAACTTGAACCTGACCCTAAATCTGACCATAACCCTGAACCTGACCCTAAACCTAACCGTCACCCTACACTGACCCTGACCCTGTCTCTGATGGTAACGGTAACCGTGACCCTACTGTGAGCCTGAACCTAAACCTAACCATGAACCTAACCCTAACCCTGACCCCTACCCTAAGCCTTCCGCTAACCCTGACCACAAGCACGTCTAACCCTAACCCTGATCCTAAGTCTTTCTTAACCCTAACCCTAACACTAACCTAGTCTAAACCCAGCTCTGTTCCCTCCAGTGGGGAAAACAGCTGCACCCAGGCCTGCCAGGGGCTGGGGGGAGGCTGTATGGGGGCCACTGGATTGGCACTGCATTGAGTGGAGGGTCAGCATTGAGCAGCTTGGGGACCGGTGGCTCAGGGAGCTCTGGTACAGCAGGAAGTTCGGTAAGGAGCCCCCAGGCAGTGGTGACCTCACTTCCCTGACGACAGAGCCCAACGGAATTGGAACCCACGTATCCAGGCAACCCATTACAGAGAAAACCCCCCTGCCCAACTCATTTCTAGGCACATCCTAAAGGAAGCGACATGTTCTTCTGAGGTACTGAAGCCGAGAGGATGTAGGGAGAAGAGAGCTCGCCCGCCAGACACGTCCCCTCCCTGGCCGGTCATATCAGGTTTCCCCAATGCCTCAGGCCCTTTGGCTACTAAAATCAAAAGGTGACACCAGGGGACTCAGAGTCAGAGAGTCCCACACCTTCTGATCCACGGGTGTAGCACTAGGTCTCCTCCCCGTCTCTCTGTGTGTGAGCGTGTGTGTGTGTGTGTGTTCCTCTTGGTGTCTGTGTGTCTGTCTGTAAAGAGGACCTGGCCATGCAATCGTGGGTGGTGATGCCCCAGGCAGGATCAGGCTGATGAGGGGTTAAGTGTCTGTTGGGCAAGTCATGTTCACACCCAAGTTTAAGGCTGGTTAAGTGGGATCGGGTGGAGGGTCTACACCCTTCTGCCCAGGGTTTATCCTGAGACCCTGAATGGATGGGTCTATGACCCAGGAGCGGGATTTACCCTAACAGTAACCACTAACCCTGACCCTGACACTGACTGTGAGCCTGCCCCAAACCCTAACTCAAACCCTGACCCTGACCCTCTGTGATCCGGACCTGAACCCTAACCTAAACCTAAGCCTGACACTGACCTAGTTGTGGTCCTGAACCTAAACCTAACATTGATATTACTGTAAACAAGACGCATACCTAACCATGACCCTGACCTTGACCCTAATCCTAACTCTGATGCTGACCTAACCCTGACCCTAACCCTAACCCTGACCGTGACTGTGAGCCTGACCCTAACCCTAAACCTAAAGGTAACTCTAACCATGACCCTAATACGGACCCTGAACCTAAACCTAACACTGACCCTAAACCTAACACTAACCCCTACAGTAACGAAAACCCTAACCCTGACCTTACGCTGTCTAAGTCTTACCCTAACCATAAACCTACTTCTAACTCTAACCCTATCACCAATCCCAAACCCTACAGCGAAAACCTAACTGCGACACTGAATCGAACATTGACCCTAAACCAAAGCCTGACCCTAAACCTGACCCTGTCCATGAACTTCACCTGACCCTCACCTTGACCCTAATCCTAACCATGACACTAACACTGACCAGTACACAATCCTGTCCCTGACCCGAATGTGGACTTTAAACCAATACCTGAACCTGACCCTAAAGCTGACACTGGCGCTAAACTTCACCTTGACCCTGACCCAGACCATGAACATAAACCTAAACCTGACCCAAAGTGTGACCCCGACCCTGACCTGAACACTAAACCTGACCCTGACTGTGAGCCTGACCCTAACTCTAACCCTAAATGTAACCCTAACCCTGACACTAACACGGGCCCTCCCCCGAATCCTATCGCTGAACCTAACCTTAAGAATAACCCTAAACCTACCACGGACCCTGATCCTAACAAGTTCTAACCCCGTCAACCAAATGCTAACCCTAACACAAACCCTAAACTTTAACAATAACCCTGACCCTATACCTGACTATGATCATAAGCCTAACCCTGAACTTTGCCTATACCAGACCCTGACCATATACCTGAACCTGGCCCTGAGTCTAAACCTAACCATGACCCTAACACTGACCACTACATAACCCTGTCACTGACCCGAATGTGGACTTTAAACCAATACCTGATCCTGATGGTAAACCAGACACTGGCCCTCGATTCACCTTGACCCTGTCCCAGGCGAAGACCATAAACGTAACCCTGACCCTAACAGTGACCCTGACCACGACCCTAACAATAACCCTGATACTGAATGTGAGCCTGACCCTAACTCTAACCCTAAACGTAACCCTGAGCCTGACACTAACACGGGCCCTGACCCGAAACCTAACGCTGAACCTAACCATAAAACTAACCCCTAACATAATCGCTGACACTGACCTTAACCCGGTCTAACCCTAACCCTCAACCTACCTCTAACCCTAACCCTAACCCCACTGTAACAATAATCCTGACACTGATCATAACCCTAACTCTGAAGTTTGCCTATGTCAGACCTTAACCTTAAACCTGATCCTGGCCTTGACCTTAACACTGACCCTAACCTGAGTGTAAACCTAACTCTGACCCAATCCTTAATCTTAATCAGAATCGTAACCCTAAAGCTAACCCTGATCCTGAACCTACTCATAAAAAAGAACCTAAACATAAAGCTGACCTTACCATAACCATGAACCTAAGCCTGACCCTGACCCTAACCCTGACACTAGACCTGTCCCAAACCTAACCCTGACCCTGACATGAACCTTGCCTCCAAACCAAAACTTGAACCTGACCCTAAATCTAACCAAGACCCTGAACCTGATACTAAACCTAACCATCACCCTAAAACTGACCTTGACGTGACTCTGACCATAACGCTAACCCTGACCCTACTGTGAGCCTGACCCTAAACCTAACCATGAACCTAACCCTAACCCTGAGCCCTACCCTAAGCCTTACGCTAACCCTGTACCCAAGGACATCTAACCCTAACCCAGACCATAAATCTTTCTTAACCCTAACCCTAACACTGACCTAGTATAAATCCAGCTCTGTTGCCTCCAGCGTGGACAACAGCCGCACCCAGGCCTCCCAGGGGCTGGGGGAGGCTGTATGGGGGTCACTGGATGGGCACTGCCTGAGTGGATTGTGAGCCTGAGCAGCTTGGGGACCGCCGGCTCAGGGAGTTCTGGTACAGCAGGAAGTTCGGTAAGGAGCCCCCAGGCAGTGGTGACCTCACTTCCCTGACGACAGAGCCCAACGGAATTGGAACCAACATATCCAGGCACCCCATTACAGAGAAAACCCCCCTGCCCAGCTCATTTCTAGGCACATCCTAAAGGAAGCGACATGTTCTTCTGCTGTACTGAAGCCGAGAGGATGTAGGGAGAAGAGAGCTCGCCCGCCAGACACGTCCCCTCCCTGGCCGGTCATATCAGGATTCCCCAATGCCTCTGGACCTTTGGTTACTAAAATCAAAAGGTGACACCAGGGGACTCAGAGTCAGAGAGTCCCACACCTTCTGATCAACTAACTTGCATTATTGTTAACAAGAATCTTGTGCATTACCATCAGTTTTCTACATTATAACCTCTTGCTCTACAGTTTGTAAATATCTTTGTCAATAGCAAGCTAATAAACGGGGTGACCCCAATGGATTGAGATAATCTCCAGAGATTCTGCTACATAATGCCAAGGACTCCATTAAAAGGACACCTAAGAATTTATTTTGCCCAAAAATTTGATCATTTTTTTCATTGTCCTTACCTATTTTCCAAACCTAGTCCTTTTGCTTCACCTTTCAGTCTACGGACCCTTTATCTGACTGACTTGTTAATTCTGGTAATGTCTTGCAGATTAATTTGCTTGCCAGAGGTGGTTCCTCTAATTGATGTCTAAGAACCCTAATTAGTTAAGAAAACTTTTTTTTAACATTTTCATTGCTATTTATTATTATTATTATTATTATTGCTAATATCTCTATTATAAATAATTCACAAGGGCATCTTTCTGACAAAAGACAAAGAGCTGGCTACTAGTAGAAAAAGTACATTTGACTCTGTCAGTGAAAGTGGTAAAGGGATTTGAGAATATAAGGCAATGCACTGGAATTATGTGTTAAAATTTTAAATATTATAGATACATTTACTTAATTTCTAATACTGTTGTTGCTTATAATTAAATAAGATGTTTTCCATGAACCACGCATTACAGCAAATATATTGTTTATACAGATTAAATTTTTATCAAAAGGGATACCTGGGTGGCTCAGTTGGTTAAGCAGCTGCCTTTGGCTCAGGTCATGATCCCAGCGTCCTGGGAACGAGTCCCGCATCGGGCTCCTTGCTCGGCCAGGAGCCTGCTTCTGCCTCTGCCTCTGCCTGCCATTCTGTCTGCCTGTGCTTGCTCTCTCGCCCACTCCCTCTGATAAATAAATAAAATCTTAAAATAAATAAATAAATTTTCATCAAAAAATTATAAGTGTATTTTATTGTAGGATCATGATTAGCATTTTGCAGATGAGAAAAGTGAAATTTAGAAAAGTATGTCTCTTCAATTCCCTCATACAATATCTGGCCTAGATAGAAGGATATACTATCACAATTGAGGAAGATAATTGATTACTTAAAATGATAAACTTTACTGTATAGGGTTTTTTAAATGTTTGCCACAGATTCAGATTCTTATAAAATATATATCTATTTTTTGTAAAGAGAATGCACTAAGAAGTAAAAAGAAAGTGATATATCAGTGCTACCAACTAATGGCTAAAATATCATCACCTTATTTATGAACAATGAAACAGTGTGCAATATTTAAATAAATTTAAATAAATTCCTATTTACTTTATGTATTTATAAATTTAAATAAATTCCTATTTATTTATTATTAAAGAAATTCCTCTAACAAACAGTATGTTTTGAAGATTGCTAGCAGGAAAGTGTTGTACTACAGTAATCAGAAAATATGATCTAAAATTCTGCTTTCAAGGGCACCTGGGTGGCTCAGTGGGTTAAAACTCTGCTTTCAAGAAGCTATAACAGTAAGTACTGAGCATTAGCTATTATATGCTATGGATGAATAACTGAAATCTACATTTGAAACTAATGGTACACTATATGCTAACTAATTGAATTTTAAAAAGTTAAAAAAAAAGCCACTATTTTATAAAACAATATTCCCAACAGGCTCTTTTGCTTTAAAATACTCACTTTGTAATGAGAGTCATTACTTTTGTCTAGCCAATTCTTACATCACTGTTTATCCCTTCCCTGCTTTATCTCTTCCCAGTATCAATAAAGGCTCACTTGGGTTACCTAGAAGCCATGAGAAAGCTTGTAATAGATCTGGCTGGTTTTTACCAGCAATTTGACCACCATGTGCACAGGGAAGTCTATTGATAAAGGCTTTATTGCAATAAGTTGCAAATACATGGATGATTTTGAATTCTCTTTCTTGAGGTCTTGTTTCATGATAATAAATTTAGGGTGGCTTATTGGAATGGATGTTATTAACATATTTTCATAGTTCTAAGTACATGGAATTGTAAAATAGATTAATGAATGTGGCATTACTGACAACTGTCCTCATTTTGAAATCAAATTACAGTGTACTCAGATGAGGAAGCAAAGCAGATTTGGGATTATGAGTGAACTAATTTAAAAAAGTCTTAGGGGTATGATCAGACTATTGGGTAATTCAGTAGAAAAATGTCAACTGATTGAGATTTTGTGTTTCCTGATTTCAGAGAGAAGTTAAGATAAATAAGGAACACGAGGAGACTAGGAAGCCAAACATAAGTGATAATTTTGTGCCAGAGTGTGTATACATCTGTTTATCTTCTTGCTTTACCACTAAGGTTGCTCCTAGAGGAGAGTTTAAATATGTGTTGGAGCTAATCTCTGTGGATTACACAACAAACCACATCCTACAGCTCTCCCTGAAACACCCCTTATGATTTCAATGTAATTTGGTTTTTGCATTTTTAGAAATAACAAAATACTTTGCAAACTCATCTACTTTATTACCACCACAAGTGAGTCAGCTGACTCCACATTTTAACACAGTGACAGTCACAGAGGAATGGAGGAATGAGTAAAGTTATCAATATATGTGCTTTTAAGAAGTACAACAGGGTAGCAGCTATTTCCAGGAACCAAAACATGGGTCAGCAGCTGTGAAGGAAAAGTGATGGAATAAATGACTCATTTCAGAGGAGTTCTACGACATATTAATTCTATAATGTATCCTCAGCACCCAGTTACCCGCTTTGATCTAAAGATAAGGATTTACAGTTAAGGTCCCATTTATGATTTGACTGGTAGGGTCTGAATCATGTTTACTATTGTTTTGACTATTACTTGAAACCTATAGTAGTACTTGGGATATGTGTTGTGTATTCTGTGAACATGTGCTATTTTTAGATTAGATAATTCCTGTCTCGAACCCCTGTTAATTTGTTTGTTTCTGTTTAATTGATAGTGGTTTCAGTAAATGGATATATCTGAAAAATTGCAAAGCCACTATTAAAATAAGTTATTATTATATATAGCATGGAATTGCACATTCCTCCTTTGAATCCGACAGAGCTTCACCATATCCTTAACAATTTGGGAAAAACATGCTATTATTTTTCTTTATAAAATTTCTCCTGTTAGGCTGTGATGGTTGTCATCAGCAGTAACTCCTCTGAAGGCTTTGTTAAAAGAGTTGAAAAAATTGGAAAGGTGTGAATGAAGCTGTTTGCTGAATATAAAGAAAAGAGCATTGAAGTACAATTCACAATCTTACTTCTCCTCTATGCTTTTAGATGTTTGACATTTGAAAATTTTGCTTCTAGAAGAGATGCCCTATATAATTCTTACTTTAAGGAGCAAGTTGCTTTTATAAATTTTTTTTATTATTCTACCATTCAAGTATTTCCATTTAAATTAAATTCAATACCATTTAAAAAAAATCAAAAGTGCAGCCAGTATTCAATTCCTGGGCTAAATAATTTTAGAAAGCTTTGTGTTATTGAACCTACGGGGTTTTTCTGTAGTTTTAACTCTTTCTTTCTGTGATTTTTCCCATTAGTCACGTAAGTGACTGCAATATAACAGACATTGAGGGTAAAGAAGGACTGAATAGAACAATCCTTGGCCTCATGAAGTTGAGAATCTAGCAAGGGAGTCAAACAATTCAATCATTCAGAGACAATTTATTGAGTGCCTGGCCTAAGATGTGCACAACAAAACCCCAGCCCAGAGGAATCATTTTAATGGGAGAGATAGATAATAGGTAAGCCAACTTTAAAAAGAAAAAAAATCGTACTGGTTTTTCTTTAATAGTGATGCATATTTGAACTAAATAAGCACATTTTAAAAAGAGCAGTGATTGAGAAGAGGTTTTGTAACTGAGTGGTCCGAAAGGGCCTCCCTGAAAAAGTCTGTTTTGAACAGATTTCTGAATAATATCAGCTAGGAAGCTGCGTAAAAATCTCAGGGATGGGTGATTTTTCCAGTCAAAAAACTGTAAAGGCTCCAAAGTCACAATACAGCTGTAAGTTTCTCTAATAAAGTAACTTCTGACAAAGAATGAGAAGAAATAACTAACCCAGGTTTGAAAGAAAAGGGACAGACTTTCTATGGAATTAATATTTAATTAAAGCTCTAAAGGACAAAAATACAATAGAGCAAAATTCTATATACCTAATGACGCTGATATACTTAATGAAAGTTCATAAACAAGTGTGGGTAGCAAAGAGTGTGTGGGAATGTTGGTAAGAACAGTGGGGAAGAGTCATCCCTGAACATGTTCTTAAATGAAGCAATTCTTGTGTTGTTTTAAAGGGTAAATTGGAGTTTGCCTAAGTGATTAGAGAAGGATGCCTCGGCTTATGGAAGTTCAAAGCCATAAAGATGTGATAAACTACTGCAGATATTTTCATGTATATTTGTTGTTGCTTCTAGTAATGGTGATCTAAAAACTCTTTCTTAAGACAACTAAAAATCCAGACAAAATAGCTTTTAAAGTTAAAAATATCAGAATGATTATAAAAATAAGGGAGGGATTACTGGGCCAAAATAGGAAATACAATGAGAGCCCAGAGATATATGCCCTGAAGCCATTTTAGCTATGAGAGCATTTGAAACTGCTAAAACACACTGAGCTGTGTTTTTAATAGACTCTTGATACTAGAGAAACAAAATTCAAAATCCAGCAGCAATCAAATTTGAGGACTTTGGTACAACCCAAATTTAAGTTGAGATCCCCAAAGCACAAGGAGAAGCAGAAATAAGACTATAGCCTACCTTGCCTTCTGTGTAAACTGAGAAAGTCAATCACTGAATTTGGAGTATGATTGTCTTGTAGAGTCTCAGATATAAGAGAAAATCCTGCCAAGGAGGACCATACCATTATGATAGCTCTTAATTATCCCTACTCAATAAGAGTTTCAAATATAATGTCTTGAACATAGCAAAATGGAACAAAGCACACAAAGAAAAACCATTAACAAGATTTGAAAGACAAAATGGGATTAAGTATGATGTTAAAATGATCAATAAAGATTGTAAAATGGCTTGATTACTCTGCTCAAATAAATGAGAGGGGAAGCAAATTGAACACAAAATTGAAACTAAAAATGATATTGAGAAAGGTTTTATAAATGAACCAAATGGATACTCTAGAATTTAAAGATATGACAGCCAATTTAAGATACCACAGGGGTGCCTGGGTGGCTCACTTAATTAAACCTCCAATTCTTTGTCCTTTTTTTTTAACACCTTAATTTTATTTTATTTCTTTCATTTTGGCTCAGGTCATGATGTCAGGGTTGTGAAATAGAGCCCAGAGTTGGGCTCTGTGCTGAGCCTGGAGCCTGCTTAAGATTCTTTTCCCTTCTTTTTCTATCCATCCCTGCGCTCTCACTAGCTCGCTTTCTCTTGCTTGCAAATAAATAAATAGATAGATAGATGATAGATAGATAGATAGATAATAGACAAAGCAAAATAAAAGCAGATTATGAAAATAAATATAAAGATTTTGAAATGAAAACAAGTTCAAAATAAAATAGAGAAGACCTACACAGCTAAAAGTTCATTCAGAAAATCTACTATTAAAGAAGTCAGTATAACACAATGTTAAGATATCAAAAGATTTGAGCATGTACTGTACAGAAAGGGTAATCCAAATGGCCACTCATATATAAAAACTGTTTATCTTTATTATGAATCTGGAATTAAATTAAATTAAATTAAAAATAAATTAAAACCTAGAATGGCATACTATTACACACTTACCATATTGGGCAACAGTGAAAATGTCTTGCAAGAATGTGAAGGAATGACAGTGCACATAATAAAAACATATGAGGAAAGTTGGACAATATTTAGAAAACTTAAAAATTTAAAAAAAAAATTGGTCCATTCCTAGAAATACAACATGGAACTAAAGGAATATTTTCATCAGGATATGCAAACAGATGATTATAGTTATTTCATTCATAACGGCAGATCAGTAGTGGTATATTTGCACAATGTTACATTAAATAAGAGAGAATATTAACAAACTGGGAGGAGGGGCTAGGTTGTTATCATAAACAGATCTTCTATGGTGCTAATTATGTTCTATTTCTCAAAATCTTTAAGTTAAAAAAGTTTTCAAATTTATATCTAGATAGATAGATAGGTAAATGATAGATAGACAGATATGCCAGAAGCTGCAATGCTAGGCTAAGACCAGGCTTCAAAGGGCTTTTCTATTCTCTACTAAATACTTTAAACCATTCATTATATCATAGCTCAGTGTTCAAATCTCCATTTGTTTCCTCAGTTTCCTAATATTTATCTTAAGGTGACCTGATCCAGACTTTTGATCACCTTTGTCTAAATATTTCTATTTTAACAAAGTCCTTTTGAACACTCAGAGACTAAAACTTAGAAAAAGACTCTGATTGTTATCTCACTAGAGTGGAAAATATATAGTTACTCATTAACTAATGATATCCATGTCTACATTAGATCCATGACATTTTTATTTCTTGGGAGCTTTTGGCTAAATGAATTTTTTAAGCTTCCTTTAAATGGAGCTTTAAGCCATCGCCACATGAATAAAATTAAAGAACTAAATGAAAACAAGCCAAGTATTTACAGAGTAATTAGAATGTGCAGTGGAAAGAGTAAAATTCTGAAATCATAAAGCCTAAATTAGTGTGATGCATCTTTACCAGCCATGTAATCATAAACCAGTTATCTAAATGTGTTAGCCTCAGTTTTTTCACCCATGAAATGGTGATGATAATACTTATTATGCAGAGTTGTTGTGTGGATGTAATGAAGCATGGAGCATGAGAGTCTCATATTCCATGCTAAAATGATAGCTATTTTTATACTTATAATAATTCTAATAATAGTAATTAAATTGTTCAAAATGATAATATTCATTTATATTGAGGCATTGTATTGACTATTCATAGACACATTTACCAAAATAAATTTCATTTTACTTTACCCCCTCTGAGGATATATATTCCCTAATTCAATATGAATCTCATTATGAATAATAATTATCATGATAAATATGCAGATTTTTCTTCTATTTATTTTTAGGGAAGTATCCTTTACTGTTGAACATAAAGAAACTTAAGCAAGTCTGTCTTATTCAAAATTTTCATGCTGCTTTCTTATGAAACTAGATTATAGAGTTGTATGAAATAAATTCATGCAGTTAAGACATTTATGTTTGGAAAACTGGGTGGTCAGTTTAGTATTTCAAAAGAAGATTTTAAATTTAAACCTTAAAACTGAGCTCTTTCAGCCTTATTTATAGACCATCCTTCATGCTTCATAAGTATTCCTTCATTGTAAACTAACTAATAGTGTTTGTCACAGTGTATATAACTACAATGGATTTTATATTCTATTATTTCAGAGTTAGTTGCAGTTTCTACTTCCTTAATTCCTTTTTTGAAAAATAGATTAATTCTACAAAAAGTTTTTTCGAGCTTTATTGAAAAATAATTGACATATTATAATTTGTAAATTTAAGAAATGATTTCTTATAACACTGCAAACTTTTAACATTGTGTAAATTCTGTACCATTTGATAAATTGGTATACATCTGTATTGCAATATAATCTACATAAAAATGTTAATACATCTACTATCTCATATAGTTGCCTCTGTTTTTTATGCATGTATTGTAAGGAATTTTAAGATCTACTCTCTTAGCAACTTTTATGTATATAGTACAGTAGAGATAAACTTCAGAGGTCTTGTGGGTTTTGTTCCAGACTGCCTCAATAAAGTGATTATCTCAATCAACTAAGTCAAATCATTATTATTTTTTTTGGTTTCCCAGTGCAAATAAAAAATTATGTTTCCCAGTGCATATAAAAAATAAACACTATACTGTACTGTTCAAAAGCATTATGTCTTTAAAGAAAAACAATGTATATACCTTAAGTAAACTAGTTCTGAGTTTTCAGTGGGTCATAATTACTGATCACAGATCACCATAACAAATACAATAATAATGAAAAAACTTGAAATATTGCAAGAATTACCAACATGTGACAGAGAGACACAAAATGAACAAATGTTTAGAAAAATGGTGGCAGCAGACCTCTTTTATACAAGATTGCTATAAACTTTCAACTTGTAAGAATGTGATATATGTAAAGTTTAATAAAGGGAAGCACAATAAAAAAGTATGTATATATTATTAACTATGATCATCATGCTGTACATTAGATCCCCAGAACTTTTTCATATTATAGTTGCAAGTTTGTGCCCTTTGACCACCTTATTCCACCCCAGGTTCACCTCTTGTCAACTCAACTCTAAGTTTCCATTAGTTTGCTTTTTCTTCAGATTCTGTATGTAAGGGATATCATAATACATAAATTAAAAAATATATATAAAATCTTTGAAATATTTCACTTAGTATAATACCTTCAAGATCCATCCATGCTGTTGTAAAAAGCAGTATTTCTTAATTTTTCATGGTTAAGTAGTATTCCATAGTATATATTTACCATACTTATTTTATTCATTCATCCATTAATGGATACTGAAGTTATTTCCATCTCTTGCTTAGAGTTAATAATTTTATAATGAACATAAGAGTGCAGATATGTCTTCGAATAGTGACTTCGTTTCCTTTAGATATATACCTAGAAGTGGGATTACTGAATCATATGGTAATTTTACTTTTAATAATATGAATAGTCTCCATACTGTTTTCCATACAAATTTATATCCCTATCACAGTGCATAAGTTCCCCATTTTCCCCAATATTTACCAAAATTTGTTAGTTTTAATTTTTTGGTAGTATATATTCTAATAGGTAGTAATATTGTGTTTTTCAGAGGTAAACAACAACATAATGAATTTGCCCTGAGTTTTTACATTGAGCACTTTTTAATGCTCCTGTTGGTCATTTATATAACTTTTTTGAAAAAAAAAGTCTATTGAGATCCTTTTGCTATTTTTTAATGATATATTTTTTTCTATTTGTATCTCTTGATTATTAACCTCTTTTCAGATATAAGATTTGTAAGTATTTTCTTCCATTCTGTGGATTGTGTTTTCATTCTCTCTCTCTCTCTCTTTTTTTTTTTTTTTTGGCAATGCAGAAACTTTAGTTAATGTAATACCATTTATTTATTTTTGCTTCTTTTGCTTGTGTTTTTGGCCTGGTATCCAAAAACTATTGGCAAGACCAATGTCAAGGAGAATTTTTCCTATGTTTTCCTTTAGGAAATTTAGTTTCATGCATCACATTTAAGTCTTTGATCTATTTCAAGTTAAGATTTATGAGTGATATAAGCTTCCAGTTTCATGCTGGTTTATGTGACTATTCAGTTTTAAATATCATTTATTGAACAGACTATCTTTACCCATTATATATGTTGGCCCCTGTCAAATATTAGGTGACTGTATGAAAGGATTTATTTCTGGACTCTCAAATCTGTTCTACTTGTTTATTGGTCTGTTTTTATACCAGTATACTTTATTGTTTTGAGCATGAGGGCTTTGTAGTATTGTTTCAAATCAAGAAGTGTAATTTCACTTCTTCATTCTTTCTCAGAACTGCTTTAATTATTTGTCTTTTATGGTCTCATATAAATTCTAGGATTCTTTACTTACTTCTGTAAAAAAATAATATTGGATTTATTAAAAGATTTTTTATTTATTTATTTGACAGAGAGAGATGACAAGCAGGCAGAGAGGCAGGCAGAGAGAGAAGAGGTAGCAGCTTCCTGCTGAGCAGAGAGCCTGATGCAGGGCTCGATCCCAGGACCCTGGGATCATGACCTGAGCCGAAGGCAGTGGCTTAACCCACTGAGCCACCCAGGCACCCCTAACATTGGATTTTTGATAGGAATTGAATTTACAGATGGTTTTTGGTAGTATGGACATTTTAACAATGTTAATTCTTACCATTCATAAATATGAGCTATCTTTCCATTTATGTCTCCTTCAATTTCTTTATCAATGTCATAGTTTATGGGGTACATATCTTTCATCTTCTTAGTTAAATCTTATCCTAAGTATTTCATTAGTTTTGATGCTATTGTGAATTAGATTGTTCTCTTTATTTTTTCAGATAGTTCATCATTAGAGTGTTAAAATGCTCGTCTTGTGCTTACTTTGGCAGCACATATACTAAAATTGGAATGATGCAGAGATTAGCTTGATCACTGAACAAGGATGACATGAAAAACTGGGAAGCATTCCATATTGGAAAAAAAAAACGAAACAAAACAAAATTCTTGTCTTTTATATATTGATCTTGTATTTGGCAGCTTTACTAAATTTGTTTATTCAAAATTTTTTGTGAATTTTTTAGGATTCTTTTACATGTAAGTTCATGTTATTAAAAAAAAGAAAATTTTACTTCTTCCTTTTTTTTTTTTTTGAGTCTTTTATTTCTTTGTGTTCCTTGTTTCTCTGGCTAGGACATCCAGTACTATGTCAAATGAGAGTAGTGAAAGTGGACACACTTGTCTTTGTTCTGATCTTTAAGGGGAAATTTTTCAATTTTTTTTGATTGAATATGAGATTAGCTCTGGGCTTGCAATATGTGCTTTTTCTTTAATGGATTTTTAAAACTATTTTTTAAAAATTTTTTATAAACACATAATGTGTTTTTATCCCTAGGGGCACAGGTCTGTGAATCTCCAGGTTTACCCATTTCACAGCACTCACCATCACTCACCATAGCACCTGCCCTCCCCAATGTCCATACCCCCACCATCCTCTCCCAACACACCTCCCCCCAGCAACCCTCAGTCTGTTTTGTGAGATTCAGTCTTTTATGGTTTGTCTCCCTCCCAATCCCATCTTCTTTTATTTTTCTTTTCGTACGCCTGAAACCGCCTATGTTGCATCTCCACTTCATCATATCAGGGAGATCATATGATAGTTGTCTTTCTCAGATTGATTTATTTCGCCAAGCATAATACCCTCTAGTTCCATCCACGTCATCACAAATAGCAGGATTTCATTTCCTTTGATGGCTGCATAGTATCCCATTGTACATATATACCACATCTTATTTATAGATTCATCTGTTGAAGGACATTTAGGTTCTTTCCATAGTTTAACTATTGTGGACATTGCTGCTATAAACATTTGAGTGCATGTGCCCCTTCAGAATGCCACGTTTGTATCTTTAGGGTATATACCCAGTACTACAATCACTGGGTCATAGGCTAGTTCTATTTTCAGCTTTTTGAGGCACCTCCACGCTGTTTTCCAGAGTGGTTGCACCAGCTTGCATTCCCACGTACAGTGTAGGAGGGTTGCCCTTTCTCCACATCCTTGCCAGCATCTGTCATTGACTGACTTGTTCATTTTAGCCATTCTGAAAGGTGTGACGTGGTATCTCATTCTGGTTTTGATTTTTATTTCCCTGATGCCGAGTGATGTGGAGCATTTTTTCATGTGTCTGTTGGCCATTTGGATGTATTCTTTGCAGAAATGTCTGTTCATGTCCTCTGCGCATTTCTTCATTGGATTATTTGTTCTTAGGGTGTTGAGTTTGATAAACTCTTTATAGATTTTGGATAGATAGTGGCCTTTTATCTGGTATGTCATTTGCAAATATCTTCTCCCAGATAACTTCTGACAGTCATCTTTTGGCTTTGTTAACTGTTTCCTTTGCTGTGCAAACAAAAGCTTTTTGATCTGATGAAATCCCAATAGTTCATTCTTGCCCTTGCTTCCCT
Organism: Mustela lutreola; assembly: GCF_030435805.1. Lineage (NCBI taxonomy): Eukaryota > Metazoa > Chordata > Mammalia > Carnivora > Mustelidae > Mustela > Mustela lutreola. The sequence goes on from NC_081292.1 coordinate 94,237,008, forward strand.
TGCCTTTGGCGATGTTCCTAGGAAGAAGTTGCTGCAGCTGAGGTCAAAGAGGTTGCTACCTGTTCTCTCCTCAAGGATTTTGATGGATTCCTTTCTCACATTATGCTTCTTCATCCATTTCCAGTCTATTTTCATGTATGGTGTAAGGAAATGGTCCAACTTCATTTTTCTGCATGTGGCTCTTCAATTTTCCCAACACCATTTGTTGAAGAGGCTGTCTCTTTTCCATAGGACATTCCTTCCTGCTTTGTTGAAGATTAGTTGACCATAGAGTTGAGGGTGTATTTCTGGGCTCTCTATTCTGTTCCATTGATCTATGTCTGTTTTGGGGACAGTTCCCTACTATCTCAATGATGACAACTTTGTAATAGAGCTTGAAATCTGGAATTGTGATGCCAACAACTTTGGCTTTCTTTTTCAATATTCCTCTAGCAATTCGAGGTATTTTTGTGGTTCCATATATATTTTAGGATGATTTGTCCCATTTCTTTGAAAAAAAGATGGATGGGATTTTGATAGGGATTGCATTAAATGTGTAGATTGCTTTAGGTAGCATAGACATTTTCACAATATTTGTTCTTCCAATACAAGAGCATGGAACATTTTTCCATTTCTTTGTGTCTTCTTCAATTTCTTTCATGAGTACTTTAGAGTTTTCTGAGTATAGATTCTTTGTCTCTTTGGTTAGGTTTATTCCTAGGTATCTTAGGGTTTTGGGTGCAATTGTAAATGGGATTCACTCCTTAATTTCTATTTCTACAGTCTTGTTGGTATAAAAAAAATGCAACCAATTTTTGTGCATTGATTTTATATCCTGACACTTTACAGAATTCCTATACAAGTTATAGCAGATTTGGAGTGGAGTCCTTCAAGTTTTCCACATACAGTGTCATATCGTCTGCAAACAGGGATAGTTTGACTTCTCTTTTGCCAATTTGGCAAAATTTTGATGCCTTAATTTCTTTTTGTTGTCTGATTGCTGAGGCTAGGACTTCTATTACGATGTTGAATAGCAGTGGTGATAACGGACATCCCTGCCGTGTTCCTGACCTCAGCGGAAAAGTATTCAGTTTTTCTCCATTGAAAATGATATTTGCAGTGGGTTTTTCATAGATGGCTTTGATAATATTGATAATATGTGCCCTCTATGCCTACACTTTGAAGAGTTTTAATCAGGAAGGGATACTGCACTTTGCCAAATGCTTTTTCAGCATCTATGGAGAGTATCATATGGTTCTTGTTCTTTATTTTATTAATGTGTTGTATCACATTGATTGATTTGCAGATGTTGAACCAACCTTGTAGCCCTGGAATAAATCCCAGTTGGTCGTGGTGAATAATCCTTTGAATGTACTGTTGAATCCTATTGGCTAGTATTTTGGTGAGAATTTTCACATCTGTGTTCATCAAGGATATTGGTCTGTAGTTCTCTTTTTTGATGGGATCCTTGTCTGGTTTTGGGATCAAGGTGATGCTGGTGGCCTCAGAAAAAAAGAGTTTGGAAGTTTTCCTTCCATTTCTATTTTTTTGGAACAGTATCATGAGAATAGGAATTAATTCTTCTTTAAATGTTTGGCAGAATTCCCCTGGGAAGCCATCTGGCCCGTGGCTTTTGTTTGTTTGGAGATTTTTTTTTAAAGATTTATTTATTTGACAGAGAGAAATCACAAGTATACAGAGAGGCAGCCAGAGAGAGAGAGAGAGGGAAGCAGGCTCCCTGCTGAGCAGAGAGCCCGACGTGGGACTCGATCCCAGAACCCTGAGATCATGACCCAATCCGAAGGCAGCAGCTTAATCCACTGAGCCACCCAGGCGCCCCTGGAGATTTTTGATGACTGTTTCAATCTACATACTGGTTATGGGTCTGTTCAGGTTTTCTATTTCTTCCTGGTTCAGTTGTGGTAGTTTATATGTCTCTAGGAATGTATCCATTTCTTCCAGATTGTTGAATTTGTTGGCGCAGAGTTGCTCATAGTATGTTCTTATAATTGTTTGTATTTCTTTGGTGTTGGTTGTGATCTCTCCTCTTTCATTCATGATTTTATTTATTTGGGTCCTTTCTCTTTCTTTATCAATCTTATTAATTCTTTCAAAGAACCAGCTCCTAGTTTCGTTGATTTGTTCTATTGTTGTTTTTTTTTTTTTTTTGGTTTTTTGTGTTTTTTTTGTTTGTTTCTATTTCATTGATTTCTTCTCTGATCTTTATTATTCCTCTTCTCCTGCTGGGTTTAGGCTTTCTTTGTTGTTCTTTCTCCGATTCCTTTAGGTGTAGGGTTATGTTGTGTATTTGAGATCTTTCTTGTTTCTTGAGAAAGGCTCGTACAGCTTTATATTTTCCTCTCAGGACTGCCTTTGCTGTATCCCACAGATTTTGAACACTTTTGTTTTCATTATCATTTGTTTCCATGAATTTTTTTCAATTCTTCTTTAATTTCCTGGTTGACCAATTCATTTTTTAGAAGGATGCTGTTTAGTCTCCATGTATTTGTGTTCTTTCCAAATTTCCTCTTGTGATTGAGTTCTAGTTTCAGAGCATTGTGGTCTGAGAATATGCAGGGGATGATCCCAATCTTTTGATAATGGTTGAGATCTGATTTATGGCCCAGGATGTGGTCTATTCTGGAGAATGTTCCATGTGCACTAGAGAAGAATGTGTATTCTGTTATTTTGGGATGGAATGTGTTGAATATACCTGTGATGTCCATCTTGTCCAGTGTGTCATTTAAGGCCTTTTTCCTTGTGGATCTGTTGCTTGGATGATCTGTCCATTTCAATGAGGGGAGTGTTAAATTCCCCTACTATTATTTTATTATTGTCGATGTGTTTCTTAGATTTTGTTATTAATTGGTTTATATAGTTGGTTGCTCCCATGTTAAGGACATAGATATTTAAAATTGTTAGGTCTTCTTGTTGGACAGACCCTTTGAGTATGATATAGTGTTCTTCCTCATCTCTTATTATAGTCTTTGGCTTAAAATCTAATTGATCTGATATAAGGATTGCCACCCCAGCTTTCTTCTGATGTCCATTAGCATGGTAAATTGTTTTCCACCCCCTCTCTTTAAATCTTTAGGTGTCTTCGGGTCTATGATGAGTTTCTTGGGCAGCATATTGACGGGTTTTGCTTTTTATCCATTCTGATACCCTGTGTCTTTTGATTGGTGCATTTAGGCCATTTACATTCAGGGTAACTATTGAGAGATATGAATTTAGTGGCATTGTATTGCCTATAATGTGACTGTTACTGTATATTGTTTCTGTTCCTTTCTGATCTACTACTTTTAGGCTCTCTCTTTGCTTAGAGGACCCCTTTCAATATTTCCTGGAGAGTTGGTTTGGTGTTTGCAAATTCTTTCAGCTTTTGTTTGTCCTGGTAGCTTTTTAATCTCTCCTTCTATTTTCAATGATAGCCTAGCTGGATATAGTATTCTTGGCTGCATGTTTTCCTCATTTAACACTGAATATATAATGCCAGTTCTTTCTGGCCTGCCAGGTCTCTGTGGATAAGTCTGCTGCCAATCAAATATTTTTACTGTTGTACAATACATACTTCTTTTCCCAGGCTGCTTTCAGGATTTTCTCTTTGTTGTTAACCGTTGTAAATTTTACTATCAGGTTACGGGGTGTGGACCTATTTTTATTGATTTTGAGGGTCATTCTTTGCATCTCCTGAATTTTGATGTTTTTCCCTTTGCCATATTAAAGAAATTCTCTACAAAAATTCTCTCCAATATACCTTCTGCTCCCCTCTCTCTTTCTTCTTCTTCTGGGATCCCAATTATTCTAATGTTGTGTCGTCTTATGGTTTCACTTATCTCTCAAATTCTCTCCTCGTGGTCCAGTATTTGTTTGTCTCTCTTTTGCTCAGCTTCTTTATTCTCCATCATTTGGTCTTCTATATCACTAATTCTTTTGCCTCATTTATCCTAGCAGTAAGAACTTCCATTTTTTTAAATAATTTTTTAATTTTTATAAACATATATTTTTATCCCCAGGGGTACAGGTCTGTGAATCACCAGGTTTATACACTTCACAGCACTCACCAAAGCACATACCCTCCTCAATGTCCATAATCCCACCCCCTTCTCCCAAACCCCCTACCCCAGCAACCCTCAGTTTGTTTTGTGAGTTTAAGAGTCACTTATGGTTTGTCTCCCTCCCAATCCCATCTTGTTTCATTGATTCTTCTCCTACCCACTTAAGCCCCCATGTTCCATCACCACTTCCTCATATCAGGGAGATCATATGATAGTTGTCTTTCTCTGCTTGACTTATTTCGCTAAGCATGATACGCTCTAGTTCCATCCATGTTGTCGCAAATGGCAAGATTTCATTTCTTTTGATGGCTGCATAGTATTCCATTGTGTATATATACCACATCTTCTTGATCCATTCATCTGTTGATGGACATCTAGGTTCTTTCCATAGTTTGGCTATTGTGGACATTGCTGCTATAAACATTCGGGTACACGTGCCCCTTTGGATCACTACGTTTGTATCTTTAGGGTAAATACCCAATAGTGCAATTGCTGGGTCATAGGGCAGTTCTATTTTCAACATTTTGAGGAACCTCCATGCTGTTTTCCAGAGAGGTTGCACCAGCTTGCATTCCCACCAACAGTGTAGGAGGGTTCCCCTTTCTCCGCATCCTCGCCAGCATCTGTCATTTCCTGACTTGTTGATTTTAGCCATTCTGACTGGTGTGAGGTGATATCGCATTGTGGTTTTGATTTGTATTTCCCTGATGCCGAGTGATATGGAGCACTTTTTCATGTGTCTGTTGGCCATCTGGATGTCTTCTTTGCAGAAATGTCTGTTCATGTCCTCTGCCCATTTCTTGATTGGATTATTTGTTCTTTGGGTGTTGAGTTTGCTAAGTTCTTTATAGATTCTGGACACTAGTCCTTTATCTGATATGTCGTTTGCAAATATCTTCTCCCATTCTGTCAGTTGTCTTTTGATTTTGTTAACTGTTTCCTTTGCTGTGCAAAAGCTTTTGATCTTGATGAAATCCCAATAGTTCATTTTTGCCCTTGCTTCCCTTGCCTTTGGCGTTGTTCCTAGGAAGATGTTGCTGCGGCTGAGGTCGAAGAGGTTGCTGCCTGTGTTCTCCTCAAGGATTTTGATGGATTCCTTTCGCACATTGAGGTCCTTCATCCATTTTGAGTCTATTTTTGTGTGTGGTGTAAGGAAATGGTCCAATTTCATTTTTCTGCATGTGGCTGTCCAATTTTCCCAGCACCATTTATTGAAGAGGCTGTCTTTTTTCCATTGGACATTCTTTCCTGCTTTGTCAAAGATGAGTTGACCATAGAGTTGAGGATGTATTTCTGGGCTCTCTTTTCTGTTCCATTGATCTATGTGTCTGTTTTTGTGCCAGTGTCATGCTGTCTTGATGATGACAGCTTTGTAATAGAGCTTGAAGTCCGGAATTGTGATGCCACCAATGTTGGCTTTCTTTTTCAATATCCCTTTGGCTATTCGAGGTCTTTTCTGGTTCCATATAAATTTTAGAATTATTTGTTCCATTTCTTTGAAAAAGATGGATGGCACTTTGATAGGAATTGCATTAAATGTGTAGATTGCTTTAGGTAACATAGACATTTGCACAATATTTATTCTTCCAATCCAGGAGCATGGAACATTTTTCCATTTCTTTGTGTCTTCCTCAATTTCATTCATGAGTACTTTATAGTTTTCTGAGTATAGATTCTGTGTCTCTTTGGTTAGGTTTATTCCTAGGTATCTTATGGTTTTGGGTGCAATTGTAAATGGGATTGACTCCTTAATTTCCCTTTCTTCTGTCTTGCTGTTGGTGTAGAGAAATGCAACTGATTTCTGTGCATTGATTTTATATCCTGACACTTTACTGAATTCCTGTATAAGTTCTAGCAGTTTTGGAGTGGAGTCTTTTGGGTTTTCCACATATAGTATCATATCATCTGCGAAGAGTGATAATTTGACTTCTTCTTTGCCGATTTGGATGCCTTTAATTTCCTTTTGTTGTCTGATTGCTGAGGCTAGGACCTCTAGTACTATGTTGAATAGCAGTGGTGATAATGGACATCCCTGCCGTGTTCCTGACCTTAGCGGAAAAGCTTTCAGTTTTTCTCCATTGAGAATGATATTTGCGGTGGGTTTTTCATAGATGGCTTTGATGATATTGAGGTATGTGCCCTCTATCCCTACACTTTGAAGAGTTTTGATCAGGAAGGGATGCTGTACTTTGTCAAATGCTTTTTCAGCATCTATTGAGAGTATCATGTGGTTCTTGTTCTTTCTTTTATTGATGTGTTGTATCACATTGACTGATTTGCGGATGTTGAACCAACCTTGCAGCCCTGGAATAAATCCCACTTGGTCGTGGTGAATAATCTTTTTAATGTACTGTTGAATCCTATTGGCTAGTATTTTGGTGAGTATTTTCGCATCTGTGTTCATCAAGGATATTGGTCTATAGCTCTCTTTTTTGGTGGGATCCTTGCCTGGTTTTGGGATCAAGGTGATGCTGGCCTCATAAATTGAGTTTGGAAGTTTTCCTTCCATTTCTATTTTTTGGAACAGTTTTAGGAGAATAGGAATTAGTTCTTCTTTAAATGTTTGGTAGAAATCCCCCAGGAAGCCGTCTGGCCCTGGGCTTTTGTTTGTTTGGAGATTTTTGGTGACTGTTTCAATCTCCTTACTGGTTATGGGTCTGTTCAGGCTTTCTATTTCTTCCTGGTTCAGTTGTGGTAGTTTATATGTTTCTAGGAATGCATCCATTTCTTCCAGATTGTCGAATTTATTGCCGTAGAGTTGCTCATAGTATGTTCTTATAATAGTTTGTATTTCTTTGGTGTTAGTTGTGATCTCTCCTCTTTCATTCATGATTTTATTTATTTGGGTCCTTTCTCTTTTCTTTTTGATAAGTCAGGCCAGGGGTTTATCAATTTTATTAATTCTTTCAAAGATCCAGCTCCTACTTTCATTGATTTGTTCTATTGTTTTTTTGTTTCTATTTCATTGATTTCTGCTCTGATCTTTATGATTTCTCTTCTCCTGTTGGGCTTAGGGTTTCTTTCTTGTTCTTTCTCCAGCTCCTTTAGGTGTAGGGTTAGGTTGTGTACCGGAGAACTTTCTTGTTTCTTGAGAAAGGCTTGTACCGCTATATATTTTCCTCTCAGGACTGCCTTTGTTGTGTCCCACAGATTTTGAACCGTTGTATTTTCATTATCATTTGTTTCCATGATTTTTTTCAATTCTTCTTTAATTTCCCGGTTGACCCATTCATTCTTTAGAAGGATGCTGTTTAGTCTCCATGTATTTTGGTTCTTTTCAAACTTCCTTTTGTGGTTGAGTTCTAGCTTTAGAGCATTGTGGTCTGAAAATATGCAGGGAATGATCCCAATCTTTTGATACCGGTTGAGTCCTGATTTAGGACCGAGGATGTGATCTATTCTGGAGAATGTTCCATGTGCACTAGAGAAGAATGTGTATTCTGTTGCTTTGGGATGAAATGTTCTGAATATATCTGTGATGTCCATGTGGTCCAGTGTGTCGTTTAAGGCCTTTATTTCCTTGCTGATCTTTTGCTTGGATGATCTGTCCATTTCAGTGAGGGGAGTGTTAAAGTCCCCTACTATTATTGTATTATTGTTGATGTGTTTCTTTGATTTTGTTATTAATTGGTTTATATAGTTGGCTGCTCCCACGTTGGGGGCATAGATATTTAAAATTGTTAAATCTTCTTGTTGGACAGACCCTTTGAGTATGATATAGTGTCCTTCCTCATCTCTTATTATAGTCTTTGGCTTAAAATCTAATTGATCTGATATAAGGATTGCCACTCCTGCTTTCTTCTGATGTCCTTTAGCATGGTAAATTCTTTTCCACCCCCTCACTTTAAATCTGGAGGTGTCTTCGGGCTTAAAATGTGTTTCTTGGAGGCAACATATAGATGGGTTTTGTTTTTTTATCCATTCTGATACTCTGTGTCTTTTGACAGGGGCATTTAGCCCATTAACATTCAGGGTAACTATTGAGAGATATGAATTTAGGGCCATTGTATTGCCTGTAAGGTGGCTGTTACTGTATATGGTCTCTGTTCCTTTCTGATCTACCACTTGTAGGCTCTCTCTTTGCTTAGAGGACCCCTTTCAAGATTTCCTGTAGAGCTGGTTTGGTGTTTGCAAATTCTTTCAGTTGTTGTTTGTCCTGGAAGCTTTTAATCTCTCCTTCTATTTTCAATGATAGCCTAGCTGGATATAGTATTCTGGGCTGCATGTTTTTCTCATTAATCCTCTGAAAATATCATGCCAGCTCTTTCTGGCCTGCCAGGTCTCTGTGGATAAGTCAGCTGCCAATCTAATATTCTTACCATTGTATTTTACAGACTTCTTTTCCCGGGCTGCTTTCAGGATTTTCTCTTTGTCACTGAGACTTTTAAATTTTACTATTAGGTGACGGGGTGTGGGCCTATTCTTATTGATTTTGAGGGGCGTTCTATGAACCTCCTGAATTTTGATGCTCGTTCCCTTTGCCATATTGGGGAAATTCTCCCCAATAATTCTCTCTAGTATACCTTCTGCTCCCCCCTCTCTTTCTTCTTCTTCTGGAATCCCAATTATTCTAATGTTGTTTCATCTTATGGTGTCACTTATCTCTCGAATTCTCCCCTCGTGGTCAGTAGCTGTTTGTCCCTCTTTTGCTCAGCTTCTTTATTCTCTGTCATTTGGTCTTCTATATCACTAATTCTTTCTTCTGCCTCATTTATCCTAGCAGTGAGAGCCTCCATTTTTTATTGCACCTCATTAATAGCTTTTTTGATTTCAACTTGCTTAGATTTTAGTTCTTTTATTTCTCCAGAAAGGGCTTTTATATCTCTCGAGAGGGTTTCTCTCATATCTTCCATGCCTTTTTCGAGCCTGGCTAGAACCTTGAGAATTGTCATTCTGAACTCTAGATCTGACATATTACCAATGTCTGTATTGATTAGGTCCCTAGCCTTTGGTACTGCCTCTTGTTCTTTTTTTTCTGTTGAATTTTTCCGTCTTGTCATTTTGTCCAGGTAAGAGTATATGAAGGGGCGAGTAAAATACTAAAAGGGTGGCAACAACCCCAGGAAAATATGCTTTAACCAAATTAGAAGAGATCCAAAATCATGAGGGGGGAGAAAGGGGATAAAAAGAGGTTCAAAAAGGAAGAAAGAAAAAAAAAGAAAAAAGAGAAAAAAGAAAAGAAAAGAATTTAAAAATAAGAAAACACCTTTCAGAAAGTGGTTGTTTTTCTGCTTCCAGAATTGCTGTTCTTCTTCTCTTCGATCTGCCGATGGATTTTCAGGTGTTTGCAATCTTTAGATAAGCTATCTAGCTGATCTCCGGCTAGCTGAAATAGTCTCAGCCTGCTACTTCTCCGCCATCTTGACTCCTCCCCCAGAACTTCCATTTTTTATTGCACCTCATTAATAGCTCTTTTGATTTCAACTTGGTTAGATTTTAGTTCTTTTATTTCTCCAGAAAGGGCTTTTATCTCTCTGGAGAGGGTTTCTCTAATAACTTCCATGCCTTTTTCGAGCCCAGCTAGAACCTTGAGAGTTGTCATTCTAAACTCTAGTTCTGTCATATTACCAATGTCTGTTTTGATTAGGTCCCTAGCCTTTGGTACTGCCTCCTGTTCGTTTTTTTGTGGTGAGTTTTTCCACCTTGTTATTTTGAGCAGATAATATGTAAAGGAGCAAATAAAATGCTAAAAGAGTGGTAAAGACCCCAGGAAAATGTGCTTCAACCAAATCAGAAGAGACCCAAGTTGTGGGAGAACGAAAGGGGATAAAAAAGAAGTTCAAGGGGGGAAAAAAGGTTTTAAAAAAATGAAAACAAGGAAAAAGTATTAAAAAAGAAAATATATATATATATATACTAGACTTGTGACTAGAACAGGGTCACTCACTTAATTTTGGGAGTTTTTGGGTCTCTTAGAAGAAACTACCTCCCAAGATTTTAAAGGATGAAAAACATATAAGGGTAGGCACAGTGAAGGGATGGAATAAACCTATAAAAATGAGAAAAACAGGGATGCCTGGGTGGCTCAGTTGGTTAAGCAACTACCTTCAGCTCAGGTCATGATCTCAGCGTCCTGGGATCGAGTCCCACACCGGGCTCCTTTCTCGGCAGGGAGCCTGCTTCTCCCTCTGCCTCTGCCTGCCTTCCTGTCTGCCTGTGCTCACTCTCTCCCCCCCTCTGATAAATAAATAAAATCTTAAAAAAATGAGAAAAAAATTTAATTTCTAAAAAATAAGTTGATAGAGCAAGTTGGTTGGGACAATAAAGAAAAATAAACTGGAGAGAATTTGCACAGGCTGGACACTAGAACAATCTTGGAGCTAGATTTAGGGTATATTTTGTTCTATTAGGAGAAGTTATACCCCATATTTTTTAGAAGAAAAAACCCTATGTGTAAAAAAATATATAGTTAGGTACAATGGAGGATAAATTATGACTATAATAATGAAGGTTCAAAATAGATTATTATTTTTTGTAAGGTATTTTAAAAATAAACTAGTTTAAAAAATCATTAAAAGAGGAAAGGGTAAAAGTTAAAAAAATTAGCAGAAGAAAAAAGAAAAAAAATATAACTGCAAGACTAATGAATCATTGGGAGAAAGCCACGAACTCCTTGTTCTGCATTCTCCTCCTCTGGAATTCCACTGTTCTCCTTACTAAGTGAAGTTGATCTTGGCTGGGTTTCTTGTTGGTCTTCTGGGGAAGGGGCCTGTTGTACTGATTCTCAAGTGTCTTTGCCCGAGATGGATTTGTCCTGCCCTTACCTGGGGTAAGGCTAAGTAATCCGGGAGCTTTTGTTCCCTGGAGGCTTTCCGTAGAGTTCTGGATGATGGAATAATGGCGGTCTCACAATCCTGCCCAGAGGAGTGGAGAGCTCAGGGCCCCACTCCTCAGTGCACACTTAGAGAAAGGTGCTTAATCACTCCCATCTTCCCGGCCTCTGGCCATGCTTGGAGAAAAGCGCTCTGTCACTCGTACTTGGAGAAAAGTCCTTGGTCATTCTCATCTCCCTGGCCTCTGGCCATGCTTGGAGAAAAGAGCTCAATTACTCCCGTCTCCCTGGCCCTTGGCTGTGCTCCAAGCTCATCCTGCCTATGCCTGGTTCAAAGTAACCCTGGGTTGAGAGCTCACTCCTCAGCTTTGTCTCTGTAGCCGGCTTCCCCACTCTAATACCTGTGAGTTCTGTGACACTCAGATAACCCTGGTCCTTCTGTGACCCTGAGGGACCTGGGACTATGCTGACCCCTCTTGGGCTTCACTCTGGATTAGCCTCTGGGGTGATATCCCTCAGTGGATCAAACTTTTAAAGAGTCCTGATTTTGTGCTCCATTGCTCCACCGCTTGCCAGGAGCTGCCCACCCCCCCCCCCCCACGGTCTACCTTCCTGTTCTTCGGGTTCACTTTTCTGCCAGTTCTACCTTTCAGAAAGTGATCAATTTTCTGTTTCTAGAATTGTTGCTCTCCTTCTCTTTGATCTCCCATTGGATTTGTAGGTGTTTACAATGGTTAGATAAGCTATCTAGCTGATCTTCTGCTACCTGATGTCGTCTCAGCCTGCTACTTCTCCGCCATCTTGAATCCTTCCACGGAATATGTGGTTTTTATTATGTTGATGTGTATTCTTTCTGTACCCAGTTTGGTGAGTATTTTTATTATGAAAGGGTGTTGAATTTTGTCAAATGCCTTTTCTGCATATATTGAGTTGATCATATGAGTTTTTATTGATCATTCTATTAATATAATGCATCACATTTACTGATATGTGCTGGTGAATTCAGTTTTGTAGCATTTTGTAGAGAATTTTTACATTTTTATTTATCAGGGATATTATCCAGTAGTTCTTTTTGTTGCTGCTTTGGTTTTTTTGTTTGTTTGTTTGTTTTTGTTTTGTTTTGTTTTGCTTTTGTAGTGCTCCTGTCTGGTTTTGATATCAAGATAATGCTGGCTTGTAAAATGTGCCTCAGAGTATTTCAACCTCTTCAACTTTTTGGGAAAGGTTTAAAAAGTATTTGTATTTTTTGCCTTAAAATGTTTGGTAGAATTCACTGTGGAAATCATCTGATTCTGGACTTTTATTTGTTAGTAGGTTTTTATTACGGATTCAATCTCCTTACCCCTTATTGGTCTGTTCACATTTTTTATGTCCTTATGATTCAGTCTTGATAGGTTGTATGTGCCTAGGAATTTGTCCATTTCCTCTAGGCTTTTGATTCGCTGGCATTTAACTGTCTTTTATCCTTTATATTTCTATGGTATCTGTTATAATGTCTCCTTTTTCATTTCTGATTTTATTGAGTCTTCTCTCTTTTTCTGAGTTAGTCTAGCTGTCTTTTTTTTTTTAAATTTACCATTACCAAGTTTAATTTTATTTACCATTTAAAAAAAACTTTCTAGATTTTTAATTCTATATTTCATTTATATTTGCCCTAATTTTTATTTTTTCCTTCCTTTTGCTACTTTTAAGTTTACTTTGTTCTTTTTGTAGTTTTTTTGAGCTGTTATAATAAGTTCTTTATTTGAAATCTTTTTTATATACATTTATAGCTATAAAATTTCCTTTTATAACTGCTTTGCTGCTTCTCATAATGTTTTGGTATATATTTTTTTATTTTCCTCAAGATGTATTTTTTATTCCCACTTTGTCTTCTTTTCTTGATTTTTTGTTTGTTTAAAAATGTGTATGTCTGTGTTTTGTAAATTTTCCAAATTTCCTTCTGTATTGATTTCTAGTTTCATATTATTTTGGCTGGAAATATACTCGATATGCTTTCTATATTATTGATTTTGTGGGGACTCTTGTTTTGTGGTTTAAAATGTAATCTATCCTAGAAAATTTTCCACGTGTGTTTGAGAAGAATATTTATTATGATACTATTGGATGGAATATCCTGTAAATATGTTAGGTTCATTTGACATAGTTCTTGTTTGTTTGTTTGTTTGTTTTGTTTGTTTGTTTGTTTGAGAGAGAGCAGGGCAGAGAGAATGAGCAAGGTGTAAGGGCAGAGACAGAGTGAGAAGACCCCCTCCTGAGCAGGGAGCCCAATGTGGGACTCTATCTCAGGACCCTGGGATCACGACCTGAGCCAAAGGCAAAGGCTTAACTGACTGAGCCACCCAGTTGTCCAGGCATAGTGTTTAAATTCACTATTTTCTTATTGATTTTCTGTCTGGATGATCTATCCATAGGTAAGAGTGGGGTATTATTGTCCCCAGATATTATTGTATTGCTATTTATTTCTCCTTTTTTGTTTTGTTAGTATTTGTTTTATATATTTATGTGGCTCAATATTAGGTACATGATATTTACAATTACTGTATTGATGAATTGATGACACTTTTCTTATTGTATAATGACCTTCTTTGACTCCTGTGGTGATTTTTAGCTTATACAAACCCTATTTTGTCTGTTATAGTTATTGCCACCCTTGTTTTCTTTTGTTATCATTAGCTTGGAATATCTTTTTCCATCCCTTTACTCTCTGCCCATGTGTGTCCTTAAAGCTAAAGTGATTCTTTTATAGGCAACATATTGTTGGATCTTGTGTTTTTTGTTTGTTTTTTTAAGCTATTCTAGCCTATGTCTTCCAACTGATGATTCCATTCACTTACAGTTAAAGTAATTATGGATAGGTAAGGACTTAACTATTGCCTTTCATTCTTTTTATATTTCATGATTTATTTAAATTTTAGTTAATATATAGCGTAATATTAGTTTCAGGAGTAGAATTTAGTAATTCACCATTTACATATAACAGTCAATGCTCATCACAAGTGACCTCCTAATAATTATTACTGACAGCCCATTCCCCTGCCCATCTCCCCTCCAGAAACAGTTTGTTACTTATAGTTAAGTGTATTATGGTTTGCCTTCCCCTCCTTTTAAAAAATATATATTTTTCTTTCCCCAGTGTTTATCTGTTTTGTTTCTCTTTTGTAGATGCTCTGCTCTTTATTTCCTGTCTTGTTCTCTTTGTTTGTAATCTGATGACTTTTTGTGGCAGTATGTTTTAACTTCTTTATCAAAATCTTTTGTGTATCTACTACATATTTTTATATTTGCCATTAAGCTTTTATAAAATACGTTAGTTATAACATTCCATTTTATGTTGAAAACAACTGAACTTCAATAGTGTACAGAAAAATTATACTTCTCCTATAACAATAGGTTATTGATGTTTTTACATTTTAGATCATTTTTATATTGTACTTTCAATAACAAATGATTGCAGTTATAGTTATTTTTAATAGGCTTGTTTTTTTTAACTTTTAAACTAGACTAGTAAATGATTTATATATCACCATTACAATATTAGAGAATCTGATTTTGACTATACATTTACCTTTTGCAATAAATAAGGAGCCATCCATGCATCCATGTTGCCATCTTGATGACATCACCATCCCCAAATCGCCAGTAAGTGTTACTTTATATTTATCTTTTTTTTTTAAGATTTTATTTGTTTATTTGACAGAGAGAGAGAGAGAGAGCTCAAGTTGGCAGAGTGGCAGGCAGAGGAAGATCAAGAGGCAGGCTTATTACCCAGCAGTGAGCCCGATGCAGGTCTTAATCCCAGGACCCTGGGATCATGACCTGAGCCAAAGGCAGCTGCTTAACCGATTGAGTCGCCCAGGGAGCCCTAAATTTTACTTTAGTTAATATACGACTATTTTTTATTTCTACTAATAGACATATCAATTTTATTGCTTTTAATATTAAGTTCTTCTCCTTAACATCATCAATTTTATAAGTGTGGTGGTAAGTATGTAATTCATGTATGTGGTGGTATGTAAGTAATTCAAATATGAATTTTAAACTCTAGATCATATGCTCCATTGTGGCAGATATTTGTCTTATTCATCCCACCCACAAAAAATTAGTACTAAATAGGTCTTTGTTGATTTACTGAATGAATTAAGTGTTCTGACACTAACATAGCTGACCAAACCAGAGATAAAGGAGAAAATATAATGATTGTCAAATGGGTGAACCTGAGATAAAAAGACACCTTTAGCTTAGTTAGTTTGATATACACTCTGGATAACATTCCAATTTTGCATGGATTTTTGGAAAGCAAACAACTCCTCTCCTAAATAATAAATTTATTAATTGCCTTCCTTATGAGTCCTGACAGCAGTCAGCTTTGTGGGTTTCTGATTCCATTCCAAGAGGTTGAATTTCTGTTTGATTTATGTAATAGGCAACAGTGTCATGAGGAAAGACTTGTAGGATAAAATTTCTTCAAGACGGGAACACAGATGGCTGCCTATGGACTGTGAGGTGGGTGTTAATGAAAATGCATTGAGCAGTAAGGGAAGGGCAGCTCACAACCATAGGAAAGGTGCCCTGTGTTTTTGTTTTGTTTTGTTTTACAAACAGATACCATTAGCCCTCTCCATGGAAATTTTCAAATTTACTTTGCTCTAACAACCACAAATACTTAGGACATTATGAACACAATATGGGCATTAAAGGATAAAAATAAACAAAAATTTAAGTAAATGTTAAGTGTTTGTCATTATTTCAGCCATGTTTTTCTATGCTTAACTGCTCAAAAAAATTACACAGGTTTCTAAATATTATACCAGGCTGTTAAACTAATGCAAAGGGTTTTATGGAATTTTCTATAACACCATCTCGATTTTCTACATTGGCTGTCACTCCTGAAAATTCTCAGTTTATAAATGTGCATATATTTACTATAATAATACTCACTGGTTATTTACCTGGTTTATTAGTGTATTTTGATCCTTTCTAATTGTTCACTTTCTTCCATGTTTCCTCCTTATTTCTACAAATGTCAATCCATCACATGTTATGTAAAGTGAAACAAAGAGGAACAGCTGTTAGTAGAAAGGATTAACAGAGGTGCTTTGATGTTACTCTGTGAGGTATTTCCATATCATCATTTTAATATATTTCAGGAATACAGCATAGTTGTTATGCCTTAATTAAACCTTCATTAAGTCTTTATATATATACTTTTTCCTAACTCACAAGTCCTCCCTTCATGTCCCATTCAAAACCCACTCATTTTATGGAATAATTGTTTTATATTCCCAGTACAATGTTCATTTAACTTATCGCTCTGGTGTGCTCCTTTGGCAGCACATATGTTAACTTATTGTTCTGGGTATACAAAAAGATAGGAATGGTATATTTTGTAATATGATATTTTGTCATTTCTACACTACAGCGTCTGTGTAAGCATTCTTTGATCAGAGACCTAAGGAGGAGGTCCAAATTGAAGAAAAACAAATAGAAAAAAAGAAAATGTTCTCAGTCCTTTCTTGTAGTTTCATTTGCAGGAACCACAAAGGCAAAGACATTAAAATGTTTTTTTCTTATTTTTTAAAATTAATTTTAAGTTTTTTATTGGATTATGCTCCCTTAAACTCATCTGATACCATGAATAGAAAATCAAAGCAATCCACCAAACCTTCTTTCATGATGTTGCCTTTAAACACGTTGCCTTTAAAAATTTTACAGTCTCATCTGTAGAGTAGATGAACCTTGACTCAAAAGTGTCATCATAGACTGTGGTGACACTTGTCTTGCCACCCGCCCGCTGTTCCTGCCATGGCAGGCTCTCCTGCTTCACGACCGTTTCCCGACAACAAGGCCAATGGCTCCTCTTCTCCCAGGGCGGCATTGCTGCGCCTTTCCCAGACATGTTCCTGGGGAGCACAGTGACAGACGTGTGCCTTTCTTTAAGGCTGTTTCCACAGGCGCAGCCACGCTTCTCTCTCAGGCAGAGGGGATGACCAGGCTAAGAGGATTTCGCTCCAAACGGGTTTCTCCCACCATGCTTCGGAGACTATGTTCAGGCAAGCGGCATCAGCATCCCATAGAACTGACACGGATTTCCCAACGAATGCTGTGCTTTCCCAGAGGGGATGCACGTACAAAGAGGCTTTTGCTCTATGCGGGTTTCTCCCACCGTGCTGTGAATACTAGGTTAAGGCAAGCAGCGACAGCAGCCCACAGAACCGACTCTGATTTCCCAGCGCCTGCTCTGCTTTTGCAGAGGTTTTGGGCTAGGCGCGAACTGCACTTCGCCTCTGCTTCCTCAGCAAGGCTTTGGGCGTTAGCTCTGTCGCTTAAGAGAAAAAGCTGCAGGAGAGCTGGTGCCTCTTGGGCCTTGATTTCCTGGGCTCCATGTTCCCGCCCTGGGTTCACACTGCCAGGCCAAACTAAGCAGAGCCACAACCCTGCAGCAGCATGTGTGGCCTAGGATTGCACTCTATGCACACTACCTTCTCCTGGTGACTTGGCCTTTTGATCTGGCGCGCAGGCAGACTCGGGGACTAGGCCAGTGCCTTCCACCAGGAAAGGAGAGGAAAGATCCCTGAACACCGCCCATGCACTGGGATGGGGAGATGTGGGGGACTGTCCCCTACTCCTTCCCCAGAAACCCTGTGCCTCCGCGAACGCTGCCACATCTTGGAGGAAGAAGGCCTGTGACTGCCTGTTTCTCCAGGGAACTGTTTCTGTGAGTTCCGGGTATTGCGCCTGGTGGCAAACCCAAGTCTGCCCTCGGGACTGGTGGCCAAGGAGATGCTGTCCCCTTGGGACCAGAGGCACCAGACAGGCCTGCCTTCTGCCCAGACTCCTTCCTCAGAGAGGATCACGTGCGCCTGCCCTAGTCATCCCCTCGTGTCTCAGCATCCAGGCTTCATTTTATCCGCACAGGGAGCGGGTGACACTTGTCTTGCCACCTGCCTGCTGTTCCTGCCATGGCAGTCTCTCCTGCTTCACCACCGTTTCCCGACAGCAAAGCCAACGGCTCCTTCTCTTATCCGGGGGCGGCGTGCTGCGCCTTATGCAGACATGCTTCTGGGGAGCGCGGTAACAGACGTGTCCCTTTCCTTAAAGCTGTTTCGACAGGCGCTCTCTCAGGCAGAGGAGGATGACTGGGCAAAGAGTATTTCGTTCATTGCGGGTTTATTTCAACGAGCTGTGGAGACTAGCCCAGGCAAGCAGCAGCAGCATCCCCAAACCCAACTATGATTTCCCAACGAATGCTGTGCTTTCCCAGATGAGATGCCCAAAGAGCCTTTCGCTGTATACGGGTTTCTCCCACTGTGAGACTGGGCTCCGGCAACTAACAGCAGCAGCCCACAGTACAGACTCTGATTTCTCAGTGAATGCTGTGCTTTCCCAGTTTAGAGAGGAGGCGACAGGATCCCTGCACAAGGCCCGTGCACTGGGATGGGGAACTATGGGGGACTGTCTCCACTCCTTCCCCGGCACACCCCCTACCACCCGCATCGCTGCCAAATCTTGGAGGAAGACGGCATCTGACTGCCCATTTCTCCATGTGGTTGTTTCTGCGAGTCAGGGTATGGCACCTGGTGGCAAGCCCAAGTCTGCCCTTGGGACAGGTGGCCAAGGAGATGCTGTCCCCTCTGGACCAGAGGCACAGGACAGGCCTGCCTTCGGCCCAGACTCCTTCCTCAGAGTGGATCAAGCGCCCCTGCCCTAGTCATCCCCTCATGTCTCCTTAGCAGCCAGGCTTCCATCTCTCCGCAGGAGCGGGCGACACTTGTCATGCCACCGACCTGCTGTTCATGCCAAGCGTTTCCCGACCCCAAGGCCAACGGCTCCTCTTCTCCGGGGGCGGCGTGTTGCGCGTTCCCCACAGTTGCTCCTGGGAGCGCAGTGACAGACGAGTGCAACCACGCTTCTCTCTCAGGCAGAGGGGATGCCCAGGCAAAGAGGATTTCGCTCCATGCGGGTATCTTCCACCATGCTGCGGAGACTAGCTTAGGCATTCAGCTGCAGCATCACACACATCTGATTCTGATTTCCCAACGAATGCTGTGCTTTCCCTGAGGAGATGCCCGGATAAAGAGGCTTTCGCTGTATGCGGGTTTCTTCAACCGCGAGACTGGGCTTAGGCAAGCAGCAGAAAAGTCCGCAAAACCGACTCTGATTTCCCAGCGACTGCTATGCTTTCGCAGAGGTTTTCAGCTTGGCGCGAACCGCATTCGCTGCTGCTTCCTCAGCAAGTATTTCGTCGTTTGCTCTGTTGCGAGAGGGAAAAAGAGCCGCGGTATTGCTTGTGCCTTTTGGGCCTTGCTTTCCCGGGCTCCAAGTTCTTGCCTGGGGTTCACATTGCTAAGCCGAACTAAGCAAACGCAGTCGCAACCCTGCGGCAACATGCGTGGCCTAGGATGGCACTCTATGCACACTACCAACTCCCGGTATAGGCAACAATTGGCCTTTGGCAGTGGACCTCAGGTGGACTCGCGAGCTAGGTCAGTGCCTTCCTCACAGGAGAGGAGAGGCGACAGGATACCTGAACACCGCCCGTTACTAAATGGGGAGCATTCGGGGATTGTTGCCACTCCTTTCCCGGCACACCCCCAGCCACCGACAACGCTGTCACATCTTGGAGGAAGATGACATCTGACTGCACGTTTCTCGAGGGAGCTGTTCCTGTGAGTTCAGGGTATGGTGCCTGGTAGCAAGCCCAAGTCTGCCCTACATACAGTTGTCCTAGGAGTTTCTGTGCCCTTGGGACCAGAGGCACAGGACAGGCCTGCCCTAATCGTCCCTTCATGTCTCCTTAGCAGCCAGGCTTCATCTCCGCACAGGGAGCGGGTGACATTTGTCTTGCTACCGGCCTGCTGTTCCTGCAAGGGCAGGCTCTCCTGCTTCCCGACCGTTTCCCGACCACAAGGCCAACGGCTCCTTAGCTTCTCTGGGGGCTGCTTGCTGCGCCATCCCCACATTTGGCTTTTCTCTCAAGCAGAGGGGATGCTCGTGCAAAGGGTATTTCGGTCCATGCTGCTATCTTCCACTGTGCTGCGGAGACTAGTTCAGACAAGCAGCAGCATCCACAAACACAACTCTCTGATTTCCCAACAAATGTTTTGCGTTCCCAGGGGAAATGCCCAGGCAAAGAGGATTTCGCTCCATGCGGGTTTCCTCCACCATGCTGCGTAGTGTAGCACAGGCATTCAGCTGCAACATCACTAAACATCCGATTCTGATTTCTCAACGAATGCTGTGCTTTCCCAGAGGAGATGCCCGGCAAAGAGGCTTTCGCTGTATGCGGGTTACTCCCAATGCGAAACTGGGCTCAGAAAAGCAGCAGCAGCAGCCCGCAGAAAATTTATCAGCAAATGCTGTGCTTTCCTAGAGGCTTTGGCTTGGAGGAAACAGCTTTCGCCGCTGCTTCCTCAGCAAGGCTTCAGTCGTGTCAGGGAAGAAGAGCTGCGGGAGAGCAGGTGCCTCTTGGGCCTTGCTTTCCTGGGCTCCATGTTCGCGTCCTGGGTTCACCCTGCCAGGCCGAACTAAGCAGACACAGCCACAACCCTGCAGTAGCGTGTGTAGCCTAGGATGGCACCCTATGTACACTACCATCTCTGGCGCTCAGGCGGACTCGCTGACTAGGACAGTGCTTTCCCCACAGGAAAGGAGAGGTGACTGGTTCCCTGCACACCGCCTGTACACTGAAAAGGGAGCTTTGGGGACTGTCCCCACCCCTTTTCCTTAAACGCCGTGCCTCCTCCAAGCTTCCACATCCTGGAGGAAGACGGCATCTGACTCCCCGTTATTTCAGGGAGCTGTTTCTGCGAGTTCAGCGAAGGCGCCTGGTGGCTAGCGCATGTCTGCCCCAGGGACAGGTGGCCAAGGAGCTGCTGTCTCCTTGGGCCGACGCTCAGGAAGGCATGTTTTCTGCCCAGACTCCTTCCTAAGAGTTTAGCACGCGCCCTGCCCTACTCATCCCCTCCTCTCTCCGTAGCAGCCAGGCTTCCATCTCTCTGCACAGGGAGCAGGTGACACTTGTATTGCCACCGGCCGCTGTGCCTGCCAGGGCTGGCTCTCTTAGTTTGCAACCTTTTCCAGACCCGAAGGCAAACGGCTCCTGCTCTTCTCCTTGGGCAGCGTGCTGCACGTTCCACAGACATGCTCCTGGGGAGCGCAGTTAAAGACGTGTCCCTTTCCTTAAGGCTCTTTCCACAGGCGCAACCGCGCTTCTCTCTCAGGCAGAGGGGATGCCCAGGCAAAGAGGATTTCGCTCCATGCGGTTTTATTACACCGTGCTGAGGAGACCAGCTCAGGCATTCCGCTGCAGCATCACACACATCCGATTCTGATTTCCCAACGAATGTTGTGCTTTCCCAGAGGAGAAGCCCGGATAAAGAGGCGTTCGCTGTATGCGGGTTTCTCCAACCGCGAGACTGGGCTCAGGCAAGCGGCAGAAGAGCCTGCAGAACCGACTCTGATTTCCCAGCGACTGCTATACTTTCGGAGAGGTTTTCAGCTTGGCCTGAAACGCACTTCGCTGCTGCTTCCTCAGCAAGGCTTTGGTCATTCGCTCTGTCGTGGCAGGCAAGAAGAGCAGCGGGAAAGCTGGTGCTTCCTGGGCCTTGCTTTGCAGGGCTCCAAGTTCTCGCCCGGGGTTAACCTTGCTAAGCCGAACTAAGCAGACACAGTCACAACCCTTCAGCAGCGTGCGTGGCCTAGGATGGCACTCTATGCACACTACCATCTCCCGTGTAGGCAAAACTTTGCCTTTGGCAGTGGACCTCAGGTGGACTCGCGGACCAGTTCAGTGCCTTCCTCACAGGAGAGGAGAGGCGACAGGATCCCTGAACACCGCGCGTTACTAAATGGGGAGCATTCGGGGATTTTTGCCACTCCTTTCCCGGCACACCCCCAGCCACTGACAACGCAGTCACATATTGGAGGAAGATGGCATCTGACTGCACGTTTCTCGAGGGAGCTGTTCCTGTGAGTTCAGGGTATCTTGCCTGGTAGCAAGCCCAAGTCTGCCCTACCGACTGTTGTCCAAGGAGATGCTGTGCCCTTGGGACCAGAGGCACAGGACAGGCCTGCCTTCTGCCCAGACTCCTTCCTCAGAGTGGAGCACGCGTCCCTGCCCTAGTCGTCCCTTCATGTCTCCTTAGCAGCCAGGCTTTGTCTCTCCGCAGAGGGATCGGGTGACACTCGTTTGCAACCGGCCTGCTGTTCGTGCCACGGCAGGATCTCCTGCTTCCCGACCGTTTCCCGACCACAAGGCCAACGGCTCCTTCTCTTCTCCTGGGGCGGCGTGCTGCGCCTTCCCCAGACTAGCTCCTGTGGAGCTCGGTGACGTGACCCTTTCCTTAGGGCCTTTCAGATGTACAACAATGCTTCTCTCTTAGACAAAGGGGAGCTAGGGCAAAGAGGATTTCGCTCCATCAACGTATCTTGCACCGTGCTGTGGAGACTAGCTCAGGCATTCAGCTGCAGCATCACATACATCCGATTCTGATTTCCTAACGAATGCTGTGCATTCCCAGAGGAGATGCCCGGGCAAAGAGGCTTTCGCTGTATGCGGATTTCTCAAACCGCGAGACAGGGCTCAGGCAAGCAGCAGAAGAGCCCGCAGAACCGACTCTGATTTCCCATCGACTGCTATGCTTTCATGGAGGTTTTCAGCTTGGCGCGAACACCACTTCGCTGCTGCTTCCTCAGCAAGGCTTTGGTCATTCGCTCTGTCGCAGCCGGGAAGAAGAGAGGCGCGAAAGCTGGTACCTCTTGGGCCTTGCTTTCCCGGGCTCCAAGTTCGCGCCCGGGGTTCACCTTGCTAAGCCGAACTAAGCAGACAAAGTCACCACCCTTCAGCATCGTGCGTGGCCTAGCATGGCATACTATGCCTATTACCATCTCCTGGGGTACGTAAGGCTTTGCCTTTTGCTTCGGTGCTCAGGCAGACTCGGGGTCTAGGCCAGTGCCTTCACCACAGGAGAAAGGAGGCGACTGCACACGGCCCGTGCACTGGGATGGGGAACTGTGGGGGACAGTCTCCACTCCTTCCCCGTCACACCCCCTGCACCCACATCGCTTTCACATCTTGGTGGAAGACGGCATCTGACTGCCCGTTTTCCCATGGGGTTGTTTCAGCGAGATCCGGGTATGGCACCTGGTGGCAAGCCCAAGTCTGCCCTTGGGACAGGTGGCCAAGGAGATGCTGTCCCCTTGGGACCAGAGGCACAGGACAGGCCTGCCTTCTGCCCAGACCTCTTCCTCAGAGGGGAGCACACGCCCCTGCCCTAGTCGTCCCCTCATGTCTCCTTAGCAGCCAGGCATCCAACTCTCCGCCCAAGGAGCGGGTGACACTTGTGTTGCCACCGGCCTGCTTTTCGTGCAAAGGCAGGCTATCTTGCTTCCCGAGCGTTTCCCGACCCCATGGCCAACGGCTCCTTCTCTTCTCCGGGGTGGCCTGCTGCGCCTTCCCCACACTTGCTCCTGGGGAGCATGCTGACAGACGTGTGTAACCACGCTTTTCTCTCAGCCAGAGCGGATGCTAGGGCAAAGAGTATTTCGCTCCATGCGGGTATCTTCCAACGTGGTGCAGAGACTAGCTCAGGCAAGAAGCAGCAGCATCCCCAAACCCAACTCAGATTTCCCAACGAATGCTGTGCTTTCCCAGTGGAGATGACCGGGCAAATAGACTGTCGCTGTATGCAGGTTTCTCCCACCGCGATAATGGGCTCACGCAAGCAGAAGCAGCCCGCAGAACATTTCTCAGCGAATGATGTGCTTTCGCAGAGGCTTTGGCTTGGAGCGAATAGCACTTCCTCAGCAAGGCTTCAGTCGCGTCAGGGAAGAAGAGCTGCGGGAGAGCTGGTGCGTCTTGGCCCTTGCTTTCGCGGGCTCCATTTTCGCGTCCTGTGTTCACCTTGCTAAGCCGAACTGAGCAGAAACAGCCACAACCCTGCAATAGCCTGCGTAGCCTAGGATGGCACCCTATGCATACTACCTTTTCCCAGTGTAGCCATCGTTTGGCCTTTTACTCTGGCGCTCAGGCGGACTTGCGGTCTATCCCAATGCTTTCCCTCAGGAAAGGAGAGGTGACAGGATACCTGCACACCGCCCATGCACTGAATAGGGAGCTTTGAGGGACTGTCCCCACCCTTTCCCCTTTAACGCCGTGCCTTTTCCAAGCTTCCACATCCTGGAAGAAGATGGCATCTAACTCTCCGTTATTTCAATAGGGAGCTGTTTCTGCGAGTTCAGCGTAGGCGCCCGGTGGCTAGCGCATATCTGCCCCAGGGACAGGTGGTCAAGGAGCTGCTGTCTCCTTGGGCCCAGAGGCTCAGGATAGGCATGCTTTCTCCCCAGACTCCTAAGCGTTGAGCAGGCGCCCGGCCCTACTCATCCCCTCCTCCGTAGAAGCCAGGCTTCGTCTCTCTGCACAGGGAGCTTGTGAAACTTGTATTTCCACCGGCTGCTGTGCCGGCCAGGGCCGGCACTCCTGATTCGCCACCATTTCTAGACCAGAAGGCCAACGGCTCCTGCTCTTCTCCCTGAGCAGCTTGCTGCACCTTCCACAGACATGCTCCTAGGGAGCGCAGTGAAAGACGTGTCCCTTTCCTTAAGGCTCTTTAAACAGCTGAAACCACGTTTCGCTCTCAGGCAGAAGGGATGCCCAGGGAAAGAGGATTTCGCTCCATGCGGGTATCTTCCACCATGCTGTGGAGACTAGCTCAAGCATTCAGCTGCATCACAAACATCCGATTCTGAAATTCCAACGAATGCCGTGCTTTCCCAGAGGAGAAGCCCGGGCAAAGAGGCTTTCGCTGTATGCGGGTTTCTCCCACATGGAGACTGGGCTCCGGCAAGGGGCAAAAGAGCCCGCAGAACCGGCTCTGATTTCCCAGCGACTGCTATGCTTTCGCAGAGGTTTTCAGCTTGGCGCGAACCGAGCTTCGCTGCTGCTTCCTCAGCAAGGCTTTGGTCATTCGCTCTGTCGCGGTAGGGAAGAAGGGCCGCGGGAGAGCTGGTGCCTCTTGGGCCTTGCTTTCCCGGGCTCCAAGTTCGCGCCCGGGGTTCACCTTGCTAAGCCGAACTAAGCAGACACAGTCACAACCCTTCAGCAGTTTGCCTGGCCTAGCATGGCACTCTATGTCTATTACCATATCCTGGGGTAGGTAAGGCTTTACCTTTTACTTCGGTGCTCAGGCAGACTCGGCGTCTAGGCCAGTGTCTTCACCACAGGAGAGAGGAGGCGACAGGATCCCTGCACACGGCCCGTGCACTGGGATGAGTACTGTGGGAGACAGTCTCCACTCCTTCCCCGGCACACCCCCTGCCACCCAAATCGCTGCCACATCTTGGTCGTAGATGGAATCTGACTGCCCGTTTTTCCATGGGGTTGTTTCAGCGAGATCCGGGTATGGCACCTGGTAGCAAGCCCAAGTCTGCCCTTGGGACAGGTGGCCAAGGAGATGCTGTCCCCTTGGGACCAGAGGCACAGGACAGGCCTGCCTTCTTCCCAGACTCCTTCTTCAGAGGGGAGCACGCGCCTCTGCCCTAGTCGTCCGCTCATGTCTCCTTAGCAGCCAGGCTTCCATCTCTCCGCACAGGGAGCGGGAGACACTTGTATTGCCACCGGCCTGTTGTTCCTGCCACGGCAGGCTATTCTGCTTCCCGACCTTTCCCGACCACAAGGACAACGGCTCCTTCTCTTTTCCTGAGGTGGCGTGCTGCGCCTTCCCCAGACATGCTCCTGGGGTGCGCAGTGACAGACGTGTGCAACCACGCTTCTCTCTCAGATCTCAAAAACACAACATAACCCTACACCTAAAGGAGATGGAGAAAGAACAAAAAAGAAAGCCTAAACCCAGCAGAAGAGGAATAATAAAGATCAGAGAAGAAATCAATGAAATAGAAAGAAATAAACAAAAACTACAAAAAAACACCACCACCAACAAAATACAATAGAACAAATCAACGAAACTAGGAGCTGGTTCTTTGAAAGAATTAATAAGATTGATAAACCCCTTTCCAGACTTATAAAAAAGAAAAGAGAAAGAACCCAAATAAATTCATGAATGAAAGAGGAGAGATCACAACCAACACCAAAGAAATACAAACAATTATAAGAACATACTATGAGCAACTCTACGCCAACAAATTCAACAATCTGGAAGAAATGGATACATTCCTAGAGACATATAAACTACCACAATTGAACCAGGAAGAAATGGGATCCTGAACAGACCCATAACGAGTACGGAGATTGAAACAGTCATCAAAAATCTCCAAACAAAAGCCCCGGGCCAGATGCTTCCCAGCGGAATTCTACCAAAAATTTAAAGAAGAATTAATTCCTAATCTCATGATACTGTTCCAAAAAACGAGAAATGGAAGGAAAACTTCCAAACTCTTTTTTTTCTGAGGACAGCATCACCTTGATCCCAAAACCAGACAAGGATCCCATCAAAAAAGAGAACTACAAACCAATATCTTTATGAACACAGATGCGAAAATTCTCACCAAAATACTAGCCAATAGGATTCAACAGTACATTAAAATGATTATTCACCACGACCAAGTGGGATTTATTCCAGGGCTACAAGGTTGGTTCAACATCTGCAAATCAATGTGATATAACACATTAATAAAAGAAAGAACAAGAACCATATGATACTCTCCAATAGATGCTGAAAAAGCATTTGGCAAAGTGCAGTGTCCCTTCCTGATTAAAACTCTTCAAAGCGTAGGCATAGAGGGCACATATTATCAATATTATCAAAGCCATCTATGAAAAACCCACTGCAAATATCATTCTCAATGGAGAAAACTGAATACTTTTCCGCTGAGGTCAGGAACACGGCAGGGATGTCCGTTATCACCACTGCTATTCAACATCGTAATAGAAGTCCTAGCCTCAGCAATCAGACAACAAAAAGAAATTAAGGGCATCCAAATTTTGCCAAATTGGCAAAAGAGAAGTCAAACTATCCCTGTTTGCAGACGATATGACACTGTATGTGGAAAACTTAAAGGACTCCACTCCAAATCTGCTATAACTTGTATAGGAATTCTGTTAAGTGTCAGAATATAAAATCAATGCACAGAAATTGGTTGCATTTTTTTAAACCAACAAGACTGAAGAAATAGAAATTAAGGAGTGAATTCCATTTACAATTGCACCCAAACCCTAAGATACCTAGGAATAAACCTAACCAAAGAGACAAAGAATCTATACTCAGAAAACTCTAAAGTACTCATGAAAGAAATTGAAGAAGACACAAAGAAATGGAAAATGTTCCATGCTCTTGTATTGGAAGAACAAATATTGTGAAAATGTCTATGCTACGTAAAGCAATCTACACATTTAATGCAATCCCTATCAAAATCCCATCCATTTTTTTCAAAGAAATGGAGCAAATCATCCTAAAATATATATGGAACCAGAAAATACCTCGAATAGCCAGAGGAATATTGAAAAAGAAAGCCAAAGTTGTTGGCATCACAATTCCAGACTTCAAGCTCTATTACAAAGTTGTCATCATCAAGATAGTAGGGAACTGTCCCCAAAACAGACATAGATCAATGGAACAGAATAGAGAGCCCAGAAATACACCCTCAACTCTATGGTCAACTAATCTTCAACAAAGCAGGAAGGAATGTCCTATGGAAAAGAGACAGCCTCTTCAACAAATGGTGTTGGGAAAATTGAAGAGCCACATGCAGAAAAATGAAGTTGGACCATTTCCTTACACCATACATGAAAATAGACTGGAAATGGATGAAGAAGCATAATGTGAGAAAGGAATCCATCAAAATCCTTGAGGAGAGAACAGGTAGCAACCTCTTTGACCTCAGCAGCAGCAACTTCTTCCTAGGAACATCGCCAAAGGCAAGGGAAGCAAGGGCAAGAATGAACTATTGGGATTTCATCAGATCAAAAAGCTTCTGTTTGCACAGCAAAGGAAACAGTTAACAAAGCCAAAAGATGACTGTCAGAAGTTATCTGGGAGAAGATATTTGCAAATGACATACCAGATAAAGGGCCACTATCTATCCAAAATCTATAAAGAGTTTATCAAACTCAACACCCTAAAAACAAATAATCGAATGAAGAAAAGGGCAGAGGACATGAACAGACATTTCTGCAAAGAATACATCCAAATGCTCCACATCACTCGGCATCAGGGAAATGCAAATCAAAACCAGAATGAGATACCACCTCACACCTTTCAGAATGGCTAAAATGAACAAGTCAGTCAATGACAGATGCTGGCAAGGATGTGGAGAAAGCAACCCTCCTACACCGTATGTGGGAATGCAAGCTGGTGAAACCACTCTGGAAAACAGCGTGGAGGTGCCTCAAAAATCCAGTCATGAATTACAAAAAAAGGATATAAATTACCAAAGTCTTTGTATAATTGTAATGTACAACTGCCCATTATCGTTCAATAGTGTCGGCTTGTACAAGAACTCTATAAAAGAACTCCACTTCTAAACTGTGGAAAATATGTTCCCTTTCACCCTATATACAACTATTAAGCCATTCATTTAGCTTTTAAAATATCCACTTAATACAGGCTTTTTACTCATTTGAACAGGCAGCAGGGCTCTATTCTTATTGCTTACATCTGAAGGATAGACTTCTAGCATAAGAGGTAAAGCCCATAAAGGAACCCAATAATAACAACAAAATACAGTTTAGTGAGCCCTTACAATCTTCCAGCTACCTTTCTGAGAATACTTCAATTAATAAAACATATAAAATACCTGACCACAAAGAGCTTACATTCTTTTGAAATATAATAGTGAAATACAGCAATAATAGAGGGGCACCTCGGTGGCTCAGTCCATTGAGTGACTGCCTCTGGCTTGGGTCATGATCTCAGGGTCCTGGGATGTAACTCCCCAGCAGGCTTTCTAGGCAGTGGGGTGTTTTCTTCTTCCTCTGCACCCCCTCCCAATTCTCTCTCTCTCTGTCTCAAATAAGGAAATAAACCAGTAATAGAATAATGATTGATGGTTGATGGTGATAAGTGTTACAAAGAAATACAAGAAAGGTAAAAACCATTGGAGAATGCTGGGATGAAAGTTAATTTTTATTTTGTGTTGGGTGGTTATATCTCATTTATGAGATGTTATTTGCACAAAGACCCAGGGAGTGAAGGAGGGTGTTATACAAATATTAAAGGAAAAGGTAGAGCAAGTAAGTATATAGACTTTGTGTGAACAGCTGGTCTATTACTTTTGAGGAAAAGCAAGGAGGCCACTGAGGAGTTCATAGTGGTGGAGAGAGGAAGAACGTATTGATGCATGACCTTCTAGTACATTGAAATGCCTTCAGTTTTTATTTAATATGAAAGGGGAAGATACCAAAAGACTTTCAACAGCAGAATAAAGTCATCTGACTTGATTTTTAGGTTAAGTTGCTGTACAAAAATAAATTTGCAGGGAGAAAGGAGTGCAGTATGTGTGGAAGTGGGGCTATCAATCAAGTCAATAATTCAGGAACATATGATGGTGTTTTTAGCATGCTGGGTGGTAATAGAAGTGGTGAGGTATGGTTTTAATTTTGTATATATTTTGATGGTGAATATTCTGGTGAACAGGATGGGGTACGTGCAGGACAGACAACATCAACATTTATTTTACCTGCACAAACAGAAGGGTGGAGTCTTCATTCCCTGATGTGGAGAGAACTCTGAATTCAAATGTTCTTTCTGATTAAATGGCATAGTGATGATGAGGATTAAGTCAGACAGTGAAAGAGAACAGTAAGCATAGTGTTAAGCGGTAAGACATAATACATTTGAACATCAAAAAACGTTGGGTTGGATCATCTGTTTATGTGAGTAAATAAATTAACAAAGCTTCCTGGGGTTCTGATAGAGGTAAAGAAGACTACTATATGATCCAAAGGGGCACGTGCACTGAATGTTTATAGCAGCAATATCCACAATAGCCAAACTATGGAAAGAACCTAGATGTCTATCAACAAATGAATGGTATATATATATATATATATATAAATTGCTACTCCTTCATTTAAAAAAAAATAAAGATGATTTAGAAATATGCTTCATGAGCTAAAGAGCTCTTTTGTTTCTTTGTCAGGATTAAATATAGAAGTGCTTTAAAAAGTAAAAGAAAAAATATGCTATATTAACACTAATCACACTATAACTTTGGTGGTTATATCAAGATAATGAAAAGTGATTTTAAAGCAAATTTCATTATCAGACATAAAGATCAAGTCAAAATTACAGAAGAGTAAAAGCATGAATTCCTCAGGGAGTATAATAATTCTTGACTTTTAATACTTAATAACATATTTGGGGATATATAGGGAAAAACTAAGAACAAAAATCATAACTTCTACCTTAGAAATGGAAAAAAATTTCAACACCTTTAAGAGTATATAGACAAATGGTCATCAAATTGGTAAGATATGTAAGACTTGAACAAAATTATCAACTAACTAGATATGCTTGATATTACAGAACACTCCCAACAACCGCAGACTACATATATCTTAAGCCATGATTTTCTTTGCAAAGGTCAACATTGATAATGTTCTAGTCATACCTCCGTGTACCAGGAAAGAAGTAGCATATTTCTTGAAAGACACAGCTATCAAAGCTCCATTGAGAAACCGTAAAGATGGAGAAGGGATTTGCAAATTATACATCTGATAATGTACATCTACTCTGATTATTAAAAAATGAATAAAAATAAAAAACCTTACTAATAACCAAACAGAGTATCCAATTTTACATGTGAAGAAAATTATTGAAGAGACATGTCACCAAAAGGATATGGATGGCTTATAAGCACATGACAAATTTCTCAACATTTAGACATTAAAGAAATACAAATTAAAATCATAATGAGACATGCTTACATATCTATTAGAATGGCTAAAATTATCAAGGCTAATTGTACTTCGTCTGAGCTAGATTGAGAAGCAACAAAAAATCTCAACTGTTGTTGGCATATATCATGATACCACCACTTTGGAAAATAGTTTGAAAATTTTTTTAAATGCAAAATATGTTGCAGTTACACAAATAGCCATTTTACTTCTAGGCTTTTAACCAAGAGAAACAAACCCTATGTTCATACTAGGTCTTGTATATGGATTTCATAGCAGCTTTATTTTTAAGAATTGAATACAGTGGAAATGTTCATCAATGTCCATCAATAGAGCAAAGACAAATTATGATCTATTCATGAAAGAGATTACTATTCAACATCAAAATGAACTATTTACAATTGGAGATTCTCAAAGTAATGATGCTGAGAAAAGAAAAGCCAGGCAACGAATAGTATATACTGTGTGATTCCATAACTATAAAAAATCTAGAAAATACAAATTTATATATAGTCACAGTCATCAAATATATTGGTGTGATTTTAGTGCCTTCTTCTGTGCTCCCATAGCTTCCTACACTTGGATCTCCGAGCATTTGTTACACCATGTGAATATATGAACTCTTTTTCTTTATTCTGTCTTACTAGAATAAGAATCCTTGAAATTTTTTGGACATTTGAACTCTCAGTTATTAGCAGAAATTCTATCACACAGTAAGTTTCCAAATATAAAAGCCAGAGTTTTACAATGACTTCTAAGCTTTTACATGATCTAGCCACTCATTTAACCTCTGTGACCTCTTTCCCTGCTACTCTTCAGTCCCTCACAGTGGCCTCCTTGCTATTCCTCAGATATGCCAGGCACGATCCAACCTTATGGCCTTCAAGATAGCCAATTCCTTGGTCTGGAGTGACCTTATTGCTGATAGTTCTGGGCAAATTCATCACCTTTCCATACCTTTGTTCAATTGTCAGCTTCATTGTAACTACCCTGATCTTCCTGTTAAAATTTTTAACTCCCCATCCCCTGCCTAACAACCTTGATTTTTCTCACCCTGATATAATTTTTCTTTTTCCCCATTGTACTCGTCATTTTTGAATGCACTATGCAATTTTTATTAAGGTTTATATCTTTTAATTGTCTCACCCATTAAAATAAAAGTTCTACAAAGCCAAGTATTTCATTTACCAGTGTAGTCTGAAGTAATATCTGCCATATAATAGGTTCAATAGACAATTGGTAAATTTCAGAAAAAATTAATGTTGAGAGTATACTGAATGTCATAAGTCATTTCAATATTTTTTTCCAAAAAATAAACTATGTAAAACATACCTTAAATTTACTTTCAAAATATTTTATAGCATATAATGGACAATATACATAAGCCTTAAAGAAACAATCATATAAATAACCATTTCATACCTACTTAAAAATTGCATAATACCACACTCCTAGATCCTCTCTCAATGCTCTAAAATAACCCTTAAAAGGAAATACATTTTTAAAAGTAACAGATTTTTTGGCAAATAATCTAATAAAATAAAAGTTTCATTCATCTATGTAGATCATAATAAATGTTTTTAATAAGCATGAAATTATAACTCTGAAGTGTGCTAAAATGAAACCACCTGCTAAGGGTGAGAGAACAAAAATAAACATCATTTTTCCAAATAAGAGGAATTTATTACCTTTGAATCAAAGCATGTGGATTTGCTCAAACTGGCAATAAAGGAATATGGAAACACAAAGCATAGAATGTCATATTTTAGATTTCTAAAAGACTTTAAAGTGAAGAGTATATATTTTTTAAATGCTACATAATGCTACATAATGACAAGATGACAGGTTGTGACAAATAGCATTTTAAAAGCTCTACTCATAATGGAACGGAAGGTGTCATTTACCTATAATTTTATATATGTCATTAATTTACTATATCTGGATACAACATATTACCAAACAGATGTTCATCAAAGACTAAATCATCTTTAATGGAACATAATAATTTGAACCTACATCTATTATTCATTTTTTCGATCTAACATTTATAGTCTCGCTAAACAATTTATCAGTTGTAGACAAAATAAAAAAAATAGGATAAAAAGTCGTGTGTGGAAAAGTAGATTTTCTTTGAAATTTGCATTTAAATGAAAATATTTGCTGATATTTTTAAAACTTAAAATGTATTTTATATATACCTGACCTATCAGATGATATAAAATTTTTGGAGAAAATATGACATATTTTTTTGATCTTGGTTGAAGGTATTAATAAAGAGCAACTGTTTGTATTATTTGTATTGTGATATCTTAGTTAATAAACATGAATAGCTGGTATAAAATATGTTTTTTTTATTTTATTTATTTCCTTGACAGAGATCACAGGAAGGCAGAGAGGCAGGCAGAGAGAGAGGAATGGAAGCAGGCTCCCTGCTGAGATGAGAGCCCACTGTGGGACTCAATCCCAGGAACCTGGAATCATAACCTGAGCTGAAAGCAGAGATTTTAACCCACTGAGCCACCCAGGCACTCTAAAATACGTTTTTTTTTTTTTTTAATATATATAGAATTATAGTTCTTGCCAAAATATGGAACTAGCTGGAACTGAATGCCTCCTTCAAAGTCAGCTCTGGAGAAATTATGCAAGTGTAATATGGAACTATTTCAGATACTAACCAAAAACAAAGAAATAATGATAAATTCCTTAAAAGACTCAAAGTTTCTCTTGACTGGTATGTTTCAAGCTCTTTTCCTGGTTTGAGGACAGTTTTTTAACAGGTCTGTCACTGTAGAAACCAGCTGGATGTTTAGAGGCTATCAGAACTGTGCAAAAACCTTGAAGGAGTAAAGACTTGAAAATTCTTTAGAGAGATTAGCTCCCTAAGGCATTATTCATCCACACATTTTCCTCCAAACAATTAAGGCTGATGGATGAGGGGCACCTGAGGGGCTCTCTCATCACGTGGGTGGTGGGTTAAGCCTCTGCCTTCATCTCAAGTCATGGTCTCTGGGTCCTGGGATCCAGCCCCACATCGGGCTCTGCTCAAAAGGAAGCCTGCTTCCCTCCCTGCTTGCCTGCCTCTCTGCTTACTTGTAATCTCTCTCTCTCGCTCTCTCTCTCTGTGTCCAATAAATAAATAAAATCTTTAAAAAAGGCTGATGGATGATAAATTATGAAAACTGCTCCCTCCAAATGATGCTTCTTCATAAGGATTTAAGAATTTAAAATTGTAAGAACTTAAAATTGAAACTTGATCGTAGGATTTATCTTACAGAATAAGATCAAGTGCAGGCAGTTATTATTATTTCTGAAGTATTTGTGATTCTGAATTCTTGGCCTCATTAGTAAATTTATTTTTAAATTCTCCCATGGAGTGGTGATTGGCCTTCAGTCTTTCATTGATGTACATCATTGGGTCAAATGAGATGTGTGTGCCCAGAACTATATATAATCTTCTTTGTATTTCACTGGAGATGGCATTTCTGAGTTTTGTTCAATTGAATTTGGACAGATGTTTTAATAGTCACTTCTAGAGTTGGCCCTGGAGAATATCTTCCTTTTTTTTTTTTCTCTTCCCGATTCTCTGAAAAACCCTGACTAATTCACATTATCACAGTGATATCACAATTCAAGTTTTTCCAAACACTATAGCTGCAAAATAGAAGGAAGCTACTCAGAATGTAATGCTATTGTGAATGATTGAGAAAGAAAACGTTATTATAATTAAGCTACCAGGTTTCAATGTATTTTATTGTTGCTTAGAAAATCCTAGCATACCCAGACTTTACAGAGATTTGATGATCCTAAGAGGAGCTGAACTCATGGACCAAAATAGCTATGCACATAAAAAGTACAATTACTTACCAAAAATGATGATGTGGTTAACTTTATATGGCAATCCAAGTGTTATTGGAACAGGAATTTAAAAAATAGCTTAGGGCCGCCTAGGTGGCTCAGTGGATTAAGCCACTGCCTTCAGCTCAGGTCATGATCTCAGGGTCCTGGGATCAAGTCATGCATCAGGCTCTCTGCTCATCAGGGAGTCTGCTTCTCTCTCTCTCTCTCTCTCTCTCTCTGCCTGCCCTCCATCTACTTGTGATCTCTCTCTGTCAAATAAATAAATAAATAAAATCTTAAAAAAAAAAAAGAATGACTGTACTTTTAAAAAATAGCTTAA
Organism: Mustela lutreola; assembly: GCF_030435805.1. Lineage (NCBI taxonomy): Eukaryota > Metazoa > Chordata > Mammalia > Carnivora > Mustelidae > Mustela > Mustela lutreola. The sequence goes on from NC_081292.1 coordinate 94,271,846, forward strand.
AAGGGGCACCTGGGTGGCTCAGTGGGTTAAGCCGCTGCCTTCAGTTCAAGTCATGATCTCAGGGTCCTGGGATCAAGCCCCACATCAGGCTTTCTGCTCAGCAGGTAGCCTGCTTCCCTTCCTCTCTCTCTGCCTACTTGTGATTTCTCACTGTCAAATATATAAATAAAATATTTTTAAAAGTAGCTTAAAAGTATATGATAAAATAATGATATACATATACAAAGAAAAGAAAGATACTATACTGTGAATATAAATTAAGTGAAAATTGTTGAAATAAAGAATACAATAAATGGAGACTAAGATGAATATAGCTGTAAAATGAATAAGTGAGTTGGGAAAAACAAACAAACAAACAAATTAATGACTTCTGCCCAAATACAGCAGAAGAGAAAAAAAATAAAGAAAATATTTAAATAAGTACTGAGATAAATTTTGGAGAATTAAAGAAAGATAAAAGATACCAGACTTAAAATGATGCCAAACATGAGAAATCAGAAACAAAACAAAACAAAACCACACACACAAAAAACCACTCATATAGGGCGCCTGGGTGACTCAGTGGGTTAAGCCGCTGCATTCGGCTCAGGTCATGATCTCAGGGTCCTGGGATCGAGTCCCGCATGGGGCTCTCTGCTCGGCGGGGAGCCTGCTTCCTCCTCTCTCTCTCTCTGCCTGCCTCTCCAACTACTTGTGATTTCTCTCTGTCAAATAAATAAATAAAATCTTTTTAAAAAAACCACTCATATATATTATGGTGAGTTTTAAGAATATCAAAAACAGAGAAGAGCATAAATGATGCCCAAGAGAAGAACAGATCACCTAAAATGTACAAGAATAATACTGACAGCAGAATTCTCAATAGTAATAGCATATAAAGGAGACAGCTGGGTGTTTGTATAGATGGAAAAGATATTTGAAACTAGATATTATACATCAAGCCAAATTGTTGATTAAATTTGAGAGCACAGTAAAAATACAATGAAGCATGTTAGGTCTTAGAACATTTATCACACAGAGACACACATTTTAGAAAACTTCCTTGGAGGACAGCTCAATTTAGATAGAGAAAACAGAATTATGTACTCAAAGGCACATTTTGAAGGAAGGATTGAATATAGTCTGCACTGCAAATATTCTTTAATCTTATGTTCTGAATTTCCTAAATTTAAGAAGTATTTGTTCAAATATTTATCTTTAAATAAACACTAGGAGACTTTTTCTTGGATTCTGTAAAATCAGTCCATTTGGATACAAATCTTTTTGTCACTGATGGAAATTTTGATAGCCCTTAACTTTGGAATGCCTAATGTATTGTTACAGCAATTGTGATTTGCCAATACATGGGTGATGTGTGTGTGTTGTGTGTGTTTATTTTTATTTTTGATGGTTTTACTCTTCTATGAGATTTTTAAGTAGATATAATTTTAATAAATTATGATTTGTTGAAATTTATCTGAGGTTATATATAATAAAATGAAATTTGTGTGAACTGAAGAAGTGCGTCTCCATTTTTTTTTTTAAGAGTAGACTGGTCTTTAAAAATTGTCCAAAGAAGTACATTATATTCATTATTAAATTTGATAATATACAATAAAGTATTCATGGTCATATGGAACCATATCAAATTCTACTATTAATTCATATTAATAATTACCATAAGAGGAAAAAGGGATATTTTTCAAAATGAAAATTAGTGTATTTTTCAAAATATGATATAGTGTTATTCACTGAACAGAGGGAACAAATGTCAAAGTTTAACACAGTTTACAGAATGTTTTAACATAAATTGAAATTTAAATCTGACCAAATTTCACAGTTAAGTAAAATGATAGCACTTTAAATCCTTGAAAAGTGGTAAGTGACCCAAAACATTGCTTAGAAAAACAAATTTAACACTACACTAGTCTGAGATGGTTACGTTATGGTACAACTTGCCATTGTGTATCATCAAATGGTATATTTTTTTCTTTTGGTCTTGTCATTATATTTTATTTTAGCCATTCTGATAAGTGTGTAGTGTTATCTCAGTGTCATTTTAATTGCATTTCCTTGATGTCTAATTATGTCAAATTATATTATTTTGATGTTTAATGTTCTGAGCTTTCTCAGTTCAAGACCATGAAGCCACTTAGGAAAAATACAGTTGCAGATGTACTCATAGACCAACTCTTATTTAGAAATAAGAACAAACATTACTACCCATTCCAACAAAAAGTAGATTTGTTATGCAGTAGGGATTTTATAAATTACATGACACAACTTATATAGTAAGATGAAATGGGACAGGAGGCTTCTTGCAGCTAAATACAACATCATTTTAATTTCAATTTTCAGTATAATTTTTCCAAGGTATACACAGAATATATATTTAATGTAAATTGTTAACATTTTATTTTTTTTATTTTTTATTTTTTTTTAATTTTTTTTTAAAGATTCACAATAGATGGAGAGGCAGGCAGAGAGAGAGAGGGAAGCAGGCTCCCTGCTGAGCAGAGAGCCCGATGCGGGACTCGATCCCAGGACCCCGAGATCATGACCTGAGCTGAAGGCAGAGGCTTAACCCACTGAGCCACCCAGGCGCCCAATTGTGAACATTTTAAACTCTGTATATGAAAATTAATCAATTTTAAGTTTATAACAATCAAAATTAACGGAAGTTTATTTTAAATTAGTTAGCTTTCTCTGCATTGCAAGACAGAATAATCAAGAATTGGTAAGAAAAAAATAATCTCTGTAAAATTACCAGGGGTGCATTATAAAGTGTTCGGTAACCGATCAAACTCACAATTTGGATTGAATGGCAAGTGATTTTTAAAATCTGGAACTCATTGTCAATTTTTTTTTCTTCATTGTGTCTTAATAAATTACTGTGTTCATTTGCATGGAAGTGAAGAAAAATGCATGACATTTCATCTCAACACTAACACTTTTAACTGGCAACTCTGAATGTACTTTACAGCAGTGTAACAAAGTAAAGATCAATGATGTTTCATGAAATATTTGTTATAATTCTCAAGGAGATAGGGAGTTTGTGCAGAAATGCAAATCACTTTGCGACTAAACACATTGTTTATTTCAGCTAATTTTAAGAAAATATGCTAAGACTCTCTCAAAAAAGGAAGCAATGATTTAGGTTTTCCTTCAAACTCCTTATCTAATCCTGAACCAACAGCACATAGTTCAAAGAGCAACTAATTTGTGCAGCTCCAATTTACACATTTCCTAACAATGCTTAATTTAGTGGAATTTCTGTCCAATTATGTTAATTTGATGTAGTGAAAGACAAACATTCAAAAAGATCATCCTTAATTTATATAGATTGCCAAACTCTGCATTTTCTGAATGACGCCCAGGAAAGTATTTTCAAAAACAAACAAACAAACAATGCCAGAACCACTATTAGGTCATCTCTAGGCAGAAAGTGACTCAGAGCCTACATTACTCTCTCCCTGAAAGTATACAGTAGGCACTGAAACTACTACCCTGAGTCTGTGCTATCAAATTCCTTAAGTTAGAAAGTTTTAAAACCAGTCTGTGTGGGAGTATTTCATTTACAGATAGAGACTTGGTTGTTTATACATTTTCATACTTGATTTTTAGGGTGTAATAACTATGTTTTAAAATTCATGGTGGTTTTGAATACTGTTGGATAATTGTGCTAAAATGGTATATCCATTCCTCCTAGGAAACAGAAATTATAGAAAGGTAGTGTTTTTCAGATCTGACATCTTTGAGTCATTGCAGTTTCAGTATAAATGCAATAGGAAAAGTGACATTCATGTTTATGATATTTTCTATAAATAAATTAGAATGTACTGGAGGCCTGATATAAAGTGGGATGACTAAACTTCAGTAAGATCTTGTTTTCAATTCAAAATAAATTTTAAGTTGAATTATGCACCTCTAAGTTCAGAGACAATAAACATTAACCAACACAATTAATAAGTTCTATTTCTTGAAATTTCGGGAACATTGATAGTCTCACCTACTGGATGAACAACAGCTAAAATTTTTGGTCATGGATTCTTGCTAAAATATCACTTTCCCAAAGAAAATTAATGTTATGAATTTTCACTGATTGTTATTGATCATGAAGAATATAACAACCATGATAAAAAGAGTAGGAAAAACATGATATCTCATCTGTAAGGGCATGTGGAAAGTAGGAAATGCTAATAAAAATAACTACCATTATTTCCCAAGTTAACATAATATAACAGAACAAAAATATTTCATAACAATATTTTCTAGGCTCATTCTTTTTTTTTTAAATATATTTTTTTATTTTTTATAAACATATATTTTTATCCCCAGGGGTACAGGTCTGTGAATCACCAGGTTTACACACTTCACAGCACTCACCAAAGCACATACCCTCCCCAATGTCCATAATCCCACCCCCTTCTCCCTAACCCCCTACCCCAGCAACCCTCAGTTTGTTTTGTGAGATTAAGAGTCACTTATGGTTTGTCTCCCTCCCAATCCTATCTTGTTTCATTGATTCTTCTCCTACCCACTTAAGCCCCCATGTTCCATCACCACTTCCTCATATCAGGGAGATCATATGATAGTTGTCTTTCTCTGCTTGACTTATTTCGCTAAGCATGATACGCTCTAGTTCCATCCATGTTGTCGCAAATGGCAAGATTTCATTTCTTTTGATGGCTGCATAGTATTCCATTGTGTATATATACCACATCTTCTTGATCCATTCATCTGTTGATGGACATCTAGGTTCTTTCCATAGTTTGGCTATTGTGGACATTGCTGCTATAAACATTCGGGTACACGTGCCCCTTTGGATCACTACGTTTGTATCTTTAGGGTAAATACCCAATAGTGCAATTGCTGGGTCATAGGGCAGTTCTATTTTCAACATTTTGAGGAACCTCCATGCTGTTTTCCAGAGAGGTTGCACCAGCTTGCATTCCCACCAACAGTGTAGGAGGGTTCCCCTTTCTCCGCATCCTCGCCAGCATCTGTCATTTCCTGACTTGTTGATTTTAGCCATTCTGACTGGTGTGAGGTGATATCGCATTGTGGTTTTGATTTGTATTTCCCTGATGCCGAGTGATATGGAGCACTTTTTCATGTGTCTGTTGGCCATCTGGATGTCTTCTTTGCAGAAATGTCTGTTCATGTCCTCTGCCCATTTCTTGATTGGATTATTTGTTCTTTGGGTGTTGAGTTTGCTAAGTTCTTTATAGATTCTGGACACTAGTCCTTTATCTGATATGTCGTTTGCAAATATCTTCTCCCATTCTGTCAGTTGTCTTTTGATTTTGTTAACTGTTTCCTTTGCTGTGCAAAAGCTTTTGATCTTGATGAAATCCCAATAGTTCATTTTTGCCCTTGCTTCCCTTGCCTTTGGCGTTGTTCCTAGGAAGATGTTGCTGCGGCTGAGGTCGAAGAGGTTGCTGCCTGTGTTCTCCTCAAGGATTTTGATGGATTCCTTTCGCACATTGAGGTCCTTCATCCATTTTGAGTCTATTTTCGTGTGTGGTGTAAGGAAAGGCTCATTCTGATAACTCTTTTCTACATTCAAATTTAAAGGTTGAGGCATGTGATATATATTACACAAAAACCATCCCAAGGTATTCGTTTAAAAAAAAAAAACTCTTAATAAAGGACAAATCCAAAGGAATTTCTTTTCTAATTTAATTAACAAATTATAAATCGACTTACCTATTTCATCACAGTGTATCAGGCACCAATAATATTTTGTAATCATCATACCTGATGCAATAGTTACCATCTTTCAGACATACTGATCATGAACAAGCAAATAAACAAGAGCACTGTAGCTTAAGATCTACCTGCATAAATATAGGACTACTTCAGACAATCTCTTCACCACAACTTGGAGGAGGCACGGGGTTTAAGGGGAAGAAGTGGGGTAGTCCCCCATAGCTCCCTATTCAGTGCATGGGCGGTGTGCAGGTATCCTGTCACCTCTCCTTTCCTGAGGGAAAGCACTGGGATAGACCGCAAGTCCGCCTGAGCGGGCTCCATTTTCGCGTCCTGTGTTCACCTTGCTAAGCCGAACTAAGCAGACACAGCCACAACCCTGCAATAGCGTGCGTAGCCTAGGATGGCACCCTATGCATACTACCTTCTGAGGAAGTGCTATTCGCTCCAAGCCAAAGCCTCTGCGAAAGCACATCATTCGCTGAGAAATGTTCTGCGGGCTGCTTCTGCTTGCGTGAGCCCATTATCGCGGTGGGAGAAACCTGCATACAGCGACAGTCTATTTGCCCGATCATCTCCACTGGGAAAGCACAGCATTCGTTGGGAAATCTGAGTTGGGTTTGGGGATGCTGCTGCTTCTTGCCTGAGCTAGTCTCTGCACCACGTTGGAAGATACCCGCATGGAGCGAAATACTCTTTGCCCTACCATCCGCTCTGGCTGAGAGAAAAGCGTGGTTACACACGTCTGTCAGCGTGCTCCCCAGGAGCAAGTGTGGGGAAGGCGCAGCAGGCCACCCCGGAGAAGAGAAGGAGCCGTTGGCCATGGGGTCGGGAAACGTTCGGGAAGCAAGATAGCCTGCCTTTGCACGAAAAGCAGGCTGGTGGCAAGACAAGTGTCCCCGCTCCTTGGGCGGCGAGTTGGAAGCCTGGCTGCTAAGGAGACATGAGGGGACGACTAGGGCAGCGGCGTGTGCTCCCCTCTGAGGAAGAGGTCTGGTCAGAAGGCAGGCCTGTCCTGTGCCTCTGGTCCCAAGGGGACAGCATCTCCTTGGCCACCTGTCCCAAGGGCAGACTTGGGCTTGCCACCAGGTGCCATACCCGGATCTCGCTGAAACAACGCCATGGAAAAACGGGCAGTCAGATGCCGTCTTCCACCAAGATGTGAAAGCGATGTGGGTGGCAGGGGGTGTGACGGGGAAGGAGTGGAGACTGTCCTCCACAGTTCCCCATCCCAGTGCACGGGCCGTGTGCAGGGATCCAGTCGCCTCCTTTCTCCTGTGGTGAAGGCACTGGCCTAGACCCCGAGTCTGCCTGAGCACCGAAGCAAAAGGCAAAGCCTTACGTTCCCCAGGAGATGGTAATGGGCATAGTATGCCATGCTAGGCCTCGCACGACGCTGAAAGGTTGTGACTTTGTCTGCTTAGTTCGGCTTAGCAAGGTGAACCCCGGGCGCGAACTTGGAGCCCGGGAAAGCAAGGCCCAAGAGGCACCAGCTTTCCCGCGGCTCTTCTTCCCGGCTGCGACAGAGCGAATGACCAAAGCCTTGCTGAGGAAGCAGCAGCGAAGTGGTGTTCGCGCCTAGCTGAAAACCTCCACGAAAGCATAGCAGTCGATGGGAAATCAGAGTTGGTTCTGCGGGCTCTTCTGCTGCTTGCCTGAGCCCTGTCTCGTGGTTGGAGAAATCCGCATACAGCGAAAGCCTCTTTGCCCGGGCATCTCCTCTGGGAATGCACAGCATTCGTTAGGAAATCAGAATCGGATGTGTGTGATGCTGCAGCTGAATGCCTGAGCTAGTCTCCACAGCATGGTGGAAGATACCCGCATGGAGCGAAATCCTCTTTGCCCTAGCTCCCCTTTGTCTAAGAGAGAAGCATTGTTGTACATCTGAAAGGCCCTAAGGAAAGGGTCACGTCACCGAGCTCCACAGGAGCTAGTCTGGGGAAGGCGCAGCACGCCGCCCCAGGAGAAGAGAAGGAGCCGTTGGCCTTGTGGTCGGGAAACGGTCGGGAAGCAGGAGATCCTGCCGTGGCATGAACAGCAGGCCGGTTGCAAACGAGTGTCACCCGATCCTTCTGAGGAGAGACAAAGCCTGGCTGCTAAGGAGACATGAAGGGACGACTAGGGCAGGGACGCGTGCTCCACTCTGAGGAAGGAGTCTGGGCAGAAGGCAGGCCTGTCCTGTGCTTCTGGTCCCAAGGGCACAGCATCTCCTTGGACAACAGTCGGTAGGGCAGACTTGGGCTTGCTACCGGGCAAGATACCCTGAACTCACAGGAACAGCTCCCTCGAGAAACGTTCAGTCAGATGCCATCTTCCTCCAATATGTGACTGCGTTGTCAGTGGCTGGGGGTGTGCCGGGAAAGGAGTGGCAAAAATCCCCGAATGCTCCCCATTTAGTAATGCGCGGTGTTCAGGGATCCTGTCGCCTCTCCTCTCCTGTGAGGAAGGCACTGAACTGGTCCGCGAGTCCACCTGAGGTCCACTGCCAAAGGCAAAGTGTTGCCTACACGGGAGATGGTAGTGTGCATAGAGTGCCATCCTAGGCCACGCACGCTGCTGAAGGGTTGTGACTGTGTCTGCTTAGTTCGGCTTAACAAGGTGAACCCCGGGCGAGAACTTGGAGCCCTGAAAAGCAAGGCCCAGGAAGCACCAGCTTTCCCGCTGCTCTTCTTCCCTGCCACGACAGAGCGAATGACCAAAGCCTTGCTGAGGAAGCAGCAGCGAAGTGCGTTTCAGGCCAAGCTGAAAACCTCTGCGAAAGTATAGCAGTCGCTGGGAAATCAGAGTCGGTTCTGCGGGCTCTTCTGCCTCTTGCCTGAGCCCAGTCTCGCGGTTGGAGAAACCCGCATACAGCGAACGCCTCTTTATCCGGGCTTCTCCTCTGGGAAAGCACAACATTCGTTGGGAAATCAGAATCGGATGTGTGTGATGCTGCAGCGGAATGCCTGAGCTGGTCTCCTCAGCACGGTGTAATAAAACCGCATGGAGCGAAATCCTCCTTGCCTGGGCATCCCCTCTGCCTGAGAGAGAAGCGCGGTTGCGCCTGTGGAAAGAGCCTTAAGGAAAGGGACACGTCTTTAACTGCGCTCCCCAGGAGCATGTCTGTGGAACGTGCAGCACGCTGCCCAAGGAGAAGAGCAGGAGCCGTTTGCCTTCGGGTCTGGAAAAGGTTGCAAACTAAGAGAGCCAGCCCTGGCAGGCACAGCGGCCGGTGGCAATACAAGTGTCACCCGCTCCCTGTGCAGAGAGACGGAAGCCTGGCTGCTACGGAGAGAGGAGGGGATGAGTAGGGCAGGGCACGTGCTCCACTCTTAGGAAGGAGTCTGGGCAGAAAACATGCCTTCCTGAGCGTCGGCCCAAGGAGACAGCAGCTCCTTGGCCACCTGTCCCTGGGGCAGACTGCGCTAGCCACCAGGCGCCTTCGCTGAACTCGCAGAAACAGCTCCCTGAAATAACGGGGAGTCAGATGCCGTCTTCCTCCAGGATGTGGAAACTTGGAGAAGGCACGGCGTTTAAGGAAAAGGGGTGGGGACAGTCCCCAAAGCTCCCTTTTAAGTGTACAGGCGGTGGGCAGGGAACCAGTCACCTCTCCTTTACTGTGGGGAAAGCACTGTCCTAGTCAGCGAGTCCGCCTGAGCGCCAGAGTAAAAGGCCAAGCGATGCCTACACTGGGAGATGGTAGTGTACATAGGGTGCCATCCTAGGCTACACACGCTACTGCAGGGTTGTGGCTGTGTCTGCTTAGTTCGGCCTGGCAGGGTGAACCCAGGACGCGAACATGGAGCCCAGGAAAGCAAGGCCCAAGAGGCACCTGCTCTCCCGCAGCTCTTCTTCCCTGACACGACTGAAGCCTTGCTGAGGAAGCAGCGGCGAAAGCTGTTTCCTCCAAGCCAAAGCCTCTAGGAAAGCACAGCATTTGCTGATAAATGTTCTGCGGGCTGCTGCTGCTGCTTTTCTGAGCCCAGTTTCGCATTGGGAGTAACCCGCATACAGCGAAAGCCTCTTTGCCGGGCATCTCCTCTGGGAAAGCACAGCATTCGTTGGGAAATCAGAATCGGATGTTTAGTGATGTTGCAGCTGAATGCCTGAGCTACACTACGCAGCATGGTGGAAGAAACCCGCATGGAGCGAAATCCTCTTTGCCTGGGCATTTCCCCTGGGAACGCAAAACATTTGTTGGGAAATCAGAGAGTTGTGTTTGTGGATGCTGCTGCTTGTCTGAACTAGTCTCCGCAGCACAGTGGAAGATACCAGCATGGAGCGAAATACCCTTTGCACGAGCATCCCCTCTGCTTGAGAGAAAAGCCAAATGTGGGGATGGCGCAGCAAGCAGCCCCCAGAGAAGCTAAGGAGCCGTTGGCCTTGTGGTCGGGAAACGGTCGGGAAGCAGGAGAGCCTGCCCTTGCAGGAACAGCAGGCCGGTAGCAAGACAAATGTCACCCGCTTCCTGTGCGGAGATGAAGCCTGGCTGCTAAGGAGACATGAAGGGACGACTAGGGCAGGGACGCGTGCTCCACTCTGAGGAAGGAGTCTGGGCAGAAGGCAGGCCTGTCCTGTGCCTCTGGTCCCAAGGGCACAGCAACTCCTAGGACAACTGTACGTAGGGCAGACTTGGGCTTGCTACCAGGCACCATACCCTGAACTCACAGGAACAGCTCCCTCGAGAAACGTGCAGTCAGATGCCATCTTCCTTCAAGATGTGACAGCGTTGTCGGTGGCTGGGGGTGTGCCGTGAAAGGAGTGGCAACAATCCCCGAATGCTCCCCATTTAGTAACGGGCGGTGTTCAGGGATCCTGTCGCCTCTCCTCTCCTGTGAGGAAGGCATTGACCTAGTTCGCGAGTCCACCTGAGGTCCACTGCCAAAGGCCAATTGTTGCCTATACCGGGAGTTGGTAGTGTGCATAGAGTGCCATCCTAGGCCACGCATGTTGCCGCAGGGTTGCGACTGCGTTTGCTTAGTTCGGCTTAGCAATGTGAACCCCAGGCAAGAACTTGGAGCCCGGGAAAGCAAGGCCCAAAAGGCACAAGCAATACCGCGGCTCTTTTTCCCTCTCGCAACAGAGCGAACGACAAAAGCCTTGCTGAGGAAGCAGCAGCGAATGCGGTTCGCGCCAAGCTGAAAACCTCTGCGAAAGCATAGCAGTCGCTGGGAAATCAGAGTCGGTTCTGCGGACTTTTCTGCTGCTTGCCTAAGCCCAGTCTCGCGGTTGAAGAAACCCGCATACAGCGAAAGCCTCTTTATCCGGGCATCTCCTCAGGGAAAGCACAGCATTCGTTGAGAAATCAGAATCAGATGTGTGTGATGCTGCAGCTGAATGCCTAAGCTAGTCTCCGCAGCATGGTGGAAGATACCCGCATGGAGCGAAATCCTCTTTGCCTGGGCATCCCCTCTGCCTGAGAGAGAAGCGCGGTTGCGCCTGTGGAAGGAGCCTTAAGGAAAGGGACACGTCTTTAACTGCGCTCCCCAGGAACATGTCTGTGGAAGGTGCAGCACACTGCCCGTTTTGAAGAGCAGGAGCTGTTGGCCTTCGGATCTGGAAACGGTTGCAAAGCAAGAGAGCCGGCCCTGGCAGCACAGCGGTCGGTGGCAATACAAGTGTCACCCGCACCCTGTACGGAGGGCCGGAAGCCTGGCTGCTACGGAGAGAGGAGGGGATGAGTAGGGCAGGGCACGTGCTCCACTCATAAGAAGGAGTCTGGGCAGAAAGCATGCCTATCCTGAGCCTCTGGGCCCAAGGAGACAGCAGCTCCTTGGCCACCTGTCCCTGGGGCAGACGTGCTAGCCACAAGGCGCCTACGCTGAACTCGCAGAAACAGCTCCCTGAAATAACGGGGATTCAGATGCCATCTTCCTCCAGGATGTGGAAGCTTGAAGGAAGCACGGCGTTTAAGGAAAAGGGGTGGGGACAGTCCCCCAAAGCTCCCTATTCAGTGCACGGGCAGTGTGCAGGGAGCCTGTCACCTCTCCTTTCCTGTGGGCAAAGAAATGTCGTAGTCCGCCAGTCCGCCAGAGGGCCAGAGTAAAAGGCCAAGCGATGCCTACAGTGGGAGATGGCAGTGTGCATAGGGTGCCATCCTAGGCTATGCACGCTACTGCAGGGTTCCGGCTGTGTCTGCAAGTTCGGCCTGGCAGGGTGAAACCAGCACGCGAACTTGGAGCCCGGGAAAGCAAGGCCCAAGTGGCACCAGCTCTCCCGCAGCTCTTCTTCCCTGACGCGAACCAAGCCTTGCTGAGGAAACAGTGGCGAAGTGCTGTTCGCTCCAAGCCAAAGCCTCTGCGAAAGCACAGCTTTCGCTGAGAAATGTTCTGCGGGCTGCTGCTTGCCTGAGCCCAGTCTCGCGGTGGGCGAAACTCGCATACAGCGAAAGCCTCTTTGCCTGGGCATCTACCCTGGGAAAGCACAGCGTTCCTTTGGAAATCAGTGTTGGGTTTGTGGATGCTGCTGCTGCTTGCCTGAGCTAGTCTCCGCATCTCGGTGGAAGATGCCCGCATGGAGCGAAATACTCTTTGCCCTAGCATCCCCTCTGCCTGAGAGAGAAGCGTGGTTGCACTCGTCTGTCACTGCGCTCCCCAGGAGCAACTGTGGGGAAGGCGCAACACGCCGCCCCCGGAGAAGAGGAGCCGTTGGCCTTGGGGTCGGGAAACGCTCGGGAAACAGGATAGCCTGCCGTGGCACGAACAGCAGGTCGGTGGCATGACAAGTGTCTCCCGCTCCCTGTGCGGAGAGATGGAAGCCTGGCTGCTAAGGAGACATGAGGGGATGACTAGGGCAGGCGCGCTTGCTCCACTCTGAGGAAGGAGTCTGGGCCGAAGGCAGGCCTGTCCTGTGCCTCTGGTCCAGAGGGGACAGCATCTCCTTGGCCACCTGTCCCAGGGGCAGACTTGGGCTTGCCACCAGGTGCCATACCCTGACTCGCAGAAACAACCACATGGAGAAATGGGCAGTCAGATGCCGTCTTCCACCAAGATTTGGCAGCGATGCGGGTGGCAGGGGGTGTGCCGGGGAAGGAGTGGAGGCAGTCCCCCATAGTTCCCCATCCCAGTGCACGGGCCTTGTGCAGGGATCCTGTCGCCTCCTCTCTAAACTGGGAAAGCACAGCATTCGCTGAGAAATCAGAGTCTGTACTGTGGGCTGCTGCTGTTAGTTGCCGGAGCCCAGTCTCACAGTGGGAGAAACCCGTATACAGCGAAAGGCTCTTTGGGCATCTCATCTGGGAAAGCACAGCATTCGTTGGGAAATCATAGTTGGGTTTGGGGATGCTGCTGCTGCTTGCCTGGGCTAGTCTCCACAGCTCGTTGAAATAAACCCGCATTGAACGAAATACTCTTTGCCCGGTCATCCCCCTCTGCCTGAGAGAGCGCCTGTCGAAACAGCTTTAAGGAAAGGGACACGTCTGTTACCGCGCTCCCCAGAAGCATGTCTGCATAAGGCGCAGCACGCCACCCCCGGATAAGAGAAGGAGCCGTTGGCTTTGCTGTCGGGAAACGGTGGTGAAGCAGGAGAGCCTGCCATGGCAGGAACAGCAGGCAGGTGGCAAGACAAGTGTCACCCGCTCCCTGTGCGGATAAAATGAAGCCTGGATGCTGAGACACGAGGGGACGACTAGGGCAGGCGCACGTGATCCTCTCTGAGGAAGGAGTCTGGGCAGAAGGCAGGCCTGTCTGGTGCCTCTGGTCCCAAGGGGACAGCATCTCCTTGGCCACCAGTCCCTAGGGCAGACTTGGGTTTGCCACCAGGCGCAATACCCGGAACTCAGAAACAGTTCCCTGGAGAAACAGGCAGTCACAGGCCTTCTTCCTCCAAGATGTGGCAGCGTTCGCGGAGGCACAGGGTTTCTGGGGAAGGAGTGGGGGACAGTCCCCCACATCTCCCCATCCCAGTGCATGGGCGGTGTTCAGGGATCTTTCCTCTCCTTTCCTGGTGGAAGGCACTGGCCTAGTCCCCGAGTCTGCCTGCGCACCAGATCAAAAGGCCAAGTCACCAGGAGACGGTAGTGTGCATAGAGTGCAATCCTAGGCCACACATGCTGCTGCAGGGTTGTGGCTCTGCTTAGTTTGGCCTGGCAGTGTGAACCCAGGGCGGGAACATGGAGCCCAGGAAATCAAGGCCCAAGAGGCACCAGCTCTCCTGCAGCTTTTTCTCTTAAGCGACAGAGCTAACGCCCAAAGCCTTGCTGAGGAAGCAGAGGCGAAGTGCAGTTCGCGCCTAGCCCAAAACCTCTGCAAAAGCAGAGCAGGCGCTGGGAAATCAGAGTCGGTTCTGTGGGCTGCTGTCGCTGCTTGCCTTAACCTAGTATTCACAGCACGGTGGGAGAAACCCGCATAGAGCAAAAGCCTCTTTGTACGTGCATCCCCTCTGGGAAAGCACAGCATTCGTTGGGAAATCCGTGTCAGTTCTATGGGATGCTGATGCCGCTTGCCTGAACATAGTCTCCGAAGCATGGTGGGAGAAACCCGTTTGGAGCGAAATCCTCTTAGCCTGGTCATCCCCTCTGCCTGAGAGAGAAGCGTGGCTGCGCCTGTGGAAACAGCCTTAAAGAAAGGCACACGTCTGTCACTGTGCTCCCCAGGAACATGTCTGGGAAAGGCGCAGCAATGCCGCCCTGGGAGAAGAGGAGCCATTGGCCTTGTTGTCGGGAAACGGTCGTGAAGCAGGAGAGCCTGCCATGGCAGGAACAGCGGGCGGGTGGCAAGACAAGTGTCACCACAGCCTATGATGACACTTTTGAGTCAAGGTTCATCTACTCTACAGATGAGACTGTAAAATTTTTAAAGGCAACGTGTTTAAAGGCAACATCATGAAAGAAGGTTTGGTGGATTGCTTTGATTTTCTATTCATGGTATCAGATGAGTTTAAGGGAGCATAATCCAATAAAAAACTTAAAATTAATTTTAAAAAATAAGAAAAAAACATTTTAATGTCTTTGCCTTTGTGGTTCCTGCAAATGAAACTACAAGAAAGGACTGAGGACATTTTCTTTTTTTCTATTTGTTTTTCTTCAATTTGGACCTCCTCCTTAGGTCTCTGATCAAAGAATGCTTACACAGACGCTGTAGTGTAGAAAGGACAAAATATCACATTACAAAATATTCCATTCCTATCTTTTTGTATACCCAGAACAATAAGTTAATATATGTGCTGCCAAAGGAGCACACCAGAGCAATAAGTTAAATGAAGATTGTACTGGGAATATAAAACAATTATTCCATAAAATGAGTGGGTTTTGAATGGGACATGAAGGGAGGACTTGTGAGTTAGGAAAAAGTATATATATAAAGACTTAATGAAGGTTTAATTAAGGCATAACAACTATGCTGTATTCCTGAAATATATTAAAATGATGATATGGAAATACCTCACAGAGTAACATCAAAGCACCTCTGTTAATCCTTTCTACTAACAGCTGTTCCTCTTTGTTTCACTTTACATAACATGTGATGGATTGACATTTATAGAAATAAGGAGGAAACATGGAAGAAAGTGAACAATTAGAAAGGATCAAAATACACTAATAAACCAGGTAAATAACCAGTGAGTATTATTATAGTAAATATATGCACATTTATAAACTGAGAATTTTCAGGAGTGACAGCCAATGTAGAAAATCGAGATGGTGTTATAGAAAATTCCATAAAACCCTTTGCATTAGTTTAACAGCCTGGTATAATATTTAGAAACCTGTGTAATTTTTTTGAGCAGTTAAGCATAGAAAAACATGGCTGAAATAATGACAAACACTTAACATTTACTTAAATTTTTGTTTATTTTTATCCTTTAATGCCCATATTGTGTTCATAATGTCCTAAGTATTTGTGGTTGTTAGAGCAAAGTAAATTTGAAAATTTCCATGGAGAGGGCTAATGGTATCTGTTTGTAAAACAAAACAAAACAAAAACACAGGGCACCTTTCCTATGGTTGTGAGCTGCCCTTCCCTTACTGCTCAATGCATTTTCATTAACACCCACCTCACAGTCCATAGGCAGCCATCTGTGTTCCCGTCTTGAAGAAATTTTATCCTACAAGTCTTTCCTCATGACACTGTTGCCTATTACATAAATCAAACAGAAATTCAACCTCTTGGAATGGAATCAGAAACCCACAAAGCTGACTGCTGTCAGGACTCATAAGGAAGGCAATTAATAAATTTATTATTTAGGAGAGGAGTTGTTTGCTTTCCAAAAATCCATGCAAAATTGGAATGTTATCCAGAGTGTATATCAAACTAACTAAGCTAAAGGTGTCTTTTTATCTCAGGTTCACCCATTTGACAATCATTATATTTTCTCCTTTATCTCTGGTTTGGTCAGCTATGTTAGTGTCAGAACACTTAATTCATTCAGTAAATCAACAAAGACCTATTTAGTACTAATTTTTTGTGGGTGGGATGAATAAGACAAATATCTGCCACAATGGAGCATATGATCTAGAGTTTAAAATTCATATTTGAATTACTTACATACCACCACATACATGAATTACATACTTACCACCACACTTATAAAATTGATGATGTTAAGGAGAAGACCTTAATATTAAAAGCAATAAAATTGATATGTCTATTAGTAGAAATAAAAAATAGTCGTATATTAACTAAAGTAAAATTTAGGGCTCCCTGGGCGACTCAATCGGTTAAGCAGCTGCCTTTGGCTCAGGTCATGATCCCAGGGTCCTGGGATTAAGACCTGCATCGGGCTCACTGCTGGGTAATAAGCCTGCCTCTTGATCTTCCTCTGCCTGCCACTCTGCCAACTTGAGCTCTCTCTCTCTCTCTCTGTCAAATAAACAAATAAAATCTTAAAAAAAAAAGATAAATATAAAGTAACACTTACTGGCGATTTGGGGATGGTGATGTCATCAAGATGGCAACATGGATGCATGGATGGCTCCTTATTTATTGCAAAAGGTAAATGTATAGTCAAAACCAGATTCTCTAATATTGTAATGGTGATATATAAATCATTTACTAGTCTAGTTTAAAAGTTAAAAAAAACAAGCCTATTAAAAATAACTATAACTGCAATCATTTGTTATTGAAAGTACAATATAAAAATGATCTAAAATGTAAAAACATCAATAACCTATTGTTATAGGAGAAGTATAATTTTTCTGTACACTATTGAAGTTCAGTTGTTTTCAACATAAAATGGAATGTTATAACTAACGTATTTTATAAAAGCTTAATGGTAAATATAAAAATATGTAGTAGATACACAAAATATTTTGATAAAGAAGTTAAAACATACTGCCACAAAAAGTCATCAGATTACAAACAAAGAGAACAAGACAGGAAATAAAGAGCAGAGCATCTACAAAAGAGAAACAAAACAGATAAACACTAGGGAAAGAAAAAAATATATTTTTTAAAAGGAGGGGAAGGCAAACCATAATACACTTAACTATAAGTAACAAACTGTTTCTGGAGGGGAGATGGGCAGGGGAATGGGCTGTCAGTAATAATTATTAGGAGGTCACTTGTGATGAGCATTGACTGTTATATGTAAATGGTGAATTACTCAATTATACTCCTGAAACTAATATTACAATATATATTAACTAAAATTTAAATAAATCATGAAATATAAAAAGAATGAAAGGCAATAGTTAAGTCCTTACCTATCCATAATTACTTTAACTGTAAGTGAATGGAATCATCAGTTGGAAGACATAGGCTAGAATAGCTTAAAAAAACAAACAAAAAACACAAGATCCAACAATATGTTGCCTATAAAAGAATCACTTTAGCTTTAAGGACACACATGGGCAGAGAGTAAAGGGATGGAAAAAGATATTCCAAGCTAATGATAACAAAAGAAAACAAGGGTGGCAATAACTATAATAGACAAAATAGGGTTTGTATAAGCTAAAAATCACCACAGGAGTCAAAGAAGGTCATTATACAATAAGAAAAGTGTCATCAATTCATCAATACAGTAATTGTAAATATCATGTACCTAATATTGAGCCACATAAATATATAAAACAAATACTAACAAAACAAAAAGGAGAAATAAATAGCAATACAATAATATCTGGGGACAATAATACCCCACTCTTACCTATGGATAGATCATCCAGACAGAAAATCAATAAGAAAATAGTGAATTTAAACACTATGCCTGGACAACTGGGTGGCTCAGTCAGTTAAGCCTTTGCCTTTGGCTCAGGTCGTGATCCCAGGGTCCTGAGATAGAGTCCCACATTGGGCTCCCTGCTCAGGAGGGGGTCTTCTCACTCTGTCTCTGCCCTTACACCTTGCTCATTCTCTCTGCCCTGCTCTCTCTCAAACAAACAAACAAACAAAACAAACAAACAAACAAGAACTATGTCAAATGAACCTAACATATTTACAGGATATTCCATCCAATAGTATCATAATAAATATTCTTCTCAAACACACGTGGAAAATTTTCTAGGATAGATTACATTTTAAACCACAAAACAAGAGTCCCCACAAAATCAATAATATAGAAAGCATATCGAGTATATTTCCAGCCAAAATAATATGAAACTAGAAATCAATACAGAAGGAAATTTGGAAAATTTACAAAACACAGACATACACATTTTTAAACAAACAAAAAATCAAGAAAAGAAGACAAAGTGGGAATAAAAAATACATCTTGAGGAAAATAAAAAAATATATACCAAAACATTATGAGAAGCAGCAAAGCAGTTATAAAAGGAAATTTTATAGCTATAAATGTATATAAAAAAGATTTCAAATAAAGAACTTATTATAACAGCTCAAAAAAACTACAAAAAGAACAAAGTAAACTTAAAAGTAGCAAAAGGAAGGAAAAAATAAAAATTAGGGCAAATATAAATGAAATATAGAATTAAAAATCTAGAAAGTTTTTTTTTAAATGGTAAATAAAATTAAACTTGGTAATGGTAAATTTAAAAAAAAGACAGCTAGACTAACTCAGAAAAAGAGAGAAGACTCAATAAAATCAGAAATGAAAAAGGAGACATTATAACAGATACCATAGAAATATAAAGGATAAAAGACAGTTAAATGCCAGCGAATCAAAAGCCTAGAGGAAATGGACAAATTCCTAGGCACATACAACCTATCAAGACTGAATCATAAGGACATAAAAAATGTGAACAGACCAATAAGGGGTAAGGAGATTGAATCCGTAATAAAAACCTACTAACAAATAAAAGTCCATAATCAGATGATTTCCACAGTGAATTCTACCAAACAT
Source organism: Mustela lutreola (assembly GCF_030435805.1). NCBI lineage: Eukaryota > Metazoa > Chordata > Mammalia > Carnivora > Mustelidae > Mustela > Mustela lutreola. The sequence continues at coordinate 94,290,749 of NC_081292.1, forward strand.
TTTAAGGCAAAAAATACAAATACTTTTTAAACCTTTCCCAAAAAGTTGAAGAGGTTGAAATACTCTGAGGCACATTTTACAAGCCAGCATTATCTTGATATCAAAACCAGACAGGAGCACTACAAAAGCAAAACAAAACAAAACAAAAACAAACAAACAAACAAAAAAACCAAAGCAGCAACAAAAAGAACTACTGGATAATATCCCTGATAAATAAAAATGTAAAAATTCTCTACAAAATGCTACAAAACTGAATTCACCAGCACATATCAGTAAATGTGATGCATTATATTAATAGAATGATCAATAAAAACTCATATGATCAACTCAATATATGCAGAAAAGGCATTTGACAAAATTCAACACCCTTTCATAATAAAAATACTCACCAAACTGGGTACAGAAAGAATACACATCAACATAATAAAAACCACATATTCCGTGGAAGGATTCAAGATGGCGGAGAAGTAGCAGGCTGAGACGACATCAGGTAGCAGAAGATCAGCTAGATAGCTTATCTAACCATTGTAAACACCTACAAATCCAATGGGAGATCAAAGAGAAGGAGAGCAACAATTCTAGAAACAGAAAATTGATCACTTTCTGAAAGGTAGAACTGGCAGAAAAGTGAACCCGAAGAACAGGAAGGTAGACCGTGGGGGGGGGGGGTGGGCAGCTCCTGGCAAGCGGTGGAGCAATGGAGCACAAAATCAGGACTCTTTAAAAGTTTGATCCACTGAGGGATATCACCCCAGAGGCTAATCCAGAGTGAAGCCCAAGAGGGGTCAGCATAGTCCCAGGTCCCTCAGGGTCACAGAAGGACCAGGGTTATCTGAGTGTCACAGAACTCACAGGTATTAGAGTGGGGAAGCCGGCTACAGAGACAAAGCTGAGGAGTGAGCTCTCAACCCAGGGTTACTTTGAACCAGGCATAGGCAGGATGAGCTTGGAGCACAGCCAAGGGCCAGGGAGACGGGAGTAATTGAGCTCTTTTCTCCAAGCATGGCCAGAGGCCAGGGAGATGAGAATGACCAAGGACTTTTCTCCAAGTACGAGTGACAGAGCGCTTTTCTTCAAGCATGGCCAGAGGCCGGGAAGATGGGAGTGATTAAGCACCTTTCTCTAAGTGTGCACTGAGGAGTGGGGCCCTGAGCTCTCCACTCCTCTGGGCAGGATTGTGAGACCGCCATTATTCCATCATCCAGAACTCTACGGAAAGCCTCCAGGGAACAAAAGCTCCCGGATTACTTAGCCTTACCCCCAGGTAAGGGCAGGACAAATCCATCTCGGGCAAAGACACTTGAGAATCAATACAACAGGCCCCTTCCCCAGAACACCAACAAGAAACCCAGCCAAGATCAACTTCACTTAGTAAGGAGAACAGTGGAATTCCAGAGGAGGAGAATGCAGAACAAGGAGTTCGTGGCTTTCTCCCAATGATTCATTAGTCTTGCAGTTATATTTTTTTTCTTTTTTCTTCTGCTAATTTTTTAACTTTTACCCTTTCCTCTTTTAATGATTTTTTAAACTAGTTTATTTTTAAAATACCTTACAAAAAATAATAATCTATTTTGAACCTTCATTATTATAGTCATAATTTATCCTCCATTGTACCTAACTATATATTTTTTTACACATAGGGTTTTTTCTTCTAAAAAATTTGGGGTATAACTTCTCCTAATAGAACAAAATATACCCTAAATCTAGCTCCAAGATTGTTCTAGTGTCCAGCCTGTGCAAATTCTCTCCAGTTTATTTTTCTTTATTGTCCCAACCAACTTGCTCTATCAACTTATTTTTTAGAAATTAAATTTTTTTCTCATTTTTTTAAGATTTTATTTATTTATCAGAGGGGGGGAGAGAGTGAGCACAGGCAGACAGGAAGGCAGGCAGAGGCAGAGGGAGAAGCAGGCTCCCTGCCGAGAAAGGAGCCCGGTGTGGGACTCGATCCCAGGACGCTGAGATCATGACCTGAGCTGAAGGTAGTTGCTTAACCAACTGAGCCACCCAGGCATCCCTTTTTTTCTCATTTTTATAGGTTTATTCCATCCCTTCACTGTGCCTACCCTTATATGTTTTTCATCCTTTAAAATCCTGGGAGGTAGTTTCTTCTAAGAGACCCAAAAACTCCCAAAATTAAGTGAGTGACCCTGTTCTAGTCACAAGTCTAGTATATATATATATATTTTCTTTTTTAATACTTTTTCCTTGTTTTCATTTTTTTAAAACCTTTTTTCCCCCCTTGAACTTCTTTTTTATCCCCTTTTGTTCTCCCACAACTTGGGTCTCTTCTGATTTGGTTGAAGCACATTTTCCTGGGGTCTTTACCACTCTTTTAGCATTTTATTTGCTCCTTTACATATTCTTATCTGCTCAAAATAACAAGGTGGAAAAACTCACCACAAAAAAACGAACAGGAGGCAGTACCAAAGGCTAGGGACCTAATCAAAACAGACATTGGTAATATGACAGAACTAGAGTTTAGAATGACAACTCTCAAGGTTCTAGCTGGGCTCGAAAAAGGCATGGAAGTTATTAGAGAAACCCTCTCCAGAGAGATAAAAGCCCTTTCTGGAGAAATAAAAGAACTAAAATCTAACCAAGTTGAAATCAAAAGAGCTATTAATGAGGTGCAATAAAAAATGGAAGTTCTGGGGGAGGAGTCAAGATGGCGGAGAAGTAGCAGGCTGAGACTATTTCAGCTAGCCGGAGATCAGCTAGATAGCTTATCTAAAGATTGCAAACACCTGAAAATCCATCGGCAGATCGAAGAGAAGAAGAACAGCAATTCTGGAAGCAGAAAAACAACCACTTTCTGAAAGGTGTTTTCTTATTTTTAAATTCTTTTCTTTTCTTTTTTCTCTTTTTTCTTTTTTTTTTCTTTCTTCCTTTTTGAACCTCTTTTTATCCCCTTTCTCCCCCCTCATGATTTTGGATCTCTTCTAATTTGGTTAAAGCATATTTTCCTGGGGTTGTTGCCACCCTTTTAGTATTTTACTCGCCCCTTCATATACTCTTACCTGGACAAAATGACAAGACGGAAAAATTCAACAGAAAAAAAAGAACAAGAGGCAGTACCAAAGGCTAGGGACCTAATCAATACAGACATTGGTAATATGTCAGATCTAGAGTTCAGAATGACAATTCTCAAGGTTCTAGCCAGGCTCGAAAAAGGCATGGAAGATATGAGAGAAACCCTCTCGAGAGATATAAAAGCCCTTTCTGGAGAAATAAAAGAACTAAAATCTAAGCAAGTTGAAATCAAAAAAGCTATTAATGAGGTGCAATAAAAAATGGAGGCTCTCACTGCTAGGATAAATGAGGCAGAAGAAAGAATTAGTGATATAGAAGACCAAATGACAGAGAATAAAGAAGCTGAGCAAAAGAGGGACAAACAGCTACTGGACCACAAGGGGAGAATTCGAGAGATAAGTGACACCATAAGATGAAACAACATTAGAATAATTGGGATTCCAGAAGAAGAAGAAAGAGAGGGGGGAGCAGAAGGTATACTAGAGAGAATTATTGGGGAGAATTTCCCCAATATGGCAAAGGGAACGAGCATCAAAATTCAGGAGGTTCAGAGAACGCCCCTCAAAATCAATAAGAATAGGCCCACACCCCGTCACCTAATAGTAAAATTTAAAAGTCTCAGTGACAAAGAGAAAATCCTGAAAGCAGCCCGGGAAAAGAAGTCTGTAAAATACAATGGTAAGAATATTAGATTGGCAGCTGACTTATCCACAGAGACCTGGCAGGCCAGAAAGAGCTGGCATGATATTTTCAGAGGATTAATGAGAAAAACATGCAGCCCAGAATACTATATCCAGCTAGGCTATCATTGAAAATAGAAGGAGAGATTAAAAGCTTCCAGGACAAACAACAACTGAAAGAATTTGCAAACACCAAACCAGCTCTACAGGAAATCTTGAAAGGGGTCCTCTAAGCAAAGAGAGAGCCTACAAGTGGTAGATCAGAAAGGAACAGAGACCATATACAGTAACAGCCACCTTACAGGCAATACAATGGCCCTAAATTCATATCTCTCAATAGTTACCCTGAATGTTAATGGGCTAAATGCCCCTGTCAAAAGACACAGAGTATCAGAATGGATAAAAAAACAAAACCCATCTATATGTTGCCTCCAAGAAACACATTTTACGCCCGAAGACACCTCCAGATTTAAAGTGAGGGGGTGGAAAAGAATTTACCATGCTAATGGACATCAGAAGAAAGCAGGAGTGGCAATCCTTATATCAGATCAATTAGATTTTAAGCCAAAGACTATAATAAGAGATGAGGAAGGACACTATATCATACTCAAAGGGTCTGTCCAACAAGAAGATTTAACAATTTTAAATATCTATGCCCCCAACGTGGGAGCAGCCAACTATATAAACCAATTAATAACAAAATCAAAGAAACACATCAACAATAATACAATAATAGTAGGGGACTTTAACACTCCCCTCACTGAAATGGACAGATCATCCAAGCAAAAGATCAGCAAGGAAATAAAGGCCTTAAACGACACACTGGACCACATGGACATCACAGATATATTCAGAACATTTCATCCCAAAGCAACAGAATACACATTCTTCTCTAGTGCACATGGAACATTCTCCAGAATAGATCACATCCTCGGTCCTAAATCAGGACTCAACCGGTATCAAAAGATTGGGATCATTCCCTGCATATTTTCAGACCACAATGCTCTAAAGCTAGAACTCAACCACAAAAGGAAGTTTGAAAAGAACCAAAATACATGGAGACTAAACAGCATCCTTCTAAAGAATGAATGGGTCAACCGGGAAATTAAAGAAGAATTGAAAAAAATCATGGAAACAAATGATAATGAAAATACAACGGTTCAAAATCTGTGGGACACAACAAAGGCAGTCCTGAGAGGAAAATATATAGCGGTACAAGCCTTTCTCAAGAAACAAGAAAGTTCTCCGGTACACAACCTAACCCTACACCTAAAGGAGCTGGAGAAAGAACAAGAAAGAAACCCTAAGCCCAACAGGAGAAGAGAAATCATAAAGATCAGAGCAGAAATCAATGAAATAGAAACAAAAAAACAATAGAACAAATCAATGAAAGTAGGAGCTGGATCTTTGAAAGAATTAATAAAATTGATAAACCCCTGGCCTGACTTATCAAAAAGAAAAGAGAAAGGACCCAAATAAATAAAATCATGAATGAAAGAGGAGAGATCACAACTAACACCAAAGAAATACAAACTATTATAAGAACATACTATGAGCAACTCTACGGCAATAAATTCGACAATCTGGAAGAAATGGATGCATTCCTAGAAACATATAAACTACCACAACTGAACAAGGAAGAAATAGAAAGCCTGAACAGACCCATAACCAGTAAGGAGATTGAAACAGTCACCAAAAATCTCCAAACAAACAAAAGCCCAGGGCCAGACGGCTTCCTGGGGGATTTCTACCAAACATTTAAAGAAGAACTAATTCCTATTCTCCTAAAACTGTTCCAAAAAATAGAAATGGAAGGAAAACTTCCAAACTCAATTTATGAGGCCAGCATCACCTTGATCCCAAAACCAGGCAAGGATCCCACCAAAAAAGAGAGCTATAGACCAATATCCTTGATGAACACAGATGCGAAAATACTCACCAAAATACTAGCCAATAGGATTCAACAGTACATTAAAAAGATTATTCACCACGACCAAGTGGGATTTATTCCAGGGCTGCAAGGTTGGTTCAACATCCGCAAATCAGTCAATGTGATACAACACATCAATAAAAGAAAGAACAAGAACCACATGATACTCTCAATAGATGCTGAAAAAGCATTTGACAAAGTACAGCATCCCTTCCTGATCAAAACTCTTCAAAGTGTAGGGATAGAGGGCACATACCTCAATATCATCAAAGCCATCTATGAAAAACCCACCGCAAATATCATTCTCAATGGAGAAAAACTGAAAGCTTTTCCGCTAAGGTCAGGAACACGGCAGGGATGTCCATTATCACCACTGCTATTCAACATAGTACTAGAGGTCCTAGCCTCAGCAATCAGACAACAAAAGGAAATTAAAGGCATCCAAATCGGCAAAGAAGAAGTCAAATTATCACTCTTCGCAGATGATATGATACTATATGTGGAAAACCCAAAAGACTCCACTCCAAAACTGCTAGAACTTATACAGGAATTCAGTAAAGTGTCAGGATATAAAATCAATGCACAGAAATCAGTTGCATTTCTCTACACCAACAGCAAGACAGAAGAAAGGGAAATTAAGGAGTCAATCCCATTTACAATTGCACCCAAAACCATAAGATACCTAGGAATAAACCTAACCAAATAGACACAGAATCTATACTCAGAAAACTATAAGTACTCATGAATGAAATTGAGGAAGACACAAAGAAATGGAAAAATGTTCCATGCTCCTGGATTGGAAGAATAAATATTGTGCAAATGTCTATGTTACCTAAAGCAATCTACACATTTAATGCAATTCCTATCAAAGTGCCATCCATCTTTTTCAAAGAAATGGAACAAATAATTCTAAAATTTATATGGAACCAGAAAAGACCTCGAATAGCCAAAGGGATATTGAAAAAGAAAGCCAACATTGGTGGCATCACAATTCCGGACTTCAAGCTCTATTACAAAGCTGTCATCATCAAGACAGCATGACACTGGCACAAAAACAGACACATAGATCAATGGAACAGAAAAGAGAGCCCAGAAATACATCCTCAACTCTATGGTCAACTCATCTTTGACAAAGCAGGAAAGAATGTCCAATGGAAAAAAGACAGCCTCTTCAATAAATGGTGCTGGGAAAATTGGACAGCCACATGCAGAAAAATGAAATTGGACCATTTCCTTACACCACACACAAAAATAGACTCAAAATGGATGAAGGACCTCAATGTGCGAAAGGAATCCATCAAAATCCTTGAGGAGAACACAGGCAGCAACCTCTTCGACCTCAGCCGCAGCAACATCTTCCTAGGAACAACGCCAAAGGCAAGGGAAGCAAGGGCAAAAATGAACTATTGGGATTTCATCAAGATCAAAAGCTTTTGCACAGCAAAGGAAACAGTTAACAAAATCAAAAGACAACTGACAGAATGGGAGAAGATATTTGCAAACGACATATCAGATAAAGGACTAGTGTCCAGAATCTATAAAGAACTTAGCAAACTCAACACCCAAAGAACAAATAATCCAATCAAGAAATGGGCAGAGGACATGAACAGACATTTCTGCAAAGAAGACATCCAGATGGCCAACAGACACATGAAAAAGTGCTCCATATCACTCGGCATCAGGGAAATACAAATCAAAACCACAATGCGATATCACCTCACACCAGTCAGAATGGCTAAAATCAACAAGTCAGGAAATGACAGATGCTGGCGAGGATGCGGAGAAAGGGGAACCCTCCTACACTGTTGGTGGGAATGCAAGCTGGTGCAACCTCTCTGGAAAACAGCATGGAGGTTCCTCAAAATGTTGAAAATAGAACTGCCCTATGACCCAGCAATTGCACTATTGGGTATTTACCCTAAAGATACAAACGTAGTGATCCAAAGGGGCACGTGTACCCGAATGTTTATAGCAGCAATGTCCACAATAGCCAAACTATGGAAAGAACCTAGATGTCCATCAACAGATGAATGGATCAAGAAGATGTGGTATATATACACAATGGAATACTATGCAGCCATCAAAAGAAATGAAATCTTGCCATTTGCGACAACATGGATGGAACTAGAGCGTATCATGCTTAGCGAAATAAGTCAAGCAGAGAAAGACAACTATCATATGATCTCCCTGATATGAGGAAGTGGTGATGGAACATGGGGGCTTAAGTGGGTAGGAGAAGAATCAATGAAACAAGATGGGATTGGGAGGGAGACAAACCATAAGTGACTCTTAAACTCACAAAACAAACTGAGGGTTGCTGGGGTAGGGGGTTTGGGAGAAGGGGGTGGGATTATGGACATTGAGGAGGGTATGTGCTTTGGTGAGTGCTGTGAAGTGTATAAACCTGGTGATTCACAGACCTGTACCCCTGGGGATAAAAATATATGTTTATAAAAAATAAAAAATTATAAAAAAAATGGAAGTTCTTACTGCTAGGATAAATGAGGCAAAAGAATTAGTGATATAGAAGACCAAATGATGGAGAATAAAGAAGCTGAGCAAAAGAGAGACAAACAAATACTGGACCACGAGGAGAGAATTTGAGAGATAAGTGAAACCATAAGACGACACAACATTAGAATAATTGGGATCCCAGAAGAAGAAGAAAGAGAGAGGGGAGCAGAAGGTATATTGGAGAGAATTTTTGTAGAGAATTTCTTTAATATGGCAAAGGGAAAAAACATCAAAATTCAAGAGATGCAAAGAATGACCCTCAAAATCAATAAAAATAGGTCCACACCCCGTAACCTGATAGTAAAATTTACAACGGTTAACAACAAAGAGAAAATCCTGAAAGCAGCCTGGGAAAAGAAGTATGTATTGTACAACAGTAAAAATATTTGATTGGCAGCAGACTTATCCACAGAGACCTGGCAGGCCAGAAAGAACTGGCATGATATATTCAGTGTTAAATGAGGAAAACATGCAGCCAAGAATACTATATCCAGCTAGGCTATCATTGAAAATAGAAGGAGAGATTAAAAAGCTACCAGGACAAACAAAAGCTGAAAGAATTTGCAAACACCAAACCAACTCTCCAGGAAATATTGAAAGGGGTCCTCTAAGCAAAGAGAGAGCCTAAAAGTAGTAGATCAGAAAGGAACAGAAACAATATACAGTAACAGTCACATTATAGGCAATACAATGCCACTAAATTCATATCTCTCAATAGTTACCCTGAATGTAAATGGCCTAAATGCACCAATCAAAAGACACAGGGTATCAGAATGGATAAAAAGCAAAACCCGTCAATATGCTGCCCAAGAAACTCATCATAGACCCGAAGACACCTAAAGATTTAAAGAGAGGGGGTGGAAAACAATTTACCATGCTAATGGACATCAGAAGAAAGCTGGGGTGGCAATCCTTATATCAGATCAATTAGATTTTAAGCCAAAGACTATAATAAGAGATGAGGAAGAACACTATATCATACTCAAAGGGTCTGTCCAACAAGAAGACCTAACAATTTTAAATATCTATGTCCTTAACATGGGAGCAACCAACTATATAAACCAATTAATAACAAAATCTAAGAAACACATCGACAATAATAAAATAATAGTAGGGGAATTTAACACTCCCCTCATTGAAATGGACAGATCATCCAAGCAACAGATCCACAAGGAAAAAGGCCTTAAATGACACACTGGACAAGATGGACATCACAGGTATATTCAACACATTCCATCCCAAAATAACAGAATACACATTCTTCTCTAGTGCACATGGAACATTCTCCAGAATAGACCACATCCTGGGCCATAAATCAGATCTCAACCATTATCAAAAGATTGGGATCATCCCCTGCATATTCTCAGACCACAATGCTCTGAAACTAGAACTCAATCACAAGAGGAAATTTGGAAAGAACACAAATACATGGAGACTAAACAGCATCCTTCTAAAAAATGAATTGGTCAACCAGGAAATTAAAGAAGAATTGAAAAAAATTCATGGAAACAAATGATAATGAAAACAAAAGTGTTCAAAATCTGTGGGATACAGCAAAGGCAGTCCTGAGAGGAAAATATAAAGCTGTACGAGCCTTTCTCAAGAAACAAGAAAGATCTCAAATACACAACATAACCCTACACCTAAAGGAATCGGAGAAAGAACAACAAAGAAAGCCTAAACCCAGCAGGAGAAGAGGAATAATAAAGATCAGAGAAGAAATCAATGAAATAGAAACAAACAAAAAAACACAAAAAACCAAAAAAAAAAAAAAAACAATAGAACAAATCAACGAAACTAGGAGCTGGTTCTTTGAAAGAATTAATAAGATTGATAAAGAAAGAGAAAGGACCCAAATAAATAAAATCATGAATGAAAGAGGAGAGATCACAACCAACACCAAAGAAATACAAACAATTATAAGAACATACTATGAGCAACTCTGCGCCAACAAATTCAACAATCTGGAAGAAATGGATACATTCCTAGAGACATATAAACTACCACAACTGAACCAGGAAGAAATAGAAAACCTGAACAGACCCATAACCAGTATGTAGATTGAAACAGTCATCAAAAATCTCCAGGGGCGCCTGGGTGGCTCAGTGGATTAAGCTGCTGCCTTTGGATTGGGTCATGATCTCAGGGTTCTGGGATCGAGTCCCACGTCGGGCTCTCTGCTCAGCAGGGAGCCTGCTTCCCTCTCTCTCTCTCTGGCTGCCTCTCTGTATACTTGTGATTTCTCTCTGTCAAATAAATAAATCTTTAAAAAAAAATCTCCAAACAAACAAAAGCCCCGGGCCAGATGGCTTCCCAGGGGAATTCTGCCAAACATTTAAAGAAGAATTAATTCCTATTCTCATGATACTGTTCCAAAAAAATAGAAATGGAAGGAAAACTTCCAAACTCTTTTTTTCTGAGGCCACCAGCATCACCTTGATCCCAAAACCAGACAAGGATCCCATCAAAAAAGAGAACTACAGACCAATATCCTTGATGAACACAGATGCGAAAATTCTCACCAAAATACTAGCCAATAGGATTCAACAGTACATTCAAAGGATTATTCACCACGACCAACTGGGATTTATTCCAGGGCTACAAGGTTGGTTCAACATCTGCAAATCAATCAATGTGATACAACACATTAATAAAATAAAGAACAAGAACCATATGATACTCTCCATAGATGCTGAAAAAGCATTTGGCAAAGTGCAGTATCCCTTCCTGATTAAAACTCTTCAAAGTGTAGGCATAGAGGGCACATATTATCAATATTATCAAAGCCATCTATGAAAAACCCACTGCAAATATCATTTTCAATGGAGAAAAACTGAATACTTTTCCGCTGAGGTCAGGAACACGGCAGGGATGTCCGTTATCACCACTGCTATTCAACATCGTAATAGAAGTCCTAGCCTCAGCAATCAGACAACAAAAAGAAATTAAGGCATCAAAATTTTGCCAAATTGGCAAAAGAGAAGTCAAACTATCCCTGTTTGCAGACGATATGACACTGTATGTGGAAAACTTAAAGGACTCCACTCCAAATCTGCTATAACTTGTATAGGAATTCTGTAAAGTGTCAGGATATAAAATCAATGCACAAAAATTGGTTGCATTTTTTTTTATACCAACAAGACTGTAGAAATAGAAATTAAGGAGTGAATCCCATTTACAATTGCACCCAAAACCCTAAGATACCTAGGAATAAACCTAACCAAAGAGACAAAGAATCTATACTCAGAAAACTCTAAAGTACTCATGAAAGAAATTGAAGAAGACACAAAGAAATGGAAAAATGTTCCATGCTCTTGTATTGGAAGAACAAATATTGTGAAAATGTCTATGCTAACTAAAGCAATCTACACATTTAATGCAATCCCTATCAAAATCCCATCCATCTTTTTTTCAAAGAAATGGGACAAATCATCCTAAAATATATATGGAACCACCAAAATACCTCGAATTGCTAGAGGAATATTGAAAAAGAAAGCCAAAGTTGTTGGCATCACAATTCCAGATTTCAAGCTCTATTACAAAGTTGTCATCATCAAGATAGTAGGGAACTGTCCCCAAAACAGACATAGATCAATGGAACAGAATAGAGAGCCCAGAAATACACCCTCAACTCTATGGTCAACTAATCTTCAACAAAGCAGGAAGGAATGTCCTATGGAAAAGAGACAGCCTCTTCAACAAATGGTGTTGGGAAAATTGAAGAGCCACATGCAGAAAAATGAAGTTGGACCATTTCCTTACACCATACATGAAAATAGACTGGAAATGGATGAAGAAGCATAATGTGAGAAAGGAATCCATCAAAATCCTTGAGGAGAGAACAGGTAGCAACCTCTTTGACCTCAGCAGCAGCAACTTCTTCCTAGGAACATCGCCAAAGGCAAGGGAAGCAAGGGCAAGAATGAACTATTGGGATTTCATCAGATCAAAAAGCTTTTGTTTGCACAGCAAAGGAAACAGTTAACAAAGCCAAAAGATGACTGTCAGAAGTTATCTGGGAGAAGATATTTGCAAATGACATACCAGATAAAAGGCCACTATCTATCCAAAATCTATAAAGAGTTTATCAAACTCAACACCCTAAGAACAAATAATCCAATGAAGAAATGCGCAGAGGACATGAACAGACATTTCTGCAAAGAATACATCCAAATGGCCAACAGACACATGAAAAAATGCTCCACATCACTCGGCATCAGGGAAATAAAAATCAAAACCAGAATGAGATACCACGTCACACCTTTCAGAATGGCTAAAATGAACAAGTCACTCAATGACAGATGCTGGCAAGGATGTGGAGAAAGGGCAACCCTCCTACACTGTACGTGGGAATGCAAGCTGGTGCAACCACTCTGGAAAACAGCGTGGAGGTGCCTCAAAAAGCTGAAAATAGAACTAGCCTATGACCCAGTGATTGTAGTACTGGGTATATACCCTAAAGATACAAACGTGGCATTCTGAAGGGGCACATGCACTCAAATATTTATAGCAGCAATGTCCACAATAGTTAAACTATGGAAAGAACCTAAATGTCCTTCAACAGATGAATCAATAAATAAGATGTGGTATATATGTACAATGGGATACTATGCAGCCATCAAAGGAAATGAAATCCTGCTATTTGTGATGACGTGGATGGAACTAGAGGGTATTATGCTTGGCGAAATAAATCAATCTGAGAAAGACAACTATCATATGATCTCCCTGATATGATGAAGTGGAGATGCAACATAGGCGGTTTCAGGCGTACGAAAAGAAAAATAAAAGAAGATGGGATTGGGAGGGAGACAAACCATAAAAGACTGAATCTCACAAAACAGACTGAGGGTTGCTGGGGGGAGGTGTGTTGGGAGAGGATGGTGGGGGTATGGACATTGGGGAGGGCAGGTGCTATGGTGAGTGATGGTGAGTGCTGTGAAATGGGTAAACCTGGAGATTCACAGACCTGTGCCCCTAGGGATAAAAACACATTATATGTTTATAAAAAATTTTTAAAAAATAGTTTTAAAAATCCATTAAAGAAAAAGCACATATTGCAAGCCCAGAGCTAATCTCATATTCAATCAAAAAAAATTGAAAATTTTCCCCTTAAAGATCAGAACAAAGACAAGTGTGTCCACTTTCACTACTCTCATTTGACATAGTACTGGATGTCCTAGCCAGAGAAACAAGGAACACAAAGAAATAAAAGACTCAAAAAAAAAAAAGGAAGAAGTAAAATTTTCTTTTTTTTAATAACATGAACTTACATGTAAAAGAATCCTAAAAAATTCACAAAAAATTTTGAATAAACAAATTTAGTAAAGCTGCCAAATACAAGATCAATATATAAAAGACAAGAATTTTGTTTTGTTTCGTTTTTTTTTTCCAATATGGAATGCTTCCCAGTTTTTCATGTCATCCTTGTTCAGTGATCAAGCTAATCTCTGCATCATTCCAATTTTAGTATATGTGCTGCCAAAGTAAGCACAAGACGAGCATTTTAACACTCTAATGATGAACTATCTGAAAAAATAAAGAGAACAATCTAATTCACAATAGCATCAAAACTAATGAAATACTTAGGATAAGATTTAACTAAGAAGATGAAAGATATGTACCCCATAAACTATGACATTGATAAAGAAATTGAAGGAGACATAAATGGAAAGATAGCTCATATTTATGAATGGTAAGAATTAACATTGTTAAAATGTCCATACTACCAAAAACCATCTGTAAATTCAATTCCTATCAAAAATCCAATGTTAGGGGTGCCTGGGTGGCTCAGTGGGTTAAGCCACTGCCTTCGGCTCAGGTCATGATCCCAGGGTCCTGGGATCGAGCCCTGCATCAGGCTCTCTGCTCAGCAGGAAGCTGCTACCTCTTCTCTCTCTGCCTGCCTCTCTGCCTGCTTGTCATCTCTCTCTGTCAAATAAATAAATAAAAAATCTTTTAATAAATCCAATATTATTTTTTTACAGAAGTAAGTAAAGAATCCTAGAATTTATATGAGACCATAAAAGACAAATAATTAAAGCAGTTCTGAGAAAGAATGAAGAAGTGAAATTACACTTCTTGATTTGAAACAATACTACAAAGCCCTCATGCTCAAAACAATAAAGTATACTGGTATAAAAACAGACCAATAAACAAGTAGAACAGATTTGAGAGTCCAGAAATAAATCCTTTCATACAGTCACCTAATATTTGACAGGGGCCAACATATATAATGGGTAAAGATAGTCTGTTCAATAAATGATATTTAAAACTGAATAGTCACATAAACCAGCATGAAACTGGAAGCTTATATCACTCATAAATCTTAACTTGAAATAGATCAAAGACTTAAATGTGATGCATGAAACTAAATTTCCTAAAGGAAAACATAGGAAAAATTCTCCTTGACATTGGTCTTGCCAATAGTTTTTGGATACCAGGCCAAAAACACAAGCAAAAGAAGCAAAAATAAATAAATGGTATTACATTAACTAAAGTTTCTGCATTGCCAAAAAAAAAAAAAGAGAGAGAGAGAGAGAATGAAAACACAATCCACAGAATGGAAGAAAATACTTACAAATCTTATATCTGAAAAGAGGTTAATAATCAAGAGATACAAATAGAAAAAAATATATCATTAAAAAATAGCAAAAGGATCTCAATAGACTTTTTTTTTCAAAAAAGTTATATAAATGACCAACAGGAGCATTAAAAAGTGCTCAATGTAAAAACTCAGGGCAAATTCATTATGTTGTTGTTTACCTCTGAAAAACACAATATTACTACCTATTAGAATATATACTACCAAAAAATTAAAACTAACAAATTTTGGTAAATATTGGGGAAAATGGGGAACTTATGCACTGTGATAGGGATATAAATTTGTATGGAAAACAGTATGGAGACTATTCATATTATTAAAAGTAAAATTACCATATGATTCAGTAATCCCACTTCTAGGTATATATCTAAAGGAAACGAAGTCACTATTCGAAGACATATCTGCACTCTTATGTTCATTATAAAATTATTAACTCTAAGCAAGAGATGGAAATAACTTCAGTATCCATTAATGGATGAATGAATAAAATAAGTATGGTAAATATATACTATGGAATACTACTTAACCATGAAAAATTAAGAAATACTGCTTTTTACAACAGCATGGATGGATCTTGAAGGTATTATACTAAGTGAAATATTTCAAAGATTTTATATATATTTTTTAATTTATGTATTATGATATCCCTTACATATAGAATCTGAAGAAAAAGCAAACTAATGGAAACTTAGAGTTGAGTTGACAAGAGGTGAACCTGGGGTGGAATAAGGTGGTCAAAGGGCACAAACTTGCAACTATAATATGAAAAAGTTCTGGGGATCTAATGTACAGCATGATGATCATAGTTAATAATATATACATACTTTTTTATTGTGCTTCCCTTTATTAAACTTTACATATATCACATTCTTACAAGTTGAAAGTTTATAGCAATCTTGTATAAAAGAGGTCTGCTGCCACCATTTTTCTAAACATTTGTTCATTTTGTGTCTCTCTGTCACATGTTGGTAATTCTTGCAATATTTCAAGTTTTTTCATTATTATTGTATTTGTTATGGTGATCTGTGATCAGTAATTATGACCCACTGAAAACTCAGAACTAGTTTACTTAAGGTATATACATTGTTTTTCTTTAAAGACATAATGCTTTTGAACAGTACAGTATAGTGTTTATTTTTTATATGCACTGGGAAACATAATTTTTTATTTGCACTGGGAAACCAAAAAAAATAATAATGATTTGACTTAGTTGATTGAGATAATCACTTTATTGAGGCAGTCTGGAACAAAACCCACAAGACCTCTGAAGTTTATCTCTACTGTACTATATACATAAAAGTTGCTAAGAGAGTAGATCTTAAAATTCCTTACAATACATGCATAAAAAACAGAGGCAACTATATGAGATAGTAGATGTATTAACATTTTTATGTAGATTATATTGCAATACAGATGTATACCAATTTATCAAATGGTACAGAATTTACACAATGTTAAAAGTTTGCAGTGTTATAAGAAATCATTTCTTAAATTTACAAATTATAATATGTCAATTATTTTTCAATAAAGCTCGAAAAAACTTTTTGTAGAATTAATCTATTTTTCAAAAAAGGAATTAAGGAAGTAGAAACTGCAACTAACTCTGAAATAATAGAATATAAAATCCATTGTAGTTATATACACTGTGACAAACACTATTAGTTAGTTTACAATGAAGGAATACTTATGAAGCATGAAGGATGGTCTATAAATAAGGCTGAAAGAGCTCAGTTTTAAGGTTTAAATTTAAAATCTTCTTTTGAAATACTAAACTGACCACCCAGTTTTCCAAACATAAATGTCTTAACTGCATGAATTTATTTCATACAACTCTATAATCTAGTTTCATAAGAAAGCAGCATGAAAATTTTGAATAAGACAGACTTGCTTAAGTTTCTTTATGTTCAACAGTAAAGGATACTTCCCTAAAAATAAATAGAAGAAAAATCTGCATATTTATCATGATAATTATTATTCATAATGAGATTCATATTGAATTAGGGAATATATATCCTCAGAGGGGGTAAAGTAAAATGAAATTTATTTTGGTAAATGTGTCTATGAATAGTCAATACAATGCCTCAATATAAATGAATATTATCATTTTGAACAATTTAATTACTATTATTAGAATTAT
This sequence comes from Mustela lutreola, assembly GCF_030435805.1. Classification (NCBI taxonomy): domain Eukaryota; kingdom Metazoa; phylum Chordata; class Mammalia; order Carnivora; family Mustelidae; genus Mustela; species Mustela lutreola. Next base: position 94,307,644 of record NC_081292.1, read on the forward strand.
TATAAGTATAAAAATAGCTATCATTTTAGCATGGAATATGAGACTCTCATGCTCCATGCTTCATTACATCCACACAACAACTCTGCATAATAAGTATTATCATCACCATTTCATGGGTGAAAAAACTGAGGCTAACACATTTAGATAACTGGTTTATGATTACATGGCTGGTAAAGATGCATCACACTAATTTAGGCTTTATGATTTCAGAATTGTACTCTTTCCACTGCACATTCTAATTACTCTGTAAATACTTGGCTTGTTTTCATTTAGTTCTTTAATTTTATTCATGTGGCGATGGCTTAAAGCTCCATTTAAAGGAAGCTTAAAAAATTCATTTAGCCAAAAGCTCCCAAGAAATAAAAATGTCATGGATCTAATGTAGACATGGATATCATTAGTTAATGAGTAACTATATATTTTCCACTCTAGTGAGATAACAATCAGAGTCTTTTTCTAAGTTTTAGTCTCTGAGTGTTCAAAAGGACTTTGTTAAAATAGAAATATTTAGACAAAGGTGATCAAAAGTCTGGATCAGGTCACCTTAAGATAAATATTAGGAAACTGAGGAAACAAATGGAGATTTGAACACTGAGCTATGATATAATGAATGGTTTAAAGTATTTAGTAGAGAATAGAAAAGCCCTTTGAAGCCTGGTCTTAGCCTAGCATTGCAGCTTCTGGCATATCTGTCTATCTATCATTTACCTATCTATCTATCTAGATATAAATTTGAAAACTTTTTTAACTTAAAGATTTTGAGAAATAGAACATAATTAGCACCATAGAAGATCTGTTTATGATAACAACCTAGCCCCTCCTCCCAGTTTGTTAATATTCTCTCTTATTTAATGTAACATTGTGCAAATATACCACTACTGATCTGCCGTTATGAATGAAATAACTATAATCATCTGTTTGCATATCCTGATGAAAATATTCCTTTAGTTCCATGTTGTATTTCTAGGAATGGACCAATTTTTTTTTTAAATTTTTAAGTTTTCTAAATATTGTCCAACTTTCCTCATATGTTTTTATTATGTGCACTGTCATTCCTTCACATTCTTGCAAGACATTTTCACTGTTGCCCAATATGGTAAGTGTGTAATAGTATGCCATTCTAGGTTTTAATTTATTTTTAATTTAATTTAATTTAATTCCAGATTCATAATAAAGATAAACAGTTTTTATATATGAGTGGCCATTTGGATTACCCTTTCTGTACAGTACATGCTCAAATCTTTTGATATCTTAACATTGTGTTATACTGACTTCTTTAATAGTAGATTTTCTGAATGAACTTTTAGCTGTGTAGGTCTTCTCTATTTTATTTTGAACTTGTTTTCATTTCAAAATCTTTATATTTATTTTCATAATCTGCTTTTATTTTGCTTTGTCTATTATCTATCTATCTATCTATCATCTATCTATCTATTTATTTATTTGCAAGCAAGAGAAAGCGAGCTAGTGAGAGCGCAGGGATGGATAGAAAAAGAAGGGAAAAGAATCTTAAGCAGGCTCCAGGCTCAGCACAGAGCCCAACTCTGGGCTCTATTTCACAACCCTGACATCATGACCTGAGCCAAAATGAAAGAAATAAAATAAAATTAAGGTGTTAAAAAAAAAGGACAAAGAATTGGAGGTTTAATTAAGTGAGCCACCCAGGCACCCCTGTGGTATCTTAAATTGGCTGTCATATCTTTAAATTCTAGAGTATCCATTTGGTTCATTTATAAAACCTTTCTCAATATCATTTTTAGTTTCAATTTTGTGTTCAATTTGCTTCCCCTCTCATTTATTTGAGCAGAGTAATCAAGCCATTTTACAATCTTTATTGATCATTTTAACATCATACTTAATCCCATTTTGTCTTTCAAATCTTGTTAATGGTTTTTCTTTGTGTGCTTTGTTCCATTTTGCTATGTTCAAGACATTATATTTGAAACTCTTATTGAGTAGGGATAATTAAGAGCTATAATAATGGTATGGTCCTCCTTGGCAGGATTTTCTCTTATATCTGAGACTCTACAAGACAATCATACTCCAAATTCAGTGATTGACTTTCTCAGTTTACACAGAAGGCAAGGTAGGCTATAGTCTTATTTCTGCTTCTCCTTGTGCTTTGGGGATCTCAACTTAAATTTGGGTTGTACCAAAGTCCTCAAATTTGATTGCTGCTGGATTTTGAATTTTGTTTCTCTAGTATCAAGAGTCTATTAAAAACACAGCTCAGTGTGTTTTAGCAGTTTCAAATGCTCTCATAGCTAAAATGGCTTCAGGGCATATATCTCTGGGCTCTCATTGTATTTCCTATTTTGGCCCAGTAATCCCTCCCTTATTTTTATAATCATTCTGATATTTTTAACTTTAAAAGCTATTTTGTCTGGATTTTTAGTTGTCTTAAGAAAGAGTTTTTAGATCACCATTACTAGAAGCAACAACAAATATACATGAAAATATCTGCAGTAGTTTATCACATCTTTATGGCTTTGAACTTCCATAAGCCGAGGCATCCTTCTCTAATCACTTAGGCAAACTCCAATTTACCCTTTAAAACAACACAAGAATTGCTTCATTTAAGAACATGTTCAGGGATGACTCTTCCCCACTGTTCTTACCAACATTCCCACACACTCTTTGCTACCCACACTTGTTTATGAACTTTCATTAAGTATATCAGCGTCATTAGGTATATAGAATTTTGCTCTATTGTATTTTTGTCCTTTAGAGCTTTAATTAAATATTAATTCCATAGAAAGTCTGTCCCTTTTCTTTCAAACCTGGGTTAGTTATTTCTTCTCATTCTTTGTCAGAAGTTACTTTATTAGAGAAACTTACAGCTGTATTGTGACTTTGGAGCCTTTACAGTTTTTTGACTGGAAAAATCACCCATCCCTGAGATTTTTACGCAGCTTCCTAGCTGATATTATTCAGAAATCTGTTCAAAACAGACTTTTTCAGGGAGGCCCTTTCGGACCACTCAGTTACAAAACCTCTTCTCAATCACTGCTCTTTTTAAAATGTGCTTATTTAGTTCAAATATGCATCACTATTAAAGAAAAACCAGTACGATTTTTTCTTTTTAAAGTTGGCTTACCTATTATCTATCTCTCCCATTAAAATGATTCCTCTGGGCTGGGGTTTTGTTGTGCACATCTTAGGCCAGGCACTCAATAAATTGTCTCTGAATGATTGAATTGTTTGACTCCCTTGCTAGATTCTCAACTTCATGAGGCCAAGGATTGTTCTATTCAGTCCTTCTTTACCCTCAATGTCTGTTATATTGCAGTCACTTACGTGACTAATGGGAAAAATCACAGAAAGAAAGAGTTAAAACTACAGAAAAACCCCGTAGGTTCAATAACACAAAGCTTTCTAAAATTATTTAGCCCAGGAATTGAATACTGGCTGCACTTTTGATTTTTTTTAAATGGTATTGAATTTAATTTAAATGGAAATACTTGAATGGTAGAATAATAAAAAAAAAATTATAAAAGCAACTTGCTCCTTAAAGTAAGAATTATATAGGGCATCTCTTCTAGAAGCAAAATTTTCAAATGTCAAACATCTGAAAGCATAGAGGAGAAGTAAGATTGTGAATTGTACTTCAATGCTCTTTTCTTTATATTCAGCAAACAGCTTCATTCACACCTTTCCAATTTTTTCAACTCTTTTGACAAAGCCTTCAGAGGAGTTACTGCTGATGACAACCATCACAGCCTAACAGGAGAAATTTTATAAAGAAAAATAATAGCATGTTTTTCCCAAATTGTTAAGGATATGGTGAAGCTCTGTCGGATTCAAAGGAGGAATGTGCAATTCCATGCTATATATAATAATAACTTATTTTAATAGTGGCTTTGCAATTTTTCAGATATATCCATTTACTGAAACCACTATCAAATAAACAGAAACAAACAAATTAACAGGGGTTCGAGACAGGAATTATCTAATCTAAAAATAGCACATGTTCACAGAATACACAACACATATCCCAAGTACTACTATAGGTTTCAAGTAATAGTCAAAACAATAGTAAACATGATTCAGAACCTACCAGTCAAATCATAAATGGGACCTTAACTGTAAATCCTTATCTTTAGATCAAAGCGGGTAACTGGGTGCTGAGGATACATTATAGAACTAATATGTCATAGAACTCCTCTGAAATGAGTCATTTATTCCATCACTTTTCCTTCACAGCTGCTGACCCATGTTTTGGTTCCTGGAAATAGCTGCTCCCCTGTTGTACTTCTTAAAAGCACATATATTGATAACTTTACTCATTCCTCCATTCCTCTGTGACTGTCACTGTGTTAAAATGTGGAGTCAGCTGACTCACTTGTGGTGGTAATAAAGTAGATGAGTTTGCAAAGTATTTTGTTATTTCTAAAAATGCAAAAACCAAATTACATTGAAATCATAAGGGGTGTTTCAGGGAGAGCTGTAGGATGTGGTTTGTTGTGTAATCCACAGAGATTAGCTCCAACACATATTTAAACTCTCCTCTAGGAGCAACCTTAGTGGTAAAGCAAGAAGATAAACAGATGTATACACACTCTGGCACAAAATTATCACTTATGTTTGGCTTCCTAGTCTCCTCGTGTTCCTTATTTATCTTAACTTCTCTCTGAAATCAGGAAACACAAAATCTCAATCAGTTGACATTTTTCTACTGAATTACCCAATAGTCTGATCATACCCCTAAGACTTTTTTAAATTAGTTCACTCATAATCCCAAATCTGCTTTGCTTCCTCATCTGAGTACACTGTAATTTGATTTCAAAATGAGGACAGTTGTCAGTAATGCCACATTCTTTAATCTATTTTACAATTCCATGTACTTAGAACTATGAAAATATGTTAATAACATCCATTCCAATAAGCCACCCTAAATTTATTATCATGAAACAAGACCTCAAGAAAGAGAATTCAAAATCATCCATGTATTTGCAACTTATTGCAATAAAGCCTTTATCAATAGACTTCCCTGTGCACATGGTGGTCAAATTGCTGGTAAAAACCAGCCAGATCTATTACAAGCTTTCTCATGGCTTCTAGGTAACCCAAGTGAGCCTTTATTGATACTGGGAAGAGATAAAGCAGGGAAGGGATAAACAGTGATGTAAGAATTGTCTAGACAAAAGTAATGACTCTCATTACAAAGTGAGTATTTTAAAGCAAAAGAGCCTGTTGGGAATATTGTTTTATAAAATAGTGGCTTTTTTTTTTAACTTTTTAAAATTCAATTAGTTAGCATATAGTGTACCATTAGTTTCAAATGTAGATTTCAGTTATTCATCCATAGCATATAATAGCTAATGCTCAGTACTTACTGTTATAGCTTCTTGAAAGCAGAGTTTTAACCCACTGAGCCACCCAGGTGCCCTTGAAAGCAGAATTTTAGATCATATTTTCTGATTACTGTAGTACAACACTTTCCTGCTAGCAATCTTCAAAACATACTGTTTGTTAGAGGAATTTCTTTAATAATAAATAAATAGGAATTTATTTAAATTTATAAATACATAAAGTAAATAGGAATTTATTTAAATTTATTTAAATATTGCACACTGTTTCATTGTTCATAAATAAGGTGATGATATTTTAGCCATTAGTTGGTAGCACTGATATATCACTTTCTTTTTACTTCTTAGTGCATTCTCTTTACAAAAAATAGATATATATTTTATAAGAATCTGAATCTGTGGCAAACATTTAAAAAACCCTATACAGTAAAGTTTATCATTTTAAGTAATCAATTATCTTCCTCAATTGTGATAGTATATCCTTCTATCTAGGCCAGATATTGTATGAGGGAATTGAAGAGACATACTTTTCTAAATTTCACTTTTCTCATCTGCAAAATGCTAATCATGATCCTACAATAAAATACACTTATAATTTTTTGATGAAAATTTATTTATTTATTTTAAGATTTTATTTATTTATCAGAGGGAGTGGGCGAGAGAGCAAGCACAGGCAGACAGAATGGCAGGCAGAGGCAGAGGCAGAAGCAGGCTCCTGGCCGAGCAAGGAGCCCGATGCGGGACTCGTTCCCAGGACGCTGGGATCATGACCTGAGCCAAAGGCAGCTGCTTAACCAACTGAGCCACCCAGGTATCCCTTTTGATAAAAATTTAATCTGTATAAACAATATATTTGCTGTAATGCGTGGTTCATGGAAAACATCTTATTTAATTATAAGCAACAACAGTATTAGAAATTAAGTAAATGTATCTATAATATTTAAAATTTTAACACATAATTCCAGTGCATTGCCTTATATTCTCAAATCCCTTTACCACTTTCACTGACAGAGTCAAATGTACTTTTTCTACTAGTAGCCAGCTCTTTGTCTTTTGTCAGAAAGATGCCCTTGTGAATTATTTATAATAGAGATATTAGCAATAATAATAATAATAATAATAAATAGCAATGAAAATGTTAAAAAAAAGTTTTCTTAACTAATTAGGGTTCTTAGACATCAATTAGAGGAACCACCTCTGGCAAGCAAATTAATCTGCAAGACATTACCAGAATTAACAAGTCAGTCAGATAAAGGGTCCGTAGACTGAAAGGTGAAGCAAAAGGACTAGGTTTGGAATATAGGTAAGGACAATGAAAAAAATGATCAAATTTTTGGGCAAAATAAATTCTTAGGTGTCCTTTTAATGGAGTCCTTGGCATTATGTAGCAGAATCTCTGGAGATTATCTCAATCCATTGGGGTCACCCCGTTTATTAGCTTGCTATTGACAAAGATATTTACAAACTGTAGAGCAAGAGGTTATAATGTAGAAAACTGATGGTAATGCACAGGGTCAGGGTTAGGTTCATGGATATGGTAAGGTTAGCTTTATGTTTAGGTTCTGTTTTATGAGGAGGTTCAGGATCAGGGTTAGCTTTAGGCTTTAGATTCTGTTTAGGATCATAGATTGGGTCAGATTTAGGTTTACATTCAGGGTTAGGGTCAGTGTTAAGGTCAAGGCCAGGGTCAGGTTTAAGGTTAAGATCTGACATTGGCAACCTTCAGAGTTAGGGTTATGATCAGCGTCAGGATTATTGTTAAAGTGGGGTTAGGGTTAGGGTTAGAGGTAGGTGGAGGGTTAGACCGGGTTAGGGTCAGTGTCAGGGATAATGTTAGGCGTTAGTTTTAGGGTTAGGTTCAGCGTTAGGTTTCGGGTCAGGGCCCGTGTTAGTGTCATGGTCAGGGTTACGTTTAGGGTTAGAGTTAGGGTCAGGCTCACAGTCAGGTTCACTGTTAGTGTTAGGGTCGTGGTCAGGGACACTGTTAGGGTCAGGGTTAGGTTTATGGTCTTTGCCTGGGTCAGGGTCAGGGTGAAGTGTAACGCCAGTGTCAGCGTTACGATGAGGATCAGGTTTGGTTTAAAGTCCACATTCGGGTCAGCGACATGGTTATGTAGTGGTCAGTGTTAGGGTCATGGTTAGGTTTAGGGTCAGGGCCAGGTTCAGGTTTAGGGTCAGGGTCTGGTATAGGCAAAGATCATGGTTTGGATTATGAGCATAATCAGGTATAGGTTCAGGGTTATTGTTAAAGTTTAGGGTTAGTGTTAGTGTTAGCGTTTGGTTGTCGGTTAGGGTTACAACTTGTTAGGATCAGGGTCCGTGGTAGGGTTAGGGGTTACTCTGAGGGTTAGGTCAGTGATAGGGTTCGGGGGAAGGCCCATGTTAGTGTAGGGTTCAGGGTTACATTTAGGGTTAGAGTTAGGGTAAGGCTCACAGTCCGGGTCAGGTTTAGAGTTCAGGTCAGTGTCGGGGTCACTGTTAGGGTCAGGGTTAGGTTTATGGTCATGGTCTAGGTCAGGGTCAGGGTGATGTTTAGCGCCAGTGTCCGGTTTAGGGTCAGGTTCAGGTATTGGTTTAAAGTCCACATTCAGGTCAGGGACAAGGTTATGTAGTATTCAGTGTTAGGGTCATGGTTAGGATTAGGGTCAGGGTCAGGGTCAGGTAAATGTCATGGACAGGGTCAGGTTTAGCATCAGGCTTTGGTTTAGGGTCAATGTTCGGTTCAGTGTCACAGTTAGGTTTTGGCGGTAGTGTTTGGGATTGGGGTTAGGGTTAGAGTTAGAAGTAGGGCTATGGTTAGGTTTAGGGTTAGTCAGCGTAAGGTCAGGGTTACGGTTTGGTCTAGGGTAGGGGTTAGTGTTAGGGTCAGGGTCAGCGTTTGGTTTAGGTTCAGGGTCTGTATTAGGGTCATGGTTAGAGTTACCTTTATGTTTAGGGTTAGAGTCAGGCTCACAGTCACGGTCAGGGTTACGGTTAGGGTCACGGTAAGGTCAGCATCAGGGTTAGGTTTAGGGTCAAGGTCATGGTCAGGGTTAGGTATGAGTCTTGGTTACGGTAATATCAACGTTAGGTTTATGTTCATGGTCCACATCAGGGACATTGTCAGGCTTAGGTTTAGGTTTAGGGTTCAGGTCAGGATCACAGACAGGGTCAGGGTCAGGTTCAGTGTCAGGGTTTGGGTTAGGGTTTGGGGCAGGCTCACAGTCAGTGTCAGGGTCTGGGTTAGTGGTTACTGTTAGGGTTAGCCCCGCTCCTGGGTAATGGACCCATCCTTTTAGGGTCTCAGGATAAACCCTGGGCAGAAGGGTGTAGACCCTCCACCCGATCCCACTTAACCAGCCTTAAACTTGGGTGTGAACATGACTTTCCCACCAGACACTTAACCCCTCATCAGCCTGATCCTGCCTGGGGCATCTCCACCCACGATTCCATGGCCAGGTCCTCTTTACACACAGACACACAGACACCAAGAGGAACACACACATACACACACGCACACACACAGAGAGATGGGGAGGAGACCTAGGGCTACACCCGTGGATCAGAAGGTGTGGGACTCTCTGACTCTGAGTCCCCTGGTGTCATCTTTTGATTTTATTAGCCAAAGGGCCAGAGGCGTTGGGGAATCCTGATATGACCGGCCAGGGAGGGGACGTGTCTGGCGGGCGAGCTCTCTTCTCCCTACATCCTCTCGGCTTCAGTACAGCAGAAGAACATGTCGCTTCCTTTAGGATGTGCCTAGAAATGAGCTGGGCAGGGGGGTTTTCTCTGTAATGGGGTGCCTGGATATGTTGGTTCCAATTCCGATGGGCTCTGTCGTCAGGGAAGTGAGGTCACCACTGCCTGGGGGCTCCTTACCGAACTTCCTGCTGTACCACAGCTCCCTGAGCTGCCAGTCCCCAAGCTGCTCAGGCTCACACTCCACTCAGGCAGTGCCCATCCAGTGACCCCCATACAGCCTCCCCCAGCCCCTGGGAGGCCTGGGTGCGGCTGCTGTCCCCGCTGGAGGCAATAGAGCTGTATTTAGACTAGGTTAGTGTTAGGGTTAGGGTTAAGAAAGACTTATGGTCTGGGTTAGGGTTAGATGTCCTTGGGGTCAGGGTTAGCGTAAGGCTTAGGGTAGTGCTCAGGGTTAGGGTTAGGTTCATGGTTAGGTTTAGGGTCAGTCTCACAGTAGGGTCAGGTTTAGCGTTACGGTCAGAGTCAAGTCAAGGTCAGTTTTAGGGTGATGGTTAGGTTTAGGATCAGGTTCAGGGTCATGGTTAGATTTAGGTTCAGGTTCAAGTTTTGGTTTGGATGCAAGGTTCATGTCAGGGTCAGGGTTAGGTTTGGGACAGGTCTAGTGTCAGGGTTTGGGTCAGGGTCAGGCTTAGGTTCATGGTTATGGTAAGGTCAGCTTTATGTTTAGGTTCTTTTTTATGAGTAGGTTCAGGATCAGGGTTAGCTTTAGGGTTACGATTCTGATTAAGATTAAGGATTGGGTCAGAGTTAGGTTTACACTCTGGTTAGGGTCAGTGTTAAGGTCAAGGCCAGGGTCAGGTTTAAGGTTAAGCTCTGACATAGGCAAACTTCAGAGTTAGGGCTATGATCAGTGTCAGGATTATTGTTAAAGTGGGGTTAGGGTTAGGGTTAGAGGTAGGTTGAGGGTTAGGGTTAGACCGGGTTAAGGTCAGTGTCAGCGATTATGTTAGGGGTTAGTTTTAGGGTTAGGTTCAGCATTAGGTTTCGGGTAAGGGCCCGTGTTAGTGTCCGGTTCAGGGTTACGTTTAGGGTTAGAGTTAGGGTCAGGCTCACATTCAGTATCAGGGTTATTGTTAGGGTCGTGGTCAGGGTCACTGTTAGGGTCAGGGTTACGTTTATGGTCTTCGCCTGGGACAGGGTCAAGGTGAATCTAGGGCCAGTGTCGGGTTTACCATCAGGATCAGGTATTGGTTTAAAGTCCACATTCGGGTCAGTGACAGGGTTATGTAGTGGTCAGTGTTAGGGTCATGGTTAGGTTTAGACTCAGGGCCAGGTTCAGGTATATGGTCAGGGTCTGGTATAGGCAAAGTTCAGGGTTAGGCTTATGATATAATCAGGTATAGGGTCAGGGTTATTGTTAAAGTTTAGGGTTTGTGTTAGGGTTAGCGTTTGGTTGACAGTTAGGGTTAGAACTTGTTAGGATCAGGGTACTGGTAGGTTTGGGGTTACTCTTAAGGTTAGGTTCAGCGATAGGATTCGGGGGAGGGCCCGTGTTAGTGTCAGGGTCAGGGTTACATTTAGGGTTAGAGTTAGTGTCAGGCTCACAGTCAGGGTCAGGTTTAGTGTTCAGGTCAGGGTCGGGGTCACACTTTGGGTCAGGTTTAGGTTTATGTTCATGGTCTGGGTCAGGGTCAGGGTGAAGTTTAGTGCCAGTGTCAGGTTTAGGGTCAGGTTCACGTATTGGTTTAAAGTCCACATTCGGGTCAGGGACAGGAATGTGTAGTGGTCAGTGTTAGTGTCATGGTTAGGATTAGGGTCAGGGTCAGGTCAGGTGAAGTTCATGGACAGGGTCAGGTTTAGGGTCAGGCTTTGGTTTAGGGTCAATGTTCGATTCAGTGTCGCGGTTAGGTTTTCGCTGTAGGGTTTGGGATTGGTGTGAGGGTTAGAGTTAGAAGTAGGTTTATGGTTAGGGTAAGACTTAGACAGCGTAAGGTCAGGGTTAGGGTTTACGTTAGGGTAGGGGTTAGTGTTAGGTTCAGGGTCAGTGTTAGGTTTAGGTTCAGGGTCCGTATTAGGGTCATGGTTAGAGTTACCTTTAGGTTTAGGGTTAGGGTCAGGCTCACAGTCACGGTCAGGGTTAGGGTTAGGGTCAGGGTTAGGTCAGCATCAGAGTTAGGATTAGGGTCAGGGTCAGGGTCATGGTTAGGTATGCGTCTTGTTTACAGTAATATCAATGTTAGGTTTAGGTTCAGGACCACAACTAGGTCAGTGTCAGGCTTAGGTTTAGGTTTAGGGTTCAGGTCCGGATCACAGAGTGTCAGGGTCAGGGTCAGGGTCAGGGTTTGGGTTAGGGTTTGGGGCAGGCTCACAGTCAGTGTCAGGGTCAGGGTTAGTGGTTACTGTTAGGGAAAGCCCCGCTCCTGGGTCATAGATCCATCCATTCAGGGTCTCAGGATAAACCCTGGGCAGAAGGGTGTAGACCCTCCACACGATCCCACTTAACCAGCCTTAAACTTGGGTGTGAACATGACTTTCCCACCAGACACTTAACCCCTCATCAGCCTGATCCTGCCTGGGGCATCTCCACCCACGATTGCATGGCCAGGTCCTCTTTACACACAGACACAGAGACACCAAGAGGAACACACACACACACACACGCTCACACACAGAGAGACGGGGAGGAGACCTAGTGCTACACCCGTGGATCAGAAGGTGTGGGACTCTCTGACTCTGAGTCCCCTGGTGTCACCTTTTGATTTTAGTAGCCAAAGGGCCTGAGGCGTTGGGGAATCCTGATATGACCGGCCAGGGAAGGGACGTGTCTGGCGGGCGAGCTCTCTTCTCCCTACATCCTCTCGGCTTCAGTACAGCAGAAGAACATGTCGCTTCCTTTAGGATGTGCCTAGAAATGAGTTGGGCATGGGGTTTTTCTCTGTAATGGGTTGCCTGGATACTTGGGTTCCAATTCTGTTGGGCTCTGTCGTCAGGGAAGTGAGGTCACCACTGCCTGGGGGCTCCTTACCGAACTTCCTGCTGTACCAGAGCTCCCTGAGCCACCGGTCCCCAAGCTGCTCAATGCTCACCCTCCACTCAATGCAGTGCCAATCCAGTGGCCCCCATACAGCCTCCCCCCAGCCCCTGGCAGACCTGGGTGCAGCTGTTTTCCCCGCTGGAGGGAACAGAGCTGGGTTTAGACTAGGTTAGTGTTAGGGTTAGGGTTAAGAAAGACTTAGGATCAGGATTAGGGTTAGACGTGCTTGGGGTCAGGATTTGCGGAAGGCTTAGGGTAGGGGTCAGGGTTAGGGTTAGGTTCATGGTTAGGTTTAGGTTCAGGCTCACAGTAGGGTCACGGTTACCGTTACCATCAGAGACAGGGTCAGGGTCAGTGTAGGGTGACGGTTAGGTTTAGGGTCAGGTTCAGGGTTATGGTCAGATTTAGGGTCAGGTTCAAGTTTTGGTTTGGGGGCAAGGTTCATATCAGGGTCAGGGTTAGGAGTGGGTCAGGTCTAGTGTCAGGGTTAGGGTCAGGGTCAGGGTTAGGTTCATGGTTATGGTAAGGTCAGCTTTATGTTTAGGTTTTGTTTTATGAGTAGGTTCAGATTCAGGGTTAGCTTAAGGGTTAAGTTTCTGTTCAGGATCACGGATTGGGTCTGAGTTAGGTTTTTATTCAGGGTTAGTGTCAGTGTTACAGTCAAGGCCAGGGTCAGGTTTAAGGTTAAGCTCTGACATAGGCAAAGTTCAGAGTTAGGGTTATGATCAGGGTCAGGGAGAGGGTCAGGATTATTGTTAAAGTGGGGTTAGGGTTAGGGTTAGAGGTAGGTGGAGGGTTAGACCGGTTTAGGGTCAGTGTCAGGGATAATGTTAGGGGTTAGTTTTAGGGTTAGGTTCAGCATTAGGTTTCGGGTCAGGGCCCGTGTTAGTGTCATGGTCGGGGTTACGTTTAGGGTTAGAGTAAGTGTCAGGCTCACAGTCAGGGTCAGGGTTAATTTTAGGGTCGGAGTCAATGTCACTGTTAGGGTCAGGGTTAGGTTTATGGTCTTTGCCTGGGTCAGGTTCATGGTGAGGTTTAGCGCCAGTGTCAGGTTTACGGTCAGGATCAAGTATTGGCGTAAAGTCCACATTCGGGTCAGGGACAGTGTTATGTAGTGGTCATTGTTAGGGTCATGGTTAGGTTTAGTCTCAGGGCCAGGGTCAGGTATATGGTCAGGGTCTGGTATAGGCAAAGTTCTGGGTTAGGCTTATGATCATAGTCAGATATAGGGTCAGGGTTATTGTGAAAGTTTAGGGTTAGTGTTAGGGTTAGCGTTTGGTTGACGGTTAGGGTTAGAACTTGTTAGGATCAGGGTCTGTTGTAGGGTTAGGGGTTACTCTTATGGTTAGGTTCAGCGATAGGATTCGGGGGATGGCCCGTGTTAGTGTCAGGGTCAGGGTTACATTTAGGGTTAGAGTTAGGGTCAGGCTCACAGTCAGGGTCAGGTTTGTTGTTCAGGTCCGGGTCGGAGTCATTGTTAGGGTCAGGGTTAGGTTTATGGTCATGGTCTGGTTTGGGTCAGGGTGATGTTTAGCGCCAGTGTCCGGTTTAGGGTCAGGTTCCGGTATTGGTTTAAAGTCCACATTCGGGTCAGGGACAGGATTGTGTAGTGGTCAGTGTTAGTGTCATGGTTAGGATTAGGGTCAGGGTCAGGTCAGGTGAAGTTCAGGGACAGGTTCAGGTTTAGGGTCAGGCTTTGGTTTAGGGTCAATGTTCGGTTCAGTGTCACAGTTAGGTTTTGCGGTAGGGTTTGGGATTGGGGTTAGGGTTAGAGTTAGAAGTAGGGTTATGGTAAGGCTTAGACAGCGTAAGGTCAGGGTTATGGTTTGGTTTAGGGTAGGGTTAGTGTTAGGGTCAGGGTCAGCGTTAGGTTTAGGTTCAGGGTCTGTATTAGGGTCATGGTTAGAGTTACCTTTAGGTTTAGAGTTAGGGTCAGGTTCACAGTCACGGTCAGGGTTAGGGTTAGGGTCAGGTTTAGGTCAGCATCAGGGTTACGATTAGGGTCACGTTCATGGTCAGGGTTAGGTATGAGTCTTGGTTACGGTAATATCAACGTTAGGTTAAGGTTAAGGGTCCACCATCAGGGACATTGTCAGGCTTAGGTTTAGGTTTAGTGTTCAGGTCAGGATCACAGACAGGGTCAGGGTCAGGTTCAGGGTCAGGGATTGGGTTAGGATTTGGGACAGGCTCACAGTCAGTGTCAGGGTCTGGGTTAGTGGTTACTCTTAGGGTTAGACCCGCTCTTGGGTCATGGACCCATCCGGTCAGGGTCTCAGGATAAACCCTGGGCAGAAGGGTGTAGACCCTCCACCCAATCCCACTTAACCAGCCTTAAACTGGAGTGTGAACATAACTTGCCCACCAGACATCTAAACCCTCAACAGCCTCATCCTGCTTGGGGCATCTCCACCCTCGATGGCATGGTCAGGTCCTCTTTACACACAGACACACAGACACCCAGAGGCACACACACACACACACACACCCACACACATACAGAGATGGGGAGGAGACCTAGGGCTACACCGGTTGATCAGAAGGTGTGGGACTTTCTGACTCTGAGTCCCCTGGTGTCACCTTTTGATTTTAGTAACCAAAGGTCCAGAGGCGTTGGGGAATCCTGATGTGACCGGCCAGGGAGGGGACGTGTCTGGCGGGCGAGCTCTCTTCTCCCTACATCCTCTCGGCTTCAGTACAGCAGAAGAACATGTCGCTTCCTTTAGGATGTGCCTAGAAATGAGCTGGGCAGGGGGGTTTTCTCTGTAATGGGGTGCCTGGATATGTTGGTTCCAATTCCGTTGGGCTCTGTCATCAGGGAAGTGAGGTCACCACTGCCTGGCGGCTACTTCCCGAACTTCTTGCTGTACCAGAACTCCCTGAGCCGGCGGTCCCCAAGCTGCTCAGGCTCACACTCCACTCAGGGAGTGCCCATCCAGTGACCCCCATACAGCCTCCCCCAGCCCCTGGGAGGCCTGGGTGCAGCTGTTGTCCCCGCTGGAGGCAACAGAGCTGGATTTATACTAGGTCAGTGTTAGGGTTAGGATTAAGAAAGACTTAGGGTCTGGGTTAGGGTTAGATGTCCTTGGGGTCAGGGTTAGCGTAAGGCTTAGGGTAGGGCTCAGGGTTAGGGTTAGGTTCATGGCTTGGTTTAGGGTCATGCTCACAGTAGGGTCAGGGTTAGCATTACGGTCAGAGTCACGTCAGGGTCAGTTTTAGGGTGATGGTTAGGTTTAGGGTCAGGTTCAGGGTCATGGTTAGATTTAGGGTCAGGTTCAAGTTTTGGTTGGGGACAAGGTTCATGTCAGGGTCAGGGTTAGGTTTGGGACAGGTCTAGTGTCAGGGTTAGGGTCAGGGTCAGGATTAGGTTCATGGTTATGGTAAGGTCAGCTTTATGTTTAGGTTCTGTGTTATGAGTAGGTTCAAGATCAGGGTTAGCTTTAGGCTTAAGATTCTGTTTAGGATCACGGATTGGGTCAGAGTTAGGTTTACATTCAGGGTTAGGGTCAGTGTTAAGGTCAAGGCCAGGGTCAGGTTTAAGGTTAAGATCTGACATTGGCAACCTTCAGAGTTAGGGTTATGATCAGCGCCAGGATTATTGTTAAAGTGGGGTTAGGGTTTGGGTTAGAGGTAGGTGGAGGGTTAGACCGGGTTAGGGTCAGTGTCAGGGTTAATGTTAGGGGTTTGTTTTAGGGTTAGGCTCAGCGTTAGGTTTCGGGTCAGGGCCCGTGTTAGTGTCATGGTCAGGGTTACGTTTAGGGTTAGAGTTAGGGTCAGGCTCACAGTCAGGGTCACTGTTAGTGTTAGGGTCGTGGTCAGGGTCACTGTTAGGGTCAGGGTTAGGTTTATGGTCTTTGCCTGGGTCAGGGTCAGGGTGAAGTGTAGCGCCAGTGTCAGCTTTACGAATAGGATCAGGTTTGGTTTAAAGTCCACATTCGGGTCAGTGACAGGGCTATGTAGTGGTCAGTGCTAGGGTCATGGTTAGGTTTAGGGTCAGGGCCAGGTTCAGGTTTAGGGTCAGGGTCTGGTATAGGCAAAGATCATGGTTAGGGTTATGAGCATAATCAGGTATAGGTTCAGGGTTATTGTTAAAGTTTAGTGTTAGTGTTAGTGTTAGCGTTTGGTTGTCGGTTAGGGTTAGAACTTGTTAGGATCAGGGTCCGTGGTAGGGTTAGGGGTTACTCTGAGGGTTAGGTCAGCGATAGGATTCGGGGGAGGGCCCGTGTTAGTGTCAGGTTCAGGGTTACATTTAGGGTTAGAGTTAGGGTAAGGCTCACAGTCTGGGTCAGGTTTAGTGTTCGGGTCAGTGTCGGGGTCACTGTTAGGGTCAGGGTTAGGTTTATGGTCATGGTCTAGGTCAGGGTCAGGGTGATGTTTAGCGCCAGTGTCCGGTTTAGGGTCAAGTTCAGGTATTGGTTTAAAGTCCACATTCGGGTCAGGGACAAGGTTATGTAGTATTCAGTGTTAGGGTCATGGTTAGGATTAGGGTCAGGGTCAGGGTCAGGTGAAGGTCATGGACAGGGACAGGTTTAGCGTCAGGCTTTGGTTTAGGGTCAATGTTCTGTTCAGTGTCACAGTTAGGTTTTGGCGGTAGTGTTTGGGATTGGGATTAGGGTTAGAGTTAGAAGTAGGGTTATGGTTAGGTTTAGGGTAAGTCAGCGTAAGGTCAGGGTTAGGGTTTTGTTTAGCGTAGGGGTTAGTGTTAGGGTCAGAGTCAGCGTTAGGTTTAGGTTCAGGGTCTGTATTAGGGTCATGGTTAGAGTTACCTTTAGGTTTAGGGTTAGGGTCAAGCTCACAGTCTCGGTCAGTGTTAGTGTTAGGGTCAGGGTTAGGTCAGCATCAGGGTTAGGATTAGGGTCAGGATCAGGGTCATGGTTAGGTATGAGTCTTGGTTACAGTAATATCAACGTTAGGTTTATGTTCATGGTACACATCAGGTCAGTGCCAGGCTTAGGTTTAGGTTTAGGGTTCAGGTCAGGATCATAGACAGGGTCAGTGTCAGGGTCAGGGTTTGGGTTAGGGTTTGGGGCATGCTCACAGTCAGTGTCAGGGTCAGGGTTAGTGGTTACTGTTAGGGTGAGCCCCGCTCCTGGGTCAAGGACCCATCCGTTTAGGGTCTCAGGATAAACCCTGGGCAGAAGGGTGTAGACCCTCCACCCGATCCCACTTAACCAGCCTTAAACTGGGGTGTGAACATAACTTGCCCACCAGACATCTAAACCCTCATCAGCCTCATCCTGCTTGGGGCATCTCCACCCTTGATGGCATGGTCAGGTCCTCTTTATACACAGACACACAGACACCCAGAGGCACACACACACACACATACAGAGATGGGGAGGAGACCTAGGGCTACACCGGTTGATCAGAAGGTGTGGGACTCTCTGAATCTGAGTCCCCTGGTGTCACCTTTTGATTTTAGTAGCCAAAGGGCCTGAGGCATTGGGGAAACCTGATATGACCGGCCAGGGAGGGGACGTGTCTGGCGGGCGAGCTCTCTTCTCCCTACATCCTCTCGGCTTCAGTACAGCAGAAGAACATGTCGCTTCCTTTAGGATGTGCCTAGAAATGAGTTGGGCAGGGGGGTTTTCTCTGTAATGGGTTGCCTGGATACGTGGGTTCCAATTCCGTTGGGCTCTGTCGTCAGGGAAGTAGGTCACCACTGCCTGGGGGCTCCTTCCCGAACTTCCTGCTGTACCAGAGCTCCCTGAGCCGCCATTCCCCAAACTGCTCAATGCTCACCCTCCACTCAATGCAGTGCCAATCCAATGGCCCCCATACAGCCTCCCCCCAGCCCCTGGCAGGCCTGGGTGCAGCTGTTGTCCCCGCTGGAGGCAACAGAGCTGGGTTTAGACTAGTTTAGTGTTAGGGTTAGAGTTAAGAAAGACTTAGGATCAGGGTTAGGGTTAGTCGTCTTTGGGGTCCGGGTTAGGGTAAGGCTTAGGGTATGGGTCAGGGTTAGGGTTAGGTTCATGGTTAGGTTTAGGGTCAGGCTCACAGTAGGGTCACTGTTAGGGTTACGGTCAGAGTCAGGGTCAGGGTCAGTGTTAGTGACGGTTAGGTTTAGGGTCAGGTTCATGGTCATGGTCAGATTTAGGGTCATGGTCACGTTTAGGTTTGGGGACAAGGTTCATGTCAGGGTCAGGATTAGGTTTGGGACAGGTTTAGTGTCAGGTTTAGGGTCAGGGTCTGGGTTAGGTTCATGGTTATATTAAGGTCAGCTTTATGTTTAGGTTCTGTTTTATGAGTAGGTTCAGGATCAGGGTTAGCTTTAGGCTTAAGATTCTGTTTAGGATCATGGATTGGGTCAGAGTTAGGTTTACATTCAGGGTTAGGGTCAGTGTTAAGGTCAAGGCCAGTGTCAGGTTTAAGGTTAAGTTCTGACATTGGCAAACTTCAGAGTTAGGGTTATGATCAGCGTCAGGATTATTGTTAATGTGGGGTTAAGGTTAGGGTTAGAGGTAGGTGGAGGGTTAGACCGAGTTAAGGTCAGTGTCAGGGTTAATGTTAGGGGTTAGTTTTAGGGTTGGGTTAGGTTTAGTTAGCGTTAGGTTTCGGGTCAGGGCCCGTGTTAGTGTCATGGTCAGGGATACGTTTAGGGTTAGAGTTAGGGTCAGGCTCACAGTCAGGGTCACTGTTAGTGTTAGGGTCGTGATCAGGGTCACTGTTAGGGTCAGGGTTAGGTTTATGGTCTTTGCCTGGGTCAGGGTCAGGGTGAAGTGTAGCGCCAGTGTCAGCATTACGATCAGGATCAGGTTTGGTTTAAAGTCCTCATTCGGGTCAGCGACAGGTTTATGTAGTTGTCAGTGTTAGGGTCATGGTTAGGTTTAGGGTCAGGGCCAGGTTCAGGTTTAGGGTCAGGGTCTGGTATAGGCAAAGATCATGGTTAGGGTTATGAGCATAATCAGGTATAGGTTCAGGGTTATTGTTAAAGTTTAGGGTTAGTGTTAGTGTTAGCGTTTGGTTGTCGGTTAGGGTTAGAACTTGTTAGGATCAGGGTCCGTGGTAGGGTTAGGGGTTACTCTGAGGGTTAGGTCAGCGATAGGATTCGGGGGAGGGCCCGTGTTAGTGTCAGGTTCAGGGTTACATTTAGGGTTAGAGTTAAGGTAAGGCTCACAGTCCGGGTCAGGTTTAGTGTTCAGGTCAGTGTCAGGCTCACAGTTGGGTCATGGTTAGTGTTAGGGTCGTGTTCAGGTGAAGGTCATGGCCAGGGTTAGGTTTAGCGTCAGGCTTTGGTTTAGGGTCCATGTTCGTTTCAGTGTCACAGTTAGGTTTTGGCGGTAGGGTTTGGGATTGGGGTTAGGGTTAGTGTTAGAAGTAAGGTTATAATTAGGGTTAGGGTTAGACAGCGTAAGGTTAGGGTTAGGGGTTGGTTTATTGTAGGGGTTAGTGTTTGGGTCAGGGTCAGCATTAGGTTTATGTTCACGGTCGGTATTAGGGTCATGGTTAGAGTTACCTTTAGGTTTAGGGTTAGGGTCAGGCTCATAGTCACGGTCAGGGTTAGGGTTAGGGTCAGGTTTAGGTCAGCGTCAGGTTTAGGATTAGGGTCAGGGTCAGGGTCATGGTTAGTTCTGAGTCTTGGTTACAGTAATATCAACGTTAGGTTTAGGTTCAGGGTCCACATCAGGGTGAGTGTCAGGCTTAGGTTTAGGTTTAGGGTTCAGGTCAGGATCACAGACAGGGTCAGGGTCAGGGTCAGGGTTTGGGTTAGGGTTTGGGGCAGGCTCACAGTCAGTGTCAGGGTCAGGGTTCATGGTTACTGTTAGGGTTAGCCCCGCTCCTGGGTCATGGACCCATCTGTTCAGGGTCTCAGGATAAACCCTGGGCAGAAGGGTGTAGACCCTCCACCCGATCCCACTTAACCATCCTTAAACTGGGGTGTGAACATAACTTGCCCACCAGACATCTAAACCCTCATCAGCCTCATCCTGCTTGGGGCATCTCCACCCACGATGGCATGGCCAGGTCCTCTTTACACACAGACACACAGACACCCAGAGGCACACACACACACACACACACATACACACAGAGGAATACTATACAGCCATCAAAAATGAAATCTTGCTCTTTGCAATGACCTGGATGGAACTAGAGGGTATTATGCTAAGTGAAGTAAGTCAATCAGAGAAAGGCAATTATCATATGATCTGTCTGATATGAGGAATTTGCAAGGCAGGGTAGGGGGACATGGGAGGTAGGAGGGATAAAATGAATCAAGATGGGATGGGGGGAGAGAAACCATAATAGACTTAATCTCACAAAACAAACCGAGGTTTACGGGGATGGAGGGTTTATGGAGAGGTTGGCTGGGTTATGAACATTGGGGAGGTTATGTGATACGGTGAGTTCTGTGAAATGTGTAACACAGATGAATCACAGACCTGCACCTTTGGGGCAAATAATACATTATATGTTAATTTTAAAAATTTCTCCTGTGCTTCTGCAGTCTGGAGGAGGATGGGCACACATATAAACCCATATAGTGACTAGTCCACCTGACACCAATAGGACCAATCAGAGTCTCCCTGAGATTGATATGTAAATGACAGGAAGACAATGTTCTCTCTTTAGGCGAGTGACTGGCCTTGCTGGATGGGATTCAGGAGCTGGCCATGGCCATCTTCCTGGACACTTGAAGAGTCTGACCAGAGAAGAAAGCAGCCATATGGAGACTAGTAAACATGAGACATGGACAAATAGAAAACTGTTTTGCCGGTTTCCAGTCCCTGTTCTTGATTCTGAAATTTTAGTTCTGCAGCTCTTCTTTTGATTTAAAAAAAAGTTTTTTTAAATTTATCTGACAGAGATCACTAGTAGGCAGAGAGGCAAGCAGAGAGAGAGGAGGAAGCAGGCTCCCTGCAGAGCAGAGAGCCCAATGTGGGGCTCGATCCTAGGACCCTGGGATCATGACCTGAGCCGAATGCAGAGGCTTAACCCACTGAGCCACCCAGGTGCCCCATCTTCTTTTGGATTTTTATGAACTTCTGTGGTATCCATACCTACAGGATCCTGGACATTCCTTTGTTTCGTGTTTGTTTGCTTGCTTTTCCCTTTTGGTTCCTCCAGTTTTCTTTGGATTGCTGCCACTTGCAAGCAAAGGGTCTTGTAAAAATACCACACCAAGGAAATTCACACGTCCTTAGGAGCTATTGAGTAAGTTCCTGTAGGGGAAGGACACAGTGAGATGCACATTTTAGAGTGATCATCTTTGAATAAGTTTAGAGGATGAATTGGTGTGAGGAGGGGAGGGAAAGGGGCATATTCCTGAAGATGAGATGACAGGTTGGAAGGCCGTTATGGTCATTCTGTCAAAGTATGGTGAGTGCCTGAAACAGAAGAGAAAAGGGGGAAAGATTAAACTTACACAAGGTGAGAAGACTAATGAGACTTTATGAAATCTGAGTTTGTGAAATCGGATATTGCTAGGCTTTTAGCACACTTACTTTGGGATCTAATCTTCAAAAATATTTAAATATCTCTGGTGGTGACAACACCATCATCCTTCCAGTGATTAAGAACTCTGAAATCTTAATCTGGCCTGGGCTGTAGAATGTCAGCTGCGGCTTGAGCACAACGAAAAGCCATTGAAGGGTTTTACACTGGTGGGTGGAGGGTGGTCACGGGATTCCTTTTGCATTTTTAAAATGTCATTTTTGGCTGCTGTGTAAAGAATGGATAGAGAAAAGGCAAAAATAGAAACAAATCATTCTCCAATATTTACGGAACATCTACTATGTGTCAGGTACTGTTCTAAACCCTAAAGACAGAATAGTTAACAAGAGACAAAATAAATTTGATGTCCTCTTGGAGTTTTCATTTTAGTTGTTGAGTGAGAAATGAAGCAAATAAATATACATACATATCAGGGGTTGATGTGGGGTAGGAAGGAAACTAAGCTGAGTGAGTGGACATGGGGTGTGGGGTTTAGGGGAGCAGGTTGGAATTTTCTATGGGACTGTGTCAGGGAAGTCTCCCTCATTTGAGGAAAGACTTGGAGGAAATTAAGGAACGAGCAGTTGTGCTGTTTGGAGAAGAGCATCCCACACAAAGCAAACAGTAAGCCCAAGGTGGGAGCACATCTGGTGTGTTTAAAGAATGACACAGCGACCAATAATGCTGGGCAAAAAATGAGCAAGACGGCAAGTGGTAGTGAAAGAGCCTGGAGCCGCACCCAAGAATCAAACAGCACGCCTCCACTAGATGCAAACTGCAAGAGGTTTATTGGTTACACAGGCGCCTGCGGATGCATCAGCCTTTGTGGTCTGAGCGCGCCAGGCCAAGATGGGGAGCAGATTATATAGGAAGGGTTGGGGTAGCGGGAAGCAAGCTTACAGAAGCAGATGCATGGTTACAGGGATCTGATTGGTTAATTAGTCAGGCGTTGGGTTTAAGGCAAGGACACAGCCGTTTGTTCTGGCGGGCCTTGCCTCAGCACTCTGGAAATTCCCAGGTACACTCTATTCCTCATTTGTCTTTTCTTTTGACAGACCGGGTGATCACAGACAATAGACATCCTGGTATGTGTTTCCATCTGGCTATGGGGACAATCAAGCCTTCAGCAAGGGGAGAGGGGGTGCTGTGGGGACTTCAGGTTATTTAAACAAGCCTTTAGCAAGGGGAGAGGGGTCTTTCATTCCCCCCTTTTTCTTTATCATGGATAGAATCCTATATACATTCGCTTTGTTTATCAAGTAAGTCAGTTTGAGAGCCGGTTTGTTTAATTAGTTGATATTGCTGTGTCAGTACCATTGTCTGGATTACTGACAAGCGATCTTTTACAAACTGTACGAGTTTATTTAAGATACAAGGGCCGATTGAAAATTGGGCTATTGATAAAGTAACTTCTTTGTTGTAATCTCAAGGACATTTGCAAACCAAGGGAGGCTCCTATCTTGCAGGATTGTGATCTTAGCAAGTCAACTATTTATCATTTTATGGCAGTCAGGGGTGCCTGAGGAATGCTACACATATGGAGGGGAGCGGGTGAAGGGGGGATGCAAGGCGCCAGCTTTTAAAGACCCTTAAATTTTTAAGGTGGTTGAAGGTGGAAGGTCTCATCTTCTATAACTTCTTCGTGCTGAATAGGGGCGTAGAGCTGTCCCTACCTACTGGGGCTAATATTGATCAGGGTAGGAATGTATAAGGGAGTTTCAAAAGGTGGAGGCAGCTGAATCCAGCGCTGACAGTGAAGAGGTGTTCTTGCGCGCGACAAGGATCGTCTGTCGTGGTGTAGTCATTGTAGCAATGGAGTCTCGACACCAAGTAGAGAAACATGGAACAAAGCAACATATTAAGGTTAATAAGGCGATAAGAATGAGAAGCCCAAAAAGGAGATTCGGTCATAGTCCTCCTTCAAACCAGGAACTTAACCATTTACTGAGAGAGAGAGGAGGATCTTGTAGGCCTTAATTTGGGTATTCATATCCTTTATTAGTCCTGTGACATTTCTGTGATAGTCTGGGATATACACACAACATTCTGTCTTGATAATTGCACATGTGCTACCTTGGGCTGCTGTCAGGACATCTAAGGCCATCCTATTTTGTAGGACTGCCTTGCATATCTGTGACACTTTGGTATTAAGCTGGGAGATGCTATTTAGTGAATCATTGAGTGCCTTTGTAGTATATTTATTAAGGGCTTCTTCATGCCACATGATATCCCCTAGTCCCGCAGATGGAACAAAAATGGATGCTAAGTGATCATACCATTTAAAAACAGATCGTGTCCATCTTTGTCTCAAGTAGGGGAGATTAGCTGGAGTTGTAATGGTTTTAGTAATGCGCCCATGATTCCAGGAAAATCCCCTTTTCTTCCAAATAGCTCCATGGGCATGTGGTACCAGGAAGGCATATTTGGAGTCAGTATACATGTTAATTCTTAGGCTTTGGCAATTGCAAAGTGCTAGTGAGCACTATGGCACACCTAGCTTTTCTTCTTCTTTCTATGAAAACCATTTTCATCAGAAAACCAACTGTCATTTGTAATTTTAACAGGGGCATCTTAAACCTGGCCATATAGAATAAGCTAGATTAATAATCTCTGAACATTTTTGCTCTATAGAGAAAGATGTACAGTGGTCAGGTTCAGCCATACAGGTAACTAGGTTTAAAGTTTGACAAATTTTAAGTTTTATTTCTGGCATCTCTGTTAGTGTAGCCCAGTATTTAATAAGTTGGCCTCCATCATCCATTGGTGGCCTTTGGCTACTAAGACAAATCTGGACCTGATGTGACATTATTACAGTTAGGGACTGTCCCATAGTGAGCTTTGAGGCTCTTTTATGAGGGCTGTTTTAGGTTTTGCTAAAGCATCTGTTTGCAATTGCACCTCAATGGAGGTGGCCTCTAGATAAATATGACTAAGGGATGAAACCAATAAGAAGACCTTTGAGTCATCCAACCTTAACAATATCCTAATTACAGAGGATCATTGTCAAGTGGGAGAAGGGTGCGGTATGCTGGCTTTTAGGCAATTTCATTATTCCAGTTGTTTAATCATGTGCCGTGGGGTCTGCTAATATCCCCACAAAATAATAAGATTGACTAAAGAAGCTATTGTACAAGTTCCCTGAAGTTTACCTCAAATTGTTTAGCTTAGGTAAACAAACATTTAAAGACAATCAAATCTAGAATTTAACATCCATAAAGGTGTGTTACTAAAATAGAATTTTTCTCTCTAAAATAACCCTCATTTACAGAGATAGCCAAATCAGGACTAATTCACTTGTGAAACAAGTTTAGTTTTGAGAAACTTGGCCTATTATTTACATAAGCTCAGCAAGAACAATAAGTGTGATCAATAGATCTTTTAGCATCTGCTTTGCTGGAACTTTTAATAAGGAATCTCTAGGTTGAACTTTTAGTAGCCTCTCTGGGCCAGAAGCCAAGCCCTGTACTGGCCATCAGGCATGCCTGCAATACCTGTCGATTTGGGCGAATTTCTCATTGGGGAATTCCTCTTCTGAGACCGCACCTACCAAGGAGTGACATTCTTTACTCACCTGGTGAGGCTGCTGGGAACTCTGTAAGCAAGGTATCAGGCCAACAGTCCCAAGGGGCTTTATGGCTCTAGGTTTTATAAAGTCAACCTTAGTTCCTTTAAACTCTCTGGTTATATCCGAGTCTTTTTAAATATGACATTCCAGCCAAAGCCTTGGTAAAATAAACCGTGTTTCCAACTCTTTCCTGTTACAAGGAGAACAGATTCTTATTGGACTTATGTAAATGACTGACTGTCATGGAAGAATGCTTACTTACTGAGACCTTTTGGTTTCAGAGGGTTCAGATAGAGAGAAAAGCTTGAATGCGTTGAGCTCTTTTATAAATGAGCACTTTTACATCTCTATAAGTTACAGATAACTAGGAGGAAGTATCCCTAGTCTGGAAGAGCAAACATCGGAGAGAACAAGCAATGTTTAAAGTAAGACAAAACATTAAGAGATATAACATTATAATTTTTTAGTTCATTTAGTCCCGTGTTACCAAATCTAGTGAATGCAGCTTTAGTCAGTTTTGGAAATTTTTACCCATTTCAGTTTTAGGATTTTCAAGTATATCAAATATCTGTATTTGTCCTGAAAGTCCTTTATAGGAATCTCCTTGAAAATAAAGCTCATTTTATAAGAGAATTAAAACAATTATAAATGACAAAAACTCAGAATGGATATGGTTAAAGCTAAAGAGACACGGGAGTTTACAATTTAGCTGCAAGGAAATCAGGTTATTTTTGTGATACATAACATAATTACAGTATCAAGCGATGATCTCTCAAAACATTAAAACTTTAGGAAGTGCATAGAATCTCTAGAATAGTTATAGTATTTTCCCAAATGTAATCCAAGGTTTATCATCGGTTCAGTAGTATTTCATGAGCAACTTCATATATTAAGGAAAAGCCTGAGTTAAAGAGATTTTACAATTTAAATCTTGTCAACATTTGCTAAGATCTCAGAAAGTTTTGAAGCACATGCCTAAATATAATTAGGGATGTTAAACACCTGATAAAACAAAACATAGAAACTGGTTTTTCTGGGCAGGCAAAGAGGAAATCACTTACATTCCCATAACAGGAGATCAATTAATCTAAGAAAACTTTGTCCTTTGAACAGAGAATTTTAGTCTTGTACTAATGTAATGTACTTTTAAAACCCATTTATTTAGTCTATTTTAGTCTGTTCTGACCATAGCTAAAATTCCTTTTCTGAAGATTTCCCTTTATAAATCTTTTATAACTTTCCTTTGCATTCAGGTCTTGTCCTAAGCCATTTCTTTCAAATCAACCATCTCATTTAGGATAAAATTACCTTCCCTTACCTTCAACAAAATGTATTCCCATTCCTTAATTTTTTTTTACTTATCATCTACTTTCCTACAGAGTTTCCCTTATTTCCATCAGTCTTAGCTACACTAAGCAGAGTTTGATACTCTTAGAAACACCTTAATCTCTAGTGAAGACTAAGTATTAACCAATTGTGAACTGTTACAACAGAATTCTTCAGGTGGCAAATTTATGAATCAGTTAAGTGGCAAACAAGTTTACCAACAGATTTAAATAAGAAATAAAAAATAAAAAAAAATTTTTTTAAAAGGACTTTTGTTTAAAGGACTTTAAACAAAAGTCCTTTTTAAGAGACAGTTGGCTGTTTAAACTAAAATACAACTCACTGAGAGAATCGCTGCATTATTTATTGGGGTAGAAAGGACCTGGAATGTAGAAAGACCCATTCTGCAGAGGAAAAAAAAAATCACTAACAGGTCTCAACCTTGCACAGCCAGTGGCTAGAATCCCTGGCTCATGAGACTCTGTGCTAGCAGGCCGCTAGAACCATCTCCACTATGTTAGTCTATCTTGGAAGCCAACAAGTGTTTGCCCAGTTAAGAGCACGGTAACAATCAGTCACGTTATGTTATAATGATTGTCGATATCTTTAAAAGCCTTGTCAAGTTCCTTTTTGAGTAACCCTCACCCCACCCTTAGAGAAATTTATCTGTGGTTCACCTCTTTGAAATATCTACTATTGCTCCATATTTACCATAGCCAAAAAAAAAAAAAAAAGCTTTCTATTAACAAAGTGTTCAGAAGGGGGCGCCACTGGAAACAATGAGAGTTTTCGCAGCTGGGACAACTTTGTTGCAGAAACAGCTGAAAGCAATCAGGTCAGACAGAGCCAAGGGCTGGAGGGATTTTTAAAATTACAAAAACCGAACCAAATCAAACCAAAACAAAAATCATAACCAATGGCCAAGATTTCAAGTTTGCTACTAAAGGTATGACATTCTCCTAAGACATGCGTGTGACTTGATCAATATATTTCTATATTTATATTTGAAGAAGAAGGAACTATTTGATGCAGCAAATCCACATTGATTAAAAATTACCAGATAAGGGGCTCTTGGGTGGCTCAGTGGTTTAGGCCTCTGCCTTCTGCTCAGGTCATGATTTCAGGGTCCTGGGATGGAGCCCCACATCAGGCTCTTTGCTCAGCGGGGAGCCTGCTTACCCCTTTCTCTCTGCCACCTCTCTGCCTACTTGTGATCTGTCAAATGGGTAAATAAGATCTTTAAAAAAAGAATTACTAGGTGAGAAAAACATCGAGGGTATGGGAAGGAAAATGATTTCATCTGATCTGACTAGGAAGTGGTTGAAGACTGAATTAAAGTGCTATATAAAGAGTAAAGCCCTGGGAAATATATGGGGAAAAAATCCCTAGAAAAACAGCCATAATAACTGGCTGCTCTTTAATGATCCAGATCCTGCGGTAGGCAAAGAAGAGCTGGTTTTAGCCAGAGGATGATCTCCGTTTGTCTTCATGATCTGGCATTTCCTGCAAGCCAGGCATGGGTCACTGCACTAGAGCTGCAAATGCTGGGGGGCCCTCACTGTCCCTTTTCTCTTCTCAGGGGGACAACCGGCATGTCCATGGTGCAGTGTGACAGGCTTTACCACAGGGAGAGAAAAGACTGCCAAGGGTAGGTTGGAGCTGGGAAAAGCCACTTAGGAACAGATTTTCAGGGGAGGTGATAGACAAGGGCAAAGCGAAGAATGAGGATGAGTGTGTCAAGTTTCAAAGTGCCAGGAGGCAGCACAGTGCATTCAGGAAACTACAGCAAGTTCATGATAACCGACAGCTGATCTGGCAGCATCACCTGGGGATGGAGGCTGAGCCCCGGGGTTAACACTGGGGTGAGATGGTTTGTATACTATGCCGAGGAGGTGAGGTACTACACTGTGGGGGCACAGGGAGCTACCGGAGGATTTCAAATATCAGAATCGTAACCATAATAGAGTATTTAATTGCATCCTAGCTTTCATCAAGGGTAAGATGCACTATAGTTTATGTTCGACTAAGAAAGAGAAATGCTGTCAGTTAAACTAGGATATGTCCTCAAGTGCAAGGTAAATGCCACCTTAAGAGATATTAAAATGGGGGGGGGACAAATCTTAGAACAAGTAAACTGTGGTACTAGAATAATTAAGAAAGGTCGAACACTTGGATCAACAAAATAAGTGATTATTCCTTAACCATGTGCACCCAACTATATCAAGTCTTAGAACAAGAGACATTCTCATCTTGATGCCCCGCAGCTGTTAGGCCCAAGGTACAGAGGGCAGTAGCCAATGACCAGCAGGCCCCAAGTGCCATGTGCAGACTCTAAGAGCAACTGCCTTTGAGAGAGGAAACGGTTGAGAGTGGGCTTTCTGAGGTAGAGAAGTATTAGCTGGGAAAGTCGGAAAATTGACACAGAATCGGAATTGATGCCCCTACATGACAGAGTTGGTGAAACTTCCCTTCTCAGAGATCTTGAGGCTCCTCAGAAATGTATTTTTCATTTTGGACGGAACATTCAGGATAAATATGATCTGTTCGAATACCTGGTTCTCTCATCAGGACTGTTTCTTAGGCTTCACTGGTACAAGAAAAGGGTTTTGATAGACCAGGGTAAATCCTGACAAAAGCAAAGCACGGTATCGATGAAAAACTAACCACTCAGAAGAGAACAACAGATAAAAGGCCAGGCCGACCTGACCCTGCAGGATAGGTAAGGTTGGTCTGGCAACAGGGGTAGAGGGGAAGTGCCCATCTCCTGCTAGAAGAGCTAGAGAAGTCCCCTTCCCGAGAGACCACACCAGAAGAGGAGAGCAGTAGGTGCTGATGATGAAGAATATTTTAATCAGCAGAGAAGGTCAAAATGACAAAGTTCCAGGATCAGAGTAAACCTATGGGATCAAAAAATAAAAAATAAAAAAAAGATTTTTTTGAAACGACTTTTTTTTAAAGGAATTTAAACAAAAGTCCTTTATAACAGACAGTTGGCTGTTTAAACCAAAAGTACAACTCACTGAGAGAATCGCCGCATTATTTATTGGGGTAGAAAGGACCTGGAATGTAGAAAGACCCATTCTGTAGAGGAAAAAATAGAATCACTAACAGGTCTCAACCTTGCACAGCCAGTGGCTAGAATCCCTGTCTCATGAGACCCTGTGCTAGCAGGCCGCTAGAACCATCTCAACTATGTTAGTCTATCTTGGAAGCCAACAAGTGTTTGCCCAGTTAAGAGCACGGTAACAATCAGTCACGTTATGTTATAATGATTGTCGATATCTTTAAAAGCCTTGTCAAGTTCCTTTTTGAGTAACCCTCACCCCACCCTTAGAGAAATTTATCTGTGGTTCACCTCTTTGAAATACCTCACTGTTGTTCCAAATTTACCATAGCAAAAAAAAAAAAAAAAGCTTTCTATTAACAAAGTGTTCAGAAGGGGGCGCCACTGGAAACAATGAGAGTTTTCGCAGCTGGGACAACTTTGTTGCAGAAACAGCTGAAAGCAATCAGGTCAGACAGAGCCAAGGGCTGGAGGGATTTTTAAAATTACAAAAACTGAACCAAATCAAACCAAAACAAAAATCATAACTAATGGCCAAGATTTCAAGTTTGCTACTAAAGGTATGACATTCTCCTAAGACATGTGTGTGACTTGATCAATATATTTCTATATTTATATTTGAAGAAGAAGGAACTATTTGATGCAGCAAATCCACGTTGATTAAAAATTACCAGATATGGGTCTCCTGGGTGGCTCAGTGGTTTAGGCCTCTGCCTTCGGCTCAGGTCATGATTTCAGGGTCCTGGGATGGAGCCCCACATCAGGCTCTTTGCTCAGCGGGGAGCCTGCTTACCCCTCTCTCTCTGCCTGCATATATGGCATCTGTTTGCCATTTGTATGTCTTCTTTGGAGATGTGTCTGTTCATGTCTTCTGCCCATTTTTTGACATGATTATCTGTTTTGTGTGTGTTGAGTTTGAGGAGTTCTTTATAGATCTTGGATATCAGCCCTTTATCTGTAATGTCATTTGTGAAAATCTTCTCCCGTTCCGTGGGTTGTTTCTTCATTTTGTTGACTGTTTCCTTTGCTGTGCAGAAACTTTTGATCTTGATGAAGTCCCAAAAGTTCATTTTTGCTTTTGTTTCCTTTGTCTTTGGGAACATGTTTTGAAAGAATGTGCTGTGGCCAGTGTCCCTGAGATAACTGCCTATGTTCTCCTCTGGGATTTTGATAGATTCCTTCCTCACGTTGAGGTCGTTTGTCCATTTCGAATTTATCTTTATGTATGGTATAAGAGAATGGTTGAGTGTCATTCTTCCATACATAGCTCTCCAATTTTTCCTGCACCATTGATTGAAGAGGCTGTCTTTTTTCCACTGTATAATTTTCTCCTCTTTGTCAAAGATTTTTTGACCATAGAGTTGATGGTCCATATCTGGGCACTCTACTCTAACCCACTGGTCTACATGTCTTTTTAACCCACTGAGCCACCCAGGTGCCCCTTTTAAGCTATTTTTTAAAAGTACAGTCATTCTTTTTTTTCAAGATTTTATTTATTTATTTATTTGACAGAGAGAGAGATCACAAGTAGACGGAGGGCAGGCAGAGAGAGAGAGAGAGAGAGAGAGAGAGAGAGAAGCAGACTCCCTGCTGAGCAGAGAGCCTGATGCAGTATTTGATCCCAGGACCCTGAGATCATGACCTGAGCTGAAGGCAGTGGCTTAATCCACTGAGCCACCTAGGCGCCCCTAAGCTATTTTTAAAATTCCTGTTCCAATAACACTTGGATTGCCATATAAAGTTAACCACATCATCTTTTTTAGGTAAGTAGTTGTACTTTTTATGTGCATAGTTATTTTGGTCCATGAGTTCAGCTCCTCTTACGATCATCAAATCTCTGTAAAGTCTGGGTATGCTAGGATTTTCTTAGCAACAATAAAATACATTGAAACCTGGTAGCTTAATTATAATAATGTTTTCTTTATCAATCATTCACAATAGCATTACATTTTGAGTAGCTTCCTTCTATTTTGCAGCTATAGTGTTTGGAAAAACTTGAATTGTGATATCACTGTGATAATGTGAATTAGTCAGGGTTTTTCAGAGAATCGGGAAGAGAAAAAAAAAAAAAAAAAGGAAGATATTCTCCAGGGCCAACTCTAGAAGTAACTATTAAAACATCTGTCCAAATTAAATTGAACAAAACTCAGAAATGCCATCTCCAGTGAAATACAAAGAAGATTATATATAGTTCTGGGCACACACATCTCATTTGACCCAATGATGTACATCAATGAAAGACTGAAGGCCAATCACCACTCCATGGGAGAATTTAAAAATAAATTTACTAATGAGTCCAAGAATTCAGAATCACAAATACTTCAGAACTAATAATAACTGCCTTCACTTGATGTTATTCTATAAGATAAATCCTACGATCAAGTTTTAATTTTAAGTTCTTACAATTTTAAATTCTTAAATCCTTATGAAGAAGCATCATTTGGAGGTAGCAGTTTACATAATTTATCATCCATCAGCCTTTTTTTAAAGATTTTATTTATTTATTGGACACAGAGAGAGAGAGCGAGAGAGAGAGAGAGAGAGATTACTAGTAAGCAGAGAGGCAGGCAAGCAGGGAGGGAAGCAGGCTTCCTTTTGAGCAGAGCCCGATGTGGGGCTGGATCCCAGGACCCAGAGACCATGACTTGAGATGAAGGCAGAGGCTTAACCCACCACCCACATGATGAGAGAGCCCCTCAGGTGCCCCTCATCCATCAGTCTTAATTGTTTGGAGGAAAATGTGTGGATGAATAATGCCTTAGGGAGCTGATCTCTCTAAAGAATTTTCAAGTCTTTACCCCTTCAAGGTTTTTGCACAGTTCTGATAGCCTCTAAACATCCAGCTGATTTCTACAGTGACAGGCCTGTTAAAAACTGTCCTCAAACCAGGAATAGAGCTTGAAACATACCAGTCAAGAGCAGCTTTGAGTCTTTTAAGGAATTTATCATCATTTCTTTGTTTTTGGTTCATATCCGAAATAGTTCTATATTACACTTGCATAATTTCTCCAGAGCTGACTTTGAAGGAGGCATTCAGTTCCAGCTAGTTCCATATTTTGACAAGAACTATAATTCTATAAAAAAAAAAAAGAACATATTTTAGAGCGCCTGGGTGGCTCAGTGGGTTAAAATCTCTGCCTTCGGCTCAGGTTATGAATCCAGGTTCCTGGGATTGAGTTCCACAGTGGGCTCTCTTCTCAGCAGGGAGCCTGATTCCATTCCTCTCTCTCTGCCTGCCTCTCTGCCTTCCTGTGATCTCTGTCAAGGAAATAAATAAAATAAAAAAAAAACATATTTTATACCAGTTATTCATGTTTATTAACTAAGATATCACAATACAAATAATACAAACAGTTGCTCTTTATTAATACCTTCAACCAAGATCAAAAAAATATGTCCTATTTTCTCCAAAAATTTTATATCATCTGATAGGTCAGATATTTATAAAATTACATTTAAAGTTTAAAAAATATCAGCAAATATTTTCATTTAAATGCAAATTTCAAAGAAAATCTACTTTTCCAAACACGACTTTTTATCCTATTTTTTTTTTAATTTTGTCGACAACTGATAAATTGTTTAGCGAGACTATAAATGTTAGATCGAAAAAATGATTGATAGATGTAGGTTCAAAATATTATGTTCCATTAAAAATGATTTAGTCTTTGATGAACATCTGTTTGGTAATATGTTGTATCTAGATATTGTAAATTAATGACCTATATAAAACTATAGGGAAATGACACCTTCCGTTCCATTATGAGTAGAGCTTTTAAAATGCTATTTGTCACAACCTGTCATCTTGTCATTATGTAGCATTATGTAACATTTAAAAAATGTATATTCTATGCAGCCATCAAAAGAAATGAAATCTTGCCATTTGCAACAACATGGATGGAACTAGAGCGTATCATGCTTAGCGAAATAAGTCAAGCAGAGAAAGACAACTATCATATGATCTCCCTGATATGAGGAAGTGGTGATGCAACATGGAGGCTTAAGTGGGTAGAAGAATAATAAATGAAACAAGATGGGATTGGGAGGGAGACAAACCATAAGTGACTCTTAATCTCACAAAACAAACTGAGGGTTGCCGGGGGGAGGGGGTTTGGGAGAAGGGGGTGGGATTATGGACATTGGGGAGGGTATGTGCTTTGGTGAGTGCTGTGAAGTGTGTAAACCTGGTGATTCACAGACCTGTTCCCCTGGGGATAAAAATATATGTTTATAAAAAATAAAATATTTAAAAAAAAAAAAAAAAGAAAGAAAGAAAGGAGACTTCTGAATACTTTGGAGGAAGACATGATGGGAATAAGAGAAGGAAGCCAACAAGAAAGTTTTGGGATGTGTGATATGCCCTTTCTCCCTCTGCTAGGTTCACAAATATTCATTGAATGGATCTCTTGTGGACACCAGTGAAGGGCTGAATTGTGTCTACAGCTTGAATCAGAATGGCTTGCACAGTTGCAAGAGCCCAGAGGCAGAAGCACCAGAATTCCCAGCAGACTTACTTTGGACTTGCCTGGACTGTGGAATTGAGGATTGGGAGCAAACTTTTCCAGAGTTCAAATACTAAGGAGGCCCCAACTAACAACTGAGTTACAGAGACCCAGGAAAGCTTGTGTGAGGAGAAGGCCAAATGCTTAACCAAGACTTCTGTCAGTAGAGCTACAAAAATTCCAGACAGTGTGAAGAAAAAGGAAAAAAAAACAAAATCAAAAACAAAAGTAAAACCTGATCCAATGTCGAGAATTTGAGGAGTAGGATATCCCTGCAAAGTGGAGTAGCTAAGGGTAGTAAACAAGTATAGGGCCATTCCTGCAGAACCAGCAATCTTTTAACTAGTAAACATGGGAGAGTGTGAGCCCAGATACCATGGCCTCTGGGAGAAGGGGTGGTTGTTGTTCTTTTGTTCTGCCCTGGCCTGGGCCATGTGCCTGGACCTTGCATCTAGGATGTAATAAGTGTATGCTGAGGTTGTCCAAACCTGCACCCCACTCCCCATTCCTGCTATCTCATGGAAAGAGCAATGGAAAGTGAGTTAGAAGAGACTGAAGAAGAATCTCTAGGGATATCAAGACCCTAAGGGCACAGTACCAGTACTTTCATATCTTCTTACAAGGGGACGTCTGGGTCTTGGAAAACATGAGAGGCTTTGAGGGAGAAGCTCTGGCTACAGGGATCAGGCCAGAGGGTGGAATTTGCAATTCTTGGACTCTAATCCAAGGGCAAACATGGAAGGGCAAACACAGAAAGGTAAACATGGAATAAGGGCAAATAAGCGCAAACATGGAAGACAAGCTCTCCCAGATACTTGCTTATCTGTCCGAGCCCTGAGTATGGACAAGAATGGAGAAAGTGCCCAGTCAAAACACACAATGAGGCAGGATCCATAACAGAACTCTTGGCTTTAGGGCAACTGCCAAGAATACCAGCTATTGTAGACTTGGGCTTTCCCATCCTTATGCTCACCACCAACTTACTTTAGACTCATGCTATTGAAGGACATGAGACAATTGCTGCTTACTCCTTGCTTACCACCTATGCCAGTCAGAATCCTCTGTGTCACTTCCTCCAGCACCTGCCCAGCTTGGGATAGGAGGGGCTTTCCTGGTCCCCAGACTCTCCTGCTCAACCTGGTCTAACTAAGCATTCATCCACTCTGACTTCTAACCTGTGAAACCCACCCAACCATCTCTTTCCTAGACCATTGCACCAGCTTCAGGTTTGCATTCCCCTCCCCCCGCCAAACCTGCAACCTCTACCACAAGAATTCATAGCTACAGAAAGCTACCTGATCAGTCTTATTAAGATACAATTTGGATCAGGCTGTTGATTTGGTCAGAGCATCTTCAGTGTCATCCTCATCACTTATAGAACAAAAGCTAAATCCCTTAGTAAGACATCTAGAATCCTACACAATCTAGATACAACTTTCTAGTTTCATCTCCTATTCTATTCCCAAATAAACTTTCTACCCCATTCTCAGCCAAACTTGTTCTCCCATAATGCTCTACATGTTCTGACCTTCCTACATTTTTTCAATCTGTTCTTTCTACTCTGAAGCCCTCCTCCCTCTCTGCATCCATTGAAATTCTAGCCATTCTTCAAAGCTCAAGACAAATAACACCTCTACCACGAAGCCTTTCTAGTTGGAAGTAAATCCTCATTTCTCTCTGCCTCTTAGCATCTAAATAGCCGTCCCTTGTACCTATGAATCACATCTTCTTTATCCATTCATCTGCTGAAGGACATCTTGGCAATGTCCATATTGTGGCCATTGCTGCTATGAGCATTGGGGTGCAGGTGCCCCTTCACTTCACTACATCTGTGTCTTTGAAGTAAATACCTAGTAGTACATTTGCTGGGTCGTAGGGTAGCTCTATTTTTAATGTCTTGAGGAACTTCCCTACTGTTCAGAAAGGATGAACACCTACCATTTGCATTGACATGGATGGAACTGGAGGGGATTATGCTAAGTGAAATAAGTCAAGTGGAGAAAGACAATTATATGGTTTCACTCATATGTGGAACATAAGGAATAGTGTGGAGGACCACAGGAGAAGGGAGGGAAAACTGAATGGGAAGAGATAAGAGAGGGAGGAAAAACCATTAGAAACTCTGGACTCAAGGAAACAAACTGAGGGTTACAGAGGGAGGGGGGTGGGGGGATGGGGTAACCAGGTGATGGGTGGCATGTGTTGTGGTGAGCACTGGGTGTTATATGCAACTAATGGATCACTGAACACTACATGAAAAACTAATGATGTACTATATGTTGGCTAATTGAACATAATTTTAAAAAATAAAATAAAAATAGAAAAAAAATGTATATTCCTCACTTTGAAGTCTTTTAGAATCTAAAATATGACATTCTATGGTTTGTGTTTCCATATTCCTTTATTGCCACATGCTTTGATTCAAAGGTAATAAATTCCTCTTATTTGGAAAAATGATGTTTATTTTTGTTCTCTCACCCTTAGCAGGTGGTTTCATTTTAGCACACTTCAGAGTTATAATTTCATGCTTATTAAAAACATTTATTATGATCTACATAGATGAATGAAACTTTTATTTTATTAAATTATTTGCCAAAAAATCTGTTAATTTAAAAATGTATTTCCTTTGAAGGGTTATTTTAGAGAATTCAGAGAGGATCTAGGAGTGTGGTATTATGCAATATTTAAGTAGGTATGAAATGGTTATTTATATGATTGTTTCTTTAAGGCTTATGTATATTGTCCATTATATGCTACAAAATATTTTGAAAGTAAATTTAAGGTATGTTTTACATAGTTTATTTTTTGGAAAAAAATATTGAAATGACTTATGAAATTCAGTATACTCTCAGCATATGTTTTTCTGAAATTTACCTATTGTGTCTTGAACCTATTATATGGCAGATATTACTTCAGACTACACTGGTAAATGAAATACTTGGCTTTGTAGAACGTTTATTTTAATGGGTGAGACAATTAAAAGCTATAAAACTTAATAAAAATTGCATAGTGCATTCAAAAATGATGAGTACAATGGGGAAAAAGAAAAATTAGATCAGGGTGAGAAATATCAAGGTTGCTAGGCAGGGGATGGGGAGTTAAGAATTTTAATAGGAAGATCAGGGTAGTTACAATGAAGCTGACAATTGAACAAAGGTATGGAATGGTGATGAATTTTCCCAGAACTATCAGCAATAAGGTCACTCCAGACAAAGGAATTGGCTATCTTGAAGGCCATAAAGTTGGATCGTGCCTGGCATATCTGAGGAATAGCAAGGAGGCCACTGTGAGGGACTGAAGAGTAGCAGGGAAAGAGGTCACAGAGGTTAAATGAGTGGCTAGATCATGTAAAAGCTTAGAAGTCATTGTAAAACTCTGGCTTTTATATTTGGAAATTTACTGTATGATAGAATTTCTGCTAATAACTGAGAGTACAAATGTCCATAAAATTTCAAAGATTCTTTTACTTGTAAGACAGAATAAAGAAAAAGAGTTCATATTTTCACATGGTGTAACAAATGCTCGGAGATCCAAGTGTAGGAAGCTATGGGAGCACAGAAGAAGGCACTAAAATCACACCAATATATTTGATGACTGTGACTATATATAAATTTGTCTTTTCTAGATTTTTTATAGTCATGGAATCACACAGTATATACTATTCATTGCCTGGCTTTTCTTTTCTCAGCATGATTACTTTGAGAATCTCCAATTGTAAATAGTTCATTTTGATGTTGAACAGTAATCTCTTTAATGAGAGATCATAATTTGTCTTTGCTCTATTGATGGACATTGATGAACATTTCCACAGTTTTCAATTCTTAAAAATAAAGCTGCTATGAAATTCATATACAAGTCTTGTATGAACATAGGGTTTGTTTCTCTTGGTTAAAAGCCTAGAAGTAAAATGGCTATTTGTGTAACTGCAACATATTTTGCATTTAAAAAAATTTTCAAACTATTTTCCAAAGTGGTGGTATCATGATATATGCCAACAACAGTTGAGATTTTTTGTTGCTTCTCAATCTAGCTCAGACGAAGTAAATTAGCCTTGATAATTTTAGCCATTCTAATAGATATGTAAACATGTCTCATTATGATTTTAATTTGTATTTCTTTAATGTCTAAATGTTGAGAAATTTGTCATGTGCTTATAAGCCATCCATATCCTTTTGGTGACATGTCTCTTCAATAAATTTCTTCACATGTAAAATTGGTTACTCTGTTTGGTTATTAGTAAGGTTTTTTATTTTTATTCATTTTTTAATAATCAGAGGAGATGTCCATTATCAGATATATAATTTGCAAATCCCTTTTCCATCTTTACGGTTTCTCAATGGAGCTTTGATAGCTGTGTCTTTCAAGAAATATGCTACTTCTTTCCTGGTACACGGAGGTATGACTAGAACATTATCAATGTTGACCTTTGCAAAGAAAATCATGGCTTAAGATATATGTAGTCTGCGGTTGTTGGGAGTGTTCTGTAATATCAAGCATATCTAATTAGTTGATAATTTTGTTCAAGTCTTACATATCTTACCAATTTGATGACTATTTGTCTATATAATCTTAAAATAAAGGTATTGAAACTTTTTTCCGTTTCTCTTCTAAGGTAGAAGTTATGATTTTTGTTCTTAGTTTTTCCCTATATATCCCCAAATCTGTTATTAAGTATTAAAAGTCAAGAATTATTATACTCCCTGATAAATTCATCGTTTTAGTCTTCTGTAATTTTGACTTGATCATTATGTCTGATAATGAAATTTGCTTTAAAATCACTTTTCATTATCTTGATATAACCACCAAAGTTATAGTGTGATTAGTGTTAATATAGCATAGTTTTTCTTTTACTTTATAAAGCACTTATATATTTAATCCTGAAAAAAAAAACAGATTTTTAGCTCTGGAAGCATCTTTCTAAATTATCTTTTTTTTTTTTTTTAAAATGAAGCAGTAGCAATTTTTGTTAAGGGACCTATTTAGTAAAAGATTTTATTTTGTTTATTGACAGCAAGAGAGAGAGAGAGAGAGAGAGAGAGAGGAAGCGCACAAGCGGGAGGAATCACGTGCAAAGGGAGAGGAAGAAGCAAGCTCCTTGGGGTGCAAGTAGTCCCATGCAGGGCTGGATCCCTGTACACTGGAATCATGACCTCAGCCAAAGGCAAATATCTGCTTAAACAACTGAGTCATCCAGTCACCCCTAGGAAAAAAAAAAAAAAGACCTTTTAAAAACATTTTGTTTCTTTTTTTTAAATATTTTATTTATTTGACAGACAGAGAGACAGGAAGAGGAAGTATAAGCAGGGCAGAGGGAAAAGGAGAAGCAGGTTTCCCAGTGAGCAGAGAGCCTGATGTGGGGCTCCATCCCAGGACCCTGGGATCATGACCTGAAAGGAAGGGACACTTATGGAGGAAGCCACCCAGACACCTCTTTTCTTTGTTTTTAATATATGGCAACTGATGCTTCCCAGCCACGAGGAGCATATTACCCATTGATTAAATCTTTGATAACAACCTATTTAAAGAGGTGTGTAAATATATACTTACTCAGATTTATACACTTTGTGTTTTCTTCATAGTTTGGGGCTGGACCCCATGGTCACAACACTGCTTCCAGTCTTTGCCTTCCCATCTTTTGATACCAGGTATTTGGTCAGCAAAGCAAATTAGTATCAAAATTAATAAGCCCTTGGCACCATATCTCTGGAGCAGGGGTTGCTCTTAGCCAAGGCCCAGAGCAGTGGACCTCCCCTCGCTAGTGCTATAGCCCCAAGGACTAGGTCCCTGCCACCAGAACTCAGTCTTACATGTTATGCTAAGCAGACAAAACCAAAACAGGAAAGCTCCCACACCTTTCACTGGCATGCCTCATCTCCCACTACCTCGACGTCCAGTCAGTACCAGATGCCAGGGAGGGGTCTTGGTCCAACATATGGGAGGGAAGGAAGTAGCCACGAGCAAGTACCTGCCTCTCTGTGCCTTTCTTTCATGAGCAGGTTGTAAGGAGGAGTAAGAGGAAGGGGAAGAGAGGTGAACTTCAAGGGGTGAAGGCCTCAGGTAGGCAGCTGGCTCCTGCCAGTAGGAAAGGGACAAAGGAGAAGGCAGTGAGTCTTGCAGGGAGGGTGGGGGGTAAGGGTTACAGCTTATGACGGAATCTGGACAGGAGTAATAGGTATACTAGTCATTTGAGTCCACCATTGGCAAGCTGGGCTGGGTGTCAGGGCAGATAGGCCTCCCTGGGCAACGGCACATGAGAGAAGGTGGAATTCTTCTCTGAGGAGCAGGTGGAGCTTTGGGTGTTGGGAAAGCATAGACAGTATTGTTCCAGGGCCAAGGACAGGTCCGGGTACTCGTGGTTGGAGGTCAAGGCCACAGTATGATCCCGGTCTTCTACCAGCAGCTTGAAGGTACCACATGCCAGCCACCCCTCATTATTGTGTAGAACTCTCTGGTGCACTTATTGGCTTATCCATCAAATGACTCCTTCAGCAACTTGAAAACCACCTCCACAGGCACTCCAGGATATGGGAGGCTTCCAGAGTGAAGATTTTGCACAGGATCACCCCAAAAGACCAGAAGTCACTCTGGTGGATGTAGATCTGGTCAAACATGGCCTTAGGGACCATCCACTTCACAGGCAGTCCACTGTTGGTTGTCTTTTTATAGTAACTGATGTGGTGATATCTCTGGCAAGGCTGAAGTCTGAGATCTTCATCATGTTGTCCTTTGTCACCAGCAATTCCCTGTTGGCCAGGTCTTGGTGTATGCACTTCTTGGAGGCAAGGTACTCCATGCCTCAGGCTACCTGATAGGCACAGGATACCAGGTCCTTGGAGGAGAGTTGCTCTGCTGCATTGTGGCTGATATTGTAACAGTACTCCAGGTCAGGAGGCCTCTGGGCCTGCAGGTACTCCTGTATGTTGTCTTTGGAGGCATATTCCATGAGAGTGTACAAAGGACCGTCCTGTGTGCAGGACCCAGCAGGTTGATGGTGTCCTTGTGCTGTCCAATCATCTTCATCATCTCCATTTCTGAGATTAGGTTTGACAGGTCTTTCTCTGTTGCATCTGACTTCAACATCTTCACAGACACTTTAGTCAAATGGTTGGATTTGTCTTTGTCCAGCCCAATGGCCTCCTCCAACACCACCTGCCCAAAGTAGGCCTGTCTTAGGGGTCTGCCTAAACTGCCTGCAACTAGCCTGTCTCCAGGCAGTTATGAACTCTAGATTATCCTCAAAAAACATTAAACCACAAGCTAAAAATTCTCTTCACTAGGTCTCTGTCACAGGTCTAATTTTCTTATCTTTCATCATTTATCTTTTTCCTAATTCTTATTTTCAGTATAGTTTATTTTGCTTCCAGGTGTTTCCCCTGGTTTCTGTATGCTGTTTCATAGGGAAGAATTATCCTGTCATAAAATTATTTCTTGAGCATTCATTACACCTCTCAGTTAAAATGGGTTCTTTTATGGTATTGATTCATTTGGGTTTTCTCAAAATGGGAAGAATTTTCAAAATGGTGTTTTCCTCAAGGTTCAGAGTATGTCTTAGCCTCATCTTTACTCTTTTTGAAATTCACTTTTCAAATTCTTGTCCCTCTTTTTATCTTTTTAAATTAAAATGTTTTATTTTTACTATTCTTTTATTTGAGTATAGTTGATATTCAGTGTTACATTGGTTTCAGGTTTTCAATATCTCCATACATTATTCTATGATCACTACAAATATAGCCACCATCTGTCACCATATAACACTATTATAATATCATTGACTATATTCTCTACACTGTCCCATATCTCTTTTTAAAATCTCTGATTTTTATGTTTTCTGTTTTTCCAATTTTCCACCATCATTTTACTTGGTTACTTTAATAAAATATGCCTGATTACACACTCTTTGCTGAAAACCATAGCATTTGATTTATAGTAGTCTTCTTCTTCTTTTTTTTTAAATTAACATATAATGTATTATTAGCCCCAGGGGTACAGGTCTGTGAATCGCCAGGTTTACACACTTCACAGCACTCACCACAGCACAGACCCTCCCCAATGTTCATAACCCCACCACCCTCTCCCTACCCTCCCCACCCCCCCCGGCAACTCTCAGTTTGTTTTGTGAGATTAACAGTCTCTTATGGTTTGTCTCCCTCCGATCCCATCTTGTTTCATTTACTCTTTTCCTATTCCCCCAAACCCCCCATATTGCACCTCCATTTCCTCATATCAGGGAGATCATATGATAGTGTCTTTCTCTGGTTGACTTATTTTGCTAAGCATAATACCCTCTAGTTCCATCCATGTCATCGCAAATGGCAAGATTTCATTTCTTTTGATGGCTGCATAGTATTCTATCGTATATATATATATACCATTCATTTGTTGATGGACATCTAGGTTCTTTCCATAGTTTGGCTATTGTGGATATTGCTGCTATAAACATTTGGTGCACGTGCCCCTTTGGATCATATAGTAGTCTTCTTTACCTCTATCAGAACCCCAGGAAGCTTTATTTATTTATTTACTCACATAAACAGATGATCCAACACAACGTTTTTTGATGTTCAAATGTATTATAACGTCTTACCGCTTAACATTATGCTTACTGCTCTCTTTCACTGTCTGACTAAATCCTCATCATCACTATGCCATTTAATCAGAAAGAACATTTGAACTCAGAGTTCTCTCCATATCAGGGAATGAAGACTCCACACTTCTGTTTGTGCAGGTAAAATAAATGTTGATATTGTCTGTCCTGCACATACTCCATCCTGTTCACCAGAATATTCACCATCAAAATATATACAAAATAAATACCATACCTCACCACTTCTATTACCACCCAGCATGCTAAAAACACCATCATATGTTCCTGAATTATTGACTTGATTGATAACCCCACTTCCACACATACTGCACTCCTTTCTCCCTGCAAATTTATTTTGGTACAGCAATTTAACCTAAAAATCAAGTCAGATGATTTTATTCTGCTGTCGAAAGTCTTTTGGTATCTTCCCCTTTCATATTAAACAAAAACTGAAGGCGTTTCAATGTACTAGAAGGTCACGCATCAATACGTTCTTCCTCTCTCCACCACTATGAACTCCTCATTGGCCTCCTTGCTTTTCCTCAAAAGTAACAGACCAGCTGTTCACACAAAGTCTATATACTTACTTGCTCTGCCTAGAGCAGTCTTTTCCTTTAATATGTGTATAACACCCTCCTTCACTTCCTGGGTCTTTGTGCAAATAACATCTCATAAATGAGATATAACCACCCAACACAAAATAAAATTAACTTTCCTCCCAGCATTCTCCAATGGCTTTTACCTTTCTTGTATTTCTTTGTAACACTTATCATCATCAACCATCAATCATTATTCTAATACTGGTTATTTTCTTATTGGAGACAGAGAGAGAGAGAATTGGGAGGGGGTGCAGAGGAAGAAGAAAACACCCCACTGCCTAGAAAGCCTGCTGGGGAGTTACATCCCAGGACCCTGAGATCATGACCCAAGCCAAAGGCAGTCACTCAATGGACTGAGCCACCGAGGTGCCCCTCTATTATTGCTGTATTTCACTATTATATTTCAAAAGAATGTAAGCTCTTTGTGGTCAGGTATTTTATATGTTTTATTAATTGAAGTATTCTCAGAAAGGTAGCTGGCAGATTGTAAGGGCTCACTAAACTCTATTTTGTTGTTATTATTGGGCTCCTTTATGGGCTTTACCTCTTACGCTAGAAGTCTATCCTTCAGATGTAAGCAATAAGAATAGAGCCCTGCTGCCTGTTCAAATGAGTAAAAAGCCTGTATTAAGTGGATATTTTAAAAGCTAAATGAATGGCTTAATAGTTGTATATAGGGGGAAAGGGAACATATTTTCCACGGTTTAGAAGTGGAGTTCTTTTATAGAGTTCTTGTACAAGCCGACACTATTGAACGATAATGGGCAGTTGTACATTACAATTATACAAACACTTTGGTAATTTATATCCTTTTTTTGTAATTCATGACTGGATCATTTAATTCCTTAGGAGCATTATAGCATTTCAACATTTCCTGTTCAATAAACTTATTGGGGTTGCTACCTTTTTTATTCAAATGGAGAAATAGTCATGATGTCATCTAAATAATGTGTTATTGATTGTGTTGTTTTCTAGGAATGAGTCGCACATGCTAGTTTAAAAGTTTTGTTAAATTCCCAAGTCTGTCACCGATAAAAGCCTTTTGTAGATTAGTAACTTGATCAAAACAGAAAAGTTATGTAACACTCAATTGTTATACTATCTTTGTTTCCATCTTGCATTGTAATAACACCCATCTTAACTCTATTTAAGACAAGTCATCGCCAGATGGCTTTCTGGCATTGATTGCATGATATGAAATCTAATATAACTAAAAGTTTTTGGTTTTAGTAGCATATAAATCAATTTAGAAAAATATATGTATTTGATATAAGATAAAGTTTTAAATTATTTGGCAATAGTAAACTAAACTTTTTTTTGTAAATTTTTATTTTCTATAATTTCATTGAGCTCTATTGCAATAAGAAACAAGTTACAAAAAATTAAGGTTTATTTACCCCAATTCAAAATTATTAGGAATATAATCATAGAGGTTGAAGTATTTAA
This sequence comes from Mustela lutreola, assembly GCF_030435805.1. Classification (NCBI taxonomy): domain Eukaryota; kingdom Metazoa; phylum Chordata; class Mammalia; order Carnivora; family Mustelidae; genus Mustela; species Mustela lutreola. The sequence continues at coordinate 94,352,183 of NC_081292.1, forward strand.
AATATTGAACCCAAAACATTTTATTACTGAAATTCATGAATGCTGAGCATTCACTGTTAAAATATACTAACACTATTGATAGACTGGTAGAAGCCTAAAATCATATATTTATTAAATATTTATATCCATATCTTTTCATGGTGTGGAAATTCATTTCTCTAGCATTAAATAATATTCCATTGTTTGCATGTACTACACTTTATTTGACCTTTCACCTATGGAAGGATATCTTGGTTGCTTCCAAGCTTTTGTCAGTTATGAATAAAACTGCTATAGACATCTTTGTGGGTATAGATTTCATCTTCTTTGGATAAATACCAGGAACTGCTACTGCTGAATCATCTGGAAGAATATGTTTAGTTTTGTAAGAAACTGCCAAGTTGTTTTCCATTCTTTATTCTCAATAGACATGGAAGAACATTCCTGTTGCTCCACATCCTCACCAACATTTCATGTTCTGTTGTCAGTGTTCTGGATTCTGGGTATGTACTGGTGTCTCTTTTTTGTTTTAATTTGCATTTTCCTGATGACATATGATGTGAAGCATCTTTTTATATGCTTATTTGCCATCTGTAATATTTTCTTTTGTGAGGTATCTGCTAATGTCTTTGGCTCATTTTTAATCAGGTTTTCCCCCATTGTTGAGTTTTAAGGGGTCTTTGTGTATTTTTGATTAACAGTCCTTTGCCAGATGTGTATTTTGCAAATTTTTTCTTAGTCTGTGCTTTGCCTTTTCATTCTCTTGGCATTGTTTCACAGAGTAGACATTTTTAAATTCAGTGCTTGTGCTTTTGTAGCTAAAGTTATTTCCAAAACCAAGGTCATTTAAATTTTCTTCTATATTACCTTCTACATGTTTCATGTTTAGGTTTATAATCCAATCTGAGTTAATTTTTGTGAAGAGTGTCTGATATCTGCCTGGATTTATTTTATTTTATTATTTTATTTTATTTTTATTTTATATTTTTACATTTAGCTTCACCATTACTCCAGAACCATTTGTTTAAAAGATTGTATTTTGCTCTCTTGTATTGCTTTTGCTTTTATATTAAATATAAAATATAATTGATAATATATATTCTGTTCCTTTATTCTAGTCTTTCTGTGATATTACAATATCTTGCTTACAATTATCGTTATGGTATACTTTTTTTAAAAGATTTTATTTATTTATTTGACAGAGAGAGAGATCACAAATAGGCAGAGAGACAGACAGAGAGAGAGATGAGGAGAAGCAGGCTCTCTGCTGAGCAGAGAGCCCTATGCGGGACTCAATCCCAGGCCCCTGGGATCATGACCTGAGCCAAAGGTAGAGGCTTAGCCCACTGAGCCACCCAGGCGCCCTATCGTTATGGTAAACTTTGAAGTCAGTCCTCAGTCTTTGTTCTCCTTCAACACTATGTTGAATATTGTGAGTCTTTGCCTCTCCATATAAACTTTAAAATAAGTTTGTTAATATTAAGCAAAATGAGACCTCAAGGATCTGAGAGATGTCTAAGAAGTACTTGATACATCCCTTGGGTATGGTTTATTGAAGTGTCCACCTGTCTGAAAGCTGGGGAATCTAGATAAGGGAGGGAAAATTAGTTATGATAAAACATATCAACAAACTTGAATAAATTTTGTAAAACTTATTGTCATGGCTCATATACAATATGACCAACAGAGGGACTATCAAAAGGAAAGCATTAGTTATGTTTATTGTGAAATTTTTTATTCAAAATAAAGCAATGAGAGGGGAAGACACAATGAGAAAATTACCATTTTTTAAACGGTAAACTTCTTACCAACTGGAATAGGTTTTATATTCTAAGTAGTATATTGAAAAGTAAAACATTGGGGCGCCTGGGTGGCTCAGTGGTTTGGGCTGCTGCCTTTGGCTCGGGTCATGATCTCAGGGTCCTGGGATCGAGCCCTGAATCGGGCTCCCTGCTCCGCAGGAAGCCTGCTTCCCTCTCTCTCTCTCTCTCTCTCTCTCTCTGCCTGCCTCTCTGTTTACTTGTGATCTCTGTCTGTCAAATAAATAAATAAAACCTTTAAAAAAAAGAAAAGAAAAGTAAAACATTAAAAAATAAAATTTTAATTTAAAAAAGTTATGTAATTTTTTAAAAAGGTTAAAAATAGCAGAACCATTTTTCTTATAACTGGAAAATACATTGTATATATATCTATCAAAAATAACTTGTCATGGGGGCGCAGGGTGGCTCAGTGGGTTAAAGCCTCTGCCTTCGGCTCAGGTCATGATCCCAGGATCCTTGTATCAAGTCCCACATCGGGCTCTCAGCTCAACAGGGAGCCTGATTCCTCCTCTCTCTCTGCCTGACTCTGCCTACTTGTGATCTCTGTCAAATAAATAAATAAAATCTTTTATAACAAAAATTTTAAAAAATAACTTTCATGTCTGGAATCAGGAGCATATGGAAAAAAATAATATCTGAGGACAGTACTTCTGCCATGTTTTGTGCCTTGTTAATATTTTTAAACAGTCAGGCAACTTTTAGCTTTATTGAAATACCTGCGAAGATACTAGCAGTGCCTTTTGGAGCCCTATGACTATAAAAATTAATTGCAAATATTCAAAATGTTTACTATGGTGTCACTATTTAGGGCAACCACTAAGTATATTTCAGAAGTAAGCATAACTGTTACTCTTCCATAAGGCAAAAGGGCATATTTTCAGGAGTTCCATTTGCTGTACCAGGAGGTGAATCAAGTAATGATTTTTGTCTATAAAATAATTCACTTTTCAATCTAACATTCCTCATTCCACATTAAAATAATAAAAACTAGGAGGAGACTAAAACAAACAAACAACTACAACTACAACAACCAGCTTTTCCTTCAGTGGAAAAGTAAATATAACCTTATGAGTACCCAGAAATTTATTTTTAAATATTTTTAAGATAAGCGTTTTTGTTAGAAAACCATATATTTTATATTGCTAAGAAATAACAGGCAAAGTTTTATTAACTTCTAAAAAGTCTAGTTACTTTTATTTATCTATTAACTCATCTCTTTATGAAGTAGAACATGATCACACCTATTGTATCTACCCAAGTTTGTATGCTTTGGTTATTTCATGTTTGCTACTTCCTTGCTTAATTTTTACAATATTTGATACATAATAGTATCTTTAAGTCCATCTACGGTTTCACAGAATTTGTTTGAACTTCATAAAAATGTACCATACTTTTTGCACTGTCCTTGTTTAAATTCTCTATTAACTTTCCAAGATTTATTCACTTTAGAGGGTGTAGCTATCATTTATTTTTATTCCTCCATAATGCTATGTTTACAAATTTGTATTTATCTGTACCTTTAAAAATATCTTAATTATATACCATTTCTCATCTCACGTAACACTCATGTTACTTCTACACTTATCAGATATTATGTAACTGAAAACCACAACTCAGCAACAATATAGAACCATTTTTCAAAATTCAATGGCTTACCAGAATTCTTTAATTCTATCCTTTATTTGTATTAGATGACCCTTTATTCTGGTATTTGGCATTGTTCATATGGAGGAAAGCTTATAAGTTGATATTTCATAAATAGAAGGATTTATTATGATTGATTAATTATTTTCATTTAGAATGCATAGAATATGGTTGATTTAATATTTGTTTCTTACTCTCTGCCTGGAACATAGTGCTATCTATGTAATAGCCACTAAAATATTAAGTTAATTACCTAGACTTTAAACTTCATATGAATAGGAATAACATACAGAACTCTTCACAGATTGGGACACCTGGGTGGCTCAGTCAGTTAAACGCCTGAGCCTTTAGCTCAGGTCATGTTCTTAGGGTCCTGGGACTCAGTTCTGCAACAGATTCCCTGCTTAGCCGGGAGTTTGCTTCTCCCTCCCCCTGCTGCTCCCCATGCTTGTGCTCTCTCTCACTCTCTCTATTACAAATAAATAAAATTTAAAAAATGAATTCTTCTCAGATAGCTAATATAGAATATCATCTTTGTATTCATCAAAGGGAAAGTGCCATATAATAATGAAATTCAGACTACTTCAAATTCATTTTTTAACCAGTAAGAAAGTACTGGAAACAAGCCAAAAATGTCTTTAATGAATTAAAGAAATAGATTGATTTTCAATATCCTAATGTTTCTAAAATAAATTGCAAGATTTTTATACTAGATATCAGTGTAAATATTCATTATACAAGGATATTCTAAAAATAAACCTGAGAAAACTATTTGACATACATGATGACAAAAACGAGTTTGACAAAAGTCAGTTTGGGTAAAACTTACAACACCTACCACCTGAAACTCTTGTTCTATAATTTAATTATTTTAATTTACAAAAATACAAAAATAATATATCAGAGTAAGTCTATTGATAGCTTTGAAGGTATGCTCTGGTTGTGCACTCTTTACTATTGAAAGGGGAATCAAATATGTGATGCTTATGGTGTGACTATATTAAAATTCAACAAGTTCAGAAGCATACAAGGAATAGAATAAAGATAAAAGATGACCCTTACTTATCCTAAAGATAGACAATGGTATATATGTGCTAGTTGGGGAGACAATCCAGTCAGTAGATGGAGGATGTAGTGTTGGAAAAAAAAAGACACAACGTTTTGGTTAAACGTTTAGCACTATATTTAACAAAGTGAAATTGTGTGTTAATAGCCTTGAATAAAATCCAAAAAATATTTTCAATTCATTGAAGATTATTTAGGAAAAACTTGAAAAATACAACTTGATAAGGATTCCAATAAAAGATTCATAAGCAATACAAGTTTCAGAATTTTTAGTATATTTTCCCTAAAAAGCCATTTGATTTAATTAAAAAGAATTCTATTTACCTGCCACTTAAATAAGAGGAAATTATTTGGTTTTGTAAAAAGTCAATAAAATAAATTAACATATCTTCAGAAAACAGATATGCACACTAATTTTAAAATAATAGTGCTTAAGCTGTTCAGCAAACATTTGCAAAATTCCTTGCCATCAGCTGGCTCTGGAGTTCTGCTAGGTGAGTAAGGCCATGTATGTTACTGCTCAGAGTACTGACGCAAAGCAATTGTCCCCTTCACCTCCATTTTTTGCCGTTGATATGTCATGCTATGTTGTTTAGAGATCCATAGATGGCCCTACATGAAGGCCTTTTTTTGTGTGTATAAGGGTGACTGTGATTTAACTTTCAAATCAGATGGCTCCTGATTTACAATGATTCAACTTATGATATATTTGGCAATGATGTGAAAGTGAAAGTGATTCAGTAGAAACTGTACTTTGAATTTTGAATTTGGGTCTTTATAAAAAGGGCCAGTGACATATGGTATGGTGCCGTCTTGTGATGCTGGGCAGGGGCAGTGAGCCACAGCTCCCAGTCAGCTAGAAGATTACAGGGGTGAACACCTGATATTCTTACAACCATTCTATATATAAACATTCTTCTTTTTTTTTAGTGTAATATTTAATAAATTGCATGTGATATTTGATACTTTGTTATAAAATAGGCTTTGCTTAAGGTGATTTTGCCCAAATGCAGGCAAATGTAAGTGTTCTGAGTATGTTTAAATAAGCTTAAGGTAAGCTATGATATTTGATAGTTTAGGGGTATTAAATGCATTTTCAATTTTTTATGTGTTTCTCTGTACATAGCCCCCTTGTAAGCTGAGGAACATCTCTATATGTATATGTAGCCTTGTTATGGCTTACATATTATTGGCATGAAACATCTAGAACAGTACGTGTGCCATATAATTGTCTACAACATCAAACAAGTTTCTTGAAAACTTGTGCCAAAGGGGTTATGTCTTTAAGGATTCTTATTTCAGAAGGGTTCTCTCAAATGTAAGATTTTTAGAAGTTAAGTGAAAATCTGACCAAACTAAACATTTTTCCATTTTCCCTAGTGAGCAAAGATAGCTAAAATCTATCTGCCATTTTCAACACTGTACTCAACGACTGTAATTCTAATTTAAGAACAGATTATTTATATCAAAACCACATGTTGGCCTAATCTTACACAATATTCATAAATCTCACTCAGAGCCTTGGACACTTTTATTTGTTGAGTCTATATGTTACTATGGACATTCATCTTTTTTGACCTCATAGCTTCGTGTATGTCTATACTTTTGAAAATACATGCATCATAGTTCCATTGTAAAATGTCTGGGTTATAAAATGTGCTATGCTAGCAAAATGGTAATAAGAACATACAAATGACCTGATGTAATGAACTGGACCAGATTGCCAGATATCACTTTTCATACCAGAAAGATTCAGTGGTAAGTTTTAAAATGGCCAGCTATACTTCGACTGAATTATAACTCATTTAACTTCTTTCTTTGTGTACAGTATTATACATTACTCAGTACTATAGTAAATAAGTACTTTGGACAGATGTAAGTATGCTGTAATAAAAAATGTTTTTCTTCTTTCTTTTAGTCCTTTTTACTTGTAAGACTAGCCACAAATACCATGCCTCTCCCAAAATAATTTGCAATCCAAATTTATCTCTAAATGACTTTATTGCACAGAAAAAAATATATATATATACACTTACAGTAGACATGTTCAAAAATAGTTACACAACAGCAGGGCCCTAAATGTAAGCAGTATACTTGTTTTGTTTTGTTTAGTTTTGTTTTTTTCTTTAAAAAAAAGAGGTTATGTGAAATATTGGAATTTTATTTCGAGGCGTAGTATTTCAAGACAGTTAACTACACTTATGGTGTCAACAGCCTCTTGTTGGCAGTATGATTTTATTGGCTCCATGGAATAACAGCAAGAATTTACTATTGCTTCTTTCTTTTATGACACACACAGAAAAAAAAATTGACACATTTGCACAAGACCAACCAGAATCATTTTAACCTATCAAAATTGATGGGAGGCCTTCACTGCCAAAGTCACTGCTGGGTTTTCACAATTCATTGCAGACAATCTGCTACTCCCATTATGATAAAGGAGAGAAGAGTCATAATCAGGGAAGAAAGCTAGATTAATACTTGTAATTATCATTGAATTATTTAGCCTGCTATAGGATTATTATTAGTAGTGTCATTTGATAATTTTCTCTCATTTTAGTAAACACAACTGTGAGTAATTACCCTACCTAATATTTCTCTGTATTGGCTGACTAGCTAGCAAACATTCATGAAAATATCCATTAGCCACACATATAAAATGCTTCATTATGATGCTGTTGAATCAGAACATACCACTACCTGATCCTGTAGCTCTTTGAGGATTTGCAAATCAATTAATTCTATGTTTATTGGATTCTTCCCATACAATTAGAAAATTTATAATAGAGTCCATGAACATTATTAGTTTTACCATTTTAAACCAGCAATCACACTTTGATTTTTACAACAAAAGCAGAAATATAAACACACACATTTGGATCTGTTTTCTGTTAGTCTGTCTGGACTTCAAAATCCTATTCCTCAAGATAATGCACACCAAAGTTCTGGATTAAACAAGAAATTAGATGGCACCTGAACACTTGGTTTAATATTCTCAAATGGACTATGCAACTTATTTCTTACATTATGACATTGTTTTACAAAGATGCACACTTTTATAATGTTAGTATTTGTAATAATCAGTAAAGTCAATTAATCATGATTAAAAATCAAACATAAAAATTTCTACTTTTTGCTTTTACCCCCTCCATTTAGAACTTATTTATAGCCTGATAATTCAAAGGTCCCTATGTTTATGAAAATCTGGACAGAAATAGCTCTAAGATCCCATTCAGAACTTGATATTAATCTAAGTCTTTTGGCTCCATTTATCCTGAGGGCAAAGAGTAGGACAAAGGATTTGAGTACTGTTAGTTTATCTGGGAGATTATCCAAGGTAGAAAAGAATGGGAAAGTGATACAGTGAAGAAGCAAATTTGTCAAAGAGGTACGTTGTTGATATAATTGTTGTTGAAAGAAAATGAAGGCTTGCTTTTACTGAAAGGTCCTGAGAAACTTCTTTAAGTTGTCCTCATGAAGAATTGAAAACTGACAATTTTATCTATGGTTCTTATTTCCACTTCACTGAGAGCTGTCCTCAGAGGACATTTACTCTCCTACACTTTGGGGTTGTGTTGGACAGACACATTCTAAAATGAGAGAGAGAACATGAGATGCTATCAGTGTTAAGTAACTGCAATTTCCCATGGAACTATCCACCACAGGTTTGGCTATAATCAGGTGTTGGGCCTTGATATCAGAGGGATTTGAGGCAGAATCATTAGGTTAATCATTATATCTGAAATTTCCAAAAACTTCAACTGATGAAACTTTGATTATAAATCTATAAATATATCATTAAATCTACAGTATTCAAATTATTTTCATAGAAATACACAGACAACGCATCAATTGATTAATATTTAAATGTTACAAAATACTGAACTGAAAGAATTTGGTCATATAACAACGTGTAAGAAGTAGAACTTAGGTTTAGGTTAGAACTCAGGATGCATTGGAGACTCAGTTAAGAAATTGAATGGAGGGACGCCTGGGTGGCTCAGTGGGTTAAGCCACTGTCTTTGGCTCAGGTCATGATCCCAGGGTCCTGGGAACGAGCCCCAAATCGGGCTCTCTGCTCAGCAGGGAGCCTGCTTCCTCCTCTCTCTCTGCCTGCCTCTCTGCCTGCTTGTCATCTCTCTCTGTCAAATAAATAAATAAAATCTTAAAAAAAAAAGAAATTGAATGGATGTCTGACAATCTTATAGGTTTGCTAAAACTCAGTGACTTTGAGTTCACGTGTGGCTATGCAGGAATTTTTAACTTTCTCTAATAAGTTATTAGATTTGATTATCTAATGGCAGTAAACGATGGGCAAAAGCAAAGTACAAACCCCATAAAGACAAAGACACTCAGTATGAGAAAAGAGTAATAGATAAGAAGAATCAATGCATTTGAGGAAAGTGGGAATTGAAATACACAATGATTGTTGATTTTGTTTAGATGGAGAAAACAAAACTAGCTTGCAAGAAGGAAATAACAGAAGACATGTTGTGATGTGAGACAGAATCCTGGAAAAGGCAGTAACGTGGAATAAAGGAGTAGGGAGAGCATATCAGGTAATTTGGATAGGAAGGAGTTAGGAGATAATTGCTTGATAAATTTTATATGGCCCACGTAAATGCACAGATTTCTCTTCTTTAATTTATATGGAGAACAGGGTGTCCTTTCTCTTCCCTTTCAGAGCACCAGAGGTGTACTCTTTCAGACTGAAAACCTGAAAAGCTCAGGACTCAATTGCTTAAGCACAGCTGAGAGGACATATTTCAATTAAGATTCACATTTTGCTGTATGTAGTAGACTTTCAAAAGTGGTTTAACCATATTTTTTCATTTAACAAGAAGATTACAGAGAGTGTTTTCTGGTGTTGGTTCAGAGTCTTAAGAAAGTCAAGTGAACTATCTTAGAGGTTTTCATGGCTTTTTATTCACAGTTGCAAAAACTGCTGTTGGAGTTCTCACTATTAAGCCCACATTTCTGGCAGAAAGATAGAGGTAAAAGAGCATGATAGCTTGTACGACTGATACTTTGTCATATGGTTACAATATCACTAGAAAAGAGACAATAAAATATTTGATGTTGTTTTAAGTTTCCTTGTTGTCAATCCCTCAGTGCTTTCTGATATTAAAGGAAAAAGTAGATGGATATTGACCTGGCAACTATCAACACCTGTCAGTCTCTCTTGGATAACCAATATCTCTATAATCTCTTCTTCCCAGTAAAAAAAAATATATATATTCATAACCCACACTGTGCGATCTCAAGTTACTGCACCAAGATAAAATTACAATGATTTTCAGTTGTTCCAAATGGACAGAATACGCTTCCTTATGATATCATGTCTTATAAGATAGATAATTGGCTTGCTACCAATATACCCAGATGTGACTGTGGAAGAGACAGGAAAAAAATAATAATATTTATTTATTCCTTGGGTTGACCCTGTTTACACAGATGCATTACTATTAGAAAAGGTTGGTTTGGGACATTGGAATGAATTTACTTAATGGGTCTGTATGTAATTGGGTGGGAGGAAATTTTTAATTTCTACAAAAATTATTAGAATTCTATCTTATTCTCTTTTGTTAATTTTCACATGTTAACAAAGCCAACGTTTTTTTCTAGCAGACAAGATCTTAAATCCTAACGAAACTCAATTATTTCCTTTTTTTTTTTTTTTAAAAAAAGCCTCATCTTCTCTCATGCTGCTTTAAATACAACTCAAAAAAAAGGAATTAAGTGGGGCAGTAAGACCAGACTTTTTATTTTATTTCATTTATCTTATTTTTAATTAAAAAATTAAAGATTGTATTTATTTATTTGAGAGAGAGAGCATGAGTGGGGCAGGGGGAGGTAGCTGCAGAGAGAGACTGTGAAGTATACTCCTTAATGAGCAGGAAGCCCGATATGGAGCTCGATCCCAGGGTCCTGACTGAGATCATGACCAGAGACAAAGGCAGATACATGTGCGAAATCCCTTTCTTTCTGGGAAACAATACTTTACAAGAGATGTTTGAAAAAGTACTGGGGAATCAACTTTAATAGGAGGCACAAAAATTTAATTGACTTTTGTAAAGCTACAGGGATTCAAATGATGGGAATCCCAGCCCATTTAGGTTGTGGACCACAGAGTATTCTTCTCTGTAATATTTTATTTTCTTCCATGTCTACTAACTCCAGTCCAAGTTCACTGATCTCTTTTTAGATAGTGCAAAACATGGCAAAGAATACCAAACGAGTGCCCAATATTCTACATTTATTACATCATTTCTAACATATAGAAGTGTGTTATCAAGGCTGGTTCTGTGAAAGAACATAGTTATGCTAAAGTGTGTTTTGTTCTCCAAGAAATTAAATGCATGATTATCACGCAATTATAAAATACTTGTGTCAAGAATTTTTATTCAAAAATTAATAAAAGAAGCAGATATTAAAACTAGTTCACATGGTTATTTGGGATATAAGCAGAGTTGTGCAGCAGAAGTGCTCTGGGCCCATAATTTGGGATATAGCATTTATGTTTTCTAATGAAATATCACTAATTTGCATTATTGTTAACAAGAATCTTGTGCATTACCATCAGTTTTCTACATTATAACATTATAACTTCTTGCTCTACTGTTTGTAAATAACTTTGTCAATAGCAAGCTAATAAATGGGGTGACTCCAATGGATTGAGATCATCTCCAGAGTTTCTGCTACATAATGCCCAGGACTCCATTGAAAGGACACCTAAGAATTTATTTTGCCCAAAAATTTGATCATTTTTTTCACTGTCCTTACCTATTATCCAAACCTAGTCCTTTTGCTTCACCTTTCAGTCTATGGACAACCCTGTATCTGAGTGAAAGGGGAGACTGATCACCTCCCATTAGCCAGAGATGCCCAGAAGGGGAGGGTATCCAACCTGTTTGAATCTGAAGAGTGCCTGACTGTGTGAATGTGTCTGTATGGCTCCACCACTTCTGCTACGGAGTCTGAGTGGGCTGCACCTTGAGTCTCGCAGGGCGTCATATGGCATAACGGTCATCTACTCCACGGAGTAGCCTGGTCCGGGGTTTATACGGACAGGCCTTAGCTAAGACGCTCCTAAATTCCCATGAGGGATGGGAACAGGACAGCAGGGGAAAGATCCCCCTCCTTTGTCTGCGACATCATTCATGATGGGAGGGAAACCCAGGAAACTCCTATCTTAAGACTGCACACTTAGAAATAAAATAAAAAAGGGAAAGACACTGGTATAAAAAGCTGGTTTTCTTTCTGTTTAAAAGGGGCAAAGTTTTCTTAGCTAATTGATCTGTTAAAGAGTGTAAATGGTTTTCTCTTTGCCTGCCTGGAAAATTCAGTTCCTATGTTTTGTTTTATCAGGTGTTAAACATCCCTAATTATATTTAGGCATGTGTTTTTAAACTTTCTAAGGTTTTAGCAATTGTTGACAAGATTTAAACCAATGATAAACCTTGGGTTACATTTGGGAAAATACTATAACTATTCTAGAGATTCTATGCACTTCCTAAAGTTTTAATGTTTTGAGAGATCATCGCTTGATATTGTAATTATGGGAATGTTATATGTCACAGAAACTGTAACCTGATTTTCTTGCAGCTAAATTGTAAACTCCCATGTCTCTTTAGCTCTAACCATATCCATTCTGAGTTTTTGTCATTTATAATTGTTTTAATTCTCTTGTAAAATGAGTTTTATCTTCAAGGAGATTCCTATAAAGGACTTTCAGGACAAATACAGATATTTAATATACTTGAAAATCCTAAAACTGAAATGGGTAAGAATTTCCAGAACTAACTAAAGCTGCATTCACCAGATTTAGTAATATGGAACTAAATGAACTAAAAGATTATAATGTTGTGTCTCTTAATGTTTTGTCTTACTTTAAACATTGCTGGTTCTCTCTAATGTTTGCTCTTCCAGACCAGGGATACTTCCTCCTAGTTATCTGTAACTTTGAGAGATGTGAAAGTGCTCAAGGCATTCAAATTTTCTCTCTATATGAACCCTCTGAAACCAAAAGGTCTCAGTAAGTATTCTTTCTTCCATGGCAATCAGTCATTTGCATAAGTTCAATAAGAATCTGTTCTCCTTTAACAGGACACCATTGAGAACTGGTTATTTTACCAAGGCTTTGACTGGAATGTCATATTTGAGAAAGACATGCATAGACTCAGATATGACCAAACAGCTTTAAGGAACTAACGTTGACTTTATGAAACCTGGAGCCATAAAGCCCCTTGGGACTTTTGGCCTGATACCTTGCTTACAGAGTTCCCAGCAGCCTCACCAGGTGAGTAAAGAATGTCACTCTTTGGTAGGTGCGAAAACTCAGAAGAGGAACTCGCCCAAATCAACAGGTATTGCAGGCAAGCCTGATGGCAAGTACAGGGCTTGGCTTCTGGCCCGGAGAGGCTACTAAAAGTTCAACCCAGAGATTCCTTATAAGAAGTTCCAGCAAAGCAGATTCTAAAAGATCTATATGATCACACTCAACTGTTCTTGCTGAGCTTATGTAAATAATGGGCCAAGTTTGTTAAAACTGGACTTGTTTCACAAGTGAATTAGTCCTGATTTGGCTATCTTTGTAAATGAGGGTTATTTTAGAGAGAAAAATTATATTTTAGTAACACATCTTTATGGATGTTAAATTCTAGATTTGATTGTCTTTAAATGATTACCTAAGCTAAACAATTTGAGGTAAACTTCAGAGAAGTTACACATTAGCTCATTTAGATGATCTTCTTGCTTTTTTATTTTGTGGGGATATTAGTAGAACCCCTTCACACATGATTAAACAACTGGAAAATGGGATTGATTCCCTTACAATTGTATAACTTAACTAACACCTTATGTGTGGCTGGGATAATGAAATTGCCTAAAAGCCAGCCTATTGCACTCCATAGGATTAATTATGGACTTGTGGAGACAATGGATGACCCCACTTTGTTTATGAGTGGATTGTATGATGCATGGGGGACTCCCCTTATCTCTTGACAAGTATTCTCACTTGCCAGTGATCCTCTGTAATCAGGATATTGTTAAGGCTGGACCACTCAAAGGTCTTCTTATTGGTTTCATCCCTTAGTCATATTTATCCTAGAGGCCACCTCTGTTGAGGTGCGATTGCAAACAGATGCTTTAGCTAAGCATAGAACAGCCCTCATAAAAGGCACCTCAAAGCTCACTATGGAACAGTCCCTGACTGTAATAACTTCACATCAGGTCCAGATTTGTCTTAGAAGCCAAAGGCCACCAATGGATTATAGAGGCCATCTAATTAAATATTGGACTATGCTTATAGATATGCCAGAAATAATACTTAAAATTTGTCAAACTTTAAACCTAGTTACCTGTATGCCTGAACTTGACCATTGTACTTCTTTCTCTATAGAGCAAAAATGTTCAGAGGTTATTGATCTTACTTACTCTATTTGTCCAGATTTAAGATGCCCCTGTTAAAAATACGAATGACAGTTGGTTTTCTGATGACAGTAGTTTTCATAGAAAGAATAAGAAAAGCTAGGTGTGCCATAGTGCTCACTTGCACTTTGCAATTGCCAAAGCCTAAGAATTAACATTTATACTGATTCCAAATATGCTACATGCCCATGGAGCTATTTGGAAGAAAGGGGATTGCTATCAAGCCATAAATCCCCAATCAAATATGGGCCTAAGTTTCAAAACCCTCCTTATCGCTATACTAAGGATGGCATATACTAAGGATGGCATATACTAAGGATGACATCTGAGATACATATCTGTGGCTTACACCCACGATTGGACAGCTCAGTCAGAAGGCAGTTTTATGCTGGGAACAAAGGAATCATACGAGTGGTATTGGGCAAATAACACACGATGTCTAGGATGGCTCACTAGAAATGTGTCCCCAAATAATAGTACTTCAGGCTACTGACTGGTTTGCTACTGACTGGGCAAGGCGACCTGGCATCAGATGGCCAGCTCCAAACGGAACCCACTGGATATGTGGAACCAACTTGTGGCCCTGGCTTCCTCCAGGGTAGATAGGTCGCTGTACTTTAGGATTTCCCTGAATTCATGGGTGCATTACTAAAACCATTACAACCCCAGCTAATCTCCCCAACTTGAAATAAAGATGGACGCGATCTGTTTTTAAATGGTATGATCACTTAGCATCCATTTTTGTTCCATCTGCGGGACTAGAGGATGTCATGTGTCATGTAGAAGCCTTTAATAAATATACTACAAAGGCACTCAATGATTCACTAAATGGCATCTCCCTACTTAATACCGAATTGTCACAGATACGCAAGGCAGTCCTACAAAATAGGATGGCCTTAGATGTCCTGAAAGCAGCCCAGGGTGGCACATGTGCAATTATCAAGACAGAATGTTGTTTGTACATCCCAGACTATCACAAAAGTATCACAGGACTAATTAAGGATATGAATGCCCAGATTAAGGCTCTACAAGGTCCCTCTCTCTCTTTTAGTGATTGGTTAAGTTCCTGGCTTGGAGGAGGGCTATGGCCAAATCTCCTTTTCGGGCTTCTTATTCTTATCGCCTTATTAACCTTAATATGTTGCTTTGTTCCATCTTTCTCTACTTGGTGCCGAGACTCCATTGCTGCAATGACTACACCACGACAGACGATCCTTATTGCACGCGAGGACGCCTCTTCACTGTCAGCGCTGGATTCAGCTGCCTCCACCTTTCGTAACTCCCTTATACATTCCTACCCTGATCAATATTGACCCCAGTAGGTAGGGACAGCTCTACGCCCCCATTCAGCACGAAGAAGTTACAGAAGATGAGACCTTCCACCTTCAACCCCCTTAAAGATTTAAGGGTCAAAATTGTTCAGGGGGGAATGAAGGAGCAGGAGGCTGGCTGAGGACAAAGCAAAAGCTGGCGCCTTGCACCCCCCCTTCACCCGCTCCCCTCCATATGTGTAGCATTCCTCAGGCACCCCTGACTGCCATAAAATGATAAATAGTTAACTTGCAGAAATCACAGTCCTGCAGGGTAGGAGTCTCCCTAGGTTTGCAAATGTCCTTGAAATTTACAACAAAGAAGTTACCTTACCTTTGATAGCCGGAATGTAACATTTCACCAGGAGACTCCCAATTGTCTTTATGTTAGTGCCTCATTAGAGAGAAAGTGGCCTTGGCTTGATAGTAACCAGGCCTTCAATATCCTGATAGTGCTTTTTTTTCCGCATGCGTGGGCTAACCGGCCGGTTCTGCTTCTGTAAGATTGCTTTGTCTGCTTTCGCGTGCGGGTCCCCTGACCCAATCCACTGACGCCAAGTATGCCTGTTCAAACTATCAATCAATCAGCTCAGCCCCACCCGAAACTTGTTTGTATCTGTCTATAAAAATTCTGCACCGACCCAGCTCCGGACCTCTCGGCGTTATTGGCAACGAGCAGCGCAGAGGTCAGGTTCGAACCTGCAATAAACGACACTTGTTGCTTGGCTTTGACTCACGTCTCTGGTGGTCTTTTAAATGGGGGTAATATTCAGTTGGCATTACACCCCCTCTCAAACATTGTTTATTTCTGTGAATGCTTTTCCTAGTTGGTTTCAGGGCAAGAGCACTCTTCATGGGGAAGGGGGGAAGGGCAGGACCCGAAGAGAGACCTAGTGGACTCTGACCTGAACCGAGAGCTAGCCTCAGGGCTCAATCTCAAGAGCCTGAGATCAACCCCTGAGCCAGAACCCAGAGTTGGGCACTTCACTGAAGGTGCCGCCCAGGTGCTCCTCAGCTGTTGTTGACCCATTTCTGGAGACGGGCGCCTGCGTGGCTCGGTTAGTTCATCGACTGCCTTGGGATCAGGTCATGACCCCGGGCAGGCAGGATCTCCTACCACCTCCCGCTCCCAGATCCTTGGGGAGTCGGCTTCTCCCACTGACCATCTCCTCTCTCATGCTCTCTCTCACTCATTCTCTCTCCATGAAAGAAAGACAAGCTTTCCAAAGTGTCTGGAGCCTTGTTGGATGGGCTTGAATGTGGTGGATCTCAGGGAGTTTTCTCATCGCATGCAGACACCTTGAGGATAGCCATGTCTTTCTAAAAGGATCCCTTGTTGTTCTGCAATGGTTTCTTTCTCTGTTCACGGATCGGGTGTCTTTCCATTGTCTCTTCTCAAGACCTCGGAAAAGCAGCCTTTGAGGATTCCTTTGGGTACATACGGACTAGCCCTTTTCATCCTTTCTCTTTCCACAAAATCTATACTAGCCTCTGCATCCCCCTATGTAGAGTTTATTTTTCACTGACCTATCCAGGTCTTTTCTTTCAATAGAATTTCAGTCGTTCATTCTGAAGGTCATTGTTGAAAAGTTAAAGATGAAGTCTACTAACTCGCTAGGCGTATTTTCTTTTTCCCATCTATTCCTTCCTCCCTTTCTATCTATACACATAGATATATATAGGAATACATATACACACACACGTGTGTGTGTGTGTGTGTGTGTGTGTGTGTGTGTATGTGTTTATGCATATGAAGTATCCCAGTCCTAAACCCCAGCACCTGGGAGCATGACCTTATTTGGAAATAGGGTCCCTGGAGATGTCACTAGCTAGGATGTGGTCATATTTTTGTAGACTGGGCCTCCAATTCGGGAGGACTTGTGCACTTCTAAGAAGGGAGAGTGCGGATACACAGATATGCACTGAGGGAGAAGGCCCGGTGAAGAAGTCCAAAGCCAGAGCAACGCTTCAAGCTGGAAAAGGGGCCTGGAGTAGATCCATCCACAATACCTACAAAAGGAGCATGTTCTACCAACACTGTAGCCTCTAGAAATGTGACACTGTCCACTTCTGTGGTTTCAGCCTCCAGGCTTCTGGTATCTTGAAATAGCAACCCTAGAAAACTTATATATATATGTATATATATACATATATATATACATTTATTTATTCATTCTTTTACCTAATAAAATATTTTTTCAGAATCTCAGTCTTCCTTCCTTTCAATAGAATGTTATTCACATTCTTTTGGTGCCTCCTGAACAATTCGACCACGTCTACCTCTTCAATTTGCATGAAAGTTATTCATACCTAACGTCGTGTGCCATTTCTTTAAAAACAGTTGGCATCTTTTTGCAGTTTCCAGTGTTTTTGGTTTGAGTATCTGTTTATAGGCTGATAAAGGTAACTTTCATCCTACTCTTTCCTTCTGTGTTTATTTCTTTCTAGGAAAGTATATTTACTACTCTTTAAAAAGAAGGACCTAGAAAAGCAAAATGGTTCTTCTTTGTATGTCTACATTCCCTTTCCCCATTTTTTGTTACCTCTCTTTAATGTCTCCCCCTGCTCTGAGGCACTGCATGTTCTAAGCAGCCTCAGACTGACGCTGAGTACACATACGGAATAAGGCATATTTTGAGTCTTTGTATAGAATCGTTCCTCTATTGCTTTGCAATGAATTACCCCCAAACTTAGCAGCCCAACCTATATATTTAAGTACTTATGATCTCACACCGTTTATGAAGGTCAGGCACCTGGAAGCTGTCGAGCTGTGTGTTTCTGCCTTGAGGTATCTCATGAGATTGCCATCAAATAGCCGGCTGCAGCTGTTTGAAGGACATGTGATGATAGACAGACCTCAAATCTGTGCAGGTGGCAGGTGTGGAGGGCTTCAGTTCCTTGCCACCCGGGTATCTACAGGGATACCTGCATTTCCACAAGAGCTAATGATAAATGAGAAAGAGAGAGAAAGGGAGGGAGTGAGAGGGAAGGAAAGGGGGAATAGAAGAAGAAAGGAGAGAGAGAGAGAGAGAAAAGAAAGAGAGGAAAAGAGAGAGAGAACAAAACAGAAGCCTCAGTGTCTTTCATAACCTAATTCTGTAACTGATTTACCCCCAATTCTGCTATATCCTGTTAGTCACACCAGATGTGGGAGGGTACAACACACATGCAGATACTGGGATGTGGAAATCTTCGTGGTCCTCCCCGAGGCTGGCTAGCACACTGACTTGTGCTTTTCCCCCCACACAATCTAACATCTTTGAAATTGGGATACATCTTACAATCAAAGGTATAGCATGGTTTGAAAGGCAAAATTCCCATTTAACAGCATTTAAATCGTCGTAAGCCTTATCATCATGATTTGAGAATATGCTATCCTGGGATATTCGGGCTTTCAGGAGGCTTCCTGGCTCCTGGCAGCTTGCCTTGACCCCAGTCTCTCACGGCCCCACCGTGACAGTCCACTTGCCACCTGCCAGATGTGCTCGGCTCCTGTCCTGTGCCCTTGCTCACCACACCACCCCTTCTGATGTGCCCTTTTCACGACTAAATGATCACACCAGGTACTGAAGCCTCCAGAAGATTTCCTGGACCATCCGGAAGCATCACAGTCTTCTCTTGCTATAGGATTGTCTATAGTCCTAGCTACTGCTTCCATCCATTCATCAGTACTTATGCTTCTGGTCTTGTAGACTTGCTGCACTTTCTGTGTAATAAATGTTGCTGTATGCATTTAGCCTTAAAAGCAGAATTTCTGGACTCTTCATAAAACATAAAGTCTTCCTTCCTCAGGTGAAACTGTAAAACTAATCCGGCACACATCAGTAATGGACAGCTATCCAAGAATGCACAAGCTCACTGTTATAAACCGAAGCTGCAAAGACCACTGTTTCCAACGTTCATCAAACTGATGAACATTCTGTTCCCTACAACTTCAACATTCTAAGATTTGCTTAGACAAGGCTTTGAAGTGCACCATCGCATAGGATGGGGAAGGGGTGCCTGCTCTTTTTTACTCGCAAAAATAGGGGTTCTGTCCAGTCACTGTGTTAAGAATAAAAGGTCAGTACTTCGTGACACTCTTGTAAGTGGCTTAATTTGTTGCCCTTTTTTTTTTTTTTTCAGGTTTAATTCCAACAGGTGAATTGATGTTCTCTATAGAAAGCAGGTTGAAAAGGGGGAGTGGATAAAATGCATGAACTTCCATTGAAACCCAGTAGACAAGATTGTTAAATTTGAGGATTTTCTTTCAGTTATTTGACTGCTCTGAAGGAAAGCTGTGCTGGACCATTGCCAGGAAACAGTAGGAAAGACCCAGGCCCATTCTTTTTGGCGGCAGGCTGGAAAGCATTTCTATCATTGCATGTATGTATGGGAAAACAAATCATCACTCTTGCCTCACATTATATCCAAAAATTAACTGGAAATAGATTGTAGACTTAAATGTAAAGGCTAAAACCATAAAACTTTCAAAAGAAAATGCAGGCGGAAATCTTCATATTCTTGGGGTAAGCATGGCTGGATCGGGCCAGGTACACTATTCCCTGAGCACCATTTTTCAATTCAGGGCACAGGAAGATTCAAGACTCTTTTGGTCTTGAATCTAAGCCATGCTGACTCACCTAGCCCTCAATACCTATCACATTTGATTGAACTCGGTTCTTATCTGTTGTCAGTCTAGGTTAGAACCCAGAAGGATGATTCATTGACACCTTCCCTGATCTCTAAGAGCACAGAGTCTAATATTCTTCAGTTTTCCCAGACTTGGGAATAAGTGCCTTGCGGGGACATTGCAAAAAGGTGGATGAGAGGTTGTCTACAAAACACCCAGGTCTCTAGGAGGAAGACACCTCAGATTCACAAGGGTCCACTAGCATAACTCTTTTTCCCAAGAATATGTTCTGACCTGTTGCCAAGAACCTGTCTTTGATCTGTCTCAGGATGTCTGTGTTCAAACGCCCAGAGTTAATGATTGGGTTGGTGGTTGACATGAGGGGATGGTCACTGAACAAAGGCACCCCACCTATCTTCTGCTCTCTGACTTCCTCCCTCTTCTCCAGGTCCCCTATAGCATGTGACAAGCAGAATTAGCTCACATAAAGCTATCAAAGAACTCTCTCATTAACTTAGCCCCCAGGTGTCAAAAGAAACAGCTTAAGTCCCTGAAACATGAAATGAAGATGTGTCCCCACCTTAACGATGTAACACCCCTTCCCTCACATGATGCACACCGTGGGAAGCTCTAATCACATCCATTAGGGACCAAGTTGCTGAGCATATATCAAAGGAATAGGACAGAAGTGAGGAAAGATAATTATGTTTAACAAATGAATTAAAACAATTATACAACCACCCACTGAGTACAGAGCTTTTTGAGCTCTGCTTCAAGTAGGATATGAAAAGAATCAGCTGAGAAATCGTATTGCAATCAAAACTGGTCAGCACTTTCAGAGAACATTTTTCTGCAGGATCAGAATGCAGATATTATTGGTTAGAGAAATCTAAAAGGTGCTCTCTTATCAGATATCTTGTGAACCTACAGTAAATGATTCCCAGTAACATTAAAACCCAATAATAACTGTTTCAAGACATTAAAACCCCACTTCTGATGGTCAGTGGTATCGTTTGTCCTGTTTCTTGTAATTTGAAACAGCCAGCATCCTTTGGACACTCTTCCTACCTCTGAGGAATTTTCCCATGTTGACTTTCTACCCCAAGAGAAGCCAGAAATTACTTTGCAAATGATACAAGGTCTGCCCATCAGATGCACCCACATGAGGCTCTGATGGGAGAAGAAGAAGCAAGCACCAAGTAGGTAGGATCTGTTTCTAAGGATGGATGCAAAAGACTGGAGTTCTCTGAGCAGCCATGCCCACGGTTCCATCCAGGGTCAACTGTTGGGGTATCACTGCACTATCTCCCCTGGGCAGTCCTGTGGTGGTACAGCCCCAGAACCTGGCATTGGCCCTCCGGGCATTCTTCAAGGCCCTTGATAATGTTCAATAAAGTTCTTTTCTGTTCAAACTAATTACATCATTGGCTGATACACATTTTGCTTTTCAGAAGTAAAGAATAGGGGAAGAACTCATAAGTGCTTTGAAAACTGTAAAAGACTGTACCGATCTACGGGAGCAACTACAGTGCTTGGCTTTTAAAGGCAAGAAGCAGCAACCTAAGCTTGCAAATAAATAGACCACTCACAAGCTTGTTGAATGTTTGGAATTCTACAAAGTAAAACATGCGTCATGGGATTAATGTTGTAGATGTCCCTTCATAGCCAGATGGATGATGAGTTGGGTTTTCAGAAGTTTCCAAAGCTACTCTTCGTGTAGGAACTAACTGAGGCTATTTCTGTCCCCATGCTCTGACACTGGACATTGTCCTTTGGGGGGCAGATAGCAGGAAACCCCAAGTTGGTGGGACGATGCAGGTTTTCAGTCCGGGCCTGGCATAGGTCCCAGCCAAGAGCCAGCATG
Source organism: Mustela lutreola (assembly GCF_030435805.1). NCBI lineage: Eukaryota > Metazoa > Chordata > Mammalia > Carnivora > Mustelidae > Mustela > Mustela lutreola. Next base: position 94,373,906 of record NC_081292.1, read on the forward strand.
GCCCACCAGGGACATCACCCACACTCCTTCCTTTGTTAAGCTGAATAATCTTCCATTGTAATTTATTTATTTATTGCATTGCAATTTTATTTATTTATTTATTTATTTATTTATTGCATTTCATTTATTGATATAATAATATAGCATTATAATAATATTTCATATATTATATGTAATATATCATATCATTGGCTCTCTCCCGTCTCTTCTCATAAGGGCACTAATCCCATTGTTAGGGCCCCACCACCATGACCTAATAATCTCTTAAAGGCTTTATCTGTAAATGTCATTACACTTGGCACTTGGTTTAGGGTTCCAACATATGACTTTTTTTTTTTAAGATTTTATTTATTTATTTGACAGATAGAGATCACAAGTAGGGAGAGAGGCAGGCAGAGAGAGGGAGGGAAGCGGGCTCCCTGCTGAGCAAAAAGCTCGATGCAGGGCTCGATCCCAGGACCCTGGGATCATGACCTGAGCCAAAGGCAGAGGCTTAGCCCGAGCCACCCAGGCGTCCCTCCAATATATGACTTTTGAGAGGGGACACAAACATTCGGACTACAGAAGAGCTATATTTTTTTAAATTATTATTATTATTTTTTTAATTTTTTATTTTTTATAAACATATATTTTTATCCCCAGGGGTACAGGTCTGTGAATCACCAGGTTTACACACTTCACAGCACTCACCAAATCACATACCCTCCCCAATATCCATAATCCCACCCCCTTCTCCCAAACCCCCTCCCCCCGGCAACCCTCAGTTTGTTTTGTGAGATTAAGAGTCACTTATGGTTTGTCTCCCTCCCAATCCCATCTTGTTTCATTTTTAAATTATTTTTTAAGAAACAGGAATAATTAACCAAAAACCATTAATGTAAAAAAAAATGATAAAAGTACATTGTATTACTGTAGACTTATTTTGTAACTGCTAATATTCACTTAATATAATCAATCACCTGGGATGATTAAAAAATGTGGACTCAACAGCCCTGGCTGACAATTTGAGTCGGCATCTAAACTGTATCTGTGTTTTATTTTGTGTGTACGTGTATTTTGTGTCTTGAGAAAAATCTGATTACAGAGATAAGTAACTGTAGATAAAGGCTGACTCGTGACAATTTGCCTTAAAATCTCAGAGCACCCCTTAATTTAACCCAAAGTCTTGAAGAAAAGATATCTTCTCTTTGTACTCAGGGGTATTTCCTATCTGAACCCAGTTCAAGTACAAATCCCCCAAAAGGCCAGAAGTTGGGAGATCACAAGAGATGTTGGAACACAGGAAAATAAATGAGCTAACCAGACAAGCTGCAGGTAATTAAGAACCATTAACCATGAGAGAAGCAGTGACATCACTCAAAATTAAAACCAAGTAGAGTTTAAAAGTTTAGCTACTTTACTAACTAGCTGCAATCAGGGATGGCAAACAAAGACTAATTCAAAGTAACCTGGGAATTAATCATTTAAAACTTACCAATAATCTGAAATTAGTAGCTTTAATGCTATGAAAATTACATGGAATTTGGAAAGATTGAAGTTCTCTAAGCTGCCAAGAAGTAAAACACTCCTTCCCAGATACATGGACTTATAAAATCACTATATACTATCTCCACGAGAAGCAGAATCCCCCAGAACCATCACTCTGTAATGATGAGAAGTACTAAGAGGGCATATGAAATTTATGAGCTCTGCCCTGAAACATGTCCCATTTCATCGAGACAAAAAACCAAAATAGTTAAGCACTAATCTGCACACTACATAGGGGTTGAAAGACATAGAAAGTTTGTGCGAGCTCACGTATGTGTGTGTTTCCAACCATTCTTGAAAAACAATGGACAACAGAGATGAATAAATGTCCCTGTATATCCCATAAATATTCCTCAAATATTTATCATGCAACTCCAGCTCTGCTCTAAGACCTGGGGACACAGTCATGAAAAGAAAAGACAAGGTCTCTGCTTTTAAGGAGCAGATATTCTAATGCAGAAATGAGAAAATAAATATGTAAACAAACATTATATTAATGAACAGTGATCAAATAGTGATTAATGAATAGTGATCACAGCTAAAAAGAAAACAGGACATAGTAAAGGTCTGAGTGACAAATGGGATGTATTTTAACTTGGATGAACCAGGAAATATAGAACAATGAGTTGAATCCAAATGACACAAAGGAGCTAGCCACAGGAAGTGTGGGAAGAGTGTTCCCGCCCAAGGTATCAGCATGTATACAAAAATGTCCTTGGAGCTCATCCCTCCAGCCCCTGCTCTCAAATCTCTGACCCAGCTAGGTGGGGATATAATCTAGGACTTGTGTCTTCCAAAACTCATTCTAAATCTTTGTTCGGTGACTAAATTATTCAAGCTTGAGAAATTAAAAACATATGCTAACAAGATCTTCCCACCATCTACAGAGAGATCATCTTAAAAGCATCATGAAATAGTAACACTGAAATTCTAAAAAACTTCTGTTCTAACATTTTAATCAATTTTATATCAAACTCCTTTGTTGAATTTATATACCCATTTGACATATTTATGAAGAGACAAAAAAAAACCCTACATTCCGTAAATGTATTTATCCATCTAACAAATATTTGAGTACCTAATTACACTCTGTTCCAGCTGATGTCTTCTCTTTATCTCTTTTTTCCCCTCAATTTAACACCAATCATAATCTATGTAGGCTTTTAGTTCGCTTTTCAAAATTAATTTCTTGAGCTATTTAAAGGAATTATCCAGTGCTAGAGTTCTCGACACTGGTCACACATTAGAATCACTTAAGGAACTTTTTTTTTTAAGATATTATTTATTTATATGACACACAGAGAGATCACAAGTAGGCAGAGAGGGAGGGAATCATGCTCCATGCTGAGCAGAGTGTCCCATGCAGGGCTCGATCCCAGGACCCTGAGACCATGACCTGAGCTGAAGACAGAAGCTTAACCCTCTGAGCCACTAAGGCAGCCCCTCACCTGAGGAACTTAAAAACAAAAAGCCCAAAGGGCACCTGGCTCATTCAGTCACTGGAGCGTGCAGGTCTTGATCTCAGGGTTGTGAGTTCAAGTCCCATGTTGGGTATAGAGATTACTTAAAAAAAAAAGAAAGAAAGAGCGAGCCCAAGCCCCAGTTTGTGATTAATTTGTTTAAATGTTTCAAGAAATTTGATGCTAAATGTTGTAAGACTAGTTAAATAACAAAAAGATATATTTACATAATACTTCTTGCTCTCAAATTTTGAACAAAGAACTTACTAATAATCAATAACTTAGTAGGCCAACATTTTATTTAAATAAGTTTTATGGTACTACAAAGAGTGAATTAGAAAATCAAAAGCAAGGAGAAATGGGCATGGTGTGAACATGGGGAAGCAAGAGAAAGCAAGAAAGTATGTGACCGGGAAGCGAATGCTTAGCTCTGAGATCCTTCTCTGAGAGAAGGACAGATTAAAACCTAAAAAGAAAGAAAAGAAGGATCCCATGCACTCAAGGAAAGAGAAGTCCCCCAACATCCCTCCTGCTTTTTCCAATATAAACACACAGCTGGGCCGACTTACCACATCCTGGTTGGTACCGACTTTATCAACTTTTCTATTTAAGCCAAACTTGACCGGTCAATGATGGACGGGCTGTGTGCCAAGTGTACCAGTTGTACAACTGACTGTGTAATGGCTGAAACTGAGAAACCGGGGTGAAAGTATCAAGAGGCTCTAAGGATTGAGAAAGAGCCAATATTCAAATGATTACCACGTACACACAAGACAAACTATGCAGATGTCTGCTCAGTATGGAAGAAATTCAGAGTGTTACACTGTGGCATCAGCTGACCCAGACCCAGAAGATTGCTGGAGTTCCCATCATGGACATCTCTAACCATATAGACGACACTGAGCAAATGCCAGATGAGGATGGAGCCCCTCACTCCTATATCTTAATAGAGTTCCTCAGCTCTCCGTTACCAACTTTTCCTGTTGCCAGTTCATACAAGCAATTCTCCTTACCCAGTTCCTCTGTTCTGAGCTATGGCTAAAGACACTCATTTTTTTATGTTTTGAAACTGATTATCTTGTACCATTTTACTTTTTGTTGCATCTTTTTATAAATCAGATGACCGCTCACAAAACAAAAAAAAAAAAAAAAAGGAATGGAAAGGAAAGATCAAACGGGAGGACAACAACAACAAAAAAACAGTTCTTTTTTGCCGGGAACCCTTCTTACAAGTGCCAATCAGATAAACTATATCTGATGTTACATCGTCACAACCCCTCTATCATCAGGGAAAGTAGTTCACATAAGAAAATTTCTCTATAAAATGAGTTCCACACTTACATTCCATATTTGGCTAATTAGAATTTCATTACGATGTCTGTCTCAAACTGATGCAGAAGAGAATGGAATCTTGTCATCAAGACGTGACATCAAACTAAGAACCCACAAGGTAAGCACTCAGCTCCTGTGATACGAAGACAGCTCCTGGGGATGGGCGGCCCTGGGCAACAGTAGCTGACATGCGGGCCTGCGGCTATCTGCTGTCTGTTACTCTTCCCTTTTCCTCCTCTGTCAGCTGCTAGTCAGCTGCTCTCTCCAGCCGCCGTCAACAAAGCCCACCTCAAACAGCCATCACTTCCCTCTGGTCCCATTTACCGTAGCTAAGCTCCAGGCCAGGCATCCAGATCACCAGCCCTGTGGGAACTTCTTCTAAGGTAAGAGGTGGCCCTATTGGTGAAATGCAGGTGCCAAGGCATGCGGACATTGTGCCATCTTCTGCGCTATTCTTAATGTTTTGATTGTCCCACTTCCCTCAGTTCCCACCTGTGGCCTCTGGATAGGAACATATTACAGTAGGATTTCCAAGGACTGATGCGTGGGGGGTCAGGAGATCTGGCCTGTGATTGGCCCCAACTAGCTGTGTGGCTTTAAAGGAAGTCATCACACCTCAGGCCTCAGTTTCCTTATCTGCAAGCCAGGATGGACTGGAGTCTTTTCAGAGGAGCCGGCAAAGATCACATAGATAAGCACCACCTCATTATACTAACAAGCAAACAGAAGGCCGGAGGCGAGTGATTTGCCCCAAGTCAGACATAAGCAGGCAGAGAGCAGAGCCGAGGATGGGACCCACATCTGCAGGTCACAGCTAATCAGCCAGCACAGTACAAACAGATCTGAGCAGCTGCTCATTCTTCCCCTTTTCCGTTTTGTCCATCAGAATGCATGCTCCCTGCAAACAAGGACACACAGGACCTGCTGCCTGTCTCAAAATTCCCAGTTCACCCAATTAGAACACAGAGGAGCCTCAAGGACTTACCCCCCAACCCCCACACACGGTTCTTTTACCTATGGAACATGAGGGTACATACATTCACCGTCCAGAGGGCTCCTGCCTTCACTTCTCATGGAAAAGGTCTTCATGTGCCTACCCGGGGTGCCAACGAAGCCACAGGTTCCAGAGAGGAACTGACACAGAGAAGTTCGAAGGAGGCAGACTGGCTCAGCACAGAAACAAACTGTCTACCAAGGAAAACTACCCCATGGGGGACTGATTCTCTTTGAAATACGTTCGAGTGCGTGGGAAAATGGTTTTTCAAGAGCTGGTGGACTGACCAGTCACCTGGTACATACAAGATCACATCCGCATTCTGACAAGAGTGGCTTGCCTGCAGTGTAGACCAGGGGCCAGGAAGACAAGGAAGGCGCATGGAGACTGGGTGAGAAGCTTCTACGGTGTGATGGCAAGGGCGCACTGCAAAGGTACAAGAAGAGATGGAAAGAAGTATATGGACTCAAGAGGTTTAGGAAGCGAAATCCACAGGACTTGGTGTGACAGACTAGATTTTGGAAAGGTGACAGAGTAGGAGTTGACTTCTGGTTTCCCGACTCCAGGCTAAACGGATGAAGTGTTTACTGAGAGAGGCAATAGAATAAGAAAGGTGGTTTTCAGTGGAGGAGGTGCTCATGAATTCCTTCTTGAACCTGATGAGTCTGAGGGGCCACAGACACATCCGAGAAGAAAGGTCAGCAAGTCCGATACACAGAACTGGTGCTCAGGAGGCGTGTGGGCCAGAGACAGGAATCTGCCTTACCTGCTGATAGGTGGTCATGAAGCTGCACAAAAGGTCATCTAGGGAAAGAAAGGAACACGGGGCTGAGCCCATAATTAGCATTCAGTGGCTACCAGGAGCATGACTTTGCACAGGAGACACATCAGACAGGTAGAAGAAAGACAGGAAGCAATGCAGAGCATTTGGTCTACTGCGATGTCGAGTAAGGAGACAGAGAAAGGTCGGGTGTGCTGACTTAGAAACAGTTTTGGTAAGAACTCTTTAGTGGAATGACAGGGCCTGAATGGTGGAAGGTGGGAAAGTCAAGTCAACCCCTGAGCACTGGCTGTGATGCACAACAGTGACAGGGCAATACCTAGAGGTGGGGCAGTCAAGTGGGAGAGAATCAAACAGGAGCGCATGATGGGAAGGAGTGCAGGGGAGAGGATCCTCGCAGGCTCCTGGAAGGGCGGGAGGGCATGGACTCCGTGCCAGAGTGGAGACTGAACCCGAGGAGGAAGGAGAGCCCCTCCCCGTACCAGGCGAGGAGGAGAAGGGGACAAATACAAGAATGGGCTCATGATCAGCAGGATGGAGGAGGTCCCGTGGGATGGCTGCTAATTTTTCTGTACGACTGGAGATGAAGTCATATGTTGAGATGGAAGAGGAAGGCTACATGTGATGTCAATAGCACACCCATGTAAATGGTCTAATTTATCTGTTATGCCACTTTCTCCCCCTACTACCAATACCTTATGTCCTGCTCATCTATTATTTGGCTGTCAACCCAAAGGATTTTCGTATTTCTAAGCCGACAAAGTATGATGTTGCCAGTGCCTCTGACCCAGGTGACCCTTCCCCATCTGCCATTCCTGCACTTTGATCACCTACCTCTTTTGCATACCTTTCCCCTTCTATTTCTCATTAGATCTCATAAACATGACTTTTTAAGTAGTCTCTTGCCACCAGTCAGCTCGAACTCAACAGATATGACCATGCAACTTCCTGCTGTAAACCTGACTGCAGCTCTACCATGAAGACTGCATCAACGTGGACCCCTCAATGTATGCAGTGTCCAAGGTGCAACCCGCAGCCCCACCTCATCTCCCTTTCTACCATCCCAGTCTCATTCCAAAATGTGCCAAACAAGACACCTATGTAGAAATACAACCCCGACAGCAAGCTCTCCACTCATTTCTGCCTCGGAACTGTAGCTTAACATCTCTCTGACGGAAACACAAATTGCATATAACTTTTATCTCCAGCTCCCACATAGAAGATCAATACCACTTTACACAGAACAGCTGTTCCATGTATTTTCCTTCTATGTATGAAGGGGTCACGTTCATTAACACTACAAATTATACATTATATTCAGAAATGTCAGAGCCTTGAAAAAATATGGAATTGCTGGCATTCTAGCCACTTTCCCAGTTTGCTCTCTTCCTACCTCTAAGTCCTACTTTAGAACTGCTATTTTGAGATTTCTATTTTCAAAGCTGCTTTGACCAAAGGCATTCTGTCAGCTCAGAGTGAGAAAGATGGCGGGGCAAGGAAGTGCGAGAAAATGCTAGTGTTAGGCCCAAAGAAAGCCTGACGAAGTCCAAAGACAGACAAGCTAAAGAGACTTCCGTGCTTTGACATTCTTTAAGTCTGTGTGTGTGCCTTTTCTTCTTCCAATGACCTCTCTCCTCATCACGTGTCCTTCATTAACAAGAGGTTTCTGGATCAGAGAATTCACTCTGTGCTCTCCTTCAGACACTCCATTCAATTTACACCTTTTATTACAGTGGCTTAACATCACCATACAAGAACAAGAGTACAATATACCTTCGTCTAGACATCCCTACATATTAAAAATGATATGGCCACACCGCAGAGGATCCAGACATAAGCACTTTTAAAGCCAGAGTTTGGGAGATGTGATCTGAATGCAAGTATCAAAAAGGAACTAGCTGGTTAACCCAAAAAAGAAAAAAACATATTGTGACTTGAAGCCATAAAAAAGTAAGAAATTCAAACTCTTTTCATAATTTTAGGTACCTACAGAGCCAAAACTTTTTAACACTGAAACCAGCTACTAAATCCCAATCCTTAGAAATTAAACATATACGTTTTGATAGTTTAAGTACAGACCCAGAGGGATACAGAAAACAGATAAAGCTCCTCCTGGCTCTAATTCAAACCTTGGGACATTTTCAAGGCTATGTCTGATGAACCTTTCCTGTCAGTAAAGTCTTTTCAGTTTAAATTTCTATTCTGTAAGTTTATGTCCTACAGTTATCTGCTGCCAACTTCAGGCTGACCTCACCAAGAGAAGTAGGGCAACTTTAGAAAAGGAGCTTGGTATGCTTTGTAGTACTGGACCAGAACCAGTAAGGACAGTACAGTCTTTCAGATTTCTCATTCCGGGAGCTTAAGACGAAAGTCAGGCATAAACGTTAGGTTAAGTGCCTTTTTGACCCAATTCCTGGTAAGTACGTGTGTTCAGAGATGCGTTTTGCCCTGAACTTTCAGGCCTTTTCATTCAATGTGCACGATTTCACAGGAGTGCTTTCTCCAGGCTGCACCTAGCCCACCCGAGGCCAAGAGACTCACTGCGAAGTGCAGTGAGGTCCCCGCCGAGGACCCGTCCGGGGCGGGGACAGCCCAGGAAGCCCGCAGGAGAAGCCCGAGGAGAGGACCGGGAGGGCCAAGGAGGGCAGGCCACCCACGGCCCGGCTCCGGGGAGCAGAGCCCAGGCGTGCACCTTCATGAACTCGTCCTTGTCGAAGCAGAGCGTGTCCGGCCCCTTGGGCAGGTTCATCTTACTTCTCTCCATCCCGCCGGCCGCCGCCTCTCAGCACCAACACTCGAGCTAGGAGGAAAGGTAGGAGGCTGCGCTCCCGGACGGTACCGGTGAAGCCATGGCGTTTCCACCGCACAGAAGGCACCGCTTGCTCCAACATGGCAGCGCCCCCGCCGGGCCAATGAAAGAGGACGCCGCAGGCTCGCCTCCGCCTGCCTCCGCCAAGAGAGGCGCGCGGGCCGCTGCGGTCGAGCCAGCAGGTCGTCCTGCCCCCGAGCGGCGGAGGGCGACACTACAACCTCGCCTACGTTTCTGCAGGGCAGCCCCGCCGCTGTTGATGCCGGGTGAGCGGGAGAAGGGAGGGCGGGGAGGGTCAGGGGCGCTCCCTCCCCACCTCGCCCTTTCCCTCGGAAAATCGGCCTGCGAACCTCTTCCAGGACCTTCTCCCGAGATTGTCCCGCGGGAAGCATAGCCGTGGCGGGATGCTGGCCTTTTACTTTTGCGGCCGGTTGTCCAGAGAGGGGGGCGCGTCCGGGTGTCAGGCCTATGGTCCCGGGCGCCGCCGCTGCAGCCACCTGGGCGCGGAGTCCTCTGTGGGAACACGGCTTCCGCCCTTAGCCCCGGGACCCACCCGCGAGTGTGGCTTCTCCCCCGCTGAGTTTGGCTCCAGCGATCTCTAGGGAGGAAGGTGGTCAGCTGGCAGCCTCGGGTCGTCTGGGCAGCTCCCAGCTCCACTTCAGCTCAGCTGCGGGGCGGCCACAAGTTTGGGTTCTCAGAGCTCTTAAAGAATCACTTCGCTACCGGGCCGGCCGACAAAACGCAGCCGACAAGTAGATGTGCGAGCATGTTTATGTCCAGTCCACTCTAGACTAATGGGCGGAATCCTGTGTTTGTGGCTAGCGTTGGTTCGATCGCCACACCGCCCCCAATTTCCGAGACCCTCTCCTCCTCCTGCCATCCACCCCACTTTTATTTTGAGATTTTTCTTTCCTCTTCCCTTGCTCTTTCTCCCACAGTCCTCCTTTTTAGTGGGAATGTCATGGTCAAATGATGATTAATTTCTCTTTTTTTTTCTCCGTGAGACTCGGACAGCTCAAACCACAGATCTCACCCGTGCCCTTCAGGCTGCAGCTTTGCTGTAATGGCCCAGGACTGGGCTGCCCCTCCCAATGCTGTGATCTCCCAGAGATAGCAGGAGCAGTCCTTAGAAAGGGATGGGACACAGCAAGACAATGGCTTACTGTGAGTCCTGCATTCGAGTCACTCCAAACGGGAAACTGGTCACTTTTTTTTTTTTAAACGTGAGTACAGGGACGCCTGGGTGGCTCACTTGGTTAAGCAGCTGCCTTCGGCTCAGGTCATGATAACAGGGTCCTCAGATCAAGTCCCACATCAGGCTCCTTGCTCAGCAGGGAGCCTGTTTCTCCCTCTGCCTTTGCCTGCCATTCTGTCTGCCTGTGCTCGCTCTCTCCCCCCTCTCTCTCTGATAAATAAATAAATAAAAATCTTTAAAACCTGAGTACAGAATCTGAAACAATACATTCCCTAGCAGTGGGCCTGGCAAGGCCTTGTTGAGGAAAACGTCAATATCCAGAGACTATGACAGGTAGGATGAAAGCTGGAATCTTATTTGGAGAATCAGAAAAAATTGCCAGGGGAGCAACTATGAAAGTGCATTCTATGCCCTGTTGTGGTCATTTGGATGTAGAGAATGAAAGCCTCATTATTTGGTCTTTGTTTGTTTACTCTTATTATGAAAATTCTCAAGCATACACCAAAGTGTGTAGAGCAGAAGGATCCCAGCCCTTCCGCGTACTTATCACTCTGCTTCCCCAACTGTTTCATAGGCCCTCCTCCTTCTACTGCCCCCAAAGTGCCTGTATTTTTGTTTTTGGGGGAGAGGGGAGGTCTGGAATATATTTTAAAGTAAATCCCAAACATCACATCATTCCCTGCTCCCCAAATACCTTGGTTTACACATCAAAGAAGAAGGAGGAAGAGGTGGAGGAGGGGAAGACTGAGAAGGAGGAGGGATGAAGAAGAGAGATTTCCACACAGGCCCACTCTGCCAGAATCAATAGGTCTAATAAGCTATTCCGATTGGCTCTGAGAGGCATGACTTTTAGCCTCTCAGACTTTTAGGGACACCGTGCTAATAAGCGACAAGGGCAAATTCAGGCAGCACAAACAGCAAGGTCCACACTCATCACCAAGGCACCGAGAGGGGGGGCAAGGGTGCCAGACCGACGGAACAAAGTTGTCTGGGAACCCCACCTGCTCTAGAAGTCCAGATGAGCGAGTAGTTGAACTGTTTTTTACCTTCATTGTCATTCCTTTCTGAAATTATTGCTGGCCTTTGGTAAAGACATGAACCTGAGCTTGTGCAGCCTGGGGTACTGATCTTGGGGTTGCTGAAGAGAGTAGATGCCAACAAAGAATGAAAACCCCTGCTGCCTGTTCTCCTTCCGAGAGTCAGGAGGGAACAGTCAAGAGCCCATACAGTGCACTGCCCCTTGGAGCCCTGGCTGTGGCAGTGGCGTGGCCCACAAAAGCCAGGAGCAACAGGCAAGACCCCAGACCCCAAATGCTAATGGAACACCCTGGGGAGGATGAAGGAAAGGCAGAGAGTCAGCGGAAACCTTCCCAAAGGACATTTCTCTCAGTTTCATCTGGGAGCTGACATTCAGCTGGTACACACCCCTTCAACCACACAAAGTTTGGTGACTAGCCTCTGGCCAGAACCTGCTGTGTGTCTCCCTACCCTGGACCCTACCATGGCCTCGCGATCCAGGCACTGGGCATGTAACACTTGACTCTGCAGGGGTCCCCGGGCCAGCTTTTGGTTAGTTAGTTGTCCGCGCTGTTAAAGATTTGACTACTGTTACATGTTTGACTCTCGTCTTTGGTGATGGTACCTATTTCATAGGAAATAGAAGCTGGAATCCAGGAAACAGGCTGGAAGATGAAATTAAAAAGTGGATACAAAGCTGCTAATCAGAGCCAGACACAATCGGCGATCAACTATATCCCAGTCTCTCCCCTCTTCTCTGATCTGTACTTTCCTTAATGAGGAATGAGACTTTAAGTTGACTTTTTTTTATCTTGAAGTCTCTCTCTCTCTCTCGATTCCCTAACTTGCCTCTCTTGCCTTCATTTCATCCTAGAGCTTGTGCCCACGACTTCTTTTCTAAATAAATATTAACCCCCTTTGACTCTGAATCTCTGGAAAATTCTCAGTTCCCTATTTTTGCTGGCACTGTGACAGGTCCTCATTTCTTCTTCCCACTCCTCTCTATTTATAGTTTTCACATTTTTTTTTTTTTGGCAGGTTGGCTACAGAACACTCAAAAATTGCAAAGAGAAATATTGTGTTCTGGAAATTCTTCTGAGCATTTTTTTCCAATATCGTCCTTATGCTCTTCTGATCCTCTCTTGAACTGTTGGACTAAAGCAGCTGACGCTTCCACCAGCAACCAGAGTCATCCTGTCCACTACTGTGGGAACAGAGGGTTTCCATTTGGAACTGAAGACCAAGCCTAAAGTCTGGTGGCCCTTTGGTGCCAGGATAGCAGGTATGGGATGGGTGGGACATGGAGGACAAGCATCATGGTAGAGGTCTCCATTTGACCAGGAAAGCTCACAATGAGCCAACAGGTCCATTTCAACATATTCTGTATTTTCCTTATAACCTGTTTCATTCCAGAGTGGATTTGAGATCATTTAGTTTGATTCTTAAATGTTTCCCATTCCAACCAGAAACAGACTCATTCTAGGGGCTCCCAAATTCTGCCTCATCTTCCTAATCAGTTAGTACCCCAAATTGGGTATGATAGTGCCAGAACATTCTTCCATGTGTATTTTATAACAGACTAGTATTTTATTAGTTTTTTTTCAAACTAATAAGAATGATAAGGGTAACTTTTTTTTCTTTTAAAGCATAGGCAAAATCACGAAAGACATTGAAATGAACCTAAAAGATTATAGTGTCTTCCAAGTGAAAACAGGTGTTGTCTCATGTACCCTTCTGGGCTGACCAATTCTATGGGATATTCTGTGCCTTTCTTGTCTTTGAGCTATTTCGCAACTCTATAGATTGTACATAATTGATGTGGATGCAGATGATCTTGTCTAGCTATATGTAAATGAATTTTGTCCACTGGAAGTACAGTTGACCCCCTTTCCTTTGGTAGAAGGCAGTTTTGCATCCATTTGCATTCTATTTGCATATCTATTTGCATCTATCAAAGCAAATTCGTTTAAGTATTACTGATTGTATATGTGTCTGCCTTGAGATTCTTGCTTGAAGTGGTGGTAACATCTTAGTGGTTCCCGAGCTAATGAATGAATTAAACAAAATCCCTTCAGGCATTCATCTCATATTTGTAAAATGGTCCTTATTTAATCTTTTCGAGAAAATGATACACTAGCAAACCATGACAAGATTCTGGTAAATGAAAAGTGCAATGAAATCAAATCGGAATGAATTTTAGAATTACCTTCAATGTGGCCCACGCTATGCCAGAGGCAGAGAATGAATGAATCTCAAAGACATGGCTTCTGGCCCCCAGGAGTTACAGTAATCTGTGTCAACATTGGCATGCCTGAGAAATGCATGTGACATTCCCATCAGGGTTTCCCCGGGGGTTCAGTTAACCTTTCTCTTCCAAGCTACCCTCTCTTGTAGTGATATCAACTGTGCCCTTGGTTTCAGCTCCCATTACCTAGCCAACATCTCTCCCACTGATATATGACCATCTGTTTCTTTCCTACCCACCAGACCCGTGTAACTGACTACCTACTCATGCCATTTCACTGATGTCCCACCTGTGCCTCAAAGCCCAGCATGTTCAAAACTTGATTCATCATAGTTTGTGAAAGAAAGGCTTATCCTCTTTTGCTTTGTTTCTTTAGAAATGATTCTACCAATGCCAGCGGCATGCACCAGAAACCAGGAAGGAATCATACAGCTGAGCCAAACTGCTGTACTTTAAAACACTTGACTACAATTCTCCAGTGGATACTCATCCCTGGCTTCAAATTCCCTTGTCTCTCTGGTGAGTTTGCTTTCCCTCTAATGGATGACCGTTTCACACCTTCAAGACTTGCCTCAACAATTCCTACCCCCACCTCTTCTGAACTATGTCACCTCACTCCCAGCTCCTGTCCTAGGGATGAGGGAGCAGAAGGCAAGCTTAGGACAAAGCAGAAACTGGCACCCTACACCCTCTCCCCATGCCATATGTGTAACATTCCTCATGCACTCCTGGCTGCCCTAAAGGAAAAACAATGCTTAACTGATAGAGATCCAAGTCCTGCAGGACAGGAGTCTCCCTCCATCTACGAATGTCCTAGCGACTTACAAGGAAGGAAGAAGCTTTCTCATCAATAGCCTGACTTCCAGACACCCATACCTCAGTTTCCGGAAGCCCTAACATCACCATCACCCTCCCCTCCATAAAATTCTGGGAGGCTAAGGGGGAGGGAAGTGTAATAAAACTGAATTTCTTCTAAGCCCAACAAAGCCCACTGACAAGGATGTGTGATAGGAGGAATGTAACATATCTCCAGGAAACTCCCGACTGTCTTCATGCTTTCCCTCATTAGAGGCAAAAACAGCCTTGACATTACAATAACCAGGTCTCCCTTATCCTGAAATTCTTCTTTAGCATATGACAGTCCTTCTGGACACCCCCTCTGTCCTCACCTTCCTCAGCTCCCAGTCAACCATGCCTCTGTCTGAGCAGCTCTTTCTGCCCTTGGGTCCTATCCCTGTGTTTTAATAAAACCACCATTTGCACCTAAGACGTCTCAAGAATCCTTTCTTGGTCATCGGCTCTGGACCTCACCCCACCAAACCTCACCTGTGTTCCAAAACTTCATGACTAGTGTCACACTTCAAGAAAATAAAAGCCCTTTGTGTAGGAATTCCCTTATCTTACCACCACCCAATCAAATCTATACCTACATTTGTATCCATTTTTAATTTGTTTTTAGACATTTACTCAACAAATATTTAGTCAGTGCTACACACTGCCCTGAGTGTTTGTAAATCTGTGGCGAACGACACAGAAAAGTCCCTGGCATCATGGAATTTACATGGTAATTGGAGAAATGTACAAGAAACACAGAAAGAGTTGAAGACAGAGCAGGTTTATTGAGAAGAGCAGACATCCCCAGATTGGGTTTGTTCTTCCTTGTGTCTGGGATTTGTTCCCTCCAGCCCTCTCCAGGACTCCACTCTCAGGGTCAATATCAAGTTCTCATTCCAATGGATCCTTCCAGTCAGAAGACAAATGACCTTTTTCTTAAAAACAAAAGGAAAAACCCAAAACAAAAACTTCCTTTAACCTTCTATCTTCCTATAACAACCTCCATATTTCTCTCCCCACCTCATTCCCAGCATAGCTTGTAAAATATTTGTCTACACCTGTGGGTGTAGGGTACCATGTCCCCAAGGGTAGTTGAAAAATCTCTATAAAGAATCCTTATGTGCAGATCATTTTAAGGGAGTCCATTTCCAGATCCAAACTCCATGTGTGCTCTGTAGGATCGATGATATGCCCATTCTTGGGTCTGATATCAGGATACTCCTCTCCTTCCTGGAAGATCAAGACACTCCTCTCAGATCTTATTAGAGTGTAGGACTTGGGCTGATACCAAAGTTGAAATACCAGTTTTGTTTCAAATAATGCCCTTCTGTGGGCAGTCCTGGGGCTCTGCTTTTAGGGATTCCTCTCCTTATTAGGGTAAAGGTTAACATCAGAAAGGGGATTTGGGCAGATGTTGGAAGTGCTCTGACATCAGAATAACAATCAGTTTTGGTTAGTGACACTCATTCCTTCATATTTAAATTAAACTACATATTTTTAGGGACATAATAGGGAAAGGCACAAGTAAGGATTTTAATGGTTTCATTCCATTCCAGTGTCTTTTGGGAAATAAAATAACAAAAAATGAGACTGTTCTGCTTAAAAAAAATCAACTTGTAGCAAGCAAATGTTATTCCAATGAAGTCGATCCTTTCCTATCTCATTTTCTTTTTAAAGATTTATTTATTTATTTGGTAGAGAGAGAGAGACACACACACACAAACACACACACACACACACACACACACACACACACACAACACAAGTAGGGAGAGCCAGGGAGGGAGAAGCAGGCTTCCTGCTGATCAGGAATGTGGGCCTTCATCTCAGGCCCCTGGGATCATGACTTGAGCCAAAGGCTGCTGCTTAGTGACTGAGCCACCCAGGTGCCCTCTATCTCATTTTTTAAATGTTTAATATTTTCAACACCTAGTTAATAAAATATACATATATTGTGATGAAAAGTTTATGATTAAAAAGTTTCAGATGCCCACTTAAAAATGTGCAAGGTGTATGAATTCTCATAGGCGGTCCATGCACCATACACGCCTATCACTAGCAAACGTGGATGTACTCGGTGTCTCTAGGTTCCCGCTTCCTTAGTGCCCTCTTAATCACTTGGTTTCTCTTCCTACCATCCTGGACCTGTATTCTCAATTTGCTTCTCTATTTCATCTCCGCCCCTTTGAAGAGCTTGATTCTGGGTCTTCTGTAGCTATGCTTTCGCTCTCTCTCTCTCTCTCTCCCTCGATCAGGCTTTCGCAACCTAGCACTATTGATACCTGGTGGGTGATTCTCTGCTGTGGGGCTGTCCTGTGCCCTGCAGGACAGTTAGCAGCATCTCTGGTCTCTAGCCACTAGATGCCAGCAGCACCCCCCAAGTGGTGACCACCAAAAATGTTGCCAGATATTGTTCAGTCGGCCCTGGGAGCAAAACTCCTTGCCTCCCAGCCCCAGTTTAAAAACCACTGCTTTAACCGATTCCATTCAGCATCATTGATTTAAGTTCTTTGTAGAAGCTGAAGGCTCTGAAGTGAACGTCTTTAATCCTAACCCGCCCTTGGAGCTGAGATTCACATGGCCAGCTGCCTGCAGCATATTTCTCAATGAATATGTAACAGGAGTCTTATTTTCACCATGATTTCTATCCTGCTCCCTCCTCAACCTTCTCCTGTCCCAGTCTCCCCATCTTAGTAAACAGCATCCCCACCTCCTACTGGCTAAAGCCTCAGCCCCTGGGATAAATTCCCCCTTTCCCTTTTCTCGTATCTAATCCATCAGCAAAACCAACTGATTTGATCTCCAAAACAGAAGTCAGACTTGCTCACTGCTCTTTATATCCACTGCTCCCATTTGAATCCAAACCCTGAAATTTTTTTTTGCACTTCAGACACTGTTAACAGTCATTGGTCCCATGACTACACCTACCCAGATATTTTCCATGATCGCTAATCACCACCAAGTTGCCAAATCCAATGATTAACCCTCAGATCCAAATAACTCAAACTGTCAGTCCTATAGACATAGAAGTCCCTCCACTTCTCTGGAAATATTCTATCTTTTTCATCGTGATGTTGGCTCTCCCTTCCTCTTCCACACTGGTCAGTGATGATGGCTCCTTTCCTGCCTGGGTTTTCTTGAGCTTCCTGACCTTTAGACATCAGTCCTGTGCTCTGGGACTCGGAACTTCTGCTTGAGTTTTCTGTTGTGTTAAAATAAAAAATTCAGCTGAGTACATTTTAAAGAACCTATTGGCTTTATTCAATGATTCACGAAATGGGCAGCATCCTGCTTGCAGAGTGAAAGGAACTCGGAGGAGCAGTACAAAATGAAAGACTTTTATAGGCAGGAGAGAGGAGGAGCAAGGAAGTCACGTCAGGCAAACAAAGCAGGTTGTTTATGGCCAGGTGACTTGGCTTCTGAGGA
The DNA here is from genome assembly GCF_030435805.1 of Mustela lutreola. Lineage (NCBI taxonomy): Eukaryota > Metazoa > Chordata > Mammalia > Carnivora > Mustelidae > Mustela > Mustela lutreola. The sequence goes on from NC_081292.1 coordinate 94,391,526, forward strand.
TGGCAGGGGTCCGAGGGAGTGGTGATCAGGTGGTGTCTGCTTGCCTGAGCTCAGATTCCATTTCTGGGACAGCTGAAATCATAATTAAGTCTGATTTGGGGGACATGGGGCTTAGCATAAGCAACTCCATTTTGGGCCTCTTGTTTTGTTTTTAATAGTTACTTCATAACAAATAATAACAAGTTTAGTAACTTTAAATAGCTCAGTTTACTATCCTACCATCTCTAGCTGTCAGGAGGCCAGACACAGCTTAACCAGGGTCCTCGGCTCTGGGTCTCACTCAAAGGAGGAGAGAAGGCGCCCACCAAGCTGTGTTCTCACCTGCAGGTTCCACTATGGAAGGCTCTGCTTCCAAACTCACTCGGGTGTTGGCAGAACTCATTTCCTTGTAGCTGTGTGATTTGGGGGGCAGCCCATGCTGGGGCGGGCCAGGGAGATTCTCCAGGCTGTTAACTGGAAACCATCCTCAGCCCCCAGAGTCTGCTTGCAGTTTCCTGCCATATAACTCTCTCCACAGGTGATTCCGAACTTGGCTCTTTGCTTCTTCAAGTCCAGGATAGCCTCTCACTCCAATCCGTAAAACAGTCTGATTTAATATAATGAGATCATAATAGTGACATCTTCTTACCTTGCCAAATTCTACTGGTTAAAAGCAAGTCCTAAGTCCCATACACACTCCCATCCATACTCACAGGACAAACACCGGGGGACAGATATCACGAAGCTGACTTATCATGTTGCCAAACACACCTCTGTCCATACTCACTGTGTAGGTAAGCCCACTTCTTCTCACAGCTTGAACCCTATGTCCTAACGGTGCTCATATTTGTGCCTCCAGCCTGGACCTCACCCATGAATGCCAGACTCGTGTGTTCAGCTGCTGGTTGGGCATCCCCATGTGGATTCAGCCACCATCTCCAGAAACAAACACCTGTTGCCCATCAAACTTGCTTCTCCCATCGTGTTTCCCATCTTAGCAAGTGGTAATGTCACTGTTCTAGGGCCTCGGGCCCCCCAAATTGTAAAATCATCCCAACTCTTGTCTTTTCCGCACACTCCACACTTAATATATTTACAAATCCTGCGTGTTTTGTCTTCAATATACACCCAGAATCTCCCCCCTTCTCCCCACCCCTGCATCTACTGCTCTGGTCTGGGCCAATACCCCCTCTCACCTAGATCAGTGGTCCTCAACCAGGAGAGTTTTGTGCACCTGCTCTCCCCCAGGGGATTTTGACAGGGCCTGGACACACTTTTCGTTGTCACAACTTGGGATTGGGAAAGGGCGCTCCTGCGATCTAGTGGTCAGTGCACAGGACAGCTCCCCATAGCAAAAATTAATGTGGCCCCAAATGCCAGCAGTATAGAAATCTCAGTCTACATTAATGCAAGTAGCATCCCCACCCCACAACCCCACAAGTCTGTTCTGCACACAGCAGCCTGAGTGATTCTTTTCTTTTCTCTTTATGATTTTATTTATTTATTTGACAGATCGAGAGAGAGATCCATGTAGGCAGAGAGGCAGGCAGTGGGAAAGGGAGAATAAGGCTCCCTGATGAGCAGAGAGCCCAATGCAGGGCTCGATGCCAGGACCCTGAGACCATGACCTGAGCTGATGGCAGAGGCTTAACCCACTGAGCCACCCAGGCACCCCGATCCTTTTCTAATCTAAATCAAGTCAAGCCTCTTCAAAACCATCCAAGCTCTTCTCATCTGGCACAAAGTTAAAGGCAAATCCCTACAATGGCCTTCAAGACTTTATGTGATCTGACCCCACTACCTTCCTTACCTACCTCCTACCACTTGCTGTCTTGCTCATTTTTGCCCAGCATTATTGGTCGCCGTGTCATTCTTTTAACACACCAGATGTGCTCCCACCTTGGGCTTACTGTTTGCTTTGTGTGGGATGCTCTTCAAACAGCACAACTGCTCACTCCTTAATTTCCTCCAGGTCTTTCCTCAAATGAGGGAGACTTCCCTGACACAGTCCCATAGAAAATTCCAACCTGCTCCCCTAAACCCTCACACCCCATGTCCACTCACTCAGCTTAGATTCCTTCCTACCCCACATCAACCCCTGATATGTATGTATATTTATTTGCTTCATTTCTCACTCAACAACTAAAATGAAAACTCCAAGAGGACATCAAATTCATTTTGTTTCTTGTTAACTATTCTGTCTTTAGGGTTTAGAACAGTACCTGACACATAGTAGATGTTCCGTAAATATTGGAGAATGATTTGTTTCTATTTTTGCCTTTTCTCTATCCATTTTTTACACAGCGGCCAAAAATGACATTTTAAGAATGCAAAAGGAATCCCACGACCACGCTCCACCCACTAGTGTAAAACCCTTCAACGGCTTTTCGTTGTGCTCAAGCCGCAGCTGACATTCTACAGCCCAGGCCAGATTAAGATTTCAGAGTTCTTAATCACTGGAAAGGTGATGGTGTTGTCACCACCAGAGATATTTAAATATTTTTGAAGATTAGATCCCAAAGTAAGTGTGCTAAAAGCCTAGCAATATCCGATTTCACAAACTCAGATTTCATAAAGTCTCATTAGTCTTCTCACCTTGTATACTTTCCTCAGCCCCCTTTTCTCTTCTGTTTCAGGCACTCACCATAATTTGACAGAATGACCATAATGGCCTTCCAACCTGTCATCTCATCTTCAGGAATATGCCCCTTTCCCTCCCCTCCTCACACCAATTCATCCTCTAAACTTATTCTAAGATGATCACTCTAAAATGTGCATCTCATTGTGTCCTTCCCCTACAGGAACTTACTCAAAAGCTCCTAAGGACGTGTGAATTTCCTTGGTGTGGTATTTTTACAAGACCCTTTGCTTGCAAGTGGCAGCAATCCAAAGAAAACTGGAGGAACCAAAAGGGAAAAGCAAGCAAACAAACAAAAAACAAAGGAATGTCCAGGTTCCTGTAGGGGTGGATACCACAGAAGTTCATAAAAATCCAAAAGAAGACGGGGCACCTGGGTGGCTCAATGGGTTAAGCCTCTGCCTTCGGCTCAGGTCATGATCCCAGGGTCCTGGGATCGAGTCCCACATCGGGCTTTCTGCTCTGCAGGTAGCCTGCTTCCTCCTCTCTCTCTGCCTGCCTCTCTGCCTACTTGTGATCTCTGTCAGATAAATAAAGAAAAAATCTTTTTAAAAAATCAAAAGAAGAGCTACAGAACTAAAATTTCAGAATCAAGAACTAGGGCTGGAAACCGGCAAAACACTTTTCTCTTTGTCCATGTCTCATGTTTACTTGTCTCCATATGGCTGCTTTCTTCTCTGGTCAGACTCTTCAAGTGTCCAGGAAGATGGCCATTGCCAGCTCCTGAATCCCATCCAGCAAGGCCAGTCACTCGCCTAAAGAGAGAACATTGTCTTCCTGTCATTTACATATCAATCCCAGGGAGACTCTGATTCGTCCTATTGGTGTCAGGTGGACCAATCACTAGACTGCATAAAGCACCGGTGAAATTTTTTTTAAATTAACATATAATGTATTATTTGCCCCAAGGGTGCAGGTCTGTGATTCATCTGTGTTAAACATTTCACAGAACTCACCATATCACATACCCTCCCCAATGTTCATAACCCAGCCACCCTCTCCATACCCCCTCCATCCCCGCAAACCTCAGTTTGTTTTGTGAGATTAAGTCTGTTATGGTTTGTCTCTCTCCCCATCCCATCTTGTTTCATTTTTTCCCTCCCTACCTCCCATGACCCCCTACCCTGCCTTTCAAATTCCTCATATCAGAGAGATCATATGATAATTGCCTTTCTCTGATTGACTTACTTCACTTAGCATAATACCCTCTAGTTCCATCCAAGTCATTTCAAATGGCAAGATTTCATTTTTGATGGCTGCATAGTATTCCTGTGCGTGTGTGTGTGTGTGTGTGTGTGTGTGTGTGTGTGTGTGTTTATTACATCTTCTTTATCCATTCCTCTGTTGATGAACATCTTGGTTCTTTCCATAGTTTGGCTATTGTGGACATTGCTGCTGTAAACATTCAGGTTCACAGGCCCCTTTGGATCACTACATTTGTATCTTTAGGTAAATACCCAGTAGTGGGATTGCTGGGTCCTAGGGTAACTCTATTTTCCTCTTTGAGGAACCTTCATACTGTGAAGCACAGGGGAAATTATCCAGAGTGAACGGCTTTGTGTACCCAGAAAGAGGAAGATGAGGAAGTACAGCGGTCAGGCACAACACATAGCCCACAGTTTCCACCATTTACATGATCTCTTCGATTCCACTTTTCCCTGCTCCTTCCGCAGGTTCTGTGCTTGAACCACAGTGAGCCCCTGTGAATTCGTGGATGGCTTTGGCTTTCTCTTACCTGCATCTGGCCACACCTGCTGCTCTCTGTGCCTAAAACCCTATTTTCTGGCTTGTTATACAAAGATAATACTTCCAGATATTCTTCACACATCATACACCTCATACATCACCTCCTCCAGGAAGTCGTTGTTTGGACTTAGGGGTTTTATTGTCATTTAGGGATAGTAAGGCCAACAGACCAGGAGACCACTGCCATTGAAAAGACAATTGGTTACTCACAGATCCCAGAAGGAGGGGGCTGGCGCAGCCACCAGGGAGGGGTGGGGGAGGACAAAGGGGAGCACCGGGTTCCGTCAGGATGGGACTGAGGATAAGAGCCTTTATTGTGGTTTCTGTAGGAAGGAATGGGGGAAGTAGGGATGGTAAGTTGTGACTGGCTGATTTGGACACTTTCAGCAGGAGCTGGGGTATAACGGCTGTCCCTGGTTGTCTGGTACTTGGCCCTGGTGTGATTCAGACCCTGAGTAACAGTTCCACAGAGAAGGTGGTCAGGAATTCAGACTCTAGATTCATTGCTTTGCATTTAAAAACCTCACTCCCAGCTGAGGGGTAACTCTCTCTAGGAGCTGACCAACCCTGGAGGGGCAGTCCTTCCAGCTTCAGCAAGCACTCATGATGGTCAAAGTATCAAAATATAGAAAATAAAGGACGGTTACTCATCTTCCCTGATTTTTTTCTTTTTAAACTTATTTTATTTAAATTCATTTAGTTAATGTAAAGTGTATCAATAGTTTCTAATGCGGAGTTCAATTATTCTTCCCTGATATTTTTTTCACCCTCTTCCCCTAAATCAGGTTTCTGTGATTCTTCCTTCTGATCCCATAATAACCAGTGCATATTTCTGTCCTTGCAAGGTGACAGCGCCAACAATGGCATCCCAAGTGACAGCATAGCAATGTTCAACCTTCAGATTCCTTTGAGGGAAGAGGGTGAGAACTTGAAGCCATTTTAATTTCTATGTAATGGATGTGTGACCTCATTTGATGTGGGTAGCCTGTAAGACTGCACTTCTAGTCTTTACTCACGTGTCTTAAAAATGTTTTTATTCATATTTTTTTATTAAAATGATGACAACAAAACTCGAGGTGTGCTATATATCCTGAATTTCCACCATCACATTCACTTATAGAGCCATTGTTCATTCATCCTCATACTGATTATTGAATACGTTTTTTTCTCTGCATTATTGTGCCTATCTTCGACCTTCCAAATACACAATTAACCAGGAAAATTTAAACTCTGACTGCTCTTTTAAGAAATTGAGGCTTGTAAATATCCGTGCATAGAAAATCAAAACAATATGCCTGATTACACAAGGACCCCTCCCACTGATGAATGTATGGTGCCTTATTATCTTTGTATGGTGCCTGGGTGTGGATTAGGAAAAGAAGCACCATCCTTTGCACGGTTGCAGCTGTGTGCTGTGGAGACTGCTTGGGGAGCAAAGCACAGGTTGGTTTTTAGCCCAAAGTGTCTCCTTCTGGTAACCCTTAAAAGGTCAGGCAAAGATGCTGAATGTGCACTATTTTGCCCCAATGGGTGTAGCTTGATTCATGTTCCTCCCTGGGGTTTCCTCCAGGACCTGATAGTGTTATACAATAGCAAGTGAGGGACTAACCCATCACTGTGTAAATTTCTGCTGCCATAATAAAATGTGCATGTTTCTGTTTGGGAATCTGAATACGTATTTGACCTTCTTAGTGATTCAACTTAGAAACAAAGACTTTTTTCATCTTTTCTTCAAGACTTTGGGTTAAATTAAGAGGTGCTCTGAGATTTTAAGGCAAATTGTCACGAGTCAGCCTTTATCTACAGTTACTTATCTCTGTAATCAGATTTTTCTCAAGACACAAAATACACGTACACACAAAATAAAACACAGATACAGTTTAGATGCCGACTCAAATTGTCAGCCAGGGCTGTTGAGTCCACATTTTTTAATCATCCCAGGTGATTGATTATATTAAGTGAAATTAGCAGTTACAAAATAAGTCTACAGTAATACAATGTACTTTTATCATTTTTTTTACATTAATGGTTTTTGGTTAATTATTCCTGTTTCTTAAAAAATAATTTAAAAAAATATAGCTATTCTGTAGTCCGAATGTTTGTGTCCCCTCTCAAAAGTCATATGTTGGAGGGACGCCTGGGTGGCTCAGTGGGCTAAGACTCTGCCTTTGGCTCAGGTCATGATCCCAGGGTCCTGGGATCGAGCCCTGCATCGAGCTTTTTGCTCAGCAGGGAGCCCGCTTCCCTCCCTCTCTCTGCCTGCCTCTCTCCCTACTTGTGATCTCTATCTGTCAAATAAATAAATAAAATCTTAAAAAAAATGTCATATGTTGGAACCCTAATCCAAGTGCCAAGTGTAATGACATTTACAGATAAAGCCTTTAAGAGATTATTAGGTCATGGTGGTGGGGCCCTAACAATGGGATTAGTGCCCTTATGGGAAGAGACGGGAGAGAGCCAATGATATGATATATTACATATAATATATGAAATATTATTATAATGCTATATTATTATATCAATAAATGAAATGCAATAAATAAATAAATAAATAAATAAATAAATAAAATTGCAATGCAATAAATAAATAAATTACAATGGAAGATTATTCAGCTTAACAAAGGAAGGAGTGTGGGTGATGTCCCTGGTGGGCCATGCTGGCTCTTGGCTGGGACCTATGCCAGGCCCGGACTGAAAACCTGCATCGTCCCACCAACTTGGGGTTTCCTGCTATCTGCCCCCCAAAGGACAATGTCCAGTGTCAGAGCATGGGGACAGAAATAGCCTCAGTTAGTTCCTACACGAAGAGTAGCTTTGGAAACTTCTGAAAACCCAACTCATCATCCATCTGGCTATGAAGGGACATCTACAACATTAATCCCATGACGCATGTTTTACTTTGTAGAATTCCAAACATTCAACAAGCTTGTGAGTGGTCTATTTATTTGCAAGCTTAGGTTGCTGCTTCTTGCCTTTAAAAGCCAAGCACTGTAGTTGCTCCCGTAGATCGGTACAGTCTTTTACAGTTTTCAAAGCACTTATGAGTTCTTCCCCTATTCTTTACTTCTGAAAAGCAAAATGTGTATCAGCCAATGATGTAATTAGTTTGAACAGAAAAGAACTTTATTGAACATTATCAAGGGCCTTGAAGAATGCCCGGAGGGCCAATGCCAGGTTCTGGGGCTGTACCACCACAGGACTGCCCAGGGGAGATAGTGCAGTGATACCCCAACAGTTGACCCTGGATGGAACCGTGGGCATGGCTGCTCAGAGAACTCCAGTCTTTTGCATCCATCCTTAGAAACAGATCCTACCTACTTGGTGCTTGCTTCTTCTTCTCCCATCAGAGCCTCATGTGGGTGCATCTGATGGGCAGACCTTGTATCATTTGCAAAGTAATTTCTGGCTTCTCTTGGGGTAGAAAGTCAACATGGGAAAATTCCTCAGAGGTAGGAAGAGTGTCCAAAGGATGCTGGCTGTTTCAAATTACAAGAAACAGGACAAACGATACCACTGACCATCAGAAGTGGGGTTTTAATGTCTTGAAACAGTTATTATTGGGTTTTAATGTTACTGGGAATCATTTACTGTAGGTTCACAAGATATCTGATAAGAGAGCACCTTTTAGATTTCTCTAACCAATAATATCTGCATTCTGATCCTGCAGAAAAATGTTCTCTGAAAGTGCTGACCAGTTTTGATTGCAATACGATTTCTCAGCTGATTCTTTTCATATCCTACTTGAAGCAGAGCTCAAAAAGCTCTGTACTCAGTGGGTGGTTGTATAATTGTTTTAATTCATTTGTTAAACATAATTATCTTTCCTCACTTCTGTCCTATTCCTTTGATATATGCTCAGCAACTTGGTCCCTAATGGATGTGATTAGAGCTTCCCACGGTGTGCATCATGTGAGGGAAGGGGTGTTACATCGTTAAGGTGGGGACACATCTTCATTTCATGTTTCAGGGACTTAAGCTGTTTCTTTTGACACCTGGGGGCTAAGTTAATGAGAGAGTTCTTTGATAGCTTTATGTGAGCTAATTCTGCTTGTCACATGCTATAGGGGACCTGGAGAAGAGGGAGGAAGTCAGAGAGCAGAAGATAGGTGGGGTGCCTTTGTTCAGTGACCATCCCCTCATGTCAACCACCAACCCAATCATTAACTCTGGGCGTTTGAACACAGACATCCTGAGACAGATCAAAGACAGGTTCTTGGCAACAGGTCAGAACATATTCTTGGGAAAAAGAGTTATGCTAGTGGACCCTTGTGAATCTGAGGTGTCTTCCTCCTAGAGACCTGGGTGTTTTGTAGACAACCTCTCATCCACCTTTTTGCAATGTCCCCGCAAGGCACTTATTCCCAAGTCTGGGAAAACTGAAGAATATTAGACTCTGTGCTCTTAGAGATCAGGGAAGGTGTCAATGAATCATCCTTCTGGGTTCTAACCTAGACTGACAACAGATAAGAACCGAGTTCAATCAAATGTGATAGGTATTGAGGGCTAGGTGAGTCAGCATGGCTTAGATTCAAGACCAAAAGAGTCTTGAATCTTCCTGTGCCCTGAATTGAAAAATGGTGCTCAGGGAATAGTGTACCTGGCCCGATCCAGCCATGCTTACCCCAAGAATATGAAGATTTCCGCCTGCATTTTCTTTTGAAAGTTTTATGGTTTTAGCCTTTACATTTAAGTCTACAATCTATTTCCAGTTAATTTTTGGATATAATGTGAGGCAAGAGTGATGATTTGTTTTCCCATACATACATGCAATGATAGAAATGCTTTCCAGCCTGCCGCCAAAAAGAATGGGCCTGGGTCTTTCCTACTGTTTCCTGGCAATGGTCCAGCACAGCTTTCCTTCAGAGCAGTCAAATAACTGAAAGAAAATCCTCAAATTTAACAATCTTGTCTACTGGGTTTCAATGGAAGTTCATGCATTTTATCCACTCCCCCTTTTCAACCTGCTTTCTATAGAGAACATCAATTCACCTGTTGGAATTAAACCTGAAAAAAAAAAAAAAAGGGCAACAAATTAAGCCACTTACAAGAGTGTCACGAAGTACTGACCTTTTATTCTTAACACAGTGACTGGACAGAACCCCTATTTTTGCGAGTAAAAAAGAGCAGGCACCCCTTCCCCATCCTATGCGATGGTGCACTTCAAAGCCTTGTCTAAGCAAATCTTAGAATGTTGAAGTTGTAGGGAACAGAATGTTCATCAGTTTGATGAACGTTGGAAACAGTGGTCTTTGCAGCTTCGGTTTATAACAGTGAGCTTGTGCATTCTTGGATAGCTGTCCATTACTGATGTGTGCCGGATTAGTTTTACAGTTTCACCTGAGGAAGGAAGACTTTATGTTTTATGAAGAGTCCAGAAATTCTGCTTTTAAGGCTAAATGCATACAGCAACATTTATTACACAGAAAGTGCAGCAAGTCTACAAGACCAGAAGCATAAGTACTGATGAATGGATGGAAGCAGTAGCTAGGACTATAGACAATCCTATAGCAAGAGAAGACTGTGATGCTTCCGGATGGTCCAGGAAATCTTCTGGAGGCTTCAGTACCTGGTGTGATCATTTAGTCGTGAAAAGGGCACATCAGAAGGGGTGGTGTGGTGAGCAAGGGCACAGGACAGGAGCCGAGCACATCTGGCAGGTGGCAAGTGGACTGTCACGGTGGGGCCGTGAGAGACTGGGGTCAAGGCAAGCTGCCAGGAGCCAGGAAGCCTCCTGAAAGCCCGAATATCCCAGGATAGCATATTCTCAAATCATGATGATAAGGCTTACGACGATTTAAATGCTGTTAAATGGGAATTTTGCCTTTCAAACCATGCTATACCTTTGATTGTAAGATGTATCCCAATTTCAAAGATGTTAGATTGTGTGGGGGGAAAAGCACAAGTCAGTGTGCTAGCCAGCCTCGGGGAGGACCACGAAGATTTCCACATCCCAGTATCTGCATGTGTGTTGTACCCTCCCACATCTGGTGTGACTAACAGGATATAGCAGAATTGGGGGTAAATCAGTTACAGAATTAGGTTATGAAAGACACTGAGGCTTCTGTTTTGTTCTCTCTCTCTTTTCCTCTCTTTCTTTTCTCTCTCTCTCTCTCTCCTTTCTTCTTCTATTCCCCCTTTCCTTCCCTCTCACTCCCTCCCTTTCTCTCTCTTTCTCATTTATCATTAGCTCTTGTGGAAATGCAGGTATCCCTGTAGATACCCGGGTGGCAAGGAACTGAAGCCCTCCACACCTGCCACCTGCACAGATTTGAGGTCTGTCTATCATCACATGTCCTTCAAACAGCTGCAGCCGGCTATTTGATGGCAATCTCATGAGATACCTCAAGGCAGAAACACACAGCTCGACAGCTTCCAGGTGCCTGACCTTCATAAACGGTGTGAGATCATAAGTACTTAAATATATAGGTTGGGCTGCTAAGTTTGGGGGTAATTCATTGCAAAGCAATAGAGGAACGATTCTATACAAAGACTCAAAATATGCCTTATTCCGTATGTGTACTCAGCGTCAGTCTGAGGCTGCTTAGAACATGCAGTGCCTCAGAGCAGGGGGAGACATTAAAGAGAGGTAACAAAAAATGGGGAAAGGGAATGTAGACATACAAAGAAGAACCATTTTGCTTTTCTAGGTCCTTCTTTTTAAAGAGTAGTAAATATACTTTCCTAGAAAGAAATAAACACAGAAGGAAAGAGTAGGATGAAAGTTACCTTTATCAGCCTATAAACAGATACTCAAACCAAAAACACTGGAAACTGCAAAAAGATGCCAACTGTTTTTAAAGAAATGGCACACGACGTTAGGTATGAATAACTTTCATGCAAATTGAAGAGGTAGACGTGGTCGAATTGTTCAGGAGGCACCAAAAGAATGTGAATAACATTCTATTGAAAGGAAGGAAGACTGAGATTCTGAAAAAATATTTTATTAGGTAAAAGAATGAATAAATAAATGTATATATATATGTATATATATACATATATATATAAGTTTTCTAGGGTTGCTATTTCAAGATACCAGAAGCCTGGAGGCTGAAACCACAGAAGTGGACAGTGTCACATTTCTAGAGGCTACAGTGTTGGTAGAACATGCTCCTTTTGTAGGTATTGTGGATGGATCTACTCCAGGCCCCTTTTCCAGCTTGAAGCGTTGCTCTGGCTTTGGACTTCTTCACCGGGCCTTCTCCCTCAGTGCATATCTGTGTATCCGCACTCTCCCTTCTTAGAAGTGCACAAGTCCTCCCGAATTGGAGGCCCAGTCTACAAAAATATGACCACATCCTAGCTAGTGACATCTCCAGGGACCCTATTTCCAAATAAGGTCATGCTCCCAGGTGCTGGGGTTTAGGACTGGGATACTTCATATGCATAAACACATACACACACACACACACACACACACACACACACACGTGTGTGTGTATATGTATTCCTATATATATCTATGTGTATAGATAGAAAGGGAGGAAGGAATAGATGGGAAAAAGAAAATACGCCTAGCGAGTTAGTAGACTTCATCTTTAACTTTTCAACAATGACCTTCAGAATGAACGACTGAAATTCTATTGAAAGAAAAGACCTGGATAGGTCAGTGAAAAATAAACTCTACATAGGGGGATGCAGAGGCTAGTATAGATTTTGTGGAAAGAGAAAGGATGAAAAGGGCTAGTCCGTATGTACCCAAAGGAATCCTCAAAGGCTGCTTTTCCGAGGTCTTGAGAAGAGACAATGGAAAGACACCCGATCCGTGAACAGAGAAAGAAACCATTGCAGAACAACAAGGGATCCTTTTAGAAAGACATGGCTATCCTCAAGGTGTCTGCATGCGATGAGAAAACTCCCTGAGATCCACCACATTCAAGCCCATCCAACAAGGCTCCAGACACTTTGGAAAGCTTGTCTTTTTTTCATGGAGAGAGAATGAGTGAGAGAGAGCATGAGAGAGGAGATGGTCAGTGGGAGAAGCCGACTCCCCAAGGATCTGGGAGCGGGAGGTGGTAGGAGATCCTGCCTGCCCGGGGTCATGACCTGATCCCAAGGCAGTCGATGAACTAACCGAGCCACGCAGGCGCCCGTCTCCAGAAATGGGTCAACAAGAGCTGAGGAGCACCTGGGCGGCACCTTCAGTGAAGTGCCCAACTCTGGGTTCTGGCTCAGGGGTTGATCTCAGGCTCTTGAGATTGAGCCCTGAGGCTAGCTCTCGGTTCAGGTCAGAGTCCACTAGGTCTCTCTTCGGGTCCTGCCCTTCCCCCCTTCCCCATGAAGAGTGCTCTTGCCCTGAAACCAACTAGGAAAAGCATTCACAGAAATAAACAATGTTTGAGAGGGGGTGTAATGCCAACTGAATATTACCCCCATTTAAAAGACCACCAGAGACGTGAGTCAAAGCCAAGCAACAAGTGTCGTTTATTGCAGGTTCGAACCTGACCTCTGCGCTGCTCGTTGCCAATAACGCCGAGAGGTCCGGAGCTGGGTCGGTGCAGAATTTTTATAGACAGATACAAACAAGTTTCGGGTGGGGCTGAGCTGATTGATTGATAGTTTGAACAGGCATACTTGGCGTCAGTGGATTGGGTCAGGGGACCCGCACGCGAAAGCAGACAAAGCAATCTTACAGAAGCAGAACCGGCCGGTTAGCCCACGCATGCGGAAAAAAAAGCACTATCAGGATATTGAAGGCCTGGTTACTATCAAGCCAAGGCCACTTTCTCTCTAATGAGGCACTAACATAAAGACAATTGGGAGTCTCCTGGTGAAATGTTACATTCCGGCTATCAAAGGTAAGGTAACTTCTTTGTTGTAAATTTCAAGGACATTTGCAAACCTAGGGAGACTCCTACCCTGCAGGACTGTGATTTCTGCAAGTTAACTATTTATCATTTTATGGCAGTCAGGGGTGCCTGAGGAATGCTACACATATGGAGGGGAGCGGGTGAAGGGGGGGTGCAAGGCGCCAGCTTTTGCTTTGTCCTCAGCCAGCCTCCTGCTCCTTCATTCCCCCCTGAACAATTTTGACCCTTAAATCTTTAAGGGGGTTGAAGGTGGAAGGTCTCATCTTCTGTAACTTCTTCGTGCTGAATGGGGGTGTAGAGCTGTCCCTACCTACTGGGGTCAATATTGATCAGGGTAGGAATGTATAAGGGAGTTACGAAAGGTGGAGGCAGCTGAATCCAGCGCTGACAGTGAAGAGGCGTCCTCGCGTGCAATAAGGATCGTCTGTCGTGGTGTAGTCATTGCAGCAATGGAGTCTCGGCACCAAGTAGAGAAAGATGGAACAAAGCAACATATTAAGGTTAATAAGGCGATAAGAATAAGAAGCCCGAAAAGGAGATTTGGCCATAGCCCTCCTCCAAGCCAGGAACTTAACCAATCACTAAAAGAGAGAGAGGGACCTTGTAGAGCCTTAATCTGGGCATTCATATCCTTAATTAGTCCTGTGATACTTTTGTGATAGTCTGGGATGTACAAACAACATTCTGTCTTGATAATTGCACATGTGCCACCCTGGGCTGCTTTCAGGACATCTAAGGCCATCCTATTTTGTAGGACTGCCTTGCGTATCTGTGACAATTCGGTATTAAGTAGGGAGATGCCATTTAGTGAATCATTGAGTGCCTTTGTAGTATATTTATTAAAGGCTTCTACATGACACATGACATCCTCTAGTCCCGCAGATGGAACAAAAATGGATGCTAAGTGATCATACCATTTAAAAACAGATCGCGTCCATCTTTATTTCAAGTTGGGGAGATTAGCTGGGGTTGTAATGGTTTTAGTAATGCACCCATGAATTCAGGGAAATCCTAAAGTACAGCGACCTATCTACCCTGGAGGAAGCCAGGGCCACAAGTTGGTTCCACATATCCAGTGGGTTCCGTTTGGAGCTGGCCATCTGATGCCAGGTCGCCTTGCCCAGTCAGTAGCAAACCAGTCAGTAGCCTGAAGTACTATTATTTGGGGACACATTTCTAGTGAGCCATCCTAGACATCGTGTGTTATTTGCCCAATACCACTCGTATGATTCCTTTGTTCCCAGCATAAAACTGCCTTCTGACTGAGCTGTCCAATCGTGGGTGTAAGCCACAGATATGTATCTCAGATGTCATCCTTAGTATATGCCATCCTTAGTATATGCCATCCTTAGTATAGCGATAAGGAGGGTTTTGAAACTTAGGCCCATATTTGATTGGGGATTTATGGCTTGATAGCAATCCCCTTTCTTCCAAATAGCTCCATGGGCATGTAGCATATTTGGAATCAGTATAAATGTTAATTCTTAGGCTTTGGCAATTGCAAAGTGCAAGTGAGCACTATGGCACACCTAGCTTTTCTTATTCTTTCTATGAAAACTACTGTCATCAGAAAACCAACTGTCATTCGTATTTTTAACAGGGGCATCTTAAATCTGGACAAATAGAGTAAGTAAGATCAATAACCTCTGAACATTTTTGCTCTATAGAGAAAGAAGTACAATGGTCAAGTTCAGGCATACAGGTAACTAGGTTTAAAGTTTGACAAATTTTAAGTATTATTTCTGGCATATCTATAAGCATAGTCCAATATTTAATTAGATGGCCTCTATAATCCATTGGTGGCCTTTGGCTTCTAAGACAAATCTGGACCTGATGTGAAGTTATTACAGTCAGGGACTGTTCCATAGTGAGCTTTGAGGTGCCTTTTATGAGGGCTGTTCTATGCTTAGCTAAAGCATCTGTTTGCAATCGCACCTCAACAGAGGTGGCCTCTAGGATAAATATGACTAAGGGATGAAACCAATAAGAAGACCTTTGAGTGGTCCAGCCTTAACAATATCCTGATTACAGAGGATCACTGGCAAGTGAGAATACTTGTCAAGAGATAAGGGGAGTCCCCCATGCATCATACAATCCACTCATAAACAAAGTGGGGTCATCCATTGTCTCCACAAGTCCATAATTAATCCTATGGAGTGCAATAGGCTGGCTTTTAGGCAATTTCATTATCCCAGCCACACATAAGGTGTTAGTTAAGTTATACAATTGTAAGGGAATCAATCCCATTTTCCAGTTGTTTAATCATGTGTGAGGGGGTTCTACTAATATCCCCACAAAATAAAAAAGCAAGAAGATCATCTAAATGAGCTATTGTGTAACTTCTCTGAAATTTACCGCAAATTGTTTAGCTTAGGTAAACAAACATTTAAAGACAATCAAATCTAGAATTTAACATCCATAAAGATGTGTTACTAAAACAATTTTTCTCTCTAAAATAACCCTCATTTACAGAGATAGCCAAATCAGGACTAATACACTTGTGAAACATGTCCAGTTTTAACAAACTTGGCCCATTATTTACATAAGCTCAGCAAGAACAGTTGAGTGTGATCATATAGATCTTTTAGAATCTGCTTTGCTGGAACTTCTTATAAGGAATCTCTGGGTTGAACTTTTAGTAGCCTCTCCGGGCCAGAAGCCAAGCCCTGTACTTGCCATCAGGCATGCCTGCAATACCTGTTGATTTGGGCGAGTTCCTCTTCTGAGTTTCCGCACCTACCAAAGAGTGACATTCTTTACTCACCTGGTGAGGCTGCTGGGAACTCTGTAAGCAAGGTATCAGGCCAACAGTCCCAAGGGGCTTTATGGCTCCAGGTTTCATAAAGTCAACGTTAGTTCCTTAAAGCTGTCTGGTCATATCTGAGTCTATGCATGTCTTTCTCAAATATGACATTCCAGTCAAAGCCTTGGTAAAATAACCAGTTCTCAATGGTGTCCTGTTAAAGGAGAGCAGATTCTTATTGAACTTATGCAAATGACTGATTGCCATGGAAGAAAGAATACTTACTGAGACCTTTTGGTTTCAGAGGGTTCATATAGAGAGAAAATTTGAATGCCTTGAGCACTTTTACAACTCTATAAGTTACAGATAACTTAAGAAAAAGTATCCCTAGTCTGGAAGAGCAAACATTAGAGAGAACCAGCAATGTTTAAAGTAAGACAAAACATTAAGAGACACAACATTATAATCTTTTAGTTCATTTAGTCCCATGTTACTAAATCTGGTGAATGCGGCTTTAGTTAGTTTTGGAAATTCTTACCCATTTCAGTTTTAGGATTTTCAAGTATATCAAATATCTGTATTTGTCCTGAAAGTCCTTTATAGGAATCTCCTTGAAGATAAAACTCATTTTACAAGAGAATTAAAACAATTATAAATGACAAAAACTCAGAATGGATATGGTTAGATCTAAAGAGACACGGGAGTTTACAATTTAGCTGCAAGTAAATCAGGTTATTTCTGTGATACATAACATTTCCATAATTACAATATCAAGCGATGATCTCTCTAAACATTAAAACTTTAGGAAGTGCATAGAATCTCTAGAATAGTTATAGTATTTTCCCAAATGTAATCCAAGGTTTATCATTGGTTCAGTAGTATTTCACGAGAAACTTCACATACCAAGGAAAAGCCCGAGTTAAAGAGATTTACAATTTAAATCTTGTCAACATTTGCTAAAATCTTAGAAAGTTTTGAAGCAAATGCCTAAATATAATTAGGGATGTTAAACACCTGATAAAACAAAACATAGAAACTGCTTTTTCTGGGCAGGCAAAGAGAAAATCACTTACATTCTCGTAACAGGAGATCAATTAATCTAATAAAACTTTATCCTTTGAACAGAGAATTTCAGTCTTGTACTAATGTAATGTACCTTTAAAACCCATTCATTTAGGACAAAATTACCTTCCCTTACCTTCAACAAAATGTATTCCCATTCCTTAAATCTTTCTTACATATCTGCTACTTTCTTACATACAGAGTTTCCCTTATTTCCATCAGTCTTAGTTACACTAAGCAGAACTTTGTATTCTTAGAAACACCTTTAGTTATTAACCAATTGTGAACTGTTACACAACAGAATTCTTCAGGTGGCAAATTTATGAATCAGTTAAGTGGCAAACAAGTTTACCAACAGATTTAAATACTCTTAGTTTCTTTGCAGTAAGAAGTCAAAAGCACAAACCTACATCCAATAATTAATGACTTAGCATTTTATCCTGTTTGGTAAAGACCTAGATGTCCACAATTTAATTCCATTTGTCATCCAAGCAAAACTTTAAAACTTTCAGATTACCAAAGACTTTGAAAGCTACTTCAGCAATTACCCATTAGAACTTTGAGACAGACAATTAACCTTCAGTTTAGTTATTT
The DNA here is from genome assembly GCF_030435805.1 of Mustela lutreola. NCBI lineage: Eukaryota > Metazoa > Chordata > Mammalia > Carnivora > Mustelidae > Mustela > Mustela lutreola. The sequence goes on from NC_081292.1 coordinate 94,409,095, forward strand.
CTTTGCTAACAAATTTTAATAAATAACATGAGCTTATTTGACCTTCAGTAAACCTCGAAGTTTCACATTTACTGCTGATAACTTAAAAGACAGGTCTTATCTTAATTAAACCAACAAACTTAACTTAGTTCCAACACTGATTTACTTTCCACCTGGGCCCACTCCACTTTGAATGTTTACCTGAGACATGCGTGGGAAGATCTGGAGTGGGGCGTGTTAGGTCCAGGGGGTGCTCTTCTTGCTCCTTGACAGTGAAGAGAGAAGGAGCTGTGGTGCATGATCTAGAGGCCAGTCATGCAGGCTGCACACACGTTGGTACAGAAACACGTAAGGGGGAAACAGAAGAAACAAAGCGCTGCCAGGAGGCAGAGAAAAGATTCCCGGTTTTAGAGCTCATAAGGCCCAACAGAGGAGAAGACACCATGCTTTCCCATCAGCCAGGGGGGAGGGGTTAGGCAGTCCAAGTCAGGCCAGAGAACACAGGGAAACTTCCCCGAAACAAAGAGAGTTTCGGCAGCTGCTTGGGAATATTCCTTATAGTCTCTGTCTCGAGTTAGACCAACCCCAGTTGGCTCCAGTTATAGCCATTAACATGGGAAGTGAGTGAGGGAGAAGCCCCCACATCTATTAGGAGTAACAGAGAGAAATAAATCCAGAGTCCCCTTTGCTAGGGATGGCCCAGCAACCTGGGTTTACTAGAAGAAGGCTTATTTACATAATTATCATCCAATATGTCAGGAGGAAACTTACTAGCTGACTCATTGAATCTGGTTTTAGCTCTTAATACCTATCTCTTATATTCCCTCCCGATATGTACGATGTTGCAGACAAGGGGAGAGGGATCTTTCAGGTGCTGTCCTGCTCGCGTCCCTCGCGGGAACTTAGGAGCGTCTTAGCTAAAGTCTATCTGTATAAACCCCGGACCAGGCTACTCCATGGAGTAGATGACCGTTATGCTGTATGACGCTCCACGAGACTCAGGGTGCTGTCCACTCAGACTCCGAAGCCGAAGGCGGTGGAGCCACACAAACACATTCATACAGTCAGGCATTCCTCAGATTCAAATGGGTTAGACACCCTCCCGTTAAACAGAATGTAACCTTCATGACCAGTACAAGGAACATATATCCACATTTAAAGACATAACATGGAGACATACATGAAGACATACATTGTTGGCCTCCGAGGTGGGGCTCGAACCCACGATCTCTGCGAGGCCCTCCTGGCCCCCGAGGTGGGACTCGAACCCACGATCTCTGAGAAGCCCTCTCGGCCCCTGAGGTGGGACTTGAACCCACGATCTCTGAGAAGCCATTCCCGCCGGGCACGAGGGACGCCTCCCCATTGGCCCACTGGCAACCCTATAGCGCATCCGCCAGGGTGTATTTGCCAGCCACCGTCCTGGGACTCTAACCCAGGTCCTGGGACTCTAACCCAGGAAAAATCACAGAAAGGTCAAGACACACAAGACATACATAAGAACAAAGCATACGAAAAACATAGAGAAAAAAGACAAAGCCCGCTTTCTTACCGATCGGTTGCAGTGACCCATTGACCAGTTGTCTGGTGGGCTTGAAGGGGAGATCTCGGTGGGACCTCCAAATGTATTGCCAACTGAATATTACCCCCACCTTAAAAGACCACCAGAGACATGAGTCAAAGCCAAGCAGCAAGGTTCGTTTATTGCAGGTTCGAACCTGGACTTCTGCGCCGCTCGTTGCCGATAACGCCGAGAGGTCCAGAGCTGGGTCACTGCAGGATTTTTATAGACAGATACAAACAAGTTTCGGGTGGGGCTGAGCTGATTGATTGATAGTTTGAACAGCCATACTTGGCGTCCGTGGATTGGGTCAGGGGACACGCGTGCGAAAGCAGACAAAGCAATCTTACAGAAGCAGAACTGGCCGGTTAGCCCACGCATGCGAAAAAAAAGCACTATCAGGATATTGAAGGCCTGGTTACTATCAAGCCAAGGCCACTTTCCCTCTAATGAGGCAGTAACATAAAGACAATTGGGAGTCTCCTGGTGAAATGTTACATTCCAGCTATCAAAGGTAAGGTAACTTCTTTGTTGTAAATCTCAAGGACATTTGCAAACCAAGGAAGATTCCTACCCTGCAGGACTGTGATTTTTGCAAGTTAACTATTTATCATTTTATGGCAGTCAGGGGTGCCTGAGGAATGCTACACATATGGAGGGGAGCGGGTGAAGGGGGCGGTGCAAGGCGCCAGCTTTTGCTTTGTACTCAGCCAGTCTCCTGCTCCTTCACTTCACATCAGCACCTACTGCTCTCCTCTCCTGGTGGTCTCTCGGGAAGGGGTCTTCTCTAGGTCTTCTAGCAGGAGATGGGCACTTCCCCTCTACCCCTGTTGCCGGACCAACCTTAACTATCCTGCAGGGTCAGGTCGGACTGGCCTTCTTTTATCTGTTGTTCTCTTCTGAATGGTTAGTTTTTCATAGATACCATGCTTTGCTTTTGTCAGGATTTACCCTGGACTATCAAAACCCTTTTCTTGTGCCAGTGAAGCCTAAGAAACACCCTGATGAGAGAACCAGGAACTCGAACAGATCATATTTATCCTGAATGTTCCATCCAAAATGAAAAATACATTTCTGAGGAGCCTCAGGATCTCTGAGAAGGGAAGTTTCACCAACTCTGTCATGTAGGGGCATCAATTCCGATTCTGTGTCAATTTTCCGACTTTCCCAGCTAATACTTCTCTACCTCAGAAAGCCCACTCTCAACCGTTTCCTCTCTCAAAGGCAGTTGCTCTTAGAGTCTGCACATGGCACTTGGGGCCTGCTGGTCGTTGGCTACTGCCCTCTGTACCTTGGGTCTAACAGCTGCGGGGCATCAAGATGAGAACGTCTCTTGTTCTAAGACTTAATATAGTTTGGGGCACATGGTAAGCAATAATCACTTTTTTTGTTGATCCAAGTGTTCGACCTTTCTTAATTATTCTAGTACCACAGTTTACTTGTTCTAAGAGTTGTCCTCCCCCAGCAATTTTAATATCTCTTAAGGTGGCACTCACCTTGCACTTGATGACATATCCTAGTTTAACTGACAGCATTTCTCTTTCTTAGTCGAGCATAAACTATAGTGCATGTTACCCTTGATGAAAGCTAGGATGCAATTAAATCCTCTATTATGGTTACGATTCTGATATTTGAAATCCTCTGGTAGCTCCCTGTGCCCCCACAGTGTAGTACCTCACCTCCTAGGCATAGTGTACAAACCATCTCACCGCCAGTGTTAACCCCGGGGCTCAGGCTCCATCCTCAGGTGATGCTGCCAGATCAGCTGTCGGTTGTCAGGAACTTGCTGTAGTTTCCTGAATGCACTGTGCTGCCTCCTGGCACTTTGAAACTTGACACACTCATCCTCATTCTTCGCTTTGCCCTTGTCTATCAGCTCCCCTGAAAATCTGTTCCTAAGTGGCTTTTCCCAGCTCCAACCTACCCTTGGCAGTCTTTTCTCTCCCTGTGGTAAAGCCTGTCACACTGCACCATGGACATGCCGGTTGTCCCCCTGAGAAGAGAAAGGGGACAGTGAGGTTCCCCCAGCATTTGCAGCTCTAGTGCAGAGCCCCATGCCTGGCTTGCAGGAAATGCCAAATCATGAAGACAAACGGAGATCATCCTCTGGCTAAAACCAGCTCTTCTTTGCCTACCGCAGGATCTGGATCAATAAAGAGCAGCCAGTTATTATTGCTGTTTTTCTAGGGATTTTTTCCCCATATATTTCCCAGGTCTTTACTCTTTTTATAGCACTTTAATTCAGGTTTCAACCACTTCCTAGTCAGATCAGGTGAAATCATTTTCCTTCCCATACACTCGATGCATTTCACACCTAGTAATTCTTTTTTTAAAGATCTTATTTACCCATTTGACAGACAGATCACAAGTAGGTAGAGAGGCAGACAGACAGAGAGGGGGTAAGCAGGCTCGCCACTGAGCAGAGAGCCCAATGTGGGGATCCATCGCAGGACGCTGAAATCATGGACTGAGCCGAAGGCAGAAGCCTAAACCACTGAGCCACCCAGGAGCCCCATATCTGGTAATTTTTAATCAACGTGGATTTGCTGCATCAAATAGTTCCTCCTTCTTTAAATATAAATATATAAATATATTGATCAAATCACACGCATGTCTTAGGAGAATGTCATACCTTTAGTAGCAAACTTGAAATCTTGGCCATTGGTTTTGATTTTTGTTTTGGTTTGATTTGGTTCGGTTTTTGTAATTTTAAAAATCCCTCCAGCCCTTGGCTCTGTCTGACCTGATTGCTTTCAGCTGTTTCTGCCACAAATTTATCCCGGCAGCGAAAGCTCTCATTGTTTACAGTGGCGTCCCCTTCTGAACACTTTGTTAATAAAAAACTTTTTTTTCTTTTTTCTTTTTTTTCTTTTTTTTTTTTTTTTTGGCTATGGTAAAGTGGAACAACAATGAGGTATTTCAAAGAGGTGAACCACAGATAAATTTCTCTAAGGGTGGGATGAGGGTTACTCAAAAGGAACTTGACAAGGCTTTTAAAGATATCGACAATCAGCAACATCTTCCTAGGAACAACGCAAAAGGCAAGGGAAGCAAAGGAAAAAATGAACTATTGGGATTTCATCAAGATCAAAAGCTTTTGCACAGCAAAGGAAACAGTTAACAAAATCAAAAGACAACTGACAGAATGGGAGAAGATATTTGCAAACGACATATCAGATAAAGGACTAGTGTCCAGAATCTATAAAGAACTTAGCAAACTCAACACCCAAAGAACAAATAATCCAATCAAGAAATGGGCAGAGGACATGAACAGACATTTCTGCAAAGAAGACATCCAGATGGCCAACAGACACATGAAAAAGTGCTCCATATCACTCGGCATCAGGGAAATACAAATCAAAACCACAATGCGATATCACCTCACACCAGTCAGAATGGCTAAAATCAACAAGTCAGGAAATGACAGATGCTGGCGAGGATGCGGAGAAAGGGGAACCCTCCGACACTGTTGGTGGGAATGCAAGCTGGTGCAACCACTCTGGAAAACAGCATGGAGGTTCCTCAAAATGTTGAAAATAGAACTGCCCTATGACCCAGCAATTGCACTATTGGGTATTTACCCTAAAGATACAAATGTAGTGATCCACAGGGGCACATGCACCCGAATGTTTATAGCAGCAATGTCTACAATAGCCAAACTATGGAAAGAACCTAGATGTCCGTCAACAGATGAATGGATCAAGAAGATGTGGTATATATACACAATGGAATACTATGCAGCCATCAAAAGAAATGAAATCTTGCCATTTGCGACAACATGGATGGAACTAGAGCGTATCATGCTTAGCGAAATAAGTCAAGCAGAGAAAGACAACTATCATATGATCTCCCTGATATGAGGAAGTGGTGATGCAACATGGGGGCTTAAGTGGGTACGAGAAGAATAAATGAAAGAAGATGGAATTGGGAGGGAGACAAACCATAAGTGACTCTTAATCTCACAAAACAAACTGAGGGTTGCTGGGGGGAGGGGGTTAGGGAGAAGGGGGTGGGATTATGGACATTGGGGAGGGTATGTGCTTTGGTGAGTGCTGTGAAGTGTGTAAACCTGGTGATTCACAGACCTGTACCCCTGGGGATAAAAATATATGTTTATAAAAAATAAAAAATTAAAAAAAATTAAAAAAATTAAAAATAAAAAAAATAATAAAAGCAACATACAATGAAAAAAAAAAGATATCGACAATCATTATAACATAACGTGACTGATTATTACCCTGCTCTTAACTGGGCAAACACTTGTTGGCTTCCAAGAAAGACTAACATTGTTGAGATGGTTCTTGCGGCCTTCTAGCACAGGGTCTCATGAGCCAGGGATTCTAGCCACTGGCTGTGCAAGGCATGAGTCCTGTTAGTGATTCTATTTTTTCCTCGCAGAATGGGCCTTTCTACATTCCAGGTCCTTTCTACCCCAATAAATAATGCGGTGATTCTCTCAGTGAGTTATACTTTTGGCTTAAATAGCCAACTGTCTCTTTAAAAGGACTTTTGTTTAAAGTCCTTTAAAAAAAAGTTCTTTCAAAAAAATCTTTTTTTAAATTTTTTTATTTTTTAATCCCATATGTTTACTCTGATCCTGGAACTTTGTCATTTTGACCTTCTCTGCTGATTAAAATATTCTTCATCATCAGCATCTACTGCTCTCCTCTCCTGGTGGTAATCTCCGAAAGGGGTCTTCTCTAGCTCTTCTAGCAGGAGATGGGTACTTCCCCTCTACCCCTGTTGCTGGACCAACCTTACCTGAAAGACCGTAGAGGACCCGCACCCAAGGACGCACTCAGAGACCTCTGGATGCAATAAGCAAGAGGATTTTATTCGGGCATGCTTGGACTCCCAGGGACACTTGACCATGAAATCCGTGAAGGATGGGTCAGTGTCTGAGAGCTCTGATCTGTTTCGGGAGTGACTTAATATAGAATTTTACAGTCCATTACATCAGAGCTCTCACTTTTCTAGCCAGTAATTTCAAAGCATTACAGTAAGGCCTACACACAGGTAGCCAATCCTTTAAAATCAACCATCCATTCTGGCCTGTCACCGTTCAGGTAGTGTACAGTAGAGGGTACGTGTTGAATTGCACGTTTCTAACCTTTATCTGTATACGTGCTGAACCGCACGTCTCCAGCTAGCGTACGTGCTGAACCGCTCGTCTCGGCCTTGGTACGGGAGACAACCCTTATCAATTTTATTTAGTAGTAGGGGAAATTCTTAACAGGGGAAGGGTATAACTTTATTTGATTACACAGCGAGCGAGGGTTTAAGCAATTTTTCATTTCTTAGCAAAGCATTAGAAGCATTATTATACAGAAACCAGAAACAACTGGGTTAAACACAGATTTTTGCTATTTGTTATCCTATTATGCTGCTTGCTGACTCCCTTATCTATGGTCAGCTGGCCACAGTTTCTTAGTTAGCATGAGCTGGTTATAAAAAGAATGTTAAAACTTATAGGCTATACTATAGTTCTGACCTGGGGTCCTTCATTCCCCCCTTTTTCTTTATCATGGATATAATCTTATATCCATCTGTTTTGTTCTTCAATTGAGTCCTTTTGGGACTCTACTTGTTTAAGTAGTTGGTATTGCTGAGTCAAGACCATAGTCTGAACAACAGACAGGCGATCTTTAATGAATTGTATTAACCTGTTTAAGACAAAGGACCAAAAGTTAGAATTAATAACAGAATGATGAGAGGGCCCGTTATAGATGACAACAAAGTAGTAAGCCAAGGTGATCTGTTGAACCAGTTTTCGAACCATCCCTGCTGGGACTGAAAATCCCTTTTTCTTTGAGCAAGTCTTTCTCTGAGTTTATCCATAGTTTTTCTGACTACTCCAGTTTGATCTGCATAAAAGCAACATTCTTCTTTTAAGGCAGTCAGGGGTGCCTGTGGAATGTCACACATATTACCAAGGGATGTGGGTGGAGAGGGGCTGCAAGGCATCAGCCCCTTTTCCATCTTCAGCCAGCCTCCTGCTCCCTCATTATTTCCCCCTGAACAATTTTGACCCTTATAGCTTTAAGGTGGTTGAAGGTGGAAGGTCTCATCTTCTGTAACCTCTTCCTGCTGAATAGGGGCGTAGAGCTGTCACTACCTACTGGGGTCAATATTGATCAGGGTAGGAATGTATAAGGGAGTTACGAAAGGTGGAGGCAGCTGAATCCAGCGCTGACAGTGAAGAGGCGTCCTCTCACGCGACAAGGATCGTCTGTTGTGGTGAAGTCATTGCAGCAATGGAGTCTCGGCACCAAGTAGAGAAACACTGAACAAAGCAACATGTTAAGGTTAATAAGGTGATAAGAATGAAAAGCCCGAGAAGGAGATTTGGCCATAGTCCTCCTTCAAAGCAGGAACTTAACCATTCACTGAGAGAGAGAGAAGGATCTTGTAGGGCCTTAATTTGGGTATTCATATATTTTATGGTATACTTTTTTTGTTTTATTTATTTATTTGACAGAGAGAGAGATCACAAATAGGCAAAGAGACAGACAGAGAGAGAGATGAGGAGAAGCAGGCTCCCTGGTGAGCAGAGAGCCCTATGCGGGACTCGATCCCAGGCCCCTGGCATCATGACCTGAACCGAAGGCGGAGGCTTAACACACTGAGCCACCCAGGCGCTCCGTATTCATATATTTTATTAGTCCTGTGACATTTTTGTGATAGTCTGGGATGTACACACAACATTCTGTCTTGATAATTGTACATGTGCCATCCTGGGCTGCTGTCAGGACATCTAAGGCCATCCTATTTTGTAGGACTGTCTATAGAGCAAAAATGTTCAGAGGTTATTGATTATAGAATAAGCAAGATCAACAACCTTTGAACACCTCCGCTCCACAGAGAAAGAAGTACAGTGGTCAGGTTCAGGCATACAGGTAACTACGTTTAAAGTTTGACAAATTGTAAGTATTATTTCTGGCATATCTATAGGTATAGTCCAATATTTAATTAGTTGGCCTCTATCATCCATTGGTGGCCTTTGGCTTCTAAGACAAATCTGGACCTGATGTGAAGTCATTACAATCAGGGACTGTTCCATAGTGAACTTTGAGGCTCCTTTTATGAGGGCTGTTCTATGCTTAGCTAAAGTATCTGTTTGCAATTGCACCTCAACAGAGGTGGCCTCTAGGATAAATATTACTAAGGGATGAAACCCATAAGAAGACCTTTGAGTGGTCCAGCCTTAACAATATCCTGATTACAGAGGATCATTGTCAAGTGGGAGAAAACTTGTCAAGAGATAAGGGGAGTCCCCCATGCATCATACAATCCACTCATAAACAAAGTGGGGTCATCCATTGTCTCCACAAGTCCATAATTAATCCTATGGAGTGCAATAGGCTGGCTTTTAGGCAATTTCATTATCCCAGCCACACATAAGGTGTTAGTTAAGTTATACAATTGTACGAGAATTAATCCCATTTTCCAGTTGTTTAATCATGTGTGAGGGGGTTCTACTAATATCCCCACAAAATAAAAAAAAAAAGCAAGAAGATCATCTAAATGAGCTAATGTGTAACTTCTCTGAAGTTTACCTCAAATTGTTTAGCTTAGGTAATCATTTAAAGACAATCAAATCTAGAATTTAACATCCATAAAGATGTGTTACTAAAATATAATTTTTCTCTCTAAAATAACCCTCATTTACAAAGATAGCCAAATCAGGACTAATTCACTTGTGAAACAAGTCCAGTTTTAACAAACTTGGCCCATTATTTACATAAGCTCAGCAAGAACAGTTGAGTGTGATCATATAGATCTTTTAGAATCTGCTTTGCTGGAACTTCTTATAAGGAATCTCTGGGTTGAACTTTTAGTAGCCTCTCCGGGCCAGAAGCCAAGCCCTGTACTTGCCATCAGGCATGCCTGCAATAACTGTTGATTTGGGCGAGTTCCTCTTCTGAGTTTTCGCACCTACCAAAGAGTGACATTCTTTACTCACCTGGTGAGGCTGCTGGGAACTCTGTAAGCAAGGTATCAGGCCAAAAGTCCCAAGGGGCTTTATGGCTCCAGGTTTCATAAAGTCAACGTTAGTTCCTTAAAGCTGTCTGGTCATATCTGAGTCTATGCATGTCTTTCTCAAATATGACATTCCAGTCAAAGCCTTGGTAAAATAACCAGTTCTTAATGGTGTCCTGTTAAAGGAGAACAGATTCTTATTGAACTTATGCAAATGACTGATTGCCATGGAAGAAAGAATACTTACTGAGACCTTTTGGTTTCAGAGGGTTCATCTGGAGAGAAAATTTGAATGCCTTGAGCACTTTCACATCTCTCTAAGTTACAGATAACTAGGAGGAAGTATCCCTGGTCTGGAAGAGCAAACATTAGAGAGAACCAGCAATGTTTAAAGTAAGACAAAACATTAAGAGACACAACATTATAATCTTTTAGTTCATTTAGTTCCATATTACTAAATCTGGTGAATGCAGCTTTAGTTAGTTCTGGAAATTCTTACCCATTTCAGTTTTAGGATTTTCAAGTATATTAAATATCTGTATTTGTCCTGAAAGTCCTTTATAGGAATCTCCTTGAAGATAAAACTCATTTTACAAGAGAATTAAAACAATTATAAATGACAAAAACTCAGAATGGATATGGTTAGAGCTAAAGAGACATGGGAGTTTACAATTTAGCTGCAAGAAAATCAGGTTACAGTTTCTGTGACATATAACATTCCCATAATTACAATATCAAGCGATGATCTCTCAAAACATTAAAACTTTAGGAAGTGCATAGAATCTCTAGAATAGTTATAGTATTTTCCCAAATGTAACCCAAGGTTTATCATTGGTTTAAATCTTGTCAACAATTGCTAAAACCTTAGAAAGTTTAAAAACACATGCCTAAATATAATTCGGGATGTTTAACACCTGATAAAACAAAACATAGGAACTGAATTTTCCAGGCAGGCAAAGAGAAAACCATTTACACTCTTTAACAGATCAATTAGCTAAGAAAACTTTGCCCCTTTTAAACAGAAAGAAAACCAGCTTTTTATACCAGTGTCTTTCCCTTTTTTATTTTATTTCTAAGTGTGCAGTCTTAAGATAGGAGTTTCCTGGGTTTCCCTCCCATCATGAATGATGTCGCAGACAAAGGAGGGGGATCTTTCCCCTGCTGTCCTGTTCCCATCCCTCATGGGAATTTAGGAGCGTCTTAGCTAAGGCCTGTCCGTATAAACCCCGGACCAGGCTACTCCGTGGAGTAGATGACCGTTATGCCATATGACGCCCTGCGAGACTCAAGGTGCAGCCCACTCAGACTCCGTAGCAGAAGTGGTGGAGCCATACAGACACATTCACACAGTCAGGCACTCTTCAGATTCAAACAGGTTGGATACCCTCCCCTTCTGGGCATCTATGGCTAATGGGAGGTGATCAGTCTCCCCTTTCACTCAGATACAGGGTTGTCCATAGACTGAAAGGTGAAGCAAAAGGACTAGGTTTGGATAATAGGTAAGGACAGTGAAAAAAATGATCAAATTTTTGGGCAAAATAAATTCTTAGGTGTCCTTTCAATGGAGTCCTGGGCATTTTGTAGCAGAAACTCTGGAGATGATCTCAATCCATTGGAGTCACCCCGTTTATTAGCTTGCTATTGACAAAGTTATTTACAAACAGTAGTGCAAGAAGTTATAATGTTATAATGTAGAAAACTGATGGTAATGCACAAGATTCTTGTTAACAATAGTGCAAATTAGTGATATTTCATTAGAAAACATAAATGCTATATCCCAAATTATGGGCCCAGAGCACTTCTGCTGCACAACTCTGCTTATATCCCAAATAACCATGTGAACTAGTTTTAATATCTGCTTCTTTTATTAATTTTTGAATAAAAATTCTTGACACAAGTATTTTATAATTGTGTGATAATCATGCATTTAATTTCTTGGAGAACAAAACACACTTTAGCATAACTATGTTCTTTCACAGAACCAGCCTTGATAACACACTTCTATATGTTAGAAATGATGTAATAAATGTAGAATATTGGGCACTCGTTTGGTATTCTTTGCCATGTTTTGCACTATCTAAAAAGAGATCAGTGAACTTGGACTGGAGTTAGTAGACATGGAAGAAAATAAAATATTATAGAGAAGAATACTCTGTGGTCCACAACCTAAACGGGCTGGGATTCCCATCATTTGAATCCCTGTAGCTTTACAAAAGTCAATTAAATTTTTGTGCCTCCTATTAAAGTTGATTCCCCAGTACTTTTTCAAACATCTCTTGTAAAGTATTGTTTCCCAGAGAGAAAGGGATTTTGCACATGTATCTGCCTTTGTCTCTGGTCATGATCTCAGTCAGGACCCTGGGATCGAGCTCCATATCGGGCTTCCTGCTCATTAGGGAGTATACTTCACAGTCTCTCTCTGCAGCTACCTCCCCCTGCCCCACTCATGCTCTCTCTCTCAAATAAATAAATACAATCTTTAATTTTTTAATTAAAAATAAGATAAATGAAATAAAATAAAAAGTCTGGTCTTACTGCCCCACTTAGCTCCTTTTTTTTGAGTTGTATTTAAAGCAGCATGAGAGAAGATGAGGCTTTTTTTAAAAAAAAAAAAAAAAAGGAAATAATTGAGTTTCGTTAGGATTTAAGATCTTGTCTGCTAGAAAAAAACGTTGGCTTTGTTAACATGTGAAAATTAACAAAAGAGAATAAGATAGAATTCTAATAATTTTTGTAGAAATTAAAAATTTCCTCCCACTCAATTACATACAGACCCATTAAGTAAATTCATTCCAATGTCCCAAACCAACCTTTTCTAAGAGTAATGCATCTGTGTAAACAGGGTCAACCCAAGGAATAAATAAATATTATTATTTTTTTCCTGTCTCTTCCACAGTCACATCTGGGTATATTGGTAGCAAGCCAATTATCTATCTTATAAGACATGATATCATAAGGAAGCGTATTCTGTCCATTTGGAACAACTGAAAATCATTGTAATTTTATCTTGGTGCAGTAACTTGAGATCGCACAGTGTGGGTTATGAATATATATATATTTTTTTTTACTGGGAAGAAGAGATTATAGAGATATTGGTTATCCAAGAGAGACTGACAGGTGTTGATAGTTGCCAGGTCAATATCCATCTACTTTTTCCTTTAATATCAGAAAGCACTGAGGGATTGACAACAAGGAAACTTAAAACAACATCAAATATTTTATTGTCTCTTTTCTAGTGATATTGTAACCATATGACAAAGTATCAGTCGTACAAGCTATCATGCTCTTTTACCTCTATCTTTCTGCCAGAAATGTGGGCTTAATAGTGAGAACTCCAACAGCAGTTTTTGCAACTGTGAATAAAAAGCCATGAAAACCTCTAAGATAGTTCACTTGACTTTCTTAAGACTCTGAACCAACACCAGAAAACACTCTCTGTAATCTTCTTGTTAAATGAAAAAATATGGTTAAACCACTTTTGAAAGTCTACTACATACAGCAAAATGTGAATCTTAATTGAAATATGTCCTCTCAGCTGTGCTTAAGCAATTGAGTCCTGAGCTTTTCAGGTTTTCAGTCTGAAAGAGTACACCTCTGGTGCTCTGAAAGGGAAGAGAAAGGACACCCTGTTCTCCATATAAATTAAAGAAGAGAAATCTGTGCATTTACGTGGGCCATATAAAATTTATCAAGCAATTATCTCCTAACTCCTTCCTATCCAAATTACCTGATATGCTCTCCCTACTCCTTTATTCCACGTTACTGCCTTTTCCAGGATTCTGTCTCACATCACAACATGTCTTCTGTTATTTCCTTCTTGCAAGCTAGTTTTGTTTTCTCCATCTAAACAAAATCAACAATCATTGTGTATTTCAATTCCCACTTTCCTCAAATGCATTGATTCTTCTTATCTATTACTCTTTTCTCATACTGAGTGTCTTTGTCTTTATGGGGTTTGTACTTTGCTTTTGCCCATCGTTTACTGCCATTAGATAATCAAATCTAATAACTTATTAGAGAAAGTTAAAAATTCCTGCATAGCCACACGTGAACTCAAAGTCACTGAGTTTTAGCAAACCTATAAGATTGTCAGACATCCATTCAATTTCTTTTTTTTAAGATTTTATTTATTTATTTGACAGAGAGAGATGACAAGCAGGCAGAGAGGCAGGCAGAGAGAGAGGAGGAAGCAGGCTCCCTGCTGAGCAGAGAGCCCGATTTGGGGCTCGTTCCCAGGACCCTGGGATCATGACCTGAGCCAAAGACAGTGGCTTAACCCACTGAGCCACCCAGGCGTCCCTCCATTCAATTTCTTAACTGAGTCTCCAATGCATCCTGAGTTCTAACCTAAACCTAAGTTCTACTTCTTACACGTTGTTATATGACCAAATTCTTTCAGTTCAGTATTTTGTAACATTTAAATATTAATCAATTGATGCGTTGTCTGTGTATTTCTATGAAAATAATTTGAATACTGTAGATTTAATGATATATTTATAGATTTATAATCAAAGTTTCATCAGTTGAAGTTTTTGGAAATTTCAGATATAATGATTAACCTAATGATTCTGCCTCAAATCCCTCTGATATCAAGGCCCAACACCTGATTATAGCCAAACCTGTGGTGGATAGTTCCATGGGAAATTGCAGTTACTTAACACTGATAGCATCTCATGTTCTCTCTCTCATTTTAGAATGTGTCTGTCCAACACAACCCCAAAGTGTAGGAGAGTAAATGTCCTCTGAGGACAGCTCTCAGTGAAGTGGAAATAAGAACCATAGATAAAATTGTCAGTTTTCAATTCTTCATGAGGACAATTAAAGAAGTTTCTCAGGACCTTTCAGTAAAAGCAAGCCTTCATTTTCTTTCAACAACAATTATATCAACAACGTACCTCTTTGACAAATTTGCTTCTTCACTGTATCACTTTCCCATTCTTTTCTACCTTGGATAATCTCCCAGATAAACTAACAGTACTCAAATCCTTTGTCCTACTCTTTGCCCTCAGGATAAATGGAGCCAAAAGACTTAGATTAATAGCAAGTTCTGAATGGGATCTTAGAGCTATTTCTGTCCAGATTTTCATAAACATAGGGACCTTTGAATTATCAGGCTATAAATAAGTTCTAAATGGAGGGGGCAAAAGCAAAAAGTAGAAATTTTTATGTTTGGTTTTTAATCATGATTAATTGACTTTACTGATTATTACAAATACTAACATTATAAAAGTGTGCATCTTTGTAAAACAATGTCATAATGTAAGAAATAAGTTGCATAGTCCTTTGGAGAATATTAAACCAAGTGTTCAGGTGCCATCTAATTTCTTGTTTAATCCAGAACTTTGGTGTGCATTATCTTGAGGAATAGGATTTTGAAGTCCAGACAGACTAACAGAAAACTGATCCAAATGTGTGTGTTTATATTTCTGCTTTTGTTGTAAAAATCAAAGTGTGATTGCTGGTTTAAAATGGTAAAACTAATAATGTTCATGGACTCTATTATAAATTTTCTAATTGTATGGGAAGAATCCAATAAACATAGAATTAATTGATTTGCAAATCCTCAAAGAGCTACAGGATCAGGTAGTGGTATGTTCTGATTCAACAGCATCATAATGAAGCATTTTATATGTGTGGCTAATGGATATTTTCATGAATGTTTGCTAGCTAGTCAGCCAATACAGAGAAATATTAGGTAGGGTAATTACTCACAGTTGTGTTTACTAAAATGAGAGAAAATTATCAAATGACACTACTAATAATAATCCTATAGCAGGCTAAATAATTCAATGATAATTACAAGTATTAATCTAGCTTTCTTCCCTGATTATGACTCTTCTCTCCTTTATCATAATGGGAGTAGCAGATTGTCTGCAATGAATTGTGAAAACCCAGCAGTGACTTTGGCAGTGAAGGCCTCCCATCAATTTTGATAGGTTAAAATGATTCTGGTTGGTCTTGTGCAAATGTGTCAATTTTTTTTTTCTGTGTGTGTCATAAAAGAAAGAAGCAATAGTAAATTCTTGCTGTTATTCCATGGAGCCAATAAAATCATACTGCCAACAAGAGGCTGTTGACACCATAAGTGTAGTTAACTGTCTTGAAATACTACGCCTCGAAATAAAATTCCAATATTTCACATAACCTCTTTTTTTTAAAGAAAAAAACAAAACTAAACAAAACAAAACAAGTATACTGCTTACATTTAGGGCCCTGCTGTTGTGTAACTATTTTTGAACATGTTTACTGTAAGTGTATATATATATATATTTTTTCTGTGCAATAAAGTCATTTAGAGATAAATTTGGATTGCAAATTATTTTGGGAGAGGCATGGTATTTGTGGCTAGTCTTACAAGTAAAAAGGACTAAAAGAAAGAAGAAAAACATTTTTTATTACAGCATACTTACATCTGTCCAAAGTACTTATTTACTATAGTACTGAGTAATGTATAATACTGTACACAAAGAAAGAAGTTAAATGAGTTATAATTCAGTCGAAGTATAGCTGGCCATTTTAAAACTTACCACTGAATCTTTCTGGTATGAAAAGTGATATCTGGCAATCTGGTCCAGTTCATTACATCAGGTCATTTGTATGTTCTTATTACCATTTTGCTAGCCTAGCACATTTTATAACCCAGACATTTTACAATGGAACTATGATGCATGTATTTTCAAAAGTATAGACATACACGAAGCTATGAGGTCAAAAAAGATGAATGTCCATAGTAACATATAGACTCAACAAATAAAAGTGTCCAAGGCTCTGAGTGATATTTATGAATATTGTGTAAGATTAGGCCAACATGTGGTTTTGATATAAATAATCTGTTCTTAAATTAGAATTACAGTCGTTGAGTACAGTGTTGAAAATGGCAGATAGATTTTAGCTATCTTTGCTCACTAGGGAAAATGGAAAAATGTTTAGTTTGGTCAGATTTTCACTTAACTTCTAAAAATCTTACATTTGAGAGAACCCTTCTGAAATAAGAATCCTTAAAGACATAACCCCTTTGGCACAAGTTTTCAAGAAACTTGTTTGATGTTGTAGACAATTATATGGCACACGTACTGTTCTAGATGTTTCATGCCAATAATATGTAAGCCATACCAAGGCTACATATACATATAGAGATGTTCCTCAGCTCACAAGGGGGCTATGTACAGAGAAACACATAAAAAATTGAAAATGCATTTAATACCCCTAAACTATCAAATATCATAGCTTACCTTAAGCTTATTTAAACATACTCAGAACACTTACATTTGCCTGCATTTGGGCAAAATCATCTTAAGCAAAGCCTATTTTATAACAAAGTATCAAATATCACATGCAATTTATTAAATATTACACTAAAAAAAAGAAGAATGTTTATATATAGAATGGTTGTAAGAATATCAGGTGTTCACCCCTGTAATCTTCTCGCTGACTGGGAGCTGTGGCTCACTGCCCCTGCCCAGCATCACAAGACGGCACCATACCATATGTCACTGGCCCTTTTTATAAAGACCCAAATTCAAAATTCAAAGTACAGTTTCTACTGAATCACTTTCACTTTCACATCATTGCCAAATATATCATAAGTTGAATCATTGTAAATCAGGAGCCATCTGATTTGAAAGTTAAATCACAGTCACCCTTATACACACAAAAAAAGGCCTTCATGTAGGGCCATCTATGGATCTCTAAACAACATAGCATGACATATCAACGGCAAAAAATGGAGGTGAAGGGGACAATTGCTTTGCGTCAGTACTCTGAGCAGTAACATACATGGCCTTACTCACCTAGCAGAACTCCAGAGCCAGCTGATGGCAAGGAATTTTGCAAATGTTTGCTGAACAGCTTAAGCACTATTATTTTAAAATTAGTGTGCATATCTGTTTTCTGAAGATATGTTAATTTATTTTATTGACTTTTTACAAAACCAAATAATTTCCTCTTATTTAAGTGGCAGGTAAATAGAATTCTTTTTAATTAAATCAAATGGCTTTTTAGGGAAAATATACTAAAAATTCTGAAACTTGTATTGCTTATGAATCTTTTATTGGAATCCTTATCAAGTTGTATTTTTCAAGTTTTTCCTAAATAATCTTCAATGAATTGAAAATATTTTTTGGATTTTATTCAAGGCTATTAACACACAATTTCACTTTGTTAAATATAGTGCTAAACGTTTAACCAAAACGTTGTGTCTTTTTTTTTCCAACACTACATCCTCCATCTACTGACTGGATTGTCTCCCCAACTAGCACATATATACCATTGTCTATCTTTAGGATAAGTAAGGGTCATCTTTTATCTTTATTCTATTCCTTGTATGCTTCTGAACTTGTTGAATTTTAATATAGTCACACCATAAGCATCACATATTTGATTCCCCTTTCAAAAGTAAAGAGTGCACAACCAGAGCATACCTTCAAAGCTATCAATATACTTACTCTGATATATTATTTTTGTATTTTTGTAAATTAAAATAATTAAATTATAGAACAAGAGTTTCAGGTGGTAGGTGTTGTAAGTTTTACCCAAACTGACTTTTGTCAAACTCGTTTTTGTCATCATGTATGTCAAATAGTTTTCTCAGGTTTATTTTTAGAATATCCTTGTATAATGAATATTTACACTGATATCTAGTATAAAAATCTTGCAATTTATTTTAGAAACATTAGGATATTGAAAATCAATCTATTTCTTTAATTCATTAAAGACATTTTTGGCTTGTTTCCAGTACTTTCTTACTGGTTAAAAAATGAATTTGAAGTAGTCTGAATTTCATTATTATATGGCACTTTCCCTTTGATGAATACAAAGATGATATTCTATATTAGCTATCTGAGAAGAATTCATTTTTTAAATTTTATTTATTTGTAATAGAGAGAGTGAGAGAGAGCACAAGCATGGGGAGCAGCAGGGGGAGGGAGAAGCAAACTCCCGGCTAAGCAGGGAATCTGTTGCAGAACTGAGTCCCAGGACCCTAAGAACATGACCTGAGCTAAAGGCTCAGGCGTTTAACTGACTGAGCCACCCAGGTGTCCCAATCTGTGAAGAGTTCTGTATGTTATTCCTATTCATATGAAGTTTAAAGTCTAGGTAATTAACTTAATATTTTAGTGGCTATTACATAGATAGCACTATGTTCCAGGCAGAGAGTAAGAAACAAATATTAAATCAACCATATTCTATGCATTCTAAATGAAAATAATTAATCAATCATAATAAATCCTTCTATTTATGAAATATCAACTTATAAGCTTTCCTCCATATGAACAATGCCAAATACCAGAATAAAGGGTCATCTAATACAAATAAAGGATAGAATTAAAGAATTCTGGTAAGCCATTGAATTTTGAAAAATGGTTCTATATTGTTGCTGAGTTGTGGTTTTCAGTTACATAATATCTGATAAGTGTAGAAGTAACATGAGTGTTACGTGAGATGAGAAATGGTATATAATTAAGATATTTTTAAAGGTACAGATAAATACAAATTTGTAAACATAGCATTATGGAGGAATAAAAATAAATGATAGCTACACCCTCTAAAGTGAATAAATCTTGGAAAGTTAATAGAGAATTTAAACAAGGACAGTGCAAAAAGTATGGTACATTTTTATGAAGTTCAAACAAATTCTGTGAAACCGTAGATGGACTTAAAGATACTATTATGTATCAAATATTGTAAAAATTAAGCAAGGAAGTAGCAAACATGAAATAACCAAAGCATACAAACTTGGGTAGATACAATAGGTGTGATCATGTTCTACTTCATAAAGAGATGAGTTAATAGATAAATAAAAGTAACTAGACTTTTTAGAAGTTAATAAAACTTTGCCTGTTATTTCTTAGCAATATAAAATATATGGTTTTCTAACAAAAACGCTTATCTTAAAAATATTTAAAAATAAATTTCTGGGTACTCATAAGGTTATATTTACTTTTCCACTGAAGGAAAAGCTGGTTGTTGTAGTTGTAGTTGTTTGTTTGTTTTAGTCTCCTCCTAGTTTTTATTATTTTAATGTGGAATGAGGAATGTTAGATTGAAAAGTGAATTATTTTATAGACAAAAATCATTACTTGATTCATCTCCTGGTACAGCAAATGGAACTCCTGAAAATATGCCCTTTTGCCTTATGGAAGAGTAACAGTTATGCTTACTTCTGAAATATACTTAGTGGTTGCCCTAAATAGTGACACCATAGTAAACATTTTGAATATTTGCAATTAATTTTTATAGTCATAGGGCTCCAAAAGGCACTGCTAGTATCTTCGCAGGTATTTCAATAAAGCTAAAAGTTGCCTGACTGTTTAAAAATATTAACAAGGCACAAAACATGGCAGAAGTACTGTCCTCAGATATTATTTTTTTCCATATGCTCCTGATTCCAGACATGAAAGTTATTTTTTAAAATTTTTGTTATAAAAGATTTTATTTATTTATTTGACAGAGATCACAAGTAGGCAGAGTCAGGCAGAGAGAGAGGAGGAATCAGGCTCCCTGTTGAGCTGAGAGCCCGATGTGGGACTTGATACAAGGATCCTGGGATCATGACCTGAGCCGAAGGCAGAGCCTTTAACCCACTGAGCCACCCTGCGCCCCCATGACAAGTTATTTTTGATAGATATATATACAATGTATTTTCCAGTTATAAGAAAAATGGTTCTGCTATTTTTAACCTTTTTTAAAAATTACATAACTTTTTTAAATTAAAATTTTATTTTTTAATGTTTTACTTTTCTTTTCTTTTTTTTAAAGGTTTTATTTATTTATTTGACAGACAGAGATCACAAGTAAACAGAGAGGCAGGCAGAGAGAGAGAGAGAGAGAGAGAGAGAGGGAAGCAGGCTTCCTGCGGAGCAGGGAGCCCGATTCAGGGCTCGATCCCAGGACCCTGAGATCATGACCCGAGCCAAAGGCAGCAGCCCAAACCACTGAGCCACCCAGGCGCCCCAATGTTTTACTTTTCAATATACTACTTAGAATATAAAACCTATTCCAGTTGGTAAGAAGTTTACCGTTTAAAAAATGGTAATTTTCTCATTGTGTCTTCCCCTCTCATTGCTTTATTTTGAATAAAAAATTTCACAATAAACATAACTAATGCTTTCCTTTTGATAGTCCCTCTGTTGGTCATATTGTATATGAGCCATGACAATAAGTTTTACAAAATTTATTCAAGTTTGTTGATATGTTTTATCATAACTAATTTTCCCTCCCTTATCTAGATTCCCCAGCTTTCAGACAGGTGGACACTTCAATAAACCATACCCAAGGGATGTATCAAGTACTTCTTAGACATCTCTCAGATCCTTGAGGTCTCATTTTGCTTAATATTAACAAACTTATTTTAAAGTTTATATGGAGAGGCAAAGACTCACAATATTCAACATAGTGTTGAAGGAGAACAAAGACTGAGGACTGACTTCAAAGTTTACCATAACGATAGGGCGCCTGGGTGGCTCAGTGGGCTAAGCCTCTACCTTTGGCTCAGGTCATGATCCCAGGGGCCTGGGATTGAGTCCCGCATAGGGCTCTCTGCTCAGCAGAGAGCCTGCTTCTCCTCATCTCTCTCTCTGTCTGTCTCTCTGCCTATTTGTGATCTCTCTCTCTGTCAAATAAATAAATAAAATCTTTTAAAAAAAGTATACCATAACGATAATTGTAAACAAGATATTGTAATATCACAGAAAGACTAGAATAAAGGAACAGAATATATATTATCAATTATATTTTATATTTAATATAAAAGCAAAAGCAATACAAGAGAGCAAAATACAATCTTTTAAACAAATGGTTCTGGAGTAATGGTGAAGCTAAATGTAAAAATATAAAATAAAAATAAAATAAAATAATAAAATAAAATAAATCCAGGCAGATATCAGACACTCCTCACAAAAATTAACTCAGATTGGATTATAAACCTAAACATGAAACATGTAGAAGGTAATATAGAAGAAAATTTAAATGACCTTGGTTTTGGAAATAACTTTAGCTACAAAAGCACAAGCACTGAATTTAAAAATGTCTACTCTGTGAAACAATGCCAAGAGAATGAAAAGGCAAAGCACAGACTAAGAAAAAATTTGCAAAATACACATCTGGCAAAGGACTGTTAATCAAAAATACACAAAGACCCCTTAAAACTCAACAATGGGGGAAAACCTGATTAAAAATGAGCCAAAGACATTAGCAGATACCTCACAAAAGAAAATATTACAGATGGCAAATAAGCATATAAAAAGATGCTTCACATCATATGTCATCAGGAAAATGCAAATTAAAACAAAAAAGAGACACCAGTACATACCCAGAATCCAGAACACTGACAACAGAACATGAAATGTTGGTGAGGATGTGGAGCAACAGGAATGTTCTTCCATGTCTATTGAGAATAAAGAATGGAAAACAACTTGGCAGTTTCTTACAAAACTAAACATATTCTTCCAGATGATTCAGCAGTAGCAGTTCCTGGTATTTATCCAAAGAAGATGAAATCTATACCCACAAAGATGTCTATAGCAGTTTTATTCATAACTGACAAAAGCTTGGAAGCAACCAAGATATCCTTCCATAGGTGAAAGGTCAAATAAAGTGTAGTACATGCAAACAATGGAATATTATTTAATGCTAGAGAAATGAATTTCCACACCATGAAAAGATATGGATATAAATATTTAATAAATATATGATTTTAGGCTTCTACCAGTCTATCAATAGTGTTAGTATATTTTAACAGTGAATGCTCAGCATTCATGAATTTCAGTAATAAAATGTTTTGGGTTCAATATTTTAAATACTTCAACCTCTATGATTATATTCCTAATAATTTTGAATTGGGGTAAATAAACCTTAATTTTTTGTAACTTGTTTCTTATTGCAATAGAGCTCAATGAAATTATAGAAAATAAAAATTTACAAAAAAAAGTTTAGTTTACTATTGCCAAATAATTTAAAACTTTATCTTATATCAAATACATATATTTTTCTAAATTGATTTATATGCTACTAAAACCAAAAACTTTTAGTTATATTAGATTTCATATCATGCAATCAATGCCAGAAAGCCATCTGGCGATGACTTGTCTTAAATAGAGTTAAGATGGGTGTTATTACAATGCAAGATGGAAACAAAGATAGTATAACAATTGAGTGTTACATAACTTTTCTGTTTTGATCAAGTTACTAATCTACAAAAGGCTTTTATCGGTGACAGACTTGGGAATTTAACAAAACTTTTAAACTAGCATGTGCGACTCATTCCTAGAAAACAACACAATCAATAACACATTATTTAGATGACATCATGACTATTTCTCCATTTGAATAAAAAAGGTAGCAACCCCAATAAGTTTATTGAACAGGAAATGTTGAAATGCTATAATGCTCCTAAGGAATTAAATGATCCAGTCATGAATTACAAAAAAAGGATATAAATTACCAAAGTGTTTGTATAATTGTAATGTACAACTGCCCATTATCGTTCAATAGTGTCGGCTTGTACAAGAACTCTATAAAAGAACTCCACTTCTAAACCGTGGAAAATATGTTCCCTTTCCCCCTATATACAACTATTAAGCCATTCATTTAGCTTTTAAAATATCCACTTAATACAGGCTTTTTACTCATTTGAACAGGCAGCAGGGCTCTATTCTTATTGCTTACATCTGAAGGATAGACTTCTAGCGTAAGAGGTAAAGCCCATAAAGGAGCCCAATAATAACAACAAAATAGAGTTTAGTGAGCCCTTACAATCTGCCAGCTACCTTTCTGAGAATACTTCAATTAATAAAACATATAAAATACCTGACCACAAAGAGCTTACATTCTTTTGAAATATAATAGTGAAATACAGCAATAATAGAGGGGCACCTCGGTGGCTCAGTCCATTGAGTGACTGCCTTTGGCTTGGGTCATCATCTCAGGGTCCTGGGATGTAACTCCCCAGCAGGCTTTCTAGGCAGTGGGGTGTTTTCTTCTTCCTCTGCACCCCCTCCCAATTCTCTCTCTCTCTGTCTCCAATAAGAAAATAACCAGTATTAGAATAATGATTGATGGTTGATGGTGATAAGTGTTACAAAGAAATACAAGAAAGGTAAAAGCCATTGGAGAATGCTGGGAGGAAAGTTAATTTTATTTTGTGTTGGGTGGTTATATCTCATTTATGAGATGTTATTTGCACAAAGACCCAGGAAGTGAAGGAGGGTGTTATACACATATTAAAGGAAAAGACTGCTCTAGGCAGAGCAAGTAAGTATATAGACTTTGTGTGAACAGCTGGTCTGTTACTTTTGAGGAAAAGCAAGGAGGCCAATGAGGAGTTCATAGTGGTGGAGAGAGGAAGAACGTATTGATGCGTGACCTTCTAGTACATTGAAACGCCTTCAGTTTTTGTTTAATATGAAAGGGGAAGATACCAAAAGACTTTCGACAGCAGAATAAAATCATCTGACTTGATTTTTAGGTTAAATTGCTGTACCAAAATAAATTTGCAGGGAGAAAGGAGTGCAGTATGTGTGGAAGTGGGGTTATCAATCAAGTCAATAATTCAGGAACATATGATGGTGTTTTTAGCATGCTGGGTGGTAATAGAAGTGGTGAGGTATGGTATTTATTTTGTATATATTTTGATGGTGAATATTCTGGTGAACAGGATGGAGTATGTGCAGGACAGACAATATCAACATTTATTTTACCTGCACAAACAGAAGTGTGGAGTCTTCATTCCCTGATATGGAGAGAACTCTGAGTTCAAATGTTCTTTCTGATTAAATGGCATAGTGATGATGAGGATTTAGTCAGACAGTGAAAGAGAGCAGTAAGCATAATGTTAAGCGGTAAGACGTTATAATACATTTGAACATCAAAAAACGTTGTGTTGGATCATCTGTTTATGTGAGTAAATAAATAAATAAAGCTTCCTGGGGTTCTGATAGAGGTAAAGAAGACTACTATATGATCCAAAGGGGCACGTGCACCAAATGTTTATAGCAGCAATATCCACAATAGCCAAACTATGGAAAGAACCTAGATGTCCATCAACAAATGAATGGTATATATATATATACGATAGAATACTATGCAGCCATCAAAAGAAATGAAATCTTGCCATTTGCGATGACATGGATGGAACTAGAGGGTATTATGCTTAGCAAAATAAGTCAACCAGAGAAAGACACTATCATATGATCTCCCTGATATGAGGAAATGGAGGTGCAATATGGGGGGTTTGGGGGAATAGGAAAAGAGTAAATGAAACAAGATGGGATCGGGAGGGAGACAAACCATAAGAGACTGTTAATCTCACAAAACAAACTGAGATTTGCCGGGGGGGGGTGGGGAGGGTAGGGAGAGGGTGGTGGGGTTATGAACATTGGGGAGGGTCTGTGCTGTGGTGAGTGCTGTGAAGTGTGTAAACCTGGCGATTCACAGACCTGTACCCCTGGGGCTAATAATACATTATATGTTAATTAAAAAAAAAAGAAGAAGAAGACTACTATAAATCAAATGCTATGGTTTTCAGCAAAGAGTGTGTAATCAGGCATATTTTATTAAAGTAACCAAGTAAAATGATGGCGGAAAATTGGAAAAACCGAAAACATAAAAATCAGAGATTTTAAAAAGAGATATGGGACAGTGTAGAGAATATAGTCAATGATATTATAATAGTGTTATATGGTGACAGATGGTGGCTATATTTGTAGTGATCATAGAATAATGTATGGAGATATTGAAAACCTGAAACCAATGTAACACTGAATATCAACTATACTCAAATAAAAAAATAGTAAAAATAAAACATTTTAATTTAAAAAGATAAAAAGAGGGACAAGAATTTGAAAAGTGAATTTCAAAAAGAGTAAAGATGAGGCTAAGACATACTCTGAACCTTGAGGAAAACACCATTTTGAAAATTCTTCCCATTTTGAGAAAACCCAAATGAATCAATACCATAAAAGAACCCATTTTAACTGAGAGGTGTAATGAATGCTCAAGAAATAATTTTATGACAGGATAATTCTTCCCTATGAAACAGCATACAGAAACCAGGGGAAACACCTGGAAGCAAAATAAACTATACTGAAAATAAGAATTAGGAAAAAGATAAATGATGAAAGATAAGAAAATTAGACCTGTGACAGAGACCTAGTGAAGAGAACTTTTAGCTTGTGGTTTAATGTTTTTTGAGGATAATCTAGAGTTCATAACTGCCTGGAGACAGGCTAGTTGCAGGCAGTTTAGGCAGACCCCTAAGACAGGCCTACTTTGGGCAGGTGGTGTTGGAGGAGGCCATTGGGCTGGACAAAGACAAATCCAACCATTTGAATAAAGTGTCTGTGAAGATGTTGAAGTCAGATGCAACAGAGAAAGACCTGTCAAACCTAATCTCAGAAATGGAGATGATGAAGATGATTGGACAGCACAAGGACACCATCAACCTGCTGGGTCCTGCACACAGGACGGTCCTTTGTACACTCTCATGGAATATGCCTCCAAAGACAACATACAGGAGTACCTGCAGGCCCAGAGGCCTCCTGACCTGGAGTACTGTTACAATATCAGCCACAATGCAGCAGAGCAACTCTCCTCCAAGGACCTGGTATCCTGTGCCTATCAGGTAGCCTGAGGCATGGAGTACCTTGCCTCCAAGAACTGCATACACCAAGACCTGGCCACCAGGGAATTGCTGGTGACAAAGGACAACATGATGAAGATCTCAGACTTCAGCCTTGCCAGAGATATCACCACATCAGTTACTATAAAAAGACAACCAACAGTGGACTGCCTGTGAAGTGGATGGTCCCTAAGGCCATGTTTGACCAGATCTACATCCACCAGAGTGACTTCTGGTCTTTTGGGGGTGATCCTGTGCAAAATCTTCACTCTGGAAGCCTCCCATATCCTGGAGTGCCTGTGGAGGTGGTTTTCAAGTTGCTGAAGGAGTCATTTGATGGATAAGCCAATAAGTGCACCAGAGAGTTCTACACAATAATGAGGGGTGGCTGGCATGTGGTACCTTCAAGCTGCTGGTAGAAGACCGGGATCATACTGTGGCCTTGACCTCCAACCACGAGTACCCGGACCTGTCCTTGGCCCTGGAACAATACTGTCTATGCTTTCCCAACACCCAAAGCTCCACCTGCTCCTCAGAGAAGAATTCCACCTTCTCTCATGTGCCGTTGCCCAGGGAGGCCTATCTGCCCTGACACCCAGCCCAGCTTGCCAATGGTGGACTCAAATGACTAGTATACCTATTACTCCTGTCCAGATTCCGTCATAAGCTGTAACCCTTACCCCCCACCCTCCCTGCAAGACTCACTGCCTTCTCCTTTGTCCCTTTCCTACTGGCAGGAGCCAGCTGCCTACCTGAGGCCTTCACCCCTTGAAGTTCACCTCTCTTCCCCTTCCTCTTACTCCTCCTTACAACCTGCTCATGAAAGAAAGGCACAGAGAGGCAGGTACTTGCTCGTGGCTACTTCCTTCCCTCCCATATGTTGGACCAAGACCCCTCCCTGGCATCTGGTACTGACTGGACGTCGAGGTAGTGGGAGATGAGGCATGCCAGTGAAAGGTGTGGGAGCTTTCCTGTTTTGGTTTTGTCTGCTTAGCATAACATGTAAGACTGAGTTCTGGTGGCAGGGACCTAGTCCTTGGGGCTATAGCACTAGAGAGGGGAGGTCCACTGCTCTGGGCCTTGGCTAAGAGCAACCCCTGCTCCAGAGATATGGTGCCAAGGGCTTATTAATTTTGATACTAATTTGCTTTGCTGACCAAATACCTGGTATCAAAAGATGGGAAGGCAAAGACTGGAAGCAGTGTTGTGACCATGGGGTCCAGCCCCAAACTATGAAGAAAACACAAAGTGTATAAATCTGAGTAAGTATATATTTACACACCTCTTTAAATAGGTTGTTATCAAAGATTTAATCAATGGGTAATATGCTCCTCGTGGCTGGGAAGCATCAGTTGCCATATATTAAAAACAAAGAAAAGAGGTGTCTGGGTGGCTTCCTCCATAAGTGTCCCTTCCTTTCAGGTCATGATCCCAGGGTCCTGGGATGGAGCCCCACATCAGGCTCTCTGCTCACTGGGAAACCTGCTTCTCCTTTTCCCTCTGCCCTGCTTATACTTCCTCTTCCTGTCTCTCTGTCTGTCAAATAAATAAAATATTTTAAAAAAAGAAACAAAATGTTTTTAAAAGGTCTTTTTTTTTTTTTTCCCTAGGGGTGACTGGATGACTCAGTTGTTTAAGCAGATATTTGCCTTTGGCTGAGGTCATGATTCCAGTGTACAGGGATCCAGCCCTGCATGGGACTACTTGCACCCCAAGGAGCTTGCTTCTTCCTCTCCCTTTGCACGTGATTCCTCCCGCTTGTGCGCTTCCTCTCTCTCTCTCTCTCTCTCTCTCTCGCTGTCAATAAACAAAATAAAATCTTTTACTAAATAGGTCCCTTAACAAAAATTGCTACTGCTTCATTTAAAAAAAAAAAAAGATAATTTAGAAAGATGCTTCCAGAGCTAAAAATCTGTTTTTTTTTTTCAGGATTAAATATAGAAGTGCTTTATAAAGTAAAAGAAAAACTATGCTATATTAACACTAATCACACTATAACTTTGGTGGTTATATCAAGATAATGAAAAGTGATTTTAAAGCAAATTTCATTATCAGACATAATGATCAAGTCAAAATTACAGAAGACTAAAACGATGAATTTATCAGGGAGTATAATAATTCTTGACTTTTAATACTTAATAACAGATTTGGGGATATATAGGGAAAAACTAAGAACAAAAATCATAACTTCTACCTTAGAAGAGAAACGGAAAAAAGTTTCAATACCTTTATTTTAAGATTATATAGACAAATAGTCATCAAATTGGTAAGATATGTAAGACTTGTACAAAATTATCAACTAATTAGATATGCTTGATATTACAGAACACTCCCAACAACCGCAGACTACATATATCTTAAGCCATGATTTTCTTTGCAAAGGTCAACATTGATAATGTTCTAGTCATACCTCCGTGTACCAGGAAAGAAGTAGCATATTTCTTGAAAGACACAGCTATCAAAGCTCCATTGAGAAACCGTAAAGATGGAAAAGGGATTTGCAAATTATATATCTGATAATGGACATCTCCTCTGATTATTAAAAAATGAATAAAAATAAAAAACCTTACTAATAACCAAACAGAGTAACCAATTTTACATGTGAAGAAATTTATTGAAGAGACATGTCACCAAAAGGATATGGATGGCTTATAAGCACATGACAAATTTCTCAACATTTAGACATTAAAGAAATACAAATTAAAATCATAATGAGACATGTTTACATATCTATTAGAATGGCTAAAATTATCAAGGCTAATTTACTTCGTCTGAGCTAGATTGAGAAGCAACAAAAAATCTCAACTGTTGTTGGCATATATCATGATACCACCACTTTGGAAAATAGTTTGAAAATTTTTTTAAATGCAAAATATGTTGCAGTTACACAAATAGCCATTTTACTTCTAGGCTTTTAACCAAGAGAAACAAACCCTATGTTCATACTAGGTCTTGTATATGAATTTCATAGCAGCTTTATTTTTAAGAATTGAAAACTGTGGAAATATTCATCAATGTCCATCAATAGAGCAAAGACAAATTATGATCTCTCATTAAAGAGATTACTGTTCAACATCAAAATGAACTATTTACAATTGGAGATTCTCAAAGTAATCATGCTGAGAAAAGAAAAGCCAGGCAATGAATAGTATATACTGTGTGATTCCATGACTATAAAAAATCTAGAAAAGACAAATTTATATATAGTCACAGTCATCAAATATATTGGTGTGATTTTAGTGCCTTCTTCTGTGCTCCCATAGCTTCCTACACTTGGATCTCCGAGCATTTGTTACACCATGTGAAAATATGAACTCTTTTTCTTTATTCTGTCTTACAAGTAAAAGAATCTTTGAAATTTTATGGACATTTGTACTCTCAGTTATTAGCAGAAATTCTATCATACAGTAAATTTCCAAATATAAAAGCCAGAGTTTTACAATGACTTCTAAGCTTTTACATGATCTAGCCACTCATTTAACCTCTGTGACCTCTTTCCCTGCTACTCTTCAGTCCCTCACAGTGGCCTCCTTGCTATTCCTCAGATATGCCAGGCACGATCCAACCTTATGGCCTTCAAGATAGCCAATTCCTTTGTCTGGAGTGACCTTATTGCTGATAGTTCTGGGCAAATTCATCACCATTCCATACCTTTGTTCAATTGTCAGCTTCATTGTAACTACCCTGATCTTCCTATTAAAATTCTTAACTCCCCATCCCCTGCCTAGCAACCTTGATATTTCTCACCCTGATCTAATTTTTCTTTTTCCCCATTGTACTCATCATTTTTGAATGCACTATGCAATTTTTATTAAGTTTTATAGCTTTTAATTGTCTCACCCATTAAAATAAACGTTCTACAAAGCCAAGTATTTCATTTACCAGTGTAGTCTGAAGTAATATCTGCCATATAATAGGTTCAAGACACAATAGGTAAATTTCAGAAAAACATATGCTGAGAGTATACTGAATTTCATAAGTCATTTCAATATTTTTTTCCAAAAAATAAACTATGTAAAACATACCTTAAATTTACTTTCAAAATATTTTGTAGCATATAATGGACAATATACATAAGCCTTAAAGAAACAATCATATAAATAACCATTTCATACCTACTTAAATATTGCATAATACCACACTCCTAGATCCTCTCTGAATTCTCTAAAATAACCCTTCAAAGGAAATACATTTTTAAATTAACAGATTTTTTGGCAAATAATTTAATAAAATAAAAGTTTCATTCATCTATGTAGATCATAATAAATGTTTTTAATAAGCATGAAATTATAACTCTGAAGTGTGCTAAAATGAAACCACCTGCTAAGGGTGAGAGAACAAAAATAAACATCATTTTTCCAAATAAGAGGAATTTATTACCTTTGAATCAAAGCATGTGGCAATAAAGGAATATGGAAACACAAACCATAGAATGTCATATTTTAGATTTCTAAAAGACTTCAAAGTGAGGAATATACATTTTTTTTCTATTTTTATTTTATTTTTTAAAATTATGTTCAATTAGCCAACATATAGTACATCATTAGTTTTTCATGTAGTGTTCAGTGATCCATTAGTTGCATATAACACCCAGTGCTCACCACAACACATGCCACCCATCACCTGGTTACCCCATCCCCCCACCCCCCTCCCTCTGTAACCCTCAGTTTGTTTCCTTGAGTCCAGAGTTTCTAATGGTTTTTCCTCCCTCTCTTATCTCTTCCCATTCAGTTTTCCCTCCCTTCTCCTGTGGTCCTCCACACTATTCCTTATGTTCCACATATGAGTGAAACCATATAATTGTCTTTCTCCACTTGACTTATTTCACTTAGCATAATCCCCTCCAGTTCCATCCATGTCAATGCAAATGGTAGGTGTTCATCCTTTCTGAACAGTAGGGAAGTTCCTCAAGACATTAAAAATAGAGCTACCCTACGACCCAGCAAATGTACTACTAGGTATTTACTTCAAAGACACAGATGTAGTGAAGTGAAGGGGCACCTGCACCCCAATGCTCATAGCAGCAATGGCCACAATATGGACATTGCCAAGATGTCCTTCAGCAGATGAATGGATAAAGAAGATGTGATTCATAGGTACAAGGGACGGCTATTTAGATGCTAAGAGGCAGAGAGAAATGAGGATTTACTTCCAACTAGAAAGGCTTCGTGGTAGAGGTGTTATTTGTCTTGAGCTTTGAAGAATGGCTAGAATTTCAATGGATGCAGAGAGGGAGGAGGGCTTCAGAGTAGAAAGAACAGATTGAAAAAATGTAGGAAGGTCAGAACATGTAGAGCATTATGGGAGAACAAGTTTGGCTGAGAATGGGGTAGAAAGTTTATTTGGGAATAGAATAGGAGATGAAACTAGAAAGTTGTATCTAGATTGTGTAGGATTCTAGATGTCTTACTAAGGGATTTAGCTTTTGTTCTATAAGTGATGAGGATGACACTGAAGATGCTCTGACCAAATCAACAGCCTGATCCAAATTGTATCTTAATAAGACTGATCAGGTAGCTTTCTGTAGCTATGAATTCTTGTGGTAGAGGTTGCAGGTTTGGCGGGGGGAGGGGAATGCAAACCTGAAGCTGGTGCAATGGTCTAGGAAAGAGATGGTTGGGTGGGTTTCACAGGTTAGAAGTCAGAGTGGATGAATGCTTAGTTAGACCAGGTTGAGCAGGAGAGTCTGGGGACCAGGAAAGCCCCTCCTATCCCAAGCTGGGCAGGTGCTGGAGGAAGTGACACAGAGGATTCTGACTGGCATAGGTGGTAAGCAAGGAGTAAGCAGCAATTGTCTCATGTCCTTCAATAGCATGAGTCTAAAGTAAGTTGGTGGTGAGCATAAGGATGGGAAAGCCCAAGTCTACAATAGCTGGTATTCTTGGCAGTTGCCCTAAAGCCAAGAGTTCTGTTATGGATCCTGCCTCATTGTGTGTTTTGACTGGGCACTTTCTCCATTCTTGTCCATACTCAGGGCTCGGACAGATAAGCAAGTATCTGGGAGAGCTTGTCTTCCATGTTTGCGCTTATTTGCCCTTATTCCATGTTTACCTTTCTGTGTTTGCCCTTCCATGTTTGCCCTTGGATTAGAGTCCAAGAATTGCAAATTCCACCCTCTGGCCTGATCCCTGTAGCCAGAGCTTCTCCCTCAAAGCCTCTCATGTTTTCCAAGACCCAGACGTCCCCTTGTAAGAAGATATGAAAGTACTGGTACTGTGCCCTTAGGGTCTTGATATCCCTAGAGATTCTTCTTCAGTCTCTTCTAACTCACTTTCCATTGCTCTTTCCATGAGATAGCAGGAATGGGGAGTGGGGTGCAGGTTTGGACAACCTCAGCATACACTTATTACATCCTAGATGCAAGGTCCAGGCACATGGCCCAGGCCAGGGCAGAACAAAAGAACAACAACCACCCCTTCTCCCAGAGGCCATGGTATCTGGGCTCACACTCTCCCATGTTTACTAGTTAAAAGATTGCTGGTTCTGCAGGAATGGCCCTATACTTGTTTACTACCCTTAGCTACTCCACTTTGCAGGGATATCCTACTCCTCAAATTCTCGACATTGGATCAGGTTTTACTTTTGTTTTTGTTTTTGTTTTTTTTTCCTTTTTCTTCACACTGTCTGGATTTTTTGTAGCTCTACTGACAGAAGTCTTGGTTAAGCATTTGGCCTTCTCCTCACACAAGCTTTCCTGGGTCTCTGTAACTCAGTTGTTAGTTGGGGCCTCCTTAGTATTTGAACTCTGGAAAAGTTTGCTCCCAATCCTCAATTCCACAGTCCAGGCAAGTCCAAAGTAAGTCTGCTGGGAATTCTGGTGCTTCTGCCTCTGGGCTCTTGCAACTGTGCAAGCCATTCTGATTCAAGCTGTAGACACAATTCAGCCCTTCACTGGTGTCCACAAGAGATCCATTCAATGAATATTTGTGAACCTAGCAGAGGGAGAAAGGGCATATCACACATCCCAAAACTTTCTTGTTGGCTTCCTTCTCTTATTCCCATCATGTCTTCCTCCAAAGTATTCAGAAGTCTCCTTTCTTTCTTTCTTTTTTTTTTTTTTAAATTTTTTATTTTTTATAAACATATATTTTTATCCCCAGGGGTACAGGTCTGTGAATCACCAGGTTTACACACTTCACAGCACTCACCAAAGCACATACCCTCCCCAATGTCCATAATCCCACCCCCTTCTCCCAAAACCCCTCCCCCCGGCAACCCTCAGTTTGTTTTGTGAGATTAAGAGTCACTTATGGTTTGTCTCCCTCCCAATCCCATCTTGTTTCATTTATTATTCTTCTACCCACTTAAGCCTCCATGTTGCATCACCACTTCCTCATATCAGGGAGATCATATGATAGTTGTCTTTCTCTGCTTGACTTATTTCGCTAAGCATGATACGCTCTAGTTCCATCCATGTTGTTGCAAATGGCAAGATTTCATTTCTTTTGATGGCTGCATAGAATATACATTTTTTAAATGTTACATAATGCTACATAATGACAAGATGACAGGTTGTGACAAATAGCATTTTAAAAGCTCTACTCATAATGGAACGGAAGGTGTCATTTCCCTATAGTTTTATATAGGTCATTAATTTACAATATCTAGATACAACATATTACCAAACAGATGTTCATCAAAGACTAAATCATTTTTAATGGAACATAATATTTTGAACCTACATCTATCAATCATTTTTTCGATCTAACATTTATAGTCTCGCTAAACAATTTATCAGTTGTCGACAAAATTAAAAAAAAAATAGGATAAAAAGTCGTGTTTGGAAAAGTAGATTTTCTTTGAAATTTGCATTTAAATGAAAATATTTGCTGATATTTTTTAAACTTTAAATGTAATTTTATAAATATCTGACCTATCAGATGATATAAAATTTTTGGAGAAAATAGGACATATTTTTTTGATCTTGGTTGAAGGTATTAATAAAGAGCAACTGTTTGTATTATTTGTATTGTGATATCTTAGTTAATAAACATGAATAACTGGTATAAAATATGTTTTTTTTTTATTTTATTTATTTCCTTGACAGAGATCACAGGAAGGCAGAGAGGCAGGCAGAGAGAGAGGAATGGAATCAGGCTCCCTGCTGAGAAGAGAGCCCACTGTGGAACTCAATCCCAGGAACCTGGATTCATAACCTGAGCCGAAGGCAGAGATTTTAACCCACTGAGCCACCCAGGCGCTCTAAAATATGTTCTTTTTTTTTTTATAGAATTATAGTTCTTGTCAAAATATGGAACTAGCTGGAACTGAATGCCTCCTTCAAAGTCAGCTCTGGAGAAATTATGCAAGTGTAATATAGAACTATTTCGGATATGAACCAAAAACAAAGAAATGATGATAAATTCCTTAAAAGACTCAAAGCTGCTCTTGACTGGTATGTTTCAAGCTCTATTCCTGGTTTGAGGACAGTTTTTAACAGGCCTGTCACTGTAGAAATCAGCTGGATGTTTAGAGGCTATCAGAACTGTGCAAAAACCTTGAAGGGGTAAAGACTTGAAAATTCTTTAGAGAGATCAGCTCCCTAAGGCATTATTCATCCACACATTTTCCTCCAAACAATTAAGACTGATGGATGAGGGGCACCTGAGGGGCTCTCTCATCATGTGGGTGGTGGGTTAAGCCTCTGCCTTCATCTCAAGTCATGGTCTCTGGGTCCTGGGATCCAGCCCCACATCGGGCTCTGCTCAAAAGGAAGCCTGCTTCCCTCCCTGCTTGCCTGCCTCTCTGCTTACTAGTAATCTCTCTCTCTCTCTCTCTCTCGCTCTCTCTCTCTGTGTCCAATAAATAAATAAAATCTTAAAAAAAAGGCTGATGGATGATAAATTATGTAAACTGCTCCCTCCAAATGATGCTTCTTCATAAGGATTTAAGAATTTAAAATTGTAAGAACTTAAAATTAAAACTTGATCGTAGGATTTATCTTATAGAATAACATCAAGTGAAGGCAGTTATTATTAGTTCTGAAGTATTTGTGATTCTGAATTCTTGGACTCATTAGTAAATTTATTTTTAAATTCTCCCATGGAGTGGTGATTGGCCTTCAGTCTTTCATTGATGTACATCATTGGGTCAAATGAGATGTGTGTGCCCAGAACTATATATAATCTTCTTTGTATTTCACTGGAGATGGCATTTCTGAGTTTTGTTCAATTTAATTTGGACAGATGTTTTAATAGTTACTTCTAGAGTTGGCCCTGGAGAATATCTTCCTTTTTTTTTTTTTTTCTCTTCCCGATTCTCTGAAAAACCCTGACTAATTCACATTATCACAGTGATATCACAATTCAAGTTTTTCCAAACACTATAGCTGCAAAATAGAAGGAAGCTACTCAAAATGTAATGCTATTGTGAATGATTGATAAAGAAAACATTATTATAATTAAGCTACCAGGTTTCAATGTATTTTATTGTTGCTAAGAAAATCCTAGCATACCCAGACTTTACAGAGATTTGATGATCGTAAGAGGAGCTGAACTCATGGACCAAAATAACTATGCACATAAAAAGTACAACTACTTACCTAAAAAAGATGATGTGGTTAACTTTATATGGCAATCCAAGTGTTATTGGAACAGGAATTTTAAAAATAGCTTAGGGGCGCCTAGGTGGCTCAGTGGATTAAGCCACTGCCTTCAGCTCAGGTCATGATCTCAGGGTCCTGGGATCAAATACTGCATCAGGCTCTCTGCTCAGCAGGGAGTCTGCTTCTCTCTCTCTCTCTCTCTCTCTCTCTCTCTCTCTGCCTGCCCTCCGTCTACTTGTGATCTCTCTCTCTGTCAAATAAATAAATAAATAAAATCTTGAAAAAAAAGAATGACTGTACTTTTAAAAAATAGCTTAAAAGGGGCACCTGGGTGGCTCAGTGGGTTAAAAAGACATGTAGACCAGTGGGTTAGAGTAGAGTGCCCAGATATGGACCATCAACTCTATGGTCAAAAAATCTTTGACAAAGAGGAGAAAATTATACAGTGGAAAAAAGACAGCCTCTTCAATCAATGGTGCAGGAAAAATTGGAGAGCTATGTATGGAAGAATGACACTCAACCATTCTCTTATACCATACATAAAGATAAATTCGAAATGGACAAACGACCTCAACGTGAGGAAGGAATCTATCAAAATCCCAGAGGAGAACATAGGCAGTAACCTCAGGGACACTGGCCACAGCACATTCTTTCAAAACATGTTCCCAAAGACAAAGGAAACAAAAGCAAAAATGAACTTTTGGGACTTCATCAAGATCAAAAGTTTCTGCACAGCAAAGGAAACAGTCAACAAAATGAAGAAACAACCCACGGAACGGGAGAAGATTTTCACAAATGACATTACAGATAAAGGGCTGATATCCAAGATCTATAAAGAACTCCTCAAACTCAACACACACAAAACAGATAATCATGTCAAAAAATGGGCAGAAGACATGAACAGACACATCTCCAAAGAAGACATACAAATGGCAAACAGATGCCATATATGCAGGCAGAGAGAGAGGGGTAAGCAGGCTCCCCGCTGAGCAAAGAGCCTGATGTGGGGCTCCATCCCAGGACCCTGAAATCATGACCTGAGCCGAAGGCAGAGGCCTAAACCACTGAGCCACCCAGGAGACCCATATCTGGTAATTTTTAATCAACGTGGATTTGCTGCATCAAATAGTTCCTTCTTCTTCAAATATAAATATAGAAATATATTGATCAAGTCACACGCATGTCTTAGGAGAATGTCATACCTTTAGTAGCAAACTTGAAATCTTGGCCATTGGTTATGATTTTTGTTTTGGTTTGATTTGGTTCGGTTTTTGTAATTTTAAAAATCCCTCCAGCCCTTGGCTCTGTCTGACCTGATTGCTTTCAGCTGTTTCTGCAACAAAGTTGTCCCAGCTGCGAAAACTCTCATTGTTTCCAGTGGCGCCCCCTTCTGAACACTTTGTTAATAGAAAGCTTTTTTTTTTTTTTTTTTGCTATGGTAAATTTGGAACAACAGTGAGGTATTTCAAAGAGGTGAACCACAGATAAATTTCTCTAAGGGTGGGGTGAGGGTTAC
Organism: Mustela lutreola; assembly: GCF_030435805.1. Lineage (NCBI taxonomy): Eukaryota > Metazoa > Chordata > Mammalia > Carnivora > Mustelidae > Mustela > Mustela lutreola. Next base: position 94,446,290 of record NC_081292.1, read on the forward strand.
TCAAAAAGGAACTTGACAAGGCTTTTAAAGATATCGACAATCATTATAACATAACGTGACTGATTGTTACCGTGCTCTTAACTGGGCAAACACTTGTTGGCTTCCAAGATAGACTAACATAGTTGAGATGGTTCTAGCGGCCTGCTAGCACAGGGTCTCATGAGCCAGGGATTCTAGCCACTGGCTGTGCAAGGTTGAGACCTGTTAGTGATTCTATTTTTTCCTCTACAGAATGGGTCTTTCTACATTCCAGGTCCTTTCTACCCCAATAAATAATGCGATTCTCTCAGTGAGTTGTACTTTTGGTTTAAACAGCCAACTGTCTGTTATAAAGGACTTTTGTTTAAATTCCTTTAAAAAAAAGTCGTTTCAAAAAAATCTTTTTTTTATTTTTTATTTTTTGATCCCATAGGTTTACTCTGATCCTGGAACTTTGTCATTTTGACCTTCTCTGCTGATTAAAATATTCTTCATCATCAGCACCTACTGCTCTCCTCTTCTGGTGTGGTCTCTCGGGAAGGGGACTTCTCTAGCTCTTCTAGCAGGAGATGGGCACTTCCCCTCTACCCCTGTTGCCAGACCAACCTTACCTATCCTGCAGGGTCAGGTAGGCCTGGCCTTTTATCTGTTGTTCTCTTCTGAGTGGTTAGTTTTTCATCGATACCGTGCTTTGCTTTTGTCAGGATTTACCCTGGTCTATCAAAACCCTTTTCTAGTACCAGTGAAGCCTAAGAAACAGTCCTGATGAGAGAACCAGGTATTCGAACAGATCATATTTATCCTGAATGTTCCGTCCAAAATGAAAAATACATTTCTGAGGAGCCTCAAGATCTCTGAGAAGGGAAGTTTCACCAACTCTGTCATGTAGGGGCATCAATTCCGATTCTGTGTCAATTTTCCGACTTTCCCAGCTAATACTTCTCTACCTCAGAAAGCCCACTCTCAACCGTTTCCTCTCTCAAAGGCAGTTGCTCTTAGAGTCTGCACATGGCACTTGGGGCCTGCTGGTCATTGGCTACTGCCCTCTGTACCTTGGGCCTAACAGCTGCGGGGCATCAAGATGAGAATGTCTCTTGTTCTAAGACTTAATATAGTTGGGTGCACATGGTTAAGGAATAATCACTTATTTTGTTGATCCAAGTGTTCGACCTTTCTTAATTATTCTAGTACCACAGTTTACTTGTTCTAAGATTTGTCCCCCCCCCCCCATTTTAATATCTCTTAAGGTGGCATTTACCTTGCACTTGAGGACATATCCTAGTTTAACTGACAGCATTTCTCTTTCTTAGTCGAACATAAACTATAGTGCATCTTACCCTTGATGAAAGCTAGGATGCAATTAAATACTCTATTATGGTTACGATTCTGATATTTGAAATCCTCCGGTAGCTCCCTGTGCCCCCACAGTGTAGTACCTCACCTCCTCGGCATAGTATACAAACCATCTCACCCCAGTGTTAACCCCGGGGCTCAGCCTCCATCCCCAGGTGATGCTGCCAGATCAGCTGTCGGTTATCATGAACTTGCTGTAGTTTCCTGAATGCACTGTGCTGCCTCCTGGCACTTTGAAACTTGACACACTCATCCTCATTCTTCGCTTTGCCCTTGTCTATCACCTCCCCTTAAAATCTGTTCCTAAGTGGCTTTTCCCAGCTCCAACCTACCCTTGGCAGTCTTTTCTCTCCCTGTGGTAAAGCCTGTCACACTGCACCATGGACATGCCGGTTGTCCCCCTGAGAAGAGAAAAGGGACAGTGAGGGCCCCCCAGCATTTGCAGCTCTAGTGCAGAGCCCCATGCCTGCCTTGCAGGAAATGCCAGATCATGAAGACAAACGGAGATCATCCTCTGGCTAAAACCAGCTCTTCTTTGCCTACCGCAGGATCTGGATCATTAAAGAGCAGCCAGTTATTATGGCTGTTTTTCTAGGGATTTTTTCCCCATATATTTCCCAGGGCTTTACTCTTTATATAGCACTTTAATTCAGTCTTCAACCACTTCCTAGTCAGATCAGGTGAAATCATTTTCCTTCCCATACCCTCGATGTTTTTCTCACCTAGTAATTCTTTTTTTAAAGATCTTATTTACCCATTTGACAGATCACAAGTAGGCAGAGAGGTGGCAGAGAGAAAGGGGTAAGCAGGCTCCCCGCTGAGCAAAGAGCCTGATGTGGGGCTCCATCCCAGGACCTTGAAATCATGACCTGAGCAGAAGGCAGAGGCCTAAACCACTGAGCCACCCAAGAGCCCCTTATCTGGTAATTTTTAATCAATGTGGATTTGCTGCATCAAATAGTTCCTTCTTCTTCAAATATAAATATAGAAATATATTGATCAAGTCACACGCATGTCTTAGGAGAATGTCATACCTTTAGTAGCAAACTTGAAATCTTGGCCATTGGTTATGATTTTTGTTTTGGTTTGATTTGGTTCGGTTTTTGTAATTTTAAAAATCCCTCCAGCCCTTGGCTCTGTCTGACCTGATTGCTTTCAGCTGTTTCTGCAACAAAGTTGTCCCAGCTGCGAAAACTCTCATTGTTTCCAGTGGCGCCCCCTTCTGAACACTTTGTTAATAGAAAGCTTTTTTTTTTTTTTTTTGGCTATGGTAAATATGGAGCAATAGTAGATATTTCAAAGAGGTGAACCACAGATAAATTTCTCTAAGGGTGGGGTGAGGGTTACTCAAAAAGGAACTTGACAAGGCTTTTAAAGATATCGACAATCATTATAACATAACGTGACTGATTGTTACCGTGCTCTTAACTGGGCAAACACTTGTTGGCTTCCAAGATAGACTAACATAGTGGAGATGGTTCTAGCGGCCTGCTAGCACAGAGTCTCATGAGCCAGGGATTCTAGCCACTGGCTGTGCTAGGTTGAGACCTGTTAGTGATTTTTTTTTTCCTCTGCAGAATGGGTCTTTCTACATTCCAGGTCCTTTCTACCCCAATAAATAATGCAGCGATTCTCTCAGTGAGTTGTATTTTAGTTTAAACAGCCAACTGTCTCTTAAAAAGGACTTTTGTTTAAAGTCCTTTAAACAAAAGTCCTTTTAAAAAAATTTTTTTTTATTTTTTATTTCTTATTTAAATCTGTTGGTAAACTTGTTTGCCACTTAACTGATTCATAAATTTGCCACCTGAAGAATTCTGTTGTAACAGTTCACAATTGGTTAATACTTAGTCTTCACTAGAGATTAAGGTGTTTCTAAGAGTATCAAACTCTGCTTAGTGTAACTAAGACTGATGGAAATAAGGGAAACTCTGTAGGAAAGTAGATGATAAGTAAAAAAAAATTAAGTAATGGGAATACATTTTGTTGAAGGTAAGGGAAGGTAATTTTATCCTAAATGAGATGGTTGATTTGAAAGAAATGGCTTAGGACAAGACCTGAATGCAAAGGAAAGTTATAAAAGATTTATAAAGGGAAATCTTCAGAAAAGGAATTTTAGCTATGGTCAGAACAGACTAAAATAGACTAAATAAATGGGTTTTAAAAGTACATTACATTAGTACAAGACTAAAATTCTCTGTTCAAAGGACAAAGTTTTCTTAGATTAATTGATCTCCTGTTATGGGAATGTAAGTGATTTCCTCTTTGCCTGCCCAGAAAAACCAGTTTCTATGTTTTGTTTTATCAGGTGTTTAACATCCCTAATTATATTTAGGCATGTGCTTCAAAACTTTCTGAGATCTTAGCAAATGTTGACAAGATTTAAATTGTAAAATCTCTTTAACTCAGGCTTTTCCTTAATATATGAAGTTGCTCATGAAATACTACTGAACCGATGATAAACCTTGGATTACATTTGGGAAAATACTATAACTATTCTAGAGATTCTATGCACTTCCTAAAGTTTTAATGTTTTGAGAGATCATCGCTTGATACTGTAATTATGTTATGTATCACAAAAATAACCTGATTTCCTTGCAGCTAAATTGTAAACTCCCGTGTCTCTTTAGCTTTAACCATATCCATTCTGAGTTTTTGTCATTTATAATTGTTTTAATTCTCTTATAAAATGAGCTTTATTTTCAAGGAGATTCCTATAAAGGACTTTCAGGACAAATACAGATATTTGATATACTTGAAAATCCTAAAACTGAAATGGGTAAAAATTTCCAAAACTGACTAAAGCTGCATTCACTAGATTTGGTAACACGGGACTAAATGAACTAAAAAATTATAATGTTATATCTCTTAATGTTTTGTCTTACTTTAAACATTGCTGGTTCTCTCCGATGTTTGCTCTTCCAGACTAGGGATACTTCCTCCTAGTTATCTGTAACTTATAGAGATGTAAAAGTGCTCATTTATAAAAGAGCTCAACGCATTCAAGCTTTTCTCTCTATCTGAACCCTCTGAAACCAAAAGGTCTCAGTAAGTAAGCATTCTTCCATGACAGTCAGTCATTTACATAAGTCCAATAAGAATCTGTTCTCCTTGTAACAGGAAAGAGTTGGAAACACGGTTTATTTTACCAAGGCTTTGGCTGGAATGTCATATTTAAAAAGACTCGGATATGACCAGAGAGTTTAAAGGAACTAAGGTTGACTTTATAAAACCTAGAGCCATAAAGCCCCTTGGGACTGTTGGCCTGATACCTTGCTTACAGAGTTCCCAGCAGCCTCACCAGGTGAGTAAAGAATGTCACTCCTTGGTAGGTGCGGTCTCAGAAGAGGAATTCCCCAATGAGAAATTCGCCCAAATCGACAGGTATTGCAGGCATGCCTGATGGCCAGTACAGGGCTTGGCTTCTGGCCCAGAGAGGCTACTAAAAGTTCAACCTAGAGATTCCTTATTAAAAGTTCCAGCAAAGCAGATGCTAAAAGATCTATTGATCACACTTATTGTTCTTGCTGAGCTTATGTAAATAATAGGCCAAGTTTCTCAAAACTAAACTTGTTTCACAAGTGAATTAGTCCTGATTTGGCTATCTCTGTAAATGAGGGTTATTTTAGAGAGAAAAATTCTATTTTAGTAACACACCTTTATGGATGTTAAATTCTAGATTTGATTGTCTTTAAATGTTTGTTTACCTAAGCTAAACAATTTGAGGTAAACTTCAGGGAACTTGTACAATAGCTTCTTTAGTCAATCTTATTATTTTGTGGGGATATTAGCAGACCCCACGGCACATGATTAAACAACTGGAATAATGAAATTGCCTAAAAGCCAGCATACCGCACCCTTCTCCCACTTGACAATGATCCTCTGTAATTAGGATATTGTTAAGGTTGGATGACTCAAAGGTCTTCTTATTGGTTTCATCCCTTAGTCATATTTATCTAGAGGCCACCTCCATTGAGGTGCAATTGCAAACAGATGCTTTAGCAAAACCTAAAACAGCCCTCATAAAAGAGCCTCAAAGCTCACTATGGGACAGTCCCTAACTGTAATAATGTCACATCAGGTCCAGATTTGTCTTAGTAGCCAAAGGCCACCAATGGATGATGGAGGCCAACTTATTAAATACTGGGCTACACTAACAGAGATGCCAGAAATAAAACTTAAAATTTGTCAAACTTTAAACCTAGTTACCTGTATGGCTGAACCTGACCACTGTACATCTTTCTCTATAGAGCAAAAATGTTCAGAGATTATTAATCTAGCTTATTCTATATGGCCAGGTTTAAGATGCCCCTGTTAAAATTACAAATGACAGTTGGTTTTCTGATGAAAATGGTTTTCATAGAAAGAAGAAGAAAAGCTAGGTGTGCCATAGTGCTCACTAGCACTTTGCAATTGCCAAAGCCTAAGAATTAACATGTATACTGACTCCAAATATGCCTTCCTGGTACCACATGCCCATGGAGCTATTTGGAAGAAAAGGGGATTTTCCTGGAATCATGGGCGCATTACTAAAACCATTACAACTCCAGCTAATCTCCCCTACTTGAGACAAAGATGGACACGATCTGTTTTTAAATGGTATGATCACTTAGCATCCATTTTTGTTCCATCTGCGGGACTAGGGGATATCATGTGGCATGAAGAAGCCCTTAATAAATATACTACAAAGGCACTCAATGATTCACTAAATAGCATCTCCCAGCTTAATACCAAAGTGTCACAGATATGCAAGGCAGTCCTACAAAATAGGATGGCCTTAGATGTCCTGACAGCAGCCCAAGGTAGCACATGTGCAATTATCAAGACAGAATGTTGTGTGTATATCCCAGACTATCACAGAAATGTCACAGGACTAATAAAGGATATGAATACCCAAATTAAGGCCTACAAGATCCTCCTCTCTCTCTCAGTAAATGGTTAAGTTCCTGGTTTGAAGGAGGACTATGACCGAATCTCCTTTTTGGGCTTCTCATTCTTATCGCCTTATTAACCTTAATATGTTGCTTTGTTCCATGTTTCTCTACTTGGTGTCGAGACTCCATTGCTACAATGACTACACCACGACAGACGATCCTTGTCGCGCGCAAGAACACCTCTTCACTGTCAGCGCTGGATTCAGCTGCCTCCACCTTTTGAAACTCCCTTATACATTCCTACCCTGATCAATATTAGCCCCAGTAGGTAGGGACAGCTCTACGCCCCTATTCAGCACGAAGAAGTTATAGAAGATGAGACCTTCCACCTTCAACCACCTTAAAAATTTAAGGGTCTTTAAAAGCTGGCGCCTTGCATCCCCCCTTCACCCGCTCCCCTCCATATGTGTAGCATTCCTCAGGCACCCCTGACTGCCATAAAATGATAAATAGTTGACTTGCTAAGATCACAATCCTGCAAGATAGGAGCCTCCCTTGGTTTGCAAATGTCCTTGAGATTACAACAAAGAAGTTACTTTATCAATAGCCCAATTTTCAATCGGCCCTTGTATCTTAAATAAACTCGTACAGTTTGTAAAAGATCGCTTGTCAGTAATCCAGACAATGGTACTGACACAGCAATATCAACTAATTAAACAAACCGGCTCTCAAACTGACTTACTTGATAAACAAAGCGAATGTATATAGGATTCTATCCATGATAAAGAAAAAGGGGGGAATGAAAGACCCCTCTCCCCTTGCTAAAGGCTTGTTTAAATAACCTGAAGTCCCCACAGCACCCCCTCTCCCCTTGCTGAAGGCTTGATTGTCCCCATAGCCAGATGGAAACACATACCAGGATGTCTATTGTCTGTGATCACCCGGTCTGTCAAAAGAAAAGACAAATGAGGAATAGAGTGTACCTGGGAATTTCCAGAGTGCTGAGGCAAGGCCCGCCAGAACAAACGGCTGTGTCCTTGCCTTAAACCCAACGCCTGACTAATTAACCAATCAGATCCCTGTAACCATGCATCTGCTTCTGTAAGCTTGCTTCCCGCTACCCCAACCCTTCCTATATAATCTGCTCCCCAATTTAGCCTGGCGCGCTCAGACCACAAAGGCTGATGCATCCGCAGGCGCCTGTGTAACCAATAAACCTCTTGCAGTTTGCATCTAGTGGAGGCGTGCTGTTTGATTCTTGGGTGCGGCTCCAGGCTCTTTCACTACCACTTGCCGTCTTGCTCATTTTTTGCCCAGCATTATTGGTCGCTGTGTCATTCTTTAAACACACCAGATGTGCTCCCACCTTGGGCTTACTGTTTGCTTTGTGTGGGATGCTCTTCTCCAAACAGCACAACTGCTCGTTCCTTAATTTCCTCCAAGTCTTTCCTCAAATGAGGGAGACTTCCCTGACACAGTCCCATAGAAAATTCCAACCTGCTCCCCTAAACCCCACACCCCATGTCCACTCACTCAGCTTAGTTTCCTTCCTACCCCACATCAACCCCTGATATGTATGTATATTTATTTGCTTCATTTCTCACTCAACAACTAAAATGAAAACTCCAAGAGGACATCAAATTTATTTTGTCTCTTGTTAACTATTCTGTCTTTAGGGTTTAGAACAGTACCTGACACATAGTAGATGTTCCGTAAATATTGGAGAATGATTTGTTTCTATTTTTGCCTTTTCTCTATCCATTCTTTACACAGCAGCCAAAAATGACATTTTAAAAATGCAAAAGGAATCCCGTGACCACCCTCCACCCACCAGTGTAAAACCCTTCAATGGCTTTTCGTTGTGCTCAAGCCGCAGCTGACATTCTACAGCCCAGGCCAGATTAAGATTTCAGAGTTCTTAATCACTGGAAGGATGATGGTGTTGTCACCACCAGAGATATTTAAATATTTTTGAAGATTAGATCCCAAAGTAAGTGTGCTAAAAGCCTAGCAATATCCGATTTCACAAACTCAGATTTCATAAAGTCTCATTAGTCTTCTCACCTTGTGTAAGTTTAATCTTTCCCCCTTTTCTCTTCTGTTTCAGGCACTCACCATACTTTGACAGAATGACCATAACGGCCTTCCAACCTGTCATCTCATCTTCAGGAATATGCCCCTTTCCCTCCCCTCCTCACACCAATTCATCCTCTAAACTTATTCAAAGATGATCACTCTAAAATGTGCATCTCACTGTGTCCTTCCCCTACAGGAACTTACTCAATAGCTCCTAAGGACGTGTGAATTTCCTTGGTGTGGTATTTTTACAAGACCCTTTGCTTGCAAGTGGCAGCAATCCAAAGAAAACTGGAGGAACCAAAAGGGAAAAGCAAGCAAACAAACACGAAACAAAGGAATGTCCAGGATCCTGTAGGTATGGATACCACAGAAGTTCATAAAAATCCAAAAGAAGATGGGGCACCTGGGTGGCTCAGTGGGTTAAGCCTCTGCATTTGGCTCAGGTCATGATCCCAGGGACCTAGGATCGAGCCCCACATTGGGCTCTCTGCTCTGCAGGGAGCCTGCTTCCTCCTCTCTCTCTGCTTGCCTCTCTGCCTACTAGTGATCTCTGTCAGATAAATTAAAAAAAAAACTTTTTTTTAAATCAAAAGAAGAGCTGCAGAACTAAAATTTCAGAATCAAGAACAGGGACTGGAAACCGGCAAAACAGTTTTCTATTTGTCCATGTCTCATGTTTACTAGTCTCCATATGGCTGCTTTCTTCTCTGGTCAGACTCTTTAAGTGTCCAGGAAGATGGCCATGGCCAGCTCCTGAATCCCATCCAGCAAGGCCAGTCACTCGCCTAAAGAGAGAACATTGTCTTCCTGTCATTTACATATCAATCCCAGGGAGACTCTGATTGGTCCTATTGGTGTCAGGTGGACTAGTCACTATATGGGTTTATATGTGTGCCCATCCTCCTCCAGACTGCAGAAGCACAGGAGAAATTTTTAAAATTAACATATAATGTATTATTTGCCCCAAAGGTGCAGGTCTGTGATTCATCTGTGTTACACATTTCACAGAACTCACCGTATCACATAACCTCCCCAATGTTCATAACCCAGCCAACCTCTCCATAAACCCTCCATCCCCGTAAACCTCGGTTTGTTTTGTGAGATTAAGTCTATTATGGTTTCTCTCCCCCCATCCCATCTTGATTCATTTTATCCCTCCTACCTCCCATGTCCCCCTACCCTGCCTTGCAAATTCCTCATATCAGACAGATCATATGATAATTGCCTTTCTCTGATTGACTTACTTCACTTAGCATAATACCCTCTAGTTCCATCCAGGTCATTGCAAAGAGCAAGATTTCATTTTTGATGGCTGCATAGTATTCCTCTGTGTGTATGTGTGTGTGTGTGTGTGTGTGTGTGTGTGTGTGTGCCTCTGGGTGTCTGTGTGTCTGTGTGTAAAGAGGACCTGGCCATGCCATCGTGGGTGGAGATGCCCCAAGCAGGATGAGGCTGATGAGGGTTTAGATGTCTGGTGGGCAAGTTATGTTCACACCCCAGTTTAAGGATGGTTAAGTGGGATCGGGTGGAGGGTCTACACCCTTCTGCCCAGGGTTTATCCTGAGACCCTGAACAGATGGGTCCATGACCCAGGAGCGGGGCTAACCCTAACAGTAACCATGAACCCTGACCCTGACACTGACTGTGAGCCTGCCCCAAACCCTAACCCAAACCCTGACCCTGACCCTGACCCTGTCTGTGATCCTGACCTGAACCCTAAACCTAAACCTAAGCCTGACACTCACCCTGATGTGGACCCTAAACCTAAACCTAACGTTGATATTACTGTAACCAAGACTCAGAACTAACCATGACCCTGACCCTGACCCTAATCCTAAACCTGACGCTGACCTAAACCTGACCCTAACCCTAACCCTGACCGTGACTATGAGCCTGACCCTAACCCTAAACCTAAAGGTAACTCTAACCATGACCCTAATACCGACCGTGAACATAAACCTAATGCTGACTCTGACCCAAACACTAACCCCTACAATAAACCAATCCCTAACCCTAACCTTACGCTGTCTAACCCTAACCCTAATTATAACCTTACTTCTAACACTAACCCTAACCCCAATCCCAAACCCTACCGCCAAAACCTAACTGTGACACTGAAACGAACATGAACCCTAAACCAAAGCCTGACGCTAAACCTAACCCTGGCCATGACCTTCACCTGAACACGACCCTAACACTAACCCTGACCCAACTGTGAGCCTGACACTGACCTGAACACTAAACCTGACCCGGACTGTGAGCCTTACCTTAACTCTAACCCTAAATGTAACCCTGAACCTGACACTAACACGGGCCCTCCCCCGAATCCTATCGCTGACCTAACCCTCAGAGTAACCCCTAACCCTACCACGGACCCTGATCCTAACAAGTTCTAACCCTAACCGACAACCAAACGCTAACACTAACACTAACCCTAAACTTTAACAATAACCCTGAACCTATACCTGATTATGCTCATAACCCTAACCATGATCTTTGCCTATACCAGACCCTGACCCTAAACCTGAACCTGGCCCTGACCCTAAACCTAACCATGACCCTAACACTGACAACTACATAAACCTGTCGCTGACCCGAATGAGGACTTTAAACCAAACCTGATCCTGATCGTAATGCTGACACTGGCGCTACACTTCACCCTGACCCTGACCCAGGCAAAGACCATAAACCTAACCCTGACCCTAACAGTGACCCTGATCACGACCCTAACACTAACAGTGACCCTGACTGTGAGCCTGACCCTAACTCTAACCCTAAACGTATCCCTGACCATGACACTAACACGGGCCCTGACCCGAAACCTAACGCTAACTAAACCTAACCTAACCCTAAAACTAACCCCTAACATTAACCCTGACACTGACCTTAACTCGGTCTAACCCTCCACCTACCTCTAACCCTAACCTTAACCCCACATTAACAATAATCCTGACGCTGATCATAACCCTAACTCTGAAGTTTGCCAATGTCAGAACTTAACCTTAAACCTGACACTGGCCTTGACCTTAACACTGACCCTAACCGTGAATGTAAACCTAACTCTGACCCAATCCATGATCCTAAACAGAATCTTAAGCCTAAAGCTAACCCTGATCCTGAACCTACTCATAAAACAGAACCTAAACATAAAGCTGACCTTAATATAACCATGAACCTAACCCAGACCCTGACCCTAAACCTGACACTAAACCTGTCCCAAACCTAATCCTGACCCTGACATGAACCTTGCCCCCAAACCTAAACGTGACCATGACCCTAAATCTGACCATGACCATGAACCTGACCCTAAACCTAACCGTCACTAACACTGACCCTGACCCTGACTCTGACCGTAACCCTAACAGTGACCCTACTGTGAGCCTGACCCTAAACCTAACCATGAACCTAACCCTAACCCTGACCCATACCCTAAGCCTTACCCTAACCCGGACCCCAAAGACGACTAACCCTAACCCTGATCCTAAGTCTTTCTTAACTCTAACCCTAACACTAAACTAGTCTAAACCCAGCTCTGTTGCCTCCAGCGGGGACAACAGCTGCACCCAGGCCTGCCAGGGGCTGGGGGGAGGCTGTATGGGGGCCATTGGATTGGCACTGCATTGAGTGGAGGGTGAGCATTGAGCAGTTTGGGGAATGGCGGCTCAGGGAGCTCTGGTACAGCAGGAAGTTCGGTAAGGAGCCCCCAGGCAGTGGTGACCTACTTCCCTGACGACAGAGCCCAACGGAATTGGAACCCACGTATCCAGGCAACCCATTACAGAGAAAACCCCCCTGCCCAACTCATTTCTAGGCACATCCTAAAGGAAGCGACATGTTCTTCTGCTGTACTGAAGCCGAGAGGATGTAGGGAGAAGAGAGCTCCCCCGCCAGACACGTCCCCTCCCTGGCCGGTCATATCAGGTTTCCCCAACGCCTCAGGCCCTTTGGCTACTAAAATCAAAAGGTGACACCAGGGGACTCAGAGTCAGAGAGTCCCACACCTTCTGATCAACCGGTGTAGCCCTAGGTCTCCTCCCCATCTCTGTATGTGTGTGTGTGTGTGCCTCTGGGTGTCTGTGTGTCTGTGTATAAAGAGGACCTGACCATGCCATCAAGGGTGGAGATGCCCCAAGCAGGATGAGGCTGATGAGGGTTTAGATGTCTAGTGGGCAAGTTATGTTCACACCCCAGTTTAAGGCTGGTTAAGTGGGATCGGGTGGAGGGTCTACACCCTTCTGCCCAGGGTTTATCCTGAGACCCTAAACGGATGGGTCCTTGACCCAGGAGCGGGGCTCACCCTAACAGTAACCACTAACCCTGACCCTGACACTGACTGTGAGCATGCCCCAAACCCTAACCCAAACCCTGACCCTGACACTGACCCTGTCTATGATCCTGACCTGAACCCTAAACCTAAACCTAAGCCTGGCACTGACCTGATGTGTACCCTGAACCTAAACCTAACGTTGATATTACTGTAACCAAGACTCATACCTAACCATGACCCTGATCCTGACCCTAATCCTAACCCTGATGCTGACCTAACCCTGACCCTAACACTAACTCTGACCGAGACTGTGAGCTTGACCCTAACCCTAAACCTAAAGGTAACTCTAACCATGACCCTAATACAGACCCTGAACCTAAACCTAACGCTGACTCTGACCCTAACACTAACCCCTACGCTAAACAAAACCCTAACCCTGACCTTACGCTGACTTACCCTAAACCTAACCATAACCCTACTTCTAACTCTAACCCTAATCCCAATCCCAAACACTACCGCCAAAACCTAACTGTGACACTGAACAGAACATTGACCCTAAACCAAAGCCTGACGCTAAACCTGTCCCTGTCCATGACCTTCACCTGACCCTGACCCTGACCCTAATCCTAACCATGACCCTAACACTGAATACTACATAACCTTGTCCCTGACCCAAATGTGGACTTTAAACCAATACCTGAACCTGACCCTAAACCGGACACTGGCGCTAAACATCACCCTGACCCTGACCTAGACCATGACCATAAACCTAACCCTGACCCTAACAGTGACCCCGACACTGACCCGAACACTAAACCTGACCCAGACTGTGAGCCTTACCCTAACTCTAACCCTAAATGTAACCCTGAACCTGACACTAACACGGGCCCTCCCCCGAATCCTATCGCTGACCTAACCCTCAGAGTAACCCCTAACCCTACCACGGACCCTGATCCTAACAAGTTCTAACCCTAACCGACAACCAAACGCTAACACTAACACTAACACTAAACTTTAACAATAACCCTGAACCTATACCTGATTATGCTCATAACCCTAACCATGATCTTTGCCTATACCAGACCCTGACCCTAAACCTGAACCTGGCCCTGACCCTAAACCTAACCATGACCCTAACACTGACCACTACATAGCCCTGTCACTGACCCGAATGTGGACTTTAAACCAAACCTGATCCTATTCGTAAAGCTGACACTGGCGCTACACTTCACCCTGACCCTGACCCAGGCAAAGACCATAAACCTAACCCTGACCCTAACAGTGACCCTGACCACGACCCTAACACTAACAGTGACCCTGACTGTGAGCCTGACCGTAACTCTAACCCTAAACGTAACCCTGACCATGACACTAACACGGGCCCTGACCCGAAACCTAACGCTGAGCCTAACCCTAAAACAAACCCCTGACATTAACCCTGACACTGACCCTAACCCGGTCTAACCCTCCACCTACCTCTAACCCAAACCCTAACCCCACTTTAACAATAATCCTGGCGCTGATCATAACCCTAACTCTGAAGGTTGCCAATGTCAGATCTTAACCTTAAACCTGACCCTGGCCTTGACCTTAACACTGACCCTAACCCTGAATGTAAACCTAACTCTGACCCAATCCGTGATCCTAAACAGAATCTTAAGCCTAAAGCTAACCCTGATCTTGAACCTACTCATAACACAGAACCTAAACATAAAGCTGACCTTACCATAACCATGAACCTAATCCTGACCCTGACCCTATCCCTGACACTAGACCTGTCCCAAACCTAACCCTGACCCTGACATGAACCTTGTCCCCAACCAAAACTTGAACCTGACCCTAAATCTAACCATGACCCTGAACCTGACCCTAAACCTAACCATCACCCTAAAACTGACCCTGACGTGACTCTGACCGTAATGCTAACCCTGACCCTACTGTGAGCATGACCCTAAACCAAGCCATGAACCTAACCCTAACCCTGAGCCCTACCCTAAGCCTTACGCTAACCCTGACCCCAAGGACATCTAACCCTAACCCAGACCCTAAGTCTTTCTTAATCCTAACCCTAACACTGACCTAGTATAAATCCAGCTCTGTTGCCTCCAGCGGGGACAACAGCTGCACCCAGGCCTCCCAGGGGCTGGGGGAGGCTGTATGGGGGTCACTGGATGGGCACTGCCTGAGTGGAGTGTGAGCCTGAGCAGCTTGGGGACCGCCGGCTCAGGGAGTTCTGGTACAGCAGGAAGTTCGGGAAGTAGCCGCCAGGCAGTGGTGACCTCACTTCCCTGATGACAGAGCCCAACGGAATTGGAACCAACATATCCAGGCACCCCATTACAGAGAAAACCCCCCTGCCCAGCTCATTTCTAGGCACATCCTAAAGGAAGCGACATGTTCTTCTGCTGTACTGAAGCCGAGAGGATGTAGGGAGAAGAGAGCTCGCCCGCCAGACACGTCCCCTCCCTGGCCGGTCACATCAGGATTCCCCAACGCCTCTGGACCTTTGGTTACTAAAATCAAAAGGTGACACCAGGGGACTCAGAGTCAGAAAGTCCCACACCTTCTGATCAACCGGTGTAGCCCTAGGTCTCCTCCCCATCTCTGTATGTGTGTGGGTGTGTGTGTGTGTGTGTGTGCCTCTGGGTGTCTGTGTGTCTGTGTGTAAAGAGGACCTGACCATGCCATCGAGGGTGGAGATGCCCCAAGCAGGATGAGGCTGTTGAGGGTTTAGATGTCTGGTGGGCAAGTTATGTTCACACTCCAGTTTAAGGCTGGTTAAGTGGGATTGGGTGGAGGGTCTACACCCTTCTGCCCAGGGTTTATCCTGAGACCCTGACCGGATGGGTCCATGACCCAAGAGCGGGTCCTACCCTAAGAGTAACCACTAACCCAGACCCTGACACTGACTGTGAGCCTGTCCCAAATCCTAACCCAATCCCTGACCCTGAACCTGACCCTGACCCTGTCTGTGATCCTGACCTGAACACTAAACCTAAACCTAAGCCTGACAATGTCCCTGATGGTGGACCCTTAACCTTAACCTAACGTTGATATTACCGTAACCAAGACTCATACCTAACCCTGACCATGAACCTGACCCTAATCGTAACCCTGATGCTGACCTAAACCTGACCCTAACCCTAACCCTGACCGTGACTGTGAACCTGACCCTAACTCTAAACCTAAAGGTAACTCTAACCATGACCCTAATACAGACCCTGAACCTAAACCTAACGCTGACCCTGACCCTAACACTAACCCTACCCTAAACCAAACCATAACCCTGACCTTACGCTGTCTAAGCCTTACCATAGCCCTACTTCTAACTCTAACCCTAACCCCAATCCCAAACCCTACCGCAAAACCTAACTGTGACACTGAACCGAACATTGACCCTAAACCAAAGCCTGACCCTAAACCTGAACCTGTCCCTGAACTTCACCTGACCTGACCCTGACCCTAATCCTAACCATGACACTAACACTGACCACTACACAATCCTGTCCCTGACCCGAATGTGGACTTTAAACCAATACCGGAACCTGACCCTAAACCGGACACTGGCGCTAAACATCACCCTGACCCTGAACCAGACCATGACCATAAACCTAACCCTGACCCTAACAATGACTCCGACCCGGACCTGAACAACAAACCTGACCCTGACTGTGAGCCTGACCCTAACTCTAACCCTAAATGTAACCCTGACCCTGACACTAACACGGGCCATCCCCCGAATCCTATCGCTGAACCTAACCATAAGAGTAACCCCTAACCCTACAACAGACCCTGATCCTAACAAGTTCTAACCCTAACCGTCAACCAAACGCTAACCCTAACACTAACCCTAAACTTTCACAATAACCCTGACCCTATATCTGACTATGATCATAAGCCTAACCCAGAACTTTGCCTATACCAGACCCTGACCATATACCTGACCCTGGCCCTGAGACTAAACCTAACCATGACCCTAACAATGACCACTACATAACACTGTCCCTGACCCGAATGTGGACTTTAAGCCAATACTTGATCCTGACCGTAAACCTGACACTGGCGCTAAACCTCACCATGAACCTGACCCAGGCAAAGACCATAAACCTAACCCTGACCCTAACAGTGACATTGACTCCGACCCTAAAATTAACCCTGACCCTGACTGTGAGCCTGACACTTACTCTAACCCTAAACGTAACCCCGACCATGACACTAACACGGGCCCTGACCCGAAACCTAATGCTGAACCTAACCCTAAAACTAACCCCTAACATTATCCCTGACACTGACCCTAAACCGGTCTAACCCTCCACCTACCTCTAACCCTAACCCTAACCCCACTTTAACAATAATCCTGACCCTCTCCCTGACCCTGATCATAACCCTAACTCTGAACTTTGCCTATGTCAGAGCTTAACCTTAAACCTGACCCTGGCCTTGACTGTAACACTGACACTAACCCTGAATAAAAACCTAACTCAGACCCAATCCGTGATCCTGAACAGAAACTTAACCCTTAAGCTAACCCTGAATCTGAACCTACTCATAAAACAAAACCTAAACATAAAGCTGACCTTACCATAACCATGAACCTAACCCTGACCCTGACCCTAACCCTGACACTAGACCTGACCCACTCCTAACCCTGACCCTGATATGAACCTTGCCCACAAACCAAAACTTGAACCTGACCCTAAATCTGACCATAACCCTGAACCTGACCCTAAACCTAACCGTCACCCTACACTGACCCTGACCCTGTCTCTGATGGTAACGGTAACCGTGACCCTACTGTGAGCCTGAACCTAAACCTAACCATGAACCTAACCCTAACCCTGACCCCTACCCTAAGCCTTCCGCTAACCCTGACCACAAGCACGTCTAACCCTAACCCTGATCCTAAGTCTTTCTTAACCCTAACCCTAACACTAACCTAGTCTAAACCCAGCTCTGTTCCCTCCAGTGGGGAAAACAGCTGCACCCAGGCCTGCCAGGGGCTGGGGGGAGGCTGTATGGGGGCCACTGGATTGGCACTGCATTGAGTGGAGGGTCAGCATTGAGCAGCTTGGGGACCGGTGGCTCAGGGAGCTCTGGTACAGCAGGAAGTTCGGTAAGGAGCCCCCAGGCAGTGGTGACCTCACTTCCCTGACGACAGAGCCCAACGGAATTGGAACCCACGTATCCAGGCAACCCATTACAGAGAAAACCCCCCTGCCCAACTCATTTCTAGGCACATCCTAAAGGAAGCGACATGTTCTTCTGAGGTACTGAAGCCGAGAGGATGTAGGGAGAAGAGAGCTCGCCCGCCAGACACGTCCCCTCCCTGGCCGGTCATATCAGGTTTCCCCAATGCCTCAGGCCCTTTGGCTACTAAAATCAAAAGGTGACACCAGGGGACTCAGAGTCAGAGAGTCCCACACCTTCTGATCCACGGGTGTAGCACTAGGTCTCCTCCCCGTCTCTCTGTGTGTGAGCGTGTGTGTGTGTGTGTGTTCCTCTTGGTGTCTGTGTGTCTGTCTGTAAAGAGGACCTGGCCATGCAATCGTGGGTGGTGATGCCCCAGGCAGGATCAGGCTGATGAGGGGTTAAGTGTCTGTTGGGCAAGTCATGTTCACACCCAAGTTTAAGGCTGGTTAAGTGGGATCGGGTGGAGGGTCTACACCCTTCTGCCCAGGGTTTATCCTGAGACCCTGAATGGATGGGTCTATGACCCAGGAGCGGGATTTACCCTAACAGTAACCACTAACCCTGACCCTGACACTGACTGTGAGCCTGCCCCAAACCCTAACTCAAACCCTGACCCTGACCCTCTGTGATCCGGACCTGAACCCTAACCTAAACCTAAGCCTGACACTGACCTAGTTGTGGTCCTGAACCTAAACCTAACATTGATATTACTGTAAACAAGACGCATACCTAACCATGACCCTGACCTTGACCCTAATCCTAACTCTGATGCTGACCTAACCCTGACCCTAACCCTAACCCTGACCGTGACTGTGAGCCTGACCCTAACCCTAAACCTAAAGGTAACTCTAACCATGACCCTAATACGGACCCTGAACCTAAACCTAACACTGACCCTAAACCTAACACTAACCCCTACAGTAACGAAAACCCTAACCCTGACCTTACGCTGTCTAAGTCTTACCCTAACCATAAACCTACTTCTAACTCTAACCCTATCACCAATCCCAAACCCTACAGCGAAAACCTAACTGCGACACTGAATCGAACATTGACCCTAAACCAAAGCCTGACCCTAAACCTGACCCTGTCCATGAACTTCACCTGACCCTCACCTTGACCCTAATCCTAACCATGACACTAACACTGACCAGTACACAATCCTGTCCCTGACCCGAATGTGGACTTTAAACCAATACCTGAACCTGACCCTAAAGCTGACACTGGCGCTAAACTTCACCTTGACCCTGACCCAGACCATGAACATAAACCTAAACCTGACCCAAAGTGTGACCCCGACCCTGACCTGAACACTAAACCTGACCCTGACTGTGAGCCTGACCCTAACTCTAACCCTAAATGTAACCCTAACCCTGACACTAACACGGGCCCTCCCCCGAATCCTATCGCTGAACCTAACCTTAAGAATAACCCTAAACCTACCACGGACCCTGATCCTAACAAGTTCTAACCCCGTCAACCAAATGCTAACCCTAACACAAACCCTAAACTTTAACAATAACCCTGACCCTATACCTGACTATGATCATAAGCCTAACCCTGAACTTTGCCTATACCAGACCCTGACCATATACCTGAACCTGGCCCTGAGTCTAAACCTAACCATGACCCTAACAATGACCACTACATAACACTGTCACTGACCCGAATGTGGACTTTAAACCAATACCTGATCCTGATGGTAAACCAGACACTGGCCCTCGATTCACCTTGACCCTGTCCCAGGCGAAGACCATAAACGTAACCCTGACCCTAACAGTGACCCTGACCACGACCCTAACAATAACCCTGATACTGAATGTGAGCCTGACCCTAACTCTAACCCTAAACGTAACCCTGAGCCTGACACTAACACGGGCCCTGACCCGAAACCTAACGCTGAACCTAACCATAAAACTAACCCCTAACATAATCGCTGACACTGACCTTAACCCGGTCTAACCCTAACCCTCAACCTACCTCTAACCCTAACCCTAACCCCACTGTAACAATAATCCTGACACTGATCATAACCCTAACTCTGAAGTTTGCCTATGTCAGACCTTAACCTTAAACCTGATCCTGGCCTTGACCTTAACACTGACCCTAACCTGAGTGTAAACCTAACTCTGACCCAATCCTTAATCTTAATCAGAATCGTAACCCTAAAGCTAACCCTGATCCTGAACCTACTCATAAAAAAGAACCTAAACATAAAGCTGACCTTACCATAACCATGAACCTAAGCCTGACCCTGACCCTAACCCTGACACTAGACCTGTCCCAAACCTAACCCTGACCCTGACATGAACCTTGCCTCCAAACCAAAACTTGAACCTGACCCTAAATCTAACCATGACCCTGAACCTGATACTAAACCTAACCATCACCCTAAAACTGACCTTGACGTGACTCTGACCATAACGCTAACCCTGACCCTACTGTGAGCCTGACCCTAAACCTAACCATGAACCTAACCCTAACCCTGAGCCCTACCCTAAGCCTTACGCTAACCCTGTACCCAAGGACATCTAACCCTAACCCAGACCATAAATCTTTCTTAACCCTAACCCTAACACTGACCTAGTATAAATCCAGCTCTGTTGCCTCCAGCGTGGACAACAGCCGCACCCAGGCCTCCCAGGGGCTGGGGGAGGCTGTATGGGGGTCACTGGATGGGCACTGCCTGAGTGGATTGTGAGCCTGAGCAGCTTGGGGACCGCCGGCTCAGGGAGTTCTGGTACAGCAGGAAGTTCGGTAAGGAGCCCCCAGGCAGTGGTGACCTCACTTCCCTGACGACAGAGCCCAACGGAATTGGAACCAACATATCCAGGCACCCCATTACAGAGAAAACCCCCCTGCCCAGCTCATTTCTAGGCACATCCTAAAGGAAGCGACATGTTCTTCTGCTGTACTGAAGCCGAGAGGATGTAGGGAGAAGAGAGCTCGCCCGCCAGACACGTCCCCTCCCTGGCCGGTCATATCAGGATTCCCCAATGCCTCTGGACCTTTGGTTACTAAAATCAAAAGGTGACACCAGGGGACTCAGAGTCAGAGAGTCCCACACCTTCTGATCAACTAACTTGCATTATTGTTAACAAGAATCTTGTGCATTACCATCAGTTTTCTACATTATAACCTCTTGCTCTACAGTTTGTAAATATCTTTGTCAATAGCAAGCTAATAAACGGGGTGACCCCAATGGATTGAGATAATCTCCAGAGATTCTGCTACATAATGCCAAGGACTCCATTAAAAGGACACCTAAGAATTTATTTTGCCCAAAAATTTGATCATTTTTTTCATTGTCCTTACCTATTTTCCAAACCTAGTCCTTTTGCTTCACCTTTCAGTCTACGGACCCTTTATCTGACTGACTTGTTAATTCTGGTAATGTCTTGCAGATTAATTTGCTTGCCAGAGGTGGTTCCTCTAATTGATGTCTAAGAACCCTAATTAGTTAAGAAAACTTTTTTTTAACATTTTCATTGCTATTTATTATTATTATTATTATTATTGCTAATATCTCTATTATAAATAATTCACAAGGGCATCTTTCTGACAAAAGACAAAGAGCTGGCTACTAGTAGAAAAAGTACATTTGACTCTGTCAGTGAAAGTGGTAAAGGGATTTGAGAATATAAGGCAATGCACTGGAATTATGTGTTAAAATTTTAAATATTATAGATACATTTACTTAATTTCTAATACTGTTGTTGCTTATAATTAAATAAGATGTTTTCCATGAACCACGCATTACAGCAAATATATTGTTTATACAGATTAAATTTTTATCAAAAGGGATACCTGGGTGGCTCAGTTGGTTAAGCAGCTGCCTTTGGCTCAGGTCATGATCCCAGCGTCCTGGGAACGAGTCCCGCATCGGGCTCCTTGCTCGGCCAGGAGCCTGCTTCTGCCTCTGCCTCTGCCTGCCATTCTGTCTGCCTGTGCTTGCTCTCTCGCCCACTCCCTCTGATAAATAAATAAAATCTTAAAATAAATAAATAAATTTTCATCAAAAAATTATAAGTGTATTTTATTGTAGGATCATGATTAGCATTTTGCAGATGAGAAAAGTGAAATTTAGAAAAGTATGTCTCTTCAATTCCCTCATACAATATCTGGCCTAGATAGAAGGATATACTATCACAATTGAGGAAGATAATTGATTACTTAAAATGATAAACTTTACTGTATAGGGTTTTTTAAATGTTTGCCACAGATTCAGATTCTTATAAAATATATATCTATTTTTTGTAAAGAGAATGCACTAAGAAGTAAAAAGAAAGTGATATATCAGTGCTACCAACTAATGGCTAAAATATCATCACCTTATTTATGAACAATGAAACAGTGTGCAATATTTAAATAAATTTAAATAAATTCCTATTTACTTTATGTATTTATAAATTTAAATAAATTCCTATTTATTTATTATTAAAGAAATTCCTCTAACAAACAGTATGTTTTGAAGATTGCTAGCAGGAAAGTGTTGTACTACAGTAATCAGAAAATATGATCTAAAATTCTGCTTTCAAGGGCACCTGGGTGGCTCAGTGGGTTAAAACTCTGCTTTCAAGAAGCTATAACAGTAAGTACTGAGCATTAGCTATTATATGCTATGGATGAATAACTGAAATCTACATTTGAAACTAATGGTACACTATATGCTAACTAATTGAATTTTAAAAAGTTAAAAAAAAAGCCACTATTTTATAAAACAATATTCCCAACAGGCTCTTTTGCTTTAAAATACTCACTTTGTAATGAGAGTCATTACTTTTGTCTAGCCAATTCTTACATCACTGTTTATCCCTTCCCTGCTTTATCTCTTCCCAGTATCAATAAAGGCTCACTTGGGTTACCTAGAAGCCATGAGAAAGCTTGTAATAGATCTGGCTGGTTTTTACCAGCAATTTGACCACCATGTGCACAGGGAAGTCTATTGATAAAGGCTTTATTGCAATAAGTTGCAAATACATGGATGATTTTGAATTCTCTTTCTTGAGGTCTTGTTTCATGATAATAAATTTAGGGTGGCTTATTGGAATGGATGTTATTAACATATTTTCATAGTTCTAAGTACATGGAATTGTAAAATAGATTAATGAATGTGGCATTACTGACAACTGTCCTCATTTTGAAATCAAATTACAGTGTACTCAGATGAGGAAGCAAAGCAGATTTGGGATTATGAGTGAACTAATTTAAAAAAGTCTTAGGGGTATGATCAGACTATTGGGTAATTCAGTAGAAAAATGTCAACTGATTGAGATTTTGTGTTTCCTGATTTCAGAGAGAAGTTAAGATAAATAAGGAACACGAGGAGACTAGGAAGCCAAACATAAGTGATAATTTTGTGCCAGAGTGTGTATACATCTGTTTATCTTCTTGCTTTACCACTAAGGTTGCTCCTAGAGGAGAGTTTAAATATGTGTTGGAGCTAATCTCTGTGGATTACACAACAAACCACATCCTACAGCTCTCCCTGAAACACCCCTTATGATTTCAATGTAATTTGGTTTTTGCATTTTTAGAAATAACAAAATACTTTGCAAACTCATCTACTTTATTACCACCACAAGTGAGTCAGCTGACTCCACATTTTAACACAGTGACAGTCACAGAGGAATGGAGGAATGAGTAAAGTTATCAATATATGTGCTTTTAAGAAGTACAACAGGGTAGCAGCTATTTCCAGGAACCAAAACATGGGTCAGCAGCTGTGAAGGAAAAGTGATGGAATAAATGACTCATTTCAGAGGAGTTCTACGACATATTAATTCTATAATGTATCCTCAGCACCCAGTTACCCGCTTTGATCTAAAGATAAGGATTTACAGTTAAGGTCCCATTTATGATTTGACTGGTAGGGTCTGAATCATGTTTACTATTGTTTTGACTATTACTTGAAACCTATAGTAGTACTTGGGATATGTGTTGTGTATTCTGTGAACATGTGCTATTTTTAGATTAGATAATTCCTGTCTCGAACCCCTGTTAATTTGTTTGTTTCTGTTTAATTGATAGTGGTTTCAGTAAATGGATATATCTGAAAAATTGCAAAGCCACTATTAAAATAAGTTATTATTATATATAGCATGGAATTGCACATTCCTCCTTTGAATCCGACAGAGCTTCACCATATCCTTAACAATTTGGGAAAAACATGCTATTATTTTTCTTTATAAAATTTCTCCTGTTAGGCTGTGATGGTTGTCATCAGCAGTAACTCCTCTGAAGGCTTTGTTAAAAGAGTTGAAAAAATTGGAAAGGTGTGAATGAAGCTGTTTGCTGAATATAAAGAAAAGAGCATTGAAGTACAATTCACAATCTTACTTCTCCTCTATGCTTTTAGATGTTTGACATTTGAAAATTTTGCTTCTAGAAGAGATGCCCTATATAATTCTTACTTTAAGGAGCAAGTTGCTTTTATAAATTTTTTTTATTATTCTACCATTCAAGTATTTCCATTTAAATTAAATTCAATACCATTTAAAAAAAATCAAAAGTGCAGCCAGTATTCAATTCCTGGGCTAAATAATTTTAGAAAGCTTTGTGTTATTGAACCTACGGGGTTTTTCTGTAGTTTTAACTCTTTCTTTCTGTGATTTTTCCCATTAGTCACGTAAGTGACTGCAATATAACAGACATTGAGGGTAAAGAAGGACTGAATAGAACAATCCTTGGCCTCATGAAGTTGAGAATCTAGCAAGGGAGTCAAACAATTCAATCATTCAGAGACAATTTATTGAGTGCCTGGCCTAAGATGTGCACAACAAAACCCCAGCCCAGAGGAATCATTTTAATGGGAGAGATAGATAATAGGTAAGCCAACTTTAAAAAGAAAAAAATCGTACTGGTTTTTCTTTAATAGTGATGCATATTTGAACTAAATAAGCACATTTTAAAAAGAGCAGTGATTGAGAAGAGGTTTTGTAACTGAGTGGTCCGAAAGGGCCTCCCTGAAAAAGTCTGTTTTGAACAGATTTCTGAATAATATCAGCTAGGAAGCTGCGTAAAAATCTCAGGGATGGGTGATTTTTCCAGTCAAAAAACTGTAAAGGCTCCAAAGTCACAATACAGCTGTAAGTTTCTCTAATAAAGTAACTTCTGACAAAGAATGAGAAGAAATAACTAACCCAGGTTTGAAAGAAAAGGGACAGACTTTCTATGGAATTAATATTTAATTAAAGCTCTAAAGGACAAAAATACAATAGAGCAAAATTCTATATACCTAATGACGCTGATATACTTAATGAAAGTTCATAAACAAGTGTGGGTAGCAAAGAGTGTGTGGGAATGTTGGTAAGAACAGTGGGGAAGAGTCATCCCTGAACATGTTCTTAAATGAAGCAATTCTTGTGTTGTTTTAAAGGGTAAATTGGAGTTTGCCTAAGTGATTAGAGAAGGATGCCTCGGCTTATGGAAGTTCAAAGCCATAAAGATGTGATAAACTACTGCAGATATTTTCATGTATATTTGTTGTTGCTTCTAGTAATGGTGATCTAAAAACTCTTTCTTAAGACAACTAAAAATCCAGACAAAATAGCTTTTAAAGTTAAAAATATCAGAATGATTATAAAAATAAGGGAGGGATTACTGGGCCAAAATAGGAAATACAATGAGAGCCCAGAGATATATGCCCTGAAGCCATTTTAGCTATGAGAGCATTTGAAACTGCTAAAACACACTGAGCTGTGTTTTTAATAGACTCTTGATACTAGAGAAACAAAATTCAAAATCCAGCAGCAATCAAATTTGAGGACTTTGGTACAACCCAAATTTAAGTTGAGATCCCCAAAGCACAAGGAGAAGCAGAAATAAGACTATAGCCTACCTTGCCTTCTGTGTAAACTGAGAAAGTCAATCACTGAATTTGGAGTATGATTGTCTTGTAGAGTCTCAGATATAAGAGAAAATCCTGCCAAGGAGGACCATACCATTATTATAGCTCTTAATTATCCCTACTCAATAAGAGTTTCAAATATAATGTCTTGAACATAGCAAAATGGAACAAAGCACACAAAGAAAAACCATTAACAAGATTTGAAAGACAAAATGGGATTAAGTATGATGTTAAAATGATCAATAAAGATTGTAAAATGGCTTGATTACTCTGCTCAAATAAATGAGAGGGGAAGCAAATTGAACACAAAATTGAAACTAAAAATGATATTGAGAAAGGTTTTATAAATGAACCAAATGGATACTCTAGAATTTAAAGATATGACAGCCAATTTAAGATACCACAGGGGTGCCTGGGTGGCTCACTTAATTAAACCTCCAATTCTTTGTCCTTTTTTTTTAACACCTTAATTTTATTTTATTTCTTTCATTTTGGCTCAGGTCATGATGTCAGGGTTGTGAAATAGAGCCCAGAGTTGGGCTCTGTGCTGAGCCTGGAGCCTGCTTAAGATTCTTTTCCCTTCTTTTTCTATCCATCCCTGCGCTCTCACTAGCTCGCTTTCTCTTGCTTGCAAATAAATAAATAGATAGATAGATGATAGATAGATAGATAGATAATAGACAAAGCAAAATAAAAGCAGATTATGAAAATAAATATAAAGATTTTGAAATGAAAACAAGTTCAAAATAAAATAGAGAAGACCTACACAGCTAAAAGTTCATTCAGAAAATCTACTATTAAAGAAGTCAGTATAACACAATGTTAAGATATCAAAAGATTTGAGCATGTACTGTACAGAAAGGGTAATCCAAATGGCCACTCATATATAAAAACTGTTTATCTTTATTATGAATCTGGAATTAAATTAAATTAAATTAAAAATAAATTAAAACCTAGAATGGCATACTATTACACACTTACCATATTGGGCAACAGTGAAAATGTCTTGCAAGAATGTGAAGGAATGACAGTGCACATAATAAAAACATATGAGGAAAGTTGGACAATATTTAGAAAACTTAAAAATTAAAAAAAAAAATTGGTCCATTCCTAGAAATACAACATGGAACTAAAGGAATATTTTCATCAGGATATGCAAACAGATGATTATAGTTATTTCATTCATAACGGCAGATCAGTAGTGGTATATTTGCACAATGTTACATTAAATAAGAGAGAATATTAACAAACTGGGAGGAGGGGCTAGGTTGTTATCATAAACAGATCTTCTATGGTGCTAATTATGTTCTATTTCTCAAAATCTTTAAGTTAAAAAAGTTTTCAAATTTATATCTAGATAGATAGATAGGTAAATGATAGATAGACAGATATGCCAGAAGCTGCAATGCTAGGCTAAGACCAGGCTTCAAAGGGCTTTTCTATTCTCTACTAAATACTTTAAACCATTCATTATATCATAGCTCAGTGTTCAAATCTCCATTTGTTTCCTCAGTTTCCTAATATTTATCTTAAGGTGACCTGATCCAGACTTTTGATCACCTTTGTCTAAATATTTCTATTTTAACAAAGTCCTTTTGAACACTCAGAGACTAAAACTTAGAAAAAGACTCTGATTGTTATCTCACTAGAGTGGAAAATATATAGTTACTCATTAACTAATGATATCCATGTCTACATTAGATCCATGACATTTTTATTTCTTGGGAGCTTTTGGCTAAATGAATTTTTTAAGCTTCCTTTAAATGGAGCTTTAAGCCATCGCCACATGAATAAAATTAAAGAACTAAATGAAAACAAGCCAAGTATTTACAGAGTAATTAGAATGTGCAGTGGAAAGAGTACAATTCTGAAATCATAAAGCCTAAATTAGTGTGATGCATCTTTACCAGCCATGTAATCATAAACCAGTTATCTAAATGTGTTAGCCTCAGTTTTTTCACCCATGAAATGGTGATGATAATACTTATTATGCAGAGTTGTTGTGTGGATGTAATGAAGCATGGAGCATGAGAGTCTCATATTCCATGCTAAAATGATAGCTATTTTTATACTTATAATAATTCTAATAATAGTAATTAAATTGTTCAAAATGATAATATTCATTTATATTGAGGCATTGTATTGACTATTCATAGACACATTTACCAAAATAAATTTCATTTTACTTTACCCCCTCTGAGGATATATATTCCCTAATTCAATATGAATCTCATTATGAATAATAATTATCATGATAAATATGCAGATTTTTCTTCTATTTATTTTTAGGGAAGTATCCTTTACTGTTGAACATAAAGAAACTTAAGCAAGTCTGTCTTATTCAAAATTTTCATGCTGCTTTCTTATGAAACTAGATTATAGAGTTGTATGAAATAAATTCATGCAGTTAAGACATTTATGTTTGGAAAACTGGGTGGTCAGTTTAGTATTTCAAAAGAAGATTTTAAATTTAAACCTTAAAACTGAGCTCTTTCAGCCTTATTTATAGACCATCCTTCATGCTTCATAAGTATTCCTTCATTGTAAACTAACTAATAGTGTTTGTCACAGTGTATATAACTACAATGGATTTTATATTCTATTATTTCAGAGTTAGTTGCAGTTTCTACTTCCTTAATTCCTTTTTTGAAAAATAGATTAATTCTACAAAAAGTTTTTTCGAGCTTTATTGAAAAATAATTGACATATTATAATTTGTAAATTTAAGAAATGATTTCTTATAACACTGCAAACTTTTAACATTGTGTAAATTCTGTACCATTTGATAAATTGGTATACATCTGTATTGCAATATAATCTACATAAAAATGTTAATACATCTACTATCTCATATAGTTGCCTCTGTTTTTTATGCATGTATTGTAAGGAATTTTAAGATCTACTCTCTTAGCAACTTTTATGTATATAGTACAGTAGAGATAAACTTCAGAGGTCTTGTGGGTTTTGTTCCAGACTGCCTCAATAAAGTGATTATCTCAATCAACTAAGTCAAATCATTATTATTTTTTTTGGTTTCCCAGTGCAAATAAAAAATTATGTTTCCCAGTGCATATAAAAAATAAACACTATACTGTACTGTTCAAAAGCATTATGTCTTTAAAGAAAAACAATGTATATACCTTAAGTAAACTAGTTCTGAGTTTTCAGTGGGTCATAATTACTGATCACAGATCACCATAACAAATACAATAATAATGAAAAAACTTGAAATATTGCAAGAATTACCAACATGTGACAGAGAGACACAAAATGAACAAATGTTTAGAAAAATGGTGGCAGCAGACCTCTTTTATACAAGATTGCTATAAACTTTCAACTTGTAAGAATGTGATATATGTAAAGTTTAATAAAGGGAAGCACAATAAAAAAGTATGTATATATTATTAACTATGATCATCATGCTGTACATTAGATCCCCAGAACTTTTTCATATTATAGTTGCAAGTTTGTGCCCTTTGACCACCTTATTCCACCCCAGGTTCACCTCTTGTCAACTCAACTCTAAGTTTCCATTAGTTTGCTTTTTCTTCAGATTCTGTATGTAAGGGATATCATAATACATAAATTAAAAAATATATATAAAATCTTTGAAATATTTCACTTAGTATAATACCTTCAAGATCCATCCATGCTGTTGTAAAAAGCAGTATTTCTTAATTTTTCATGGTTAAGTAGTATTCCATAGTATATATTTACCATACTTATTTTATTCATTCATCCATTAATGGATACTGAAGTTATTTCCATCTCTTGCTTAGAGTTAATAATTTTATAATGAACATAAGAGTGCAGATATGTCTTCGAATAGTGACTTCGTTTCCTTTAGATATATACCTAGAAGTGGGATTACTGAATCATATGGTAATTTTACTTTTAATAATATGAATAGTCTCCATACTGTTTTCCATACAAATTTATATCCCTATCACAGTGCATAAGTTCCCCATTTTCCCCAATATTTACCAAAATTTGTTAGTTTTAATTTTTTGGTAGTATATATTCTAATAGGTAGTAATATTGTGTTTTTCAGAGGTAAACAACAACATAATGAATTTGCCCTGAGTTTTTACATTGAGCACTTTTTAATGCTCCTGTTGGTCATTTATATAACTTTTTTGAAAAAAAAAGTCTATTGAGATCCTTTTGCTATTTTTTAATGATATATTTTTTTCTATTTGTATCTCTTGATTATTAACCTCTTTTCAGATATAAGATTTGTAAGTATTTTCTTCCATTCTGTGGATTGTGTTTTCATTCTCTCTCTCTCTCTCTTTTTTTTTTTTTTTTTGGCAATGCAGAAACTTTAGTTAATGTAATACCATTTATTTATTTTTGCTTCTTTTGCTTGTGTTTTTGGCCTGGTATCCAAAAACTATTGGCAAGACCAATGTCAAGGAGAATTTTTCCTATGTTTTCCTTTAGGAAATTTAGTTTCATGCATCACATTTAAGTCTTTGATCTATTTCAAGTTAAGATTTATGAGTGATATAAGCTTCCAGTTTCATGCTGGTTTATGTGACTATTCAGTTTTAAATATCATTTATTGAACAGACTATCTTTACCCATTATATATGTTGGCCCCTGTCAAATATTAGGTGACTGTATGAAAGGATTTATTTCTGGACTCTCAAATCTGTTCTACTTGTTTATTGGTCTGTTTTTATACCAGTATACTTTATTGTTTTGAGCATGAGGGCTTTGTAGTATTGTTTCAAATCAAGAAGTGTAATTTCACTTCTTCATTCTTTCTCAGAACTGCTTTAATTATTTGTCTTTTATGGTCTCATATAAATTCTAGGATTCTTTACTTACTTCTGTAAAAAAATAATATTGGATTTATTAAAAGATTTTTTATTTATTTATTTGACAGAGAGAGATGACAAGCAGGCAGAGAGGCAGGCAGAGAGAGAAGAGGTAGCAGCTTCCTGCTGAGCAGAGAGCCTGATGCAGGGCTCGATCCCAGGACCCTGGGATCATGACCTGAGCCGAAGGCAGTGGCTTAACCCACTGAGCCACCCAGGCACCCCTAACATTGGATTTTTGATAGGAATTGAATTTACAGATGGTTTTTGGTAGTATGGACATTTTAACAATGTTAATTCTTACCATTCATAAATATGAGCTATCTTTCCATTTATGTCTCCTTCAATTTCTTTATCAATGTCATAGTTTATGGGGTACATATCTTTCATCTTCTTAGTTAAATCTTATCCTAAGTATTTCATTAGTTTTGATGCTATTGTGAATTAGATTGTTCTCTTTATTTTTTCAGATAGTTCATCATTAGAGTGTTAAAATGCTCGTCTTGTGCTTACTTTGGCAGCACATATACTAAAATTGGAATGATGCAGAGATTAGCTTGATCACTGAACAAGGATGACATGAAAAACTGGGAAGCATTCCATATTGGAAAAAAAAAACGAAACAAAACAAAATTCTTGTCTTTTATATATTGATCTTGTATTTGGCAGCTTTACTAAATTTGTTTATTCAAAATTTTTTGTGAATTTTTTAGGATTCTTTTACATGTAAGTTCATGTTATTAAAAAAAAGAAAATTTTACTTCTTCCTTTTTTTTTTTTTTTTTTTTTTGAGTCTTTTATTTCTTTGTGTTCCTTGTTTCTCTGGCTAGGACATCCAGTACTATGTCAAATGAGAGTAGTGAAAGTGGACACACTTGTCTTTGTTCTGATCTTTAAGGGGAAATTTTTCAATTTTTTTTGATTGAATATGAGATTAGCTCTGGGCTTGCAATATGTGCTTTTTCTTTAATGGATTTTTAAAACTATTTTTTAAAAATTTTTTATAAACATATAATGTGTTTTTATCCCTAGGGGCACAGGTCTGTGAATCTCCAGGTTTACCCATTTCACAGCACTCACCATCACTCACCATAGCACCTGCCCTCCCCAATGTCCATACCCCCACCATCCTCTCCCAACACACCTCCCCCCAGCAACCCTCAGTCTGTTTTGTGAGATTCAGTCTTTTATGGTTTGTCTCCCTCCCAATCCCATCTTCTTTTATTTTTCTTTTCGTACGCCTGAAACCGCCTATGTTGCATCTCCACTTCATCATATCAGGGAGATCATATGATAGTTGTCTTTCTCAGATTGATTTATTTCGCCAAGCATAATACCCTCTAGTTCCATCCACGTCATCACAAATAGCAGGATTTCATTTCCTTTGATGGCTGCATAGTATCCCATTGTACATATATACCACATCTTATTTATAGATTCATCTGTTGAAGGACATTTAGGTTCTTTCCATAGTTTAACTATTGTGGACATTGCTGCTATAAACATTTGAGTGCATGTGCCCCTTCAGAATGCCACGTTTGTATCTTTAGGGTATATACCCAGTACTACAATCACTGGGTCATAGGCTAGTTCTATTTTCAGCTTTTTGAGGCACCTCCACGCTGTTTTCCAGAGTGGTTGCACCAGCTTGCATTCCCACGTACAGTGTAGGAGGGTTGCCCTTTCTCCACATCCTTGCCAGCATCTGTCATTGACTGACTTGTTCATTTTAGCCATTCTGAAAGGTGTGACGTGGTATCTCATTCTGGTTTTGATTTTTATTTCCCTGATGCCGAGTGATGTGGAGCATTTTTTCATGTGTCTGTTGGCCATTTGGATGTATTCTTTGCAGAAATGTCTGTTCATGTCCTCTGCGCATTTCTTCATTGGATTATTTGTTCTTAGGGTGTTGAGTTTGATAAACTCTTTATAGATTTTGGATAGATAGTGGCCTTTTATCTGGTATGTCATTTGCAAATATCTTCTCCCAGATAACTTCTGACAGTCATCTTTTGGCTTTGTTAACTGTTTCCTTTGCTGTGCAAACAAAAGCTTTTTGATCTGATGAAATCCCAATAGTTCATTCTTGCCCTTGCTTCCCTTGCCTTTGGCGATGTTCCTAGGAAGAAGTTGCTGCTGCTGAGGTCAAAGAGGTTGCTACCTGTTCTCTCCTCAAGGATTTTGATGGATTCCTTTCTCACATTATGCTTCTTCATCCATTTCCAGTCTATTTTCATGTATGGTGTAAGGAAATGGTCCAACTTCATTTTTCTGCATGTGGCTCTTCAATTTTCCCAACACCATTTGTTGAAGAGGCTGTCTCTTTTCCATAGGACATTCCTTCCTGCTTTGTTGAAGATTAGTTGACCATAGAGTTGAGGGTGTATTTCTGGGCTCTCTATTCTGTTCCATTGATCTATGTCTGTTTTGGGGACAGTTCCCTACTATCTCAATGATGACAACTTTGTAATAGAGCTTGAAATCTGGAATTGTGATGCCAACAACTTTGGCTTTCTTTTTCAATATTCCTCTAGCAATTCGAGGTATTTTTGTGGTTCCATATATATTTTAGGATGATTTGTCCCATTTCTTTGAAAAAAAGATGGATGGGATTTTGATAGGGATTGCATTAAATGTGTAGATTGCTTTAGGTAGCATAGACATTTTCACAATATTTGTTCTTCCAATACAAGAGCATGGAACATTTTTCCATTTCTTTGTGTCTTCTTCAATTTCTTTCATGAGTACTTTAGAGTTTTCTGAGTATAGATTCTTTGTCTCTTTGGTTAGGTTTATTCCTAGGTATCTTAGGGTTTTGGGTGCAATTGTAAATGGGATTCACTCCTTAATTTCTATTTCTACAGTCTTGTTGGTATAAAAAAAATGCAACCAATTTTTGTGCATTGATTTTATATCCTGACACTTTACAGAATTCCTATACAAGTTATAGCAGATTTGGAGTGGAGTCCTTCAAGTTTTCCACATACAGTGTCATATCGTCTGCAAACAGGGATAGTTTGACTTCTCTTTTGCCAATTTGGCAAAATTTTGATGCCTTAATTTCTTTTTGTTGTCTGATTGCTGAGGCTAGGACTTCTATTACGATGTTGAATAGCAGTGGTGATAACGGACATCCCTGCCGTGTTCCTGACCTCAGCGGAAAAGTATTCAGTTTTTCTCCATTGAAAATGATATTTGCAGTGGGTTTTTCATAGATGGCTTTGATAATATTGATAATATGTGCCCTCTATGCCTACACTTTGAAGAGTTTTAATCAGGAAGGGATACTGCACTTTGCCAAATGCTTTTTCAGCATCTATGGAGAGTATCATATGGTTCTTGTTCTTTATTTTATTAATGTGTTGTATCACATTGATTGATTTGCAGATGTTGAACCAACCTTGTAGCCCTGGAATAAATCCCAGTTGGTCGTGGTGAATAATCCTTTGAATGTACTGTTGAATCCTATTGGCTAGTATTTTGGTGAGAATTTTCACATCTGTGTTCATCAAGGATATTGGTCTGTAGTTCTCTTTTTTGATGGGATCCTTGTCTGGTTTTGGGATCAAGGTGATGCTGGTGGCCTCAGAAAAAAAGAGTTTGGAAGTTTTCCTTCCATTTCTATTTTTTTGGAACAGTATCATGAGAATAGGAATTAATTCTTCTTTAAATGTTTGGCAGAATTCCCCTGGGAAGCCATCTGGCCCGGGGCTTTTGTTTGTTTGGAGATTTTTTTTTAAAGATTTATTTATTTGACAGAGAGAAATCACAAGTATACAGAGAGGCAGCCAGAGAGAGAGAGAGAGGGAAGCAGGCTCCCTGCTGAGCAGAGAGCCCGACGTGGGACTCGATCCCAGAACCCTGAGATCATGACCCAATCCGAAGGCAGCAGCTTAATCCACTGAGCCACCCAGGCGCCCCTGGAGATTTTTGATGACTGTTTCAATCTACATACTGGTTATGGGTCTGTTCAGGTTTTCTATTTCTTCCTGGTTCAGTTGTGGTAGTTTATATGTCTCTAGGAATGTATCCATTTCTTCCAGATTGTTGAATTTGTTGGCGCAGAGTTGCTCATAGTATGTTCTTATAATTGTTTGTATTTCTTTGGTGTTGGTTGTGATCTCTCCTCTTTCATTCATGATTTTATTTATTTGGGTCCTTTCTATTTCTTTATCAATCTTATTAATTCTTTCAAAGAACCAGCTCCTAGTTTCGTTGATTTGTTCTATTGTTTTTTTTTTTTTTTTGGTTTTTTGTGTTTTTTTGTTTGTTTCTATTTCATTGATTTCTTCTCTGATCTTTATTATTCCTCTTCTCCTGCTGGGTTTAGGCTTTCTTTGTTGTTCTTTCTCCGATTCCTTTAGGTGTAGGGTTATGTTGTGTATTTGAGATCTTTCTTGTTTCTTGAGAAAGGCTCGTACAGCTTTATATTTTCCTCTCAGGACTGCCTTTGCTGTATCCCACAGATTTTGAACACTTTTGTTTTCATTATCATTTGTTTCCATGAATTTTTTTCAATTCTTCTTTAATTTCCTGGTTGACCAATTCATTTTTTAGAAGGATGCTGTTTAGTCTCCATGTATTTGTGTTCTTTCCAAATTTCCTCTTGTGATTGAGTTCTAGTTTCAGAGCATTGTGGTCTGAGAATATGCAGGGGATGATCCCAATCTTTTGATAATGGTTGAGATCTGATTTATGGCCCAGGATGTGGTCTATTCTGGAGAATGTTCCATGTGCACTAGAGAAGAATGTGTATTCTGTTATTTTGGGATGGAATGTGTTGAATATACCTGTGATGTCCATCTTGTCCAGTGTGTCATTTAAGGCCTTTTTCCTTGTGGATCTGTTGCTTGGATGATCTGTCCATTTCAATGAGGGGAGTGTTAAATTCCCCTACTATTATTTTATTATTGTCGATGTGTTTCTTAGATTTTGTTATTAATTGGTTTATATAGTTGGTTGCTCCCATGTTAAGGACATAGATATTTAAAATTGTTAGGTCTTCTTGTTGGACAGACCCTTTGAGTATGATATAGTGTTCTTCCTCATCTCTTATTATAGTCTTTGGCTTAAAATCTAATTGATCTGATATAAGGATTGCCACCCCAGCTTTCTTCTGATGTCCATTAGCATGGTAAATTGTTTTCCACCCCCTCTCTTTAAATCTTTAGGTGTCTTCGGGTCTATGATGAGTTTCTTGGGCAGCATATTGACGGGTTTTGCTTTTTATCCATTCTGATACCCTGTGTCTTTTGATTGGTGCATTTAGGCCATTTACATTCAGGGTAACTATTGAGAGATATGAATTTAGTGGCATTGTATTGCCTATAATGTGACTGTTACTGTATATTGTTTCTGTTCCTTTCTGATCTACTACTTTTAGGCTCTCTCTTTGCTTAGAGGACCCCTTTCAATATTTCCTGGAGAGTTGGTTTGGTGTTTGCAAATTCTTTCAGCTTTTGTTTGTCCTGGTAGCTTTTTAATCTCTCCTTCTATTTTCAATGATAGCCTAGCTGGATATAGTATTCTTGGCTGCATGTTTTCCTCATTTAACACTGAATATATCATGCCAGTTCTTTCTGGCCTGCCAGGTCTCTGTGGATAAGTCTGCTGCCAATCAAATATTTTTACTGTTGTACAATACATACTTCTTTTCCCAGGCTGCTTTCAGGATTTTCTCTTTGTTGTTAACCGTTGTAAATTTTACTATCAGGTTACGGGGTGTGGACCTATTTTTATTGATTTTGAGGGTCATTCTTTGCATCTCTTGAATTTTGATGTTTTTTCCCTTTGCCATATTAAAGAAATTCTCTACAAAAATTCTCTCCAATATACCTTCTGCTCCCCTCTCTCTTTCTTCTTCTTCTGGGATCCCAATTATTCTAATGTTGTGTCGTCTTATGGTTTCACTTATCTCTCAAATTCTCTCCTCGTGGTCCAGTATTTGTTTGTCTCTCTTTTGCTCAGCTTCTTTATTCTCCATCATTTGGTCTTCTATATCACTAATTCTTTTGCCTCATTTATCCTAGCAGTAAGAACTTCCATTTTTTTAAATAATTTTTTATTTTTTATAAACATATATTTTTATCCCCAGGGGTACAGGTCTGTGAATCACCAGGTTTATACACTTCACAGCACTCACCAAAGCACATACCCTCCTCAATGTCCATAATCCCACCCCCTTCTCCCAAACCCCCTACCCCAGCAACCCTCAGTTTGTTTTGTGAGTTTAAGAGTCACTTATGGTTTGTCTCCCTCCCAATCCCATCTTGTTTCATTGATTCTTCTCCTACCCACTTAAGCCCCCATGTTCCATCACCACTTCCTCATATCAGGGAGATCATATGATAGTTGTCTTTCTCTGCTTGACTTATTTCGCTAAGCATGATACGCTCTAGTTCCATCCATGTTGTCGCAAATGGCAAGATTTCATTTCTTTTGATGGCTGCATAGTATTCCATTGTGTATATATACCACATCTTCTTGATCCATTCATCTGTTGATGGACATCTAGGTTCTTTCCATAGTTTGGCTATTGTGGACATTGCTGCTATAAACATTCGGGTACACGTGCCCCTTTGGATCACTACGTTTGTATCTTTAGGGTAAATACCCAATAGTGCAATTGCTGGGTCATAGGGCAGTTCTATTTTCAACATTTTGAGGAACCTCCATGCTGTTTTCCAGAGAGGTTGCACCAGCTTGCATTCCCACCAACAGTGTAGGAGGGTTCCCCTTTCTCCGCATCCTCGCCAGCATCTGTCATTTCCTGACTTGTTGATTTTAGCCATTCTGACTGGTGTGAGGTGATATCGCATTGTGGTTTTGATTTGTATTTCCCTGATGCCGAGTGATATGGAGCACTTTTTCATGTGTCTGTTGGCCATCTGGATGTCTTCTTTGCAGAAATGTCTGTTCATGTCCTCTGCCCATTTCTTGATTGGATTATTTGTTCTTTGGGTGTTGAGTTTGCTAAGTTCTTTATAGATTCTGGACACTAGTCCTTTATCTGATATGTCGTTTGCAAATATCTTCTCCCATTCTGTCAGTTGTCTTTTGATTTTGTTAACTGTTTCCTTTGCTGTGCAAAAGCTTTTGATCTTGATGAAATCCCAATAGTTCATTTTTGCCCTTGCTTCCCTTGCCTTTGGCGTTGTTCCTAGGAAGATGTTGCTGCGGCTGAGGTCGAAGAGGTTGCTGCCTGTGTTCTCCTCAAGGATTTTGATGGATTCCTTTCGCACATTGAGGTCCTTCATCCATTTTGAGTCTATTTTTGTGTGTGGTGTAAGGAAATGGTCCAATTTCATTTTTCTGCATGTGGCTGTCCAATTTTCCCAGCACCATTTATTGAAGAGGCTGTCTTTTTTCCATTGGACATTCTTTCCTGCTTTGTCAAAGATGAGTTGACCATAGAGTTGAGGATGTATTTCTGGGCTCTCTTTTCTGTTCCATTGATCTATGTGTCTGTTTTTGTGCCAGTGTCATGCTGTCTTGATGATGACAGCTTTGTAATAGAGCTTGAAGTCCGGAATTGTGATGCCACCAATGTTGGCTTTCTTTTTCAATATCCCTTTGGCTATTCGAGGTCTTTTCTGGTTCCATATAAATTTTAGAATTATTTGTTCCATTTCTTTGAAAAAGATGGATGGCACTTTGATAGGAATTGCATTAAATGTGTAGATTGCTTTAGGTAACATAGACATTTGCACAATATTTATTCTTCCAATCCAGGAGCATGGAACATTTTTCCATTTCTTTGTGTCTTCCTCAATTTCATTCATGAGTACTTTATAGTTTTCTGAGTATAGATTCTGTGTCTCTTTGGTTAGGTTTATTCCTAGGTATCTTATGGTTTTGGGTGCAATTGTAAATGGGATTGACTCCTTAATTTCCCTTTCTTCTGTCTTGCTGTTGGTGTAGAGAAATGCAACTGATTTCTGTGCATTGATTTTATATCCTGACACTTTACTGAATTCCTGTATAAGTTCTAGCAGTTTTGGAGTGGAGTCTTTTGGGTTTTCCACATATAGTATCATATCATCTGCGAAGAGTGATAATTTGACTTCTTCTTTGCCGATTTGGATGCCTTTAATTTCCTTTTGTTGTCTGATTGCTGAGGCTAGGACCTCTAGTACTATGTTGAATAGCAGTGGTGATAATGGACATCCCTGCCGTGTTCCTGACCTTAGCGGAAAAGCTTTCAGTTTTTCTCCATTGAGAATGATATTTGCGGTGGGTTTTTCATAGATGGCTTTGATGATATTGAGGTATGTGCCCTCTATCCCTACACTTTGAAGAGTTTTGATCAGGAAGGGATGCTGTACTTTGTCAAATGCTTTTTCAGCATCTATTGAGAGTATCATGTGGTTCTTGTTCTTTCTTTTATTGATGTGTTGTATCACATTGACTGATTTGCGGATGTTGAACCAACCTTGCAGCCCTGGAATAAATCCCACTTGGTCGTGGTGAATAATCTTTTTAATGTACTGTTGAATCCTATTGGCTAGTATTTTGGTGAGTATTTTCGCATCTGTGTTCATCAAGGATATTGGTCTATAGCTCTCTTTCTTGGTGGGATCCTTGCCTGGTTTTGGGATCAAGGTGATGCTGGCCTCATAAATTGAGTTTGGAAGTTTTCCTTCCATTTCTATTTTTTGGAACAGTTTTAGGAGAATAGGAATTAGTTCTTCTTTAAATGTTTGGTAGAAATCCCCCAGGAAGCCGTCTGGCCCTGGGCTTTTGTTTGTTTGGAGATTTTTGGTGACTGTTTCAATCTCCTTACTGGTTATGGGTCTGTTCAGGCTTTCTATTTCTTCCTGGTTCAGTTGTGGTAGTTTATATGTTTCTAGGAATGCATCCATTTCTTCCAGATTGTCGAATTTATTGCCGTAGAGTTGCTCATAGTATGTTCTTATAATAGTTTGTATTTCTTTGGTGTTAGTTGTGATCTCTCCTCTTTCATTCATGATTTTATTTATTTGGGTCCTTTCTCTTTTCTTTTTGATAAGTCAGGCCAGGGGTTTATCAATTTTATTAATTCTTTCAAAGATCCAGCTCCTACTTTCATTGATTTGTTCTATTGTTTTTTTGTTTCTATTTCATTGATTTCTGCTCTGATCTTTATGATTTCTCTTCTCCTGTTGGGCTTAGGGTTTCTTTCTTGTTCTTTCTCCAGCTCCTTTAGGTGTAGGGTTAGGTTGTGTACCGGAGAACTTTCTTGTTTCTTGAGAAAGGCTTGTACCGCTATATATTTTCCTCTCAGGACTGCCTTTGTTGTGTCCCACAGATTTTGAACCGTTGTATTTTCATTATCATTTGTTTCCATGATTTTTTTCAATTCTTCTTTAATTTCCCGGTTGACCCATTCATTCTTTAGAAGGATGCTGTTTAGTCTCCATGTATTTTGGTTCTTTTCAAACTTCCTTTTGTGGTTGAGTTCTAGCTTTAGAGCATTGTGGTCTGAAAATATGCAGGGAATGATCCCAATCTTTTGATACCGGTTGAGTCCTGATTTAGGACCGAGGATGTGATCTATTCTGGAGAATGTTCCATGTGCACTAGAGAAGAATGTGTATTCTGTTGCTTTGGGATGAAATGTTCTGAATATATCTGTGATGTCCATGTGGTCCAGTGTGTCGTTTAAGGCCTTTATTTCCTTGCTGATCTTTTGCTTGGATGATCTGTCCATTTCAGTGAGGGGAGTGTTAAAGTCCCCTACTATTATTGTATTATTGTTGATGTGTTTCTTTGATTTTGTTATTAATTGGTTTATATAGTTGGCTGCTCCCACGTTGGGGGCATAGATATTTAAAATTGTTAAATCTTCTTGTTGGACAGACCCTTTGAGTATGATATAGTGTCCTTCCTCATCTCTTATTATAGTCTTTGGCTTAAAATCTAATTGATCTGATATAAGGATTGCCACTCCTGCTTTCTTCTGATGTCCTTTAGCATGGTAAATTCTTTTCCACCCCCTCACTTTAAATCTGGAGGTGTCTTCGGGCTTAAAATGTGTTTCTTGGAGGCAACATATAGATGGGTTTTGTTTTTTTATCCATTCTGATACTCTGTGTCTTTTGACAGGGGCATTTAGCCCATTAACATTCAGGGTAACTATTGAGAGATATGAATTTAGGGCCATTGTATTGCCTGTAAGGTGGCTGTTACTGTATATGGTCTCTGTTCCTTTCTGATCTACCACTTGTAGGCTCTCTCTTTGCTTAGAGGACCCCTTTCAAGATTTCCTGTAGAGCTGGTTTGGTGTTTGCAAATTCTTTCAGTTGTTGTTTGTCCTGGAAGCTTTTAATCTCTCCTTCTATTTTCAATGATAGCCTAGCTGGATATAGTATTCTGGGCTGCATGTTTTTCTCATTAATCCTCTGAAAATATCATGCCAGCTCTTTCTGGCCTGCCAGGTCTCTGTGGATAAGTCAGCTGCCAATCTAATATTCTTACCATTGTATTTTACAGACTTCTTTTCCCGGGCTGCTTTCAGGATTTTCTCTTTGTCACTGAGACTTTTAAATTTTACTATTAGGTGACGGGGTGTGGGCCTATTCTTATTGATTTTGAGGGGCGTTCTATGAACCTCCTGAATTTTGATGCTCGTTCCCTTTGCCATATTGGGGAAATTCTCCCCAATAATTCTCTCTAGTATACCTTCTGCTCCCCCCTCTCTTTCTTCTTCTTCTGGAATCCCAATTATTCTAATGTTGTTTCATCTTATGGTGTCACTTATCTCTCGAATTCTCCCCTCGTGGTCAGTAGCTGTTTGTCCCTCTTTTGCTCAGCTTCTTTATTCTCTGTCATTTGGTCTTCTATATCACTAATTCTTTCTTCTGCCTCATTTATCCTAGCAGTGAGAGCCTCCATTTTTTATTGCACCTCATTAATAGCTTTTTTGATTTCAACTTGCTTAGATTTTAGTTCTTTTATTTCTCCAGAAAGGGCTTTTATATCTCTCGAGAGGGTTTCTCTCATATCTTCCATGCCTTTTTCGAGCCTGGCTAGAACCTTGAGAATTGTCATTCTGAACTCTAGATCTGACATATTACCAATGTCTGTATTGATTAGGTCCCTAGCCTTTGGTACTGCCTCTTGTTCTTTTTTTTCTGTTGAATTTTTCCGTCTTGTCATTTTGTCCAGGTAAGAGTATATGAAGGGGCGAGTAAAATACTAAAAGGGTGGCAACAACCCCAGGAAAATATGCTTTAACCAAATTAGAAGAGATCCAAAATCATGAGGGGGGAGAAAGGGGATAAAAAGAGGTTCAAAAAGGAAGAAAGAAAAAAAAAGAAAAAAGAGAAAAAAGAAAAGAAAAGAATTTAAAAATAAGAAAACACCTTTCAGAAAG
Source organism: Mustela lutreola (assembly GCF_030435805.1). Classification (NCBI taxonomy): domain Eukaryota; kingdom Metazoa; phylum Chordata; class Mammalia; order Carnivora; family Mustelidae; genus Mustela; species Mustela lutreola. The sequence goes on from NC_081292.1 coordinate 94,488,054, forward strand.
TGGTTGTTTTTCTGCTTCCAGAATTCCTGTTCTTCTTCTCTTCGATCTGCCGATGGATTTTCAGGTGTTTGCAATCTTTAGATAAGCTATCTAGCTGATCTCCGGCTAGCTGAAATAGTCTCAGCCTGCTACTTCTCCGCCATCTTGACTCCTCCCCCAGAACTTCCATTTTTTATTGCACCTCATTAATAGCTCTTTTGATTTCAACTTGGTTAGATTTTAGTTCTTTTATTTCTCCAGAAAGGGCTTTTATCTCTCTGGAGAGGGTTTCTCTAATAACTTCCATGCCTTTTTCGAGCCCAGCTAGAACCTTGAGAGTTGTCATTCTAAACTCTAGTTCTGTCATATTACCAATGTCTGTTTTGATTAGGTCCCTAGCCTTTGGTACTGCCTCCTGTTCGTTTTTTTGTGGTGAGTTTTTCCACCTTGTTATTTTGAGCAGATAATATGTAAAGGAGCAAATAAAATGCTAAAAGAGTGGTAAAGACCCCAGGAAAATGTGCTTCAACCAAATCAGAAGAGACCCAAGTTGTGGGAGAACGAAAGGGGATAAAAAAGAAGTTCAAGGGGGGAAAAAAGGTTTTAAAAAAATGAAAACAAGGAAAAAGTATTAAAAAAGAAAATATATATATATATATACTAGACTTGTGACTAGAACAGGGTCACTCACTTAATTTTGGGAGTTTTTGGGTCTCTTAGAAGAAACTACCTCCCAAGATTTTAAAGGATGAAAAACATATAAGGGTAGGCACAGTGAAGGGATGGAATAAACCTATAAAAATGAGAAAAAAAGGGATGCCTGGGTGGCTCAGTTGGTTAAGCAACTACCTTCAGCTCAGGTCATGATCTCAGCGTCCTGGGATCGAGTCCCACACCGGGCTCCTTTCTCGGCAGGGAGCCTGCTTCTCCCTCTGCCTCTGCCTGCCTTCCTGTCTGCCTGTGCTCACTCTCTCCCCCCCTCTGATAAATAAATAAAATCTTAAAAAAATGAGAAAAAAATTTAATTTCTAAAAAATAAGTTGATAGAGCAAGTTGGTTGGGACAATAAAGAAAAATAAACTGGAGAGAATTTGCACAGGCTGGACACTAGAACAATCTTGGAGCTAGATTTAGGGTATATTTTGTTCTATTAGGAGAAGTTATACCCCATATTTTTTAGAAGAAAAAACCCTATGTGTAAAAAAATATATAGTTAGGTACAATGGAGGATAAATTATGACTATAATAATGAAGGTTCAAAATAGATTATTATTTTTTGTAAGGTATTTTAAAAATAAACTAGTTTAAAAAATCATTAAAAGAGGAAAGGGTAAAAGTTAAAAAAATTAGCAGAAGAAAAAAGAAAAAAAATATAACTGCAAGACTAATGAATCATTGGGAGAAAGCCACGAACTCCTTGTTCTGCATTCTCCTCCTCTGGAATTCCACTGTTCTCCTTACTAAGTGAAGTTGATCTTGGCTGGGTTTCTTGTTGGTCTTCTGGGGAAGGGGCCTGTTGTACTGATTCTCAAGTGTCTTTGCCCGAGATGGATTTGTCCTGCCCTTACCTGGGGTAAGGCTAAGTAATCCGGGAGCTTTTGTTCCCTGGAGGCTTTCCGTAGAGTTCTGGATGATGGAATAATGGCGGTCTCACAATCCTGCCCAGAGGAGTGGAGAGCTCAGGGCCCCACTCCTCAGTGCACACTTAGAGAAAGGTGCTTAATCACTCCCATCTTCCCGGCCTCTGGCCATGCTTGGAGAAAAGCGCTCTGTCACTCGTACTTGGAGAAAAGTCCTTGGTCATTCTCATCTCCCTGGCCTCTGGCCATGCTTGGAGAAAAGAGCTCAATTACTCCCGTCTCCCTGGCCCTTGGCTGTGCTCCAAGCTCATCCTGCCTATGCCTGGTTCAAAGTAACCCTGGGTTGAGAGCTCACTCCTCAGCTTTGTCTCTGTAGCCGGCTTCCCCACTCTAATACCTGTGAGTTCTGTGACACTCAGATAACCCTGGTCCTTCTGTGACCCTGAGGGACCTGGGACTATGCTGACCCCTCTTGGGCTTCACTCTGGATTAGCCTCTGGGGTGATATCCCTCAGTGGATCAAACTTTTAAAGAGTCCTGATTTTGTGCTCCATTGCTCCACCGCTTGCCAGGAGCTGCCCACCCCCCCCCCCCACGGTCTACCTTCCTGTTCTTCGGGTTCACTTTTCTGCCAGTTCTACCTTTCAGAAAGTGATCAATTTTCTGTTTCTAGAATTGTTGCTCTCCTTCTCTTTGATCTCCCATTGGATTTGTAGGTGTTTACAATGGTTAGATAAGCTATCTAGCTGATCTTCTGCTACCTGATGTCGTCTCAGCCTGCTACTTCTCCGCCATCTTGAATCCTTCCACGGAATATGTGGTTTTTATTATGTTGATGTGTATTCTTTCTGTACCCAGTTTGGTGAGTATTTTTATTATGAAAGGGTGTTGAATTTTGTCAAATGCCTTTTCTGCATATATTGAGTTGATCATATGAGTTTTTATTGATCATTCTATTAATATAATGCATCACATTTACTGATATGTGCTGGTGAATTCAGTTTTGTAGCATTTTGTAGAGAATTTTTACATTTTTATTTATCAGGGATATTATCCAGTAGTTCTTTTTGTTGCTGCTTTGGTTTTTTTGTTTGTTTGTTTGTTTTTGTTTTGTTTTGTTTTGCTTTTGTAGTGCTCCTGTCTGGTTTTGATATCAAGATAATGCTGGCTTGTAAAATGTGCCTCAGAGTATTTCAACCTCTTCAACTTTTTGGGAAAGGTTTAAAAAGTATTTGTATTTTTTGCCTTAAAATGTTTGGTAGAATTCACTGTGGAAATCATCTGATTCTGGACTTTTATTTGTTAGTAGGTTTTTATTACGGATTCAATCTCCTTACCCCTTATTGGTCTGTTCACATTTTTTATGTCCTTATGATTCAGTCTTGATAGGTTGTATGTGCCTAGGAATTTGTCCATTTCCTCTAGGCTTTTGATTCGCTGGCATTTAACTGTCTTTTATCCTTTATATTTCTATGGTATCTGTTATAATGTCTCCTTTTTCATTTCTGATTTTATTGAGTCTTCTCTCTTTTTCTGAGTTAGTCTAGCTGTCTTTTTTTTTTTTAAATTTACCATTACCAAGTTTAATTTTATTTACCATTTAAAAAAAACTTTCTAGATTTTTAATTCTATATTTCATTTATATTTGCCCTAATTTTTATTTTTTCCTTCCTTTTGCTACTTTTAAGTTTACTTTGTTCTTTTTGTAGTTTTTTTGAGCTGTTATAATAAGTTCTTTATTTGAAATCTTTTTTATATACATTTATAGCTATAAAATTTCCTTTTATAACTGCTTTGCTGCTTCTCATAATGTTTTGGTATATATTTTTTTATTTTCCTCAAGATGTATTTTTTATTCCCACTTTGTCTTCTTTTCTTGATTTTTTGTTTGTTTAAAAATGTGTATGTCTGTGTTTTGTAAATTTTCCAAATTTCCTTCTGTATTGATTTCTAGTTTCATATTATTTTGGCTGGAAATATACTCGATATGCTTTCTATATTATTGATTTTGTGGGGACTCTTGTTTTGTGGTTTAAAATGTAATCTATCCTAGAAAATTTTCCACGTGTGTTTGAGAAGAATATTTATTATGATACTATTGGATGGAATATCCTGTAAATATGTTAGGTTCATTTGACATAGTTCTTGTTTGTTTGTTTGTTTGTTTTGTTTGTTTGTTTGTTTGAGAGAGAGCAGGGCAGAGAGAATGAGCAAGGTGTAAGGGCAGAGACAGAGTGAGAAGACCCCCTCCTGAGCAGGGAGCCCAATGTGGGACTCTATCTCAGGACCCTGGGATCACGACCTGAGCCAAAGGCAAAGGCTTAACTGACTGAGCCACCCAGTTGTCCAGGCATAGTGTTTAAATTCACTATTTTCTTATTGATTTTCTGTCTGGATGATCTATCCATAGGTAAGAGTGGGGTATTATTGTCCCCAGATATTATTGTATTGCTATTTATTTCTCCTTTTTTGTTTTGTTAGTATTTGTTTTATATATTTATGTGGCTCAATATTAGGTACATGATATTTACAATTACTGTATTGATGAATTGATGACACTTTTCTTATTGTATAATGACCTTCTTTGACTCCTGTGGTGATTTTTAGCTTATACAAACCCTATTTTGTCTGTTATAGTTATTGCCACCCTTGTTTTCTTTTGTTATCATTAGCTTGGAATATCTTTTTCCATCCCTTTACTCTCTGCCCATGTGTGTCCTTAAAGCTAAAGTGATTCTTTTATAGGCAACATATTGTTGGATCTTGTGTTTTTTGTTTGTTTTTTTAAGCTATTCTAGCCTATGTCTTCCAACTGATGATTCCATTCACTTACAGTTAAAGTAATTATGGATAGGTAAGGACTTAACTATTGCCTTTCATTCTTTTTATATTTCATGATTTATTTAAATTTTAGTTAATATATAGCGTAATATTAGTTTCAGGAGTAGAATTTAGTAATTCACCATTTACATATAACAGTCAATGCTCATCACAAGTGACCTCCTAATAATTATTACTGACAGCCCATTCCCCTGCCCATCTCCCCTCCAGAAACAGTTTGTTACTTATAGTTAAGTGTATTATGGTTTGCCTTCCCCTCCTTTTAAAAAATATATATTTTTCTTTCCCCAGTGTTTATCTGTTTTGTTTCTCTTTTGTAGATGCTCTGCTCTTTATTTCCTGTCTTGTTCTCTTTGTTTGTAATCTGATGACTTTTTGTGGCAGTATGTTTTAACTTCTTTATCAAAATCTTTTGTGTATCTACTACATATTTTTATATTTGCCATTAAGCTTTTATAAAATACGTTAGTTATAACATTCCATTTTATGTTGAAAACAACTGAACTTCAATAGTGTACAGAAAAATTATACTTCTCCTATAACAATAGGTTATTGATGTTTTTACATTTTAGATCATTTTTATATTGTACTTTCAATAACAAATGATTGCAGTTATAGTTATTTTTAATAGGCTTGTTTTTTTTAACTTTTAAACTAGACTAGTAAATGATTTATATATCACCATTACAATATTAGAGAATCTGATTTTGACTATACATTTACCTTTTGCAATAAATAAGGAGCCATCCATGCATCCATGTTGCCATCTTGATGACATCACCATCCCCAAATCGCCAGTAAGTGTTACTTTATATTTATCTTTTTTTTTAAGATTTTATTTGTTTATTTGACAGAGAGAGAGAGAGAGAGCTCAAGTTGGCAGAGTGGCAGGCAGAGGAAGATCAAGAGGCAGGCTTATTACCCAGCAGTGAGCCCGATGCAGGTCTTAATCCCAGGACCCTGGGATCATGACCTGAGCCAAAGGCAGCTGCTTAACCGATTGAGTCGCCCAGGGAGCCCTAAATTTTACTTTAGTTAATATACGACTATTTTTTATTTCTACTAATAGACATATCAATTTTATTGCTTTTAATATTAAGGTCTTCTCCTTAACATCATCAATTTTATAAGTGTGGTGGTAAGTATGTAATTCATGTATGTGGTGGTATGTAAGTAATTCAAATATGAATTTTAAACTCTAGATCATATGCTCCATTGTGGCAGATATTTGTCTTATTCATCCCACCCACAAAAAATTAGTACTAAATAGGTCTTTGTTGATTTACTGAATGAATTAAGTGTTCTGACACTAACATAGCTGACCAAACCAGAGATAAAGGAGAAAATATAATGATTGTCAAATGGGTGAACCTGAGATAAAAAGACACCTTTAGCTTAGTTAGTTTGATATACACTCTGGATAACATTCCAATTTTGCATGGATTTTTGGAAAGCAAACAACTCCTCTCCTAAATAATAAATTTATTAATTGCCTTCCTTATGAGTCCTGACAGCAGTCAGCTTTGTGGGTTTCTGATTCCATTCCAAGAGGTTGAATTTCTGTTTGATTTATGTAATAGGCAACAGTGTCATGAGGAAAGACTTGTAGGATAAAATTTCTTCAAGACGGGAACACAGATGGCTGCCTATGGACTGTGAGGTGGGTGTTAATGAAAATGCATTGAGCAGTAAGGGAAGGGCAGCTCACAACCATAGGAAAGGTGCCCTGTGTTTTTGTTTTGTTTTGTTTTACAAACAGATACCATTAGCCCTCTCCATGGAAATTTTCAAATTTACTTTGCTCTAACAACCACAAATACTTAGGACATTATGAACACAATATGGGCATTAAAGGATAAAAATAAACAAAAATTTAAGTAAATGTTAAGTGTTTGTCATTATTTCAGCCATGTTTTTCTATGCTTAACTGCTCAAAAAAATTACACAGGTTTCTAAATATTATACCAGGCTGTTAAACTAATGCAAAGGGTTTTATGGAATTTTCTATAACACCATCTCGATTTTCTACATTGGCTGTCACTCCTGAAAATTCTCAGTTTATAAATGTGCATATATTTACTATAATAATACTCACTGGTTATTTACCTGGTTTATTAGTGTATTTTGATCCTTTCTAATTGTTCACTTTCTTCCATGTTTCCTCCTTATTTCTACAAATGTCAATCCATCACATGTTATGTAAAGTGAAACAAAGAGGAACAGCTGTTAGTAGAAAGGATTAACAGAGGTGCTTTGATGTTACTCTGTGAGGTATTTCCATATCATCATTTTAATATATTTCAGGAATACAGCATAGTTGTTATGCCTTAATTAAACCTTCATTAAGTCTTTATATATATACTTTTTCCTAACTCACAAGTCCTCCCTTCATGTCCCATTCAAAACCCACTCATTTTATGGAATAATTGTTTTATATTCCCAGTACAATGTTCATTTAACTTATCGCTCTGGTGTGCTCCTTTGGCAGCACATATGTTAACTTATTGTTCTGGGTATACAAAAAGATAGGAATGGAATATTTTGTAATATGATATTTTGTCATTTCTACACTACAGCGTCTGTGTAAGCATTCTTTGATCAGAGACCTAAGGAGGAGGTCCAAATTGAAGAAAAACAAATAGAAAAAAAGAAAATGTTCTCAGTCCTTTCTTGTAGTTTCATTTGCAGGAACCACAAAGGCAAAGACATTAAAATGTTTTTTTCTTATTTTTTAAAATTAATTTTAAGTTTTTTATTGGATTATGCTCCCTTAAACTCATCTGATACCATGAATAGAAAATCAAAGCAATCCACCAAACCTTCTTTCATGATGTTGCCTTTAAACACGTTGCCTTTAAAAATTTTACAGTCTCATCTGTAGAGTAGATGAACCTTGACTCAAAAGTGTCATCATAGACTGTGGTGACACTTGTCTTGCCACCCGCCCGCTGTTCCTGCCATGGCAGGCTCTCCTGCTTCACGACCGTTTCCCGACAACAAGGCCAATGGCTCCTCTTCTCCCAGGGCGGCATTGCTGCGCCTTTCCCAGACATGTTCCTGGGGAGCACAGTGACAGACGTGTGCCTTTCTTTAAGGCTGTTTCCACAGGCGCAGCCACGCTTCTCTCTCAGGCAGAGGGGATGACCAGGCTAAGAGGATTTCGCTCCAAACGGGTTTCTCCCACCATGCTTCGGAGACTATGTTCAGGCAAGCGGCATTAGCATCCCATAGAACTGACACGGATTTCCCAACGAATGCTGTGCTTTCCCAGAGGGGATGCACGTACAAAGAGGCTTTTGCTCTATGCGGGTTTCTCCCACCGTGCTGTGAATACTAGGTTAAGGCAAGCAGCGACAGCAGCCCACAGAACCGACTCTGATTTCCCAGCGCCTGCTCTGCTTTTGCAGAGGTTTTGGGCTAGGCGCGAACTGCACTTCGCCTCTGCTTCCTCAGCAAGGCTTTGGGCGTTAGCTCTGTCGCTTAAGAGAAAAAGCTGCAGGAGAGCTGGTGCCTCTTGGGCCTTGATTTCCTGGGCTCCATGTTCCCGCCCTGGGTTCACACTGCCAGGCCAAACTAAGCAGAGCCACAACCCTGCAGCAGCATGTGTGGCCTAGGATTGCACTCTATGCACACTACCTTCTCCTGGTGACTTGGCCTTTTGATCTGGCGCGCAGGCAGACTCGGGGACTAGGCCAGTGCCTTCCACCAGGAAAGGAGAGGAAAGATCCCTGAACACCGCCCATGCACTGGGATGGGGAGATGTGGGGGACTGTCCCCTACTCCTTCCCCAGAAACCCTGTGCCTCCGCGAACGCTGCCACATCTTGGAGGAAGAAGGCCTGTGACTGCCTGTTTCTCCAGGGAACTGTTTCTGTGAGTTCCGGGTATTGCGCCTGGTGGCAAACCCAAGTCTGCCCTCGGGACTGGTGGCCAAGGAGATGCTGTCCCCTTGGGACCAGAGGCACCAGACAGGCCTGCCTTCTGCCCAGACTCCTTCCTCAGAGAGGATCACGTGCGCCTGCCCTAGTCATCCCCTCGTGTCTCAGCATCCAGGCTTCATTTTATCCGCACAGGGAGCGGGTGACACTTGTCTTGCCACCTGCCTGCTGTTCCTGCCATGGCAGTCTCTCCTGCTTCACCACCGTTTCCCGACAGCAAAGCCAACGGCTCCTTCTCTTATCCGGGGGCGGCGTGCTGCGCCTTATGCAGACATGCTTCTGGGGAGCGCGGTAACAGACGTGTCCCTTTCCTTAAAGCTGTTTCGACAGGCGCTCTCTCAGGCAGAGGAGGATGACTGGGCAAAGAGTATTTCGTTCATTGCGGGTTTATTTCAACGAGCTGTGGAGACTAGCCCAGGCAAGCAGCAGCAGCATCCCCAAACCCAACTATGATTTCCCAACGAATGCTGTGCTTTCCCAGATGAGATGCCCAAAGAGCCTTTCGCTGTATACGGGTTTCTCCCACTGTGAGACTGGGCTCCGGCAACTAACAGCAGCAGCCCACAGTACAGACTCTGATTTCTCAGTGAATGCTGTGCTTTCCCAGTTTAGAGAGGAGGCGACAGGATCCCTGCACAAGGCCCGTGCACTGGGATGGGGAACTATGGGGGACTGTCTCCACTCCTTCCCCGGCACACCCCCTACCACCCGCATCGCTGCCAAATCTTGGAGGAAGACGGCATCTGACTGCCCATTTCTCCATGTGGTTGTTTCTGCGAGTCAGGGTATGGCACCTGGTGGCAAGCCCAAGTCTGCCCTTGGGACAGGTGGCCAAGGAGATGCTGTCCCCTCTGGACCAGAGGCACAGGACAGGCCTGCCTTCGGCCCAGACTCCTTCCTCAGAGTGGATCAAGCGCCCCTGCCCTAGTCATCCCCTCATGTCTCCTTAGCAGCCAGGCTTCCATCTCTCCGCAGGAGCGGGCGACACTTGTCATGCCACCGACCTGCTGTTCATGCCAAGCGTTTCCCGACCCCAAGGCCAACGGCTCCTCTTCTCCGGGGGCGGCGTGTTGCGCGTTCCCCACAGTTGCTCCTGGGAGCGCAGTGACAGACGAGTGCAACCACGCTTCTCTCTCAGGCAGAGGGGATGCCCAGGCAAAGAGGATTTCGCTCCATGCGGGTATCTTCCACCATGCTGCGGAGACTAGCTTAGGCATTCAGCTGCAGCATCACACACATCTGATTCTGATTTCCCAACGAATGCTGTGCTTTCCCTGAGGAGATGCCCGGATAAAGAGGCTTTCGCTGTATGCGGGTTTCTTCAACCGCGAGACTGGGCTTAGGCAAGCAGCAGAAAAGTCCGCAAAACCGACTCTGATTTCCCAGCGACTGCTATGCTTTCGCAGAGGTTTTCAGCTTGGCGCGAACCGCATTCGCTGCTGCTTCCTCAGCAAGTATTTCGTCGTTTGCTCTGTTGCGAGAGGGAAAAAGAGCCGCGGTATTGCTTGTGCCTTTTGGGCCTTGCTTTCCCGGGCTCCAAGTTCTTGCCTGGGGTTCACATTGCTAAGCCGAACTAAGCAAACGCAGTCGCAACCCTGCGGCAACATGCGTGGCCTAGGATGGCACTCTATGCACACTACCAACTCCCGGTATAGGCAACAATTGGCCTTTGGCAGTGGACCTCAGGTGGACTCGCGAGCTAGGTCAGTGCCTTCCTCACAGGAGAGGAGAGGCGACAGGATACCTGAACACCGCCCGTTACTAAATGGGGAGCATTCGGGGATTGTTGCCACTCCTTTCCCGGCACACCCCCAGCCACCGACAACGCTGTCACATCTTGGAGGAAGATGACATCTGACTGCACGTTTCTCGAGGGAGCTGTTCCTGTGAGTTCAGGGTATGGTGCCTGGTAGCAAGCCCAAGTCTGCCCTACATACAGTTGTCCTAGGAGTTTCTGTGCCCTTGGGACCAGAGGCACAGGACAGGCCTGCCCTAATCGTCCCTTCATGTCTCCTTAGCAGCCAGGCTTCATCTCCGCACAGGGAGCGGGTGACATTTGTCTTGCTACCGGCCTGCTGTTCCTGCAAGGGCAGGCTCTCCTGCTTCCCGACCATTTCCCGACCACAAGGCCAACGGCTCCTTAGCTTCTCTGGGGGCTGCTTGCTGCGCCATCCCCACATTTGGCTTTTCTCTCAAGCAGAGGGGATGCTCGTGCAAAGGGTATTTCGGTCCATGCTGCTATCTTCCACTGTGCTGCGGAGACTAGTTCAGACAAGCAGCAGCATCCACAAACACAACTCTCTGATTTCCCAACAAATGTTTTGCGTTCCCAGGGGAAATGCCCAGGCAAAGAGGATTTCGCTCCATGCGGGTTTCCTCCACCATGCTGCGTAGTGTAGCACAGGCATTCAGCTGCAACATCACTAAACATCCGATTCTGATTTCTCAACGAATGCTGTGCTTTCCCAGAGGAGATGCCCGGCAAAGAGGCTTTCGCTGTATGCGGGTTACTCCCAATGCGAAACTGGGCTCAGAAAAGCAGCAGCAGCAGCCCGCAGAAAATTTATCAGCAAATGCTGTGCTTTCCTAGAGGCTTTGGCTTGGAGGAAACAGCTTTCGCCGCTGCTTCCTCAGCAAGGCTTCAGTCGTGTCAGGGAAGAAGAGCTGCGGGAGAGCAGGTGCCTCTTGGGCCTTGCTTTCCTGGGCTCCATGTTCGCGTCCTGGGTTCACCCTGCCAGGCCGAACTAAGCAGACACAGCCACAACCCTGCAGTAGCGTGTGTAGCCTAGGATGGCACCCTATGTACACTACCATCTCTGGCGCTCAGGCGGACTCGCTGACTAGGACAGTGCTTTCCCCACAGGAAAGGAGAGGTGACTGGTTCCCTGCACACCGCCTGTACACTGAAAAGGGAGCTTTGGGGACTGTCCCCACCCCTTTTCCTTAAACGCCGTGCCTCCTCCAAGCTTCCACATCTTGGAGGAAGACGGCATCTGACTCCCCGTTATTTCAGGGAGCTGTTTCTGCGAGTTCAGCGAAGGCGCCTGGTGGCTAGCGCATGTCTGCCCCAGGGACAGGTGGCCAAGGAGCTGCTGTCTCCTTGGGCCGACGCTCAGGAAGGCATGTTTTCTGCCCAGACTCCTTCCTAAGAGTTTAGCACGCGCCCTGCCCTACTCATCCCCTCCTCTCTCCGTAGCAGCCAGGCTTCCATCTCTCTGCACAGGGAGCAGGTGACACTTGTATTGCCACCGGCCGCTGTGCCTGCCAGGGCTGGCTCTCTTAGTTTGCAACCTTTTCCAGACCCGAAGGCAAACGGCTCCTGCTCTTCTCCTTGGGCAGCGTGCTGCACGTTCCACAGACATGCTCCTGGGGAGCGCAGTTAAAGACGTGTCCCTTTCCTTAAGGCTCTTTCCACAGGCGCAACCGCGCTTCTCTCTCAGGCAGAGGGGATGCCCAGGCAAAGAGGATTTCGCTCCATGCGGTTTTATTACACCGTGCTGAGGAGACCAGCTCAGGCATTCCGCTGCAGCATCACACACATCCGATTCTGATTTCCCAACGAATGTTGTGCTTTCCCAGAGGAGAAGCCCGGATAAAGAGGCGTTCGCTGTATGCGGGTTTCTCCAACCGCGAGACTGGGCTCAGGCAAGCGGCAGAAGAGCCTGCAGAACCGACTCTGATTTCCCAGCGACTGCTATACTTTCGGAGAGGTTTTCAGCTTGGCCTGAAACGCACTTCGCTGCTGCTTCCTCAGCAAGGCTTTGGTCATTCGCTCTGTCGTGGCAGGCAAGAAGAGCAGCGGGAAAGCTGGTGCTTCCTGGGCCTTGCTTTGCAGGGCTCCAAGTTCTCGCCCGGGGTTCACCTTGCTAAGCCGAACTAAGCAGACACAGTCACAACCCTTCAGCAGCGTGCGTGGCCTAGGATGGCACTCTATGCACACTACCATCTCCCGTGTAGGCAACACTTTGCCTTTGGCAGTGGACCTCAGGTGGACTCGCGGACCAGTTCAGTGCCTTCCTCACAGGAGAGGAGAGGCGACAGGATCCCTGAACACCGCGCGTTACTAAATGGGGAGCATTCGGGGATTTTTGCCACTCCTTTCCCGGCACACCCCCAGCCACTGACAACGCAGTCACATATTGGAGGAAGATGGCATCTGACTGCACGTTTCTCGAGGGAGCTGTTCCTGTGAGTTCAGGGTATCTTGCCTGGTAGCAAGCCCAAGTATGCCCTACCGACTGTTGTCCAAGGAGATGCTGTGCCCTTGGGACCAGAGGCACAGGACAGGCCTGCCTTCTGCCCAGACTCCTTCCTCAGAGTGGAGCACGCGTCCCTGCCCTAGTCGTCCCTTCATGTCTCCTTAGCAGCCAGGCTTTGTCTCTCCGCAGAGGGATCGGGTGACACTCGTTTGCAACCGGCCTGCTGTTCGTGCCACGGCAGGATCTCCTGCTTCCCGACCGTTTCCCGACCACAAGGCCAACGGCTCCTTCTCTTCTCCTGGGGCGGCGTGCTGCGCCTTCCCCAGACTAGCTCCTGTGGAGCTCGGTGACGTGACCCTTTCCTTAGGGCCTTTCAGATGTACAACAATGCTTCTCTCTTAGACAAAGGGGAGCTAGGGCAAAGAGGATTTCGCTCCATCAACGTATCTTGCACCGTGCTGTGGAGACTAGCTCAGGCATTCAGCTGCAGCATCACATACATCCGATTCTGATTTCCTAACGAATGCTGTGCATTCCCAGAGGAGATGCCCGGGCAAAGAGGCTTTCGCTGTATGCGGATTTCTCCAACCGCGAGACAGGGCTCAGGCAAGCAGCAGAAGAGCCCGCAGAACCGACTCTGATTTCCCATCGACTGCTATGCTTTCATGGAGGTTTTCAGCTTGGCGCGAACACCACTTCGCTGCTGCTTCCTCAGCAAGGCTTTGGTCATTCGCTCTGTCGCAGCCGGGAAGAAGAGAGGCGCGAAAGCTGGTACCTCTTGGGCCTTGCTTTCCCGGGCTCCAAGTTCGCGCCCGGGGTTCACCTTGCTAAGCCGAACTAAGCAGACAAAGTCACCACCCTTCAGCATCGTGCGTGGCCTAGCATGGCATACTATGCCTATTACCATCTCCTGGGGTACGTAAGGCTTTGCCTTTTGCTTCGGTGCTCAGGCAGACTCGGGGTCTAGGCCAGTGCCTTCACCACAGGAGAAAGGAGGCGACTGCACACGGCCCGTGCACTGGGATGGGGAACTGTGGGGGACAGTCTCCACTCCTTCCCCTTCACACCCCCTGCACCCACATCGCTTTCACATCTTGGTGGAAGACGGCATCTGACTGCCCGTTTTCCCATGGGGTTGTTTCAGCGAGATCCGGGTATGGCACCTGGTGGCAAGCCCAAGTCTGCCCTTGGGACAGGTGGCCAAGGAGATGCTGTCCCCTTGGGACCAGAGGCACAGGACAGGCCTGCCTTCTGCCCAGACCTCTTCCTCAGAGGGGAGCACACGCCCCTGCCCTAGTCGTCCCCTCATGTCTCCTTAGCAGCCAGGCATCCAACTCTCCGCCCAAGGAGCGGGTGACACTTGTGTTGCCACCGGCCTGCTTTTCGTGCAAAGGCAGGCTATCTTGCTTCCCGAGCGTTTCCCGACCCCATGGCCAACGGCTCCTTCTCTTCTCCGGGGTGGCCTGCTGCGCCTTCCCCACACTTGCTCCTGGGGAGCATGCTGACAGACGTGTGTAACCACGCTTTTCTCTCAGCCAGAGCGGATGCTAGGGCAAAGAGTATTTCGCTCCATGCGGGTATCTTCCAACGTGGTGCAGAGACTAGCTCAGGCAAGAAGCAGCAGCATCCCCAAACCCAACTCAGATTTCCCAACGAATGCTGTGCTTTCCCAGTGGAGATGACCGGGCAAATAGACTGTCGCTGTATGCAGGTTTCTCCCACCGCGATAATGGGCTCACGCAAGCAGAAGCAGCCCGCAGAACATTTCTCAGCGAATGATGTGCTTTCGCAGAGGCTTTGGCTTGGAGCGAATAGCACTTCCTCAGCAAGGCTTCAGTCGCGTCAGGGAAGAAGAGCTGCGGGAGAGCTGGTGCGTCTTGGCCCTTGCTTTCGCGGGCTCCATTTTCGCGTCCTGTGTTCACCTTGCTAAGCCGAACTGAGCAGAAACAGCCACAACCCTGCAATAGCCTGCGTAGCCTAGGATGGCACCCTATGCATACTACCTTTTCCCAGTGTAGCCATCGTTTGGCCTTTTACTCTGGCGCTCAGGCGGACTTGCGGTCTATCCCAATGCTTTCCCTCAGGAAAGGAGAGGTGACAGGATACCTGCACACCGCCCATGCACTGAATAGGGAGCTTTGAGGGACTGTCCCCACCCTTTCCCCTTTAACGCCGTGCCTTTTCCAAGCTTCCACATCCTGGAAGAAGATGGCATCTAACTCTCCGTTATTTCAATAGGGAGCTGTTTCTGCGAGTTCAGCGTAGGCGCCCGGTGGCTAGCGCATATCTGCCCCAGGGACAGGTGGTCAAGGAGCTGCTGTCTCCTTGGGCCCAGAGGCTCAGGATAGGCATGCTTTCTCCCCAGACTCCTAAGCGTTGAGCAGGCGCCCGGCCCTACTCATCCCCTCCTCCGTAGAAGCCAGGCTTCGTCTCTCTGCACAGGGAGCTTGTGAAACTTGTATTTCCACCGGCTGCTGTGCCGGCCAGGGCCGGCACTCCTGATTCGCCACCATTTCTAGACCAGAAGGCCAACGGCTCCTGCTCTTCTCCCTGAGCAGCTTGCTGCACCTTCCACAGACATGCTCCTAGGGAGCGCAGTGAAAGACGTGTCCCTTTCCTTAAGGCTCTTTAAACAGCTGAAACCACGTTTCGCTCTCAGGCAGAAGGGATGCCCAGGGAAAGAGGATTTCGCTCCATGCGGGTATCTTCCACCATGCTGTGGAGACTAGCTCAAGCATTCAGCTGCAGCATCACAAACATCCGATTCTGAAATTCCAACGAATGCCGTGCTTTCCCAGAGGAGAAGCCCGGGCAAAGAGGCTTTCGCTGTATGCGGGTTTCTCCCACATGGAGACTGGGCTCCGGCAAGGGGCAAAAGAGCCCGCAGAACCGGCTCTGATTTCCCAGCGACTGCTATGCTTTCGCAGAGGTTTTCAGCTTGGCGCGAACCGAGCTTCGCTGCTGCTTCCTCAGCAAGGCTTTGGTCATTCGCTCTGTCGCGGTAGGGAAGAAGGGCCGCGGGAGAGCTGGTGCCTCTTGGGCCTTGCTTTCCCGGGCTCCAAGTTCGCGCCCGGGGTTCACCTTGCTAAGCCGAACTAAGCAGACACAGTCACAACCCTTCAGCAGTTTGCCTGGCCTAGCATGGCACTCTATGTCTATTACCATATCCTGGGGTAGGTAAGGCTTTACCTTTTACTTCGGTGCTCAGGCAGACTCGGCGTCTAGGCCAGTGTCTTCACCACAGGAGAGAGGAGGCGACAGGATCCCTGCACACGGCCCGTGCACTGGGATGAGTACTGTGGGAGACAGTCTCCACTCCTTCCCCGGCACACCCCCTGCCACCCAAATCGCTGCCACATCTTGGTCGTAGATGGAATCTGACTGCCCGTTTTTCCATGGGGTTGTTTCAGCGAGATCCGGGTATGGCACCTGGTAGCAAGCCCAAGTCTGCCCTTGGGACAGGTGGCCAAGGAGATGCTGTCCCCTTGGGACCAGAGGCACAGGACAGGCCTGCCTTCTTCCCAGACTCCTTCTTCAGAGGGGAGCACGCGCCTCTGCCCTAGTCGTCCGCTCATGTCTCCTTAGCAGCCAGGCTTCCATCTCTCCGCACAGGGAGCGGGAGACACTTGTATTGCCACCGGCCTGTTGTTCCTGCCACGGCAGGCTATTCTGCTTCCCGACCTTTCCCGACCACAAGGACAACGGCTCCTTCTCTTTTCCTGAGGTGGCGTGCTGCGCCTTCCCCAGACATGCTCCTGGGGTGCGCAGTGACAGACGTGTGCAACCACGCTTCTCTCTCAGATCTCAAAAACACAACATAACCCTACACCTAAAGGAGATGGAGAAAGAACAAAAAAGAAAGCCTAAACCCAGCAGAAGAGGAATAATAAAGATCAGAGAAGAAATCAATGAAATAGAAAGAAATAAACAAAAACTACAAAAAAACACCACCACCAACAAAATACAATAGAACAAATCAACGAAACTAGGAGCTGGTTCTTTGAAAGAATTAATAAGATTGATAAACCCCTTTCCAGACTTATCAAAAAGAAAAGAGAAAGAACCCAAATAAATTCATGAATGAAAGAGGAGAGATCACAACCAACACCAAAGAAATACAAACAATTATAAGAACATACTATGAGCAACTCTACGCCAACAAATTCAACAATCTGGAAGAAATGGATACATTCCTAGAGACATATAAACTACCACAATTGAACCAGGAAGAAATGGGATCCTGAACAGACCCATAACGAGTACGGAGATTGAAACAGTCATCAAAAATCTCCAAACAAAAGCCCCGGGCCAGATGCTTCCCAGCGGAATTCTACCAAAAATTTAAAGAAGAATTAATTCCTAATCTCATGATACTGTTCCAAAAAACGAGAAATGGAAGGAAAACTTCCAAACTCTTTTTTTTCTGAGGACAGCATCACCTTGATCCCAAAACCAGACAAGGATCCCATCAAAAAAGAGAACTACAAACCAATATCTTTATGAACACAGATGCGAAAATTCTCACCAAAATACTAGCCAATAGGATTCAACAGTACATTAAAATGATTATTCACCACGACCAAGTGGGATTTATTCCAGGGCTACAAGGTTGGTTCAACATCTGCAAATCAATGTGATATAACACATTAATAAAAGAAAGAACAAGAACCATATGATACTCTCCAATAGATGCTGAAAAAGCATTTGGCAAAGTGCAGTGTCCCTTCCTGATTAAAACTCTTCAAAGCGTAGGCATAGAGGGCACATATTATCAATATTATCAAAGCCATCTATGAAAAACCCACTGCAAATATCATTCTCAATGGAGAAAACTGAATACTTTTCCGCTGAGGTCAGGAACACGGCAGGGATGTCCGTTATCACCACTGCTATTCAACATCGTAATAGAAGTCCTAGCCTCAGCAATCAGACAACAAAAAGAAATTAAGGGCATCCAAATTTTGCCAAATTGGCAAAAGAGAAGTCAAACTATCCCTGTTTGCAGACGATATGACACTGTATGTGGAAAACTTAAAGGACTCCACTCCAAATCTGCTATAACTTGTATAGGAATTCTGTTAAGTGTCAGAATATAAAATCAATGCACAGAAATTGGTTGCATTTTTTTAAACCAACAAGACTGAAGAAATAGAAATTAAGGAGTGAATTCCATTTACAATTGCACCCAAACCCTAAGATACCTAGGAATAAACCTAACCAAAGAGACAAAGAATCTATACTCAGAAAACTCTAAAGTACTCATGAAAGAAATTGAAGAAGACACAAAGAAATGGAAAATGTTCCATGCTCTTGTATTGGAAGAACAAATATTGTGAAAATGTCTATGCTACGTAAAGCAATCTACACATTTAATGCAATCCCTATCAAAATCCCATCCATTTTTTTCAAAGAAATGGAGCAAATCATCCTAAAATATATATGGAACCAGAAAATACCTCGAATAGCCAGAGGAATATTGAAAAAGAAAGCCAAAGTTGTTGGCATCACAATTCCAGACTTCAAGCTCTATTACAAAGTTGTCATCATCAAGATAGTAGGGAACTGTCCCCAAAACAGACATAGATCAATGGAACAGAATAGAGAGCCCAGAAATACACCCTCAACTCTATGGTCAACTAATCTTCAACAAAGCAGGAAGGAATGTCCTATGGAAAAGAGACAGCCTCTTCAACAAATGGTGTTGGGAAAATTGAAGAGCCACATGCAGAAAAATGAAGTTGGACCATTTCCTTACACCATACATGAAAATAGACTGGAAATGGATGAAGAAGCATAATGTGAGAAAGGAATCCATCAAAATCCTTGAGGAGAGAACAGGTAGCAACCTCTTTGACCTCAGCAGCAGCAACTTCTTCCTAGGAACATCGCCAAAGGCAAGGGAAGCAAGGGCAAGAATGAACTATTGGGATTTCATCAGATCAAAAAGCTTCTGTTTGCACAGCAAAGGAAACAGTTAACAAAGCCAAAAGATGACTGTCAGAAGTTATCTGGGAGAAGATATTTGCAAATGACATACCAGATAAAGGGCCACTATCTATCCAAAATCTATAAAGAGTTTATCAAACTCAACACCCTAAAAACAAATAATCGAATGAAGAAAAGGGCAGAGGACATGAACAGACATTTCTGCAAAGAATACATCCAAATGCTCCACATCACTCGGCATCAGGGAAATGCAAATCAAAACCAGAATGAGATACCACCTCACACCTTTCAGAATGGCTAAAATGAACAAGTCAGTCAATGACAGATGCTGGCAAGGATGTGGAGAAAGCAACCCTCCTACACCGTATGTGGGAATGCAAGCTGGTGAAACCACTCTGGAAAACAGCGTGGAGGTGCCTCAAAAATCCAGTCATGAATTACAAAAAAAGGATATAAATTACCAAAGTCTTTGTATAATTGTAATGTACAACTGCCCATTATCGTTCAATAGTGTCGGCTTGTACAAGAACTCTATAAAAGAACTCCACTTCTAAACTGTGGAAAATATGTTCCCTTTCACCCTATATACAACTATTAAGCCATTCATTTAGCTTTTAAAATATCCACTTAATACAGGCTTTTTACTCATTTGAACAGGCAGCAGGGCTCTATTCTTATTGCTTACATCTGAAGGATAGACTTCTAGCATAAGAGGTAAAGCCCATAAAGGAACCCAATAATAACAACAAAATACAGTTTAGTGAGCCCTTACAATCTTCCAGCTACCTTTCTGAGAATACTTCAATTAATAAAACATATAAAATACCTGACCACAAAGAGCTTACATTCTTTTGAAATATAATAGTGAAATACAGCAATAATAGAGGGGCACCTCGGTGGCTCAGTCCATTGAGTGACTGCCTCTGGCTTGGGTCATGATCTCAGGGTCCTGGGATGTAACTCCCCAGCAGGCTTTCTAGGCAGTGGGGTGTTTTCTTCTTCCTCTGCACCCCCTCCCAATTCTCTCTCTCTCTGTCTCAAATAAGGAAATAAACCAGTAATAGAATAATGATTGATGGTTGATGGTGATAAGTGTTACAAAGAAATACAAGAAAGGTAAAAACCATTGGAGAATGCTGGGATGAAAGTTAATTTTTATTTTGTGTTGGGTGGTTATATCTCATTTATGAGATGTTATTTGCACAAAGACCCAGGGAGTGAAGGAGGGTGTTATACAAATATTAAAGGAAAAGGTAGAGCAAGTAAGTATATAGACTTTGTGTGAACAGCTGGTCTATTACTTTTGAGGAAAAGCAAGGAGGCCACTGAGGAGTTCATAGTGGTGGAGAGAGGAAGAACGTATTGATGCATGACCTTCTAGTACATTGAAATGCCTTCAGTTTTTATTTAATATGAAAGGGGAAGATACCAAAAGACTTTCAACAGCAGAATAAAGTCATCTGACTTGATTTTTAGGTTAAGTTGCTGTACAAAAATAAATTTGCAGGGAGAAAGGAGTGCAGTATGTGTGGAAGTGGGGCTATCAATCAAGTCAATAATTCAGGAACATATGATGGTGTTTTTAGCATGCTGGGTGGTAATAGAAGTGGTGAGGTATGGTTTTAATTTTGTATATATTTTGATGGTGAATATTCTGGTGAACAGGATGGGGTACGTGCAGGACAGACAACATCAACATTTATTTTACCTGCACAAACAGAAGGGTGGAGTCTTCATTCCCTGATGTGGAGAGAACTCTGAATTCAAATGTTCTTTCTGATTAAATGGCATAGTGATGATGAGGATTAAGTCAGACAGTGAAAGAGAACAGTAAGCATAGTGTTAAGCGGTAAGACATAATACATTTGAACATCAAAAAACGTTGGGTTGGATCATCTGTTTATGTGAGTAAATAAATTAACAAAGCTTCCTGGGGTTCTGATAGAGGTAAAGAAGACTACTATATGATCCAAAGGGGCACGTGCACTGAATGTTTATAGCAGCAATATCCACAATAGCCAAACTATGGAAAGAACCTAGATGTCTATCAACAAATGAATGGTATATATATATATATATATATAAATTGCTACTCCTTCATTTAAAAAAAAATAAAGATGATTTAGAAATATGCTTCATGAGCTAAAGAGCTCTTTTGTTTCTTTGTCAGGATTAAATATAGAAGTGCTTTAAAAAGTAAAAGAAAAAATATGCTATATTAACACTAATCACACTATAACTTTGGTGGTTATATCAAGATAATGAAAAGTGATTTTAAAGCAAATTTCATTATCAGACATAAAGATCAAGTCAAAATTACAGAAGAGTAAAAGCATGAATTCCTCAGGGAGTATAATAATTCTTGACTTTTAATACTTAATAACATATTTGGGGATATATAGGGAAAAACTAAGAACAAAAATCATAACTTCTACCTTAGAAATGGAAAAAAATTTCAACACCTTTAAGAGTATATAGACAAATGGTCATCAAATTGGTAAGATATGTAAGACTTGAACAAAATTATCAACTAACTAGATATGCTTGATATTACAGAACACTCCCAACAACCGCAGACTACATATATCTTAAGCCATGATTTTCTTTGCAAAGGTCAACATTGATAATGTTCTAGTCATACCTCCGTGTACCAGGAAAGAAGTAGCATATTTCTTGAAAGACACAGCTATCAAAGCTCCATTGAGAAACCGTAAAGATGGAGAAGGGATTTGCAAATTATACATCTGATAATGTACATCTACTCTGATTATTAAAAAATGAATAAAAATAAAAAACCTTACTAATAACCAAACAGAGTATCCAATTTTACATGTGAAGAAAATTATTGAAGAGACATGTCACCAAAAGGATATGGATGGCTTATAAGCACATGACAAATTTCTCAACATTTAGACATTAAAGAAATACAAATTAAAATCATAATGAGACATGCTTACATATCTATTAGAATGGCTAAAATTATCAAGGCTAATTGTACTTCGTCTGAGCTAGATTGAGAAGCAACAAAAAATCTCAACTGTTGTTGGCATATATCATGATACCACCACTTTGGAAAATAGTTTGAAAATTTTTTTAAATGCAAAATATGTTGCAGTTACACAAATAGCCATTTTACTTCTAGGCTTTTAACCAAGAGAAACAAACCCTATGTTCATACTAGGTCTTGTATATGGATTTCATAGCAGCTTTATTTTTAAGAATTGAATACAGTGGAAATGTTCATCAATGTCCATCAATAGAGCAAAGACAAATTATGATCTATTCATGAAAGAGATTACTATTCAACATCAAAATGAACTATTTACAATTGGAGATTCTCAAAGTAATGATGCTGAGAAAAGAAAAGCCAGGCAACGAATAGTATATACTGTGTGATTCCATAACTATAAAAAATCTAGAAAATACAAATTTATATATAGTCACAGTCATCAAATATATTGGTGTGATTTTAGTGCCTTCTTCTGTGCTCCCATAGCTTCCTACACTTGGATCTCCGAGCATTTGTTACACCATGTGAATATATGAACTCTTTTTCTTTATTCTGTCTTACTAGAATAAGAATCCTTGAAATTTTTTGGACATTTGAACTCTCAGTTATTAGCAGAAATTCTATCACACAGTAAGTTTCCAAATATAAAAGCCAGAGTTTTACAATGACTTCTAAGCTTTTACATGATCTAGCCACTCATTTAACCTCTGTGACCTCTTTCCCTGCTACTCTTCAGTCCCTCACAGTGGCCTCCTTGCTATTCCTCAGATATGCCAGGCACGATCCAACCTTATGGCCTTCAAGATAGCCAATTCCTTGGTCTGGAGTGACCTTATTGCTGATAGTTCTGGGCAAATTCATCACCTTTCCATACCTTTGTTCAATTGTCAGCTTCATTGTAACTACCCTGATCTTCCTGTTAAAATTTTTAACTCCCCATCCCCTGCCTAACAACCTTGATTTTTCTCACCCTGATATAATTTTTCTTTTTCCCCATTGTACTCGTCATTTTTGAATGCACTATGCAATTTTTATTAAGGTTTATATCTTTTAATTGTCTCACCCATTAAAATAAAAGTTCTACAAAGCCAAGTATTTCATTTACCAGTGTAGTCTGAAGTAATATCTGCCATATAATAGGTTCAATAGACAATTGGTAAATTTCAGAAAAAATTAATGTTGAGAGTATACTGAATGTCATAAGTCATTTCAATATTTTTTTCCAAAAAATAAACTATGTAAAACATACCTTAAATTTACTTTCAAAATATTTTATAGCATATAATGGACAATATACATAAGCCTTAAAGAAACAATCATATAAATAACCATTTCATACCTACTTAAAAATTGCATAATACCACACTCCTAGATCCTCTCTCAATGCTCTAAAATAACCCTTAAAAGGAAATACATTTTTAAAAGTAACAGATTTTTTGGCAAATAATCTAATAAAATAAAAGTTTCATTCATCTATGTAGATCATAATAAATGTTTTTAATAAGCATGAAATTATAACTCTGAAGTGTGCTAAAATGAAACCACCTGCTAAGGGTGAGAGAACAAAAATAAACATCATTTTTCCAAATAAGAGGAATTTATTACCTTTGAATCAAAGCATGTGGATTTGCTCAAACTGGCAATAAAGGAATATGGAAACACAAAGCATAGAATGTCATATTTTAGATTTCTAAAAGACTTTAAAGTGAAGAGTATATATTTTTTAAATGCTACATAATGCTACATAATGACAAGATGACAGGTTGTGACAAATAGCATTTTAAAAGCTCTACTCATAATGGAACGGAAGGTGTCATTTACCTATAATTTTATATATGTCATTAATTTACTATATCTGGATACAACATATTACCAAACAGATGTTCATCAAAGACTAAATCATCTTTAATGGAACATAATAATTTGAACCTACATCTATTATTCATTTTTTCGATCTAACATTTATAGTCTCGCTAAACAATTTATCAGTTGTAGACAAAATAAAAAATATAGGATAAAAAGTCGTGTGTGGAAAAGTAGATTTTCTTTGAAATTTGCATTTAAATGAAAATATTTGCTGATATTTTTAAAACTTAAAATGTATTTTATATATACCTGACCTATCAGATGATATAAAATTTTTGGAGAAAATATGACATATTTTTTTGATCTTGGTTGAAGGTATTAATAAAGAGCAACTGTTTGTATTATTTGTATTGTGATATCTTAGTTAATAAACATGAATAGCTGGTATAAAATATGTTTTTTTTATTTTATTTATTTCCTTGACAGAGATCACAGGAAGGCAGAGAGGCAGGCAGAGAGAGAGGAATGGAAGCAGGCTCCCTGCTGAGATGAGAGCCCACTGTGGGACTCAATCCCAGGAACCTGGAATCATAACCTGAGCTGAAAGCAGAGATTTTAACCCACTGAGCCACCCAGGCACTCTAAAATACGTTTTTTTTTTTTTTTAATATATATAGAATTATAGTTCTTGCCAAAATATGGAACTAGCTGGAACTGAATGCCTCCTTCAAAGTCAGCTCTGGAGAAATTATGCAAGTGTAATATGGAACTATTTCAGATACTAACCAAAAACAAAGAAATAATGATAAATTCCTTAAAAGACTCAAAGTTTCTCTTGACTGGTATGTTTCAAGCTCTTTTCCTGGTTTGAGGACAGTTTTTTAACAGGTCTGTCACTGTAGAAACCAGCTGGATGTTTAGAGGCTATCAGAACTGTGCAAAAACCTTGAAGGAGTAAAGACTTGAAAATTCTTTAGAGAGATTAGCTCCCTAAGGCATTATTCATCCACACATTTTCCTCCAAACAATTAAGGCTGATGGATGAGGGGCACCTGAGGGGCTCTCTCATCACGTGGGTGGTGGGTTAAGCCTCTGCCTTCATCTCAAGTCATGGTCTCTGGGTCCTGGGATCCAGCCCCACATCGGGCTCTGCTCAAAAGGAAGCCTGCTTCCCTCCCTGCTTGCCTGCCTCTCTGCTTACTTGTAATCTCTCTCTCTCGCTCTCTCTCTCTGTGTCCAATAAATAAATAAAATCTTTAAAAAAGGCTGATGGATGATAAATTATGAAAACTGCTCCCTCCAAATGATGCTTCTTCATAAGGATTTAAGAATTTAAAATTGTAAGAACTTAAAATTGAAACTTGATCGTAGGATTTATCTTACAGAATAAGATCAAGTGCAGGCAGTTATTATTATTTCTGAAGTATTTGTGATTCTGAATTCTTGGCCTCATTAGTAAATTTATTTTTAAATTCTCCCATGGAGTGGTGATTGGCCTTCAGTCTTTCATTGATGTACATCATTGGGTCAAATGAGATGTGTGTGCCCAGAACTATATATAATCTTCTTTGTATTTCACTGGAGATGGCATTTCTGAGTTTTGTTCAATTGAATTTGGACAGATGTTTTAATAGTCACTTCTAGAGTTGGCCCTGGAGAATATCTTCCTTTTTTTTTTTTCTCTTCCCGATTCTCTGAAAAACCCTGACTAATTCACATTATCACAGTGATATCACAATTCAAGTTTTTCCAAACACTATAGCTGCAAAATAGAAGGAAGCTACTCAGAATGTAATGCTATTGTGAATGATTGAGAAAGAAAACGTTATTATAATTAAGCTACCAGGTTTCAATGTATTTTATTGTTGCTTAGAAAATCCTAGCATACCCAGACTTTACAGAGATTTGATGATCCTAAGAGGAGCTGAACTCATGGACCAAAATAGCTATGCACATAAAAAGTACAATTACTTACCAAAAATGATGATGTGGTTAACTTTATATGGCAATCCAAGTGTTATTGGAACAGGAATTTAAAAAATAGCTTAGGGCCGCCTAGGTGGCTCAGTGGATTAAGCCACTGCCTTCAGCTCAGGTCATGATCTCAGGGTCCTGGGATCAAGTCATGCATCAGGCTCTCTGCTCATCAGGGAGTCTGCTTCTCTCTCTCTCTCTCTCTCTCTCTCTGCCTGCCCTCCATCTACTTGTGATCTCTCTCTGTCAAATAAATAAATAAATAAAATCTTAAAAAAAAAAAGAATGACTGTACTTTTAAAAAATAGCTTAAAAGGGGCACCTGGGTGGCTCAGTGGGTTAAGCCGCTGCCTTCAGTTCAAGTCATGATCTCAGGGTCCTGGGATCAAGCCCCACATCAGGCTTTCTGCTCAGCAGGTAGCCTGCTTCCCTTCCTCTCTCTCTGCCTACTTGTGATTTCTCACTGTCAAATATATAAATAAAATATTTTTAAAAGTAGCTTAAAAGTATATGATAAAATAATGATATACATATACAAAGAAAAGAAAGATACTATACTGTGAATATAAATTAAGTGAAAATTGTTGAAATAAAGAATACAATAAATGGAGACTAAGATGAATATAGCTGTAAAATGAATAAGTGAGTTGGGAAAAACAAACAAACAAACAAATTAATGACTTCTGCCCAAATACAGCAGAAGAGAAAAAAAATAAAGAAAATATTTAAATAAGTACTGAGATAAATTTTGGAGAATTAAAGAAAGATAAAAGATACCAGACTTAAAATGATGCCAAACATGAGAAATCAGAAACAAAACAAAACAAAACCACACACACAAAAAACCACTCATATAGGGCGCCTGGGTGACTCAGTGGGTTAAGCCGCTGCATTCGGCTCAGGTCATGATCTCAGGGTCCTGGGATCGAGTCCCGCATGGGGCTCTCTGCTCGGCGGGGAGCCTGCTTCCTCCTCTCTCTCTCTCTGCCTGCCTCTCCAACTACTTGTGATTTCTCTCTGTCAAATAAATAAATAAAATCTTTTAAAAAAAACCACTCATATATATTATGGTGAGTTTTAAGAATATCAAAAACAGAGAAGAGCATAAATGATGCCCAAGAGAAGAACAGATCACCTAAAATGTACAAGAATAATACTGACAGCAGAATTCTCAATAGTAATAGCATATAAAGGAGACAGCTGGGTGTTTGTATAGATGGAAAAGATATTTGAAACTAGATATTATACATCAAGCCAAATTGTTGATTAAATTTGAGAGCACAGTAAAAATACAATGAAGCATGTTAGGTCTTAGAACATTTATCACACAGAGACACACATTTTAGAAAACTTCCTTGGAGGACAGCTCAATTTAGATAGAGAAAACAGAATTATGTACTCAAAGGCACATTTTGAAGGAAGGATTGAATATAGTCTGCACTGCAAATATTCTTTAATCTTATGTTCCGAATTTCCTAAATTTAAGAAGTATTTGTTCAAATATTTATCTTTAAATAAACACTAGGAGACTTTTTCTTGGATTCTGTAAAATCAGTCCATTTGGATACAAATCTTTTTGTCACTGATGGAAATTTTGATAGCCCTTAACTTTGGAATGCCTAATGTATTGTTACAGCAATTGTGATTTGCCAATACATGGGTGATGTGTGTGTGTTGTGTGTGTTTATTTTTATTTTTGATGGTTTTACTCTTCTATGAGATTTTTAAGTAGATATAATTTTAATAAATTATGATTTGTTGAAATTTATCTGAGGTTATATATAATAAAATGAAATTTGTGTGAACTGAAGAAGTGCGTCTCCATTTTTTTTTTTAAGAGTAGACTGGTCTTTAAAAATTGTCCAAAGAAGTACATTATATTCATTATTAAATTTGATAATATACAATAAAGTATTCATGGTCATATGGAACCATATCAAATTCTACTATTAATTCATATTAATAATTACCATAAGAGGAAAAAGGGATATTTTTCAAAATGAAAATTAGTGTATTTTTCAAAATATGATATAGTGTTATTCACTGAACAGAGGGAACAAATGTCAAAGTTTAACACAGTTTACAGAATGTTTTAACATAAATTGAAATTTAAATCTGACCAAATTTCACAGTTAAGTAAAATGATAGCACTTTAAATCCTTGAAAAGTGGTAAGTGACCCAAAACATTGCTTAGAAAAACAAATTTAACACTACACTAGTCTGAGATGGTTACGTTATGGTACAACTTGCCATTGTGTATCATCAAATGGTATATTTTTTTCTTTTGGTCTTGTCATTATATTTTATTTTAGCCATTCTGATAAGTGTGTAGTGTTATCTCAGTGTCATTTTAATTGCATTTCCTTGATGTCTAATTATGTCAAATTATATTATTTTGATGTTTAATGTTCTGAGCTTTCTCAGTTCAAGACCATGAAGCCACTTAGGAAAAATACAGTTGCAGATGTACTCATAGACCAACTCTTATTTAGAAATAAGAACAAACATTACTACCCATTCCAACAAAAAGTAGATTTGTTATGCAGTAGGGATTTTATAAATTACATGACACAACTTATATAGTAAGATGAAATGGGACAGGAGGCTTCTTGCAGCTAAATACAACATCATTTTAATTTCAATTTTCAGTATAATTTTTCCAAGGTATACACAGAATATATATTTAATGTAAATTGTTAACATTTTATTTTTTTTATTTTTTATTTTTTTTTAATTTTTTTTTAAAGATTCACAATAGATGGAGAGGCAGGCAGAGAGAGAGAGGGAAGCAGGCTCCCTGCTGAGCAGAGAGCCCGATGCGGGACTCGATCCCAGGACCCCGAGATCATGACCTGAGCTGAAGGCAGAGGCTTAACCCACTGAGCCACCCAGGCGCCCAATTGTGAACATTTTAAACTCTGTATATGAAAATTAATCAATTTTAAGTTTATAACAATCAAAATTAACGGAAGTTTATTTTAAATTAGTTAGCTTTCTCTGCATTGCAAGACAGAATAATCAAGAATTGGTAAGAAAAAAATAATCTCTGTAAAATTACCAGGGGTGCATTATAAAGTGTTCGGTAACCGATCAAACTCACAATTTGGATTGAATGGCAAGTGATTTTTAAAATCTGGAACTCATTGTCAATTTTTTTTTCTTCATTGTGTCTTAATAAATTACTGTGTTCATTTGCATGGAAGTGAAGAAAAATGCATGACATTTCATCTCAACACTAACACTTTTAACTGGCAACTCTGAATGTACTTTACAGCAGTGTAACAAAGTAAAGATCAATGATGTTTCATGAAATATTTGTTATAATTCTCAAGGAGATAGGGAGTTTGTGCAGAAATGCAAATCACTTTGCGACTAAACACATTGTTTATTTCAGCTAATTTTAAGAAAATATGCTAAGACTCTCTCAAAAAAGGAAGCAATGATTTAGGTTTTCCTTCAAACTCCTTATCTAATCCTGAACCAACAGCACATAGTTCAAAGAGCAACTAATTTGTGCAGCTCCAATTTACACATTTCCTAACAATGCTTAATTTAGTGGAATTTCTGTCCAATTATGTTAATTTGATGTAGTGAAAGACAAACATTCAAAAAGATCATCCTTAATTTATATAGATTGCCAAACTCTGCATTTTCTGAATGACGCCCAGGAAAGTATTTTCAAAAACAAACAAACAAACAATGCCAGAACCACTATTAGGTCATCTCTAGGCAGAAAGTGACTCAGAGCCTACATTACTCTCTCCCTGAAAGTATACTGTAGGCACTGAAACTACTACCCTGAGTCTGTGCTATCAAATTCCTTAAGTTAGAAAGTTTTAAAACCAGTCTGTGTGGGAGTATTTCATTTACAGATAGAGACTTGGTTGTTTATACATTTTCATACTTGATTTTTAGGGTGTAATAACTATGTTTTAAAATTCATGGTGGTTTTGAATACTGTTGGATAATTGTGCTAAAATGGTATATCCATTCCTCCTAGGAAACAGAAATTATAGAAAGGTAGTGTTTTTCAGATCTGACATCTTTGAGTCATTGCAGTTTCAGTATAAATGCAATAGGAAAAGTGACATTCATGTTTATGATATTTTCTATAAATAAATTAGAATGTACTGGAGGCCTGATATAAAGTGGGATGACTAAACTTCAGTAAGATCTTGTTTTCAATTCAAAATAAATTTTAAGTTGAATTATGCACCTCTAAGTTCAGAGACAATAAACATTAACCAACACAATTAATAAGTTCTATTTCTTGAAATTTCGGGAACATTGATAGTCTCACCTACTGGATGAACAACAGCTAAAATTTTTGGTCATGGATTCTTGCTAAAATATCACTTTCCCAAAGAAAATTAATGTTATGAATTTTCACTGATTGTTATTGATCATGAAGAATATAACAACCATGATAAAAAGAGTAGGAAAAACATGATATCTCATCTGTAAGGGCATGTGGAAAGTAGGAAATGCTAATAAAAATAACTACCATTATTTCCCAAGTTAACATAATATAACAGAACAAAAATATTTCATAACAATATTTTCTAGGCTCATTCTTTTTTTTTTAAATATATTTTTTTATTTTTTATAAACATATATTTTTATCCCCAGGGGTACAGGTCTGTGAATCACCAGGTTTACACACTTCACAGCACTCACCAAAGCACATACCCTCCCCAATGTCCATAATCCCACCCCCTTCTCCCTAACCCCCTACCCCAGCAACCCTCAGTTTGTTTTGTGAGATTAAGAGTCACTTATGGTTTGTCTCCCTCCCAATCCTATCTTGTTTCATTGATTCTTCTCCTACCCACTTAAGCCCCCATGTTCCATCACCACTTCCTCATATCAGGGAGATCATATGATAGTTGTCTTTCTCTGCTTGACTTATTTCGCTAAGCATGATACGCTCTAGTTCCATCCATGTTGTCGCAAATGGCAAGATTTCATTTCTTTTGATGGCTGCATAGTATTCCATTGTGTATATATACCACATCTTCTTGATCCATTCATCTGTTGATGGACATCTAGGTTCTTTCCATAGTTTGGCTATTGTGGACATTGCTGCTATAAACATTCGGGTACACGTGCCCCTTTGGATCACTACGTTTGTATCTTTAGGGTAAATACCCAATAGTGCAATTGCTGGGTCATAGGGCAGTTCTATTTTCAACATTTTGAGGAACCTCCATGCTGTTTTCCAGAGAGGTTGCACCAGCTTGCATTCCCACCAACAGTGTAGGAGGGTTCCCCTTTCTCCGCATCCTCGCCAGCATCTGTCATTTCCTGACTTGTTGATTTTAGCCATTCTGACTGGTGTGAGGTGATATCGCATTGTGGTTTTGATTTGTATTTCCCTGATGCCGAGTGATATGGAGCACTTTTTCATGTGTCTGTTGGCCATCTGGATGTCTTCTTTGCAGAAATGTCTGTTCATGTCCTCTGCCCATTTCTTGATTGGATTATTTGTTCTTTGGGTGTTGAGTTTGCTAAGTTCTTTATAGATTCTGGACACTAGTCCTTTATCTGATATGTCGTTTGCAAATATCTTCTCCCATTCTGTCAGTTGTCTTTTGATTTTGTTAACTGTTTCCTTTGCTGTGCAAAAGCTTTTGATCTTGATGAAATCCCAATAGTTCATTTTTGCCCTTGCTTCCCTTGCCTTTGGCGTTGTTCCTAGGAAGATGTTGCTGCGGCTGAGGTCGAAGAGGTTGCTGCCTGTGTTCTCCTCAAGGATTTTGATGGATTCCTTTCGCACATTGAGGTCCTTCATCCATTTTGAGTCTATTTTCGTGTGTGGTGTAAGGAAAGGCTCATTCTGATAACTCTTTTCTACATTCAAATTTAAAGGTTGAGGCATGTGATATATATTACACAAAAACCATCCCAAGGTATTCGTTTAAAAAAAAAAAACTCTTAATAAAGGACAAATCCAAAGGAATTTCTTTTCTAATTTAATTAACAAATTATAAATCGACTTACCTATTTCATCACAGTGTATCAGGCACCAATAATATTTTGTAATCATCATACCTGATGCAATAGTTACCATCTTTCAGACATACTGATCATGAACAAGCAAATAAACAAGAGCACTGTAGCTTAAGATCTACCTGCATAAATATAGGACTACTTCAGACAATCTCTTCACCACAACTTGGAGGAGGCACGGGGTTTAAGGGGAAGAAGTGGGGTAGTCCCCCATAGCTCCCTATTCAGTGCATGGGCGGTGTGCAGGTATCCTGTCACCTCTCCTTTCCTGAGGGAAAGCACTGGGATAGACCGCAAGTCCGCCTGAGCGGGCTCCATTTTCGCGTCCTGTGTTCACCTTGCTAAGCCGAACTAAGCAGACACAGCCACAACCCTGCAATAGCGTGCGTAGCCTAGGATGGCACCCTATGCATACTACCTTCTGAGGAAGTGCTATTCGCTCCAAGCCAAAGCCTCTGCGAAAGCACATCATTCGCTGAGAAATGTTCTGCGGGCTGCTTCTGCTTGCGTGAGCCCATTATCGCGGTGGGAGAAACCTGCATACAGCGACAGTCTATTTGCCCGATCATCTCCACTGGGAAAGCACAGCATTCGTTGGGAAATCTGAGTTGGGTTTGGGGATGCTGCTGCTTCTTGCCTGAGCTAGTCTCTGCACCACGTTGGAAGATACCCGCATGGAGCGAAATACTCTTTGCCCTACCATCCGCTCTGGCTGAGAGAAAAGCGTGGTTACACACGTCTGTCAGCGTGCTCCCCAGGAGCAAGTGTGGGGAAGGCGCAGCAGGCCACCCCGGAGAAGAGAAGGAGCCGTTGGCCATGGGGTCGGGAAACGTTCGGGAAGCAAGATAGCCTGCCTTTGCACGAAAAGCAGGTCGGTGGCAAGACAAGTGTCCCCGCTCCTTGGGCGGCGAGTTGGAAGCCTGGCTGCTAAGGAGACATGAGGGGACGACTAGGGCAGCGGCGTGTGCTCCCCTCTGAGGAAGAGGTCTGGTCAGAAGGCAGGCCTGTCCTGTGCCTCTGGTCCCAAGGGGACAGCATCTCCTTGGCCACCTGTCCCAAGGGCAGACTTGGGCTTGCCACCAGGTGCCATACCCGGATCTCGCTGAAACAACGCCATGGAAAAACGGGCAGTCAGATGCCGTCTTCCACCAAGATGTGAAAGCGATGTGGGTGGCAGGGGGTGTGACGGGGAAGGAGTGGAGACTGTCCTCCACAGTTCCCCATCCCAGTGCACGGGCCGTGTGCAGGGATCCAGTCGCCTCCTTTCTCCTGTGGTGAAGGCACTGGCCTAGACCCCGAGTCTGCCTGAGCACCGAAGCAAAAGGCAAAGCCTTACGTTCCCCAGGAGATGGTAATGGGCATAGTATGCCATGCTAGGCCTCGCACGACGCTGAAAGGTTGTGACTTTGTCTGCTTAGTTCGGCTTAGCAAGGTGAACCCCGGGCGCGAACTTGGAGCCCGGGAAAGCAAGGCCCAAGAGGCACCAGCTTTCCCGCGGCTCTTCTTCCCGGCTGCGACAGAGCGAATGACCAAAGCCTTGCTGAGGAAGCAGCAGCGAAGTGGTGTTCGCGCCTAGCTGAAAACCTCCACGAAAGCATAGCAGTCGATGGGAAATCAGAGTTGGTTCTGCGGGCTCTTCTGCTGCTTGCCTGAGCCCTGTCTCGTGGTTGGAGAAATCCGCATACAGCGAAAGCCTCTTTGCCCGGGCATCTCCTCTGGGAATGCACAGCATTCGTTAGGAAATCAGAATCGGATGTGTGTGATGCTGCAGCTGAATGCCTGAGCTAGTCTCCACAGCATGGTGGAAGATACCCGCATGGAGCGAAATCCTCTTTGCCCTAGCTCCCCTTTGTCTAAGAGAGAAGCATTGTTGTACATCTGAAAGGCCCTAAGGAAAGGGTCACGTCACCGAGCTCCACAGGAGCTAGTCTGGGGAAGGCGCAGCACGCCGCCCCAGGAGAAGAGAAGGAGCCGTTGGCCTTGTGGTCGGGAAACGGTCGGGAAGCAGGAGATCCTGCCGTGGCATGAACAGCAGGCCGGTTGCAAACGAGTGTCACCCGATCCTTCTGAGGAGAGACAAAGCCTGGCTGCTAAGGAGACATGAAGGGACGACTAGGGCAGGGACGCGTGCTCCACTCTGAGGAAGGAGTCTGGGCAGAAGGCAGGCCTGTCCTGTGCTTCTGGTCCCAAGGGCACAGCATCTCCTTGGACAACAGTCGGTAGGGCAGACTTGGGCTTGCTACCGGGCAAGATACCCTGAACTCACAGGAACAGCTCCCTCGAGAAACGTTCAGTCAGATGCCATCTTCCTCCAATATGTGACTGCGTTGTCAGTGGCTGGGGGTGTGCCGGGAAAGGAGTGGCAAAAATCCCCGAATGCTCCCCATTTAGTAATGCGCGGTGTTCAGGGATCCTGTCGCCTCTCCTCTCCTGTGAGGAAGGCACTGAACTGGTCCGCGAGTCCACCTGAGGTCCACTGCCAAAGGCAAAGTGTTGCCTACACGGGAGATGGTAGTGTGCATAGAGTGCCATCCTAGGCCACGCACGCTGCTGAAGGGTTGTGACTGTGTCTGCTTAGTTCGGCTTAACAAGGTGAACCCCGGGCGAGAACTTGGAGCCCTGAAAAGCAAGGCCCAGGAAGCACCAGCTTTCCCGCTGCTCTTCTTCCCTGCCACGACAGAGCGAATGACCAAAGCCTTGCTGAGGAAGCAGCAGCGAAGTGCGTTTCAGGCCAAGCTGAAAACCTCTGCGAAAGTATAGCAGTCGCTGGGAAATCAGAGTCGGTTCTGCGGGCTCTTCTGCCTCTTGCCTGAGCCCAGTCTCGCGGTTGGAGAAACCCGCATACAGCGAACGCCTCTTTATCCGGGCTTCTCCTCTGGGAAAGCACAACATTCGTTGGGAAATCAGAATCGGATGTGTGTGATGCTGCAGCGGAATGCCTGAGCTGGTCTCCTCAGCACGGTGTAATAAAACCGCATGGAGCGAAATCCTCCTTGCCTGGGCATCCCCTCTGCCTGAGAGAGAAGCGCGGTTGCGCCTGTGGAAAGAGCCTTAAGGAAAGGGACACGTCTTTAACTGCGCTCCCCAGGAGCATGTCTGTGGAACGTGCAGCACGCTGCCCAAGGAGAAGAGCAGGAGCCGTTTGCCTTCGGGTCTGGAAAAGGTTGCAAACTAAGAGAGCCAGCCCTGGCAGGCACAGCGGCCGGTGGCAATACAAGTGTCACCCGCTCCCTGTGCAGAGAGACGGAAGCCTGGCTGCTACGGAGAGAGGAGGGGATGAGTAGGGCAGGGCACGTGCTCCACTCTTAGGAAGGAGTCTGGGCAGAAAACATGCCTTCCTGAGCGTCGGCCCAAGGAGACAGCAGCTCCTTGGCCACCTGTCCCTGGGGCAGACTGCGCTAGCCACCAGGCGCCTTCGCTGAACTCGCAGAAACAGCTCCCTGAAATAACGGGGAGTCAGATGCCGTCTTCCTCCAGGATGTGGAAACTTGGAGAAGGCACGGCGTTTAAGGAAAAGGGGTGGGGACAGTCCCCAAAGCTCCCTTTTAAGTGTACAGGCGGTGGGCAGGGAACCAGTCACCTCTCCTTTACTGTGGGGAAAGCACTGTCCTAGTCAGCGAGTCCGCCTGAGCGCCAGAGTAAAAGGCCAAGCGATGCCTACACTGGGAGATGGTAGTGTACATAGGGTGCCATCCTAGGCTACACACGCTACTGCAGGGTTGTGGCTGTGTCTGCTTAGTTCGGCCTGGCAGGGTGAACCCAGGACGCGAACATGGAGCCCAGGAAAGCAAGGCCCAAGAGGCACCTGCTCTCCCGCAGCTCTTCTTCCCTGACACGACTGAAGCCTTGCTGAGGAAGCAGCGGCGAAAGCTGTTTCCTCCAAGCCAAAGCCTCTAGGAAAGCACAGCATTTGCTGATAAATGTTCTGCGGGCTGCTGCTGCTGCTTTTCTGAGCCCAGTTTCGCATTGGGAGTAACCCGCATACAGCGAAAGCCTCTTTGCCGGGCATCTCCTCTGGGAAAGCACAGCATTCGTTGGGAAATCAGAATCGGATGTTTAGTGATGTTGCAGCTGAATGCCTGAGCTACACTACGCAGCATGGTGGAAGAAACCCGCATGGAGCGAAATCCTCTTTGCCTGGGCATTTCCCCTGGGAACGCAAAACATTTGTTGGGAAATCAGAGAGTTGTGTTTGTGGATGCTGCTGCTTGTCTGAACTAGTCTCCGCAGCACAGTGGAAGATACCAGCATGGAGCGAAATACCCTTTGCACGAGCATCCCCTCTGCTTGAGAGAAAAGCCAAATGTGGGGATGGCGCAGCAAGCAGCCCCCAGAGAAGCTAAGGAGCCGTTGGCCTTGTGGTCGGGAAACGGTCGGGAAGCAGGAGAGCCTGCCCTTGCAGGAACAGCAGGCCGGTAGCAAGACAAATGTCACCCGCTTCCTGTGCGGAGATGAAGCCTGGCTGCTAAGGAGACATGAAGGGACGACTAGGGCAGGGACGCGTGCTCCACTCTGAGGAAGGAGTCTGGGCA
Organism: Mustela lutreola; assembly: GCF_030435805.1. Lineage (NCBI taxonomy): Eukaryota > Metazoa > Chordata > Mammalia > Carnivora > Mustelidae > Mustela > Mustela lutreola. The sequence goes on from NC_081292.1 coordinate 94,523,868, forward strand.
GAAGGCAGGCCTGTCCTGTGCCTCTGGTCCCAAGGGCACAGCAACTCCTAGGACAACTGTACGTAGGGCAGACTTGGGCTTGCTACCAGGCACCATACCCTGAACTCACAGGAACAGCTCCCTCGAGAAACGTGCAGTCAGATGCCATCTTCCTTCAAGATGTGACAGCGTTGTCGGTGGCTGGGGGTGTGCCGTGAAAGGAGTGGCAACAATCCCCGAATGCTCCCCATTTAGTAACGGGCGGTGTTCAGGGATCCTGTCGCCTCTCCTCTCCTGTGAGGAAGGCATTGACCTAGTTCGCGAGTCCACCTGAGGTCCACTGCCAAAGGCCAATTGTTGCCTATACCGGGAGTTGGTAGTGTGCATAGAGTGCCATCCTAGGCCACGCATGTTGCCGCAGGGTTGCGACTGCGTTTGCTTAGTTCGGCTTAGCAATGTGAACCCCAGGCAAGAACTTGGAGCCCGGGAAAGCAAGGCCCAAAAGGCACAAGCAATACCGCGGCTCTTTTTCCCTCTCGCAACAGAGCGAACGACAAAAGCCTTGCTGAGGAAGCAGCAGCGAATGCGGTTCGCGCCAAGCTGAAAACCTCTGCGAAAGCATAGCAGTCGCTGGGAAATCAGAGTCGGTTCTGCGGACTTTTCTGCTGCTTGCCTAAGCCCAGTCTCGCGGTTGAAGAAACCCGCATACAGCGAAAGCCTCTTTCGGGCATCTCCTCAGGGAAAGCACAGCATTCGTTGAGAAATCAGAATCAGATGTGTGTGATGCTGCAGCTGAATGCCTAAGCTAGTCTCCGCAGCATGGTGGAAGATACCCGCATGGAGCGAAATCCTCTTTGCCTGGGCATCCCCTCTGCCTGAGAGAGAAGCGCGGTTGCGCCTGTGGAAGGAGCCTTAAGGAAAGGGACACGTCTTTAACTGCGCTCCCCAGGAACATGTCTGTGGAAGGTGCAGCACACTGCCCGTTTTGAAGAGCAGGAGCTGTTGGCCTTCGGATCTGGAAACGGTTGCAAAGCAAGAGAGCCGGCCCTGGCAGCACAGCGGTCGGTGGCAATACAAGTGTCACCCGCACCCTGTACGGAGGGCCGGAAGCCTGGCTGCTACGGAGAGAGGAGGGGATGAGTAGGGCAGGGCACGTGCTCCACTCATAAGAAGGAGTCTGGGCAGAAAGCATGCCTATCCTGAGCCTCTGGGCCCAAGGAGACAGCAGCTCCTTGGCCACCTGTCCCTGGGGCAGACATGTGCTAGCCACAAGGCGCCTACGCTGAACTCGCAGAAACAGCTCCCTGAAATAACGGGGATTCAGATGCCATCTTCCTCCAGGATGTGGAAGCTTGAAGGAAGCACGGCGTTTAAGGAAAAGGGGTGGGGACAGTCCCCCAAAGCTCCCTATTCAGTGCACGGGCAGTGTGCAGGGAGCCTGTCACCTCTCCTTTCCTGTGGGCAAAGAAATGTCGTAGTCCGCCAGTCCGCCAGAGGGCCAGAGTAAAAGGCCAAGCGATGCCTACAGTGGGAGATGGCAGTGTGCATAGGGTGCCATCCTAGGCTATGCACGCTACTGCAGGGTTCCGGCTGTGTCTGCAAGTTCGGCCTGGCAGGGTGAAACCAGCACGCGAACTTGGAGCCCGGGAAAGCAAGGCCCAAGTGGCACCAGCTCTCCCGCAGCTCTTCTTCCCTGACGCGAACCAAGCCTTGCTGAGGAAACAGTGGCGAAGTGCTGTTCGCTCCAAGCCAAAGCCTCTGCGAAAGCACAGCTTTCGCTGAGAAATGTTCTGCGGGCTGCTGCTTGCCTGAGCCCAGTCTCGCGGTGGGCGAAACTCGCATACAGCGAAAGCCTCTTTGCCTGGGCATCTACCCTGGGAAAGCACAGCGTTCCTTTGGAAATCAGTGTTGGGTTTGTGGATGCTGCTGCTGCTTGCCTGAGCTAGTCTCCGCATCTCGGTGGAAGATGCCCGCATGGAGCGAAATACTCTTTGCCCTAGCATCCCCTCTGCCTGAGAGAGAAGCGTGGTTGCACTCGTCTGTCACTGCGCTCCCCAGGAGCAACTGTGGGGAAGGCGCAACACGCCGCCCCCGGAGAAGAGGAGCCGTTGGCCTTGGGGTCGGGAAACGCTCGGGAAACAGGATAGCCTGCCGTGGCACGAACAGCAGGTCGGTGGCATGACAAGTGTCTCCCGCTCCCTGTGCGGAGAGATGGAAGCCTGGCTGCTAAGGAGACATGAGGGGATGACTAGGGCAGGCGCGCTTGCTCCACTCTGAGGAAGGAGTCTGGGCCGAAGGCAGGCCTGTCCTGTGCCTCTGGTCCAGAGGGGACAGCATCTCCTTGGCCACCTGTCCCAAGGGCAGACTTGGGCTTGCCACCAGGTGCCATACCCTGACTCGCAGAAACAACCACATGGAGAAATGGGCAGTCAGATGCCGTCTTCCACCAAGATTTGGCAGCGATGCGGGTGGCAGGGGGTGTGCCGGGGAAGGAGTGGAGGCAGTCCCCCATAGTTCCCCATCCCAGTGCACGGGCCTTGTGCAGGGATCCTGTCGCCTCCTCTCTAAACTGGGAAAGCACAGCATTCGCTGAGAAATCAGAGTCTGTACTGTGGGCTGCTGCTGTTAGTTGCCGGAGCCCAGTCTCACAGTGGGAGAAACCCGTATACAGCGAAAGGCTCTTTGGGCATCTCATCTGGGAAAGCACAGCATTCGTTGGGAAATCATAGTTGGGTTTGGGGATGCTGCTGCTGCTTGCCTGGGCTAGTCTCCACAGCTCGTTGAAATAAACCCGCATTGAACGAAATACTCTTTGCCCGGTCATCCCCCTCTGCCTGAGAGAGCGCCTGTCGAAACAGCTTTAAGGAAAGGGACACGTCTGTTACCGCGCTCCCCAGAAGCATGTCTGCATAAGGCGCAGCACGCCACCCCCGGATAAGAGAAGGAGCCGTTGGCTTTGCTGTCGGGAAACGGTGGTGAAGCAGGAGAGCCTGCCATGGCAGGAACAGCAGGCAGGTGGCAAGACAAGTGTCACCCGCTCCCTGTGCGGATAAAATGAAGCCTGGATGCTGAGACACGAGGGGACGACTAGGGCAGGCGCACGTGATCCTCTCTGAGGAAGGAGTCTGGGCAGAAGGCAGGCCTGTCTGGTGCCTCTGGTCCCAAGGGGACAGCATCTCCTTGGCCACCAGTCCCTAGGGCAGACTTGGGTTTGCCACCAGGCGCAATACCCGGAACTCAGAAACAGTTCCCTGGAGAAACAGGCAGTCACAGGCCTTCTTCCTCCAAGATGTGGCAGCGTTCGCGGAGGCACAGGGTTTCTGGGGAAGGAGTGGGGGACAGTCCCCCACATCTCCCCATCCCAGTGCATGGGCGGTGTTCAGGGATCTTTCCTCTCCTTTCCTGGTGGAAGGCACTGGCCTAGTCCCCGAGTCTGCCTGCGCGCCAGATCAAAAGGCCAAGTCACCAGGAGACGGTAGTGTGCATAGAGTGCAATCCTAGGCCACACATGCTGCTGCAGGGTTGTGGCTCTGCTTAGTTTGGCCTGGCAGTGTGAACCCAGGGCGGGAACATGGAGCCCAGGAAATCAAGGCCCAAGAGGCACCAGCTCTCCTGCAGCTTTTTCTCTTAAGCGACAGAGCTAACGCCCAAAGCCTTGCTGAGGAAGCAGAGGCGAAGTGCAGTTCGCGCCTAGCCCAAAACCTCTGCAAAAGCAGAGCAGGCGCTGGGAAATCAGAGTCGGTTCTGTGGGCTGCTGTCGCTGCTTGCCTTAACCTAGTATTCACAGCACGGTGGGAGAAACCCGCATAGAGCAAAAGCCTCTTTGTACGTGCATCCCCTCTGGGAAAGCACAGCATTCGTTGGGAAATCCGTGTCAGTTCTATGGGATGCTGATGCCGCTTGCCTGAACATAGTCTCCGAAGCATGGTGGGAGAAACCCGTTTGGAGCGAAATCCTCTTAGCCTGGTCATCCCCTCTGCCTGAGAGAGAAGCGTGGCTGCGCCTGTGGAAACAGCCTTAAAGAAAGGCACACGTCTGTCACTGTGCTCCCCAGGAACATGTCTGGGAAAGGCGCAGCAATGCCGCCCTGGGAGAAGAGGAGCCATTGGCCTTGTTGTCGGGAAACGGTCGTGAAGCAGGAGAGCCTGCCATGGCAGGAACAGCGGGCGGGTGGCAAGACAAGTGTCACCACAGCCTATGATGACACTTTTGAGTCAAGGTTCATCTACTCTACAGATGAGACTGTAAAATTTTTAAAGGCAACGTGTTTAAAGGCAACATCATGAAAGAAGGTTTGGTGGATTGCTTTGATTTTCTATTCATGGTATCAGATGAGTTTAAGGGAGCATAATCCAATAAAAAACTTAAAATTAATTTTAAAAAATAAGAAAAAAACATTTTAATGTCTTTGCCTTTGTGGTTCCTGCAAATGAAACTACAAGAAAGGACTGAGAACATTTTCTTTTTTTCTATTTGTTTTTCTTCAATTTGGACCTCCTCCTTAGGTCTCTGATCAAAGAATGCTTACACAGACGCTGTAGTGTAGAAAGGACAAAATATCACATTACAAAATATTCCATTCCTATCTTTTTGTATACCCAGAACAATAAGTTAATATATGTGCTGCCAAAGGAGCACACCAGAGCAATAAGTTAAATGAAGATTGTACTGGGAATATAAAACAATTATTCCATAAAATGAGTGGGTTTTGAATGGGACATGAAGGGAGGACTTGTGAGTTAGGAAAAAGTATATATATAAAGACTTAATGAAGGTTTAATTAAGGCATAACAACTATGCTGTATTCCTGAAATATATTAAAATGATGATATGGAAATACCTCACAGAGTAACATCAAAGCACCTCTGTTAATCCTTTCTACTAACAGCTGTTCCTCTTTGTTTCACTTTACATAACATGTGATGGATTGACATTTATAGAAATAAGGAGGAAACATGGAAGAAAGTGAACAATTAGAAAGGATCAAAATACACTAATAAACCAGGTAAATAACCAGTGAGTATTATTATAGTAAATATATGCACATTTATAAACTGAGAATTTTCAGGAGTGACAGCCAATGTAGAAAATCGAGATGGTGTTATAGAAAATTCCATAAAACCCTTTGCATTAGTTTAACAGCCTGGTATAATATTTAGAAACCTGTGTAATTTTTTTGAGCAGTTAAGCATAGAAAAACATGGCTGAAATAATGACAAACACTTAACATTTACTTAAATTTTTGTTTATTTTTATCCTTTAATGCCCATATTGTGTTCATAATGTCCTAAGTATTTGTGGTTGTTAGAGCAAAGTAAATTTGAAAATTTCCATGGAGAGGGCTAATGGTATCTGTTTGTAAAACAAAACAAAACAAAAACACAGGGCACCTTTCCTATGGTTGTGAGCTGCCCTTCCCTTACTGCTCAATGCATTTTCATTAACACCCACCTCACAGTCCATAGGCAGCCATCTGTGTTCCCGTCTTGAAGAAATTTTATCCTACAAGTCTTTCCTCATGACACTGTTGCCTATTACATAAATCAAACAGAAATTCAACCTCTTGGAATGGAATCAGAAACCCACAAAGCTGACTGCTGTCAGGACTCATAAGGAAGGCAATTAATAAATTTATTATTTAGGAGAGGAGTTGTTTGCTTTCCAAAAATCCATGCAAAATTGGAATGTTATCCAGAGTGTATATCAAACTAACTAAGCTAAAGGTGTCTTTTTATCTCAGGTTCACCCATTTGACAATCATTATATTTTCTCCTTTATCTCTGGTTTGGTCAGCTATGTTAGTGTCAGAACACTTAATTCATTCAGTAAATCAACAAAGACCTATTTAGTACTAATTTTTTGTGGGTGGGATGAATAAGACAAATATCTGCCACAATGGAGCATATGATCTAGAGTTTAAAATTCATATTTGAATTACTTACATACCACCACATACATGAATTACATACTTACCACCACACTTATAAAATTGATGATGTTAAGGAGAAGACCTTAATATTAAAAGCAATAAAATTGATATGTCTATTAGTAGAAATAAAAAATAGTCGTATATTAACTAAAGTAAAATTTAGGGCTCCCTGGGCGACTCAATCGGTTAAGCAGCTGCCTTTGGCTCAGGTCATGATCCCAGGGTCCTGGGATTAAGACCTGCATCGGGCTCACTGCTGGGTAATAAGCCTGCCTCTTGATCTTCCTCTGCCTGCCACTCTGCCAACTTGAGCTCTCTCTCTCTCTCTCTGTCAAATAAACAAATAAAATCTTAAAAAAAAAAGATAAATATAAAGTAACACTTACTGGCGATTTGGGGATGGTGATGTCATCAAGATGGCAACATGGATGCATGGATGGCTCCTTATTTATTGCAAAAGGTAAATGTATAGTCAAAACCAGATTCTCTAATATTGTAATGGTGATATATAAATCATTTACTAGTCTAGTTTAAAAGTTAAAAAAAACAAGCCTATTAAAAATAACTATAACTGCAATCATTTGTTATTGAAAGTACAATATAAAAATGATCTAAAATGTAAAAACATCAATAACCTATTGTTATAGGAGAAGTATAATTTTTCTGTACACTATTGAAGTTCAGTTGTTTTCAACATAAAATGGAATGTTATAACTAACGTATTTTATAAAAGCTTAATGGTAAATATAAAAATATGTAGTAGATACACAAAATATTTTGATAAAGAAGTTAAAACATACTGCCACAAAAAGTCATCAGATTACAAACAAAGAGAACAAGACAGGAAATAAAGAGCAGAGCATCTACAAAAGAGAAACAAAACAGATAAACACTAGGGAAAGAAAAAAATATATTTTTTAAAAGGAGGGGAAGGCAAACCATAATACACTTAACTATAAGTAACAAACTGTTTCTGGAGGGGAGATGGGCAGGGGAATGGGCTGTCAGTAATAATTATTAGGAGGTCACTTGTGATGAGCATTGACTGTTATATGTAAATGGTGAATTACTCAATTCTACTCCTGAAACTAATATTACAATATATATTAACTAAAATTTAAATAAATCATGAAATATAAAAAGAATGAAAGGCAATAGTTAAGTCCTTACCTATCCATAATTACTTTAACTGTAAGTGAATGGAATCATCAGTTGGAAGACATAGGCTAGAATAGCTTAAAAAAACAAACAAAAAACACAAGATCCAACAATATGTTGCCTATAAAAGAATCACTTTAGCTTTAAGGACACACATGGGCAGAGAGTAAAGGGATGGAAAAAGATATTCCAAGCTAATGATAACAAAAGAAAACAAGGGTGGCAATAACTATAATAGACAAAATAGGGTTTGTATAAGCTAAAAATCACCACAGGAGTCAAAGAAGGTCATTATACAATAAGAAAAGTGTCATCAATTCATCAATACAGTAATTGTAAATATCATGTACCTAATATTGAGCCACATAAATATATAAAACAAATACTAACAAAACAAAAAGGAGAAATAAATAGCAATACAATAATATCTGGGGACAATAATACCCCACTCTTACCTATGGATAGATCATCCAGACAGAAAATCAATAAGAAAATAGTGAATTTAAACACTATGCCTGGACAACTGGGTGGCTCAGTCAGTTAAGCCTTTGCCTTTGGCTCAGGTCGTGATCCCAGGGTCCTGAGATAGAGTCCCACATTGGGCTCCCTGCTCAGGAGGGGGTCTTCTCACTCTGTCTCTGCCCTTACACCTTGCTCATTCTCTCTGCCCTGCTCTCTCTCAAACAAACAAACAAACAAAACAAACAAACAAACAAGAACTATGTCAAATGAACCTAACATATTTACAGGATATTCCATCCAATAGTATCATAATAAATATTCTTCTCAAACACACGTGGAAAATTTTCTAGGATAGATTACATTTTAAACCACAAAACAAGAGTCCCCACAAAATCAATAATATAGAAAGCATATCGAGTATATTTCCAGCCAAAATAATATGAAACTAGAAATCAATACAGAAGGAAATTTGGAAAATTTACAAAACACAGACATACACATTTTTAAACAAACAAAAAATCAAGAAAAGAAGACAAAGTGGGAATAAAAAATACATCTTGAGGAAAATAAAAAAATATATACCAAAACATTATGAGAAGCAGCAAAGCAGTTATAAAAGGAAATTTTATAGCTATAAATGTATATAAAAAAGATTTCAAATAAAGAACTTATTATAACAGCTCAAAAAAACTACAAAAAGAACAAAGTAAACTTAAAAGTAGCAAAAGGAAGGAAAAAATAAAAATTAGGGCAAATATAAATGAAATATAGAATTAAAAATCTAGAAAGTTTTTTTTTAAATGGTAAATAAAATTAAACTTGGTAATGGTAAATTAAAAAAAAAGACAGCTAGACTAACTCAGAAAAAGAGAGAAGACTCAATAAAATCAGAAATGAAAAAGGAGACATTATAACAGATACCATAGAAATATAAAGGATAAAAGACAGTTAAATGCCAGCGAATCAAAAGCCTAGAGGAAATGGACAAATTCCTAGGCACATACAACCTATCAAGACTGAATCATAAGGACATAAAAAATGTGAACAGACCAATAAGGGGTAAGGAGATTGAATCCGTAATAAAAACCTACTAACAAATAAAAGTCCAGAATCAGATGATTTCCACAGTGAATTCTACCAAACATTTTAAGGCAAAAAATACAAATACTTTTTAAACCTTTCCCAAAAAGTTGAAGAGGTTGAAATACTCTGAGGCACATTTTACAAGCCAGCATTATCTTGATATCAAAACCAGACAGGAGCACTACAAAAGCAAAACAAAACAAAACAAAAACAAACAAACAAACAAAAAAACCAAAGCAGCAACAAAAAGAACTACTGGATAATATCCCTGATAAATAAAAATGTAAAAATTCTCTACAAAATGCTACAAAACTGAATTCACCAGCACATATCAGTAAATGTGATGCATTATATTAATAGAATGATCAATAAAAACTCATATGATCAACTCAATATATGCAGAAAAGGCATTTGACAAAATTCAACACCCTTTCATAATAAAAATACTCACCAAACTGGGTACAGAAAGAATACACATCAACATAATAAAAACCACATATTCCGTGGAAGGATTCAAGATGGCGGAGAAGTAGCAGGCTGAGACGACATCAGGTAGCAGAAGATCAGCTAGATAGCTTATCTAACCATTGTAAACACCTACAAATCCAATGGGAGATCAAAGAGAAGGAGAGCAACAATTCTAGAAACAGAAAATTGATCACTTTCTGAAAGGTAGAACTGGCAGAAAAGTGAACCCGAAGAACAGGAAGGTAGACCGTGGGGGGGGGGGGGTGGGCAGCTCCTGGCAAGCGGTGGAGCAATGGAGCACAAAATCAGGACTCTTTAAAAGTTTGATCCACTGAGGGATATCACCCCAGAGGCTAATCCAGAGTGAAGCCCAAGAGGGGTCAGCATAGTCCCAGGTCCCTCAGGGTCACAGAAGGACCAGGGTTATCTGAGTGTCACAGAACTCACAGGTATTAGAGTGGGGAAGCCGGCTACAGAGACAAAGCTGAGGAGTGAGCTCTCAACCCAGGGTTACTTTGAACCAGGCATAGGCAGGATGAGCTTGGAGCACAGCCAAGGGCCAGGGAGACGGGAGTAATTGAGCTCTTTTCTCCAAGCATGGCCAGAGGCCAGGGAGATGAGAATGACCAAGGACTTTTCTCCAAGTACGAGTGACAGAGCGCTTTTCTTCAAGCATGGCCAGAGGCCGGGAAGATGGGAGTGATTAAGCACCTTTCTCTAAGTGTGCACTGAGGAGTGGGGCCCTGAGCTCTCCACTCCTCTGGGCAGGATTGTGAGACCGCCATTATTCCATCATCCAGAACTCTACGGAAAGCCTCCAGGGAACAAAAGCTCCCGGATTACTTAGCCTTACCCCAGGTAAGGGCAGGACAAATCCATCTCGGGCAAAGACACTTGAGAATCAATACAACAGGCCCCTTCCCCAGAACACCAACAAGAAACCCAGCCAAGATCAACTTCACTTAGTAAGGAGAACAGTGGAATTCCAGAGGAGGAGAATGCAGAACAAGGAGTTCGTGGCTTTCTCCCAATGATTCATTAGTCTTGCAGTTATATTTTTTTTCTTTTTTCTTCTGCTAATTTTTTTAACTTTTACCCTTTCCTCTTTTAATGATTTTTTAAACTAGTTTATTTTTAAAATACCTTACAAAAAATAATAATCTATTTTGAACCTTCATTATTATAGTCATAATTTATCCTCCATTGTACCTAACTATATATTTTTTTACACATAGGGTTTTTTCTTCTAAAAAATTTGGGGTATAACTTCTCCTAATAGAACAAAATATACCCTAAATCTAGCTCCAAGATTGTTCTAGTGTCCAGCCTGTGCAAATTCTCTCCAGTTTATTTTTCTTTATTGTCCCAACCAACTTGCTCTATCAACTTATTTTTTAGAAATTAAATTTTTTTCTCATTTTTTTAAGATTTTATTTATTTATCAGAGGGGGGGAGAGAGTGAGCACAGGCAGACAGGAAGGCAGGCAGAGGCAGAGGGAGAAGCAGGCTCCCTGCCGAGAAAGGAGCCCGGTGTGGGACTCGATCCCAGGACGCTGAGATCATGACCTGAGCTGAAGGTAGTTGCTTAACCAACTGAGCCACCCAGGCATCCCTTTTTTTCTCATTTTTATAGGTTTATTCCATCCCTTCACTGTGCCTACCCTTATATGTTTTTCATCCTTTAAAATCCTGGGAGGTAGTTTCTTCTAAGAGACCCAAAAACTCCCAAAATTAAGTGAGTGACCCTGTTCTAGTCACAAGTCTAGTATATATATATATATTTTCTTTTTTAATACTTTTTCCTTGTTTTCATTTTTTTAAAACCTTTTTTCCCCCCTTGAACTTCTTTTTTATCCCCTTTTGTTCTCCCACAACTTGGGTCTCTTCTGATTTGGTTGAAGCACATTTTCCTGGGGTCTTTACCACTCTTTTAGCATTTTATTTGCTCCTTTACATATTCTTATCTGCTCAAAATAACAAGGTGGAAAAACTCACCACAAAAAAACGAACAGGAGGCAGTACCAAAGGCTAGGGACCTAATCAAAACAGACATTGGTAATATGACAGAACTAGAGTTTAGAATGACAACTCTCAAGGTTCTAGCTGGGCTCGAAAAAGGCATGGAAGTTATTAGAGAAACCCTCTCCAGAGAGATAAAAGCCCTTTCTGGAGAAATAAAAGAACTAAAATCTAACCAAGTTGAAATCAAAAGAGCTATTAATGAGGTGCAATAAAAAATGGAAGTTCTGGGGGAGGAGTCAAGATGGCGGAGAAGTAGCAGGCTGAGACTATTTCAGCTAGCCGGAGATCAGCTAGATAGCTTATCTAAAGATTGCAAACACCTGAAAATCCATCGGCAGATCGAAGAGAAGAAGAACAGCAATTCTGGAAGCAGAAAAACAACCACTTTCTGAAAGGTGTTTTCTTATTTTTAAATTCTTTTCTTTTCTTTTTTCTCTTTTTTCTTTTTTTTTTCTTTCTTCCTTTTTGAACCTCTTTTTATCCCCTTTCTCCCCCCTCATGATTTTGGATCTCTTCTAATTTGGTTAAAGCATATTTTCCTGGGGTTGTTGCCACCCTTTTAGTATTTTACTCGCCCCTTCATATACTCTTACCTGGACAAAATGACAAGACGGAAAAATTCAACAGAAAAAAAAGAACAAGAGGCAGTACCAAAGGCTAGGGACCTAATCAATACAGACATTGGTAATATGTCAGATCTAGAGTTCAGAATGACAATTCTCAAGGTTCTAGCCAGGCTCGAAAAAGGCATGGAAGATATGAGAGAAACCCTCTCGAGAGATATAAAAGCCCTTTCTGGAGAAATAAAAGAACTAAAATCTAAGCAAGTTGAAATCAAAAAAGCTATTAATGAGGTGCAATAAAAAATGGAGGCTCTCACTGCTAGGATAAATGAGGCAGAAGAAAGAATTAGTGATATAGAAGACCAAATGACAGAGAATAAAGAAGCTGAGCAAAAGAGGGACAAACAGCTACTGGACCACAAGGGGAGAATTCGAGAGATAAGTGACACCATAAGATGAAACAACATTAGAATAATTGGGATTCCAGAAGAAGAAGAAAGAGAGGGGGGAGCAGAAGGTATACTAGAGAGAATTATTGGGGAGAATTTCCCCAATATGGCAAAGGGAACGAGCATCAAAATTCAGGAGGTTCAGAGAACGCCCCTCAAAATCAATAAGAATAGGCCCACACCCCGTCACCTAATAGTAAAATTTAAAAGTCTCAGTGACAAAGAGAAAATCCTGAAAGCAGCCCGGGAAAAGAAGTCTGTAAAATACAATGGTAAGAATATTAGATTGGCAGCTGACTTATCCACAGAGACCTGGCAGGCCAGAAAGAGCTGGCATGATATTTTCAGAGGATTAATGAGAAAAACATGCAGCCCAGAATACTATATCCAGCTAGGCTATCATTGAAAATAGAAGGAGAGATTAAAAGCTTCCAGGACAAACAACAACTGAAAGAATTTGCAAACACCAAACCAGCTCTACAGGAAATCTTGAAAGGGGTCCTCTAAGCAAAGAGAGAGCCTACAAGTGGTAGATCAGAAAGGAACAGAGACCATATACAGTAACAGCCACCTTACAGGCAATACAATGGCCCTAAATTCATATCTCTCAATAGTTACCCTGAATGTTAATGGGCTAAATGCCCCTGTCAAAAGACACAGAGTATCAGAATGGATAAAAAAACAAAACCCATCTATATGTTGCCTCCAAGAAACACATTTTACGCCCGAAGACACCTCCAGATTTAAAGTGAGGGGGTGGAAAAGAATTTACCATGCTAATGGACATCAGAAGAAAGCAGGAGTGGCAATCCTTATATCAGATCAATTAGATTTTAAGCCAAAGACTATAATAAGAGATGAGGAAGGACACTATATCATACTCAAAGGGTCTGTCCAACAAGAAGATTTAACAATTTTAAATATCTATGCCCCCAACGTGGGAGCAGCCAACTATATAAACCAATTAATAACAAAATCAAAGAAACACATCAACAATAATACAATAATAGTAGGGGACTTTAACACTCCCCTCACTGAAATGGACAGATCATCCAAGCAAAAGATCAGCAAGGAAATAAAGGCCTTAAACGACACACTGGACCACATGGACATCACAGATATATTCAGAACATTTCATCCCAAAGCAACAGAATACACATTCTTCTCTAGTGCACATGGAACATTCTCCAGAATAGATCACATCCTCGGTCCTAAATCAGGACTCAACCGGTATCAAAAGATTGGGATCATTCCCTGCATATTTTCAGACCACAATGCTCTAAAGCTAGAACTCAACCACAAAAGGAAGTTTGAAAAGAACCAAAATACATGGAGACTAAACAGCATCCTTCTAAAGAATGAATGGGTCAACCGGGAAATTAAAGAAGAATTGAAAAAAATCATGGAAACAAATGATAATGAAAATACAACGGTTCAAAATCTGTGGGACACAACAAAGGCAGTCCTGAGAGGAAAATATATAGCGGTACAAGCCTTTCTCAAGAAACAAGAAAGTTCTCCGGTACACAACCTAACCCTACACCTAAAGGAGCTGGAGAAAGAACAAGAAAGAAACCCTAAGCCCAACAGGAGAAGAGAAATCATAAAGATCAGAGCAGAAATCAATGAAATAGAAACAAAAAAACAATAGAACAAATCAATGAAAGTAGGAGCTGGATCTTTGAAAGAATTAATAAAATTGATAAACCCCTGGCCTGACTTATCAAAAAGAAAAGAGAAAGGACCCAAATAAATAAAATCATGAATGAAAGAGGAGAGATCACAACTAACACCAAAGAAATACAAACTATTATAAGAACATACTATGAGCAACTCTACGGCAATAAATTCGACAATCTGGAAGAAATGGATGCATTCCTAGAAACATATAAACTACCACAACTGAACAAGGAAGAAATAGAAAGCCTGAACAGACCCATAACCAGTAAGGAGATTGAAACAGTCACCAAAAATCTCCAAACAAACAAAAGCCCAGGGCCAGACGGCTTCCTGGGGGATTTCTACCAAACATTTAAAGAAGAACTAATTCCTATTCTCCTAAAACTGTTCCAAAAAATAGAAATGGAAGGAAAACTTCCAAACTCAATTTATGAGGCCAGCATCACCTTGATCCCAAAACCAGGCAAGGATCCCACCAAAAAAGAGAGCTATAGACCAATATCCTTGATGAACACAGATGCGAAAATACTCACCAAAATACTAGCCAATAGGATTCAACAGTACATTAAAAAGATTATTCACCACGACCAAGTGGGATTTATTCCAGGGCTGCAAGGTTGGTTCAACATCCGCAAATCAGTCAATGTGATACAACACATCAATAAAAGAAAGAACAAGAACCACATGATACTCTCAATAGATGCTGAAAAAGCATTTGACAAAGTACAGCATCCCTTCCTGATCAAAACTCTTCAAAGTGTAGGGATAGAGGGCACATACCTCAATATCATCAAAGCCATCTATGAAAAACCCACCGCAAATATCATTCTCAATGGAGAAAAACTGAAAGCTTTTCCGCTAAGGTCAGGAACACGGCAGGGATGTCCATTATCACCACTGCTATTCAACATAGTACTAGAGGTCCTAGCCTCAGCAATCAGACAACAAAAGGAAATTAAAGGCATCCAAATCGGCAAAGAAGAAGTCAAATTATCACTCTTCGCAGATGATATGATACTATATGTGGAAAACCCAAAAGACTCCACTCCAAAACTGCTAGAACTTATACAGGAATTCAGTAAAGTGTCAGGATATAAAATCAATGCACAGAAATCAGTTGCATTTCTCTACACCAACAGCAAGACAGAAGAAAGGGAAATTAAGGAGTCAATCCCATTTACAATTGCACCCAAAACCATAAGATACCTAGGAATAAACCTAACCAAAGAGACACAGAATCTATACTCAGAAAACTATAAAGTACTCATGAATGAAATTGAGGAAGACACAAAGAAATGGAAAAATGTTCCATGCTCCTGGATTGGAAGAATAAATATTGTGCAAATGTCTATGTTACCTAAAGCAATCTACACATTTAATGCAATTCCTATCAAAGTGCCATCCATCTTTTTCAAAGAAATGGAACAAATAATTCTAAAATTTATATGGAACCAGAAAAGACCTCGAATAGCCAAAGGGATATTGAAAAAGAAAGCCAACATTGGTGGCATCACAATTCCGGACTTCAAGCTCTATTACAAAGCTGTCATCATCAAGACAGCATGACACTGGCACAAAAACAGACACATAGATCAATGGAACAGAAAAGAGAGCCCAGAAATACATCCTCAACTCTATGGTCAACTCATCTTTGACAAAGCAGGAAAGAATGTCCAATGGAAAAAAGACAGCCTCTTCAATAAATGGTGCTGGGAAAATTGGACAGCCACATGCAGAAAAATGAAATTGGACCATTTCCTTACACCACACACAAAAATAGACTCAAAATGGATGAAGGACCTCAATGTGCGAAAGGAATCCATCAAAATCCTTGAGGAGAACACAGGCAGCAACCTCTTCGACCTCAGCCGCAGCAACATCTTCCTAGGAACAACGCCAAAGGCAAGGGAAGCAAGGGCAAAAATGAACTATTGGGATTTCATCAAGATCAAAAGCTTTTGCACAGCAAAGGAAACAGTTAACAAAATCAAAAGACAACTGACAGAATGGGAGAAGATATTTGCAAACGACATATCAGATAAAGGACTAGTGTCCAGAATCTATAAAGAACTTAGCAAACTCAACACCCAAAGAACAAATAATCCAATCAAGAAATGGGCAGAGGACATGAACAGACATTTCTGCAAAGAAGACATCCAGATGGCCAACAGACACATGAAAAAGTGCTCCATATCACTCGGCATCAGGGAAATACAAATCAAAACCACAATGCGATATCACCTCACACCAGTCAGAATGGCTAAAATCAACAAGTCAGGAAATGACAGATGCTGGCGAGGATGCGGAGAAAGGGGAACCCTCCTACACTGTTGGTGGGAATGCAAGCTGGTGCAACCTCTCTGGAAAACAGCATGGAGGTTCCTCAAAATGTTGAAAATAGAACTGCCCTATGACCCAGCAATTGCACTATTGGGTATTTACCCTAAAGATACAAACGTAGTGATCCAAAGGGGCACGTGTACCCGAATGTTTATAGCAGCAATGTCCACAATAGCCAAACTATGGAAAGAACCTAGATGTCCATCAACAGATGAATGGATCAAGAAGATGTGGTATATATACACAATGGAATACTATGCAGCCATCAAAAGAAATGAAATCTTGCCATTTGCGACAACATGGATGGAACTAGAGCGTATCATGCTTAGCGAAATAAGTCAAGCAGAGAAAGACAACTATCATATGATCTCCCTGATATGAGGAAGTGGTGATGGAACATGGGGGCTTAAGTGGGTAGGAGAAGAATCAATGAAACAAGATGGGATTGGGAGGGAGACAAACCATAAGTGACTCTTAAACTCACAAAACAAACTGAGGGTTGCTGGGGTAGGGGGTTTGGGAGAAGGGGGTGGGATTATGGACATTGAGGAGGGTATGTGCTTTGGTGAGTGCTGTGAAGTGTATAAACCTGGTGATTCACAGACCTGTACCCCTGGGGATAAAAATATATGTTTATAAAAAATAAAAAATTATAAAAAAAATGGAAGTTCTTACTGCTAGGATAAATGAGGCAAAAGAATTAGTGATATAGAAGACCAAATGATGGAGAATAAAGAAGCTGAGCAAAAGAGAGACAAACAAATACTGGACCACGAGGAGAGAATTTGAGAGATAAGTGAAACCATAAGACGACACAACATTAGAATAATTGGGATCCCAGAAGAAGAAGAAAGAGAGAGGGGAGCAGAAGGTATATTGGAGAGAATTTTTGTAGAGAATTTCTTTAATATGGCAAAGGGAAAAAACATCAAAATTCAGGAGATGCAAAGAATGACCCTCAAAATCAATAAAAATAGGTCCACACCCCGTAACCTGATAGTAAAATTTACAACGGTTAACAACAAAGAGAAAATCCTGAAAGCAGCCTGGGAAAAGAAGTATGTATTGTACAACAGTAAAAATATTTGATTGGCAGCAGACTTATCCACAGAGACCTGGCAGGCCAGAAAGAACTGGCATGATATATTCAGTGTTAAATGAGGAAAACATGCAGCCAAGAATACTATATCCAGCTAGGCTATCATTGAAAATAGAAGGAGAGATTAAAAAGCTACCAGGACAAACAAAAGCTGAAAGAATTTGCAAACACCAAACCAACTCTCCAGGAAATATTGAAAGGGGTCCTCTAAGCAAAGAGAGAGCCTAAAAGTAGTAGATCAGAAAGGAACAGAAACAATATACAGTAACAGTCACATTATAGGCAATACAATGCCACTAAATTCATATCTCTCAATAGTTACCCTGAATGTAAATGGCCTAAATGCACCAATCAAAAGACACAGGGTATCAGAATGGATAAAAAGCAAAACCCGTCAATATGCTGCCCAAGAAACTCATCATAGACCCGAAGACACCTAAAGATTTAAAGAGAGGGGGTGGAAAACAATTTACCATGCTAATGGACATCAGAAGAAAGCTGGGGTGGCAATCCTTATATCAGATCAATTAGATTTTAAGCCAAAGACTATAATAAGAGATGAGGAAGAACACTATATCATACTCAAAGGGTCTGTCCAACAAGAAGACCTAACAATTTTAAATATCTATGTCCTTAACATGGGAGCAACCAACTATATAAACCAATTAATAACAAAATCTAAGAAACACATCGACAATAATAAAATAATAGTAGGGGAATTTAACACTCCCCTCATTGAAATGGACAGATCATCCAAGCAACAGATCCACAAGGAAAAAGGCCTTAAATGACACACTGGACAAGATGGACATCACAGGTATATTCAACACATTCCATCCCAAAATAACAGAATACACATTCTTCTCTAGTGCACATGGAACATTCTCCAGAATAGACCACATCCTGGGCCATAAATCAGATCTCAACCATTATCAAAAGATTGGGATCATCCCCTGCATATTCTCAGACCACAATGCTCTGAAACTAGAACTCAATCACAAGAGGAAATTTGGAAAGAACACAAATACATGGAGACTAAACAGCATCCTTCTAAAAAATGAATTGGTCAACCAGGAAATTAAAGAAGAATTGAAAAAAATTCATGGAAACAAATGATAATGAAAACAAAAGTGTTCAAAATCTGTGGGATACAGCAAAGGCAGTCCTGAGAGGAAAATATAAAGCTGTACGAGCCTTTCTCAAGAAACAAGAAAGATCTCAAATACACAACATAACCCTACACCTAAAGGAATCGGAGAAAGAACAACAAAGAAAGCCTAAACCCAGCAGGAGAAGAGGAATAATAAAGATCAGAGAAGAAATCAATGAAATAGAAACAAACAAAAAAACACAAAAAACCAAAAAAAAAAAAAAAACAATAGAACAAATCAACGAAACTAGGAGCTGGTTCTTTGAAAGAATTAATAAGATTGATAAAGAAAGAGAAAGGACCCAAATAAATAAAATCATGAATGAAAGAGGAGAGATCACAACCAACACCAAAGAAATACAAACAATTATAAGAACATACTATGAGCAACTCTGCGCCAACAAATTCAACAATCTGGAAGAAATGGATACATTCCTAGAGACATATAAACTACCACAACTGAACCAGGAAGAAATAGAAAACCTGAACAGACCCATAACCAGTATGTAGATTGAAACAGTCATCAAAAATCTCCAGGGGCGCCTGGGTGGCTCAGTGGATTAAGCTGCTGCCTTTGGATTGGGTCATGATCTCAGGGTTCTGGGATCGAGTCCCACGTCGGGCTCTCTGCTCAGCAGGGAGCCTGCTTCCCTCTCTCTCTCTCTGGCTGCCTCTCTGTATACTTGTGATTTCTCTCTGTCAAATAAATAAATCTTTAAAAAAAAATCTCCAAACAAACAAAAGCCCCGGGCCAGATGGCTTCCCAGGGGAATTCTGCCAAACATTTAAAGAAGAATTAATTCCTATTCTCATGATACTGTTCCAAAAAAATAGAAATGGAAGGAAAACTTCCAAACTCTTTTTTTCTGAGGCCACCAGCATCACCTTGATCCCAAAACCAGACAAGGATCCCATCAAAAAAGAGAACTACAGACCAATATCCTTGATGAACACAGATGCGAAAATTCTCACCAAAATACTAGCCAATAGGATTCAACAGTACATTCAAAGGATTATTCACCACGACCAACTGGGATTTATTCCAGGGCTACAAGGTTGGTTCAACATCTGCAAATCAATCAATGTGATACAACACATTAATAAAATAAAGAACAAGAACCATATGATACTCTCCATAGATGCTAAAAAAGCATTTGGCAAAGTGCAGTATCCCTTCCTGATTAAAACTCTTCAAAGTGTAGGCATAGAGGGCACATATTATCAATATTATCAAAGCCATCTATGAAAAACCCACTGCAAATATCATTTTCAATGGAGAAAAACTGAATACTTTTCCGCTGAGGTCAGGAACACGGCAGGGATGTCCGTTATCACCACTGCTATTCAACATCGTAATAGAAGTCCTAGCCTCAGCAATCAGACAACAAAAAGAAATTAAGGCATCAAAATTTTGCCAAATTGGCAAAAGAGAAGTCAAACTATCCCTGTTTGCAGACGATATGACACTGTATGTGGAAAACTTAAAGGACTCCACTCCAAATCTGCTATAACTTGTATAGGAATTCTGTAAAGTGTCAGGATATAAAATCAATGCACAAAAATTGGTTGCATTTTTTTTTATACCAACAAGACTGTAGAAATAGAAATTAAGGAGTGAATCCCATTTACAATTGCACCCAAAACCCTAAGATACCTAGGAATAAACCTAACCAAAGAGACAAAGAATCTATACTCAGAAAACTCTAAAGTACTCATGAAAGAAATTGAAGAAGACACAAAGAAATGGAAAAATGTTCCATGCTCTTGTATTGGAAGAACAAATATTGTGAAAATGTCTATGCTACCTAAAGCAATCTACACATTTAATGCAATCCCTATCAAAATCCCATCCATCTTTTTTTCAAAGAAATGGGACAAATCATCCTAAAATATATATGGAACCACAAAAATACCTCGAATTGCTAGAGGAATATTGAAAAAGAAAGCCAAAGTTGTTGGCATCACAATTCCAGATTTCAAGCTCTATTACAAAGTTGTCATCATCAAGATAGTAGGGAACTGTCCCCAAAACAGACATAGATCAATGGAACAGAATAGAGAGCCCAGAAATACACCCTCAACTCTATGGTCAACTAATCTTCAACAAAGCAGGAAGGAATGTCCTATGGAAAAGAGACAGCCTCTTCAACAAATGGTGTTGGGAAAATTGAAGAGCCACATGCAGAAAAATGAAGTTGGACCATTTCCTTACACCATACATGAAAATAGACTGGAAATGGATGAAGAAGCATAATGTGAGAAAGGAATCCATCAAAATCCTTGAGGAGAGAACAGGTAGCAACCTCTTTGACCTCAGCAGCAGCAACTTCTTCCTAGGAACATCGCCAAAGGCAAGGGAAGCAAGGGCAAGAATGAACTATTGGGATTTCATCAGATCAAAAAGCTTTTGTTTGCACAGCAAAGGAAACAGTTAACAAAGCCAAAAGATGACTGTCAGAAGTTATCTGGGAGAAGATATTTGCAAATGACATACCAGATAAAAGGCCACTATCTATCCAAAATCTATAAAGAGTTTATCAAACTCAACACCCTAAGAACAAATAATCCAATGAAGAAATGCGCAGAGGACATGAACAGACATTTCTGCAAAGAATACATCCAAATGGCCAACAGACACATGAAAAAATGCTCCACATCACTCGGCATCAGGGAAATAAAAATCAAAACCAGAATGAGATACCACGTCACACCTTTCAGAATGGCTAAAATGAACAAGTCAGTCAATGACAGATGCTGGCAAGGATGTGGAGAAAGGGCAACCCTCCTACACTGTACGTGGGAATGCAAGCTGGTGCAACCACTCTGGAAAACAGCGTGGAGGTGCCTCAAAAAGCTGAAAATAGAACTAGCCTATGACCCAGTGATTGTAGTACTGGGTATATACCCTAAAGATACAAACGTGGCATTCTGAAGGGGCACATGCACTCAAATATTTATAGCAGCAATGTCCACAATAGTTAAACTATGGAAAGAACCTAAATGTCCTTCAACAGATGAATCAATAAATAAGATGTGGTATATATGTACAATGGGATACTATGCAGCCATCAAAGGAAATGAAATCCTGCTATTTGTGATGACGTGGATGGAACTAGAGGGTATTATGCTTGGCGAAATAAATCAATCTGAGAAAGACAACTATCATATGATCTCCCTGATATGATGAAGTGGAGATGCAACATAGGCGGTTTCAGGCGTACGAAAAGAAAAATAAAAGAAGATGGGATTGGGAGGGAGACAAACCATAAAAGACTGAATCTCACAAAACAGACTGAGGGTTGCTGGGGGGAGGTGTGTTGGGAGAGGATGGTGGGGGTATGGACATTGGGGAGGGCAGGTGCTATGGTGAGTGATGGTGAGTGCTGTGAAATGGGTAAACCTGGAGATTCACAGACCTGTGCCCCTAGGGATAAAAACACATTATATGTTTATAAAAAATTTTTAAAAAATAGTTTTAAAAATCCATTAAAGAAAAAGCACATATTGCAAGCCCAGAGCTAATCTCATATTCAATCAAAAAAAATTGAAAATTTTCCCCTTAAAGATCAGAACAAAGACAAGTGTGTCCACTTTCACTACTCTCATTTGACATAGTAATGGATGTCCTAGCCAGAGAAACAAGGAACACAAAGAAATAAAAGACTCAAAAAAAAAAAGGAAGAAGTAAAATTTTCTTTTTTTTAATAACATGAACTTACATGTAAAAGAATCCTAAAAAATTCACAAAAAATTTTGAATAAACAAATTTAGTAAAGCTGCCAAATACAAGATCAATATATAAAAGACAAGAATTTTGTTTTGTTTCGTTTTTTTTTTTCCAATATGGAATGCTTCCCAGTTTTTCATGTCATCCTTGTTCAGTGATCAAGCTAATCTCTGCATCATTCCAATTTTAGTATATGTGCTGCCAAAGTAAGCACAAGACGAGCATTTTAACACTCTAATGATGAACTATCTGAAAAAATAAAGAGAACAATCTAATTCACAATAGCATCAAAACTAATGAAATACTTAGGATAAGATTTAACTAAGAAGATGAAAGATATGTACCCCATAAACTATGACATTGATAAAGAAATTGAAGGAGACATAAATGGAAAGATAGCTCATATTTATGAATGGTAAGAATTAACATTGTTAAAATGTCCATACTACCAAAAACCATCTGTAAATTCAATTCCTATCAAAAATCCAATGTTAGGGGTGCCTGGGTGGCTCAGTGGGTTAAGCCACTGCCTTCGGCTCAGGTCATGATCCCAGGGTCCTGGGATCGAGCCCTGCATCAGGCTCTCTGCTCAGCAGGAAGCTGCTACCTCTTCTCTCTCTGCCTGCCTCTCTGCCTGCTTGTCATCTCTCTCTGTCAAATAAATAAATAAAAAATCTTTTAATAAATCCAATATTATTTTTTTACAGAAGTAAGTAAAGAATCCTAGAATTTATATGAGACCATAAAAGACAAATAATTAAAGCAGTTCTGAGAAAGAATGAAGAAGTGAAATTACACTTCTTGATTTGAAACAATACTACAAAGCCCTCATGCTCAAAACAATAAAGTATACTGGTATAAAAACAGACCAATAAACAAGTAGAACAGATTTGAGAGTCCAGAAATAAATCCTTTCATACAGTCACCTAATATTTGACAGGGGCCAACATATATAATGGGTAAAGATAGTCTGTTCAATAAATGATATTTAAAACTGAATAGTCACATAAACCAGCATGAAACTGGAAGCTTATATCACTCATAAATCTTAACTTGAAATAGATCAAAGACTTAAATGTGATGCATGAAACTAAATTTCCTAAAGGAAAACATAGGAAAAATTCTCCTTGACATTGGTCTTGCCAATAGTTTTTGGATACCAGGCCAAAAACACAAGCAAAAGAAGCAAAAATAAATAAATGGTATTACATTAACTAAAGTTTCTGCATTGCCAAAAAAAAAAAAAAGAGAGAGAGAGAGAGAATGAAAACACAATCCACAGAATGGAAGAAAATACTTACAAATCTTATATCTGAAAAGAGGTTAATAATCAAGAGATACAAATAGAAAAAAATATATCATTAAAAAATAGCAAAAGGATCTCAATAGACTTTTTTTTTCAAAAAAGTTATATAAATGACCAACAGGAGCATTAAAAAGTGCTCAATGTAAAAACTCAGGGCAAATTCATTATGTTGTTGTTTACCTCTGAAAAACACAATATTACTACCTATTAGAATATATACTACCAAAAAATTAAAACTAACAAATTTTGGTAAATATTGGGGAAAATGGGGAACTTATGCACTGTGATAGGGATATAAATTTGTATGGAAAACAGTATGGAGACTATTCATATTATTAAAAGTAAAATTACCATATGATTCAGTAATCCCACTTCTAGGTATATATCTAAAGGAAACGAAGTCACTATTCGAAGACATATCTGCACTCTTATGTTCATTATAAAATTATTAACTCTAAGCAAGAGATGGAAATAACTTCAGTATCCATTAATGGATGAATGAATAAAATAAGTATGGTAAATATATACTATGGAATACTACTTAACCATGAAAAATTAAGAAATACTGCTTTTTACAACAGCATGGATGGATCTTGAAGGTATTATACTAAGTGAAATATTTCAAAGATTTTATATATATTTTTTAATTTATGTATTATGATATCCCTTACATATAGAATCTGAAGAAAAAGCAAACTAATGGAAACTTAGAGTTGAGTTGACAAGAGGTGAACCTGGGGTGGAATAAGGTGGTCAAAGGGCACAAACTTGCAACTATAATATGAAAAAGTTCTGGGGATCTAATGTACAGCATGATGATCATAGTTAATAATATATACATACTTTTTTATTGTGCTTCCCTTTATTAAACTTTACATATATCACATTCTTACAAGTTGAAAGTTTATAGCAATCTTGTATAAAAGAGGTCTGCTGCCACCATTTTTCTAAACATTTGTTCATTTTGTGTCTCTCTGTCACATGTTGGTAATTCTTGCAATATTTCAAGTTTTTTCATTATTATTGTATTTGTTATGGTGATCTGTGATCAGTAATTATGACCCACTGAAAACTCAGAACTAGTTTACTTAAGGTATATACATTGTTTTTCTTTAAAGACATAATGCTTTTGAACAGTACAGTATAGTGTTTATTTTTTATATGCACTGGGAAACATAATTTTTTATTTGCACTGGGAAACCAAAAAAAATAATAATGATTTGACTTAGTTGATTGAGATAATCACTTTATTGAGGCAGTCTGGAACAAAACCCACAAGACCTCTGAAGTTTATCTCTACTGTACTATATACATAAAAGTTGCTAAGAGAGTAGATCTTAAAATTCCTTACAATACATGCATAAAAAACAGAGGCAACTATATGAGATAGTAGATGTATTAACATTTTTATGTAGATTATATTGCAATACAGATGTATACCAATTTATCAAATGGTACAGAATTTACACAATGTTAAAAGTTTGCAGTGTTATAAGAAATCATTTCTTAAATTTACAAATTATAATATGTCAATTATTTTTCAATAAAGCTCGAAAAAACTTTTTGTAGAATTAATCTATTTTTCAAAAAAGGAATTAAGGAAGTAGAAACTGCAACTAACTCTGAAATAATAGAATATAAAATCCATTGTAGTTATATACACTGTGACAAACACTATTAGTTAGTTTACAATGAAGGAATACTTATGAAGCATGAAGGATGGTCTATAAATAAGGCTGAAAGAGCTCAGTTTTAAGGTTTAAATTTAAAATCTTCTTTTGAAATACTAAACTGACCACCCAGTTTTCCAAACATAAATGTCTTAACTGCATGAATTTATTTCATACAACTCTATAATCTAGTTTCATAAGAAAGCAGCATGAAAATTTTGAATAAGACAGACTTGCTTAAGTTTCTTTATGTTCAACAGTAAAGGATACTTCCCTAAAAATAAATAGAAGAAAAATCTGCATATTTATCATGATAATTATTATTCATAATGAGATTCATATTGAATTAGGGAATATATATCCTCAGAGGGGGTAAAGTAAAATGAAATTTATTTTGGTAAATGTGTCTATGAATAGTCAATACAATGCCTCAATATAAATGAATATTATCATTTTGAACAATTTAATTACTATTATTAGAATTATTATAAGTATAAAAATAGCTATCATTTTAGCATGGAATATGAGACTCTCATGCTCCATGCTTCATTACATCCACACAACAACTCTGCATAATAAGTATTATCATCACCATTTCATGGGTGAAAAAACTGAGGCTAACACATTTAGATAACTGGTTTATGATTACATGGCTGGTAAAGATGCATCACACTAATTTAGGCTTTATGATTTCAGAATTGTACTCTTTCCACTGCACATTCTAATTACTCTGTAAATACTTGGCTTGTTTTCATTTAGTTCTTTAATTTTATTCATGTGGCGATGGCTTAAAGCTCCATTTAAAGGAAGCTTAAAAAATTCATTTAGCCAAAAGCTCCCAAGAATTAAAAATGTCATGGATCTAATGTAGACATGGATATCATTAGTTAATGAGTAACTATATATTTTCCACTCTAGTGAGATAACAATCAGAGTCTTTTTCTAAGTTTTAGTCTCTGAGTGTTCAAAAGGACTTTGTTAAAATAGAAATATTTAGACAAAGGTGATCAAAAGTCTGGATCAGGTCACCTTAAGATAAATATTAGGAAACTGAGGAAACAAATGGAGATTTGAACACTGAGCTATGATATAATGAATGGTTTAAAGTATTTAGTAGAGAATAGAAAAGCCCTTTGAAGCCTGGTCTTAGCCTAGCATTGCAGCTTCTGGCATATCTGTCTATCTATCATTTACCTATCTATCTATCTAGATATAAATTTGAAAACTTTTTTAACTTAAAGATTTTGAGAAATAGAACATAATTAGCACCATAGAAGATCTGTTTATGATAACAACCTAGCCCCTCCTCCCAGTTTGTTAATATTCTCTCTTATTTAATGTAACATTGTGCAAATATACCACTACTGATCTGCCGTTATGAATGAAATAACTATAATCATCTGTTTGCATATCCTGATGAAAATATTCCTTTAGTTCCATGTTGTATTTCTAGGAATGGACCAATTTTTTTTTTAAATTTTTAAGTTTTCTAAATATTGTCCAACTTTCCTCATATGTTTTTATTATGTGCACTGTCATTCCTTCACATTCTTGCAAGACATTTTCACTGTTGCCCAATATGGTAAGTGTGTAATAGTATGCCATTCTAGGTTTTAATTTATTTTTAATTTAATTTAATTTAATTCCAGATTCATAATAAAGATAAACAGTTTTTATATATGAGTGGCCATTTGGATTACCCTTTCTGTACAGTACATGCTCAAATCTTTTGATATCTTAACATTGTGTTATACTGACTTCTTTAATAGTAGATTTTCTGAATGAACTTTTAGCTGTGTAGGTCTTCTCTATTTTATTTTGAACTTGTTTTCATTTCAAAATCTTTATATTTATTTTCATAATCTGCTTTTATTTTGCTTTGTCTATTATCTATCTATCTATCTATCATCTATCTATCTATTTATTTATTTGCAAGCAAGAGAAAGCGAGCTAGTGAGAGCGCAGGGATGGATAGAAAAAGAAGGGAAAAGAATCTTAAGCAGGCTCCAGGCTCAGCACAGAGCCCAACTCTGGGCTCTATTTCACAACCCTGACATCATGACCTGAGCCAAAATGAAAGAAATAAAATAAAATTAAGGTGTTAAAAAAAAAGGACAAAGAATTGGAGGTTTAATTAAGTGAGCCACCCAGGCACCCCTGTGGTATCTTAAATTGGCTGTCATATCTTTAAATTCTAGAGTATCCATTTGGTTCATTTATAAAACCTTTCTCAATATCATTTTTAGTTTCAATTTTTTGTTCAATTTGCTTCCCCTCTCATTTATTTGAGCAGAGTAATCAAGCCATTTTACAATCTTTATTGATCATTTTAACATCATACTTAATCCCATTTTGTCTTTCAAATCTTGTTAATGGTTTTTCTTTGTGTGCTTTGTTCCATTTTGCTATGTTCAAGACATTATATTTGAAACTCTTATTGAGTAGGGATAATTAAGAGCTATAATAATGGTATGGTCCTCCTTGGCAGGATTTTCTCTTATATCTGAGACTCTACAAGACAATCATACTCCAAATTCAGTGATTGACTTTCTCAGTTTACACAGAAGGCAAGGTAGGCTATAGTCTTATTTCTGCTTCTCCTTGTGCTTTGGGGATCTCAACTTAAATTTGGGTTGTACCAAAGTCCTCAAATTTGATTGCTGCTGGATTTTGAATTTTGTTTCTCTAGTATCAAGAGTCTATTAAAAACACAGCTCAGTGTGTTTTAGCAGTTTCAAATGCTCTCATAGCTAAAATGGCTTCAGGGCATATATCTCTGGGCTCTCATTGTATTTCCTATTTTGGCCCAGTAATCCCTCCCTTATTTTTATAATCATTCTGATATTTTTAACTTTAAAAGCTATTTTGTCTGGATTTTTAGTTGTCTTAAGAAAGAGTTTTTAGATCACCATTACTAGAAGCAACAACAAATATACATGAAAATATCTGCAGTAGTTTATCACATCTTTATGGCTTTGAACTTCCATAAGCCGAGGCATCCTTCTCTAATCACTTAGGCAAACTCCAATTTACCCTTTAAAACAACACAAGAATTGCTTCATTTAAGAACATGTTCAGGGATGACTCTTCCCCACTGTTCTTACCAACATTCCCACACACTCTTTGCTACCCACACTTGTTTATGAACTTTCATTAAGTATATCAGCGTCATTAGGTATATAGAATTTTGCTCTATTGTATTTTTGTCCTTTAGAGCTTTAATTAAATATTAATTCCATAGAAAGTCTGTCCCTTTTCTTTCAAACCTGGGTTAGTTATTTCTTCTCATTCTTTGTCAGAAGTTACTTTATTAGAGAAACTTACAGCTGTATTGTGACTTTGGAGCCTTTACAGTTTTTTGACTGGAAAAATCACCCATCCCTGAGATTTTTACGCAGCTTCCTAGCTGATATTATTCAGAAATCTGTTCAAAACAGACTTTTTCAGGGAGGCCCTTTCGGACCACTCAGTTACAAAACCTCTTCTCAATCACTGCTCTTTTTAAAATGTGCTTATTTAGTTCAAATATGCATCACTATTAAAGAAAAACCAGTACGATTTTTTCTTTTTAAAGTTGGCTTACCTATTATCTATCTCTCCCATTAAAATGATTCCTCTGGGCTGGGGTTTTGTTGTGCACATCTTAGGCCAGGCACTCAATAAATTGTCTCTGAATGATTGAATTGTTTGACTCCCTTGCTAGATTCTCAACTTCATGAGGCCAAGGATTGTTCTATTCAGTCCTTCTTTACCCTCAATGTCTGTTATATTGCAGTCACTTACGTGACTAATGGGAAAAATCACAGAAAGAAAGAGTTAAAACTACAGAAAAACCCCGTAGGTTCAATAACACAAAGCTTTCTAAAATTATTTAGCCCAGGAATTGAATACTGGCTGCACTTTTGATTTTTTTTAAATGGTATTGAATTTAATTTAAATGGAAATACTTGAATGGTAGAATAATAAAAAAAAATTATAAAAGCAACTTGCTCCTTAAAGTAAGAATTATATAGGGCATCTCTTCTAGAAGCAAAATTTTCAAATGTCAAACATCTGAAAGCATAGAGGAGAAGTAAGATTGTGAATTGTACTTCAATGCTCTTTTCTTTATATTCAGCAAACAGCTTCATTCACACCT
This sequence comes from Mustela lutreola, assembly GCF_030435805.1. NCBI lineage: Eukaryota > Metazoa > Chordata > Mammalia > Carnivora > Mustelidae > Mustela > Mustela lutreola. The sequence goes on from NC_081292.1 coordinate 94,553,091, forward strand.
TTCCAATTTTTTCAACTCTTTTGACAAAGCCTTCAGAGGAGTTACTGCTGATGACAACCATCACAGCCTAACAGGAGAAATTTTATAAAGAAAAATAATAGCATGTTTTTCCCAAATTGTTAAGGATATGGTGAAGCTCTGTCGGATTCAAAGGAGGAATGTGCAATTCCATGCTATATATAATAATAACTTATTTTAATAGTGGCTTTGCAATTTTTCAGATATATCCATTTACTGAAACCACTATCAAATAAACAGAAACAAACAAATTAACAGGGGTTCGAGACAGGAATTATCTAATCTAAAAATAGCACATGTTCACAGAATACACAACACATATCCCAAGTACTACTATAGGTTTCAAGTAATAGTCAAAACAATAGTAAACATGATTCAGAACCTACCAGTCAAATCATAAATGGGACCTTAACTGTAAATCCTTATCTTTAGATCAAAGCGGGTAACTGGGTGCTGAGGATACATTATAGAACTAATATGTCATAGAACTCCTCTGAAATGAGTCATTTATTCCATCACTTTTCCTTCACAGCTGCTGACCCATGTTTTGGTTCCTGGAAATAGCTGCTCCCCTGTTGTACTTCTTAAAAGCACATATATTGATAACTTTACTCATTCCTCCATTCCTCTGTGACTGTCACTGTGTTAAAATGTGGAGTCAGCTGACTCACTTGTGGTGGTAATAAAGTAGATGAGTTTGCAAAGTATTTTGTTATTTCTAAAAATGCAAAAACCAAATTACATTGAAATCATAAGGGGTGTTTCAGGGAGAGCTGTAGGATGTGGTTTGTTGTGTAATCCACAGAGATTAGCTCCAACACATATTTAAACTCTCCTCTAGGAGCAACCTTAGTGGTAAAGCAAGAAGATAAACAGATGTATACACACTCTGGCACAAAATTATCACTTATGTTTGGCTTCCTAGTCTCCTCGTGTTCCTTATTTATCTTAACTTCTCTCTGAAATCAGGAAACACAAAATCTCAATCAGTTGACATTTTTCTACTGAATTACCCAATAGTCTGATCATACCCCTAAGACTTTTTTAAATTAGTTCACTCATAATCCCAAATCTGCTTTGCTTCCTCATCTGAGTACACTGTAATTTGATTTCAAAATGAGGACAGTTGTCAGTAATGCCACATTCTTTAATCTATTTTACAATTCCATGTACTTAGAACTATGAAAATATGTTAATAACATCCATTCCAATAAGCCACCCTAAATTTATTATCATGAAACAAGACCTCAAGAAAGAGAATTCAAAATCATCCATGTATTTGCAACTTATTGCAATAAAGCCTTTATCAATAGACTTCCCTGTGCACATGGTGGTCAAATTGCTGGTAAAAACCAGCCAGATCTATTACAAGCTTTCTCATGGCTTCTAGGTAACCCAAGTGAGCCTTTATTGATACTGGGAAGAGATAAAGCAGGGAAGGGATAAACAGTGATGTAAGAATTGTCTAGACAAAAGTAATGACTCTCATTACAAAGTGAGTATTTTAAAGCAAAAGAGCCTGTTGGGAATATTGTTTTATAAAATAGTGGCTTTTTTTTTTAACTTTTTAAAATTCAATTAGTTAGCATATAGTGTACCATTAGTTTCAAATGTAGATTTCAGTTATTCATCCATAGCATATAATAGCTAATGCTCAGTACTTACTGTTATAGCTTCTTGAAAGCAGAGTTTTAACCCACTGAGCCACCCAGGTGCCCTTGAAAGCAGAATTTTAGATCATATTTTCTGATTACTGTAGTACAACACTTTCCTGCTAGCAATCTTCAAAACATACTGTTTGTTAGAGGAATTTCTTTAATAATAAATAAATAGGAATTTATTTAAATTTATAAATACATAAAGTAAATAGGAATTTATTTAAATTTATTTAAATATTGCACACTGTTTCATTGTTCATAAATAAGGTGATGATATTTTAGCCATTAGTTGGTAGCACTGATATATCACTTTCTTTTTACTTCTTAGTGCATTCTCTTTACAAAAAATAGATATATATTTTATAAGAATCTGAATCTGTGGCAAACATTTAAAAAACCCTATACAGTAAAGTTTATCATTTTAAGTAATCAATTATCTTCCTCAATTGTGATAGTATATCCTTCTATCTAGGCCAGATATTGTATGAGGGAATTGAAGAGACATACTTTTCTAAATTTCACTTTTCTCATCTGCAAAATGCTAATCATGATCCTACAATAAAATACACTTATAATTTTTTGATGAAAATTTATTTATTTATTTTAAGATTTTATTTATTTATCAGAGGGAGTGGGCGAGAGAGCAAGCACAGGCAGACAGAATGGCAGGCAGAGGCAGAGGCAGAAGCAGGCTCCTGGCCGAGCAAGGAGCCCGATGCGGGACTCGTTCCCAGGACGCTGGGATCATGACCTGAGCCAAAGGCAGCTGCTTAACCAACTGAGCCACCCAGGTATCCCTTTTGATAAAAATTTAATCTGTATAAACAATATATTTGCTGTAATGCGTGGTTCATGGAAAACATCTTATTTAATTATAAGCAACAACAGTATTAGAAATTAAGTAAATGTATCTATAATATTTAAAATTTTAACACATAATTCCAGTGCATTGCCTTATATTCTCAAATCCCTTTACCACTTTCACTGACAGAGTCAAATGTACTTTTTCTACTAGTAGCCAGCTCTTTGTCTTTTGTCAGAAAGATGCCCTTGTGAATTATTTATAATAGAGATATTAGCAATAATAATAATAATAATAATAAATAGCAATGAAAATGTTAAAAAAAAGTTTTCTTAACTAATTAGGGTTCTTAGACATCAATTAGAGGAACCACCTCTGGCAAGCAAATTAATCTGCAAGACATTACCAGAATTAACAAGTCAGTCAGATAAAGGGTCCGTAGACTGAAAGGTGAAGCAAAAGGACTAGGTTTGGAATATAGGTAAGGACAATGAAAAAAATGATCAAATTTTTGGGCAAAATAAATTCTTAGGTGTCCTTTTAATGGAGTCCTTGGCATTATGTAGCAGAATCTCTGGAGATTATCTCAATCCATTGGGGTCACCCCGTTTATTAGCTTGCTATTGACAAAGATATTTACAAACTGTAGAGCAAGAGGTTATAATGTAGAAAACTGATGGTAATGCACAGGGTCAGGGTTAGGTTCATGGATATGGTAAGGTTAGCTTTATGTTTAGGTTCTGTTTTATGAGGAGGTTCAGGATCAGGGTTAGCTTTAGGCTTTAGATTCTGTTTAGGATCATAGATTGGGTCAGATTTAGGTTTACATTCAGGGTTAGGGTCAGTGTTAAGGTCAAGGCCAGGGTCAGGTTTAAGGTTAAGATCTGACATTGGCAACCTTCAGAGTTAGGGTTATGATCAGCGTCAGGATTATTGTTAAAGTGGGGTTAGGGTTAGGGTTAGAGGTAGGTGGAGGGTTAGACCGGGTTAGGGTCAGTGTCAGGGATAATGTTAGGCGTTAGTTTTAGGGTTAGGTTCAGCGTTAGGTTTCGGGTCAGGGCCCGTGTTAGTGTCATGGTCAGGGTTACGTTTAGGGTTAGAGTTAGGGTCAGGCTCACAGTCAGATTCACTGTTAGTGTTAGGGTCGTGGTCAGGGACACTGTTAGGGTCAGGGTTAGGTTTATGGTCTTTGCCTGGGTCAGGGTCAGGGTGAAGTGTAACGCCAGTGTCAGCGTTACGATGAGGATCAGGTTTGGTTTAAAGTCCACATTCGGGTCAGCGACATGGTTATGTAGTGGTCAGTGTTAGGGTCATGGTTAGGTTTAGGGTCAGGGCCAGGTTCAGGTTTAGGGTCAGGGTCTGGTATAGGCAAAGATCATGGTTTGGATTATGAGCATAATCAGGTATAGGTTCAGGGTTATTGTTAAAGTTTAGGGTTAGTGTTAGTGTTAGCGTTTGGTTGTCGGTTAGGGTTACAACTTGTTAGGATCAGGGTCCGTGGTAGGGTTAGGGGTTACTCTGAGGGTTAGGTCAGTGATAGGGTTCGGGGGAAGGCCCATGTTAGTGTAGGGTTCAGGGTTACATTTAGGGTTAGAGTTAGGGTAAGGCTCACAGTCCGGGTCAGGTTTAGAGTTCAGGTCAGTGTCGGGGTCACTGTTAGGGTCAGGGTTAGGTTTATGGTCATGGTCTAGGTCAGGGTCAGGGTGATGTTTTGCGCCAGTGTCCGGTTTAGGGTCAGGTTCAGGTATTGGTTTAAAGTCCACATTCAGGTCAGGGACAAGGTTATGTAGTATTCAGTGTTAGGGTCATGGTTAGGATTAGGGTCAGGGTCAGGGTCAGGTAAATGTCATGGACAGGGTCAGGTTTAGCATCAGGCTTTGGTTTAGGGTCAATGTTCGGTTCAGTGTCACAGTTAGGTTTTGGCGGTAGTGTTTGGGATTGGGGTTAGGGTTAGAGTTAGAAGTAGGGCTATGGTTAGGTTTAGGGTTAGTCAGCGTAAGGTCAGGGTTACGGTTTGGTCTAGGGTAGGGGTTAGTGTTAGGGTCAGGGTCAGCGTTTGGTTTAGGTTCAGGGTCTGTATTAGGGTCATGGTTAGAGTTACCTTTATGTTTAGGGTTAGAGTCAGGCTCACAGTCACGGTCAGGGTTACGGTTAGGGTCACGGTAAGGTCAGCATCAGGGTTAGGTTTAGGGTCAAGGTCATGGTCAGGGTTAGGTATGAGTCTTGGTTACGGTAATATCAACGTTAGGTTTATGTTCATGGTCCACATCAGGGACATTGTCAGGCTTAGGTTTAGGTTTAGGGTTCAGGTCAGGATCACAGACAGGGTCAGGGTCAGGTTCAGTGTCAGGGTTTGGGTTAGGGTTTGGGGCAGGCTCACAGTCAGTGTCAGGGTCTGGGTTAGTGGTTACTGTTAGGGTTAGCCCCGCTCCTGGGTAATGGACCCATCCTTTTAGGGTCTCAGGATAAACCCTGGGCAGAAGGGTGTAGACCCTCCACCCGATCCCACTTAACCAGCCTTAAACTTGGGTGTGAACATGACTTTCCCACCAGACACTTAACCCCTCATCAGCCTGATCCTGCCTGGGGCATCTCCACCCACGATTCCATGGCCAGGTCCTCTTTACACACAGACACACAGACACCAAGAGGAACACACACATACACACACGCACACACACAGAGAGATGGGGAGGAGACCTAGGGCTACACCCGTGGATCAGAAGGTGTGGGACTCTCTGACTCTGAGTCCCCTGGTGTCATCTTTTGATTTTATTAGCCAAAGGGCCAGAGGCGTTGGGGAATCCTGATATGACCGGCCAGGGAGGGGACGTGTCTGGCGGGCGAGCTCTCTTCTCCCTACATCCTCTCGGCTTCAGTACAGCAGAAGAACATGTCGCTTCCTTTAGGATGTGCCTAGAAATGAGCTGGGCAGGGGGGTTTTCTCTGTAATGGGGTGCCTGGATATGTTGGTTCCAATTCCGATGGGCTCTGTCGTCAGGGAAGTGAGGTCACCACTGCCTGGGGGCTCCTTACCGAACTTCCTGCTGTACCACAGCTCCCTGAGCTGCCAGTCCCCAAGCTGCTCAGGCTCACACTCCACTCAGGCAGTGCCCATCCAGTGACCCCCATACAGCCTCCCCCAGCCCCTGGGAGGCCTGGGTGCGGCTGCTGTCCCCGCTGGAGGCAATAGAGCTGTATTTAGACTAGGTTAGTGTTAGGGTTAGGGTTAAGAAAGACTTATGGTCTGGGTTAGGGTTAGATGTCCTTGGGGTCAGGGTTAGCGTAAGGCTTAGGGTAGTGCTCAGGGTTAGGGTTAGGTTCATGGTTAGGTTTAGGGTCAGTCTCACAGTAGGGTCAGGTTTAGCGTTACGGTCAGAGTCAAGTCAAGGTCAGTTTTAGGGTGATGGTTAGGTTTAGGATCAGGTTCAGGGTCATGGTTAGATTTAGGTTCAGGTTCAAGTTTTGGTTTGGATGCAAGGTTCATGTCAGGGTCAGGGTTAGGTTTGGGACAGGTCTAGTGTCAGGGTTTGGGTCAGGGTCAGGCTTAGGTTCATGGTTATGGTAAGGTCAGCTTTATGTTTAGGTTCTTTTTTATGAGTAGGTTCAGGATCAGGGTTAGCTTTAGGGTTACGATTCTGATTAAGATTAAGGATTGGGTCAGAGTTAGGTTTACACTCTGGTTAGGGTCAGTGTTAAGGTCAAGGCCAGGGTCAGGTTTAAGGTTAAGCTCTGACATAGGCAAACTTCAGAGTTAGGGCTATGATCAGTGTCAGGATTATTGTTAAAGTGGGGTTAGGGTTAGGGTTAGAGGTAGGTTGAGGGTTAGGGTTAGACCGGGTTAAGGTCAGTGTCAGCGATTATGTTAGGGGTTAGTTTTAGGGTTAGGTTCAGCATTAGGTTTCGGGTAAGGGCCCGTGTTAGTGTCCGGTTCAGGGTTACGTTTAGGGTTAGAGTTAGGGTCAGGCTCACATTCAGTATCAGGGTTATTGTTAGGGTCGTGGTCAGGGTCACTGTTAGGGTCAGGGTTACGTTTATGGTCTTCGCCTGGGACAGGGTCAAGGTGAATCTAGGGCCAGTGTCGGGTTTACCATCAGGATCAGGTATTGGTTTAAAGTCCACATTCGGGTCAGTGACAGGGTTATGTAGTGGTCAGTGTTAGGGTCATGGTTAGGTTTAGACTCAGGGCCAGGTTCAGGTATATGGTCAGGGTCTGGTATAGGCAAAGTTCAGGGTTAGGCTTATGATATAATCAGGTATAGGGTCAGGGTTATTGTTAAAGTTTAGGGTTTGTGTTAGGGTTAGCGTTTGGTTGACAGTTAGGGTTAGAACTTGTTAGGATCAGGGTACTGGTAGGTTTGGGGTTACTCTTAAGGTTAGGTTCAGCGATAGGATTCGGGGGAGGGCCCGTGTTAGTGTCAGGGTCAGGGTTACATTTAGGGTTAGAGTTAGTGTCAGGCTCACAGTCAGGGTCAGGTTTAGTGTTCAGGTCAGGGTCGGGGTCACACTTTGGGTCAGGTTTAGGTTTATGTTCATGGTCTGGGTCAGGGTCAGGGTGAAGTTTAGTGCCAGTGTCAGGTTTAGGGTCAGGTTCACGTATTGGTTTAAAGTCCACATTCGGGTCAGGGACAGGAATGTGTAGTGGTCAGTGTTAGTGTCATGGTTAGGATTAGGGTCAGGGTCAGGTCAGGTGAAGTTCATGGACAGGGTCAGGTTTAGGGTCAGGCTTTGGTTTAGGGTCAATGTTCGATTCAGTGTCGCGGTTAGGTTTTCGCTGTAGGGTTTGGGATTGGTGTGAGGGTTAGAGTTAGAAGTAGGTTTATGGTTAGGGTAAGACTTAGACAGCGTAAGGTCAGGGTTAGGGTTTACGTTAGGGTAGGGGTTAGTGTTAGGTTCAGGGTCAGTGTTAGGTTTAGGTTCAGGGTCCGTATTAGGGTCATGGTTAGAGTTACCTTTAGGTTTAGGGTTAGGGTCAGGCTCACAGTCACGGTCAGGGTTAGGGTTAGGGTCAGGGTTAGGTCAGCATCAGAGTTAGGATTAGGGTCAGGGTCAGGGTCATGGTTAGGTATGCGTCTTGTTTACAGTAATATCAATGTTAGGTTTAGGTTCAGGACCACAACTAGGTCAGTGTCAGGCTTAGGTTTAGGTTTAGGGTTCAGGTCCGGATCACAGAGTGTCAGGGTCAGGGTCAGGGTCAGGGTTTGGGTTAGGGTTTGGGGCAGGCTCACAGTCAGTGTCAGGGTCAGGGTTAGTGGTTACTGTTAGGGAAAGCCCCGCTCCTGGGTCATAGATCCATCCATTCAGGGTCTCAGGATAAACCCTGGGCAGAAGGGTGTAGACCCTCCACACGATCCCACTTAACCAGCCTTAAACTTGGGTGTGAACATGACTTTCCCACCAGACACTTAACCCCTCATCAGCCTGATCCTGCCTGGGGCATCTCCACCCACGATTGCATGGCCAGGTCCTCTTTACACACAGACACAGAGACACCAAGAGGAACACACACACACACACACGCTCACACACAGAGAGACGGGGAGGAGACCTAGTGCTACACCCGTGGATCAGAAGGTGTGGGACTCTCTGACTCTGAGTCCCCTGGTGTCACCTTTTGATTTTAGTAGCCAAAGGGCCTGAGGCGTTGGGGAATCCTGATATGACCGGCCAGGGAAGGGACGTGTCTGGCGGGCGAGCTCTCTTCTCCCTACATCCTCTCGGCTTCAGTACAGCAGAAGAACATGTCGCTTCCTTTAGGATGTGCCTAGAAATGAGTTGGGCATGGGGTTTTTCTCTGTAATGGGTTGCCTGGATACTTGGGTTCCAATTCTGTTGGGCTCTGTCGTCAGGGAAGTGAGGTCACCACTGCCTGGGGGCTCCTTACCGAACTTCCTGCTGTACCAGAGCTCCCTGAGCCACCGGTCCCCAAGCTGCTCAATGCTCACCCTCCACTCAATGCAGTGCCAATCCAGTGGCCCCCATACAGCCTCCCCCCAGCCCCTGGCAGACCTGGGTGCAGCTGTTTTCCCCGCTGGAGGGAACAGAGCTGGGTTTAGACTAGGTTAGTGTTAGGGTTAGGGTTAAGAAAGACTTAGGATCAGGATTAGGGTTAGACGTGCTTGGGGTCAGGATTTGCGGAAGGCTTAGGGTAGGGGTCAGGGTTAGGGTTAGGTTCATGGTTAGGTTTAGGTTCAGGCTCACAGTAGGGTCACGGTTACCGTTACCATCAGAGACAGGGTCAGGGTCAGTGTAGGGTGACGGTTAGGTTTAGGGTCAGGTTCAGGGTTATGGTCAGATTTAGGGTCAGGTTCAAGTTTTGGTTTGGGGGCAAGGTTCATATCAGGGTCAGGGTTAGGAGTGGGTCAGGTCTAGTGTCAGGGTTAGGGTCAGGGTCAGGGTTAGGTTCATGGTTATGGTAAGGTCAGCTTTATGTTTAGGTTTTGTTTTATGAGTAGGTTCAGATTCAGGGTTAGCTTAAGGGTTAAGTTTCTGTTCAGGATCACGGATTGGGTCTGAGTTAGGTTTTTATTCAGGGTTAGTGTCAGTGTTACAGTCAAGGCCAGGGTCAGGTTTAAGGTTAAGCTCTGACATAGGCAAAGTTCAGAGTTAGGGTTATGATCAGGGTCAGGGAGAGGGTCAGGATTATTGTTAAAGTGGGGTTAGGGTTAGGGTTAGAGGTAGGTGGAGGGTTAGACCGGTTTAGGGTCAGTGTCAGGGATAATGTTAGGGGTTAGTTTTAGGGTTAGGTTCAGCATTAGGTTTCGGGTCAGGGCCCGTGTTAGTGTCATGGTCGGGGTTACGTTTAGGGTTAGAGTAAGTGTCAGGCTCACAGTCAGGGTCAGGGTTAATTTTAGGGTCGGAGTCAATGTCACTGTTAGGGTCAGGGTTAGGTTTATGGTCTTTGCCTGGGTCAGGTTCATGGTGAGGTTTAGCGCCAGTGTCAGGTTTACGGTCAGGATCAAGTATTGGCGTAAAGTCCACATTCGGGTCAGGGACAGTGTTATGTAGTGGTCATTGTTAGGGTCATGGTTAGGTTTAGTCTCAGGGCCAGGGTCAGGTATATGGTCAGGGTCTGGTATAGGCAAAGTTCTGGGTTAGGCTTATGATCATAGTCAGATATAGGGTCAGGGTTATTGTGAAAGTTTAGGGTTAGTGTTAGGGTTAGCGTTTGGTTGACGGTTAGGGTTAGAACTTGTTAGGATCAGGGTCTGTTGTAGGGTTAGGGGTTACTCTTATGGTTAGGTTCAGCGATAGGATTCGGGGGATGGCCCGTGTTAGTGTCAGGGTCAGGGTTACATTTAGGGTTAGAGTTAGGGTCAGGCTCACAGTCAGGGTCAGGTTTGTTGTTCAGGTCCGGGTCGGAGTCATTGTTAGGGTCAGGGTTAGGTTTATGGTCATGGTCTGGTTTGGGTCAGGGTGATGTTTAGCGCCAGTGTCCGGTTTAGGGTCAGGTTCCGGTATTGGTTTAAAGTCCACATTCGGGTCAGGGACAGGATTGTGTAGTGGTCAGTGTTAGTGTCATGGTTAGGATTAGGGTCAGGGTCAGGTCAGGTGAAGTTCAGGGACAGGTTCAGGTTTAGGGTCAGGCTTTGGTTTAGGGTCAATGTTCGGTTCAGTGTCACAGTTAGGTTTTGCGGTAGGGTTTGGGATTGGGGTTAGGGTTAGAGTTAGAAGTAGGGTTATGGTAAGGCTTAGACAGCGTAAGGTCAGGGTTATGGTTTGGTTTAGGGTAGGGTTAGTGTTAGGGTCAGGGTCAGCGTTAGGTTTAGGTTCAGGGTCTGTATTAGGGTCATGGTTAGAGTTACCTTTAGGTTTAGAGTTAGGGTCAGGTTCACAGTCACGGTCAGGGTTAGGGTTAGGGTCAGGTTTAGGTCAGCATCAGGGTTACGATTAGGGTCAGGTTCATGGTCAGGGTTAGGTATGAGTCTTGGTTACGGTAATATCAACGTTAGGTTAAGGTTAAGGGTCCACCATCAGGGACATTGTCAGGCTTAGGTTTAGGTTTAGTGTTCAGGTCAGGATCACAGACAGGGTCAGGGTCAGGTTCAGGGTCAGGGATTGGGTTAGGATTTGGGACAGGCTCACAGTCAGTGTCAGGGTCTGGGTTAGTGGTTACTCTTAGGGTTAGACCCGCTCTTGGGTCATGGACCCATCCGGTCAGGGTCTCAGGATAAACCCTGGGCAGAAGGGTGTAGACCCTCCACCCAATCCCACTTAACCAGCCTTAAACTGGAGTGTGAACATAACTTGCCCACCAGACATCTAAACCCTCAACAGCCTCATCCTGCTTGGGGCATCTCCACCCTCGATGGCATGGTCAGGTCCTCTTTACACACAGACACACAGACACCCAGAGGCACACACACACACACACACACCCACACACATACAGAGATGGGGAGGAGACCTAGGGCTACACCGGTTGATCAGAAGGTGTGGGACTTTCTGACTCTGAGTCCCCTCGTGTCACCTTTTGATTTTAGTAACCAAAGGTCCAGAGGCGTTGGGGAATCCTGATATGACCGGCCAGGGAGGGGACGTGTCTGGCGGGCGAGCTCTCTTCTCCCTACATCCTCTCGGCTTCAGTACAGCAGAAGAACATGTCGCTTCCTTTAGGATGTGCCTAGAAATGAGCTGGGCAGGGGGGTTTTCTCTGTAATGGGGTGCCTGGATATGTTGGTTCCAATTCCGTTGGGCTCTGTCATCAGGGAAGTGAGGTCACCACTGCCTGGCGGCTACTTCCCGAACTTCTTGCTGTACCAGAACTCCCTGAGCCGGCGGTCCCCAAGCTGCTCAGGCTCACACTCCACTCAGGGAGTGCCCATCCAGTGACCCCCATACAGCCTCCCCCAGCCCCTGGGAGGCCTGGGTGCAGCTGTTGTCCCCGCTGGAGGCAACAGAGCTGGATTTATACTAGGTCAGTGTTAGGGTTAGGATTAAGAAAGACTTAGGGTCTGGGTTAGGGTTAGATGTCCTTGGGGTCAGGGTTAGCGTAAGGCTTAGGGTAGGGCTCAGGGTTAGGGTTAGGTTCATGGCTTGGTTTAGGGTCATGCTCACAGTAGGGTCAGGGTTAGCATTACGGTCAGAGTCACGTCAGGGTCAGTTTTAGGGTGATGGTTAGGTTTAGGGTCAGGTTCAGGGTCATGGTTAGATTTAGGGTCAGGTTCAAGTTTTGGTTGGGGACAAGGTTCATGTCAGGGTCAGGGTTAGGTTTGGGACAGGTCTAGTGTCAGGGTTAGGGTCAGGGTCAGGATTAGGTTCATGGTTATGGTAAGGTCAGCTTTATGTTTAGGTTCTGTGTTATGAGTAGGTTCAAGATCAGGGTTAGCTTTAGGCTTAAGATTCTGTTTAGGATCACGGATTGGGTCAGAGTTAGGTTTACATTCAGGGTTAGGGTCAGTGTTAAGGTCAAGGCCAGGGTCAGGTTTAAGGTTAAGATCTGACATTGGCAACCTTCAGAGTTAGGGTTATGATCAGCGCCAGGATTATTGTTAAAGTGGGGTTAGGGTTTGGGTTAGAGGTAGGTGGAGGGTTAGACCGGGTTAGGGTCAGTGTCAGGGTTAATGTTAGGGGTTTGTTTTAGGGTTAGGCTCAGCGTTAGGTTTCGGGTCAGGGCCCGTGTTAGTGTCATGGTCAGGGTTACGTTTAGGGTTAGAGTTAGGGTCAGGCTCACAGTCAGGGTCACTGTTAGTGTTAGGGTCGTGGTCAGGGTCACTGTTAGGGTCAGGGTTAGGTTTATGGTCTTTGCCTGGGTCAGGGTCAGGGTGAAGTGTAGCGCCAGTGTCAGCTTTACGAATAGGATCAGGTTTGGTTTAAAGTCCACATTCGGGTCAGTGACAGGGCTATGTAGTGGTCAGTGCTAGGGTCATGGTTAGGTTTAGGGTCAGGGCCAGGTTCAGGTTTAGGGTCAGGGTCTGGTATAGGCAAAGATCATGGTTAGGGTTATGAGCATAATCAGGTATAGGTTCAGGGTTATTGTTAAAGTTTAGTGTTAGTGTTAGTGTTAGCGTTTGGTTGTCGGTTAGGGTTAGAACTTGTTAGGATCAGGGTCCGTGGTAGGGTTAGGGGTTACTCTGAGGGTTAGGTCAGCGATAGGATTCGGGGGAGGGCCCGTGTTAGTGTCAGGTTCAGGGTTACATTTAGGGTTAGAGTTAGGGTAAGGCTCACAGTCTGGGTCAGGTTTAGTGTTCGGGTCAGTGTCGGGGTCACTGTTAGGGTCAGGGTTAGGTTTATGGTCATGGTCTAGGTCAGGGTCAGGGTGATGTTTAGCGCCAGTGTCCGGTTTAGGGTCAAGTTCAGGTATTGGTTTAAAGTCCACATTCGGGTCAGGGACAAGGTTATGTAGTATTCAGTGTTAGGGTCATGGTTAGGATTAGGGTCAGGGTCAGGGTCAGGTGAAGGTCATGGACAGGGACAGGTTTAGCGTCAGGCTTTGGTTTAGGGTCAATGTTCTGTTCAGTGTCACAGTTAGGTTTTGGCGGTAGTGTTTGGGATTGGGATTAGGGTTAGAGTTAGAAGTAGGGTTATGGTTAGGTTTAGGGTAAGTCAGCGTAAGGTCAGGGTTAGGGTTTTGTTTAGCGTAGGGGTTAGTGTTAGGGTCAGAGTCAGCGTTAGGTTTAGGTTCAGGGTCTGTATTAGGGTCATGGTTAGAGTTACCTTTAGGTTTAGGGTTAGGGTCAAGCTCACAGTCTCGGTCAGTGTTAGTGTTAGGGTCAGGGTTAGGTCAGCATCAGGGTTAGGATTAGGGTCAGGATCAGGGTCATGGTTAGGTATGAGTCTTGGTTACAGTAATATCAACGTTAGGTTTATGTTCATGGTACACATCAGGTCAGTGCCAGGCTTAGGTTTAGGTTTAGGGTTCAGGTCAGGATCATAGACAGGGTCAGTGTCAGGGTCAGGGTTTGGGTTAGGGTTTGGGGCATGCTCACAGTCAGTGTCAGGGTCAGGGTTAGTGGTTACTGTTAGGGTGAGCCCCGCTCCTGGGTCAAGGACCCATCCGTTTAGGGTCTCAGGATAAACCCTGGGCAGAAGGGTGTAGACCCTCCACCCGATCCCACTTAACCAGCCTTAAACTGGGGTGTGAACATAACTTGCCCACCAGACATCTAAACCCTCATCAGCCTCATCCTGCTTGGGGCATCTCCACCCTTGATGGCATGGTCAGGTCCTCTTTATACACAGACACACAGACACCCAGAGGCACACACACACACACATACAGAGATGGGGAGGAGACCTAGGGCTACACCGGTTGATCAGAAGGTGTGGGACTCTCTGAATCTGAGTCCCCTGGTGTCACCTTTTGATTTTAGTAGCCAAAGGGCCTGAGGCATTGGGGAAACCTGATATGACCGGCCAGGGAGGGGACGTGTCTGGCGGGCGAGCTCTCTTCTCCCTACATCCTCTCGGCTTCAGTACAGCAGAAGAACATGTCGCTTCCTTTAGGATGTGCCTAGAAATGAGTTGGGCAGGGGGGTTTTCTCTGTAATGGGTTGCCTGGATACGTGGGTTCCAATTCCGTTGGGCTCTGTCGTCAGGGAAGTAGGTCACCACTGCCTGGGGGCTCCTTCCCGAACTTCCTGCTGTACCAGAGCTCCCTGAGCCGCCATTCCCCAAACTGCTCAATGCTCACCCTCCACTCAATGCAGTGCCAATCCAATGGCCCCCATACAGCCTCCCCCCAGCCCCTGGCAGGCCTGGGTGCAGCTGTTGTCCCCGCTGGAGGCAACAGAGCTGGGTTTAGACTAGTTTAGTGTTAGGGTTAGAGTTAAGAAAGACTTAGGATCAGGGTTAGGGTTAGTCGTCTTTGGGGTCCGGGTTAGGGTAAGGCTTAGGGTATGGGTCAGGGTTAGGGTTAGGTTCATGGTTAGGTTTAGGGTCAGGCTCACAGTAGGGTCACTGTTAGGGTTACGGTCAGAGTCAGGGTCAGGGTCAGTGTTAGTGACGGTTAGGTTTAGGGTCAGGTTCATGGTCATGGTCAGATTTAGGGTCATGGTCACGTTTAGGTTTGGGGGCAAGGTTCATGTCAGGGTCAGGATTAGGTTTGGGACAGGTTTAGTGTCAGGTTTAGGGTCAGGGTCTGGGTTAGGTTCATGGTTATATTAAGGTCAGCTTTATGTTTAGGTTCTGTTTTATGAGTAGGTTCAGGATCAGGGTTAGCTTTAGGCTTAAGATTCTGTTTAGGATCATGGATTGGGTCAGAGTTAGGTTTACATTCAGGGTTAGGGTCAGTGTTAAGGTCAAGGCCAGTGTCAGGTTTAAGGTTAAGTTCTGACATTGGCAAACTTCAGAGTTAGGGTTATGATCAGCGTCAGGATTATTGTTAATGTGGGGTTAAGGTTAGGGTTAGAGGTAGGTGGAGGGTTAGACCGAGTTAAGGTCAGTGTCAGGGTTAATGTTAGGGGTTAGTTTTAGGGTTGGGTTAGGTTTAGTTAGCGTTAGGTTTCGGGTCAGGGCCCGTGTTAGTGTCATGGTCAGGGATACGTTTAGGGTTAGAGTTAGGGTCAGGCTCACAGTCAGGGTCACTGTTAGTGTTAGGGTCGTGATCAGGGTCACTGTTAGGGTCAGGGTTAGGTTTATGGTCTTTGCCTGGGTCAGGGTCAGGGTGAAGTGTAGCGCCAGTGTCAGCATTACGATCAGGATCAGGTTTGGTTTAAAGTCCTCATTCGGGTCAGCGACAGGTTTATGTAGTTGTCAGTGTTAGGGTCATGGTTAGGTTTAGGGTCAGGGCCAGGTTCAGGTTTAGGGTCAGGGTCTGGTATAGGCAAAGATCATGGTTAGGGTTATGAGCATAATCAGGTATAGGTTCAGGGTTATTGTTAAAGTTTAGGGTTAGTGTTAGTGTTAGCGTTTGGTTGTCGGTTAGGGTTAGAACTTGTTAGGATCAGGGTCCGTGGTAGGGTTAGGGGTTACTCTGAGGGTTAGGTCAGCGATAGGATTCGGGGGAGGGCCCGTGTTAGTGTCAGGTTCAGGGTTACATTTAGGGTTAGAGTTAAGGTAAGGCTCACAGTCCGGGTCAGGTTTAGTGTTCAGGTCAGTGTCAGGCTCACAGTTGGGTCATGGTTAGTGTTAGGGTCGTGTTCAGGTGAAGGTCATGGCCAGGGTTAGGTTTAGCGTCAGGCTTTGGTTTAGGGTCCATGTTCGTTTCAGTGTCACAGTTAGGTTTTGGCGGTAGGGTTTGGGATTGGGGTTAGGGTTAGTGTTAGAAGTAAGGTTATAATTAGGGTTAGGGTTAGACAGCGTAAGGTTAGGGTTAGGGGTTGGTTTATTGTAGGGGTTAGTGTTTGGGTCAGGGTCAGCATTAGGTTTATGTTCACGGTCGGTATTAGGGTCATGGTTAGAGTTACCTTTAGGTTTAGGGTTAGGGTCAGGCTCATAGTCACGGTCAGGGTTAGGGTTAGGGTCAGGTTTAGGTCAGCGTCAGGTTTAGGATTAGGGTCAGGGTCAGGGTCATGGTTAGTTCTGAGTCTTGGTTACAGTAATATCAACGTTAGGTTTAGGTTCAGGGTCCACATCAGGGTGAGTGTCAGGCTTAGGTTTAGGTTTAGGGTTCAGGTCAGGATCACAGACAGGGTCAGGGTCAGGGTCAGGGTTTGGGTTAGGGTTTGGGGCAGGCTCACAGTCAGTGTCAGGGTCAGGGTTCATGGTTACTGTTAGGGTTAGCCCCGCTCCTGGGTCATGGACCCATCTGTTCAGGGTCTCAGGATAAACCCTGGGCAGAAGGGTGTAGACCCTCCACCCGATCCCACTTAACCATCCTTAAACTGGGGTGTGAACATAACTTGCCCACCAGACATCTAAACCCTCATCAGCCTCATCCTGCTTGGGGCATCTCCACCCACGATGGCATGGCCAGGTCCTCTTTACACACAGACACACAGACACCCAGAGGCACACACACACACACACACACATACACACAGAGGAATACTATACAGCCATCAAAAATGAAATCTTGCTCTTTGCAATGACCTGGATGGAACTAGAGGGTATTATGCTAAGTGAAGTAAGTCAATCAGAGAAAGGCAATTATCATATGATCTGTCTGATATGAGGAATTTGCAAGGCAGGGTAGGGGGACATGGGAGGTAGGAGGGATAAAATGAATCAAGATGGGATGGGGGGAGAGAAACCATAATAGACTTAATCTCACAAAACAAACCGAGGTTTACGGGGATGGAGGGTTTATGGAGAGGTTGGCTGGGTTATGAACATTGGGGAGGTTATGTGATACGGTGAGTTCTGTGAAATGTGTAACACAGATGAATCACAGACCTGCACCTTTGGGGCAAATAATACATTATATGTTAATTTTAAAAATTTCTCCTGTGCTTCTGCAGTCTGGAGGAGGATGGGCACACATATAAACCCATATAGTGACTAGTCCACCTGACACCAATAGGACCAATCAGAGTCTCCCTGAGATTGATATGTAAATGACAGGAAGACAATGTTCTCTCTTTAGGCGAGTGACTGGCCTTGCTGGATGGGATTCAGGAGCTGGCCATGGCCATCTTCCTGGACACTTGAAGAGTCTGACCAGAGAAGAAAGCAGCCATATGGAGACTAGTAAACATGAGACATGGACAAATAGAAAACTGTTTTGCCGGTTTCCAGTCCCTGTTCTTGATTCTGAAATTTTAGTTCTGCAGCTCTTCTTTTGATTTAAAAAAAAGTTTTTTTAAATTTATCTGACAGAGATCACTAGTAGGCAGAGAGGCAAGCAGAGAGAGAGGAGGAAGCAGGCTCCCTGCAGAGCAGAGAGCCCAATGTGGGGCTCGATCCTAGGACCCTGGGATCATGACCTGAGCCGAATGCAGAGGCTTAACCCACTGAGCCACCCAGGTGCCCCATCTTCTTTTGGATTTTTATGAACTTCTGTGGTATCCATACCTACAGGATCCTGGACATTCCTTTGTTTCGTGTTTGTTTGCTTGCTTTTCCCTTTTGGTTCCTCCAGTTTTCTTTGGATTGCTGCCACTTGCAAGCAAAGGGTCTTGTAAAAATACCACACCAAGGAAATTCACACGTCCTTAGGAGCTATTGAGTAAGTTCCTGTAGGGGAAGGACACAGTGAGATGCACATTTTAGAGTGATCATCTTTGAATAAGTTTAGAGGATGAATTGGTGTGAGGAGGGGAGGGAAAGGGGCATATTCCTGAAGATGAGATGACAGGTTGGAAGGCCGTTATGGTCATTCTGTCAAAGTATGGTGAGTGCCTGAAACAGAAGAGAAAAGGGGGAAAGATTAAACTTACACAAGGTGAGAAGACTAATGAGACTTTATGAAATCTGAGTTTGTGAAATCGGATATTGCTAGGCTTTTAGCACACTTACTTTGGGATCTAATCTTCAAAAATATTTAAATATCTCTGGTGGTGACAACACCATCATCCTTCCAGTGATTAAGAACTCTGAAATCTTAATCTGGCCTGGGCTGTAGAATGTCAGCTGCGGCTTGAGCACAACGAAAAGCCATTGAAGGGTTTTACACTGGTGGGTGGAGGGTGGTCACGGGATTCCTTTTGCATTTTTAAAATGTCATTTTTGGCTGCTGTGTAAAGAATGGATAGAGAAAAGGCAAAAATAGAAACAAATCATTCTCCAATATTTACGGAACATCTACTATGTGTCAGGTACTGTTCTAAACCCTAAAGACAGAATAGTTAACAAGAGACAAAATAAATTTGATGTCCTCTTGGAGTTTTCATTTTAGTTGTTGAGTGAGAAATGAAGCAAATAAATATACATACATATCAGGGGTTGATGTGGGGTAGGAAGGAAACTAAGCTGAGTGAGTGGACATGGGGTGTGGGGTTTAGGGGAGCAGGTTGGAATTTTCTATGGGACTGTGTCAGGGAAGTCTCCCTCATTTGAGGAAAGACTTGGAGGAAATTAAGGAACGAGCAGTTGTGCTGTTTGGAGAAGAGCATCCCACACAAAGCAAACAGTAAGCCCAAGGTGGGAGCACATCTGGTGTGTTTAAAGAATGACACAGCGACCAATAATGCTGGGCAAAAAATGAGCAAGACGGCAAGTGGTAGTGAAAGAGCCTGGAGCCGCACCCAAGAATCAAACAGCACGCCTCCACTAGATGCAAACTGCAAGAGGTTTATTGGTTACACAGGCGCCTGCGGATGCATCAGCCTTTGTGGTCTGAGCGCGCCAGGCCAAGATGGGGAGCAGATTATATAGGAAGGGTTGGGGTAGCGGGAAGCAAGCTTACAGAAGCAGATGCATGGTTACAGGGATCTGATTGGTTAATTAGTCAGGCGTTGGGTTTAAGGCAAGGACACAGCCGTTTGTTCTGGCGGGCCTTGCCTCAGCACTCTGGAAATTCCCAGGTACACTCTATTCCTCATTTGTCTTTTCTTTTGACAGACCGGGTGATCACAGACAATAGACATCCTGGTATGTGTTTCCATCTGGCTATGGGGACAATCAAGCCTTCAGCAAGGGGAGAGGGGGTGCTGTGGGGACTTCAGGTTATTTAAACAAGCCTTTAGCAAGGGGAGAGGGGTCTTTCATTCCCCCCTTTTTCTTTATCATGGATAGAATCCTATATACATTCGCTTTGTTTATCAAGTAAGTCAGTTTGAGAGCCGGTTTGTTTAATTAGTTGATATTGCTGTGTCAGTACCATTGTCTGGATTACTGACAAGCGATCTTTTACAAACTGTACGAGTTTATTTAAGATACAAGGGCCGATTTAAAATTGGGCTATTGATAAAGTAACTTCTTTGTTGTAATCTCAAGGACATTTGCAAACCAAGGGAGGCTCCTATCTTGCAGGATTGTGATCTTAGCAAGTCAACTATTTATCATTTTATGGCAGTCAGGGGTGCCTGAGGAATGCTACACATATGGAGGGGAGCGGGTGAAGGGGGGATGCAAGGCGCCAGCTTTTAAAGACCCTTAAATTTTTAAGGTGGTTGAAGGTGGAAGGTCTCATCTTCTATAACTTCTTCGTGCTGAATAGGGGCGTAGAGCTGTCCCTACCTACTGGGGCTAATATTGATCAGGGTAGGAATGTATAAGGGAGTTTCAAAAGGTGGAGGCAGCTGAATCCAGCGCTGACAGTGAAGAGGTGTTCTTGCGCGCGACAAGGATCGTCTGTCGTGGTGTAGTCATTGTAGCAATGGAGTCTCGACACCAAGTAGAGAAACATGGAACAAAGCAACATATTAAGGTTAATAAGGCGATAAGAATGAGAAGCCCAAAAAGGAGATTCGGTCATAGTCCTCCTTCAAACCAGGAACTTAACCATTTACTGAGAGAGAGAGGAGGATCTTGTAGGCCTTAATTTGGGTATTCATATCCTTTATTAGTCCTGTGACATTTCTGTGATAGTCTGGGATATACACACAACATTCTGTCTTGATAATTGCACATGTGCTACCTTGGGCTGCTGTCAGGACATCTAAGGCCATCCTATTTTGTAGGACTGCCTTGCATATCTGTGACACTTTGGTATTAAGCTGGGAGATGCTATTTAGTGAATCATTGAGTGCCTTTGTAGTATATTTATTAAGGGCTTCTTCATGCCACATGATATCCCCTAGTCCCGCAGATGGAACAAAAATGGATGCTAAGTGATCATACCATTTAAAAACAGATCGTGTCCATCTTTGTCTCAAGTAGGGGAGATTAGCTGGAGTTGTAATGGTTTTAGTAATGCGCCCATGATTCCAGGAAAATCCCCTTTTCTTCCAAATAGCTCCATGGGCATGTGGTACCAGGAAGGCATATTTGGAGTCAGTATACATGTTAATTCTTAGGCTTTGGCAATTGCAAAGTGCTAGTGAGCACTATGGCACACCTAGCTTTTCTTCTTCTTTCTATGAAAACCATTTTCATCAGAAAACCAACTGTCATTTGTAATTTTAACAGGGGCATCTTAAACCTGGCCATATAGAATAAGCTAGATTAATAATCTCTGAACATTTTTGCTCTATAGAGAAAGATGTACAGTGGTCAGGTTCAGCCATACAGGTAACTAGGTTTAAAGTTTGACAAATTTTAAGTTTTATTTCTGGCATCTCTGTTAGTGTAGCCCAGTATTTAATAAGTTGGCCTCCATCATCCATTGGTGGCCTTTGGCTACTAAGACAAATCTGGACCTGATGTGACATTATTACAGTTAGGGACTGTCCCATAGTGAGCTTTGAGGTTCTTTTATGAGGGCTGTTTTAGGTTTTGCTAAAGCATCTGTTTGCAATTGCACCTCAATGGAGGTGGCCTCTAGATAAATATGACTAAGGGATGAAACCAATAAGAAGACCTTTGAGTCATCCAACCTTAACAATATCCTAATTACAGAGGATCATTGTCAAGTGGGAGAAGGGTGCGGTATGCTGGCTTTTAGGCAATTTCATTATTCCAGTTGTTTAATCATGTGCCGTGGGGTCTGCTAATATCCCCACAAAATAATAAGATTGACTAAAGAAGCTATTGTACAAGTTCCCTGAAGTTTACCTCAAATTGTTTAGCTTAGGTAAACAAACATTTAAAGACAATCAAATCTAGAATTTAACATCCATAAAGGTGTGTTACTAAAATAGAATTTTTCTCTCTAAAATAACCCTCATTTACAGAGATAGCCAAATCAGGACTAATTCACTTGTGAAACAAGTTTAGTTTTGACAAACTTGGCCTATTATTTACATAAGCTCAGCAAGAACAATAAGTGTGATCAATAGATCTTTTAGCATCTGCTTTGCTGGAACTTTTAATAAGGAATCTCTAGGTTGAACTTTTAGTAGCCTCTCTGGGCCAGAAGCCAAGCCCTGTACTGGCCATCAGGCATGCCTGCAATACCTGTCGATTTGGGCGAATTTCTCATTGGGGAATTCCTCTTCTGAGACCGCACCTACCAAGGAGTGACATTCTTTACTCACCTGGTGAGGCTGCTGGGAACTCTGTAAGCAAGGTATCAGGCCAACAGTCCCAAGGGGCTTTATGGCTCTAGGTTTTATAAAGTCAACCTTAGTTCCTTTAAACTCTCTGGTTATATCCGAGTCTTTTTAAATATGACATTCCAGCCAAAGCCTTGGTAAAATAAACCGTGTTTCCAACTCTTTCCTGTTACAAGGAGAACAGATTCTTATTGGACTTATGTAAATGACTGACTGTCATGGAAGAATGCTTACTTACTGAGACCTTTTGGTTTCAGAGGGTTCAGATAGAGAGAAAAGCTTGAATGCGTTGAGCTCTTTTATAAATGAGCACTTTTACATCTCTATAAGTTACAGATAACTAGGAGGAAGTATCCCTAGTCTGGAAGAGCAAACATCGGAGAGAACAAGCAATGTTTAAAGTAAGACAAAACATTAAGAGATATAACATTATAATTTTTTAGTTCATTTAGTCCCGTGTTACCAAATCTAGTGAATGCAGCTTTAGTCAGTTTTGGAAATTTTTACCCATTTCAGTTTTAGGATTTTCAAGTATATCAAATATCTGTATTTGTCCTGAAAGTCCTTTATAGGAATCTCCTTGAAAATAAAGCTCATTTTATAAGAGAATTAAAACAATTATAAATGACAAAAACTCAGAATGGATATGGTTAAAGCTAAAGAGACACGGGAGTTTACAATTTAGCTGCAAGGAAATCAGGTTATTTTTGTGATACATAACATAATTACAGTATCAAGCGATGATCTCTCAAAACATTAAAACTTTAGGAAGTGCATAGAATCTCTAGAATAGTTATAGTATTTTCCCAAATGTAATCCAAGGTTTATCATCGGTTCAGTAGTATTTCATGAGCAACTTCATATATTAAGGAAAAGCCTGAGTTAAAGAGATTTTACAATTTAAATCTTGTCAACATTTGCTAAGATCTCAGAAAGTTTTGAAGCACATGCCTAAATATAATTAGGGATGTTAAACACCTGATAAAACAAAACATAGAAACTGGTTTTTCTGGGCAGGCAAAGAGGAAATCACTTACATTCCCATAACAGGAGATCAATTAATCTAAGAAAACTTTGTCCTTTGAACAGAGAATTTTAGTCTTGTACTAATGTAATGTACTTTTAAAACCCATTTATTTAGTCTATTTTAGTCTGTTCTGACCATAGCTAAAATTCCTTTTCTGAAGATTTCCCTTTATAAATCTTTTATAACTTTCCTTTGCATTCAGGTCTTGTCCTAAGCCATTTCTTTCAAATCAACCATCTCATTTAGGATAAAATTACCTTCCCTTACCTTCAACAAAATGTATTCCCATTCCTTAATTTTTTTTTACTTATCATCTACTTTCCTACAGAGTTTCCCTTATTTCCATCAGTCTTAGCTACACTAAGCAGAGTTTGATACTCTTAGAAACACCTTAATCTCTAGTGAAGACTAAGTATTAACCAATTGTGAACTGTTACAACAGAATTCTTCAGGTGGCAAATTTATGAATCAGTTAAGTGGCAAACAAGTTTACCAACAGATTTAAATAAGAAATAAAAAATAAAAAAAAATTTTTTTAAAAGGACTTTTGTTTAAAGGACTTTAAACAAAAGTCCTTTTTAAGAGACAGTTGGCTGTTTAAACTAAAATACAACTCACTGAGAGAATCGCTGCATTATTTATTGGGGTAGAAAGGACCTGGAATGTAGAAAGACCCATTCTGCAGAGGAAAAAAAAAATCACTAACAGGTCTCAACCTTGCACAGCCAGTGGCTAGAATCCCTGGCTCATGAGACTCTGTGCTAGCAGGCCGCTAGAACCATCTCCACTATGTTAGTCTATCTTGGAAGCCAACAAGTGTTTGCCCAGTTAAGAGCACGGTAACAATCAGTCACGTTATGTTATAATGATTGTCGATATCTTTAAAAGCCTTGTCAAGTTCCTTTTTGAGTAACCCTCACCCCACCCTTAGAGAAATTTATCTGTGGTTCACCTCTTTGAAATATCTACTATTGCTCCATATTTACCATAGCCAAAAAAAAAAAAAAAAGCTTTCTATTAACAAAGTGTTCAGAAGGGGGCGCCACTGGAAACAATGAGAGTTTTCGCAGCTGGGACAACTTTGTTGCAGAAACAGCTGAAAGCAATCAGGTCAGACAGAGCCAAGGGCTGGAGGGATTTTTAAAATTACAAAAACCGAACCAAATCAAACCAAAACAAAAATCATAACCAATGGCCAAGATTTCAAGTTTGCTACTAAAGGTATGACATTCTCCTAAGACATGCGTGTGACTTGATCAATATATTTCTATATTTATATTTGAAGAAGAAGGAACTATTTGATGCAGCAAATCCACATTGATTAAAAATTACCAGATAAGGGGCTCTTGGGTGGCTCAGTGGTTTAGGCCTCTGCCTTCTGCTCAGGTCATGATTTCAGGGTCCTGGGATGGAGCCCCACATCAGGCTCTTTGCTCAGCGGGGAGCCTGCTTACCCCTTTCTCTCTGCCACCTCTCTGCCTACTTGTGATCTGTCAAATGGGTAAATAAGATCTTTAAAAAAAGAATTACTAGGTGAGAAAAACATCGAGGGTATGGGAAGGAAAATGATTTCATCTGATCTGACTAGGAAGTGGTTGAAGACTGAATTAAAGTGCTATATAAAGAGTAAAGCCCTGGGAAATATATGGGGAAAAAATCCCTAGAAAAACAGCCATAATAACTGGCTGCTCTTTAATGATCCAGATCCTGCGGTAGGCAAAGAAGAGCTGGTTTTAGCCAGAGGATGATCTCCGTTTGTCTTCATGATCTGGCATTTCCTGCAAGCCAGGCATGGGTCACTGCACTAGAGCTGCAAATGCTGGGGGGCCCTCACTGTCCCTTTTCTCTTCTCAGGGGGACAACCGGCATGTCCATGGTGCAGTGTGACAGGCTTTACCACAGGGAGAGAAAAGACTGCCAAGGGTAGGTTGGAGCTGGGAAAAGCCACTTAGGAACAGATTTTCAGGGGAGGTGATAGACAAGGGCAAAGCGAAGAATGAGGATGAGTGTGTCAAGTTTCAAAGTGCCAGGAGGCAGCACAGTGCATTCAGGAAACTACAGCAAGTTCATGATAACCGACAGCTGATCTGGCAGCATCACCTGGGGATGGAGGCTGAGCCCCGGGGTTAACACTGGGGTGAGATGGTTTGTATACTATGCCGAGGAGGTGAGGTACTACACTGTGGGGGCACAGGGAGCTACCGGAGGATTTCAAATATCAGAATCGTAACCATAATAGAGTATTTAATTGCATCCTAGCTTTCATCAAGGGTAAGATGCACTATAGTTTATGTTCGACTAAGAAAGAGAAATGCTGTCAGTTAAACTAGGATATGTCCTCTAGTGCAAGGTAAATGCCACCTTAAGAGATATTAAAATGGGGGGGGGACAAATCTTAGAACAAGTAAACTGTGGTACTAGAATAATTAAGAAAGGTCGAACACTTGGATCAACAAAATAAGTGATTATTCCTTAACCATGTGCACCCAACTATATCAAGTCTTAGAACAAGAGACATTCTCATCTTGATGCCCCGCAGCTGTTAGGCCCAAGGTACAGAGGGCAGTAGCCAATGACCAGCAGGCCCCAAGTGCCATGTGCAGACTCTAAGAGCAACTGCCTTTGAGAGAGGAAACGGTTGAGAGTGGGCTTTCTGAGGTAGAGAAGTATTAGCTGGGAAAGTCGGAAAATTGACACAGAATCGGAATTGATGCCCCTACATGACAGAGTTGGTGAAACTTCCCTTCTCAGAGATCTTGAGGCTCCTCAGAAATGTATTTTTCATTTTGGACGGAACATTCAGGATAAATATGATCTGTTCGAATACCTGGTTCTCTCATCAGGACTGTTTCTTAGGCTTCACTGGTACTAGAAAAGGGTTTTGATAGACCAGGGTAAATCCTGACAAAAGCAAAGCACGGTATCGATGAAAAACTAACCACTCAGAAGAGAACAACAGATAAAAGGCCAGGCCGACCTGACCCTGCAGGATAGGTAAGGTTGGTCTGGCAACAGGGGTAGAGGGGAAGTGCCCATCTCCTGCTAGAAGAGCTAGAGAAGTCCCCTTCCCGAGAGACCACACCAGAAGAGGAGAGCAGTAGGTGCTGATGATGAAGAATATTTTAATCAGCAGAGAAGGTCAAAATGACAAAGTTCCAGGATCAGAGTAAACCTATGGGATCAAAAAATAAAAAATAAAAAAAAGATTTTTTTGAAACGACTTTTTTTTAAAGGAATTTAAACAAAAGTCCTTTATAACAGACAGTTGGCTGTTTAAACCAAAAGTACAACTCACTGAGAGAATCGCCGCATTATTTATTGGGGTAGAAAGGACCTGGAATGTAGAAAGACCCATTCTGTAGAGGAAAAAATAGAATCACTAACAGGTCTCAACCTTGCACAGCCAGTGGCTAGAATCCCTGGCTCATGAGACCCTGTGCTAGCAGGCCGCTAGAACCATCTCAACTATGTTAGTCTATCTTGGAAGCCAACAAGTGTTTGCCCAGTTAAGAGCACGGTAACAATCAGTCACGTTATGTTATAATGATTGTCGATATCTTTAAAAGCCTTGTCAAGTTCCTTTTTGAGTAACCCTCACCCCACCCTTAGAGAAATTTATCTGTGGTTCACCTCTTTGAAATACCTCACTGTTGTTCCAAATTTACCATAGCAAAAAAAAAAAAAAAGCTTTCTATTAACAAAGTGTTCAGAAGGGGGCGCCACTGGAAACAATGAGAGTTTTCGCAGCTGGGACAACTTTGTTGCAGAAACAGCTGAAAGCAATCAGGTCAGACAGAGCCAAGGGCTGGAGGGATTTTTAAAATTACAAAAACTGAACCAAATCAAACCAAAACAAAAATCATAACTAATGGCCAAGATTTCAAGTTTGCTACTAAAGGTATGACATTCTCCTAAGACATGTGTGTGACTTGATCAATATATTTCTATATTTATATTTGAAGAAGAAGGAACTATTTGATGCAGCAAATCCACGTTGATTAAAAATTACCAGATATGGGTCTCCTGGGTGGCTCAGTGGTTTAGGCCTCTGCCTTCGGCTCAGGTCATGATTTCAGGGTCCTGGGATGGAGCCCCACATCAGGCTCTTTGCTCAGCGGGGAGCCTGCTTACCCCTCTCTCTCTGCCTGCATATATGGCATCTGTTTGCCATTTGTATGTCTTCTTTGGAGATGTGTCTGTTCATGTCTTCTGCCCATTTTTTGACATGATTATCTGTTTTGTGTGTGTTGAGTTTGAGGAGTTCTTTATAGATCTTGGATATCAGCCCTTTATCTGTAATGTCATTTGTGAAAATCTTCTCCCGTTCCGTGGGTTGTTTCTTCATTTTGTTGACTGTTTCCTTTGCTGTGCAGAAACTTTTGATCTTGATGAAGTCCCAAAAGTTCATTTTTGCTTTTGTTTCCTTTGTCTTTGGGAACATGTTTTGAAAGAATGTGCTGTGGCCAGTGTCCCTGAGATAACTGCCTATGTTCTCCTCTGGGATTTTGATAGATTCCTTCCTCACGTTGAGGTCGTTTGTCCATTTCGAATTTATCTTTATGTATGGTATAAGAGAATGGTTGAGTGTCATTCTTCCATACATAGCTCTCCAATTTTTCCTGCACCATTGATTGAAGAGGCTGTCTTTTTTCCACTGTATAATTTTCTCCTCTTTGTCAAAGATTTTTTGACCATAGAGTTGATGGTCCATATCTGGGCACTCTACTCTAACCCACTGGTCTACATGTCTTTTTAACCCACTGAGCCACCCAGGTGCCCCTTTTAAGCTATTTTTTAAAAGTACAGTCATTCTTTTTTTTCAAGATTTTATTTATTTATTTATTTGACAGAGAGAGAGATCACAAGTAGACGGAGGGCAGGCAGAGAGAGAGAGAGAGAGAGAGAGAGAGAGAAGCAGACTCCCTGCTGAGCAGAGAGCCTGATGCAGTATTTGATCCCAGGACCCTGAGATCATGACCTGAGCTGAAGGCAGTGGCTTAATCCACTGAGCCACCTAGGCGCCCCTAAGCTATTTTTAAAATTCCTGTTCCAATAACACTTGGATTGCCATATAAAGTTAACCACATCATCTTTTTTAGGTAAGTAGTTGTACTTTTTATGTGCATAGTTATTTTGGTCCATGAGTTCAGCTCCTCTTACGATCATCAAATCTCTGTAAAGTCTGGGTATGCTAGGATTTTCTTAGCAACAATAAAATACATTGAAACCTGGTAGCTTAATTATAATAATGTTTTCTTTATCAATCATTCACAATAGCATTACATTTTGAGTAGCTTCCTTCTATTTTGCAGCTATAGTGTTTGGAAAAACTTGAATTGTGATATCACTGTGATAATGTGAATTAGTCAGGGTTTTTCAGAGAATCGGGAAGAGAAAAAAAAAAAAAAAGGAAGATATTCTCCAGGGCCAACTCTAGAAGTAACTATTAAAACATCTGTCCAAATTAAATTGAACAAAACTCAGAAATGCCATCTCCAGTGAAATACAAAGAAGATTATATATAGTTCTGGGCACACACATCTCATTTGACCCAATGATGTACATCAATGAAAGACTGAAGGCCAATCACCACTCCATGGGAGAATTTAAAAATAAATTTACTAATGAGTCCAAGAATTCAGAATCACAAATACTTCAGAACTAATAATAACTGCCTTCACTTGATGTTATTCTATAAGATAAATCCTACGATCAAGTTTTAATTTTAAGTTCTTACAATTTTAAATTCTTAAATCCTTATGAAGAAGCATCATTTGGAGGGAGCAGTTTACATAATTTATCATCCATCAGCCTTTTTTTAAAGATTTTATTTATTTATTGGACACAGAGAGAGAGAGCGAGAGAGAGAGAGAGAGAGATTACTAGTAAGCAGAGAGGCAGGCAAGCAGGGAGGGAAGCAGGCTTCCTTTTGAGCAGAGCCCGATGTGGGGCTGGATCCCAGGACCCAGAGACCATGACTTGAGATGAAGGCAGAGGCTTAACCCACCACCCACATGATGAGAGAGCCCCTCAGGTGCCCCTCATCCATCAGTCTTAATTGTTTGGAGGAAAATGTGTGGATGAATAATGCCTTAGGGAGCTGATCTCTCTAAAGAATTTTCAAGTCTTTACCCCTTCAAGGTTTTTGCACAGTTCTGATAGCCTCTAAACATCCAGCTGATTTCTACAGTGACAGGCCTGTTAAAAACTGTCCTCAAACCAGGAATAGAGCTTGAAACATACCAGTCAAGAGCAGCTTTGAGTCTTTTAAGGAATTTATCATCATTTCTTTGTTTTTGGTTCATATCCGAAATAGTTCTATATTACACTTGCATAATTTCTCCAGAGCTGACTTTGAAGGAGGCATTCAGTTCCAGCTAGTTCCATATTTTGACAAGAACTATAATTCTATAAAAAAAAAAAGAACATATTTTAGAGCGCCTGGGTGGCTCAGTGGGTTAAAATCTCTGCCTTCGGCTCAGGTTATGAATCCAGGTTCCTGGGATTGAGTTCCACAGTGGGCTCTCTTCTCAGCAGGGAGCCTGATTCCATTCCTCTCTCTCTGCCTGCCTCTCTGCCTTCCTGTGATCTCTGTCAAGGAAATAAATAAAATAAAAAAAAAACATATTTTATACCAGTTATTCATGTTTATTAACTAAGATATCACAATACAAATAATACAAACAGTTGCTCTTTATTAATACCTTCAACCAAGATCAAAAAAATATGTCCTATTTTCTCCAAAAATTTTATATCATCTGATAGGTCAGATATTTATAAAATTACATTTAAAGTTTAAAAAATATCAGCAAATATTTTCATTTAAATGCAAATTTCAAAGAAAATCTACTTTTCCAAACACGACTTTTTATCCTATTTTTTTTTTAATTTTGTTGACAACTGATAAATTGTTTAGCGAGACTATAAATGTTAGATCGAAAAAATGATTGATAGATGTAGGTTCAAAATATTATGTTCCATTAAAAATGATTTAGTCTTTGATGAACATCTGTTTGGTAATATGTTGTATCTAGATATTGTAAATTAATGACCTATATAAAACTATAGGGAAATGACACCTTCCGTTCCATTATGAGTAGAGCTTTTAAAATGCTATTTGTCACAACCTGTCATCTTGTCATTATGTAGCATTATGTAACATTTAAAAAATGTATATTCTATGCAGCCATCAAAAGAAATGAAATCTTGCCATTTGCAACAACATGGATGGAACTAGAGCGTATCATGCTTAGCGAAATAAGTCAAGCAGAGAAAGACAACTATCATATGATCTCCCTGATATGAGGAAGTGGTGATGCAACATGGAGGCTTAAGTGGGTAGAAGAATAATAAATGAAACAAGATGGGATTGGGAGGGAGACAAACCATAAGTGACTCTTAATCTCACAAAACAAACTGAGGGTTGCCGGGGGGAGGGGGTTTGGGAGAAGGGGGTGGGATTATGGACATTGGGGAGGGTATGTGCTTTGGTGAGTGCTGTGAAGTGTGTAAACCTGGTGATTCACAGACCTGTACCCCTGGGGATAAAAATATATGTTTATAAAAAATAAAATATTTAAAAAAAAAAAAAAAGAAAGAAAGAAAGGAGACTTCTGAATACTTTGGAGGAAGACATGATGGGAATAAGAGAAGGAAGCCAACAAGAAAGTTTTGGGATGTGTGATATGCCCTTTCTCCCTCTGCTAGGTTCACAAATATTCATTGAATGGATCTCTTGTGGACACCAGTGAAGGGCTGAATTGTGTCTACAGCTTGAATCAGAATGGCTTGCACAGTTGCAAGAGCCCAGAGGCAGAAGCACCAGAATTCCCAGCAGACTTACTTTGGACTTGCCTGGACTGTGGAATTGAGGATTGGGAGCAAACTTTTCCAGAGTTCAAATACTAAGGAGGCCCCAACTAACAACTGAGTTACAGAGACCCAGGAAAGCTTGTGTGAGGAGAAGGCCAAATGCTTAACCAAGACTTCTGTCAGTAGAGCTACAAAAATTCCAGACAGTGTGAAGAAAAAGGAAAAAAAAACAAAATCAAAAACAAAAGTAAAACCTGATCCAATGTCGAGAATTTGAGGAGTAGGATATCCCTGCAAAGTGGAGTAGCTAAGGGTAGTAAACAAGTATAGGGCCATTCCTGCAGAACCAGCAATCTTTTAACTAGTAAACATGGGAGAGTGTGAGCCCAGATACCATGGCCTCTGGGAGAAGGGGTGGTTGTTGTTCTTTTGTTCTGCCCTGGCCTGGGCCATGTGCCTGGACCTTGCATCTAGGATGTAATAAGTGTATGCTGAGGTTGTCCAAACCTGCACCCCACTCCCCATTCCTGCTATCTCATGGAAAGAGCAATGGAAAGTGAGTTAGAAGAGACTGAAGAAGAATCTCTAGGGATATCAAGACCCTAAGGGCACAGTACCAGTACTTTCATATCTTCTTACAAGGGGACGTCTGGGTCTTGGAAAACATGAGAGGCTTTGAGGGAGAAGCTCTGGCTACAGGGATCAGGCCAGAGGGTGGAATTTGCAATTCTTGGACTCTAATCCAAGGGCAAACATGGAAGGGCAAACACAGAAAGGTAAACATGGAATAAGGGCAAATAAGCGCAAACATGGAAGACAAGCTCTCCCAGATACTTGCTTATCTGTCCGAGCCCTGAGTATGGACAAGAATGGAGAAAGTGCCCAGTCAAAACACACAATGAGGCAGGATCCATAACAGAACTCTTGGCTTTAGGGCAACTGCCAAGAATACCAGCTATTGTAGACTTGGGCTTTCCCATCCTTATGCTCACCACCAACTTACTTTAGACTCATGCTATTGAAGGACATGAGACAATTGCTGCTTACTCCTTGCTTACCACCTATGCCAGTCAGAATCCTCTGTGTCACTTCCTCCAGCACCTGCCCAGCTTGGGATAGGAGGGGCTTTCCTGGTCCCCAGACTCTCCTGCTCAACCTGGTCTAACTAAGCATTCATCCACTCTGACTTCTAACCTGTGAAACCCACCCAACCATCTCTTTCCTAGACCATTGCACCAGCTTCAGGTTTGCATTCCCCTCCCCCCGCCAAACCTGCAACCTCTACCACAAGAATTCATAGCTACAGAAAGCTACCTGATCAGTCTTATTAAGATACAATTTGGATCAGGCTGTTGATTTGGTCAGAGCATCTTCAGTGTCATCCTCATCACTTATAGAACAAAAGCTAAATCCCTTAGTAAGACATCTAGAATCCTACACAATCTAGATACAACTTTCTAGTTTCATCTCCTATTCTATTCCCAAATAAACTTTCTACCCCATTCTCAGCCAAACTTGTTCTCCCATAATGCTCTACATGTTCTGACCTTCCTACATTTTTTCAATCTGTTCTTTCTACTCTGAAGCCCTCCTCCCTCTCTGCATCCATTGAAATTCTAGCCATTCTTCAAAGCTCAAGACAAATAACACCTCTACCACGAAGCCTTTCTAGTTGGAAGTAAATCCTCATTTCTCTCTGCCTCTTAGCATCTAAATAGCCGTCCCTTGTACCTATGAATCACATCTTCTTTATCCATTCATCTGCTGAAGGACATCTTGGCAATGTCCATATTGTGGCCATTGCTGCTATGAGCATTGGGGTGCAGGTGCCCCTTCACTTCACTACATCTGTGTCTTTGAAGTAAATACCTAGTAGTACATTTGCTGGGTCGTAGGGTAGCTCTATTTTTAATGTCTTGAGGAACTTCCCTACTGTTCAGAAAGGATGAACACCTACCATTTGCATTGACATGGATGGAACTGGAGGGGATTATGCTAAGTGAAATAAGTCAAGTGGAGAAAGACAATTATATGGTTTCACTCATATGTGGAACATAAGGAATAGTGTGGAGGACCACAGGAGAAGGGAGGGAAAACTGAATGGGAAGAGATAAGAGAGGGAGGAAAAACCATTAGAAACTCTGGACTCAAGGAAACAAACTGAGGGTTACAGAGGGAGGGGGGTGGGGGGATGGGGTAACCAGGTGATGGGTGGCATGTGTTGTGGTGAGCACTGGGTGTTATATGCAACTAATGGATCACTGAACACTACATGAAAAACTAATGATGTACTATATGTTGGCTAATTGAACATAATTTTAAAAAATAAAATAAAAATAGAAAAAAAATGTATATTCCTCACTTTGAAGTCTTTTAGAATCTAAAATATGACATTCTATGGTTTGTGTTTCCATATTCCTTTATTGCCACATGCTTTGATTCAAAGGTAATAAATTCCTCTTATTTGGAAAAATGATGTTTATTTTTGTTCTCTCACCCTTAGCAGGTGGTTTCATTTTAGCACACTTCAGAGTTATAATTTCATGCTTATTAAAAACATTTATTATGATCTACATAGATGAATGAAACTTTTATTTTATTAAATTATTTGCCAAAAAATCTGTTAATTTAAAAATGTATTTCCTTTGAAGGGTTATTTTAGAGAATTCAGAGAGGATCTAGGAGTGTGGTATTATGCAATATTTAAGTAGGTATGAAATGGTTATTTATATGATTGTTTCTTTAAGGCTTATGTATATTGTCCATTATATGCTACAAAATATTTTGAAAGTAAATTTAAGGTATGTTTTACATAGTTTATTTTTTGGAAAAAAATATTGAAATGACTTATGAAATTCAGTATACTCTCAGCATATGTTTTTCTGAAATTTACCTATTGTGTCTTGAACCTATTATATGGCAGATATTACTTCAGACTACACTGGTAAATGAAATACTTGGCTTTGTAGAACGTTTATTTTAATGGGTGAGACAATTAAAAGCTATAAAACTTAATAAAAATTGCATAGTGCATTCAAAAATGATGAGTACAATGGGGAAAAAGAAAAATTAGATCAGGGTGAGAAATATCAAGGTTGCTAGGCAGGGGATGGGGAGTTAAGAATTTTAATAGGAAGATCAGGGTAGTTACAATGAAGCTGACAATTGAACAAAGGTATGGAATGGTGATGAATTTTCCCAGAACTATCAGCAATAAGGTCACTCCAGACAAAGGAATTGGCTATCTTGAAGGCCATAAAGTTGGATCGTGCCTGGCATATCTGAGGAATAGCAAGGAGGCCACTGTGAGGGACTGAAGAGTAGCAGGGAAAGAGGTCACAGAGGTTAAATGAGTGGCTAGATCATGTAAAAGCTTAGAAGTCATTGTAAAACTCTGGCTTTTATATTTGGAAATTTACTGTATGATAGAATTTCTGCTAATAACTGAGAGTACAAATGTCCATAAAATTTCAAAGATTCTTTTACTTGTAAGACAGAATAAAGAAAAAGAGTTCATATTTTCACATGGTGTAACAAATGCTCGGAGATCCAAGTGTAGGAAGCTATGGGAGCACAGAAGAAGGCACTAAAATCACACCAATATATTTGATGACTGTGACTATATATAAATTTGTCTTTTCTAGATTTTTTATAGTCATGGAATCACACAGTATATACTATTCATTGCCTGGCTTTTCTTTTCTCAGCATGATTACTTTGAGAATCTCCAATTGTAAATAGTTCATTTTGATGTTGAACAGTAATCTCTTTAATGAGAGATCATAATTTGTCTTTGCTCTATTGATGGACATTGATGAACATTTCCACAGTTTTCAATTCTTAAAAATAAAGCTGCTATGAAATTCATATACAAGTCTTGTATGAACATAGGGTTTGTTTCTCTTGGTTAAAAGCCTAGAAGTAAAATGGCTATTTGTGTAACTGCAACATATTTTGCATTTAAAAAAATTTTCAAACTATTTTCCAAAGTGGTGGTATCATGATATATGCCAACAACAGTTGAGATTTTTTGTTGCTTCTCAATCTAGCTCAGACGAAGTAAATTAGCCTTGATAATTTTAGCCATTCTAATAGATATGTAAACATGTCTCATTATGATTTTAATTTGTATTTCTTTAATGTCTAAATGTTGAGAAATTTGTCATGTGCTTATAAGCCATCCATATCCTTTTGGTGACATGTCTCTTCAATAAATTTCTTCACATGTAAAATTGGTTACTCTGTTTGGTTATTAGTAAGGTTTTTTATTTTTATTCATTTTTTAATAATCAGAGGAGATGTCCATTATCAGATATATAATTTGCAAATCCCTTTTCCATCTTTACGGTTTCTCAATGGAGCTTTGATAGCTGTGTCTTTCAAGAAATATGCTACTTCTTTCCTGGTACACGGAGGTATGACTAGAACATTATCAATGCTGACCTTTGCAAAGAAAATCATGGCTTAAGATATATGTAGTCTGCGGTTGTTGGGAGTGTTCTGTAATATCAAGCATATCTAATTAGTTGATAATTTTGTTCAAGTCTTACATATCTTACCAATTTGATGACTATTTGTCTATATAATCTTAAAATAAAGGTATTGAAACTTTTTTCCGTTTCTCTTCTAAGGTAGAAGTTATGATTTTTGTTCTTAGTTTTTCCCTATATATCCCCAAATCTGTTATTAAGTATTAAAAGTCAAGAATTATTATACTCCCTGATAAATTCATCGTTTTAGTCTTCTGTAATTTTGACTTGATCATTATGTCTGATAATGAAATTTGCTTTAAAATCACTTTTCATTATCTTGATATAACCACCAAAGTTATAGTGTGATTAGTGTTAATATAGCATAGTTTTTCTTTTACTTTATAAAGCACTTCTATATTTAATCCTGAAAAAAAAAACAGATTTTTAGCTCTGGAAGCATCTTTCTAAATTATCTTTTTTTTTTTTTTTAAAATGAAGCAGTAGCAATTTTTGTTAAGGGACCTATTTAGTAAAAGATTTTATTTTGTTTATTGACAGCAAGAGAGAGAGAGAGAGAGAGAGAGAGAGGAAGCGCACAAGCGGGAGGAATCACGTGCAAAGGGAGAGGAAGAAGCAAGCTCCTTGGGGTGCAAGTAGTCCCATGCAGGGCTGGATCCCTGTACACTGGAATCATGACCTCAGCCAAAGGCAAATATCTGCTTAAACAACTGAGTCATCCAGTCACCCCTAGGAAAAAAAAAAAAAAAGACCTTTTAAAAACATTTTGTTTCTTTTTTTTAAATATTTTATTTATTTGACAGACAGAGAGACAGGAAGAGGAAGTATAAGCAGGGCAGAGGGAAAAGGAGAAGCAGGTTTCCCAGTGAGCAGAGAGCCTGATGTGGGGCTCCATCCCAGGACCCTGGGATCATGACCTGAAAGGAAGGGACACTTATGGAGGAAGCCACCCAGACACCTCTTTTCTTTGTTTTTAATATATGGCAACTGATGCTTCCCAGCCACGAGGAGCATATTACCCATTGATTAAATCTTTGATAACAACCTATTTAAAGAGGTGTGTAAATATATACTTACTCAGATTTATACACTTTGTGTTTTCTTCATAGTTTGGGGCTGGACCCCATGGTCACAACACTGCTTCCAGTCTTTGCCTTCCCATCTTTTGATACCAGGTATTTGGTCAGCAAAGCAAATTAGTATCAAAATTAATAAGCCCTTGGCACCATATCTCTGGAGCAGGGGTTGCTCTTAGCCAAGGCCCAGAGCAGTGGACCTCCCCTCGCTAGTGCTATAGCCCCAAGGACTAGGTCCCTGCCACCAGAACTCAGTCTTACATGTTATGCTAAGCAGACAAAACCAAAACAGGAAAGCTCCCACACCTTTCACTGGCATGCCTCATCTCCCACTACCTCGACGTCCAGTCAGTACCAGATGCCAGGGAGGGGTCTTGGTCCAACATATGGGAGGGAAGGAAGTAGCCACGAGCAAGTACCTGCCTCTCTGTGCCTTTCTTTCATGAGCAGGTTGTAAGGAGGAGTAAGAGGAAGGGGAAGAGAGGTGAACTTCAAGGGGTGAAGGCCTCAGGTAGGCAGCTGGCTCCTGCCAGTAGGAAAGGGACAAAGGAGAAGGCAGTGAGTCTTGCAGGGAGGGTGGGGGGTAAGGGTTACAGCTTATGACGGAATCTGGACAGGAGTAATAGGTATACTAGTCATTTGAGTCCACCATTGGCAAGCTGGGCTGGGTGTCAGGGCAGATAGGCCTCCCTGGGCAACGGCACATGAGAGAAGGTGGAATTCTTCTCTGAGGAGCAGGTGGAGCTTTGGGTGTTGGGAAAGCATAGACAGTATTGTTCCAGGGCCAAGGACAGGTCCGGGTACTCGTGGTTGGAGGTCAAGGCCACAGTATGATCCCGGTCTTCTACCAGCAGCTTGAAGGTACCACATGCCAGCCACCCCTCATTATTGTGTAGAACTCTCTGGTGCACTTATTGGCTTATCCATCAAATGACTCCTTCAGCAACTTGAAAACCACCTCCACAGGCACTCCAGGATATGGGAGGCTTCCAGAGTGAAGATTTTGCACAGGATCACCCCAAAAGACCAGAAGTCACTCTGGTGGATGTAGATCTGGTCAAACATGGCCTTAGGGACCATCCACTTCACAGGCAGTCCACTGTTGGTTGTCTTTTTATAGTAACTGATGTGGTGATATCTCTGGCAAGGCTGAAGTCTGAGATCTTCATCATGTTGTCCTTTGTCACCAGCAATTCCCTGTTGGCCAGGTCTTGGTGTATGCACTTCTTGGAGGCAAGGTACTCCATGCCTCAGGCTACCTGATAGGCACAGGATACCAGGTCCTTGGAGGAGAGTTGCTCTGCTGCATTGTGGCTGATATTGTAACAGTACTCCAGGTCAGGAGGCCTCTGGGCCTGCAGGTACTCCTGTATGTTGTCTTTGGAGGCATATTCCATGAGAGTGTACAAAGGACCGTCCTGTGTGCAGGACCCAGCAGGTTGATGGTGTCCTTGTGCTGTCCAATCATCTTCATCATCTCCATTTCTGAGATTAGGTTTGACAGGTCTTTCTCTGTTGCATCTGACTTCAACATCTTCACAGACACTTTAGTCAAATGGTTGGATTTGTCTTTGTCCAGCCCAATGGCCTCCTCCAACACCACCTGCCCAAAGTAGGCCTGTCTTAGGGGTCTGCCTAAACTGCCTGCAACTAGCCTGTCTCCAGGCAGTTATGAACTCTAGATTATCCTCAAAAAACATTAAACCACAAGCTAAAAATTCTCTTCACTAGGTCTCTGTCACAGGTCTAATTTTCTTATCTTTCATCATTTATCTTTTTCCTAATTCTTATTTTCAGTATAGTTTATTTTGCTTCCAGGTGTTTCCCCTGGTTTCTGTATGCTGTTTCATAGGGAAGAATTATCCTGTCATAAAATTATTTCTTGAGCATTCATTACACCTCTCAGTTAAAATGGGTTCTTTTATGGTATTGATTCATTTGGGTTTTCTCAAAATGGGAAGAATTTTCAAAATGGTGTTTTCCTCAAGGTTCAGAGTATGTCTTAGCCTCATCTTTACTCTTTTTGAAATTCACTTTTCAAATTCTTGTCCCTCTTTTTATCTTTTTAAATTAAAATGTTTTATTTTTACTATTCTTTTATTTGAGTATAGTTGATATTCAGTGTTACATTGGTTTCAGGTTTTCAATATCTCCATACATTATTCTATGATCACTACAAATATAGCCACCATCTGTCACCATATAACACTATTATAATATCATTGACTATATTCTCTACACTGTCCCATATCTCTTTTTAAAATCTCTGATTTTTATGTTTTCTGTTTTTCCAATTTTCCACCATCATTTTACTTGGTTACTTTAATAAAATATGCCTGATTACACACTCTTTGCTGAAAACCATAGCATTTGATTTATAGTAGTCTTCTTCTTCTTTTTTTTTTAATTAACATATAATGTATTATTAGCCCCAGGGGTACAGGTCTGTGAATCGCCAGGTTTACACACTTCACAGCACTCACCACAGCACAGACCCTCCCCAATGTTCATAACCCCACCACCCTCTCCCTACCCTCCCCACCCCCCCCGGCAACTCTCAGTTTGTTTTGTGAGATTAACAGTCTCTTATGGTTTGTCTCCCTCCGATCCCATCTTGTTTCATTTACTCTTTTCCTATTCCCCCAAACCCCCCATATTGCACCTCCATTTCCTCATATCAGGGAGATCATATGATAGTGTCTTTCTCTGGTTGACTTATTTTGCTAAGCATAATACCCTCTAGTTCCATCCATGTCATCGCAAATGGCAAGATTTCATTTCTTTTGATGGCTGCATAGTATTCTATCGTATATATATATATACCATTCATTTGTTGATGGACATCTAGGTTCTTTCCATAGTTTGGCTATTGTGGATATTGCTGCTATAAACATTTGGTGCACGTGCCCCTTTGGATCATATAGTAGTCTTCTTTACCTCTATCAGAACCCCAGGAAGCTTTATTTATTTATTTACTCACATAAACAGATGATCCAACACAACGTTTTTTGATGTTCAAATGTATTATAACGTCTTACCGCTTAACATTATGCTTACTGCTCTCTTTCACTGTCTGACTAAATCCTCATCATCACTATGCCATTTAATCAGAAAGAACATTTGAACTCAGAGTTCTCTCCATATCAGGGAATGAAGACTCCACACTTCTGTTTGTGCAGGTAAAATAAATGTTGATATTGTCTGTCCTGCACATACTCCATCCTGTTCACCAGAATATTCACCATCAAAATATATACAAAATAAATACCATACCTCACCACTTCTATTACCACCCAGCATGCTAAAAACACCATCATATGTTCCTGAATTATTGACTTGATTGATAACCCCACTTCCACACATACTGCACTCCTTTCTCCCTGCAAATTTATTTTGGTACAGCAATTTAACCTAAAAATCAAGTCAGATGATTTTATTCTGCTGTCGAAAGTCTTTTGGTATCTTCCCCTTTCATATTAAACAAAAACTGAAGGCGTTTCAATGTACTAGAAGGTCACGCATCAATACGTTCTTCCTCTCTCCACCACTATGAACTCCTCATTGGCCTCCTTGCTTTTCCTCAAAAGTAACAGACCAGCTGTTCACACAAAGTCTATATACTTACTTGCTCTGCCTAGAGCAGTCTTTTCCTTTAATATGTGTATAACACCCTCCTTCACTTCCTGGGTCTTTGTGCAAATAACATCTCATAAATGAGATATAACCACCCAACACAAAATAAAATTAACTTTCCTCCCAGCATTCTCCAATGGCTTTTACCTTTCTTGTATTTCTTTGTAACACTTATCATCATCAACCATCAATCATTATTCTAATACTGGTTATTTTCTTATTGGAGACAGAGAGAGAGAGAATTGGGAGGGGGTGCAGAGGAAGAAGAAAACACCCCACTGCCTAGAAAGCCTGCTGGGGAGTTACATCCCAGGACCCTGAGATCATGACCCAAGCCAAAGGCAGTCACTCAATGGACTGAGCCACCGAGGTGCCCCTCTATTATTGCTGTATTTCACTATTATATTTCAAAAGAATGTAAGCTCTTTGTGGTCAGGTATTTTATATGTTTTATTAATTGAAGTATTCTCAGAAAGGTAGCTGGCAGATTGTAAGGGCTCACTAAACTCTATTTTGTTGTTATTATTGGGTTCCTTTATGGGCTTTACCTCTTACGCTAGAAGTCTATCCTTCAGATGTAAGCAATAAGAATAGAGCCCTGCTGCCTGTTCAAATGAGTAAAAAGCCTGTATTAAGTGGATATTTTAAAAGCTAAATGAATGGCTTAATAGTTGTATATAGGGGGAAAGGGAACATATTTTCCACGGTTTAGAAGTGGAGTTCTTTTATAGAGTTCTTGTACAAGCCGACACTATTGAACGATAATGGGCAGTTGTACATTACAATTATACAAACACTTTGGTAATTTATATCCTTTTTTTGTAATTCATGACTGGATCATTTAATTCCTTAGGAGCATTATAGCATTTCAACATTTCCTGTTCAATAAACTTATTGGGGTTGCTACCTTTTTTATTCAAATGGAGAAATAGTCATGATGTCATCTAAATAATGTGTTATTGATTGTGTTGTTTTCTAGGAATGAGTCGCACATGCTAGTTTAAAAGTTTTGTTAAATTCCCAAGTCTGTCACCGATAAAAGCCTTTTGTAGATTAGTAACTTGATCAAAACAGAAAAGTTATGTAACACTCAATTGTTATACTATCTTTGTTTCCATCTTGCATTGTAATAACACCCATCTTAACTCTATTTAAGACAAGTCATCGCCAGATGGCTTTCTGGCATTGATTGCATGATATGAAATCTAATATAACTAAAAGTTTTTGGTTTTAGTAGCATATAAATCAATTTAGAAAAATATATGTATTTGATATAAGATAAAGTTTTAAATTATTTGGCAATAGTAAACTAAACTTTTTTTTGTAAATTTTTATTTTCTATAATTTCATTGAGCTCTATTGCAATAAGAAACAAGTTACAAAAAATTAAGGTTTATTTACCCCAATTCAAAATTATTAGGAATATAATCATAGAGGTTGAAGTATTTAAAATATTGAACCCAAAACATTTTATTACTGAAATTCATGAATGCTGAGCATTCACTGTTAAAATATACTAACACTATTGATAGACTGGTAGAAGCCTAAAATCATATATTTATTAAATATTTATATCCATATCTTTTCATGGTGTGGAAATTCATTTCTCTAGCATTAAATAATATTCCATTGTTTGCATGTACTACACTTTATTTGACCTTTCACCTATGGAAGGATATCTTGGTTGCTTCCAAGCTTTTGTCAGTTATGAATAAAACTGCTATAGACATCTTTGTGGGTATAGATTTCATCTTCTTTGGATAAATACCAGGAACTGCTACTGCTGAATCATCTGGAAGAATATGTTTAGTTTTGTAAGAAACTGCCAAGTTGTTTTCCATTCTTTATTCTCAATAGACATGGAAGAACATTCCTGTTGCTCCACATCCTCACCAACATTTCATGTTCTGTTGTCAGTGTTCTGGATTCTGGGTATGTACTGGTGTCTCTTTTTTGTTTTAATTTGCATTTTCCTGATGACATATGATGTGAAGCATCTTTTTATATGCTTATTTGCCATCTGTAATATTTTCTTTTGTGAGGTATCTGCTAATGTCTTTGGCTCATTTTTAATCAGGTTTTCCCCCATTGTTGAGTTTTAAGGGGTCTTTGTGTATTTTTGATTAACAGTCCTTTGCCAGATGTGTATTTTGCAAATTTTTTCTTAGTCTGTGCTTTGCCTTTTCATTCTCTTGGCATTGTTTCACAGAGTAGACATCTTTAAATTCAGTGCTTGTGCTTTTGTAGCTAAAGTTATTTCCAAAACCAAGGTCATTTAAATTTTCTTCTATATTACCTTCTACATGTTTCATGTTTAGGTTTATAATCCAATCTGAGTTAATTTTTGTGAGGAGTGTCTGATATCTGCCTGGATTTATTTTATTTTATTATTTTATTTTATTTTTATTTTATATTTTTACATTTAGCTTCACCATTACTCCAGAACCATTTGTTTAAAAGATTGTATTTTGCTCTCTTGTATTGCTTTTGCTTTTATATTAAATATAAAATATAATTGATAATATATATTCTGTTCCTTTATTCTAGTCTTTCTGTGATATTACAATATCTTGTTTACAATTATCGTTATGGTATACTTTTTTTAAAAGATTTTATTTATTTATTTGACAGAGAGAGAGATCACAAATAGGCAGAGAGACAGACAGGGAGAGAGATGAGGAGAAGCAGGCTCTCTGCTGAGCAGAGAGCCCTATGCGGGACTCAATCCCAGGCCCCTGGGATCATGACCTGAGCCAAAGGTAGAGGCTTAGCCCACTGAGCCACCCAGGCGCCCTAT
Source organism: Mustela lutreola (assembly GCF_030435805.1). Lineage (NCBI taxonomy): Eukaryota > Metazoa > Chordata > Mammalia > Carnivora > Mustelidae > Mustela > Mustela lutreola. The sequence continues at coordinate 94,595,318 of NC_081292.1, forward strand.
CGTTATGGTAAACTTTGAAGTCAGTCCTCAGTCTTTGTTCTCCTTCAACACTATGTTGAATATTGTGAGTCTTTGCCTCTCCATATAAACTTTAAAATAAGTTTGTTAATATTAAGCAAAATGAGACCTCAAGGATCTGAGAGATGTCTAAGAAGTACTTGATACATCCCTTGGGTATGGTTTATTGAAGTGTCCACCTGTCTGAAAGCTGGGGAATCTAGATAAGGGAGGGAAAATTAGTTATGATAAAACATATCAACAAACTTGAATAAATTTTGTAAAACTTATTGTCATGGCTCATATACAATATGACCAACAGAGGGACTATCAAAAGGAAAGCATTAGTTATGTTTATTGTGAAATTTTTTATTCAAAATAAAGCAATGAGAGGGGAAGACACAATGAGAAAATTACCATTTTTTAAACGGTAAACTTCTTACCAACTGGAATAGGTTTTATATTCTAAGTAGTATATTGAAAAGTAAAACATTGGGGCGCCTGGGTGGCTCAGTGGTTTGGGCTGCTGCCTTTGGCTCGGGTCATGATCTCAGGGTCCTGGGATCGAGCCCTGAATCGGGCTCCCTGCTCCGCAGGAAGCCTGCTTCCCTCTCTCTCTCTCTCTCTCTCTCTCTCTGCCTGCCTCTCTGTTTACTTGTGATCTCTGTCTGTCAAATAAATAAATAAAACCTTTAAAAAAAAGAAAAGAAAAGTAAAACATTAAAAAATAAAATTTTAATTTAAAAAAGTTATGTAATTTTTTAAAAAGGTTAAAAATAGCAGAACCATTTTTCTTATAACTGGAAAATACATTGTATATATATCTATCAAAAATAACTTGTCATGGGGGCGCAGGGTGGCTCAGTGGGTTAAAGCCTCTGCCTTCGGCTCAGGTCATGATCCCAGGATCCTTGTATCAAGTCCCACATCGGGCTCTCAGCTCAACAGGGAGCCTGATTCCTCCTCTCTCTCTGCCTGACTCTGCCTACTTGTGATCTCTGTCAAATAAATAAATAAAATCTTTTATAACAAAAATTTTAAAAAATAACTTTCATGTCTGGAATCAGGAGCATATGGAAAAAAATAATATCTGAGGACAGTACTTCTGCCATGTTTTGTGCCTTGTTAATATTTTTAAACAGTCAGGCAACTTTTAGCTTTATTGAAATACCTGCGAAGATACTAGCAGTGCCTTTTGGAGCCCTATGACTATAAAAATTAATTGCAAATATTCAAAATGTTTACTATGGTGTCACTATTTAGGGCAACCACTAAGTATATTTCAGAAGTAAGCATAACTGTTACTCTTCCATAAGGCAAAAGGGCATATTTTCAGGAGTTCCATTTGCTGTACCAGGAGGTGAATCAAGTAATGATTTTTGTCTATAAAATAATTCACTTTTCAATCTAACATTCCTCATTCCACATTAAAATAATAAAAACTAGGAGGAGACTAAAACAAACAAACAACTACAACTACAACAACCAGCTTTTCCTTCAGTGGAAAAGTAAATATAACCTTATGAGTACCCAGAAATTTATTTTTAAATATTTTTAAGATAAGCGTTTTTGTTAGAAAACCATATATTTTATATTGCTAAGAAATAACAGGCAAAGTTTTATTAACTTCTAAAAAGTCTAGTTACTTTTATTTATCTATTAACTCATCTCTTTATGAAGTAGAACATGATCACACCTATTGTATCTACCCAAGTTTGTATGCTTTGGTTATTTCATGTTTGCTACTTCCTTGCTTAATTTTTACAATATTTGATACATAATAGTATCTTTAAGTCCATCTACGGTTTCACAGAATTTGTTTGAACTTCATAAAAATGTACCATACTTTTTGCACTGTCCTTGTTTAAATTCTCTATTAACTTTCCAAGATTTATTCACTTTAGAGGGTGTAGCTATCATTTATTTTTATTCCTCCATAATGCTATGTTTACAAATTTGTATTTATCTGTACCTTTAAAAATATCTTAATTATATACCATTTCTCATCTCACGTAACACTCATGTTACTTCTACACTTATCAGATATTATGTAACTGAAAACCACAACTCAGCAACAATATAGAACCATTTTTCAAAATTCAATGGCTTACCAGAATTCTTTAATTCTATCCTTTATTTGTATTAGATGACCCTTTATTCTGGTATTTGGCATTGTTCATATGGAGGAAAGCTTATAAGTTGATATTTCATAAATAGAAGGATTTATTATGATTGATTAATTATTTTCATTTAGAATGCATAGAATATGGTTGATTTAATATTTGTTTCTTACTCTCTGCCTGGAACATAGTGCTATCTATGTAATAGCCACTAAAATATTAAGTTAATTACCTAGACTTTAAACTTCATATGAATAGGAATAACATACAGAACTCTTCACAGATTGGGACACCTGGGTGGCTCAGTCAGTTAAACGCCTGAGCCTTTAGCTCAGGTCATGTTCTTAGGGTCCTGGGACTCAGTTCTGCAACAGATTCCCTGCTTAGCCGGGAGTTTGCTTCTCCCTCCCCCTGCTGCTCCCCATGCTTGTGCTCTCTCTCACTCTCTCTATTACAAATAAATAAAATTTAAAAAATGAATTCTTCTCAGATAGCTAATATAGAATATCATCTTTGTATTCATCAAAGGGAAAGTGCCATATAATAATGAAATTCAGACTACTTCAAATTCATTTTTTAACCAGTAAGAAAGTACTGGAAACAAGCCAAAAATGTCTTTAATGAATTAAAGAAATAGATTGATTTTCAATATCCTAATGTTTCTAAAATAAATTGCAAGATTTTTATACTAGATATCAGTGTAAATATTCATTATACAAGGATATTCTAAAAATAAACCTGAGAAAACTATTTGACATACATGATGACAAAAACGAGTTTGACAAAAGTCAGTTTGGGTAAAACTTACAACACCTACCACCTGAAACTCTTGTTCTATAATTTAATTATTTTAATTTACAAAAATACAAAAATAATATATCAGAGTAAGTCTATTGATAGCTTTGAAGGTATGCTCTGGTTGTGCACTCTTTACTATTGAAAGGGGAATCAAATATGTGATGCTTATGGTGTGACTATATTAAAATTCAACAAGTTCAGAAGCATACAAGGAATAGAATAAAGATAAAAGATGACCCTTACTTATCCTAAAGATAGACAATGGTATATATGTGCTAGTTGGGGAGACAATCCAGTCAGTAGATGGAGGATGTAGTGTTGGAAAAAAAAAGACACAACGTTTTGGTTAAACGTTTAGCACTATATTTAACAAAGTGAAATTGTGTGTTAATAGCCTTGAATAAAATCCAAAAAATATTTTCAATTCATTGAAGATTATTTAGGAAAAACTTGAAAAATACAACTTGATAAGGATTCCAATAAAAGATTCATAAGCAATACAAGTTTCAGAATTTTTAGTATATTTTCCCTAAAAAGCCATTTGATTTAATTAAAAAGAATTCTATTTACCTGCCACTTAAATAAGAGGAAATTATTTGGTTTTGTAAAAAGTCAATAAAATAAATTAACATATCTTCAGAAAACAGATATGCACACTAATTTTAAAATAATAGTGCTTAAGCTGTTCAGCAAACATTTGCAAAATTCCTTGCCATCAGCTGGCTCTGGAGTTCTGCTAGGTGAGTAAGGCCATGTATGTTACTGCTCAGAGTACTGACGCAAAGCAATTGTCCCCTTCACCTCCATTTTTTGCCGTTGATATGTCATGCTATGTTGTTTAGAGATCCATAGATGGCCCTACATGAAGGCCTTTTTTTGTGTGTATAAGGGTGACTGTGATTTAACTTTCAAATCAGATGGCTCCTGATTTACAATGATTCAACTTATGATATATTTGGCAATGATGTGAAAGTGAAAGTGATTCAGTAGAAACTGTACTTTGAATTTTGAATTTGGGTCTTTATAAAAAGGGCCAGTGACATATGGTATGGTGCCGTCTTGTGATGCTGGGCAGGGGCAGTGAGCCACAGCTCCCAGTCAGCTAGAAGATTACAGGGGTGAACACCTGATATTCTTACAACCATTCTATATATAAACATTCTTCTTTTTTTTTAGTGTAATATTTAATAAATTGCATGTGATATTTGATACTTTGTTATAAAATAGGCTTTGCTTAAGGTGATTTTGCCCAAATGCAGGCAAATGTAAGTGTTCTGAGTATGTTTAAATAAGCTTAAGGTAAGCTATGATATTTGATAGTTTAGGGGTATTAAATGCATTTTCAATTTTTTATGTGTTTCTCTGTACATAGCCCCCTTGTAAGCTGAGGAACATCTCTATATGTATATGTAGCCTTGGTATGGCTTACATATTATTGGCATGAAACATCTAGAACAGTACGTGTGCCATATAATTGTCTACAACATCAAACAAGTTTCTTGAAAACTTGTGCCAAAGGGGTTATGTCTTTAAGGATTCTTATTTCAGAAGGGTTCTCTCAAATGTAAGATTTTTAGAAGTTAAGTGAAAATCTGACCAAACTAAACATTTTTCCATTTTCCCTAGTGAGCAAAGATAGCTAAAATCTATCTGCCATTTTCAACACTGTACTCAACGACTGTAATTCTAATTTAAGAACAGATTATTTATATCAAAACCACATGTTGGCCTAATCTTACACAATATTCATAAATCTCACTCAGAGCCTTGGACACTTTTATTTGTTGAGTCTATATGTTACTATGGACATTCATCTTTTTTGACCTCATAGCTTCGTGTATGTCTATACTTTTGAAAATACATGCATCATAGTTCCATTGTAAAATGTCTGGGTTATAAAATGTGCTATGCTAGCAAAATGGTAATAAGAACATACAAATGACCTGATGTAATGAACTGGACCAGATTGCCAGATATCACTTTTCATACCAGAAAGATTCAGTGGTAAGTTTTAAAATGGCCAGCTATACTTCGACTGAATTATAACTCATTTAACTTCTTTCTTTGTGTACAGTATTATACATTACTCAGTACTATAGTAAATAAGTACTTTGGACAGATGTAAGTATGCTGTAATAAAAAATGTTTTTCTTCTTTCTTTTAGTCCTTTTTACTTGTAAGACTAGCCACAAATACCATGCCTCTCCCAAAATAATTTGCAATCCAAATTTATCTCTAAATGACTTTATTGCACAGAAAAAAATATATATATATACACTTACAGTAGACATGTTCAAAAATAGTTACACAACAGCAGGGCCCTAAATGTTAGCAGTATACTTGTTTTGTTTTGTTTAGTTTTGTTTTTTTCTTTAAAAAAAAGAGGTTATGTGAAATATTGGAATTTTATTTCGAGGCGTAGTATTTCAAGACAGTTAACTACACTTATGGTGTCAACAGCCTCTTGTTGGCAGTATGATTTTATTGGCTCCATGGAATAACAGCAAGAATTTACTATTGCTTCTTTCTTTTATGACACACACAGAAAAAAAAAATTGACACATTTGCACAAGACCAACCAGAATCATTTTAACCTATCAAAATTGATGGGAGGCCTTCACTGCCAAAGTCACTGCTGGGTTTTCACAATTCATTGCAGACAATCTGCTACTCCCATTATGATAAAGGAGAGAAGAGTCATAATCAGGGAAGAAAGCTAGATTAATACTTGTAATTATCATTGAATTATTTAGCCTGCTATAGGATTATTATTAGTAGTGTCATTTGATAATTTTCTCTCATTTTAGTAAACACAACTGTGAGTAATTACCCTACCTAATATTTCTCTGTATTGGCTGACTAGCTAGCAAACATTCATGAAAATATCCATTAGCCACACATATAAAATGCTTCATTATGATGCTGTTGAATCAGAACATACCACTACCTGATCCTGTAGCTCTTTGAGGATTTGCAAATCAATTAATTCTATGTTTATTGGATTCTTCCCATACAATTAGAAAATTTATAATAGAGTCCATGAACATTATTAGTTTTACCATTTTAAACCAGCAATCACACTTTGATTTTTACAACAAAAGCAGAAATATAAACACACACATTTGGATCTGTTTTCTGTTAGTCTGTCTGGACTTCAAAATCCTATTCCTCAAGATAATGCACACCAAAGTTCTGGATTAAACAAGAAATTAGATGGCACCTGAACACTTGGTTTAATATTCTCAAATGGACTATGCAACTTATTTCTTACATTATGACATTGTTTTACAAAGATGCACACTTTTATAATGTTAGTATTTGTAATAATCAGTAAAGTCAATTAATCATGATTAAAAATCAAACATAAAAATTTCTACTTTTTGCTTTTACCCCCTCCATTTAGAACTTATTTATAGCCTGATAATTCAAAGGTCCCTATGTTTATGAAAATCTGGACAGAAATAGCTCTAAGATCCCATTCAGAACTTGATATTAATCTAAGTCTTTTGGCTCCATTTATCCTGAGGGCAAAGAGTAGGACAAAGGATTTGAGTACTGTTAGTTTATCTGGGAGATTATCCAAGGTAGAAAAGAATGGGAAAGTGATACAGTGAAGAAGCAAATTTGTCAAAGAGGTACGTTGTTGATATAATTGTTGTTGAAAGAAAATGAAGGCTTGCTTTTACTGAAAGGTCCTGAGAAACTTCTTTAAGTTGTCCTCATGAAGAATTGAAAACTGACAATTTTATCTATGGTTCTTATTTCCACTTCACTGAGAGCTGTCCTCAGAGGACATTTACTCTCCTACACTTTGGGGTTGTGTTGGACAGACACATTCTAAAATGAGAGAGAGAACATGAGATGCTATCAGTGTTAAGTAACTGCAATTTCCCATGGAACTATCCACCACAGGTTTGGCTATAATCAGGTGTTGGGCCTTGATATCAGAGGGATTTGAGGCAGAATCATTAGGTTAATCATTATATCTGAAATTTCCAAAAACTTCAACTGATGAAACTTTGATTATAAATCTATAAATATATCATTAAATCTACAGTATTCAAATTATTTTCATAGAAATACACAGACAACGCATCAATTGATTAATATTTAAATGTTACAAAATACTGAACTGAAAGAATTTGGTCATATAACAACGTGTAAGAAGTAGAACTTAGGTTTAGGTTAGAACTCAGGATGCATTGGAGACTCAGTTAAGAAATTGAATGGAGGGACGCCTGGGTGGCTCAGTGGGTTAAGCCACTGTCTTTGGCTCAGGTCATGATCCCAGGGTCCTGGGAACGAGCCCCAAATCGGGCTCTCTGCTCAGCAGGGAGCCTGCTTCCTCCTCTCTCTCTGCCTGCCTCTCTGCCTGCTTGTCATCTCTCTCTGTCAAATAAATAAATAAAATCTTAAAAAAAAAAGAAATTGAATGGATGTCTGACAATCTTATAGGTTTGCTAAAACTCAGTGACTTTGAGTTCACGTGTGGCTATGCAGGAATTTTTAACTTTCTCTAATAAGTTATTAGATTTGATTATCTAATGGCAGTAAACGATGGGCAAAAGCAAAGTACAAACCCCATAAAGACAAAGACACTCAGTATGAGAAAAGAGTAATAGATAAGAAGAATCAATGCATTTGAGGAAAGTGGGAATTGAAATACACAATGATTGTTGATTTTGTTTAGATGGAGAAAACAAAACTAGCTTGCAAGAAGGAAATAACAGAAGACATGTTGTGATGTGAGACAGAATCCTGGAAAAGGCAGTAACGTGGAATAAAGGAGTAGGGAGAGCATATCAGGTAATTTGGATAGGAAGGAGTTAGGAGATAATTGCTTGATAAATTTTATATGGCCCACGTAAATGCACAGATTTCTCTTCTTTAATTTATATGGAGAACAGGGTGTCCTTTCTCTTCCCTTTCAGAGCACCAGAGGTGTACTCTTTCAGACTGAAAACCTGAAAAGCTCAGGACTCAATTGCTTAAGCACAGCTGAGAGGACATATTTCAATTAAGATTCACATTTTGCTGTATGTAGTAGACTTTCAAAAGTGGTTTAACCATATTTTTTCATTTAACAAGAAGATTACAGAGAGTGTTTTCTGGTGTTGGTTCAGAGTCTTAAGAAAGTCAAGTGAACTATCTTAGAGGTTTTCATGGCTTTTTATTCACAGTTGCAAAAACTGCTGTTGGAGTTCTCACTATTAAGCCCACATTTCTGGCAGAAAGATAGAGGTAAAAGAGCATGATAGCTTGTACGACTGATACTTTGTCATATGGTTACAATATCACTAGAAAAGAGACAATAAAATATTTGATGTTGTTTTAAGTTTCCTTGTTGTCAATCCCTCAGTGCTTTCTGATATTAAAGGAAAAAGTAGATGGATATTGACCTGGCAACTATCAACACCTGTCAGTCTCTCTTGGATAACCAATATCTCTATAATCTCTACTTCCCAGTAAAAAAAATATATATATATTCATAACCCACACTGTGCGATCTCAAGTTACTGCACCAAGATAAAATTACAATGATTTTCAGTTGTTCCAAATGGACAGAATACGCTTCCTTATGATATCATGTCTTATAAGATAGATAATTGGCTTGCTACCAATATACCCAGATGTGACTGTGGAAGAGACAGGAAAAAAATAATAATATTTATTTATTCCTTGGGTTGACCCTGTTTACACAGATGCATTACTATTAGAAAAGGTTGGTTTGGGACATTGGAATGAATTTACTTAATGGGTCTGTATGTAATTGGGTGGGAGGAAATTTTTAATTTCTACAAAAATTATTAGAATTCTATCTTATTCTCTTTTGTTAATTTTCACATGTTAACAAAGCCAACGTTTTTTTCTAGCAGACAAGATCTTAAATCCTAACGAAACTCAATTATTTCCTTTTTTTTTTTTAAAAAAAAAGCCTCATCTTCTCTCATGCTGCTTTAAATACAACTCAAAAAAAAGGAATTAAGTGGGGCAGTAAGACCAGACTTTTTATTTTATTTCATTTATCTTATTTTTAATTAAAAAATTAAAGATTGTATTTATTTATTTGAGAGAGAGAGCATGAGTGGGGCAGGGGGAGGTAGCTGCAGAGAGAGACTGTGAAGTATACTCCTTAATGAGCAGGAAGCCCGATATGGAGCTCGATCCCAGGGTCCTGACTGAGATCATGACCAGAGACAAAGGCAGATACATGTGCGAAATCCCTTTCTTTCTGGGAAACAATACTTTACAAGAGATGTTTGAAAAAGTACTGGGGAATCAACTTTAATAGGAGGCACAAAAATTTAATTGACTTTTGTAAAGCTACAGGGATTCAAATGATGGGAATCCCAGCCCGTTTAGGTTGTGGACCACAGAGTATTCTTCTCTGTAATATTTTATTTTCTTCCATGTCTACTAACTCCAGTCCAAGTTCACTGATCTCTTTTTAGATAGTGCAAAACATGGCAAAGAATACCAAACGAGTGCCCAATATTCTACATTTATTACATCATTTCTAACATATAGAAGTGTGTTATCAAGGCTGGTTCTGTGAAAGAACATAGTTATGCTAAAGTGTGTTTTGTTCTCCAAGAAATTAAATGCATGATTATCACGCAATTATAAAATACTTGTGTCAAGAATTTTTATTCAAAAATTAATAAAAGAAGCAGATATTAAAACTAGTTCACATGGTTATTTGGGATATAAGCAGAGTTGTGCAGCAGAAGTGCTCTGGGCCCATAATTTGGGATATAGCATTTATGTTTTCTAATGAAATATCACTAATTTGCATTATTGTTAACAAGAATCTTGTGCATTACCATCAGTTTTCTACATTATAACATTATAACTTCTTGCTCTACTGTTTGTAAATAACTTTGTCAATAGCAAGCTAATAAACGGGGTGACTCCAATGGATTGAGATCATCTCCAGAGTTTCTGCTACATAATGCCCAGGACTCCATTGAAAGGACACCTAAGAATTTATTTTGCCCAAAAATTTGATCATTTTTTTCACTGTCCTTACCTATTATCCAAACCTAGTCCTTTTGCTTCACCTTTCAGTCTATGGACAACCCTGTATCTGAGTGAAAGGGGAGACTGATCACCTCCCATTAGCCAGAGATGCCCAGAAGGGGAGGGTATCCAACCTGTTTGAATCTGAAGAGTGCCTGACTGTGTGAATGTGTCTGTATGGCTCCACCACTTCTGCTACGGAGTCTGAGTGGGCTGCACCTTGAGTCTCGCAGGGCGTCATATGGCATAACGGTCATCTACTCCACGGAGTAGCCTGGTCCGGGGTTTATACGGACAGGCCTTAGCTAAGACGCTCCTAAATTCCCATGAGGGATGGGAACAGGACAGCAGGGGAAAGATCCCCCTCCTTTGTCTGCGACATCATTCATGATGGGAGGGAAACCCAGGAAACTCCTATCTTAAGACTGCACACTTAGAAATAAAATAAAAAAGGGAAAGACACTGGTATAAAAAGCTGGTTTTCTTTCTGTTTAAAAGGGGCAAAGTTTTCTTAGCTAATTGATCTGTTAAAAAGTGTAAAATGGTTTTCTCTTTGCCTGCCTGGAAAATTCAGTTCCTATGTTTTGTTTTATCAGGTGTTAAACATCCCTAATTATATTTAGGCATGTGTTTTTAAACTTTCTAAGGTTTTAGCAATTGTTGACAAGATTTAAACCAATGATAAACCTTGGGTTACATTTGGGAAAATACTATAACTATTCTAGAGATTCTATGCACTTCCTAAAGTTTTAATGTTTTGAGAGATCATCGCTTGATATTGTAATTATGGGAATGTTATATGTCACAGAAACTGTAACCTGATTTTCTTGCAGCTAAATTGTAAACTCCCATGTCTCTTTAGCTCTAACCATATCCATTCTGAGTTTTTGTCATTTATAATTGTTTTAATTCTCTTGTAAAATGAGTTTTATCTTCAAGGAGATTCCTATAAAGGACTTTCAGGACAAATACAGATATTTAATATACTTGAAAATCCTAAAACTGAAATGGGTAAGAATTTCCAGAACTAACTAAAGCTGCATTCACCAGATTTAGTAATATGGAACTAAATGAACTAAAAGATTATAATGTTGTGTCTCTTAATGTTTTGTCTTACTTTAAACATTGCTGGTTCTCTCTAATGTTTGCTCTTCCAGACCAGGGATACTTCCTCCTAGTTATCTGTAACTTTGAGAGATGTGAAAGTGCTCAAGGCATTCAAATTTTCTCTCTATATGAACCCTCTGAAACCAAAAGGTCTCAGTAAGTATTCTTTCTTCCATGGCAATCAGTCATTTGCATAAGTTCAATAAGAATCTGTTCTCCTTTAACAGGACACCATTGAGAACTGGTTATTTTACCAAGGCTTTGACTGGAATGTCATATTTGAGAAAGACATGCATAGACTCAGATATGACCAAACAGCTTTAAGGAACTAACGTTGACTTTATGAAACCTGGAGCCATAAAGCCCCTTGGGACTTTTGGCCTGATACCTTGCTTACAGAGTTCCCAGCAGCCTCACCAGGTGAGTAAAGAATGTCACTCTTTGGTAGGTGCGAAAACTCAGAAGAGGAACTCGCCCAAATCAACAGGTATTGCAGGCAAGCCTGATGGCAAGTACAGGGCTTGGCTTCTGGCCCGGAGAGGCTACTAAAAGTTCAACCCAGAGATTCCTTATAAGAAGTTCCAGCAAAGCAGATTCTAAAAGATCTATATGATCACACTCAACTGTTCTTGCTGAGCTTATGTAAATAATGGGCCAAGTTTGTTAAAACTGGACTTGTTTCACAAGTGAATTAGTCCTGATTTGGCTATCTCTGTAAATGAGGGTTATTTTAGAGAGAAAAATTATATTTTAGTAACACATCTTTATGGATGTTAAATTCTAGATTTGATTGTCTTTAAATGATTACCTAAGCTAAACAATTTGAGGTAAACTTCAGAGAAGTTACACATTAGCTCATTTAGATGATCTTCTTGCTTTTTTATTTTGTGGGGATATTAGTAGAACCCCTTCACACATGATTAAACAACTGGAAAATGGGATTGATTCCCTTACAATTGTATAACTTAACTAACACCTTATGTGTGGCTGGGATAATGAAATTGCCTAAAAGCCAGCCTATTGCACTCCATAGGATTAATTATGGACTTGTGGAGACAATGGATGACCCCACTTTGTTTATGAGTGGATTGTATGATGCATGGGGGACTCCCCTTATCTCTTGACAAGTATTCTCACTTGCCAGTGATCCTCTGTAATCAGGATATTGTTAAGGCTGGACCACTCAAAGGTCTTCTTATTGGTTTCATCCCTTAGTCATATTTATCCTAGAGGCCACCTCTGTTGAGGTGCGATTGCAAACAGATGCTTTAGCTAAGCATAGAACAGCCCTCATAAAAGGCACCTCAAAGCTCACTATGGAACAGTCCCTGACTGTAATAACTTCACATCAGGTCCAGATTTGTCTTAGAAGCCAAAGGCCACCAATGGATTATAGAGGCCATCTAATTAAATATTGGACTATGCTTATAGATATGCCAGAAATAATACTTAAAATTTGTCAAACTTTAAACCTAGTTACCTGTATGCCTGAACTTGACCATTGTACTTCTTTCTCTATAGAGCAAAAATGTTCAGAGGTTATTGATCTTACTTACTCTATTTGTCCAGATTTAAGATGCCCCTTTTAAAAATACTTAAGTGGGTAGAAGAATAAATGAAACAAGATGGGATTGGGAGGGAGACAAACCATAAGTGACTCTTAATCTCACAAAACAAACTGAGGGTTGCCGGGGGGAGGGGGTTGGGGAGAAGGGGGTGGGATTATGGACATTGGGGAGGGTATGTGATTTGGTGAGTGCTGTGAAGTGTGTAAACCTGGTGATTCACAGACCTGGGGATAAAAATATATGTATATAAAAAATATATGTTTATAAAAAATAAAAAATAAAACTAAATACTAAAAAAAAAAAAAAAAAAAAAAAAAATACGAATGACAGTTGGTTTTCTGATGACAGTAGTTTTCATAGAAAGAATAAGAAAAGCTAGGTGTGCCATAGTGCTCACTTGCACTTTGCAATTGCCAAAGCCTAAGAATTAACATTTATACTGATTCCAAATATGCTACATGCCCATGGAGCTATTTGGAAGAAAGGGGATTGCTATCAAGCCATAAATCCCCAATCAAATATGGGCCTAAGTTTCAAAACCCTCCTTATCGCTATACTAAGGATGGCATATACTAAGGATGGCATATACTAAGGATGGCATCTGAGATACATATCTGTGGCTTACACCCACGATTGGACAGCTCAGTCAGAAGGCAGTTTTATGCTGGGAACAAAGGAATCATACGAGTGGTATTGGGCAAATAACACACGATGTCTAGGATGGCTCACTAGAAATGTGTCCCCAAATAATAGTACTTCAGGCTACTGACTGGTTTGCTACTGACTGGGCAAGGCGACCTGGCATCAGATGGCCAGCTCCAAACGGAACCCACTGGATATGTGGAACCAACTTGTGGCCCTGGCTTCCTCCAGGGTAGATAGGTCGCTGTACTTTAGGATTTCCCTGAATTCATGGGTGCATTACTAAAACCATTACAACCCCAGCTAATCTCCCCAACTTGAAATAAAGATGGACGCGATCTGTTTTTAAATGGTATGATCACTTAGCATCCATTTTTGTTCCATCTGCGGGACTAGAGGATGTCATGTGTCATGTAGAAGCCTTTAATAAATATACTACAAAGGCACTCAATGATTCACTAAATGGCATCTCCCTACTTAATACCGAATTGTCACAGATACGCAAGGCAGTCCTACAAAATAGGATGGCCTTAGATGTCCTGAAAGCAGCCCAGGGTGGCACATGTGCAATTATCAAGACAGAATGTTGTTTGTACATCCCAGACTATCACAAAAGTATCACAGGACTAATTAAGGATATGAATGCCCAGATTAAGGCTCTACAAGGTCCCTCTCTCTCTTTTAGTGATTGGTTAAGTTCCTGGCTTGGAGGAGGGCTATGGCCAAATCTCCTTTTCGGGCTTCTTATTCTTATCGCCTTATTAACCTTAATATGTTGCTTTGTTCCATCTTTCTCTACTTGGTGCCGAGACTCCATTGCTGCAATGACTACACCACGACAGACGATCCTTATTGCACGCGAGGACGCCTCTTCACTGTCAGCGCTGGATTCAGCTGCCTCCACCTTTCGTAACTCCCTTATACATTCCTACCCTGATCAATATTGACCCCAGTAGGTAGGGACAGCTCTACGCCCCCATTCAGCACGAAGAAGTTACAGAAGATGAGACCTTCCACCTTCAACCCCCTTAAAGATTTAAGGGTCAAAATTGTTCAGGGGGGAATGAAGGAGCAGGAGGCTGGCTGAGGACAAAGCAAAAGCTGGCGCCTTGCACCCCCCCTTCACCCGCTCCCCTCCATATGTGTAGCATTCCTCAGGCACCCCTGACTGCCATAAAATGATAAATAGTTAACTTGCAGAAATCACAGTCCTGCAGGGTAGGAGTCTCCCTAGGTTTGCAAATGTCCTTGAAATTTACAACAAAGAAGTTACCTTACCTTTGATAGCCGGAATGTAACATTTCACCAGGAGACTCCCAATTGTCTTTATGTTAGTGCCTCATTAGAGAGAAAGTGGCCTTGGCTTGATAGTAACCAGGCCTTCAATATCCTGATAGTGCTTTTTTTTCCGCATGCGTGGGCTAACCGGCCGGTTCTGCTTCTGTAAGATTGCTTTGTCTGCTTTCGCGTGCGGGTCCCCTGACCCAATCCACTGACGCCAAGTATGCCTGTTCAAACTATCAATCAATCAGCTCAGCCCCACCCGAAACTTGTTTGTATCTGTCTATAAAAATTCTGCACCGACCCAGCTCCGGACCTCTCGGCGTTATTGGCAAGGAGCAGCGCAGAGGTCAGGTTCGAACCTGCAATAAACGACACTTGTTGCTTGGCTTTGACTCACGTCTCTGGTGGTCTTTTAAATGGGGGTAATATTCAGTTGGCATTACACCCCCTCTCAAACATTGTTTATTTCTGTGAATGCTTTTCCTAGTTGGTTTCAGGGCAAGAGCACTCTTCATGGGGAAGGGGGGAAGGGCAGGACCCGAAGAGAGACCTAGTGGACTCTGACCTGAACCGAGAGCTAGCCTCAGGGCTCAATCTCAAGAGCCTGAGATCAACCCCTGAGCCAGAACCCAGAGTTGGGCACTTCACTGAAGGTGCCGCCCAGGTGCTCCTCAGCTGTTGTTGACCCATTTCTGGAGACGGGCGCCTGCGTGGCTCGGTTAGTTCATCGACTGCCTTGGGATCAGGTCATGACCCCGGGCAGGCAGGATCTCCTACCACCTCCCGCTCCCAGATCCTTGGGGAGTCGGCTTCTCCCACTGACCATCTCCTCTCTCATGCTCTCTCTCACTCATTCTCTCTCCATGAAAGAAAGACAAGCTTTCCAAAGTGTCTGGAGCCTTGTTGGATGGGCTTGAATGTGGTGGATCTCAGGGAGTTTTCTCATCGCATGCAGACACCTTGAGGATAGCCATGTCTTTCTAAAAGGATCCCTTGTTGTTCTGCAATGGTTTCTTTCTCTGTTCACGGATCGGGTGTCTTTCCATTGTCTCTTCTCAAGACCTCGGAAAAGCAGCCTTTGAGGATTCCTTTGGGTACATACGGACTAGCCCTTTTCATCCTTTCTCTTTCCACAAAATCTATACTAGCCTCTGCATCCCCCTATGTAGAGTTTATTTTTCACTGCCCTATCCAGGTCTTTTCTTTCAATAGAATTTCAGTCGTTCATTCTGAAGGTCATTGTTGAAAAGTTAAAGATGAAGTCTACTAACTCGCTAGGCGTATTTTCTTTTTCCCATCTATTCCTTCCTCCCTTTCTATCTATACACATAGATATATATAGGAATACATATACACACACACACGTGTGTGTGTGTGTGTGTGTGTGTGTGTGTGTGTATGTGTTTATGCATATGAAGTATCCCAGTCCTAAACCCCAGCACCTGGGAGCATGACCTTATTTGGAAATAGGGTCCCTGGAGATGTCACTAGCTAGGATGAGGTCATATTTTTGTAGACTGGGCCTCCAATTCGGGAGGACTTGTGCACTTCTAAGAAGGGAGAGTGCGGATACACAGATATGCACTGAGGGAGAAGGCCCGGTGAAGAAGTCCAAAGCCAGAGCAACGCTTCAAGCTGGAAAAGGGGCCTGGAGTAGATCCATCCACAATACCTACAAAAGGAGCATGTTCTACCAACACTGTAGCCTCTAGAAATGTGACACTGTCCACTTCTGTGGTTTCAGCCTCCAGGCTTCTGGTATCTTGAAATAGCAACCCTAGAAAACTTATATATATATGTATATATATACATATATATATACATTTATTTATTCATTCTTTTACCTAATAAAATATTTTTTCAGAATCTCAGTCTTCCTTCCTTTCAATAGAATGTTATTCACATTCTTTTGGTGCCTCCTGAACAATTCGACCACGTCTACCTCTTCAATTTGCATGAAAGTTATTCATACCTAACGTCGTGTGCCATTTCTTTAAAAACAGTTGGCATCTTTTTGCAGTTTCCAGTGTTTTTGGTTTGAGTATCTGTTTATAGGCTGATAAAGGTAACTTTCATCCTACTCTTTCCTTCTGTGTTTATTTCTTTCTAGGAAAGTATATTTACTACTCTTTAAAAAGAGGGACCTAGAAAAGCAAAATGGTTCTTCTTTGTATGTCTACATTCCCTTTCCCCATTTTTTGTTACCTCTCTTTAATGTCTCCCCCTGCTCTGAGGCACTGCATGTTCTAAGCAGCCTCAGGCAGGCATATCTCTTTCTGAACGTCAGACTGACGCTGAGTACACATACGGAATAAGGCATATTTTGAGTCTTTGTATAGAATCGTTCCTCTATTGCTTTGCAATGAATTACCCCCAAACTTAGCAGCCCAACCTATATATTTAAGTACTTATGATCTCACACCGTTTATGAAGGTCAGGCACCTGGAAGCTGTCGAGCTGTGTGTTTCTGCCTTGAGGTATCTCATGAGATTGCCATCAAATAGCCGGCTGCAGCTGTTTGAAGGACATGTGATGATAGACAGACCTCAAATCTGTGCAGGTGGCAGGTGTGGAGGGCTTCAGTTCCTTGCCACCCGGGTATCTACAGGGATACCTGCATTTCCACAAGAGCTAATGATAAATGAGAAAGAGAGAGAAAGGGAGGGAGTGAGAGGGAAGGAAAGGGGGAATAGAAGAAGAAAGGAGAGAGAGAGAGAGAGAGAGAAAAGAAAGAGAGGAAAAGAGAGAGAGAACAAAACAGAAGCCTCAGTGTCTTTCATAACCTAATTCTGTAACTGATTTACCCCCAATTCTGCTATATCCTGTTAGTCACACCAGATGTGGGAGGGTACAACACACATGCAGATACTGGGATGTGGAAATCTTCGTGGTCCTCCCCGAGGCTGGCTAGCACACTGACTTGTGCTTTTCCCCCCACACAATCTAACATCTTTGAAATTGGGATACATCTTACAATCAAAGGTATAGCATGGTTTGAAAGGCAAAATTCCCATTTAACAGCATTTAAATCGTCGTAAGCCTTATCATCATGATTTGAGAATATGCTATCCTGGGATATTCGGGCTTTCAGGAGGCTTCCTGGCTCCTGGCAGCTTGCCTTGACCCCAGTCTCTCACGGCCCCACCGTGACAGTCCACTTGCCACCTGCCAGATGTGCTCGGCTCCTGTCCTGTGCCCTTGCTCACCACACCACCCCTTCTGATGTGCCCTTTTCACGACTAAATGATCACACCAGGTACTGAAGCCTCCAGAAGATTTCCTGGACCATCCGGAAGCATCACAGTCTTCTCTTGCTATAGGATTGTCTATAGTCCTAGCTACTGCTTCCATCCATTCATCAGTACTTATGCTTCTGGTCTTGTAGACTTGCTGCACTTTCTGTGTAATAAATGTTGCTGTATGCATTTAGCCTTAAAAGCAGAATTTCTGGACTCTTCATAAAACATAAAGTCTTCCTTCCTCAGGTGAAACTGTAAAACTAATCCGGCACACATCAGTAATGGACAGCTATCCAAGAATGCACAAGCTCACTGTTATAAACCGAAGCTGCAAAGACCACTGTTTCCAACGTTCATCAAACTGATGAACATTCTGTTCCCTACAACTTCAACATTCTAAGATTTGCTTAGACAAGGCTTTGAAGTGCACCATCGCATAGGATGGGGAAGGGGTGCCTGCTCTTTTTTACTCGCAAAAATAGGGGTTCTGTCCAGTCACTGTGTTAAGAATAAAAGGTCAGTACTTCGTGACACTCTTGTAAGTGGCTTAATTTGTTGCCCTTTTTTTTTTTTTCAGGTTTAATTCCAACAGGTGAATTGATGTTCTCTATAGAAAGCAGGTTGAAAAGGGGGAGTGGATAAAATGCATGAACTTCCATTGAAACCCAGTAGACAAGATTGTTAAATTTGAGGATTTTCTTTCAGTTATTTGACTGCTCTGAAGGAAAGCTGTGCTGGACCATTGCCAGGAAACAGTAGGAAAGACCCAGGCCCATTCTTTTTGGCGGCAGGCTGGAAAGCATTTCTATCATTGCATGTATGTATGGGAAAACAAATCATCACTCTTGCCTCACATTATATCCAAAAATTAACTGGAAATAGATTGTAGACTTAAATGTAAAGGCTAAAACCATAAAACTTTCAAAAGAAAATGCAGGCGGAAATCTTCATATTCTTGGGGTAAGCATGGCTGGATCGGGCCAGGTACACTATTCCCTGAGCACCATTTTTCAATTCAGGGCACAGGAAGATTCAAGACTCTTTTGGTCTTGAATCTAAGCCATGCTGACTCACCTAGCCCTCAATACCTATCACATTTGATTGAACTCGGTTCTTATCTGTTGTCAGTCTAGGTTAGAACCCAGAAGGATGATTCATTGACACCTTCCCTGATCTCTAAGAGCACAGAGTCTAATATTCTTCAGTTTTCCCAGACTTGGGAATAAGTGCCTTGCGGGGACATTGCAAAAAGGTGGATGAGAGGTTGTCTACAAAACACCCAGGTCTCTAGGAGGAAGACACCTCAGATTCACAAGGGTCCACTAGCATAACTCTTTTTCCCAAGAATATGTTCTGACCTGTTGCCAAGAACCTGTCTTTGATCTGTCTCAGGATGTCTGTGTTTAAACGCCCAGAGTTAATGATTGGGTTGGTGGTTGACATGAGGGGATGGTCACTGAACAAAGGCACCCCACCTATCTTCTGCTCTCTGACTTCCTCCCTCTTCTCCAGGTCCCCTATAGCATGTGACAAGCAGAATTAGCTCACATAAAGCTATCAAAGAACTCTCTCATTAACTTAGCCCCCAGGTGTCAAAAGAAACAGCTTAAGTCCCTGAAACATGAAATGAAGATGTGTCCCCACCTTAACGATGTAACACCCCTTCCCTCACATGATGCACACCGTGGGAAGCTCTAATCACATCCATTAGGGACCAAGTTGCTGAGCATATATCAAAGGAATAGGACAGAAGTGAGGAAAGATAATTATGTTTAACAAATGAATTAAAACAATTATACAACCACCCACTGAGTACAGAGCTTTTTGAGCTCTGCTTCAAGTAGGATATGAAAAGAATCAGCTGAGAAATCGTATTGCAATCAAAACTGGTCAGCACTTTCAGAGAACATTTTTCTGCAGGATCAGAATGCAGATATTATTGGTTAGAGAAATCTAAAAGGTGCTCTCTTATCAGATATCTTGTGAACCTACAGTAAATGATTCCCAGTAACATTAAAACCCAATAATAACTGTTTCAAGACATTAAAACCCCACTTCTGATGGTCAGTGGTATCGTTTGTCCTGTTTCTTGTAATTTGAAACAGCCAGCATCCTTTGGACACTCTTCCTACCTCTGAGGAATTTTCCCATGTTGACTTTCTACCCCAAGAGAAGCCAGAAATTACTTTGCAAATGATACAAGGTCTGCCCATCAGATGCACCCACATGAGGCTCTGATGGGAGAAGAAGAAGCAAGCACCAAGTAGGTAGGATCTGTTTCTAAGGATGGATGCAAAAGACTGGAGTTCTCTGAGCAGCCATGCCCACGGTTCCATCCAGGGTCAACTGTTGGGGTATCACTGCACTATCTCCCCTGGGCAGTCCTGTGGTGGTACAGCCCCAGAACCTGGCATTGGCCCTCCGGGCATTCTTCAAGGCCCTTGATAATGTTCAATAAAGTTCTTTTCTGTTCAAACTAATTACATCATTGGCTGATACACATTTTGCTTTTCAGAAGTAAAGAATAGGGGAAGAACTCATAAGTGCTTTGAAAACTGTAAAAGACTGTACCGATCTACGGGAGCAACTACAGTGCTTGGCTTTTAAAGGCAAGAAGCAGCAACCTAAGCTTGCAAATAAATAGACCACTCACAAGCTTGTTGAATGTTTGGAATTCTACAAAGTAAAACATGCGTCATGGGATTAATGTTGTAGATGTCCCTTCATAGCCAGATGGATGATGAGTTGGGTTTTCAGAAGTTTCCAAAGCTACTCTTCGTGTAGGAACTAACTGAGGCTATTTCTGTCCCCATGCTCTGACACTGGACATTGTCCTTTGGGGGGCAGATAGCAGGAAACCCCAAGTTGGTGGGACGATGCAGGTTTTCAGTCCGGGCCTGGCATAGGTCCCAGCCAAGAGCCAGCATGGCCCACCAGGGACATCACCCACACTCCTTCCTTTGTTAAGCTGAATAATCTTCCATTGTAATTTATTTATTTATTGCATTGCAATTTTATTTATTTATTTATTTATTTATTTATTTATTGCATTTCATTTATTGATATAATAATATAGCATTATAATAATATTTCATATATTATATGTAATATATCATATCATTGGCTCTCTCCCGTCTCTTCTCATAAGGGCACTAATCCCATTGTTAGGGCCCCACCACCATGACCTAATAATCTCTTAAAGGCTTTATCTGTAAATGTCATTACACTTGGCACTTGGTTTAGGGTTCCAACATATGACTTTTTTTTTTTTAAGATTTTATTTATTTATTTGACAGATAGAGATCACAAGTAGGGAGAGAGGCAGGCAGAGAGAGGGAGGGAAGCGGGCTCCCTGCTGAGCAAAATGCTCGATGCAGGGCTCGATCCCAGGACCCTGGGATCATGACCTGAGCCAAAGGCAGAGGCTTAGCCCGAGCCACCCAGGCGTCCCTCCAATATATGACTTTTGAGAGGGGACACAAACATTCGGACTACAGAAGAGCTATATTTTTTTAAATTATTATTATTATTTTTTTAA
Source organism: Mustela lutreola (assembly GCF_030435805.1). Lineage (NCBI taxonomy): Eukaryota > Metazoa > Chordata > Mammalia > Carnivora > Mustelidae > Mustela > Mustela lutreola. The sequence continues at coordinate 94,616,631 of NC_081292.1, forward strand.
TTTTTTATTTTTTATAAACATATATTTTTATCCCCAGGGGTACAGGTCTGTGAATCACCAGGTTTACACACTTCACAGCACTCACCAAATCACATACCCTCCCCAATGTCCATAATCCCACCCCCTTCTCCCAAACCCCCTCCCCCCGGCAACCCTCAGTTTGTTTTGTGAGATTAAGAGTCACTTATGGTTTGTCTCCCTCCCAATCCCATCTTGTTTCATTTTTAAATTATTTTTTAAGAAACAGGAATAATTAACCAAAAACCATTAATGTAAAAAAAAATGATAAAAGTACATTGTATTACTGTAGACTTATTTTGTAACTGCTAATATTCACTTAATATAATCAATCACCTGGGATGATTAAAAAATGTGGACTCAACAGCCCTGGCTGACAATTTGAGTCGGCATCTAAACTGTATCTGTGTTTTATTTTGTGTGTACGTGTATTTTGTGTCTTGAGAAAAATCTGATTACAGAGATAAGTAACTGTAGATAAAGGCTGACTCGTGACAATTTGCCTTAAAATCTCAGAGCACCCCTTAATTTAACCCAAAGTCTTGAAGAAAAGATATCTTCTCTTTGTACTCAGGGGTATTTCCTATCTGAACCCAGTTCAAGTACAAATCCCCCAAAAGGCCAGAAGTTGGGAGATCACAAGAGATGTTGGAACACAGGAAAATAAATGAGCTAACCAGACAAGCTGCAGGTAATTAAGAACCATTAACCATGAGAGAAGCAGTGACATCACTCAAAATTAAAACCAAGTAGAGTTTAAAAGTTTAGCTACTTTACTAACTAGCTGCAATCAGGGATGGCAAACAAAGACTAATTCAAAGTAACCTGGGAATTAATCATTTAAAACTTACCAATAATCTGAAATTAGTAGCTTTAATGCTATGAAAATTACATGGAATTTGGAAAGATTGAAGTTCTCTAAGCTGCCAAGAAGTAAAACACTCCTTCCCAGATACATGGACTTATAAAATCACTATATACTATCTCCACGAGAAGCAGAATCCCCCAGAACCATCACTCTGTAATGATGAGAAGTACTAAGAGGGCATATGAAATTTATGAGCTCTGCCCTGAAACATGTCCCATTTCATCGAGACAAAAAACCAAAATAGTTAAGCACTAATCTGCACACTACATAGGGGTTGAAAGACATAGAAAGTTTGTGCGAGCTCACGTATGTGTGTGTTTCCAACCATTCTTGAAAAACAATGGACAACAGAGATGAATAAATGTCCCTGTATATCCCATAAATATTCCTCAAATATTTATCATGCAACTCCAGCTCTGCTCTAAGACCTGGGGACACAGTCATGAAAAGAAAAGACAAGGTCTCTGCTTTTAAGGAGCAGATATTCTAATGCAGAAATGAGAAAATAAATATGTAAACAAACATTATATTAATGAACAGTGATCAAATAGTGATTAATGAATAGTGATCACAGCTAAAAAGAAAACAGGACATAGTAAAGGTCTGAGTGACAAATGGGATGTATTTTAACTTGGATGAACCAGGAAATATAGAACAATGAGTTGAATCCAAATGACACAAAGGAGCTAGCCACAGGAAGTGTGGGAAGAGTGTTCCCGCCCAAGGTATCAGCATGTATACAAAAATGTCCTTGGAGCTCATCCCTCCAGCCCCTGCTCTCAAATCTCTGACCCAGCTAGGTGGGGATATAATCTAGGACTTGTGTCTTCCAAAACTCATTCTAAATCTTTGTTCGGTGACTAAATTATTCAAGCTTGAGAAATTAAAAACATATGCTAACAAGATCTTCCCACCATCTACAGAGAGATCATCTTAAAAGCATCATGAAATAGTAACACTGAAATTCTAAAAAACTTCTGTTCTAACATTTTAATCAATTTTATATCAAACTCCTTTGTTGAATTTATATACCCATTTGACATATTTATGAAGAGACAAAAAAAAACCCTACATTCCGTAAATGTATTTATCCATCTAACAAATATTTGAGTACCTAATTACACTCTGTTCCAGCTGATGTCTTCTCTTTATCTCTTTTTTCCCCTCAATTTAACACCAATCATAATCTATGTAGGCTTTTAGTTCGCTTTTCAAAATTAATTTCTTGAGCTATTTAAAGGAATTATCCAGTGCTAGAGTTCTCGACACTGGTCACACATTAGAATCACTTAAGGAACTTTTTTTTTTAAGATATTATTTATTTATATGACACACAGAGAGATCACAAGTAGGCAGAGAGGGAGGGAATCATGCTCCATGCTGAGCAGAGTGTCCCATGCAGGGCTCGATCCCAGGACCCTGAGACCATGACCTGAGCTGAAGACAGAAGCTTAACCCTCTGAGCCACTAAGGCAGCCCCTCACCTGAGGAACTTAAAAACAAAAAGCCCAAAGGGCACCTGGCTCATTCAGTCACTGGAGCGTGCAGGTCTTGATCTCAGGGTTGTGAGTTCAAGTCCCATGTTGGGTATAGAGATTACTTAAAAAAAAAAGAAAGAAAGAGCGAGCCCAAGCCCCAGTTTGTGATTAATTTGTTTAAATGTTTCAAGAAATTTGATGCTAAATGTTGTAAGACTAGTTAAATAACAAAAAGATATATTTACATAATACTTCTTGCTCTCAAATTTTGAACAAAGAACTTACTAATAATCAATAACTTAGTAGGCCAACATTTTATTTAAATAAGTTTTATGGTACTACAAAGAGTGAATTAGAAAATCAAAAGCAAGGAGAAATGGGCATGGTGTGAACAAGGGGAAGCAAGAGAAAGCAAGAAAGTATGTGACCGGGAAGCGAATGCTTAGCTCTGAGATCCTTCTCTGAGAGAAGGACAGATTAAAACCTAAAAAGAAAGAAAAGAAGGATCCCATGCACTCAAGGAAAGAGAAGTCCCCCAACATCCCTCCTGCTTTTTCCAATATAAACACACAGCTGGGCCGACTTACCACATCCTGGTTGGTACCGACTTTATCAACTTTTCTATTTAAGCCAAACTTGACCGGTCAATGATGGACGGGCTGTGTGCCAAGTGTACCAGTTGTACAACTGACTGTGTAATGGCTGAAACTGAGAAACCGGGGTGAAAGTATCAAGAGGCTCTAAGGATTGAGAAAGAGCCAATATTCAAATGATTACCACGTACACACAAGACAAACTATGCAGATGTCTGCTCAGTATGGAAGAAATTCAGAGTGTTACACTGTGGCATCAGCTGACCCAGACCCAGAAGATTGCTGGAGTTCCCATCATGGACATCTCTAACCATATAGACGACACTGAGCAAATGCCAGATGAGGATGGAGCCCCTCACTCCTATATCTTAATAGAGTTCCTCAGCTCTCCGTTACCAACTTTTCCTGTTGCCAGTTCATACAAGCAATTCTCCTTACCCAGTTCCTCTGTTCTGAGCTATGGCTAAAGACACTCATTTTTTTATGTTTTGAAACTGATTATCTTGTACCATTTTACTTTTTGTTGCATCTTTTTATAAATCAGATGACCGCTCACAAAACAAAAAAAAAAAAAAAAAAGGAATGGAAAGGAAAGATCAAACGGGAGGACAACAACAACAAAAAAACAGTTCTTTTTTGCCGGGAACCCTTCTTACAAGTGCCAATCAGATAAACTATATCTGATGTTACATCGTCACAACCCCTCTATCATCAGGGAAAGTAGTTCACATAAGAAAATTTCTCTATAAAATGAGTTCCACACTTACATTCCATATTTGGCTAATTAGAATTTCATTACGATGTCTGTCTCAAACTGATGCAGAAGAGAATGGAATCTTGTCATCAAGACGTGACATCAAACTAAGAACCCACAAGGTAAGCACTCAGCTCCTGTGATACGAAGACAGCTCCTGGGGATGGGCGGCCCTGGGCAACAGTAGCTGACATGCGGGCCTGCGGCTATCTGCTGTCTGTTACTCTTCCCTCTTCCTCCTCTGTCAGCTGCTAGTCAGCTGCTCTCTCCAGCCGCCGTCAACAAAGCCCACCTCAAACAGCCATCACTTCCCTCTGGTCCCATTTACCGTAGCTAAGCTCCAGGCCAGGCATCCAGATCACCAGCCCTGTGGGAACTTCTTCTAAGGTAAGAGGTGGCCCTATTGGTGAAATGCAGGTGCCAAGGCATGCGGACATTGTGCCATCTTCTGCGCTATTCTTAATGTTTTGATTGTCCCACTTCCCTCGGTTCCCACCTGTGGCCTCTGGATAGGAACATATTACAGTAGGATTTCCAAGGACTGATGCGTGGGGGGTCAGGAGATCTGGCCTGTGATTGGCCCCAACTAGCTGTGTGGCTTTAAAGGAAGTCATCACACCTCAGGCCTCAGTTTCCTTATCTGCAAGCCAGGATGGACTGGAGTCTTTTCAGAGGAGCCGGCAAAGATCACATAGATAAGCACCACCTCATTATACTAACAAGCAAACAGAAGGCCGGAGGCGAGTGATTTGCCCCAAGTCAGACATAAGCAGGCAGAGAGCAGAGCCGAGGATGGGACCCACATCTGCAGGTCACAGCTAATCAGCCAGCACAGTACAAACAGATCTGAGCAGCTGCTCATTCTTCCCCTTTTCCGTTTTGTCCATCAGAATGCATGCTCCCTGCAAACAAGGACACACAGGACCTGCTGCCTGTCTCAAAATTCCCAGTTCACCCAATTAGAACACAGAGGAGCCTCAAGGACTTACCCCCCAACCCCCACACACGGTTCTTTTACCTATGGAACATGAGGGTACATACATTCACCGTCCAGAGGGCTCCTGCCTTCACTTCTCATGGAAAAGGTCTTCATGTGCCTACCCGGGGTGCCAACGAAGCCACAGGTTCCAGAGAGGAACTGACACAGAGAAGTTCGAAGGAGGCAGACTGGCTCAGCACAGAAACAAACTGTCTACCAAGGAAAACTACCCCATGGGGGACTGATTCTCTTTGAAATACGTTCGAGTGCGTGGGAAAATGGTTTTTCAAGAGCTGGTGGACTGACCAGTCACCTGGTACATACAAGATCACATCCGCATTCTGACAAGAGTGGCTTGCCTGCAGTGTAGACCAGGGGCCAGGAAGACAAGGAAGGCGCATGGAGACTGGGTGAGAAGCTTCTACGGTGTGATGGCAAGGGCGCACTGCAAAGGTACAAGAAGAGATGGAAAGAAGTATATGGACTCAAGAGGTTTAGGAAGCGAAATCCACAGGACTTGGTGTGACAGACTAGATTTTGGAAAGGTGACAGAGTAGGAGTTGACTTCTGGTTTCCCGACTCCAGGCTAAACGGATGAAGTGTTTACTGAGAGAGGCAATAGAATAAGAAAGGTGGTTTTCAGTGGAGGAGGTGCTCATGAATTCCTTCTTGAACCTGATGAGTCTGAGGGGCCACAGACACATCCGAGAAGAAAGGTCAGCAAGTCCGATACACAGAACTGGTGCTCAGGAGGCGTGTGGGCCAGAGACAGGAATCTGCCTTACCTGCTGATAGGTGGTCATGAAACTGCACAAAAGGTCATCTAGGGAAAGAAAGGAACACGGGGCTGAGCCCATAATTAGCATTCAGTGGCTACCAGGAGCATGACTTTGCACAGGAGACACATCAGACAGGTAGAAGAAAGACAGGAAGCAATGCAGAGCATTTGGTCTACTGCGATGTCGAGTAAGGAGACAGAGAAAGGTCGGGTGTGCTGACTTAGAAACAGTTTTGGTAAGAACTCTTTAGTGGAATGACAGGGCCTGAATGGTGGAAGGTGGGAAAGTCAAGTCAACCCCTGAGCACTGGCTGTGATGCACAACAGTGACAGGGCAATACCTAGAGGTGGGGCAGTCAAGTGGGAGAGAATCAAACAGGAGCGCATGATGGGAAGGAGTGCAGGGGAGAGGATCCTCGCAGGCTCCTGGAAGGGCGGGAGGGCATGGACTCCGTGCCAGAGTGGAGACTGAACCCGAGGAGGAAGGAGAGCCCCTCCCCGTACCAGGCGAGGAGGAGAAGGGGACAAATACAAGAATGGGCTCATGATCAGCAGGATGGAGGAGGTCCCGTGGGATGGCTGCTAATTTTTCTGTACGACTGGAGATGAAGTCATATGTTGAGATGGAAGAGGAAGGCTACATGTGATGTCAATAGCACACCCATGTAAATGGTCTAATTTATCTGTTATGCCACTTTCTCCCCCTACTACCAATACCTTATGTCCTGCTCATCTATTATTTGGCTGTCAACCCAAAGGATTTTCGTATTTCTAAGCCGACAAAGTATGATGTTGCCAGTGCCTCTGACCCAGGTGACCCTTCCCCATCTGCCATTCCTGCACTTTGATCACCTACCTCTTTTGCATACCTTTCCCCTTCTATTTCTCATTAGATCTCATAAACATGACTTTTTAAGTAGTCTCTTGCCACCAGTCAGCTCGAACTCAACAGATATGACCATGCAACTTCCTGCTGTAAACCTGACTGCAGCTCTACCATGAAGACTGCATCAACGTGGACCCCTCAATGTATGCAGTGTCCAAGGTGCAACCCGCAGCCCCACCTCATCTCCCTTTCTACCATCCCAGTCTCATTCCAAAATGTGCCAAACAAGACACCTATGTAGAAATACAACCCCGACAGCAAGCTCTCCACTCATTTCTGCCTCGGAACTGTAACTTAACATCTCTCTGACGGAAACACAAATTGCATATAACTTTTATCTCCAGCTCCCACATAGAAGATCAATACCACTTTACACAGAACAGCTGTTCCATGTATTTTCCTTCTATGTATGAAGGGGTCACGTTCATTAACACTACAAATTATACATTATATTCAGAAATGTCAGAGCCTTGAAAAAATATGGAATTGCTGGCATTCTAGCCACTTTCCCAGTTTGCTCTCTTCCTACCTCTAAGTCCTACTTTAGAACTGCTATTTTGAGATTTCTATTTTCAAAGCTGCTTTGACCAAAGGCATTCTGTCAGCTCAGAGTGAGAAAGATGGCGGGGCAAGGAAGTGCGAGAAAATGCTAGTGTTAGGCCCAAAGAAAGCCTGACGAAGTCCAAAGACAGACAAGCTAAAGAGACTTCCGTGCTTTGACATTCTTTAAGTCCGTGTGTGTGCCTTTTCTTCTTCCAATGACCTCTCTCCTCATCACGTGTCCTTCATTAACAAGAGGTTTCTGGATCAGAGAATTCACTCTGTGCTCTCCTTCAGACACTCCATTCAATTTACACCTTTTATTACAGTGGCTTAACATCACCATACAAGAACAAGAGTACAATATACCTTCGTCTAGACATCCCTACATATTAAAAATGATATGGCCACACCGCAGAGGATCCAGACATAAGCACTTTTAAAGCCAGAGTTTGGGAGATGTGATCTGAATGCAAGTATCAAAAAGGAACTAGCTGGTTAACCCAAAAAAGAAAAAAACATATTGTGACTTGAAGCCATAAAAAAGTAAGAAATTCAAACTCTTTTCATAATTTTAGGTACCTACAGAGCCAAAACTTTTTAACACTGAAACCAGCTACTAAATCCCAATCCTTAGAAATTAAACATATACGTTTTGATAGTTTAAGTACAGACCCAGAGGGATACAGAAAACAGATAAAGCTCCTCCTGGCTCTAATTCAAACCTTGGGACATTTTCAAGGCTATGTCTGATGAACCTTTCCTGTCAGTAAAGTCTTTTCAGTTTAAATTTCTATTCTGTAAGTTTATGTCCTACAGTTATCTGCTGCCAACTTCAGGCTGACCTCACCAAGAGAAGTAGGGCAACTTTAGAAAAGGAGCTTGGTATGCTTTGTAGTACTGGACCAGAACCAGTAAGGACAGTACAGTCTTTCAGATTTCTCATTCCGGGAGCTTAAGACGAAAGTCAGGCATAAACGTTAGGTTAAGTGCCTTTTTGACCCAATTCCTGGTAAGTACGTGTGTTCAGAGATGCGTTTTGCCCTGAACTTTCAGGCCTTTTCATTCAATGTGCACGATTTCACAGGAGTGCTTTCTCCAGGCTGCACCTAGCCCACCCGAGGCCAAGAGACTCACTGCGAAGTGCAGTGAGGTCCCCGCCGAGGACCCGTCCGGGGCGGGGACAGCCCAGGAAGCCCGCAGGAGAAGCCCGAGGAGAGGACCGGGAGGGCCAAGGAGGGCAGGCCACCCACGGCCCGGCTCCGGGGAGCAGAGCCCAGGCGTGCACCTTCATGAACTCGTCCTTGTCGAAGCAGAGCGTGTCCGGCCCCTTGGGCAGGTTCATCTTACTTCTCTCCATCCCGCCGGCCGCCGCCTCTCAGCACCAACACTCGAGCTAGGAGGAAAGGTAGGAGGCTGCGCTCCCGGACGGTACCGGTGAAGCCATGGCGTTTCCACCGCACAGAAGGCACCGCTTGCTCCAACATGGCAGCGCCCCCGCCGGGCCAATGAAAGAGGACGCCGCAGGCTCGCCTCCGCCTGCCTCCGCCAAGAGAGGCGCGCGGGCCGCTGCGGTCGAGCCAGCAGGTGGTCCTGCCCCCGAGCGGCGGAGGGCGACACTACAACCTCGCCTACGTTTCTGCAGGGCAGCCCCGCCGCTGTTGATGCCGGGTGAGCGGGAGAAGGGAGGGCGGGGAGGGTCAGGGGCGCTCCCTCCCCACCTCGCCCTTTCCCTCGGAAAATCGGCCTGCGAACCTCTTCCAGGACCTTCTCCCGAGATTGTCCCGCGGGAAGCATAGCCGTGGCGGGATGCTGGCCTTTTACTTTTGCGGCCGGTTGTCCAGAGAGGGGGGCGCGTCCGGGTGTCAGGCCTATGGTCCCGGGCGCCGCCGCTGCAGCCACCTGGGCGCGGAGTCCTCTGTGGGAACACGGCTTCCGCCCTTAGCCCCGGGACCCACCCGCGAGTGTGGCTTCTCCCCCGCTGAGTTTGGCTCCAGCGATCTCTAGGGAGGAAGGTGGTCAGCTGGCAGCCTCGGGTCGTCTGGGCAGCTCCCAGCTCCACTTCAGCTCAGCTGCGGGGCGGCCACAAGTTTGGGTTCTCAGAGCTCTTAAAGAATCACTTCGCTACCGGGCCGGCCGACAAAACGCAGCCGACAAGTAGATGTGCGAGCATGTTTATGTCCAGTCCACTCTAGACTAATGGGCGGAATCCTGTGTTTGTGGCTAGCGTTGGTTCGATCGCCACACCGCCCCCAATTTCCGAGACCCTCTCCTCCTCCTGCCATCCACCCCACTTTTATTTTGAGATTTTTCTTTCCTCTTCCCTTGCTCTTTCTCCCAAAGTCCTCCTTTTTAGTGGGAATGTCATGGTCAAATGATGATTAATTTCTCTTTTTTTTTCTCCGTGAGACTCGGACAGCTCAAACCACAGATCTCACCCGTGCCCTTCAGGCTGCAGCTTTGCTGTAATGGCCCAGGACTGGGCTGCCCCTCCCAATGCTGTGATCTCCCAGAGATAGCAGGAGCAGTCCTTAGAAAGGGATGGGACACAGCAAGACAATGGCTTACTGTGAGTCCTGCATTCGAGTCACTCCAAACGGGAAACTGGTCACTTTTTTTTTTTTTAAACGTGAGTACAGGGACGCCTGGGTGGCTCACTTGGTTAAGCAGCTGCCTTCGGCTCAGGTCATGATAACAGGGTCCTCAGATCAAGTCCCACATCAGGCTCCTTGCTCAGCAGGGAGCCTGTTTCTCCCTCTGCCTTTGCCTGCCATTCTGTCTGCCTGTGCTCGCTCTCTCCCCCCTCTCTCTCTGATAGATAAATAAATAAAAATCTTTAAAACCTGAGTACAGAATCTGAAACAATACATTCCCTAGCAGTGGGCCTGGCAAGGCCTTGTTGAGGAAAACGTCAATATCCAGAGACTATGACAGGTAGGATGAAAGCTGGAATCTTATTTGGAGAATCAGAAAAAATTGCCAGGGGAGCAACTATGAAAGTGCATTCTATGCCCTGTTGTGGTCATTTGGATGTAGAGAATGAAAGCCTCATTATTAGGTCTTTGTTTGTTTACTCTTATTATGAAAATTCTCAAGCATACACCAAAGTGTGTAGAGCAGAAGGATCCCAGCCCTTCCGCGTACTTATCACTCTGCTTCCCCAACTGTTTCATAGGCCCTCCTCCTTCTACTGCCCCCAAAGTGCCTGTATTTTTGTTTTTTGGGGAGAGGGGAGGTCTGGAATATATTTTAAAGTAAATCCCAAACATCACATCATTCCCTGCTCCCCAAATACCTTGGTTTACACATCAAAGAAGAAGGAGGAAGAGGTGGAGGAGGGGAAGACTGAGAAGGAGGAGGGATGAAGAAGAGAGATTTCCACACAGGCCCACTCTGCCAGAATCAATAGGTCTAATAAGCTATTCAGATTGGCTCTGAGAGGCATGACTTTTAGCCTCTCAGACTTTTAGGGCCACCGTGCTAATAAGCGACAAGGGCAAATTCAGGCAGCACAAACAGCAAGGTCCACACTCATCACCAAGGCACCGAGAGGGGGGGCAAGGGTGCCAGACCGACGGAACAAAGTTGTCTGGGAACCCCACCTGCTCTAGAAGTCCAGATGAGCGAGTAGTTGAACTGTTTTTTACCTTCATTGTCATTCCTTTCTGAAATTATTGCTGGCCTTTGGTAAAGACATGAACCTGAGCTTGTGCAGCCTGGGGTACTGATCTTGGGGTTGCTGAAGAGAGTAGATGCCAACAAAGAATGAAAACCCCTGCTGCCTGTTCTCCTTCCGAGAGTCAGGAGGGAACAGTCAAGAGCCCATACAGTGCACTGCCCCTTGGAGCCCTGGCTGTGGCAGTGGCGTGGCCCACAAAAGCCAGGAGCAACAGGCAAGACCCCAGACCCCAAATGCTAATGGAACACCCTGGGGAGGATGAAGGAAAGGCAGAGAGTCAGCGGAAACCTTCCCAAAGGACATTTCTCTCAGTTTCATCTGGGAGCTGACATTCAGCTGGTACACACCCCTTCAACCACACAAAGTTTGGTGACTAGCCTCTGGCCAGAACCTGCTGTGTGTCTCCCTACCCTGGACCCTACCATGGCCTCGCGATCCAGGCACTGGGCATGTAACACTTGACTCTGCAGGGGTCCCCGGGCCAGCTTTTGGTTAGTTAGTTGTCCGCGCTGTTAAAGATTTGACTACTGTTACATGTTTGACTCTCGTCTTTGGTGATGGTACCTATTTCATAGGAAATAGAAGCTGGAATCCAGGAAACAGGCTGGAAGATGAAATTAAAAAGTGGATACAAAGCTGCTAATCAGAGCCAGACACAATCGGCGATCAACTATATCCCAGTCTCTCCCCTCTTCTCTGATCTGTACTTTCCTTAATGAGGAATGAGACTTTAAGTTGACTTTTTTTTATCTTGAAGTCTCTCTCTCTCTCTCGATTCCCTAACTTGCCTCTCTTGCCTTCATTTCATCCTAGAGCTTGTGCCCACGACTTCTTTTCTAAATAAATATTAACCCCCTTTGACTCTGAATCTCTGGAAAATTCTCAGTTCCCTATTTTTGCTGGCACTGTGACAGGTCCTCATTTCTTCTTCCCACTCCTCTCTATTTATAGTTTTCACATTTTTTTTTTTTTGGCAGGTTGGCTACAGAACACTCAAAAATTGCAAAGAGAAATATTGTGTTCTGGAAATTCTTCTGAGCATTTTTTTCCAATATCGTCCTTATGCTCTTCTGATCCTCTCTTGAACTGTTGGACTAAAGCAGCTGACGCTTCCACCAGCAACCAGAGTCATCCTGTCCACTACTGTGGGAACAGAGGGTTTCCATTTGGAACTGCAGACCGAGCCTAAAGTCTGGTGGCCCTTTGGTGCCAGGATAGCAGGTATGGGATGGGTGGGACATGGAGGACAAGCATCATGGTAGAGGTCTCCATTTGACCAGGAAAGCTCACAATGAGCCAACAGGTCCATTTCAACATATTCTGTATTTTCCTTATAACCTGTTTCATTCCAGAGTGGATTTGAGATCATTTAGTTTGATTCTTAAATGTTTCCCATTCCAACCAGAAACAGACTCATTCTAGGGGCTCCCAAATTCTGCCTCATCTTCCTAATCAGTTAGTACCCCAAATTGGGTATGATAGTGCCAGAACATTCTTCCATGTGTATTTTATAACAGACTAGTATTTTATTAGTTTTTTTTCAAACTAATAAGAATGATAAGGGTAACTTTTTTTTCTTTTAAAGCATAGGCAAAATCACGAAAGACATTGAAATGAACCTAAAAGATTATAGTGTCTTCCAAGTGAAAACAGGTGTTGTCTCATGTACCCTTCTGGGCTGACCAATTCTATGGGATATTCTGTGCCTTTCTTGTCTTTGAGCTATTTCGCAACTCTATAGATTGTACATAATTGATGTGGATGCAGATGATCTTGTCTAGCTATATGTAAATGAATTTTGTCCACTGGAAGTACAGTTGACCCCCTTTCCTTTGGTAGAAGGCAGTTTTGCATCCATTTGCATTCTATTTGCATATCTATTTGCATCTATCAAAGCAAATTCGTTTAAGTATTACTGATTGTATATGTGTCTGCCTTGAGATTCTTGCTTGAAGTGGTGGTAACATCTTAGTGGTTCCCGAGCTAATGAATGAATTAAACAAAATCCCTTCAGGCATTCATCTCATATTTGTAAAATGGTCCTTATTTAATCTTTTCGAGAAAATGATACACTAGCAAACCATGACAAGATTCTGGTAAATGAAAAGTGCAATGAAATCAAATCGGAATGAATTTTAGAATTACCTTCAATGTGGCCCACGCTATGCCAGAGGCAGAGAATGAATGAATCTCAAAGACATGGCTTCTGGCCCCCAGGAGTTACAGTAATCTGTGTCAACATTGGCATGCCTGAGAAATGCATGTGACATTCCCATCAGGGTTTCCCCGGGGGTTCAGTTAACCTTTCTCTTCCAAGCTACCCTCTCTTGTAGTGATATCAACTGTGCCCTTGGTTTCAGCTCCCATTACCTAGCCAACATCTCTCCCACTGATATATGACCATCTGTTTCTTTCCTACCCACCAGACCCGTGTAACTGACTACCTACTCATGCCATTTCACTGATGTCCCACCTGTGCCTCAAAGCCCAGCATGTTCAAAACTTGATTCATCATAGTTTGTGAAAGAAAGGCTTATCCTCTTTTGCTTTGTTTCTTTAGAAATGATTCTACCAATGCCAGCGGCATGCACCAGAAACCAGGAAGGAATCATACAGCTGAGCCAAACTGCTGTACTTTAAAACACTTGACTACAATTCTCCAGTGGATACTCATCCCTGGCTTCAAATTCCCTTGTCTCTCTGGTGAGTTTGCTTTCCCTCTAATGGATGACCGTTTCACACCTTCAAGACTTGCCTCAACAATTCCTACCCCCACCTCTTCTGAACTATGTCACCTCACTCCCAGCTCCTGTCCTAGGGATGAGGGAGCAGAAGGCAAGCTTAGGACAAAGCAGAAACTGGCACCCTACACCCTCTCCCCATGCCATATGTGTAACATTCCTCATGCACTCCTGGCTGCCCTAAAGGAAAAACAATGCTTAACTGATAGAGATCCAAGTCCTGCAGGACAGGAGTCTCCCTCCATCTACGAATGTCCTAGCGACTTACAAGGAAGGAAGAAGCTTTCTCATCAATAGCCTGACTTCCAGACACCCATACCTCAGTTTCCGGAAGCCCTAACATCACCATCACCCTCCCCTCCATAAAATTCTGGGAGGCTAAGGGGGAGGGAAGTGTAATAAAACTGAATTTCTTCTAAGCCCAAAGCCCACTGACAAGGATGTGTGATAGGAGGAATGTAACATATCTCCAGGAAACTCCCGACTGTCTTCATGCTTTCCCTCATTAGAGGCAAAAACAGCCTTGACATTACAATAACCAGGTCTCCCTTATCCTGAAATTCTTCTTTAGCATATGACAGTCCTTCTGGACACCCCCTCTGTCCTCACCTTCCTCAGCTCCCAGTCAACCATGCCTCTGTCTGAGCAGCTCTTTCTGCCCTTGGGTCCTATCCCTGTGTTTTAATAAAACCACCATTTGCACCTAAGACGTCTCAAGAATCCTTTCTTGGTCATCGGCTCTGGACCTCACCCCACCAAACCTCACCTGTGTTCCAAAACTTCATGACTAGTGTCACACTTCAAGAAAATAAAAGCCCTTTGTGTAGGAATTCCCTTATCTTACCACCACCCAATCAAATCTATACCTACATTTGTATCCATTTTTAATTTGTTTTTAGACATTTACTCAACAAATATTTAGTCAGTGCTACACACTGCCCTGAGTGTTTGTAAATCTGTGGCGAACGACACAGAAAAGTCCCTGGCATCATGGAATTTACATGGTAATTGGAGAAATGTACAAGAAACACAGAAAGAGTTGAAGACAGAGCAGGTTTATTGAGAAGAGCAGACATCCCCAGATTGGGTTTGTTCTTCCTTGTGTCTGGGATTTGTTCCCTCCAGCCCTCTCCAGGACTCCACTCTCAGGGTCAATATCAAGTTCTCATTCCAATGGATCCTTCCAGTCAGAAGACAAATGACCTTTTTCTTAAAAACAAAAGGAAAAAACCCAAAACAAAAACTTCCTTTAACCTTCTATCTTCCTATAACAACCTCCATATTTCTCTCCCCACCTCATTCCCAGCATAGCTTGTAAAATATTTGTCTACACCTGTGGGTGTAGGGTACCATGTCCCCAAGGGTAGTTGAAAAATCTCTATAAAGAATCCTTATGTGCAGATCATTTTAAGGGAGTCCATTTCCAGATCCAAACTCCATGTGTGCTCTGTAGGATCGATGATATGCCCATTCTTGGGTCTGATATCAGGATACTCCTCTCCTTCCTGGAAGATCAAGACACTCCTCTCAGATCTTATTAGAGTGTAGGACTTGGGCTGATACCAAAGTTGAAATACCAGTTTTGTTTCAAATAATGCCCTTTTGTGGGCAGTCCTGGGGCTCTGCTTTTAGGGATTCCTCTCCTTATTAGGGTAAAGGTTAACATCAGAAAGGGGATTTGGGCAGATGTTGGAAGTGCTCTGACATCAGAATAACAATCAGTTTTGGTTAGTGACACTCATTCCTTCATATTTAAATTAAACTACATATTTTTAGGGACATAATAGGGAAAGGCACAAGTAAGGATTTTAATGGTTTCATTCCATTCCAGTGTCTTTTGGGAAATAAAATAACAAAAAATGAGACTGTTCTGCTTAAAAAAAATCAACTTGTAGCAAGCAAATGTTATTCCAATGAAGTCGATCCTTTCCTATCTCATTTTCTTTTTAAAGATTTATTTATTTATTTGGTAGAGAGAGAGAGACACACACACACAAACACACACACACACACACACACACACACACACACACACACAACACAAGTAGGGAGAGCCAGGGAGGGAGAAGCAGGCTTCCTGCTGATCAGGAATGTGGGCCTTCATCTCAGGCCCCTGGGATCATGACTTGAGCCAAAGGCTGCTGCTTAGTGACTGAGCCACCCAGGTGCCCTCTATCTCATTTTTTAAATGTTTAATATTTTCAACACCTAGTTAATAAAATATACATATATTGTGATGAAAAGTTTATGATTAAAAAGTTTCAGATGCCCACTTAAAAATGTGCAAGGTGTATGAATTCTCATAGGCGGTCCATGCACCATACACGCCTATCACTAGCAAACGTGGATGTACTCGGTGTCTCTAGGTTCCCGCTTCCTTAGTGCCCTCTTAATCACTTGGTTTCTCTTCCTACCATCCTGGACCTGTATTCTCAATTTGCTTCTCTATTTCATCTCCGCCCCTTTGAAGAGCTTGATTCTGGGTCTTCTGTAGCTATGCTTTCGCTCTCTCTCTCTCTCTCTCCCTCGATCAGGCTTTCGCAACCTAGCACTATTGATACCTGGTGGGTGATTCTCTGCTGTGGGGCTGTCCTGTGCCCTGCAGGACAGTTAGCAGCATCTCTGGTCTCTAGCCACTAGATGCCAGCAGCACCCCCCAAGTGGTGACCACCAAAAATGTTGCCAGATATTGTTCAGTCGGCCCTGGGAGCAAAACTCCTTGCCTCCCAGCCCCAGTTTAAAAACCACTGCTTTAACCGATTCCATTCAGCATCATTGATTTAAGTTCTTTGTAGAAGCTGAAGGCTCTGAAGTGAACGTCTTTAATCCTAACCCGCCCTTGGAGCTGAGATTCACATGGCCAGCTGCCTGCAGCATATTTCTCAATGAATATGTAACAGGAGTCTTATTTTCACCATGATTTCTATCCTGCTCACTCCTCAACCTTCTCCTGTCCCAGTCTCCCCATCTTAGTAAACAGCATCCCCACCTCCTACTGGCTAAAGCCTCAGCCCCTGGGATAAATTCCCCCTTTCCCTTTTCTCGTATCTAATCCATCAGCAAAACCAACTGATTTGATCTCCAAAACAGAAGTCAGACTTGCTCACTGCTCTTTATATCCACTGCTCCCATTTGAATCCAAACCCTGAAATTTTTTTTTGCACTTCAGACACTGTTAACAGTCATTGGTCCCATGACTACACCTACCCAGATATTTTCCATGATCGCTAATCACCACCAAGTTGCCAAATCCAATGATTAACCCTCAGATCCAAATAACTCAAACTGTCAGTCCTATAGACATAGAAGTCCCTCCACTTCTCTGGAAATATTCTATCTTTTTCATCGTGATGTTGGCTCTCCCTTCCTCTTCCACACTGGTCAGTGATGATGGCTCCTTTCCTGCCTGGGTTTTCTTGAGCTTCCTGACCTTTAGACATCAGTCCTGTGATCTGGGACTCGGAACTTCTGCTTGAGTTTTCTGTTGTGTTAAAATAAAAAATTCAGCTGAGTACATTTTAAAGAACCTATTGGCTTTATTCAATGATTCACGAAATGGGCAGCATCCTGCTTGCAGAGTGAAAGGAACTCGGAGGAGCAGTACAAAATGAAAGACTTTTATAGGCAGGAGAGAGGAGGAGCAAGGAAGTCACGTCAGGCAAACAAAGCAGGTTGTTTATGGCCAGGTGACTTGGCTTCTGAGGATGGCAGGGGTCCGAGGGAGTGGGGATCAGGTGGTGTCTGCTTGCCTGAGCTCAGATTCCATTTCTGGGACAGCTGAAATCATAATTAAGTCTGATTTGGGGGACATGGGGCTTAGCATAAGCAACTCCATTTTGGGCCTCTTGTTTTGTTTTTAATAGTTACTTCATAACAAATAATAACAAGTTTAGTAACTTTAAATAGCTCAGTTTACTATCCTACCATCTCTAGCTGTCAGGAGGCCAGACACAGCTTAACCAGGGTCCTCGGCACTGGGTCTCACTCAAAGGAGGAGAGAAGGCGCCCACCAAGCTGTGTTCTCACCTGCAGGTTCCACTATGGAAGGCTCTGCTTCCAAACTCACTCGGGTGTTGGCAGAACTCATTTCCTTGTAGCTGTGTGATTTGGGGGGCAGCCCATGCTGGGGCGGGCCAGGGAGATTCTCCAGGCTGTTAACTGGAAACCATCCTCAGCCCCCAGAGTCTGCTTGCAGTTTCCTGCCATATAACTCTCTCCACAGGTGATTCCGAACTTGGCTCTTTGCTTCTTCAAGTCCAGGATAGCCTCTCACTCCAATCCGTAAAACAGTCTGATTTAATATAATGAGATCATAATAGTGACATCTTCTTACCTTGCCAAATTCTACTGGTTAAAAGCAAGTCCTAAGTCCCATACACACTCCCATCCATACTCACAGGACAAACACCGGGGGACAGATATCACGAAGCTGACTTATCATGTTGCCAAACACACCTCTGTCCATACTCACTGTGTAGGTAAGCCCACTTCTTCTCACAGCTTGAACCCTATGTCCTAACGGTGCTCATATTTGTGCCTCCAGCCTGGACCTCACCCATGAATGCCAGACTCGTGTGTTCAGCTGCTGGTTGGGCATCCCCATGTGGATTCAGCCACCATCTCCAGAAACAAACACCTGTTGCCCATCAAACTTGCTTCTCCCGTCGTGTTTCCCATCTTAGCAAGTGGTAATGTCACTGTTCTAGGGCCTCGGGCCCCCCAAATTGTAAAATCATCCCAACTCTTGTCTTTTCCGCACACTCCACACTTAATATATTTACAAATCCTGCGTGTTTTGTCTTCAATATACACCCAGAATCTCCCCCCTTCTCCCCACCCCTGCATCTACTGCTCTGGTCTGGGCCAATACCCCCTCTCACCTAGATCAGTGGTCCTCAACCAGGAGAGTTTTGTGCACCTGCTCTCCCCCAGGGGATTTTGACAGGGCCTGGACACACTTTTCGTTGTCACAACTTGGGATTGGGAAAGGGCGCTCCTGCGATCTAGTGGTCAGTGCACAGGACAGCTCCCCATAGCAAAAATTAATGTGGCCCCAAATGCCAGCAGTATAGAAATCTCAGTCTACATTAATGCAAGTAGCATCCCCACCCCACAACCCCACAAGTCTGTTCTGCACACAGCAGCCTGAGTGATTCTTTTCTTTTCTCTTTATGATTTTATTTATTTATTTGACAGATCGAGAGAGAGATCCATGTAGGCAGAGAGGCAGGCAGTGGGAAAGGGAGAATAAGGCTCCCTGATGAGCAGAGAGCCCAATGCAGGGCTCGATGCCAGGACCCTGAGACCATGACCTGAGCTGATGGCAGAGGCTTAACCCACTGAGCCACCCAGGCACCCCGATCCTTTTCTAATCTAAATCAAGTCAAGCCTCTTCAAAACCATCCAAGCTCTTCTCATCTGGCACAAAGTTAAAGGCAAATCCCTACAATGGCCTTCAAGACTTTATGTGATCTGACCCCACTACCTTCCTTACCTACCTCCTACCACTTGCTGTCTTGCTCATTTTTGCCCAGCATTATTGGTCGCCGTGTCATTCTTTTAACACACCAGATGTGCTCCCACCTTGGGCTTACTGTTTGCTTTGTGTGGGATGCTCTTCAAACAGCACAACTGCTCACTCCTTAATTTCCTCCAGGTCTTTCCTCAAATGAGGGAGACTTCCCTGACAC
Source organism: Mustela lutreola (assembly GCF_030435805.1). NCBI lineage: Eukaryota > Metazoa > Chordata > Mammalia > Carnivora > Mustelidae > Mustela > Mustela lutreola. The sequence goes on from NC_081292.1 coordinate 94,635,635, forward strand.
AGTCCCATAGAAAATTCCAACCTGCTCCCCTAAACCCTCACACCCCATGTCCACTCACTCAGCTTAGATTCCTTCCTACCCCACATCAACCCCTGATATGTATGTATATTTATTTGCTTCATTTCTCACTCAACAACTAAAATGAAAACTCCAAGAGGACATCAAATTCATTTTGTTTCTTGTTAACTATTCTGTCTTTAGGGTTTAGAACAGTACCTGACACATAGTAGATGTTCCGTAAATATTGGAGAATGATTTGTTTCTATTTTTGCCTTTTCTCTATCCATTTTTTACACAGCGGCCAAAAATGACATTTTAAGAATGCAAAAGGAGTCCCACGACCACGCTCCACCCACTAGTGTAAAACCCTTCAACGGCTTTTCGTTGTGCTCAAGCCGCAGCTGACATTCTACAGCCCAGGCCAGATTAAGATTTCAGAGTTCTTAATCACTGGAAAGGTGATGGTGTTGTCACCACCAGAGATATTTAAATATTTTTGAAGATTAGATCCCAAAGTAAGTGTGCTAAAAGCCTAGCAATATCCGATTTCACAAACTCAGATTTCATAAAGTCTCATTAGTCTTCTCACCTTGTATACTTTCCTCAGCCCCCTTTTCTCTTCTGTTTCAGGCACTCACCATACTTTGACAGAATGACCATAATGGCCTTCCAACCTGTCATCTCATCTTCAGGAATATGCCCCTTTCCCTCCCCTCCTCACACCAATTCATCCTCTAAACTTATTCTAAGATGATCACTCTAAAATGTGCATCTCATTGTGTCCTTCCCCTACAGGAACTTACTCAATAGCTCCTAAGGACGTGTGAATTTCCTTGGTGTGGTATTTTTACAAGACCCTTTGCTTGCAAGTGGCAGCAATCCAAAGAAAACTGGAGGAACCAAAAGGGAAAAGCAAGCAAACAAACAAAAAACAAAGGAATGTCCAGGTTCCTGTAGGGGTGGATACCACAGAAGTTCATAAAAATCCAAAAGAAGACGGGGCACCTGGGTGGCTCAATGGGTTAAGCCTCTGCCTTCGGCTCAGGTCATGATCCCAGGGTCCTGGGATCGAGTCCCACATCGGGCTTTCTGCTCTGCAGGTAGCCTGCTTCCTCCTCTCTCTCTGCCTGCCTCTCTGCCTACTTGTGATCTCTGTCAGATAAATAAAGAAAAAATCTTTTTAAAAAATCAAAAGAAGAGCTACAGAACTAAAATTTCAGAATCAAGAACTAGGGACTGGAAACCGGCAAAACACTTTTCTCTTTGTCCATGTCTCATGTTTACTTGTCTCCATATGGCTGCTTTCTTCTCTGGTCAGACTCTTCAAGTGTCCAGGAAGATGGCCATTGCCAGCTCCTGAATCCCATCCAGCAAGGCCAGTCACTCGCCTAAAGAGAGAACCTTGTCTTCCTGTCATTTACATATCAATCCCAGGGAGACTCTGATTCGTCCTATTGGTGTCAGGTGGACCAATCACTATATGGGTTTATATGTGTGCCCATCCTCCCCCAGACTGCATAAAGCACCGGTGAAATTTTTTTTAAATTAACATATAATGTATTATTTGCCCCAAGGGTGCAGGTCTGTGATTCATCTGTGTTAAACATTTCACAGAACTCACCATATCACATACCCTCCCCAATGTTCATAACCCAGCCACCCTCTCCATACCCCCTCCATCCCCGCAAACCTCAGTTTGTTTTGTGAGATTAAGTCTGTTATGGTTTGTCTCTCTCCCCATCCCATCTTGTTTCATTTTTTCCCTCCCTACCTCCCATGACCCCCTACCCTGCCTTTCAAATTCCTCATATCAGAGAGATCATATGATAATTGCCTTTCTCTGATTGACTTACTTCACTTAGCATAATACCCTCTAGTTCCATCCAAGTCATTTCAAATGGCAAGATTTCATTTTTGATGGCTGCATAGTATTCCTGTGTGTGTGTGTGTGTGTGTGTGTGTGTGTGTGTGTGTGTGTGTGTGTTTATTACATCTTCTTTATCCATTCCTCTGTTGATGAACATCTTGGTTCTTTCCATAGTTTGGCTATTGTGGACATTGCTGCTGTAAACATTCAGGTTCACAGGCCCCTTTGGATCACTACATTTGTATCTTTAGGTAAATACCCAGTAGTGGGATTGCTGGGTCCTAGGGTAACTCTATTTTCCTCTTTGAGGAACCTTCATACTGTGAAGCACAGGGGAAATTATCCAGAGTGAACGGCTTTGTGTACCCAGAAAGAGGAAGATGAGGAAGTACAGCGGTCAGGCACAACACATAGCCCACAGTTTCCACCATTTACATGATCTCTTCGATTCCACTTTTCCCTGCTCCTTCCGCAGGTTCTGTGCTTGAACCACAGTGAGCCCCTGTGAATTCGTGGATGGCTTTGGCTTTCTCTTACCTGCATCTGGCCACACCTGCTGCTCTCTGTGCCTAAAACCCTATTTTCTGGCTTGTTATACAAAGATAATACTTCCAGATATTCTTCACACATCATACACCTCATACATCACCTCCTCCAGGAAGTCGTTGTTTGGACTTAGGGGTTTTATTGTCATTTAGGGATAGTAAGGCCAACAGACCAGGAGACCACTGCCATTGAAAAGACAATTGGTTACTCACAGATCCCAGAAGGAGGGGGCTGGCGCAGCCACCAGGGAGGGGTGGGGGAGGACAAAGGGGAGCACCGGGTTCCGTCAGGATGGGACTGAGGATAAGAGCCTTTATTGTGGTTTCTGTAGGAAGGAATGGGGGAAGTAGGGATGGTAAGTTGTGACTGGCTGATTTGGACACTTTCAGCAGGAGCTGGGGTATAACGGCTGTCCCTGGTTGTCTGGTACTTGGCCCTGGTGTGATTCAGACCCTGAGTAACAGTTCCACAGAGAAGGTGGTCAGGAATTCAGACTCTAGATTCATTGCTTTGCATTTAAAAACCTCACTCCCAGCTGAGGGGTAACTCTCTCTAGGAGCTGACCAACCCTGGAGGGGCAGTCCTTCCAGCTTCAGCAAGCACTCATGATGGTCAAAGTATCAAAATATGGAAAATAAAGGACGGTTACTCATCTTCCCTGATTTTTTTCTTTTTAAACTTATTTTATTTAAATTCATTTAGTTAATGTAAAGTGTATCAATAGTTTCTAATGCGGAGTTCAATTATTCTTCCCTGATATTTTTTTCACCCTCTTCCCCTAAATCAGGTTTCTGTGATTCTTCCTTCTGATCCCATAATAACCAGTGCATATTTCTGTCCTTGCAAGGTGACAGCGCCAACAATGGCATCCCAAGTGACAGCATAGCAATGTTCAACCTTCAGATTCCTTTGAGGGAAGAGGGTGAGAACTTGAAGCCATTTTAATTTCTATGTAATGGATGTGTGACCTCATTTGATGTGGGTAGCCTGTAAGACTGCACTTCTAGTCTTTACTCACGTGTCTTAAAAATGTTTTTATTCATATTTTTTTATTAAAATGATGACAACAAAACTCGAGGTGTGCTATATATCCTGAATTTCCACCATCACATTCACTTATAGAGCCATTGTTCATTCATCCTCATACTGATTATTGAATACGTTTTTTTCTCTGCATTATTGTGCCTATCTTCGACCTTCCAAATACACAATTAACCAGGAAAATTTAAACTCTGACTGCTCTTTTAAGAAATTGAGGCTTGTAAATATCCGTGCATAGAAAATCAAAACAATATGCCTGATTACACAAGGACCCCTCCCACTGATGAATGTATGGTGCCTTATTATCTTTGTATGGTGCCTGGGTGTGGATTAGGAAAAGAAGCACCATCCTTTGCACGGTTGCAGCTGTGTGCTGTGGAGACTGCTTGGGGAGCAAAGCACAGGTTGGTTTTTAGCCCAAAGTGTCTCCTTCTGGTAACCCTTAAAAGGTCAGGCGAAGATGCTGAATGTGCACTATTTTGCCCCAATGGGTGTAGCTTGATTCATGTTCCTCCCTGGGGTTTCCTCCAGGACCTGATAGTGTTATACAATAGCAAGTGAGGGACTAACCCATCACTGTGTAAATTTCTGCTGCCATAATAAAATGTGCATGTTTCTGTTTGGGAATCTGAATACGTATTTGACCTTCTTAGTGATTCAACTTAGAAACAAAGACTTTTTTCATCTTTTCTTCAAGACTTTGGGTTAAATTAAGAGGTGCTCTGAGATTTTAAGGCAAATTGTCACGAGTCAGCCTTTATCTACAGTTACTTATCTCTGTAATCAGATTTTTCTCAAGACACAAAATACACGTACACACAAAATAAAACACAGATACAGTTTAGATGCCGACTCAAATTGTCAGCCAGGGCTGTTGAGTCCACATTTTTTAATCATCCCAGGTGATTGATTATATTAAGTGAAATTAGCAGTTACAAAATAAGTCTACAGTAATACAATGTACTTTTATCATTTTTTTTACATTAATGGTTTTTGGTTAATTATTCCTGTTTCTTAAAAAATAATTTAAAAAAATATAGCTATTCTGTAGTCCGAATGTTTGTGTCCCCTCTCAAAAGTCATATGTTGGAGGGACGCCTGGGTGGCTCAGTGGGCTAAGACTCTGCCTTTGGCTCAGGTCATGATCCCAGGGTCCTGGGATCGAGCCCTGCATCGAGCTTTTTGCTCAGCAGGGAGCCCGCTTCCCTCCCTCTCTCTGCCTGCCTCTCTCCCTACTTGTGATCTCTATCTGTCAAATAAATAAATAAAATCTTAAAAAAAATGTCATATGTTGGAACCCTAATCCAAGTGCCAAGTGTAATGACATTTACAGATAAAGCCTTTAAGAGATTATTAGGTCATGGTGGTGGGGCCCTAACAATGGGATTAGTGCCCTTATGGGAAGAGACGGGAGAGAGCCAATGATATGATATATTACATATAATATATGAAATATTATTATAATGCTATATTATTATATCAATAAATGAAATGCAATAAATAAATAAATAAATAAATAAATAAATAAAATTGCAATGCAATAAATAAATAAATTACAATGGAAGATTATTCAGCTTAACAAAGGAAGGAGTGTGGGTGATGTCCCTGGTGGGCCATGCTGGCTCTTGGCTGGGACCTATGCCAGGCCCGGACTGAAAACCTGCATCGTCCCACCAACTTGGGGTTTCCTGCTATCTGCCCCCCAAAGGACAATGTCCAGTGTCAGAGCATGGGGACAGAAATAGCCTCAGTTAGTTCCTACACGAAGAGTAGCTTTGGAAACTTCTGAAAACCCAACTCATCATCCATCTGGCTATGAAGGGACATCTACAACATTAATCCCATGACGCATGTTTTACTTTGTAGAATTCCAAACATTCAACAAGCTTGTGAGTGGTCTATTTATTTGCAAGCTTAGGTTGCTGCTTCTTGCCTTTAAAAGCCAAGCACTGTAGTTGCTCCCGTAGATCGGTACAGTCTTTTACAGTTTTCAAAGCACTTATGAGTTCTTCCCCTATTCTTTACTTCTGAAAAGCAAAATGTGTATCAGCCAATGATGTAATTAGTTTGAACAGAAAAGAACTTTATTGAACATTATCAAGGGCCTTGAAGAATGCCCGGAGGGCCAATGCCAGGTTCTGGGGCTGTACCACCACAGGACTGCCCAGGGGAGATAGTGCAGTGATACCCCAACAGTTGACCCTGGATGGAACCGTGGGCATGGCTGCTCAGAGAACTCCAGTCTTTTGCATCCATCCTTAGAAACAGATCCTACCTACTTGGTGCTTGCTTCTTCTTCTCCCATCAGAGCCTCATGTGGGTGCATCTGATGGGCAGACCTTGTATCATTTGCAAAGTAATTTCTGGCTTCTCTTGGGGTAGAAAGTCAACATGGGAAAATTCCTCAGAGGTAGGAAGAGTGTCCAAAGGATGCTGGCTGTTTCAAATTACAACAAACAGGACAAACGATACCACTGACCATCAGAAGTGGGGTTTTAATGTCTTGAAACAGTTATTATTGGGTTTTAATGTTACTGGGAATCATTTACTGTAGGTTCACAAGATATCTGATAAGAGAGCACCTTTTAGATTTCTCTAACCAATAATATCTGCATTCTGATCCTGCAGAAAAATGTTCTCTGAAAGTGCTGACCAGTTTTGATTGCAATACGATTTTTCAGCTGATTCTTTTCATATCCTACTTGAAGCAGAGCTCAAAAAGCTCTGTACTCAGTGGGTGGTTGTATAATTGTTTTAATTCATTTGTTAAACATAATTATCTTTCCTCACTTCTGTCCTATTCCTTTGATATATGCTCAGCAACTTGGTCCCTAATGGATGTGATTAGAGCTTCCCACGGTGTGCATCATGTGAGGGAAGGGGTGTTACATCGTTAAGGTGGGGACACATCTTCATTTCATGTTTCAGGGACTTAAGCTGTTTCTTTTGACACCTGGGGGCTAAGTTAATGAGAGAGTTCTTTGATAGCTTTATGTGAGCTAATTCTGCTTGTCACATGCTATAGGGGACCTGGAGAAGAGGGAGGAAGTCAGAGAGCAGAAGATAGGTGGGGTGCCTTTGTTCAGTGACCATCCCCTCATGTCAACCACCAACCCAATCATTAACTCTGGGCGTTTAAACACAGACATCCTGAGACAGATCAAAGACAGGTTCTTGGCAACAGGTCAGAACATATTCTTGGGAAAAAGAGTTATGCTAGTGGACCCTTGTGAATCTGAGGTGTCTTCCTCCTAGAGACCTGGGTGTTTTGTAGACAACCTCTCATCCACCTTTTTGCAATGTCCCCGCAAGGCACTTATTCCCAAGTCTGGGAAAACTGAAGAATATTAGACTCTGTGCTCTTAGAGATCAGGGAAGGTGTCAATGAATCATCCTTCTGGGTTCTAACCTAGACTGACAACAGATAAGAACCGAGTTCAATCAAATGTGATAGGTATTGAGGGCTAGGTGAGTCAGCATGGCTTAGATTCAAGACCAAAAGAGTCTTGAATCTTCCTGTGCCCTGAATTGAAAAATGGTGCTCAGGGAATAGTGTACCTGGCCCGATCCAGCCATGCTTACCCCAAGAATATGAAGATTTCCGCCTGCATTTTCTTTTGAAAGTTTTATGGTTTTAGCCTTTACATTTAAGTCTACAATCTATTTCCAGTTAATTTTTGGATATAATGTGAGGCAAGAGTGATGATTTGTTTTCCCATACATACATGCAATGATAGAAATGCTTTCCAGCCTGCCGCCAAAAAGAATGGGCCTGGGTCTTTCCTACTGTTTCCTGGCAATGGTCCAGCACAGCTTTCCTTCAGAGCAGTCAAATAACTGAAAGAAAATCCTCAAATTTAACAATCTTGTCTACTGGGTTTCAATGGAAGTTCATGCATTTTATCCACTCCCCCTTTTCAACCTGCTTTCTATAGAGAACATCAATTCACCTGTTGGAATTAAACCTGAAAAAAAAAAAAAAGGGCAACAAATTAAGCCACTTACAAGAGTGTCACGAAGTACTGACCTTTTATTCTTAACACAGTGACTGGACAGAACCCCTATTTTTGCGAGTAAAAAAGAGCAGGCACCCCTTCCCCATCCTATGCGATGGTGCACTTCAAAGCCTTGTCTAAGCAAATCTTAGAATGTTGAAGTTGTAGGGAACAGAATGTTCATCAGTTTGATGAACGTTGGAAACAGTGGTCTTTGCAGCTTCGGTTTATAACAGTGAGCTTGTGCATTCTTGGATAGCTGTCCATTACTGAAGTGTGCCGGATTAGTTTTACAGTTTCACCTGAGGAAGGAAGACTTTATGTTTTATGAAGAGTCCAGAAATTCTGCTTTTAAGGCTAAATGCATACAGCCACATTTATTACACAGAAAGTGCAGCAAGTCTACAAGACCAGAAGCATAAGTACTGATGAATGGATGGAAGCAGTAGCTAGGACTATAGACAATCCTATAGCAAGAGAAGACTGTGATGCTTCCGGATGGTCCAGGAAATCTTCTGGAGGCTTCAGTACCTGGTGTGATCATTTAGTCGTGAAAAGGGCACATCAGAAGGGGTGGTGTGGTGAGCAAGGGCACAGGACAGGAGCCGAGCACATCTGGCAGGTGGCAAGTGGACTGTCAAGGTGGGGCCGTGAGAGACTGGGGTCAAGGCAAGCTGCCAGGAGACAGGAAGCCTCCTGAAAGCCCGAATATCCCAGGATAGCATATTCTCAAATCATGATGATAAGGCTTACGACGATTTAAATGCTGTTAAATGGGAATTTTGCCTTTCAAACCATGCTATACCTTTGATTGTAAGATGTATCCCAATTTCAAAGATGTTAGATTGTGTGGGGGGAAAAGCACAAGTCAGTGTGCTAGCCAGCCTCGGGGAGGACCACGAAGATTTCCACATCCCAGTATCTGCATGTGTGTTGTACCCTCCCACATCTGGTGTGACTAACAGGATATAGCAGAATTGGGGGTAAATCAGTTACAGAATTAGGTTATGAAAGACACTGAGGCTTCTGTTTTGTTCTCTCTCTCTTTTCCTCTCTTTCTTTTCTCTCTCTCTCTCTCTCCTTTCTTCTTCTATTCCCCCTTTCCTTCCCTCTCACTCCCTCCCTTTCTCTCTCTTTCTCATTTATCATTAGCTCTTGTGGAAATGCAGGTATCCCTGTAGATACCCGGGTGGCAAGGAACTGAAGCCCTCCACACCTGCCACCTGCACAGATTTGAGGTCTGTCTATCATCACATGTCCTTCAAACAGCTGCAGCCGGCTATTTGATGGCAATCTCATGAGATACCTCAAGGCAGAAACACACAGCTCGACAGCTTCCAGGTGCCTGACCTTCATAAACGGTGTGAGATCATAAGTACTTAAATATATAGGTTGGGCTGCTAAGTTTGGGGGTAATTCATTGCAAAGCAATAGAGGAACGATTCTATACAAAGACTCAAAATATGCCTTATTCCGTATGTGTACTCAGCGTCAGTCTGACGTTCAGAAAGAGATATGCCTGCCTGAGGCTGCTTAGAACATGCAGTGCCTCAGAGCAGGGGGAGACATTAAAGAGAGGTAACAAAAAATGGGGAAAGGGAATGTAGACATACAAAGAAGAACCATTTTGCTTTTCTAGGTCCTTCTTTTTAAAGAGTAGTAAATATACTTTCCTAGAAAGAAATAAACACAGAAGGAAAGAGTAGGATGAAAGTTACCTTTATCAGCCTATAAACAGATACTCAAACCAAAAACACTGGAAACTGCAAAAAGATGCCAACTGTTTTTAAAGAAATGGCACACGACGTTAGGTATGAATAACTTTCATGCAAATTGAAGAGGTAGACGTGGTCGAATTGTTCAGGAGGCACCAAAAGAATGTGAATAACATTCTATTGAAAGGAAGGAAGACTGAGATTCTGAAAAAATATTTTATTAGGTAAAAGAATGAATAAATAAATGTATATATATATGTATATATATACATATATATATAAGTTTTCTAGGGTTGCTATTTCAAGATACCAGAAGCCTGGAGGCTGAAACCACAGAAGTGGACAGTGTCACATTTCTAGAGGCTACAGTGTTGGTAGAACATGCTCCTTTTGTAGGTATTGTGGATGGATCTACTCCAGGCCCCTTTTCCAGCTTGAAGCGTTGCTCTGGCTTTGGACTTCTTCACCGGGCCTTCTCCCTCAGTGCATATCTGTGTATCCGCACTCTCCCTTCTTAGAAGTGCACAAGTCCTCCCGAATTGGAGGCCCAGTCTACAAAAATATGACCTCATCCTAGCTAGTGACATCTCCAGGGACCCTATTTCCAAATAAGGTCATGCTCCCAGGTGCTGGGGTTTAGGACTGGGATACTTCATATGCATAAACACATACACACACACACACACACACACACACACACACGTGTGTGTGTGTATATGTATTCCTATATATATCTATGTGTATAGATAGAAAGGGAGGAAGGAATAGATGGGAAAAAGAAAATACGCCTAGCGAGTTAGTAGACTTCATCTTTAACTTTTCAACAATGACCTTCAGAATGAACGACTGAAATTCTATTGAAAGAAAAGACCTGGATAGGTCAGTGAAAAATAAACTCTACATAGGGGGATGCAGAGGCTAGTATAGATTTTGTGGAAAGAGAAAGGATGAAAAGGGCTAGTCCGTATGTACCCAAAGGAATCCTCAAAGGCTGCTTTTCCGAGGTCTTGAGAAGAGACAATGGAAAGACACCCGATCCGTGAACAGAGAAAGAAACCATTGCAGAACAACAAGGGATCCTTTTAGAAAGACATGGCTATCCTCAAGGTGTCTGCATGCGATGAGAAAACTCCCTGAGATCCACCACATTCAAGCCCATCCAACAAGGCTCCAGACACTTTGGAAAGCTTGTCTTTCTTTCATGGAGAGAGAATGAGTGAGAGAGAGCATGAGAGAGGAGATGGTCAGTGGGAGAAGCCGACTCCCCAAGGATCTGGGAGCGGGAGGTGGTAGGAGATCCTGCCTGCCCGGGGTCATGACCTGATCCCAAGGCAGTCGATGAACTAACCGAGCCACGCAGGCGCCCGTCTCCAGAAATGGGTCAACAAGAGCTGAGGAGCACCTGGGCGGCACCTTCAGTGAAGTGCCCAACTCTGGGTTCTGGCTCAGGGGTTGATCTCAGGCTCTTGAGATTGAGCCCTGAGGCTAGCTCTCGGTTCAGGTCAGAGTCCACTAGGTCTCTCTTCGGGTCCTGCCCTTCCCCCCTTCCCCATGAAGAGTGCTCTTGCCCTGAAACCAACTAGGAAAAGCATTCACAGAAATAAACAATGTTTGAGAGGGGGTGTAATGCCAACTGAATATTACCCCCATTTAAAAGACCACCAGAGACGTGAGTCAAAGCCAAGCAACAAGTGTCGTTTTTTGCAGGTTCGAACCTGACCTCTGCGCTGCTCGTTGCCAATAACGCCGAGAGGTCCGGAGCTGGGTCGGTGCAGAATTTTTATAGACAGATACAAACAAGTTTCGGGTGGGGCTGAGCTGATTGATTGATAGTTTGAACAGGCATACTTGGCGTCAGTGGATTGGGTCAGGGGACCCGCACGCGAAAGCAGACAAAGCAATCTTACAGAAGCAGAACCGGCCGGTTAGCCCACGCATGCGGAAAAAAAAGCACTATCAGGATATTGAAGGCCTGGTTACTATCAAGCCAAGGCCACTTTCTCTCTAATGAGGCACTAACATAAAGACAATTGGGAGTCTCCTGGTGAAATGTTACATTCCGGCTATCAAAGGTAAGGTAACTTCTTTGTTGTAAATTTCAAGGACATTTGCAAACCTAGGGAGACTCCTACCCTGCAGGACTGTGATTTCTGCAAGTTAACTATTTATCATTTTATGGCAGTCAGGGGTGCCTGAGGAATGCTACACATATGGAGGGGAGCGGGTGAAGGGGGGGTGCAAGGCGCCAGCTTTTGCTTTGTCCTCAGCCAGCCTCCTGCTCCTTCATTCCCCCCTGAACAATTTTGACCCTTAAATCTTTAAGGGGGTTGAAGGTGGAAGGTCTCATCTTCTGTAACTTCTTCGTGCTGAATGGGGGCGTAGAGCTGTCCCTACCTACTGGGGTCAATATTGATCAGGGTAGGAATGTATAAGGGAGTTACGAAAGGTGGAGGCAGCTGAATCCAGCGCTGACAGTGAAGAGGCGTCCTCGCGTGCAATAAGGATCGTCTGTCGTGGTGTAGTCATTGCAGCAATGGAGTCTCGGCACCAAGTAGAGAAAGATGGAACAAAGCAACATATTAAGGTTAATAAGGCGATAAGAATAAGAAGCCCGAAAAGGAGATTTGGCCATAGCCCTCCTCCAAGCCAGGAACTTAACCAATCACTAAAAGAGAGAGAGGGACCTTGTAGAGCCTTAATCTGGGCATTCATATCCTTAATTAGTCCTGTGATACTTTTGTGATAGTCTGGGATGTACAAACAACATTCTGTCTTGATAATTGCACATGTGCCACCCTGGGCTGCTTTCAGGACATCTAAGGCCATCCTATTTTGTAGGACTGCCTTGCGTATCTGTGACAATTCGGTATTAAGTAGGGAGATGCCATTTAGTGAATCATTGAGTGCCTTTGTAGTATATTTATTAAAGGCTTCTACATGACACATGACATCCTCTAGTCCCGCAGATGGAACAAAAATGGATGCTAAGTGATCATACCATTTAAAAACAGATCGCGTCCATCTTTATTTCAAGTTGGGGAGATTAGCTGGGGTTGTAATGGTTTTAGTAATGCACCCATGAATTCAGGGAAATCCTAAAGTACAGCGACCTATCTACCCTGGAGGAAGCCAGGGCCACAAGTTGGTTCCACATATCCAGTGGGTTCCGTTTGGAGCTGGCCATCTGATGCCAGGTCGCCTTGCCCAGTCAGTAGCAAACCAGTCAGTAGCCTGAAGTACTATTATTTGGGGACACATTTCTAGTGAGCCATCCTAGACATCGTGTGTTATTTGCCCAATACCACTCGTATGATTCCTTTGTTCCCAGCATAAAACTGCCTTCTGACTGAGCTGTCCAATCGTGGGTGTAAGCCACAGATATGTATCTCAGATGCCATCCTTAGTATATGCCATCCTTAGTATATGCCATCCTTAGTATAGCGATAAGGAGGGTTTTGAAACTTAGGCCCATATTTGATTGGGGATTTATGGCTTGATAGCAATCCCCTTTCTTCCAAATAGCTCCATGGGCATGTAGCATATTTGGAATCAGTATAAATGTTAATTCTTAGGCTTTGGCAATTGCAAAGTGCAAGTGAGCACTATGGCACACCTAGCTTTTCTTATTCTTTCTATGAAAACTACTGTCATCAGAAAACCAACTGTCATTCGTATTTTTTTTTTTTTTTTTTTTTTTTTTAGTATTTAGTTTTATTTTTTATTTTTTATAAACATATATTTTTTATATACATATATTTTTATCCCCAGGTCTGTGAATCACCAGGTTTACACACTTCACAGCACTCACCAAATCACATACCCTCCCCAATGTCCATAATCCCACCCCCTTCTCCCCAACCCCCTCCCCCCGGCAACCCTCAGTTTGTTTTGTGAGATTAAGAGTCACTTATGGTTTGTCTCCCTCCCAATCCCATCTTGTTTCATTTATTCTTCTACCCACTTAAGTATTTTTAAAAGGGGCATCTTAAATCTGGACAAATAGAGTAAGTAAGATCAATAACCTCTGAACATTTTTGCTCTATAGAGAAAGAAGTACAATGGTCAAGTTCAGGCATACAGGTAACTAGGTTTAAAGTTTGACAAATTTTAAGTATTATTTCTGGCATATCTATAAGCATAGTCCAATATTTAATTAGATGGCCTCTATAATCCATTGGTGGCCTTTGGCTTCTAAGACAAATCTGGACCTGATGTGAAGTTATTACAGTCAGGGACTGTTCCATAGTGAGCTTTGAGGTGCCTTTTATGAGGGCTGTTCTATGCTTAGCTAAAGCATCTGTTTGCAATCGCACCTCAACAGAGGTGGCCTCTAGGATAAATATGACTAAGGGATGAAACCAATAAGAAGACCTTTGAGTGGTCCAGCCTTAACAATATCCTGATTACAGAGGATCACTGGCAAGTGAGAATACTTGTCAAGAGATAAGGGGAGTCCCCCATGCATCATACAATCCACTCATAAACAAAGTGGGGTCATCCATTGTCTCCACAAGTCCATAATTAATCCTATGGAGTGCAATAGGCTGGCTTTTAGGCAATTTCATTATCCCAGCCACACATAAGGTGTTAGTTAAGTTATACAATTGTAAGGGAATCAATCCCATTTTCCAGTTGTTTAATCATGTGTGAAGGGGTTCTACTAATATCCCCACAAAATAAAAAAGCAAGAAGATCATCTAAATGAGCTAATGTGTAACTTCTCTGAAGTTTACCTCAAATTGTTTAGCTTAGGTAATCATTTAAAGACAATCAAATCTAGAATTTAACATCCATAAAGATGTGTTACTAAAATATAATTTTTCTCTCTAAAATAACCCTCATTTACAGAGATAGCCAAATCAGGACTAATTCACTTGTGAAACAAGTCCAGTTTTAACAAACTTGGCCCATTATTTACATAAGCTCAGCAAGAACAGTTGAGTGTGATCATATAGATCTTTTAGAATCTGCTTTGCTGGAACTTCTTATAAGGAATCTCTGGGTTGAACTTTTAGTAGCCTCTCCGGGCCAGAAGCCAAGCCCTGTACTTGCCATCAGGCTTGCCTGCAATACCTGTTGATTTGGGCGAGTTCCTCTTCTGAGTTTTCGCACCTACCAAAGAGTGACATTCTTTACTCACCTGGTGAGGCTGCTGGGAACTCTGTAAGCAAGGTATCAGGCCAAAAGTCCCAAGGGGCTTTATGGCTCCAGGTTTCATAAAGTCAACGTTAGTTCCTTAAAGCTGTTTGGTCATATCTGAGTCTATGCATGTCTTTCTCAAATATGACATTCCAGTCAAAGCCTTGGTAAAATAACCAGTTCTCAATGGTGTCCTGTTAAAGGAGAACAGATTCTTATTGAACTTATGCAAATGACTGATTGCCATGGAAGAAAGAATACTTACTGAGACCTTTTGGTTTCAGAGGGTTCATATAGAGAGAAAATTTGAATGCCTTGAGCACTTTCACATCTCTCAAAGTTACAGATAACTAGGAGGAAGTATCCCTGGTCTGGAAGAGCAAACATTAGAGAGAACCAGCAATGTTTAAAGTAAGACAAAACATTAAGAGACACAACATTATAATCTTTTAGTTCATTTAGTTCCATATTACTAAATCTGGTGAATGCAGCTTTAGTTAGTTCTGGAAATTCTTACCCATTTCAGTTTTAGGATTTTCAAGTATATTAAATATCTGTATTTGTCCTGAAAGTCCTTTATAGGAATCTCCTTGAAGATAAAACTCATTTTACAAGAGAATTAAAACAATTATAAATGACAAAAACTCAGAATGGATATGGTTAGAGCTAAAGAGACATGGGAGTTTACAATTTAGCTGCAAGAAAATCAGGTTACAGTTTCTGTGACATATAACATTCCCATAATTACAATATCAAGCGATGATCTCTCAAAACATTAAAACTTTAGGAAGTGCATAGAATCTCTAGAATAGTTATAGTATTTTCCCAAATGTAACCCAAGGTTTATCATTGGTTTAAATCTTGTCAACAATTGCTAAAACCTTAGAAAGTTTAAAAACACATGCCTAAATATAATTAGGGATGTTTAACACCTGATAAAACAAAACATAGGAACTGAATTTTCCAGGCAGGCAAAGAGAAAACCATTTTACACTTTTTAACAGATCAATTAGCTAAGAAAACTTTGCCCCTTTTAAACAGAAAGAAAACCAGCTTTTTATACCAGTGTCTTTCCCTTTTTTATTTTATTTCTAAGTGTGCAGTCTTAAGATAGGAGTTTCCTGGGTTTCCCTCCCATCATGAATGATGTCGCAGACAAAGGAGGGGGATCTTTCCCCTGCTGTCCTGTTCCCATCCCTCATGGGAATTTAGGAGCGTCTTAGCTAAGGCCTGTCCGTATAAACCCCGGACCAGGCTACTCCGTGGAGTAGATGACCGTTATGCCATATGACGCCCTGCGAGACTCAAGGTGCAGCCCACTCAGACTCCGTAGCAGAAGTGGTGGAGCCATACAGACACATTCACACAGTCAGGCACTCTTCAGATTCAAACAGGTTGGATACCCTCCCCTTCTGGGCATCTCTGGCTAATGGGAGGTGATCAGTCTCCCCTTTCACTCAGATACAGGGTTGTCCATAGACTGAAAGGTGAAGCAAAAGGACTAGGTTTGGATAATAGGTAAGGACAGTGAAAAAAATGATCAAATTTTTGGGCAAAATAAATTCTTAGGTGTCCTTTCAATGGAGTCCTGGGCATTATGTAGCAGAAACTCTGGAGATGATCTCAATCCATTGGAGTCACCCCGTTTATTAGCTTGCTATTGACAAAGTTATTTACAAACAGTAGAGCAAGAAGTTATAATGTTATAATGTAGAAAACTGATGGTAATGCACAAGATTCTTGTTAACAATAATGCAAATTAGTGATATTTCATTAGAAAACATAAATGCTATATCCCAAATTATGGGCCCAGAGCACTTCTGCTGCACAACTCTGCTTATATCCCAAATAACCATGTGAACTAGTTTTAATATCTGCTTCTTTTATTAATTTTTGAATAAAAATTCTTGACACAAGTATTTTATAATTGCGTGATAATCATGCATTTAATTTCTTGGAGAACAAAACACACTTTAGCATAACTATGTTCTTTCACAGAACCAGCCTTGATAACACACTTCTATATGTTAGAAATGATGTAATAAATGTAGAATATTGGGCACTCGTTTGGTATTCTTTGCCATGTTTTGCACTATCTAAAAAGAGATCAGTGAACTTGGACTGGAGTTAGTAGACATGGAAGAAAATAAAATATTACAGAGAAGAATACTCTGTGGTCCACAACCTAAACGGGCTGGGATTCCCATCATTTGAATCCCTGTAGCTTTACAAAAGTCAATTAAATTTTTGTGCCTCCTATTAAAGTTGATTCCCCAGTACTTTTTCAAACATCTCTTGTAAAGTATTGTTTCCCAGAAAGAAAGGGATTTCGCACATGTATCTGCCTTTGTCTCTGGTCATGATCTCAGTCAGGACCCTGGGATCGAGCTCCATATCGGGCTTCCTGCTCATTAAGGAGTATACTTCACAGTCTCTCTCTGCAGCTACCTCCCCCTGCCCCACTCATGCTCTCTCTCTCAAATAAATAAATACAATCTTTAATTTTTTAATTAAAAATAAGATAAATGAAATAAAATAAAAAGTCTGGTCTTACTGCCCCACTTAATTCCTTTTTTTTGAGTTGTATTTAAAGCAGCATGAGAGAAGATGAGGCTTTTTTTTTAAAAAAAAAAAAGGAAATAATTGAGTTTCGTTAGGATTTAAGATCTTGTCTGCTAGAAAAAAACGTTGGCTTTGTTAACATGTGAAAATTAACAAAAGAGAATAAGATAGAATTCTAATAATTTTTGTAGAAATTAAAAATTTCCTCCCACCCAATTACATACAGACCCATTAAGTAAATTCATTCCAATGTCCCAAACCAACCTTTTCTAATAGTAATGCATCTGTGTAAACAGGGTCAACCCAAGGAATAAATAAATATTATTATTTTTTTCCTGTCTCTTCCACAGTCACATCTGGGTATATTGGTAGCAAGCCAATTATCTATCTTATAAGACATGATATCATAAGGAAGCGTATTCTGTCCATTTGGAACAACTGAAAATCATTGTAATTTTATCTTGGTGCAGTAACTTGAGATCGCACAGTGTGGGTTATGAATATATATATATTTTTTTTACTGGGAAGTAGAGATTATAGAGATATTGGTTATCCAAGAGAGACTGACAGGTGTTGATAGTTGCCAGGTCAATATCCATCTACTTTTTCCTTTAATATCAGAAAGCACTGAGGGATTGACAACAAGGAAACTTAAAACAACATCAAATATTTTATTGTCTCTTTTCTAGTGATATTGTAACCATATGACAAAGTATCAGTCGTACAAGCTATCATGCTCTTTTACCTCTATCTTTCTGCCAGAAATGTGGGCTTAATAGTGAGAACTCCAACAGCAGTTTTTGCAACTGTGAATAAAAAGCCATGAAAACCTCTAAGATAGTTCACTTGACTTTCTTAAGACTCTGAACCAACACCAGAAAACACTCTCTGTAATCTTCTTGTTAAATGAAAAAATATGGTTAAACCACTTTTGAAAGTCTACTACATACAGCAAAATGTGAATCTTAATTGAAATATGTCCTCTCAGCTGTGCTTAAGCAATTGAGTCCTGAGCTTTTCAGGTTTTCAGTCTGAAAGAGTACACCTCTGGTGCTCTGAAAGGGAAGAGAAAGGACACCCTGTTCTCCATATAAATTAAAGAAGAGAAATCTGTGCATTTACGTGGGCCATATAAAATTTATCAAGCAATTATCTCCTAACTCCTTCCTATCCAAATTACCTGATATGCTCTCCCTACTCCTTTATTCCACGTTACTGCCTTTTCCAGGATTCTGTCTCACATCACAACATGTCTTCTGTTATTTCCTTCTTGCAAGCTAGTTTTGTTTTCTCCATCTAAACAAAATCAACAATCATTGTGTATTTCAATTCCCACTTTCCTCAAATGCATTGATTCTTCTTATCTATTACTCTTTTCTCATACTGAGTGTCTTTGTCTTTATGGGGTTTGTACTTTGCTTTTCCCCATCGTTTACTGCCATTAGATAATCAAATCTAATAACTTATTAGAGAAAGTTAAAAATTCCTGCATAGCCACACGTGAACTCAAAGTCACTGAGTTTTAGCAAACCTATAAGATAGTCAGACATCCATTCAATTTCTTTTTTTTTTAAGATTTTATTTATTTATTTGACAGAGAGAGATGACAAGCAGGCAGAGAGGCAGGCAGAGAGAGAGGAGGAAGCAGGCTCCCTGCTGAGCAGAGAGCCCGATTTGGGGCTCGTTCCCAGGACCCTGGGATCATGACCTGAGCCAAAGACAGTGGCTTAACCCACTGAGCCACCCAGGCGTCCCTCCATTCAATTTCTTAACTGAGTCTCCAATGCATCCTGAGTTCTAACCTAAACCTAAGTTCTACTTCTTACACGTTGTTATATGACCAAATTCTTTCAGTTCAGTATTTTGTAACATTTAAATATTAATCAATTGATGCGTTGTCTGTGTATTTCTATGAAAATAATTTGAATACTGTAGATTTAATGATATATTTATAGATTTATAATCAAAGTTTCATCAGTTGAAGTTTTTGGAAATTTCAGATATAATGATTAACCTAATGATTCTGCCTCAAATCCCTCTGATATCAAGGCCCAACACCTGATTATAGCCAAACCTGTGGTGGATAGTTCCATGGGAAATTGCAGTTACTTAACACTGATAGCATCTCATGTTCTCTCTCTCATTTTAGAATGTGTCTGTCCAACACAACCCCAAAGTGTAGGAGAGTAAATGTCCTCTGAGCACAGCTCTCAGTGAAGTGGAAATAAGAACCATAGATAAAATTGTCAGTTTTCAATTCTTCATGAGGACAACTTAAAGAAGTTTCTCAGGACCTTTCAGTAAAAGCAAGCCTTCATTTTCTTTCAACAACAATTATATCAACAACGTACCTCTTTGACAAATTTGCTTCTTCACTGTATCACTTTCCCATTCTTTTCTACCTTGGATAATCTCCCAGATAAACTAACAGTACTCAAATCCTTTGTCCTACTCTTTGCCCTCAGGGTAAATGGAGCCAAAAGACTTAGATTAATATCAAGTTCTGAATGGGATCTTAGAGCTATTTCTGTCCAGATTTTCATAAACATAGGGACCTTTGAATTATCAGGCTATAAATAAGTTCTAAATGGAGGGGGCAAAAGCAAAAAGTAGAAATTTTTATGTTTGGTTTTTAATCATGATTAATTGACTTTACTGATTATTACAAATACTAACATTATAAAAGTGTGCATCTTTGTAAAACAATGTCATAATGTAAGAAATAAGTTGCATAGTCCATTTGAGAATATTAAACCAAGTGTTCAGGTGCCATCTAATTTCTTGTTTAATCCAGAACTTTGGTGTGCATTATCTTGAGGAATAGGATTTTGAAGTCCAGACAGACTAACAGAAAACAGATCCAAATGTGTGTGTTTATATTTCTGCTTTTGTTGTAAAAATCAAAGTGTGATTGCTGGTTTAAAATGGTAAAACTAATAATGTTCATGGACTCTATTATAAATTTTCTAATTGTATGGGAAGAATCCAATAAACATAGAATTAATTGATTTGCAAATCCTCAAAGAGCTACAGGATCAGGTAGTGGTATGTTCTGATTCAACAGCATCATAATGAAGCATTTTATATGTGTGGCTAATGGATATTTTCATGAATGTTTGCTAGCTAGTCAGCCAATACAGAGAAATATTAGGTAGGGTAATTACTCACAGTTGTGTTTACTAAAATGAGAGAAAATTATCAAATGACACTACTAATAATAATCCTATAGCAGGCTAAATAATTCAATGATAATTACAAGTATTAATCTAGCTTTCTTCCCTGATTATGACTCTTCTCTCCTTTATCATAATGGGAGTAGCAGATTGTCTGCAATGAATTGTGAAAACCCAGCAGTGACTTTGGCAGTGAAGGCCTCCCATCAATTTTGATAGGTTAAAATGATTCTGGTTGGTCTTGTGCAAATGTGTCAATTTTTTTTTTCTGTGTGTGTCATAAAAGAAAGAAGCAATAGTAAATTCTTGCTGTTATTCCATGGAGCCAATAAAATCATACTGCCAACAAGAGGCTGTTGACACCATAAGTGTAGTTAACTGTCTTGAAATACTACGCCTCGAAATAAAATTCCAATATTTCACATAACCTCTTTTTTTTAAAGAAAAAAACAAAACTAAACAAAACAAAACAAGTATACTGCTTACATTTAGGGCCCTGCTGTTGTGTAACTATTTTTGAACATGTCTACTGTAAGTGTATATATATATATTTTTTTCTGTGCAATAAAGTCATTTAGAGATAAATTTGGATTGCAAATTATTTTGGGAGAGGCATGGTATTTGTGGCTAGTCTTACAAGTAAAAAGGACTAAAAGAAAGAAGAAAAACATTTTTTATTACAGCATACTTACATCTGTCCAAAGTACTTATTTACTATAGTACTGAGTAATGTATAATACTGTACACAAAGAAAGAAGTTAAATGAGTTATAATTCAGTCGAAGTATAGCTGGCCATTTTAAAACTTACCACTGAATCTTTCTGGTATGAAAAGTGATATCTGGCAATCTGGTCCAGTTCATTACATCAGGTCATTTGTATGTTCTTATTACCATTTTGCTAGCATAGCACATTTTATAACCCAGACATTTTACAATGGAACTATGATGCATGTATTTTCAAAAGTATAGACATACACGAAGCTATGAGGTCAAAAAAGATGAATGTCCATAGTAACATATAGACTCAACAAATAAAAGTGTCCAAGGCTCTGAGTGAGATTTATGAATATTGTGTAAGATTAGGCCAACATGTGGTTTTGATATAAATAATCTGTTCTTAAATTAGAATTACAGTCGTTGAGTACAGTGTTGAAAATGGCAGATAGATTTTAGCTATCTTTGCTCACTAGGGAAAATGGAAAAATGTTTAGTTTGGTCAGATTTTCACTTAACTTCTAAAAATCTTACATTTGAGAGAACCCTTCTGAAATAAGAATCCTTAAAGACATAACCCCTTTGGCACAAGTTTTCAAGAAACTTGTTTGATGTTGTAGACAATTATATGGCACACGTACTGTTCTAGATGTTTCATGCCAATAATATGTAAGCCATACCAAGGCTACATATACATATAGAGATGTTCCTCAGCTTACAAGGGGGCTATGTACAGAGAAACACATAAAAAATTGAAAATGCATTTAATACCCCTAAACTATCAAATATCATAGCTTACCTTAAGCTTATTTAAACATACTCAGAACACTTACATTTGCCTGCATTTGGGCAAAATCACCTTAAGCAAAGCCTATTTTATAACAAAGTATCAAATATCACATGCAATTTATTAAATATTACACTAAAAAAAAAGAAGAATGTTTATATATAGAATGGTTGTAAGAATATCAGGTGTTCACCCCTGTAATCTTCTAGCTGACTGGGAGCTGTGGCTCACTGCCCCTGCCCAGCATCACAAGACGGCACCATACCATATGTCACTGGCCCTTTTTATAAAGACCCAAATTCAAAATTCAAAGTACAGTTTCTACTGAATCACTTTCACTTTCACATCATTGCCAAATATATCATAAGTTGAATCATTGTAAATCAGGAGCCATCTGATTTGAAAGTTAAATCACAGTCACCCTTATACACACAAAAAAAGGCCTTCATGTAGGGCCATCTATGGATCTCTAAACAACATAGCATGACATATCAACGGCAAAAAATGGAGGTGAAGGGGACAATTGCTTTGCGTCAGTACTCTGAGCAGTAACATACATGGCCTTACTCACCTAGCAGAACTCCAGAGCCAGCTGATGGCAAGGAATTTTGCAAATGTTTGCTGAACAGCTTAAGCACTATTATTTTAAAATTAGTGTGCATATCTGTTTTCTGAAGATATGTTAATTTATTTTATTGACTTTTTACAAAACCAAATAATTTCCTCTTATTTAAGTGGCAGGTAAATAGAATTCTTTTTAATTAAATCAAATGGCTTTTTAGGGAAAATATACTAAAAATTCTGAAACTTGTATTGCTTATGAATCTTTTATTGGAATCCTTATCAAGTTGTATTTTTCAAGTTTTTCCTAAATAATCTTCAATGAATTGAAAATATTTTTTGGATTTTATTCAAGGCTATTAACACACAATTTCACTTTGTTAAATATAGTGCTAAACGTTTAACCAAAACGTTGTGTCTTTTTTTTTCCAACACTACATCCTCCATCTACTGACTGGATTGTCTCCCCAACTAGCACATATATACCATTGTCTATCTTTAGGATAAGTAAGGGTCATCTTTTATCTTTATTCTATTCCTTGTATGCTTCTGAACTTGTTGAATTTTAATATAGTCACACCATAAGCATCACATATTTGATTCCCCTTTCAATAGTAAAGAGTGCACAACCAGAGCATACCTTCAAAGCTATCAATATACTTACTCTGATATATTATTTTTGTATTTTTGTAAATTAAAATAATTAAATTATAGAACAAGAGTTTCAGGTGGTAGGTGTTGTAAGTTTTACCCAAACTGACTTTTGTCAAACTCGTTTTTGTCATCATGTATGTCAAATAGTTTTCTCAGGTTTATTTTTAGAATATCCTTGTATAATGAATATTTACACTGATATCTAGTATAAAAATCTTGCAATTTATTTTAGAAACATTAGGATATTGAAAATCAATCTATTTCTTTAATTCATTAAAGACATTTTTGGCTTGTTTCCAGTACTTTCTTACTGGTTAAAAAATGAATTTGAAGTAGTCTGAATTTCATTATTATATGGCACTTTCCCTTTGATGAATACAAAGATGATATTCTATATTAGCTATCTGAGAAGAATTCATTTTTTAAATTTTATTTATTTGTAATAGAGAGAGTGAGAGAGAGCACAAGCATGGGGAGCAGCAGGGGGAGGGAGAAGCAAACTCCCGGCTAAGCAGGGAATCTGTTGCAGAACTGAGTCCCAGGACCCTAAGAACATGACCTGAGCTAAAGGCTCAGGCGTTTAACTGACTGAGCCACCCAGGTGTCCCAATCTGTGAAGAGTTCTGTATGTTATTCCTATTCATATGAAGTTTAAAGTCTAGGTAATTAACTTAATATTTTAGTGGCTATTACATAGATAGCACTATGTTCCAGGCAGAGAGTAAGAAACAAATATTAAATCAACCATATTCTATGCATTCTAAATGAAAATAATTAATCAATCATAATAAATCCTTCTATTTATGAAATATCAACTTATAAGCTTTCCTCCATATGAACAATGCCAAATACCAGAATAAAGGGTCATCTAATACAAATAAAGGATAGAATTAAAGAATTCTGGTAAGCCATTGAATTTTGAAAAATGGTTCTATATTGTTGCTGAGTTGTGGTTTTCAGTTACATAATATCTGATAAGTGTAGAAGTAACATGAGTGTTACGTGAGATGAGAAATGGTATATAATTAAGATATTTTTAAAGGTACAGATAAATACAAATTTGTAAACATAGCATTATGGAGGAATAAAAATAAATGATAGCTACACCCTCTAAAGTGAATAAATCTTGGAAAGTTAATAGAGAATTTAAACAAGGACAGTGCAAAAAGTATGGTACATTTTTATGAAGTTCAAACAAATTCTGTGAAACCGTAGATGGACTTAAAGATACTATTATGTATCAAATATTGTAAAAATTAAGCAAGGAAGTAGCAAACATGAAATAACCAAAGCATACAAACTTGGGTAGATACAATAGGTGTGATCATGTTCTACTTCATAAAGAGATGAGTTAATAGATAAATAAAAGTAACTAGACTTTTTAGAAGTTAATAAAACTTTGCCTGTTATTTCTTAGCAATATAAAATATATGGTTTTCTAACAAAAACGCTTATCTTAAAAATATTTAAAAATAAATTTCTGGGTACTCATAAGGTTATATTTACTTTTCCACTGAAGGAAAAGCTGGTTGTTGTAGTTGTAGTTGTTTGTTTGTTTTAGTCTCCTCCTAGTTTTTATTATTTTAATGTGGAATGAGGAATGTTAGATTGAAAAGTGAATTATTTTATAGACAAAAATCATTACTTGATTCACCTCCTGGTACAGCAAATGGAACTCCTGAAAATATGCCCTTTTGCCTTATGGAAGAGTAACAGTTATGCTTACTTCTGAAATATACTTAGTGGTTGCCCTAAATAGTGACACCATAGTAAACATTTTGAATATTTGCAATTAATTTTTATAGTCATAGGGCTCCAAAAGGCACTGCTAGTATCTTCGCAGGTATTTCAATAAAGCTAAAAGTTGCCTGACTGTTTAAAAATATTAACAATGCACAAAACATGGCAGAAGTACTGTCCTCAGATATTATTTTTTTCCATATGCTCCTGATTCCAGACATGAAAGTTATTTTTTAAAATTTTTGTTATAAAAGATTTTATTTATTTATTTGACAGAGATCACAAGTAGGCAGAGTCAGGCAGAGAGAGAGGAGGAATCAGGCTCCCTGTTGAGCTGAGAGCCCGATGTGGGACTTGATACAAGGATCCTGGGATCATGACCTGAGCCGAAGGCAGAGGCTTTAACCCACTGAGCCACCCTGCGCCCCCATGACAAGTTATTTTTGATAGATATATATACAATGTATTTTCCAGTTATAAGAAAAATGGTTCTGCTATTTTTAACCTTTTTAAAAAATTACATAACTTTTTTAAATTAAAATTTTATTTTTTAATGTTTTACTTTTCTTTTCTTTTTTTTAAAGGTTTTATTTATTTATTTGACAGACAGAGATCACAAGTAAACAGAGAGGCAGGCAGAGAGAGAGAGAGAGAGAGAGAGAGAGGGAAGCAGGCTTCCTGCGGAGCAGGGAGCCCGATTCAGGGCTCGATCCCAGGACCCTGAGATCATGACCCGAGCCAAAGGCAGCAGCCCAAACCACTGAGCCACCCAGGCGCCCCAATGTTTTACTTTTCAATATACTACTTAGAATATAAAACCTATTCCAGTTGGTAAGAAGTTTACCGTTTAAAAAATGGTAATTTTCTCATTGTGTCTTCCCCTCTCATTGCTTTATTTTGAATAAAAAATTTCACAATAAACATAACTAATGCTTTCCTTTTGATAGTCCCTCTGTTGGTCATATTGTATATGAGCCATGACAATAAGTTTTACAAAATTTATTCAAGTTTGTTGATATGTTTTATCATAACTAATTTTCCCTCCCTTATCTAGATTCCCCAGCTTTCAGACAGGTGGACACTTCAATAAACCATACCCAAGGGATGTATCAAGTACTTCTTAGACATCTCTCAGATCCTTGAGGTCTCATTTTGCTTAATATTAACAAACTTATTTTAAAGTTTATATGGAGAGGCAAAGACTCACAATATTCAACATAGTGTTGAAGGAGAACAAAGACTGAGGACTGACTTCAAAGTTTACCATAACGATAGGGCGCCTGGGTGGCTCAGTGGGCTAAGCCTCTACCTTTGGCTCAGGTCATGATCCCAGGGGCCTGGGATTGAGTCCCGCATAGGGCTCTCTGCTCAGCAGAGAGCCTGCTTCTCCTCATCTCTCTCCCTGTCTGTCTCTCTGCCTATTTGTGATCTCTCTCTCTGTCAAATAAATAAATAAAATCTTTTAAAAAAAGTATACCATAACGATAATTGTAAACAAGATATTGTAATATCACAGAAAGACTAGAATAAAGGAACAGAATATATATTATCAATTATATTTTATATTTAATATAAAAGCAAAAGCAATACAAGAGAGCAAAATACAATCTTTTAAACAAATGGTTCTGGAGTAATGGTGAAGCTAAATGTAAAAATATAAAATAAAAATAAAATAAAATAATAAAATAAAATAAATCCAGGCAGATATCAGACACTCCTCACAAAAATTAACTCAGATTGGATTATAAACCTAAACATGAAACATGTAGAAGGTAATATAGAAGAAAATTTAAATGACCTTGGTTTTGGAAATAACTTTAGCTACAAAAGCACAAGCACTGAATTTAAAAATGTCTACTCTGTGAAACAATGCCAAGAGAATGAAAAGGCAAAGCACAGACTAAGAAAAAATTTGCAAAATACACATCTGGCAAAGGACTGTTAATCAAAAATACACAAAGACCCCTTAAAACTCAACAATGGGGGAAAACCTGATTAAAAATGAGCCAAAGACATTAGCAGATACCTCACAAAAGAAAATATTACAGATGGCAAATAAGCATATAAAAAGATGCTTCACATCATATGTCATCAGGAAAATGCAAATTAAAACAAAAAAGAGACACCAGTACATACCCAGAATCCAGAACACTGACAACAGAACATGAAATGTTGGTGAGGATGTGGAGCAACAGGAATGTTCTTCCATGTCTATTGAGAATAAAGAATGGAAAACAACTTGGCAGTTTCTTACAAAACTAAACATATTCTTCCAGATGATTCAGCAGTAGCAGTTCCTGGTATTTATCCAAAGAAGATGAAATCTATACCCACAAAGATGTCTATAGCAGTTTTATTCATAACTGACAAAAGCTTGGAAGCAACCAAGATATCCTTCCATAGGTGAAAGGTCAAATAAAGTGTAGTACATGCAAACAATGGAATATTATTTAATGCTAGAGAAATGAATTTCCACACCATGAAAAGATATGGATATAAATATTTAATAAATATATGATTTTAGGCTTCTACCAGTCTATCAATAGTGTTAGTATATTTTAACAGTGAATGCTCAGCATTCATGAATTTCAGTAATAAAATGTTTTGGGTTCAATATTTTAAATACTTCAACCTCTATGATTATATTCCTAATAATTTTGAATTGGGGTAAATAAACCTTAATTTTTTTGTAACTTGTTTCTTATTGCAATAGAGCTCAATGAAATTATAGAAAATAAAAATTTACAAAAAAAAGTTTAGTTTACTATTGCCAAATAATTTAAAACTTTATCTTATATCAAATACATATATTTTTCTAAATTGATTTATATGCTACTAAAACCAAAAACTTTTAGTTATATTAGATTTCATATCATGCAATCAATGCCAGAAAGCCATCTGGCGATGACTTGTCTTAAATAGAGTTAAGATGGGTGTTATTACAATGCAAGATGGAAACAAAGATAGTATAACAATTGAGTGTTACATAACTTTTCTGTTTTGATCAAGTTACTAATCTACAAAAGGCTTTTATCGGTGACAGACTTGGGAATTTAACAAAACTTTTAAACTAGCATGTGCGACTCATTCCTAGAAAACAACACAATCAATAACACATTATTTAGATGACATCATGACTATTTCTCCATTTGAATAAAAAAGGTAGCAACCCCAATAAGTTTATTGAACAGGAAATGTTGAAATGCTATAATGCTCCTAAGGAATTAAATGATCCAGTCATGAATTACAAAAAAAGGATATAAATTACCAAAGTGTTTGTATAATTGTAATGTACAACTGCCCATTATCGTTCAATAGTGTCGGCTTGTACAAGAACTCTATAAAAGAACTCCACTTCTAAACCGTGGAAAATATGTTCCCTTTCCCCCTATATACAACTATTAAGCCATTCATTTAGCTTTTAAAATATCCACTTAATACAGGCTTTTTACTCATTTGAACAGGCAGCAGGGCTCTATTCTTATTGCTTACATCTGAAGGATAGACTTCTAGCGTAAGAGGTAAAGCCCATAAAGGAGCCCAATAATAACAACAAAATAGAGTTTAGTGAGCCCTTACAATCTGCCAGCTACCTTTCTGAGAATACTTCAATTAATAAAACATATAAAATACCTGACCACAAAGAGCTTACATTCTTTTGAAATATAATAGTGAAATACAGCAATAATAGAGGGGCACCTCGGTGGCTCAGTCCATTGAGTGACTGCCTTTGGCTTGGGTCATGATCTCAGGGTCCTGGGATGTAACTCCCCAGCAGGCTTTCTAGGCAGTGGGGTGTTTTCTTCTTCCTCTGCACCCCCTCCCAATTCTCTCTCTCTCTGTCTCCAATAAGAAAATAACCAGTATTAGAATAATGATTGATGGTTGATGGTGATAAGTGTTACAAAGAAATACAAGAAAGGTAAAAGCCATTGGAGAATGCTGGGAGGAAAGTTAATTTTATTTTGTGTTGGGTGGTTATATCTCATTTATGAGATGTTATTTGCACAAAGACCCAGGAAGTGAAGGAGGGTGTTATACACATATTAAAGGAAAAGACTGCTCTAGGCAGAGCAAGTAAGTATATAGACTTTGTGTGAACAGCTGGTCTGTTACTTTTGAGGAAAAGCAAGGAGGCCAATGAGGAGTTCATAGTGGTGGAGAGAGGAAGAACGTATTGATGCGTGACCTTCTAGTACATTGAAACACCTTCAGTTTTTGTTTAATATGAAAGGGGAAGATACCAAAAGACTTTCGACAGCAGAATAAAATCATCTGACTTGATTTTTAGGTTAAATTGCTGTACCAAAATAAATTTGCAGGGAGAAAGGAGTGCAGTATGTGTGGAAGTGGGGTTATCAATCAAGTCAATAATTCAGGAACATATGATGGTGTTTTTAGCATGCTGGGTGGTAATAGAAGTGGTGAGGTATGGTATTTATTTTGTATATATTTTGATGGTGAATATTCTGGTGAACAGGATGGAGTATGTGCAGGACAGACAATATCAACATTTATTTTACCTGCACAAACAGAAGTGTGGAGTCTTCATTCCCTGATATGGAGAGAACTCTGAGTTCAAATGTTCTTTCTGATTAAATGGCATAGTGATGATGAGGATTTAGTCAGACAGTGAAAGAGAGCAGTAAGCATAATGTTAAGCGGTAAGACGTTATAATACATCTGAACATCAAAAAACGTTGTGTTGGATCATCTGTTTATGTGAGTAAATAAATAAATAAAGCTTCCTGGGGTTCTGATAGAGGTAAAGAAGACTACTATATGATCCAAAGGGGCACGTGCACCAAATGTTTATAGCAGCAATATCCACAATAGCCAAACTATGGAAAGAACCTAGATGTCCATCAACAAATGAATGGTATATATATATATATACGATAGAATACTATGCAGCCATCAAAAGAAATGAAATCTTGCCATTTGCGATGACATGGATGGAACTAGAGGGTATTATGCTTAGCAAAATAAGTCAACCAGAGAAAGACACTATCATATGATCTCCCTGATATGAGGAAATGGAGGTGCAATATGGGGGGTTTGGGGGAATAGGAAAAGAGTAAATGAAACAAGATGGGATCGGGAGGGAGACAAACCATAAGAGACTGTTAATCTCACAAAACAAACTGAGAGTTGCCGGGGGGGGTGGGGAGGGTAGGGAGAGGGTGGTGGGGTTATGAACATTGGGGAGGGTCTGTGCTGTGGTGAGTGCTGTGAAGTGTGTAAACCTGGCGATTCACAGACCTGTACCCCTGGGGCTAATAATACATTATATGTTAATTTAAAAAAAAAGAAGAAGAAGACTACTATAAATCAAATGCTATGGTTTTCAGCAAAGAGTGTGTAATCAGGCATATTTTATTAAAGTAACCAAGTAAAATGATGGTGGAAAATTGGAAAAACAGAAAACATAAAAATCAGAGATTTTAAAAAGAGATATGGGACAGTGTAGAGAATATAGTCAATGATATTATAATAGTGTTATATGGTGACAGATGGTGGCTATATTTGTAGTGATCATAGAATAATGTATGGAGATATTGAAAACCTGAAACCAATGTAACACTGAATATCAACTATACTCAAATAAAAGAATAGTAAAAATAAAACATTTTAATTAAAAAGATAAAAAGAGGGACAAGAATTTGAAAAGTGAATTTCAAAAAGAGTAAAGATGAGGCTAAGACATACTCTGAACCTTGAGGAAAACACCATTTTGAAAATTCTTCCCATTTTGAGAAAACCCAAATGAATCAATACCATAAAAGAACCCATTTTAACTGAGAGGTGTAATGAATGCTCAAGAAATAATTTTATGACAGGATAATTCTTCCCTATGAAACAGCATACAGAAACCAGGGGAAACACCTGGAAGCAAAATAAACTATACTGAAAATAAGAATTAGGAAAAAGATAAATGATGAAAGATAAGAAAATTAGACCTGTGACAGAGACCTAGTGAAGAGAACTTTTAGCTTGTGGTTTAATGTTTTTTGAGGATAATCTAGAGTTCATAACTGCCTGGAGACAGGCTAGTTGCAGGCAATTTAGGCAGACCCCAAGACAGGCCTACTTTGGGCAGGTGGTGTTGGAGGAGGCCATTGGGCTGGACAAAGACAAATCCAACCATTTGAATAAAGTGTCTGTGAAGATGTTGAAGTCAGATGCAACAGAGAAAGACCTGTCAAACCTAATCTCAGAAATGGAGATGATGAAGATGATTGGACAGCACAAGGACACCATCAACCTGCTGGGTCCTGCACACAGGACGGTCCTTTGTACACTCTCATGGAATATGCCTCCAAAGACAACATACAGGAGTACCTGCAGGCCCAGAGGCCTCCTGACCTGGAGTACTGTTACAATATCAGCCACAATGCAGCAGAGCAACTCTCCTCCAAGGACCTGGTATCCTGTGCCTATCAGGTAGCCTGAGGCATGGAGTACCTTGCCTCCAAGAAGTGCATACACCAAGACCTGGCCACCAGGGAATTGCTGGTGACAAAGGACAACATGATGAAGATCTCAGACTTCAGCCTTGCCAGAGATATCACCACATCAGTTACTATAAAAAGACAACCAACAGTGGACTGCCTGTGAAGTGGATGGTCCCTAAGGCCATGTTTGACCAGATCTACATCCACCAGAGTGACTTCTGGTCTTTTGGGGTGATCCTGTGCAAAATCTTCACTCTGGAAGCCTCCCATATCCTGGAGTGCCTGTGGAGGTGGTTTTCAAGTTGCTGAAGGAGTCATTTGATGGATAAGCCAATAAGTGCACCAGAGAGTTCTACACAATAATGAGGGGTGGCTGGCATGTGGTACCTTCAAGCTGCTGGTAGAAGACCGGGATCATACTGTGGCCTTGACCTCCAACCACGAGTACCCGGACCTGTCCTTGGCCCTGGAACAATACTGTCTATGCTTTCCCAACACCCAAAGCTCCACCTGCTCCTCAGAGAAGAATTCCACCTTCTCTCATGTGCCGTTGCCCAGGGAGGCCTATCTGCCCTGACACCCAGCCCAGCTTGCCAATGGTGGACTCAAATGACTAGTATACCTATTACTCCTGTCCAGATTCCGTCATAAGCTGTAACCCTTACCCCCCACCCTCCCTGCAAGACTCACTGCCTTCTCCTTTGTCCCTTTCCTACTGGCAGGAGCCAGCTGCCTACCTGAGGCCTTCACCCCTTGAAGTTCACCTCTCTTCCCCTTCCTCTTACTCCTCCTTACAACCTGCTCATGAAAGAAAGGCACAGAGAGGCAGGTACTTGCTCGTGGCTACTTCCTTCCCTCCCATATGTTGGACCAAGACCCCTCCCTGGCATCTGGTACTGACTGGACGTCGAGGTAGTGGGAGATGAGGCATGCCAGTGAAAGGTGTGGGAGCTTTCCTGTTTTGGTTTTGTCTGCTTAGCATAACATGTAAGACTGAGTTCTGGTGGCAGGGACCTAGTCCTTGGGGCTATAGCACTAGCGAGGGGAGGTCCACTGCTCTGGGCCTTGGCTAAGAGCAACCCCTGCTCCAGAGATATGGTGCCAAGGGCTTATTAATTTTGATACTAATTTGCTTTGCTGACCAAATACCTGGTATCAAAAGATGGGAAGGCAAAGACTGGAAGCAGTGTTGTGACCATGGGGTCCAGCCCCAAACTATGAAGAAAACACAAAGTGTATAAATCTGAGTAAGTATATATTTACACACCTCTTTAAATAGGTTGTTATCAAAGATTTAATCAATGGGTAATATGCTCCTCGTGGCTGGGAAGCATCAGTTGCCATATATTAAAAACAAAGAAAAGAGGTGTCTGGGTGGCTTCCTCCATAAGTGTCCCTTCCTTTCAGGTCATGATCCCAGGGTCCTGGGATGGAGCCCCACATCAGGCTCTCTGCTCACTGGGAAACCTGCTTCTCCTTTTCCCTCTGCCCTGCTTATACTTCCTCTTCCTGTCTCTCTGTCTGTCAAATAAATAAAATATTTAAAAAAAAGAAACAAAATGTTTTTAAAAGGTCTTTTTTTTTTTTCCCTAGGGGTGACTGGATGACTCAGTTGTTTAAGCAGATATTTGCCTTTGGCTGAGGTCATGATTCCAGTGTACAGGGATCCAGCCCTGCATGGGACTACTTGCACCCCAAGGAGCTTGCTTCTTCCTCTCCCTTTGCACGTGATTCCTCCCGCTTGTGCGCTTCCTCTCTCTCTCTCTCTCTCTCTCTCTTGCTGTCAATAAACAAAATAAAATCTTTTACTAAATAGGTCCCTTAACAAAAATTGCTACTGCTTCATTTAAAAAAAAAAAAAGATAATTTAGAAAGATGCTTCCAGAGCTAAAAATCTGTTTTTTTTTTCAGGATTAAATATAGAAGTGCTTTATAAAGTAAAAGAAAAACTATGCTATATTAACACTAATCACACTATAACTTTGGTGGTTATATCAAGATAATGAAAAGTGATTTTAAAGCAAATTTCATTATCAGACATAATGATCAAGTCAAAATTACAGAAGACTAAAACGATGAATTTATCAGGGAGTATAATAATTCTTGACTTTTAATACTTAATAACAGATTTGGGGATATATAGGGAAAAACTAAGAACAAAAATCATAACTTCTACCTTAGAAGAGAAACGGAAAAAAGTTTCAATACCTTTATTTTAAGATTATATAGACAAATAGTCATCAAATTGGTAAGATATGTAAGACTTGAACAAAATTATCAACTAATTAGATATGCTTGATATTACAGAACACTCCCAACAACCGCAGACTACATATATCTTAAGCCATGATTTTCTTTGCAAAGGTCAGCATTGATAATGTTCTAGTCATACCTCCGTGTACCAGGAAAGAAGTAGCATATTTCTTGAAAGACACAGCTATCAAAGCTCCATTGAGAAACCGTAAAGATGGAAAAGGGATTTGCAAATTATATATCTGATAATGGACATCTCCTCTGATTATTAAAAAATGAATAAAAATAAAAAACCTTACTAATAACCAAACAGAGTAACCAATTTTACATGTGAAGAAATTTATTGAAGAGACATGTCACCAAAAGGATATGGATGGCTTATAAGCACATGACAAATTTCTCAACATTTAGACATTAAAGAAATACAAATTAAAATCATAATGAGACATGTTTACATATCTATTAGAATGGCTAAAATTATCAAGGCTAATTTACTTCGTCTGAGCTAGATTGAGAAGCAACAAAAAATCTCAACTGTTGTTGGCATATATCATGATACCACCACTTTGGAAAATAGTTTGAAAATTTTTTTAAATGCAAAATATGTTGCAGTTACACAAATAGCCATTTTACTTCTAGGCTTTTAACCAAGAGAAACAAACCCTATGTTCATACAAGACTTGTATATGAATTTCATAGCAGCTTTATTTTTAAGAATTGAAAACTGTGGAAATGTTCATCAATGTCCATCAATAGAGCAAAGACAAATTATGATCTCTCATTAAAGAGATTACTGTTCAACATCAAAATGAACTATTTACAATTGGAGATTCTCAAAGTAATCATGCTGAGAAAAGAAAAGCCAGGCAATGAATAGTATATACTGTGTGATTCCATGACTATAAAAAATCTAGAAAAGACAAATTTATATATAGTCACAGTCATCAAATATATTGGTGTGATTTTAGTGCCTTCTTCTGTGCTCCCATAGCTTCCTACACTTGGATCTCCGAGCATTTGTTACACCATGTGAAAATATGAACTCTTTTTCTTTATTCTGTCTTACAAGTAAAAGAATCTTTGAAATTTTATGGACATTTGTACTCTCAGTTATTAGCAGAAATTCTATCATACAGTAAATTTCCAAATATAAAAGCCAGAGTTTTACAATGACTTCTAAGCTTTTACATGATCTAGCCACTCATTTAACCTCTGTGACCTCTTTCCCTGCTACTCTTCAGTCCCTCACAGTGGCCTCCTTGCTATTCCTCAGATATGCCAGGCACGATCCAACTTTATGGCCTTCAAGATAGCCAATTCCTTTGTCTGGAGTGACCTTATTGCTGATAGTTCTGGGAAAATTCATCACCATTCCATACCTTTGTTCAATTGTCAGCTTCATTGTAACTACCCTGATCTTCCTATTAAAATTCTTAACTCCCCATCCCCTGCCTAGCAACCTTGATATTTCTCACCCTGATCTAATTTTTCTTTTTCCCCATTGTACTCATCATTTTTGAATGCACTATGCAATTTTTATTAAGTTTTATAGCTTTTAATTGTCTCACCCATTAAAATAAACGTTCTACAAAGCCAAGTATTTCATTTACCAGTGTAGTCTGAAGTAATATCTGCCATATAATAGGTTCAAGACACAATAGGTAAATTTCAGAAAAACATATGCTGAGAGTATACTGAATTTCATAAGTCATTTCAATATTTTTTTCCAAAAAATAAACTATGTAAAACATACCTTAAATTTACTTTCAAAATATTTTGTAGCATATAATGGACAATATACATAAGCCTTAAAGAAACAATCATATAAATAACCATTTCATACCTACTTAAATATTGCATAATACCACACTCCTAGATCCTCTCTGAATTCTCTAAAATAACCCTTCAAAGGAAATACATTTTTAAATTAACAGATTTTTTGGCAAATAATTTAATAAAATAAAAGTTTCATTCATCTATGTAGATCATAATAAATGTTTTTAATAAGCATGAAATTATAACTCTGAAGTGTGCTAAAATGAAACCACCTGCTAAGGGTGAGAGAACAAAAATAAACATCATTTTTCCAAATAAGAGGAATTTATTACCTTTGAATCAAAGCATGTGGCAATAAAGGAATATGGAAACACAAACCATAGAATGTCATATTTTAGATTTCTAAAAGACTTCAAAGTGAGGAATATACATTTTTTTTCTATTTTTATTTTATTTTTTAAAATTATGTTCAATTAGCCAACATATAGTACATCATTAGTTTTTCATGTAGTGTTCAGTGATCCATTAGTTGCATATAACACCCAGTGCTCACCACAACACATGCCACCCATCACCTGGTTACCCCATCCCCCCACCCCCCTCCCTCTGTAACCCTCAGTTTGTTTCCTTGAGTCCAGAGTTTCTAATGGTTTTTCCTCCCTCTCTTATCTCTTCCCATTCAGTTTTCCCTCCCTTCTC
Organism: Mustela lutreola; assembly: GCF_030435805.1. Taxonomy (NCBI): domain Eukaryota; kingdom Metazoa; phylum Chordata; class Mammalia; order Carnivora; family Mustelidae; genus Mustela; species Mustela lutreola. The sequence continues at coordinate 94,671,313 of NC_081292.1, forward strand.
CTGTGGTCCTCCACACTATTCCTTATGTTCCACATATGAGTGAAACCATATAATTGTCTTTCTCCACTTGACTTATTTCACTTAGCATAATCCCCTCCAGTTCCATCCATGTCAATGCAAATGGTAGGTGTTCATCCTTTCTGAACAGTAGGGAAGTTCCTCAAGACATTAAAAATAGAGCTACCCTACGACCCAGCAAATGTACTACTAGGTATTTACTTCAAAGACACAGATGTAGTGAAGTGAAGGGGCACCTGCACCCCAATGCTCATAGCAGCAATGGCCACAATATGGACATTGCCAAGATGTCCTTCAGCAGATGAATGGATAAAGAAGATGTGATTCATAGGTACAAGGGACGGCTATTTAGATGCTAAGAGGCAGAGAGAAATGAGGATTTACTTCCAACTAGAAAGGCTTCGTGGTAGAGGTGTTATTTGTCTTGAGCTTTGAAGAATGGCTAGAATTTCAATGGATGCAGAGAGGGAGGAGGGCTTCAGAGTAGAAAGAACAGATTGAAAAAATGTAGGAAGGTCAGAACATGTAGAGCATTATGGGAGAACAAGTTTGGCTGAGAATGGGGTAGAAAGTTTATTTGGGAATAGAATAGGAGATGAAACTAGAAAGTTGTATCTAGATTGTGTAGGATTCTAGATGTCTTACTAAGGGATTTAGCTTTTGTTCTATAAGTGATGAGGATGACACTGAAGATGCTCTGACCAAATCAACAGCCTGATCCAAATTGTATCTTAATAAGACTGATCAGGTAGCTTTCTGTAGCTATGAATTCTTGTGGTAGAGGTTGCAGGTTTGGCGGGGGGAGGGGAATGCAAACCTGAAGCTGGTGCAATGGTCTAGGAAAGAGATGGTTGGGTGGGTTTCACAGGTTAGAAGTCAGAGTGGATGAATGCTTAGTTAGACCAGGTTGAGCAGGAGAGTCTGGGGACCAGGAAAGCCCCTCCTATCCCAAGCTGGGCAGGTGCTGGAGGAAGTGACACAGAGGATTCTGACTGGCATAGGTGGTAAGCAAGGAGTAAGCAGCAATTGTCTCATGTCCTTCAATAGCATGAGTCTAAAGTAAGTTGGTGGTGAGCATAAGGATGGGAAAGCCCAAGTCTACAATAGCTGGTATTCTTGGCAGTTGCCCTAAAGCCAAGAGTTCTGTTATGGATCCTGCCTCATTGTGTGTTTTGACTGGGCACTTTCTCCATTCTTGTCCATACTCAGGGCTCGGACAGATAAGCAAGTATCTGGGAGAGCTTGTCTTCCATGTTTGCGCTTATTTGCCCTTATTCCATGTTTACCTTTCTGTGTTTGCCCTTCCATGTTTGCCCTTGGATTAGAGTCCAAGAATTGCAAATTCCACCCTCTGGCCTGATCCCTGTAGCCAGAGCTTCTCCCTCAAAGCCTCTCATGTTTTCCAAGACCCAGACGTCCCCTTGTAAGAAGATATGAAAGTACTGGTACTGTGCCCTTAGGGTCTTGATATCCCTAGAGATTCTTCTTCAGTCTCTTCTAACTCACTTTCCATTGCTCTTTCCATGAGATAGCAGGAATGGGGAGTGGGGTGCAGGTTTGGACAACCTCAGCATACACTTATTACATCCTAGATGCAAGGTCCAGGCACATGGCCCAGGCCAGGGCAGAACAAAAGAACAACAACCACCCCTTCTCCCAGAGGCCATGGTATCTGGGCTCACACTCTCCCATGTTTACTAGTTAAAAGATTGCTGGTTCTGCAGGAATGGCCCTATACTTGTTTACTACCCTTAGCTACTCCACTTTGCAGGGATATCCTACTCCTCAAATTCTCGACATTGGATCAGGTTTTACTTTTGTTTTTGATTTTGTTTTTTTTTCCTTTTTCTTCACACTGTCTGGAATTTTTGTAGCTCTACTGACAGAAGTCTTGGTTAAGCATTTGGCCTTCTCCTCACACAAGCTTTCCTGGGTCTCTGTAACTCAGTTGTTAGTTGGGGCCTCCTTAGTATTTGAACTCTGGAAAAGTTTGCTCCCAATCCTCAATTCCACAGTCCAGGCAAGTCCAAAGTAAGTCTGCTGGGAATTCTGGTGCTTCTGCCTCTGGGCTCTTGCAACTGTGCAAGCCATTCTGATTCAAGCTGTAGACACAATTCAGCCCTTCACTGGTGTCCACAAGAGATCCATTCAATGAATATTTGTGAACCTAGCAGAGGGAGAAAGGGCATATCACACATCCCAAAACTTTCTTGTTGGCTTCCTTCTCTTATTCCCATCATGTCTTCCTCCAAAGTATTCAGAAGTCTCCTTTCTTTCTTTCTTTTTTTTTTTTTTTTAAATATTTTATTTTTTATAAACATATATTTTTATCCCCAGGGGTACAGGTCTGTGAATCACCAGGTTTACACACTTCACAGCACTCACCAAAGCACATACCCTCCCCAATGTCCATAATCCCACCCCCTTCTCCCAAACCCCCTCCCCCCGGCAACCCTCAGTTTGTTTTGTGAGATTAAGAGTCACTTATGGTTTGTCTCCCTCCCAATCCCATCTTGTTTCATTTATTATTCTTCTACCCACTTAAGCCTCCATGTTGCATCACCACTTCCTCATATCAGGGAGATCATATGATAGTTGTCTTTCTCTGCTTGACTTATTTCGCTAAGCATGATACGCTCTAGTTCCATCCATGTTGTTGCAAATGGCAAGATTTCATTTCTTTTGATGGCTGCATAGAATATACATTTTTTAAATGTTACATAATGCTACATAATGACAAGATGACAGGTTGTGACAAATAGCATTTTAAAAGCTCTACTCATAATGGAACGGAAGGTGTCATTTCCCTATAGTTTTATATAGGTCATTAATTTACAATATCTAGATACAACATATTACCAAACAGATGTTCATCAAAGACTAAATCATTTTTAATGGAACATAATATTTTGAACCTACATCTATCAATCATTTTTTCGATCTAACATTTATAGTCTCGCTAAACAATTTATCAGTTGTCGACAAAATTAAAAAAAAATAGGATAAAAAGTCGTGTTTGGAAAAGTAGATTTTCTTTGAAATTTGCATTTAAATGAAAATATTTGCTGATATTTTTTAAACTTTAAATGTAATTTTATAAATATCTGACCTATCAGATGATATAAAATTTTTGGAGAAAATAGGACATATTTTTTTGATCTTGGTTGAAGGTATTAATAAAGAGCAACTGTTTGTATTATTTGTATTGTGATATCTTAGTTAATAAACATGAATAACTGGTATAAAATATGTTTTTTTTTTATTTTATTTATTTCCTTGACAGAGATCACAGGAAGGCAGAGAGGCAGGCAGAGAGAGAGGAATGGAATCAGGCTCCCTGCTGAGAAGAGAGCCCACTGTGGAACTCAATCCCAGGAACCTGGATTCATAACCTGAGCCGAAGGCAGAGATTTTAACCCACTGAGCCACCCAGGCGCTCTAAAATATGTTCTTTTTTTTTTTTTATAGAATTATAGTTCTTGTCAAAATATGGAACTAGCTGGAACTGAATGCCTCCTTCAAAGTCAGCTCTGGAGAAATTATGCAAGTGTAATATAGAACTATTTCGGATATGAACCAAAAACAAAGAAATGATGATAAATTCCTTAAAAGACTCAAAGCTGCTCTTGACTGGTATGTTTCAAGCTCTATTCCTGGTTTGAGGACAGTTTTTAACAGGCCTGTCACTGTAGAAATCAGCTGGATGTTTAGAGGCTATCAGAACTGTGCAAAAACCTTGAAGGGGTAAAGACTTGAAAATTCTTTAGAGAGATCAGCTCCCTAAGGCATTATTCATCCACACATTTTCCTCCAAACAATTAAGACTGATGGATGAGGGGCACCTGAGGGGCTCTCTCATCATGTGGGTGGTGGGTTAAGCCTCTGCCTTCATCTCAAGTCATGGTCTCTGGGTCCTGGGATCCAGCCCCACATCGGGCTCTGCTCAAAAGGAAGCCTGCTTCCCTCCCTGCTTGCCTGCCTCTCTGCTTACTAGTAATCTCTCTCTCTCTCTCTCTCGCTCTCTCTCTCTGTGTCCACTAAATAAATAAAATCTTAAAAAAAAGGCTGATGGATGATAAATTATGTAAACTGCTCCCTCCAAATGATGCTTCTTCATAAGGATTTAAGAATTTAAAATTGTAAGAACTTAAAATTAAAACTTGATCGTAGGATTTATCTTATAGAATAACATCAAGTGAAGGCAGTTATTATTAGTTCTGAAGTATTTGTGATTCTGAATTCTTGGCCTCATTAGTAAATTTATTTTTAAATTCTCCCATGGAGTGGTGATTGGCCTTCAGTCTTTCATTGATGTACATCATTGGGTCAAATGAGATGTGTGTGCCCAGAACTATATATAATCTTCTTTGTATTTCACTGGAGATGGCATTTCTGAGTTTTGTTCAATTTAATTTGGACAGATGTTTTAATAGTTACTTCTAGAGTTGGCCCTGGAGAATATCTTCCTTTTTTTTTTTTTCTCTTCCCGATTCTCTGAAAAACCCTGACTAATTCACATTATCACAGTGATATCACAATTCAAGTTTTTCCAAACACTATAGCTGCAAAATAGAAGGAAGCTACTCAAAATGTAATGCTATTGTGAATGATTGATAAAGAAAACATTATTATAATTAAGCTACCAGGTTTCAATGTATTTTATTGTTGCTAAGAAAATCCTAGCATACCCAGACTTTACAGAGATTTGATGATCGTAAGAGGAGCTGAACTCATGGACCAAAATAACTATGCACATAAAAAGTACAACTACTTACCTAAAAAAGATGATGTGGTTAACTTTATATGGCAATCCAAGTGTTATTGGAACAGGAATTTTAAAAATAGCTTAGGGGCGCCTAGGTGGCTCAGTGGATTAAGCCACTGCCTTCAGCTCAGGTCATGATCTCAGGGTCCTGGGATCAAATACTGCATCAGGCTCTCTGCTCAGCAGGGAGTCTGCTTCTCTCTCTCTCTCTCTCTCTCTCTCTCTCTCTCTGCCTGCCCTCCGTCTACTTGTGATCTCTCTCTCTGTCAAATAAATAAATAAATAAAATCTTGAAAAAAAAGGATGACTGTACTTTTAAAAAATAGCTTAAAAGGGGCACCTGGGTGGCTCAGTGGGTTAAAAAGACATGTAGACCAGTGGGTTAGAGTAGAGTGCCCAGATATGGACCATCAACTCTATGGTCAAAAAATCTTTGACAAAGAGGAGAAAATTATACAGTGGAAAAAAGACAGCCTCTTCAATCAATGGTGCAGGAAAAATTGGAGAGCTATGTATGGAAGAATGACACTCAACCATTCTCTTATACCATACATAAAGATAAATTCGAAATGGACAAACGACCTCAACGTGAGGAAGGAATCTATCAAAATCCCCGAGGAGAACATAGGCAGTAACCTCAGGGACACTGGCCACAGCACATTCTTTCAAAACATGTCCCCAAAGACAAAGGAAACAAAAGCAAAAATGAACTTTTGGGACTTCATCAAGATCAAAAGTTTCTGCACAGCAAAGGAAACAGTCAACAAAATGAAGAAACAACCCACGGAACGGGAGAAGATTTTCACAAATGACATTACAGATAAAGGGCTGATATCCAAGATCTATAAAGAACTCCTCAAACTCAACACACACAAAACAGATAATCATGTCAAAAAATGGGCAGAAGACATGAACAGACACATCTCCAAAGAAGACATACAAATGGCAAACAGATGCCATATATGCAGGCAGAGAGAGAGGGGTAAGCAGGCTCCCCGCTGAGCAAAGAGCCTGATGTGGGGCTCCATCCCAGGACCCTGAAATCATGACCTGAGCCGAAGGCAGAGGCCTAAACCACTGAGCCACCCAGGAGACCCATATCTGGTAATTTTTAATCAACGTGGATTTGCTGCATCAAATAGTTCCTTCTTCTTCAAATATAAATATAGAAATATATTGATCAAGTCACACGCATGTCTTAGGAGAATGTCATACCTTTAGTAGCAAACTTGAAATCTTGGCCATTGGTTATGATTTTTGTTTTGGTTTGATTTGGTTCGGTTTTTGTAATTTTAAAAATCCCTCCAGCCCTTGGCTCTGTCTGACCTGATTGCTTTCAGCTGTTTCTGCAACAAAGTTGTCCCAGCTGCGAAAACTCTCATTGTTTCCAGTGGCGCCCCCTTCTGAACACTTTGTTAATATAAAGCTTTTTTTTTTTTTTTTTTTGCTATGGTAAATTTGGAACAACAGTGAGGTATTTCAAAGAGGTGAACCACAGATAAATTTCTCTAAGGGTGGGGTGAGGGTTACTCAAAAAGGAACTTGACAAGGCTTTTAAAGATATCGACAATCATTATAACATAACGTGACTGATTGTTACCGTGCTCTTAACTGGGCAAACACTTGTTGGCTTCCAAGATAGACTAACATAGTTGAGATGGTTCTAGCGGCCTGCTAGCACAGGGTCTCATGAGCCAGGGATTCTAGCCACTGGCTGTGCAAGGTTGAGACCTGTTAGTGATTCTATTTTTTCCTCTACAGAATGGGTCTTTCTACATTCCAGGTCCTTTCTACCCCAATAAATAATGCGGCGATTCTCTCAGTGAGTTGTACTTTTGGTTTAAACAGCCAACTGTCTGTTATAAAGGACTTTTGTTTAAATTCCTTTAAAAAAAAGTCGTTTCAAAAAAATCTTTTTTTTATTTTTTATTTTTTGATCCCATAGGTTTACTCTGATCCTGGAACTTTGTCATTTTGACCTTCTCTGCTGATTAAAATATTCTTCATCATCAGCACCTACTGCACTCCTCTTCTGGTGTGGTCTCTCGGGAAGGGGACTTCTCTAGCTCTTCTAGCAGGAGATGGGCACTTCCCCTCTACCCCTGTTGCCAGACCAACCTTACCTATCCTGCAGGGTCAGGTCGGCCTGGCCTTTTATCTGTTGTTCTCTTCTGAGTGGTTAGTTTTTCATCGATACCGTGCTTTGCTTTTGGCAGGATTTACCCTGGTCTATCAAAACCCTTTTCTAGTACCAGTGAAGCCTAAGAAACAGTCCTGATGAGAGAACCAGGTATTCGAACAGATCATATTTATCCTGAATGTTCCGTCCAAAATGAAAAATACATTTCTGAGGAGCCTCAAGATCTCTGAGAAGGGAAGTTTCACCAACTCTGTCATGTAGGGGCATCAATTCCGATTCTGAGTCAATTTTCCGACTTTCCCAGCTAATACTTCTCTACCTCAGAAAGCCCACTCTCAACCGTTTCCTCTCTCAAAGGCAGTTGCTCTTAGAGTCTGCACATGGCACTTGGGGCCTGCTGGTCATTGGCTACTGCCCTCTGTACCTTGGGCCTAACAGCTGCGGGGCATCAAGATGAGAATGTCTCTTGTTCTAAGACTTAATATAGTTGGGTGCACATGGTTAAGGAATAATCACTTATTTTGTTGATCCAAGTGTTCGACCTTTCTTAATTATTCTAGTACCACAGTTTACTTGTTCTAAGATTTGTCCCCCCCCCCATTTTAATATCTCTTAAGGTGGCATTTACCTTGCACTTGAGGACATATCCTAGTTTAACTGACAGCATTTCTCTTTCTTAGTCGAACATAAACTATAGTGCATCTTACCCTTGATGAAAGCTAGGATGCAATTAAATACTCTATTATGGTTACGATTCTGATATTTGAAATCCTCCGGTAGCTCCCTGTGCCCCCACAGTGTAGTACCTCACCTCCTCGGCATAGTATACAAACCATCTCACCCCAGTGTTAACCCCGGGGCTCAGCCTCCATCCCCAGGTGATGCTGCCAGATCAGCTGTCGGTTATCATGAACTTGCTGTAGTTTCCTGAATGCACTGTGCTGCCTCCTGGCACTTTGAAACTTGACACACTCATCCTCATTCTTCGCTTTGCCCTTGTCTATCACCTCCCCTTAAAATCTGTTCCTAAGTGGCTTTTCCCAGCTCCAACCTACCCTTGGCAGTCTTTTCTCTCCCTGTGGTAAAGCCTGTCACACTGCACCATGGACATGCCGGTTGTCCCCCTGAGAAGAGAAAAGGGACAGTGAGGGCCCCCCAGCATTTGCAGCTCTAGTGCAGAGCCCCATGCCTGGCTTGCAGGAAATGCCAGATCATGAAGACAAACGGAGATCATCCTCTGGCTAAAACCAGCTCTTCTTTGCCTACCGCAGGATCTGGATCATTAAAGAGCAGCCAGTTATTATGGCTGTTTTTCTAGGGATTTTTTCCCCATATATTTCCCAGGGCTTTACTCTTTATATAGCACTTTAATTCAGTCTTCAACCACTTCCTAGTCAGATCAGGTGAAATCATTTTCCTTCCCATACCCTCGATGTTTTTCTCACCTAGTAATTCTTTTTTTAAAGATCTTATTTACCCATTTGACAGATCACAAGTAGGCAGAGAGGTGGCAGAGAGAAAGGGGTAAGCAGGCTCCCCGCTGAGCAAAGAGCCTGATGTGGGGCTCCATCCCAGGACCCTGAAATCATGACCTGAGCAGAAGGCAGAGGCCTAAACCACTGAGCCACCCAAGAGCCCCTTATCTGGTAATTTTTAATCAATGTGGATTTGCTGCATCAAATAGTTCCTTCTTCTTCAAATATAAATATAGAAATATATTGATCAAGTCACACGCATGTCTTAGGAGAATGTCATACCTTTAGTAGCAACCTTGAAATCTTGGCCATTGGTTATGATTTTTGTTTTGGTTTGATTTGGTTCGGTTTTTGTAATTTTAAAAATCCCTCCAGCCCTTGGCTCTGTCTGACCTGATTGCTTTCAGCTGTTTCTGCAACAAAGTTGTCCCAGCTGCGAAAACTCTCATTGTTTCCAGTGGCGCCCCCTTCTGAACACTTTGTTAATAGAAAGCTTTTTTTTTTTTTTTTGGCTATGGTAAATGTGGAACAACAGTAGATATTTCAAAGAGGTGAACCACAGATAAATTTCTCTAAGGGTGGGGTGAGGGTTACTCAAAAAGGAACTTGACAAGGCTTTTAAAGATATCGACAATCATTATAACATAACGTGACTGATTGTTACCGTGCTCTTAACTGGGCAAACACTTGTTGGCTTCCAAGATAGACTAACATAGTGGAGATGGTTCTAGCGGCCTGCTAGCACAGAGTCTCATGAGCCAGGGATTCTAGCCACTGGCTGTGCAAGGTTGAGACCTGTTAGTGATTTTTTTTTTCCTCTGCAGAATGGGTCTTTCTACATTCCAGGTCCTTTCTACCCCAATAAATAATGCAGCGATTCTCTCAGTGAGTTGTATTTTAGTTTAAACAGCCAACTGTCTCTTAAAAAGGACTTTTGTTTAAAGTCCTTTAAACAAAAGTCCTTTTAAAAAAATTTTTTTTTATTTTTTATTTCTTATTTAAATCTGTTGGTAAACTTGTTTGCCACTTAACTGATTCATAAATTTGCCACCTGAAGAATTCTGTTGTAACAGTTCACAATTGGTTAATACTTAGTCTTCACTAGAGATTAAGGTGTTTCTAAGAGTATCAAACTCTGCTTAGTGTAGCTAAGACTGATGGAAATAAGGGAAACTCTGTAGGAAAGTAGATGATAAGTAAAAAAAAATTAAGGAATGGGAATACATTTTGTTGAAGGTAAGGGAAGGTAATTTTATCCTAAATGAGATGGTTGATTTGAAAGAAATGGCTTAGGACAAGACCTGAATGCAAAGGAAAGTTATAAAAGATTTATAAAGGGAAATCTTCAGAAAAGGAATTTTAGCTATGGTCAGAACAGACTAAAATAGACTAAATAAATGGGTTTTAAAAGTACATTACATTAGTACAAGACTAAAATTCTCTGTTCAAAGGACAAAGTTTTCTTAGATTAATTGATCTCCTGTTATGGGAATGTAAGTGATTTCCTCTTTGCCTGCCCAGAAAAACCAGTTTCTATGTTTTGTTTTATCAGGTGTTTAACATCCCTAATTATATTTAGGCATGTGCTTCAAAACTTTCTGAGATCTTAGCAAATGTTGACAAGATTTAAATTGTAAAATCTCTTTAACTCAGGCTTTTCCTTAATATATGAAGTTGCTCATGAAATACTACTGAACCGATGATAAACCTTGGATTACATTTGGGAAAATACTATAACTATTCTAGAGATTCTATGCACTTCCTAAAGTTTTAATGTTTTGAGAGATCATCGCTTGATACTGTAATTATGTTATGTATCACAAAAATAACCTGATTTCCTTGCAGCTAAATTGTAAACTCCCGTGTCTCTTTAGCTTTAACCATATCCATTCTGAGTTTTTGTCATTTATAATTGTTTTAATTCTCTTATAAAATGAGCTTTATTTTCAAGGAGATTCCTATAAAGGACTTTCAGGACAAATACAGATATTTGATATACTTGAAAATCCTAAAACTGAAATGGGTAAAAATTTCCAAAACTGACTAAAGCTGCATTCACTAGATTTGGTAACACGGGACTAAATGAACTAAAAAATTATAATGTTATATCTCTTAATGTTTTGTCTTACTTTAAACATTGCTTGTTCTCTCCGATGTTTGCTCTTCCAGACTAGGGATACTTCCTCCTAGTTATCTGTAACTTATAGAGATGTAAAAGTGCTCATTTATAAAAGAGCTCAACGCATTCAAGCTTTTCTCTCTATCTGAACCCTCTGAAACCAAAAGGTCTCAGTAAGTAAGCATTCTTCCATGACAGTCAGTCATTTACATAAGTCCAATAAGAATCTGTTCTCCTTGTAACAGGAAAGAGTTGGAAACACGGTTTATTTTACCAAGGCTTTGGCTGGAATGTCATATTTAAAAAGACTCGGATATAACCAGAGAGTTTAAAGGAACTAAGGTTGACTTTATAAAACCTAGAGCCATAAAGCCCCTTGGGACTGTTGGCCTGATACCTTGCTTACAGAGTTCCCAGCAGCCTCACCAGGTGAGTAAAGAATGTCACTCCTTGGTAGGTGCGGTCTCAGAAGAGGAATTCCCCAATGAGAAATTCGCCCAAATCGACAGGTATTGCAGGCATGCCTGATGGCCAGTACAGGGCTTGGCTTCTGGCCCAGAGAGGCTACTAAAAGTTCAACCTAGAGATTCCTTATTAAAAGTTCCAGCAAAGCAGATGCTAAAAGATCTATTGATCACACTTATTGTTCTTGCTGAGCTTATGTAAATAATAGGCCAAGTTTCTCAAAACTAAACTTGTTTCACAAGTGAATTAGTCCTGATTTGGCTATCTCTGTAAATGAGGGTTATTTTAGAGAGAAAAATTCTATTTTAGTAACACACCTTTATGGATGTTAAATTCTAGATTTGATTGTCTTTAAATGTTTGTTTACCTAAGCTAAACAATTTGAGGTAAACTTCAGGGAACTTGTACAATAGCTTCTTTAGTCAATCTTATTATTTTGTGGGGATATTAGCAGACCCCACGGCACATGATTAAACAACTGGAATAATGAAATTGCCTAAAAGCCAGCATACCGCACCCTTCTCCCACTTGACAATGATCCTCTGTAATTAGGATATTGTTAAGGTTGGATGACTCAAAGGTCTTCTTATTGGTTTCATCCCTTAGTCATATTTATCTAGAGGCCACCTCCATTGAGGTGCAATTGCAAACAGATGCTTTAGCAAAACCTAAAACAGCCCTCATAAAAGAACCTCAAAGCTCACTATGGGACAGTCCCTAACTGTAATAATGTCACATCAGGTCCAGATTTGTCTTAGTAGCCAAAGGCCACCAATGGATGATGGAGGCCAACTTATTAAATACTGGGCTACACTAACAGAGATGCCAGAAATAAAACTTAAAATTTGTCAAACTTTAAACCTAGTTACCTGTATGGCTGAACCTGACCACTGTACATCTTTCTCTATAGAGCAAAAATGTTCAGAGATTATTAATCTAGCTTATTCTATATGGCCAGGTTTAAGATGCCCCTGTTAAAATTACAAATGACAGTTGGTTTTCTGATGAAAATGGTTTTCATAGAAAGAAGAAGAAAAGCTAGGTGTGCCATAGTGCTCACTAGCACTTTGCAAATTGCCAAAGCCTAAGAATTAACATGTATACTGACTCCAAATATGCCTTCCTGGTACCACATGCCCATGGAGCTATTTGGAAGAAAAGGGGATTTTCCTGGAATCATGGGCGCATTACTAAAACCATTACAACTCCAGCTAATCTCCCCTACTTGAGACAAAGATGGACACGATCTGTTTTTAAATGGTATGATCACTTAGCATCCATTTTTGTTCCATCTGCGGGACTAGGGGATATCATGTGGCATGAAGAAGCCCTTAATAAATATACTACAAAGGCACTCAATGATTCACTAAATAGCATCTCCCAGCTTAATACCAAAGTGTCACAGATATGCAAGGCAGTCCTACAAAATAGGATGGCCTTAGATGTCCTGACAGCAGCCCAAGGTAGCACATGTGCAATTATCAAGACAGAATGTTGTGTGTATATCCCAGACTATCACAGAAATGTCACAGGACTAATAAAGGATATGAATACCCAAATTAAGGCCTACAAGATCCTCCTCTCTCTCTCAGTAAATGGTTAAGTTCCTGGTTTGAAGGAGGACTATGACCGAATCTCCTTTTTGGGCTTCTCATTCTTATCGCCTTATTAACCTTAATATGTTGCTTTGTTCCATGTTTCTCTACTTGGTGTCGAGACTCCATTGCTACAATGACTACACCACGACAGACGATCCTTGTCGCGCGCAAGAACACCTCTTCACTGTCAGCGCTGGATTCAGCTGCCTCCACCTTTTGAAACTCCCTTATACATTCCTACCCTGATCAATATTAGCCCCAGTAGGTAGGGACAGCTCTACGCCCCTATTCAGCACGAAGAAGTTATAGAAGATGAGACCTTCCACCTTCAACCACCTTAAAAATTTAAGGGTCTTTAAAAGCTGGCGCCTTGCATCCCCCCTTCACCCGCTCCCCTCCATATGTGTAGCATTCCTCAGGCACCCCTGACTGCCATAAAATGATAAATAGTTGACTTGCTAAGATCACAATCCTGCAAGATAGGAGCCTCCCTTGGTTTGCAAATGTCCTTGAGATTACAACAAAGAAGTTACTTTATCAATAGCCCAATTTTAAATCGGCCCTTGTATCTTAAATAAACTCGTACAGTTTGTAAAAGATCGCTTGTCAGTAATCCAGACAATGGTACTGACACAGCAATATCAACTAATTAAACAAACCGGCTCTCAAACTGACTTACTTGATAAACAAAGCGAATGTATATAGGATTCTATCCATGATAAAGAAAAAGGGGGGAATGAAAGACCCCTCTCCCCTTGCTAAAGGCTTGTTTAAATAACCTGAAGTCCCCACAGCACCCCCTCTCCCCTTGCTGAAGGCTTGATTGTCCCCATAGCCAGATGGAAACACATACCAGGATGTCTATTGTCTGTGATCACCCGGTCTGTCAAAAGAAAAGACAAATGAGGAATAGAGTGTACCTGGGAATTTCCAGAGTGCTGAGGCAAGGCCCGCCAGAACAAACGGCTGTGTCCTTGCCTTAAACCCAACGCCTGACTAATTAACCAATCAGATCCCTGTAACCATGCATCTGCTTCTGTAAGCTTGCTTCCCGCTACCCCAACCCTTCCTATATAATCTGCTCCCCATCTTGGCCTGGCGCGCTCAGACCACAAAGGCTGATGCATCCGCAGGCGCCTGTGTAACCAATAAACCTCTTGCAGTTTGCATCTAGTGGAGGCGTGCTGTTTGATTCTTGGGTGCGGCTCCAGGCTCTTTCACTACCACTTGCCGTCTTGCTCATTTTTTGCCCAGCATTATTGGTCGCTGTGTCATTCTTTAAACACACCAGATGTGCTCCCACCTTGGGCTTACTGTTTGCTTTGTGTGGGATGCTCTTCTCCAAACAGCACAACTGCTCGTTCCTTAATTTCCTCCAAGTCTTTCCTCAAATGAGGGAGACTTCCCTGACACAGTCCCATAGAAAATTCCAACCTGCTCCCCTAAACCCCACACCCCATGTCCACTCACTCAGCTTAGTTTCCTTCCTACCCCACATCAACCCCTGATATGTATGTATATTTATTTGCTTCATTTCTCACTCAACAACTAAAATGAAAACTCCAAGAGGACATCAAATTTATTTTGTCTCTTGTTAACTATTCTGTCTTTAGGGTTTAGAACAGTACCTGACACATAGTAGATGTTCCGTAAATATTGGAGAATGATTTGTTTCTATTTTTGCCTTTTCTCTATCCATTCTTTACACAGCAGCCAAAAATGACATTTTAAAAATGCAAAAGGAATCCCGTGACCACCCTCCACCCACCAGTGTAAAACCCTTCAATGGCTTTTCGTTGTGCTCAAGCCGCAGCTGACATTCTACAGCCCAGGCCAGATTAAGATTTCAGAGTTCTTAATCACTGGAAGGATGATGGTGTTGTCACCACCAGAGATATTTAAATATTTTTGAAGATTAGATCCCAAAGTAAGTGTGCTAAAAGCCTAGCAATATCCGATTTCACAAACTCAGATTTCATAAAGTCTCATTAGTCTTCTCACCTTGTGTAAGTTTAATCTTTCCCCCTTTTCTCTTCTGTTTCAGGCACTCACCATACTTTGACAGAATGACCATAACGGCCTTCCAACCTGTCATCTCATCTTCAGGAATATGCCCCTTTCCCTCCCCTCCTCACACCAATTCATCCTCTAAACTTATTCAAAGATGATCACTCTAAAATGTGCATCTCACTGTGTCCTTCCCCTACAGGAACTTACTCAATAGCTCCTAAGGACGTGTGAATTTCCTTGGTGTGGTATTTTTACAAGACCCTTTGCTTGCAAGTGGCAGCAATCCAAAGAAAACTGGAGGAACCAAAAGGGAAAAGCAAGCAAACAAACACGAAACAAAGGAATGTCCAGGATCCTGTAGGTATGGATACCACAGAAGTTCATAAAAATCCAAAAGAAGATGGGGCACCTGGGTGGCTCAGTGGGTTAAGCCTCTGCATTCGGCTCAGGTCATGATCCCAGGGTCCTAGGATCGAGCCCCACATTGGGCTCTCTGCTCTGCAGGGAGCCTGCTTCCTCCTCTCTCTCTGCTTGCCTCTCTGCCTACTAGTGATCTCTGTCAGATAAATTTAAAAAAACTTTTTTTTAAATCAAAAGAAGAGCTGCAGAACTAAAATTTCAGAATCAAGAACAGGGACTGGAAACCGGCAAAACAGTTTTCTATTTGTCCATGTCTCATGTTTACTAGTCTCCATATGGCTGCTTTCTTCTCTGGTCAGACTCTTCAAGTGTCCAGGAAGATGGCCATGGCCAGCTCCTGAATCCCATCCAGCAAGGCCAGTCACTCGCCTAAAGAGAGAACATTGTCTTCCTGTCATTTACATATCAATCTCAGGGAGACTCTGATTGGTCCTATTGGTGTCAGGTGGACTAGTCACTATATGGGTTTATATGTGTGCCCATCCTCCTCCAGACTGCAGAAGCACAGGAGAAATTTTTAAAATTAACATATAATGTATTATTTGCCCCAAAGGTGCAGGTCTGTGATTCATCTGTGTTACACATTTCACAGAACTCACCGTATCACATAACCTCCCCAATGTTCATAACCCAGCCAACCTCTCCATAAACCCTCCATCCCCGTAAACCTCGGTTTGTTTTGTGAGATTAAGTCTATTATGGTTTCTCTCCCCCCATCCCATCTTGATTCATTTTATCCCTCCTACCTCCCATGTCCCCCTACCCTGCCTTGCAAATTCCTCATATCAGACAGATCATATGATAATTGCCTTTCTCTGATTGACTTACTTCACTTAGCATAATACCCTCTAGTTCCATCCAGGTCATTGCAAAGAGCAAGATTTCATTTTTGATGGCTGTATAGTATTCCTCTGTGTGTATGTGTGTGTGTGTGTGTGTGTGCCTCTGGGTGTCTGTGTGTCTGTGTGTAAAGAGGACCTGGCCATGCCATCGTGGGTGGAGATGCCCCAAGCAGGATGAGGCTGATGAGGGTTTAGATGTCTGGTGGGCAAGTTATGTTCACACCCCAGTTTAAGGATGGTTAAGTGGGATCGGGTGGAGGGTCTACACCCTTCTGCCCAGGGTTTATCCTGAGACCCTGAACAGATGGGTCCATGACCCAGGAGCGGGGCTAACCCTAACAGTAACCATGAACCCTGACCCTGACACTGACTGTGAGCCTGCCCCAAACCCTAACCCAAACCCTGACCCTGACCCTGACCCTGTCTGTGATCCTGACCTGAACCCTAAACCTAAACCTAAGCCTGACACTCACCCTGATGTGGACCCTGAACCTAAACCTAACGTTGATATTACTGTAACCAAGACTCAGAACTAACCATGACCCTGACCCTGACCCTAATCCTAAACCTGACGCTGACCTAAACCTGACCCTAACCCTAACCCTGACCGTGACTATGAGCCTGACCCTAACCCTAAACCTAAAGGTAACTCTAACCATGACCCTAATACCGACCGTGAACATAAACCTAATGCTGACCCTGACCCAAACACTAACCCCTACAATAAACCAACCCCTAACCCTAACCTTACGCTGTCTAACCCTAACCCTAATTATAACCTTACTTCTAACACTAACCCTAACCCCAATCCCAAACCCTACCGCCAAAACCTAACTGTGACACTGAAACGAACATGGACCCTAAACCAAAGCCTGACGCTAAACCTAACCCTGGCCATGACCTTCACCTGAACACGACCCTAACACTAACCATGACCCAACTGTGAGCCTGACACTGACCTGAACACTAAACCTGACCCGGACTGTGAGCCTTACCTTAACTCTAACCCTAAATGTAACCCTGAACCTGACACTAACACGGGCCCTCCCCCGAATCCTATCGCTGACCTAACCCTCAGAGTAACCCCTAACCCTACCACGGACCCTGATCCTAACAAGTTCTAACCCTAACCGACAACCAAACGCTAACACTAACACTAACCCTAAACTTTAACAATAACCCTGAACCTATACCTGATTATGCTCATAACCCTAACCATGATCTTTGCCTATACCAGACCCTGACCCTAAACCTGAACCTGGCCCTGACCCTAAACCTAACCATGACCCTAACACTGACAACTACATAAACCTGTCGCTGACCCGAATGAGGACTTTAAACCAAACCTGATCCTGATCGTAATGCTGACACTGGCGCTACACTTCACCCTGACCCTGACCCAGGCAAAGACCATAAACCTAACCCTGACCCTAACAGTGACCCTGATCACGACCCTAACACTAACAGTGACCCTGACTGTGAGCCTGACCCTAACTCTAACCCTAAACGTATCCCTGACCATGACACTAACACGGGCCCTGACCCGAAACCTAACGCTAACTAAACCTAACCCAACCCTAAAACTAACCCCTAACATTAACCCTGACACTGACCTTAACTCGGTCTAACCCTCCACCTACCTCTAACCCTAACCTTAACCCCACATTAAAAATAATCCTGACGCTGATCATAACCCTAACTCTGAAGTTTGCCAATGTCAGAACTTAACCTTAAACCTGACACTGGCCTTGACCTTAACACTGACCCTAACCCTGAATGTAAACCTAACTCTGACCCAATCCATGATCCTAAACAGAATCTTAAGCCTAAAGCTAACCCTGATCCTGAACCTACTCATAAAACAGAACCTAAACATAAAGCTGACCTTAATATAACCATGAACCTAACCCAGACCCTGACCCTAAACCTGACACTAAACCTGTCCCAAACCTAATCCTGACCCTGACATGAACCTTGCCCCCAAACCTAAATGTGACCATGACCCTAAATCTGACCATGACCATGAACCTGACCCTAAACCTAACCGTCACTAACACTGACCCTGACCCTGACTCTGACCGTAACCCTAACAGTGACCCTACTGTGAGCCTGACCCTAAACCTAACCATGAACCTAACCCTAACCCTGACCCATACCCTAAGCCTTACCCTAACCCGGACCCCAAAGACGACTAACCCTAACCCTGATCCTAAGTCTTTCTTAACTCTAACCCTAACACTAAACTAGTCTAAACCCAGCTCTGTTGCCTCCAGCGGGGACAACAGCTGCACCCAGGCCTGCCAGGGGCTGGGGGGAGGCTGTATGGGGGCCATTGGATTGGCACTGCATTGAGTGGAGGGTGAGCATTGAGCAGTTTGGGGAATGGCGGCTCAGGGAGCTCTGGTACAGCAGGAAGTTCGGGAAGGAGCCCCCAGGCAGTGGTGACCTACTTCCCTGACGACAGAGCCCAACGGAATTGGAACCCACGTATCCAGGCAACCCATTACAGAGAAAACCCCCCTGCCCAACTCATTTCTAGGCACATCCTAAAGGAAGCGACATGTTCTTCTGCTGTACTGAAGCCGAGAGGATGTAGGGAGAAGAGAGCTCGCCCGCCAGACACGTCCCCTCCCTGGCCGGTCATATCAGGTTTCCCCAATGCCTCAGGCCCTTTGGCTACTAAAATCAAAAGGTGACACCAGGGGACTCAGATTCAGAGAGTCCCACACCTTCTGATCAACCGGTGTAGCCCTAGGTCTCCTCCCCATCTCTGTATGTGTGTGTGTGTGTGCCTCTGGGTGTCTGTGTGTCTGTGTATAAAGAGGACCTGACCATGCCATCAAGGGTGGAGATGCCCCAAGCAGGATGAGGCTGATGAGGGTTTAGATGTCTGGTGGGCAAGTTATGTTCACACCCCAGTTTAAGGCTGGTTAAGTGGGATCGGGTGGAGGGTCTACACCCTTCTGCCCAGGGTTTATCCTGAGACCCTAAACGGATGGGTCCTTGACCCAGGAGCGGGGCTCACCCTAACAGTAACCACTAACCCTGACCCTGACACTGACTGTGAGCATGCCCCAAACCCTAACCCAAACCCTGACCCTGACACTGACCCTGTCTATGATCCTGACCTGAACCCTAAACCTAAACCTAAGCCTGGCACTGACCTGATGTGTACCATGAACATAAACCTAACGTTGATATTACTGTAACCAAGACTCATACCTAACCATGACCCTGATCCTGACCCTAATCCTAACCCTGATGCTGACCTAACCCTGACCCTAACACTAACACTGACCGAGACTGTGAGCTTGACCCTAACCCTAAACCTAAAGGTAACTCTAACCATGACCCTAATACAGACCCTGAACCTAAACCTAACGCTGACTCTGACCCTAACACTAACCCCTACGCTAAACAAAACCCTAACCCTGACCTTACGCTGACTTACCCTAAACCTAACCATAACCCTACTTCTAACTCTAACCCTAATCCCAATCCCAAACACTACCGCCAAAACCTAACTGTGACACTGAACAGAACATTGACCCTAAACCAAAGCCTGACGCTAAACCTGTCCCTGTCCATGACCTTCACCTGACCCTGACCCTGACCCTAATCCTAACCATGACCCTAACACTGAATACTACATAACCTTGTCCCTGACCCGAATGTGGACTTTAAACCAATACCTGAACTTGACCCTAAACCGGACACTGGCGCTAAACATCACCCTGACCCTGACCTAGACCATGACCATAAACCTAACCCTGACCCTAACAGTGACCCCGACACTGACCCGAACACTAAACCTGACCCAGACTGTGAGCCTTACCCTAACTCTAACCCTAAATGTAACCCTGAACCTGACACTAACACGGGCCCTCCCCCGAATCCTATCGCTGACCTAACCCTCAGAGTAACCCCTAACCCTACCACGGACCCTGATCCTAACAAGTTCTAACCCTAACCGACAACCAAACGCTAACACTAACACTAACCCTAAACTTTAACAATAACCCTGAACCTATACCTGATTATGCTCATAACCCTAACCATGATCTTTGCCTATACCAGACCCTGACCCTAAACCTGAACCTGGCCCTGACCCTAAACCTAACCATGACCCTAGCACTGACCACTACATAGCCCTGTCACTGACCCGAATGTGGACTTTAAACCAAACCTGATCCTATTCGTAAAGCTGACACTGGCGCTACACTTCACCCTGACCCTGACCCAGGCAAAGACCATAAACCTAACCCTGACCCTAACAGTGACCCTGACCACGACCCTAACACTAACAGTGACCCTGACTGTGAGCCTGACCCTAACTCTAACCCTAAACGTAACCCTGACCATGACACTAACACGGGCCCTGACCCGAAACCTAACGCTGAGCCTAACCCTAAAACAAACCCCTAACATTAACCCTGACACTGACCCTAACCCGGTCTAACCCTCCACCTACCTCTAACCCAAACCCTAACCCCACTTTAACAATAATCCTGGCGCTGATCATAACCCTAACTCTGAAGGTTGCCAATGTCAGATCTTAACCTTAAACCTGACCCTGGCCTTGACCTTAACACTGACCCTAACCCTGAATGTAAACCTAACTCTGACCCAATCCGTGATCCTAAACAGAATCTTAAGCCTAAAGCTAACCCTGATCTTGAACCTACTCATAACACAGAACCTAAACATAAAGCTGACCTTACCATAACCATGAACCTAATCCTGACCCTGACCCTAACCCTGACACTAGACCTGTCCCAAACCTAACCCTGACCCTGACATGAACCTTGTCCCCAACCAAAACTTGAACCTGACCCTAAATCTAACCATGACCCTGAACCTGACCCTAAACCTAACCATCACCCTAAAACTGACCCTGACGTGACTCTGACCGTAATGCTAACCCTGACCCTACTGTGAGCATGACCCTAAACCAAGCCATGAACCTAACCCTAACCCTGAGCCCTACCCTAAGCCTTACGCTAACCCTGACCCCAAGGACATCTAACCCTAACCCAGACCCTAAGTCTTTCTTAATCCTAACCCTAACACTGACCTAGTATAAATCCAGCTCTGTTGCCTCCAGCGGGGACAACAGCTGCACCCAGGCCTCCCAGGGGCTGGGGGAGGCTGTATGGGGGTCACTGGATGGGCACTCCCTGAGTGGAGTGTGAGCCTGAGCAGCTTGGGGACCGCCGGCTCAGGGAGTTCTGGTACAGCAAGAAGTTCGGGAAGTAGCCGCCAGGCAGTGGTGACCTCACTTCCCTGATGAAAGAGCCCAACGGAATTGGAACCAACATATCCAGGCACCCCATTACAGAGAAAACCCCCCTGCCCAGCTCATTTCTAGGCACATCCTAAAGGAAGCGACATGTTCTTCTGCTGTACTGAAGCCGAGAGGATGTAGGGAGAAGAGAGCTCGCCCGCCAGACACGTCCCCTCCCTGGCCGGTCATATCAGGATTCCCCAACGCCTCTGGACCTTTGGTTACTAAAATCAAAAGGTGACACCAGGGGACTCAGAGTCAGAAAGTCCCACACCTTCTGATCAACCGGTGTAGCCCTAGGTCTCCTCCCCATCTCTGTATGTGTGTGGGTGTGTGTGTGTGTGTGTGTGTGCCTCTGGGTGTCTGTGTGTCTGTGTGTAAAGAGGACCTGACCATGCCATCGAGGGTGGAGATGCCCCAAGCAGGATGAGGTTGTTGAGGGTTTAGATGTCTGGTGGGCAAGTTATGTTCACACTCCAGTTTAAGGCTGGTTAAGTGGGATTGGGTGGAGGGTCTACACCCTTCTGCCCAGGGTTTATCCTGAGACCCTGACCGGATGGGTCCATGACCCAAGAGCGGGTCTAACCCTAAGAGTAACCACTAACCCAGACCCTGACACTGACTGTGAGCCTGTCCCAAATCCTAACCCAATCCCTGACCCTGAACCTGACCCTGACCCTGTCTGTGATCCTGACCTGAACACTAAACCTAAACCTAAGCCTGACAATGTCCCTGATGGTGGACCCTTAACCTTAACCTAACGTTGATATTACCGTAACCAAGACTCATACCTAACCCTGACCATGAACCTGACCCTAATCGTAACCCTGATGCTGACCTAAACCTGACCCTAACCCTAACCCTGACCGTGACTGTGAACCTGACCCTAACTCTAAACCTAAAGGTAACTCTAACCATGACCCTAATACAGACCCTGAACCTAAACCTAACGCTGACCCTGACCCTAACACTAACCCTACCCTAAACCAAACCATAACCCTGACCTTACGCTGTCTAAGCCTTACCATAACCCTACTTCTAACTCTAACCCTAACCCCAATCCCAAACCCTACCGCAAAACCTAACTGTGACACTGAACCGAACATTGACCCTAAACCAAAGCCTGACCCTAAACCTGAACCTGTCCCTGAACTTCACCTGACCTGACCCTGACCCTAATCCTAACCATGACACTAACACTGACCACTACACAATCCTGTCCCTGACCCGAATGTGGACTTTAAACCAATACCGGAACCTGACCCTAACCCGGACACTGGCGCTAAACATCACCCTGACCCAAACCAGACCATGACCATAAACCTAACCCTGACCCTAACAATGACTCCGACCCGGACCTGAACAACAAACCTGACCCTGACTGTGAGCCTGACCCTAACTCTAACCCTAAATGTAACCCTGACCCTGACACTAACACGGGCCATCCCCCGAATCCTATCGCTGAACCTAACCATAAGAGTAACCCCTAACCCTACAACAGACCCTGATCCTAACAAGTTCTAACCCTAACCGTCAACCAAACGCTAACCCTAACACTAACCCTAAACTTTAACAATAACCCTGACCCTATATCTGACTATGATCATAAGCCTAACCCAGAACTTTGCCTATACCAGACCCTGACCATATACCTGACCCTGGCCCTGAGACTAAACCTAACCATGACCCTAACAATGACCACTACATAACACTGTCCCTGACCCGAATGTGGACTTTAAGCCAATACTTGATCCTGACCGTAAACCTGACACTGGCGCTAAACCTCACCATGAACCTGACCCAGGCAAAGACCATAAACCTAACCCTGACCCTAACAGTGACATTGACTCCGACCCTAAAATTAACCCTGACCCTGACTGTGAGCCTGACACTTACTCTAACCCTAAACGTAACCCCGACCATGACACTAACACGGGCCCTGACCCGAAACCTAATGCTGAACCTAACCCTAAAACTAACCCCTAACATTATCCCTGACACTGACCCTAAACCGGTCTAACCCTCCACCTACCTCTAACCCTAACCCTAACCCCACTTTAACAATAATCCTGACCCTCTCTCTGACCCTGATCATAACCCTAACTCTGAACTTTGCCTATGTCAGAGCTTAACCTTAAACCTGACCCTGGCCTTGACTGTAACACTGACACTAACCCTGAATAAAAACCTAACTCAGACCCAATCCGTGATCCTGAACAGAAACTTAACCCTTAAGCTAACCCTGAATCTGAACCTACTCATAAAACAAAACCTAAACATAAAGCTGACCTTACCATAACCATGAACCTAACCCTGACCCTGACCCTAACCCTGACACTAGACCTGACCCACTCCTAACCCTGACCCTGATATGAACCTTGCCCCCAAACCAAAACTTGAACCTGACCCTAAATCTGACCATAACCCTGAACCTGACCCTAAACCTAACCGTCACCCTACACTGACCCTGACCCTGTCTCTGATGGTAACGGTAACCGTGACCCTACTGTGAGCCTGAACCTAAACCTAACCATGAACCTAACCCTAACCCTGACCCCTACCCTAAGCCTTCCGCAAATCCTGACCCCAAGCACGTCTAACCCTAACCCTGATCCTAAGTCTTTCTTAACCCTAACCCTAACACTAACCTAGTCTAAACCCAGCTCTGTTCCCTCCAGCGGGGAAAACAGCTGCACCCAGGTCTGCCAGGGGCTGGGGGGAGGCTGTATGGGGGCCACTGGATTGGCACTGCATTGAGTGGAGGGTGAGCATTGAGCAGCTTGGGGACCGGTGGCTCAGGGAGCTCTGGTACAGCAGGAAGTTCGGTAAGGAGCCCCCAGGCAGTGGTGACCTCACTTCCCTGACGACAGAGCCCAACAGAATTGGAACCCAAGTATCCAGGCAACCCATTACAGAGAAAAACCCCCTGCCCAACTCATTTCTAGGCACATCCTAAAGGAAGCGACATGTTCTTCTGCTGTACTGAAGCCGAGAGGATGTAGGGAGAAGAGAGCTCGCCCGCCAGACACGTCCCCTCCCTGGCCGGTCATATCAGGATTCCCCAACGCCTCAGGCCCTTTGGCTACTAAAATCAAAAGGTGACACCAGGGGACTCAGAGTCAGAGAGTCCCACACCTTCTGATCCACGGGTGTAGCACTAGGTCTCCTCCCCGTCTCTCTGTGTGTGAGCGTGTGTGTGTGTGTGTGTTCCTCTTGGTGTCTCTGTGTCTGTGTGTAAAGAGGACCTGGCCATGCAATCGTGGGTGGAGATGCCCCAGGCAGGATCAGGCTGATGATGGGTTAAGTGTCTGGTGGGAAAGTCATGTTCACACCCAAGTTTAAGGCTGGTTAAGTGGGATCGTGTGGAGGGTCTACACCCTTCTGCCCAGGGTTTATCCTGAGACCCTGAATGGATGGGTCTATGACCCAGGAGCGGGGCTTTCCCTAACAGTAACCACTAACCCTGACCCTGACACTGACTGTGAGCCTGCCCCAAACCCTAACCCAAACCCTGACCCTGACCCTGACCCTGACACTCTGTGATCCGGACCTGAACCCTAAACCTAAACCTAAGCCTGACACTGACCTAGTTGTGGTCCTGAACCTAAACCTAACATTGATATTACTGTAAACAAGACGCATACCTAACCATGACCCTGACCCTGACCCTAATCCTAACTCTGATGCTGACCTAACCCTGACCCTAACCCTAACCCTGACCGTGACTGTGAGCCTGACCCTAACCCTAAACCTAAAGGTAACTCTAACCATGACCCTAATACGGACCCTGAACCTAAACCTAACACTGACCCTGTACCTAACACTAACCCCTACCCTAACGTAAACCCTAACCCTGACCTTACGCTGTCTAAGTCTTATCCTAACCATAAACCTACTTCTAACTCTAACCCTCACACCAATCCCAAACCCTACAGCGAAAACCTAACCGCGACACTGAATCGAACATTGACCCTAAACCAAAGCCTGACCCTAAACCTGACCCTGTCCATGAACTTCACCTGACCTGACCCTGACCCTAATCCTAACCATGACACTAACACTGACCACTACACATTCCTGTCCCTGACCCGAATGTGGACTTTAAACCAATACGTGAACCTGACCCTAAACCTGACACTGGCACTAAACTTCACCCTGACCCTGACCCAGACCATGAACATAAACCTAAACCTGACCCAAAGTGTGACCCCGACCCTGACCTGAACACTAAACCTGACCCTGACTGTGAGCCTGACCCTAACTCTAACCCTAAATGTAACCCTGACCCTGACACTAACACGGGCCCTCCCCCGAATCCTATCGCTGAACCTAACCTTAAGAGTAACCCCAAACCTACCAGTACCCTGATCCTAACAAGTTCTAACCCTAACTGTCAACCAAACGCTAACCCTAACACAAACCCTAAACTTTAACAATAACCCTGACCCTATACCTGATTATATCATAAGCCTAACCCTGAACTTTGCCTATACCAGACCCTGACCATATACCTGAACCTGGCCCTGAGTCTAAACCTAACCATGACCCTAACACTGACCACTACATAACCCTGTCACTGACCTGAATGTGGACTTTAAACCAATACCTGATCCTGATGGTAAACCCGACACTGGCCCTAGATTCACCTTGACCCTGTCCCAGGCGAAGACCATAAACGTAACCCTGACCCTAACAGTGACCCTGACCACGACCCTAACAATAACCCTGATACTGAATGTGAGCCTGACCCTAACTCTAACCCTAAACGTAACCGGGAACCGGACACTAACACGGGCCCTGACCCGAAACCTAATGCTGAACCTAACCCTAAAACTAACCCCTAACATAATCGCTGACACTGACCTTAACCCGGTCTAACCCTAACCCTCAACCTACCTCTAACCCTAACCCTAACCCCACTTTAACAATAATCCTGACACTGATCATAGCCCTAACTCTGAAGTTTGCCTATGTCAGAGCTTAACCTTAAACCTGACCCTGGCCTTGACCTTAACACTGACCCTAACCTGAGTGTAAACCTAACTCTGACCCAATCCTTAATCTTAATCAGAATCGTAACCCTAAAGCTAACCCTGATCCTGAACCTACTCATAAAAAAGAACCTAAACATAAAGCTGACCTTACCATAACCATGAACCTAAGCCTGACCCTGACCCAAACCCTGACACTAGACCTGTCCCAAACCTAACCCTGACCCTGACATGAACCTTGCATCCAAACCAAAACTTGAACCTGACCCTAAATCTAACCATGACCCTGAACCTGATCCTAAACCTAACCATCACCCTAAAACTGACCTTGACTTGACTCTGACCGTAACGCTAAACCTGACCCTACTGTGAGACTGACCCTAAACCTAACCATGAACCTAACCCTAACCCTGAGCACTACCCTAAGCCTTACGCTAACCCTGACCCCAAGGACATCTAACCCTAACCCAGACCATAAGTCTTTCTTAACCCTAACCCTAACACTAACCTAGTCTAAATACAGCTCTGTTGCCTCCAGCGGGGACAGCAGCCGCACCCAGGCCTCCCAGGGGCTGGGGGAGGCTGTATGGGGGTCACTGGATGGGCACTGCCTGAGTGAAGTGTGAGCATGAGCAGCTTGGGGACTGGCAGCTCAGGGAGCTGTGGTACAGCAGGAAGTTCGGTAAGGAGCCCCCAGGCAGTGGTGACCTCACTTCCCTGACGACAGAGCCCATCGGAATTGGAACCAACATATCCAGGCACCCCATTACAGAGAAAACCCCCCTGCCCAGCTCATTTCTAGGCACATCCTAAAGGAAGCGACATGTTCTTCTGCTGTACTGAAGCCGAGAGGATGTAGGGAGAAGAGAGCTCGCCCGCCAGACACGTCCCCTCCCTGGCCGGTCATATCAGGATTCCCCAACGCCTCTGGCCCTTTGGCTAATAAAATCAAAAGATGACACCAGGGGACTCAGAGTCAGAGAGTCCCACACCTTCTGATCCACGGGTGTAGCCCTAGGTCTCCTCCCCATCTCTCTGTGTGTGTGCGTGTGTGTATGTGTGTGTTCCTCTTGGTGTCTGTGTGTCTGTGTGTAAAGAGGACCTGGCCATGGAATCGTGGGTGGAGATGCCCCAGGCAGGATCAGGCTGATGAGGGGTTAAGTGTCTGGTGGGAAAGTCATGTTCACACCCAAGTTTAAGGCTGGTTAAGTGGGATCGGGTGGAGGGTCTACACCCTTCTGCCCAGGGTTTATCCTGAGACCCTAAAAGGATGGGTCCATTACCCAGGAGCGGGGCTAACCCTAACAGTAACCACTAACCCAGACCCTGACACTGACTGTGAGCCTGCCCCAAACCCTAACCCAAACCCTGACACTGAACCTGACCCTGACCCTGTCTGTGATCCTGACCTGAACCCTAAACCTAAACCTAAGCCTGACAATGTCCCTGATGTGGACCATGAACATAAACCTAACGTTGATATTACCGTAACCAAGACTCATACCTAACCCTGACCATGACCTTGACCCTAAACCTAACCCTGATGCTGACCTTACCGTGACCCTAACCGTAACCCTGACCGTGACTGTGAGCCTGACTCTAACCCTAAACATAAAGGTAACTCTAACCATGACCCTAATACAGACCCTGAACCTAAACCAAACGCTGACCCTGACCCTAACACTAACCCCTACCCTAGACCAAACCGTAACCCTGACCTTACGCTGACTAACCCTAAACCTAACCATAGCCCTACTTCTAACTCTAACCCTAACCCCAATCCCAAACACTACCGCCAAAACCTAACTGTGACACTGAACCGAACATTGACCCTAAACCAAAGCCTGATGCTAAACCTGACCCTGTCCATGACATTTACCTGACCCTGACCCTGACCCTAATCCTAACCATGACCCTAACACTGAATACTACATAACCTTGTCCCTGACCCGAATGTGGACTTTAAACCAATACCTGAACCTGACCCTAAACCGGACACTGGCGCTAAACATCACCCTGACCCTGACCTAGACCATGACCATAAACCTAACCCTGACCCTAACAGTGACCCCGACACTGACCTGAACTCTAAACCTGACCCGGACTGTGAGCCTTACCCTAACTCTAACCCTAAATGTAACCCTGAACCCTACACTAACATGGGCCTTCCCCCGAATCCTATCGCTGACCTAACCCTCAGAGTAACCCCTAACCCTACCACGGACCCTGATCCTAACAAGTTGTAACCCTAACCGACAACCAAACGCTAACACTAACACTAACCCTAAACTTTAACAATAACCCTGAACCTATACCTGATTATGCTCATAATCCAAACCATGATCTTTGCCTATACCAGACCCTGACCCTAAACCTGAACCTGGCCCTGACCCTAAACCTAACCATGACCCTAACACTGACCACTACATAACCATGTCGCTGACCCGAATGTGGACTTTAAACCAAACCTGATCCTCATCGTAACGCTGACACTGGCGTTACACTTCACCCTGACCCTGACCCAGGCAAAGACCATAAACCTAACCCTGACCCTAACAGTGTCCCTGACCACGACCCTAACACTAACAGTGAACCTGACTGTGAGCCTGACCCTAACTCTAACCCTAAACGTAACCCTGACCATGACACTAACACGGGCCCTGACCCGAAACCTAACGCTGAACCTAACCCTAAAACTAACGCCTAACATTATCCCTGACACTGACCCTAACCCGGTCTAACCCTCCACCTACCTCTAACCCTAACCCTAACCCCACTTTAACAATAATCCTGACGCTGATCATAACCCTAACTCTGAAGGTTGCCAATGTCAGATCTTAACCTTAAACCTGACCCTGGCCTTGACCTTAACACTGACCCTAACCCTGAATGTAAACCTAAATCTGACCCAATCTATGATCCTAAACAGAATCTAAAGCCTAAAGCTAACCCTGATCCTGAACCTCCTCATAAAACAGAACCTAAACATAAAGCTAACCTTACCATATCCATGAACCTAACCCTGACCCTGTGCATTACCATCAGTTTTCTACATTATAACCTCTTGCTCTACAGTTTGTAAATATCTTTGTCAATAGCAAGCTAATAAACGGGGTGACCCCAATGGATTGAGATAATCTCCAGAGATTCTGCTACATAATGCCAAGGACTCCATTAAAAGGACACCTAAGAATTTATTTTGCCCAAAAATTTGATCATTTTTTTCATTGTCCTTACCTATATTCCAAACCTAGTCCTTTTGCTTCACCTTTCAGTCTACGGACCCTTTATCTGACTGACTTGTTAATTCTGGTAATGTCTTGCAGATTAATTTGCTTGCCAGAGGTGGTTCCTCTAATTGATGTCTAAGAACCCTAATTAGTTAAGAAAACTTTTTTTTAACATTTTCATTGCTATTTATTATTATTATTATTATTATTGCTAATATCTCTATTATAAATAATTCACAAGGGCATCTTTCTGACAAAAGACAAAGAGCTGGCTACTAGTAGAAAAAGTACATTTGACTCTGTCAGTGAACGTGGTAAAGGGATTTGAGAATATAAGGCAATGCACTGGAATTATGTGTTAAAATTTTAAATATTATAGATACATTTACTTAATTTCTAATACTGTTGTTGCTTATAATTAAATAAGATGTTTTCCATGAACCACGCATTACAGCAAATATATTGTTTATACAGATTAAATTTTTATCAAAAGGGATACCTGGGTGGCTCAGTTGGTTAAGCAGCTGCCTTTGGCTCAGGTCATGATCCCAGCGTCCTGGGAACGAGTCCCGCATCGGGCTCCTTGCTCGGCCAGGAGCCTGCTTCTGCCTCTGCCTCTGCCTGCCATTCTGTCTGCCTGTGCTTGCTCTCTCGCCCACTCCCTCTGATAAATAAATAAAATCTTAAAATAAATAAATAAATTTTCATCAAATAATTATAAGTGTATTTTATTGTAGGATCATGATTAGCATTTTGCAGATGAGAAAAGTGAAATTTAGAAAAGTATGTCTCTTCAATTCCCTCATACAATATCTGGCCTAGATAGAAGGATATACTATCACAATTGAGGAAGATAATTGATTACTTAAAATGATAAACTTTACTGTATAGGGTTTTTTAAATGTTTGCCACAGATTCAGATTCTTATAAAATATATATCTATTTTTTGTAAAGAGAATGCACTAAGAAGTAAAAAGAAAGTGATATATCAGTGCTACCAACTAATGGCTAAAATATCATCACCTTATTTATGAACAATGAAACAGTGTGCAATATTTAAATAAATTTAAATAAATTCCTATTTACTTTATGTATTTATAAATTTAAATAAATTCCTATTTATTTATTATTAAAGAAATTCCTCTAACAAACAGTATGTTTTGAAGATTGCTAGCAGGAAAGTGTTGTACTACAGTAATCAGAAAATATGATCTAAAATTCTGCTTTCAAGGGCACCTGGGTGGCTCAGTGGGTTAAAACTCTGCTTTCAAGAAGCTATAACAGTAAGTACTGAGCATTAGCTATTATATGCTATGGATGAATAACTGAAATCTACATTTGAAACTAATGGTACACTATATGCTAACTAATTGAATTTTAAAAAGTTAAAAAAAAAGCCACTATTTTATAAAACAATATTCCCAACAGGCTCTTTTGCTTTAAAATACTCACTTTGTAATGAGAGTCATTACTTTTGTCTAGCCAATTCTTACATCACTGTTTATCCCTTCCCTGCTTTATCTCTTCCCAGTATCAATAAAGGCTCACTTGGGTTACCTAGAAGCCATGAGAAAGCTTGTAATAGATCTGGCTGGTTTTTACCAGCAATTTGACCACCATGTGCACAGGGAAGTCTATTGATAAAGGCTTTATTGCAATAAGTTGCAAATACATGGATGATTTTGAATTCTCTTTCTTGAGGTCTTGTTTCATGATAATAAATTTAGGGTGGCTTATTGGAATGGATGTTATTAACATATTTTCATAGTTCTAAGTACATGGAATTGTAAAATAGATTAAAGAATGTGGCATTACTGACAACTGTCCTCATTTTGAAATCAAATTACAGTGTACTCAGATGAGGAAGCAAAGCAGATTTGGGATTATGAGTGAACTAATTTAAAAAAGTCTTAGGGGTATGATCAGACTATTGGGTAATTCAGTAGAAAAATGTCAACTGATTGAGATTTTGTGTTTCCTGATTTCAGAGAGAAGTTAAGATAAATAAGGAACACGAGGAGACTAGGAAGCCAAACATAAGTGATAATTTTGTGCCAGAGTGTGTATACATCTGTTTATCTTCTTGCTTTACCACTAAGGTTGCTCCTAGAGGAGAGTTTAAATATGTGTTGGAGCTAATCTCTGTGGATTACACAACAAACCACATCCTACAGCTCTCCCTGAAACACCCCTTATGATTTCAATATAATTTGGTTTTTGCATTTTTAGAAATAACAAAATACTTTGCAAACTCATCTACTTTATTACCACCACAAGTGAGTCAGCTGACTCCACATTTTAACACAGTGACAGTCACAGAGGAATGGAGGAATGAGTAAAGTTATCAATATATGTGCTTTTAAGAAGTACAACAGGGGAGCAGCTATTTCCAGGAACCAAAACATGGGTCAGCAGCTGTGAAGGAAAAGTGATGGAATAAATGACTCATTTCAGAGGAGTTCTATGACATATTAGTTCTATAATGTATCCTCAGCACCCAGTTACCCGCTTTGATCTAAAGATAAGGATTTACAGTTAAGGTCCCATTTATGATTTGACTGGTAGGGTCTGAATCATGTTTACTATTGTTTTGACTATTACTTGAAACCTATAGTAGTACTTGGGATATGTGTTGTGTATTCTGTGAACATGTGCTATTTTTAGATTAGATAATTCCTGTCTCGAACCCCTGTTAATTTGTTTGTTTCTGTTTATTTGATAGTGGTTTCAGTAAATGGATATATCTGAAAAATTGCAAAGCCACTATTAAAATAAGTTATTATTATATATAGCATGGAATTGCACATTCCTCCTTTGAATCCGACAGAGCTTCACCATATCCTTAACAATTTGGGAAAAACATGCTATTATTTTTCTTTATAAAATTTCTCCTGTTAGGCTGTGATGGTTGTCATCAGCAGTAACTCCTCTGAAGGCTTTGTCAAAAGAGTTGAAAAAATTGGAAAGGTGTGAATGAAGCTGTTTGCTGAATATAAAGAAAAGAGCATTGAAGTACAATTCACAATCTTACTTCTCCTCTATGCTTTCAGATGTTTGACATTTGAAAATTTTGCTTCTAGAAGAGATGCCCTATATAATTCTTACTTTAAGGAGCAAGTTGCTTTTATAATTTTTTTTTATTATTCTACCATTCAAGTATTTCCATTTAAATTAAATTCAATACCATTTAAAAAAAATCAAAAGTGCAGCCAGTATTCAATTCCTGGGCTAAATAATTTTAGAAAGCTTTGTGTTATTGAACCTACGGGGTTTTTCTGTAGTTTTAACTCTTTCTTTCTGTGATTTTTCCCATTAGTCACGTAAGTGACTGCAATATAACAGACATTGAGGGTAAAGAAGGACTGAATAGAACAATCCTTGGCCTCATGAAGTTGAGAATCTAGCAAGGGAGTCAAACAATTCAATCATTCAGAGACAATTTATTGAGTGCCTGGCCTAAGATGTGCACAACAAAACCCCAGCCCAGAGGAATCATTTTAATGGGAGAGATAGATAATAGGTAAGCCAACTTTAAAAAGAAAAAATCGTACTGGTTTTTCTTTAATAGTGATGCATATTTGAACTAAATAAGCACATTTTAAAAAGAGCAGTGATTGAGAAGAGGTTTTGTAACTGAGTGGTCCGAAAGGGCCTCCCTGAAAAAGTCTGTTTTGAACAGATTTCTGAATAATATCAGCTAGGAAGCTGCGTAAAAATCTCAGGGATGGGTGATTTTTCCAGTCAAAAAACTGTAAAGGCTCCAAAGTCACAATACAGCTGTAAGTTTCTCTAATAAAGTAACTTCTGACAAAGAATGAGAAGAAATAACTAACCCAGGTTTGAAAGAAAAGGGACAGACTTTCTATGGAATTAATATTTAATTAAAGCTCTAAAGGACAAAAATACAATAGAGCAAAATTCTATATACCTAATGACGCTGATATACTTAATGAAAGTTCATAAACAAGTGTGGGTAGCAAAGAGTGTGTGGGAATGTTGGTAAGAACAGTGGGGAAGAGTCATCCCTGAACATGTTCTTAAATGAAGCAATTCTTGTGTTGTTTTAAAGGGTAAATTGGAGTTTGCCTAAGTGATTAGAGAAGGATGCCTCGGCTTATGGAAGTTCAAAGCCATAAAGATGTGATAAACTACTGCAGATATTTTCATGTATATTTGTTGTTGCTTCTAGTAATGGTGATCTAAAAACTCTTTCTTAAGACAACTAAAAATCCAGACAAAATAGCTTTTAAAGTTAAAAATATCAGAATGATTATAAAAATAAGGGAGGGATTACTGGGCCAAAATAGGAAATACAATGAGAGCCCAGAGATATATGCCCTGAAGCCATTTTAGCTATGAGAGCATTTGAAACTGCTAAAACACACTGAGCTGTGTTTTTAATAGACTCTTGATACTAGAGAAACAAAATTCAAAATCCAGCAGCAATCAAATTTGAGGACTTTGGTACAACCCAAATTTAAGTTGAGATCCCCAAAGCACAAGGAGAAGCAGAAATAAGACTATAGCCTACCTTGCCTTCTGTGTAAACTGAGAAAGTCAATCACTGAATTTGGAGTATGATTGTCTTGTAGAGTCTCAGATATAAGAGAAAATCCTGCCAAGGAGGACCATACCATTATTATAGCTCTTAATTATCCCTACTCAATAAGAGTTTCAAATATAATGTCTTGAACATAGCAAAATGGAACAAAGCACACAAAGAAAAACCATTAACAAGATTTGAAAGACAAAATGGGATTAAGTATGATGTTAAAATGATCAATAAAGATTGTAAAATGGCTTGATTACTCTGCTCAAATAAATGAGAGGGGAAGCAAATTGAACAAAAAATTGAAACTAAAAATGATATTGAGAAAGGTTTTATAAATGAACCAAATGGATACTCTAGAATTTAAAGATATGACAGCCAATTTAAGATACCACAGGGGTGCCTGGGTGGCTCACTTAATTAAACCTCCAATTCTTTGTCCTTTTTTTTTAACACCTTAATTTTATTTTATTTCTTTCATTTTGGCTCAGGTCATGATGTCAGGGTTGTGAAATAGAGCCCAGAGTTGGGCTCTGTGCTGAGCCTGGAGCCTGCTTAAGATTCTTTTCCCTTCTTTTTCTATCCATCCCTGCGCTCTCACTAGCTCGCTTTCTCTTGCTTGCAAATAAATAAATAGATAGATAGATGATAGATAGATAGATAGATAATAGACAAAGCAAAATAAAAGCAGATTATGAAAATAAATATAAAGATTTTGAAATGAAAACAAGTTCAAAATAAAATAGAGAAGACCTACACAGCTAAAAGTTCATTCAGAAAATCTACTATTAAAGAAGTCAGTATAACACAATGTTAAGATATCAAAAGATTTGAGCATGTACTGTACAGAAAGGGTAATCCAAATGGCCACTCATATATAAAAACTGTTTATCTTTATTATGAATCTGGAATTAAATTAAATTAAATTAAAAATAAATTAAAACCTAGAATGGCATACTATTACACACTTACCATATTGGGCAACAGTGAAAATGTCTTGCAAGAATGTGAAGGAATGACAGTGCACATAATAAAAACATATGAGGAAAGTTGGACAATATTTAGAAAACTTAAAAATTTAAAAAAAAAATTGGTCCATTCCTAGAAATACAACATGGAACTAAAGGAATATTTTCATCAGGATATGCAAACAGATGATTATAGTTATTTCATTCATAACGGCAGATCAGTAGTGGTATATTTGCACAATGTTACATTAAATAAGAGAGAATATTAACAAACTGGGAGGAGGGGCTAGGTTGTTATCATAAACAGATCTTCTATGGTGCTAATTATGTTCTATTTCTCAAAATCTTTAAGTTAAAAAAGTTTTCAAATTTATATCTAGATAGATAGATAGGTAAATGATAGATAGACAGATATGCCAGAAGCTGCAATGCTAGGCTAAGACCAGGCTTCAAAGGGCTTTTCTATTCTCTACTAAATACTTTAAACCATTCATTATATCATAGCTCAGTGTTCAAATCTCCATTTGTTTCCTCAGTTTCCTAATATTTATCTTAAGGTGACCTGATCCAGACTTTTGATCACCTTTGTCTAAATATTTCTATTTTAACAAAGTCCTTTTGAACACTCAGAGACTAAAACTTAGAAAAAGACTCTGATTGTTATCTCACTAGAGTGGAAAATATATAGTTACTCATTAACTAATGATATCCATGTCTACATTAGATCCATGACATTTTTATTTCTTGGGAGCTTTTGGCTAAATGAATTTTTTAAGCTTCCTTTAAATGGAGCTTTAAGCCATCGCCACATGAATAAAATTAAAGAACTAAATGAAAACAAGCCAAGTATTTACAGAGTAATTAGAATGTGCAGTGGAAAGAGTACAATTCTGAAATCATAAAGCCTAAATTAGTGTGATGCATCTTTACCAGCCATGTAATCATAAACCAGTTATCTAAATGTGTTAGCCTCAGTTTTTTCACCCATGAAATGGTGATGATAATACTTATTATGCAGAGTTGTTGTGTGGATGTAATGAAGCATGGAGCATGAGAGTCTCATATTCCATGCTAAAATGATAGCTATTTTTATACTTATAATAATTCTAATAATAGTAATTAAATTGTTCAAAATGATAATATTCATTTATATTGAGGCATTGTATTGACTATTCATAGACACATTTACCAAAATAAATTTCATTTTACTTTACCCCCTCTGAGGATATATATTCCCTAATTCAATATGAATCTCATTATGAATAATAATTATCATGATAAATATGCAGATTTTTCTTCTATTTATTTTTAGGGAAGTATCCTTTACTGTTGAACATAAAGAAACTTAAGCAAGTCTGTCTTATTCAAAATTTTCATGCTGCTTTCTTATGAAACTAGATTATAGAGTTGTATGAAATAAATTCATGCAGTTAAGACATTTATGTTTGGAAAACTGGGTGGTCAGTTTAGTATTTCAAAAGAAGATTTTAAATTTAAACCTTAAAACTGAGCTCTTTCAGCCTTATTTATAGACCATCCTTCATGCTTCATAAGTATTCCTTCATTGTAAACTAACTAATAGTGTTTGTCACAGTGTATATAACTACAATGGATTTTATATTCTATTATTTCAGAGTTAGTTGCAGTTTCTACTTCCTTAATTCCTTTTTTGAAAAATAGATTAATTCTACAAAAAGTTTTTTCGAGCTTTATTGAAAAATAATTGACATATTATAATTTGTAAATTTAAGAAATGATTTCTTATAACACTGCAAACTTTTAACATTGTGTAAATTCTGTACCATTTGATAAATTGGTATACATCTGTATTGCAATATAATCTACATAAAAATGTTAATACATCTACTATCTCATATAGTTGCCTCTGTTTTTTATGCATGTATTGTAAGGAATTTTAAGATCTACTCTCTTAGCAACTTTTATGTATATAGTACAGTAGAGATAAACTTCAGAGGTCTTGTGGGTTTTGTTCCAGACTGCCTCAATAAAGTGATTATCTCAATCAACTAAGTCAAATCATTATTATTTTTTTTGGTTTCCCAGTGCAAATAAAAAATTATGTTTCCCAGTGCATATAAAAAATAAACACTATACTGTACTGTTCAAAAGCATTATGTCTTTAAAGAAAAACAATGTATATACCTTAAGTAAACTAGTTCTGAGTTTTCAGTGGGTCATAATTACTGATCACAGATCACCATAACAAATACAATAATAATGAAAAAACTTGAAATATTGCAAGAATTACCAACATGTGACAGAGAGACACAAAATGAACAAATGTTTAGAAAAATGGTGGCAGCAGACCTCTTTTATACAAGATTGCTATAAACTTTCAACTTGTAAGAATGTGATATATGTAAAGTTTAATAAAGGGAAGCACAATAAAAAAGTATGTATATATTATTAACTATGATCATCATGCTGTACATTAGATCCCCAGAACTTTTTCATATTATAGTTGCAAGTTTGTGCCCTTTGACCACCTTATTCCACCCCAGGTTCACCTCTTGTCAACTCAACTCTAAGTTTCCATTAGTTTGCTTTTTCTTCAGATTCTATATGTAAGGGATATCATAATACATAAATTAAAAAATATATATAAAATCTTTGAAATATTTCACTTAGTATAATACCTTCAAGATCCATCCATGCTGTTGTAAAAAGCAGTATTTCTTAATTTTTCATGGTTAAGTAGTATTCCATAGTATATATTTACCATACTTATTTTATTCATTCATCCATTAATGGATACTGAAGTTATTTCCATCTCTTGCTTAGAGTTAATAATTTTATAATGAACATAAGAGTGCAGATATGTCTTCGAATAGTGACTTCGTTTCCTTTAGATATATACCTAGAAGTGGGATTACTGAATCATATGGTAATTTTACTTTTAATAATATGAATAGTCTCCATACTGTTTTCCATACAAATTTATATCCCTATCACAGTGCATAAGTTCCCCATTTTCCCCAATATTTACCAAAATTTGTTAGTTTTAATTTTTTGGTAGTATATATTCTAATAGGTAGTAATATTGTGTTTTTCAGAGGTAAACAACAACATAATGAATTTGCCCTGAGTTTTTACATTGAGCACTTTTTAATGCTCCTGTTGGTCATTTATATAACTTTTTTGAAAAAAAAAGTCTATTGAGATCCTTTTGCTATTTTTTAATGATATATTTTTTTCTATTTGTATCTCTTGATTATTAACCTCTTTTCAGATATAAGATTTGTAAGTATTTTCTTCCATTCTGTGGATTGTGTTTTCATTCTCTCTCTCTCTCTCTTTTTTTTTTTTTTTTTTTTGGCAATGCAGAAACTTTAGTTAATGTAATACCATTTATTTATTTTTGCTTCTTTTGCTTGTGTTTTTGGCCTGGTATCCAAAAACTATTGGCAAGACCAATGTCAAGGAGAATTTTTCCTATGTTTTCCTTTAGGAAATTTAGTTTCATGCATCACATTTAAGTCTTTGATCTATTTCAAGTTAAGATTTATGAGTGATATAAGCTTCCAGTTTCATGCTGGTTTATGTGACTATTCAGTTTTAAATATCATTTATTGAACAGACTATCTTTACCCATTATATATGTTGGCCCCTGTCAAATATTAGGTGACTGTATGAAAGGATTTATTTCTGGACTCTCAAATCTGTTCTACTTGTTTATTGGTCTGTTTTTATACCAGTATACTTTATTGTTTTGAGCATGAGGGCTTTGTAGTATTGTTTCAAATCAAGAAGTGTAATTTCACTTCTTCATTCTTTCTCAGAACTGCTTTAATTATTTGTCTTTTATGGTCTCATATAAATTCTAGGATTCTTTACTTACTTCTGTAAAAAAATAATATTGGATTTATTAAAAGATTTTTTATTTATTTATTTGACAGAGAGAGATGACAAGCAGGCAGAGAGGCAGGCAGAGAGAGAAGAGGTAGCAGCTTCCTGCTGAGCAGAGAGCCTGATGCAGGGCTCGATCCCAGGACCCTGGGATCATGACCTGAGCCGAAGGCAGTGGCTTAACCCACTGAGCCACCCAGGCACCCCTAACATTGGATTTTTGATAGGAATTGAATTTACAGATGGTTTTTGGTAGTATGGACATTTTAACAATGTTAATTCTTACCATTCATAAATATGAGCTATCTTTCCATTTATGTCTCCTTCAATTTCTTTATCAATGTCATAGTTTATGGGGTACATATCTTTCATCTTCTTAGTTAAATCTTATCCTAAGTATTTCATTAGTTTTGATGCTATTGTGAATTAGATTGTTCTCTTTATTTTTTCAGATAGTTCATCATTAGAGTGTTAAAATGCTCGTCTTGTGCTTACTTTGGCAGCACATATACTAAAATTGGAATGATGCAGAGATTAGCTTGATCACTGAACAAGGATGACATGAAAAACTGGGAAGCATTCCATATTGGAAAAAAAAAAACGAAACAAAACAAAATTCTTGTCTTTTATATATTGATCTTGTATTTGGCAGCTTTACTAAATTTGTTTATTCAAAATTTTTTGTGAATTTTTTAGGATTCTTTTACATGTAAGTTCATGTTATTAAAAAAAAGAAAATTTTACTTCTTCCTTTTTTTTTTTGAGTCTTTTATTTCTTTGTGTTCCTTGTTTCTCTGGCTAGGACATCCAGTACTATGTCAAATGAGAGTAGTGAAAGTGGACACACTTGTCTTTGTTCTGATCTTTAAGGGGAAAATTTTCAATTTTTTTTGATTGAATATGAGATTAGCTCTGGGCTTGCAATATGTGCTTTTTCTTTAATGGATTTTTAAAACTATTTTTTAAAAATTTTTTATAAACATATAATGTGTTTTTATCCCTAGGGGCACAGGTCTGTGAATCTCCAGGTTTACCCATTTCACAGCACTCACCATCACTCACCATAGCACCTGCCCTCCCCAATGTCCATACCCCCACCATCCTCTCCCAACACACCTCCCCCCAGCAACCCTCAGTCTGTTTTGTGAGATTCAGTCTTTTATGGTTTGTCTCCCTCCCAATCCCATCTTCTTTTATTTTTCTTTTCGTACGCCTGAAACCGCCTATGTTGCATCTCCACTTCATCATATCAGGGAGATCATATGATAGTTGTCTTTCTCAGATTGATTTATTTCGCCAAGCATAATACCCTCTAGTTCCATCCACGTCATCACAAATAGCAGGATTTCATTTCCTTTGATGGCTGCATAGTATCCCATTGTACATATATACCACATCTTATTTATTGATTCATCTGTTGAAGGACATTTAGGTTCTTTCCATAGTTTAACTATTGTGGACATTGCTGCTATAAATATTTGAGTGCATGTGCCCCTTCAGAATGCCACGTTTGTATCTTTAGGGTATATACCCAGTACTACAATCACTGGGTCATAGGCTAGTTCTATTTTCAGCTTTTTGAGGCACCTCCACGCTGTTTTCCAGAGTGGTTGCACCAGCTTGCATTCCCACGTACAGTGTAGGAGGGTTGCCCTTTCTCCACATCCTTGCCAGCATCTGTCATTGACTGACTTGTTCATTTTAGCCATTCTGAAAGGTGTGACGTGGTATCTCATTCTGGTTTTGATTTTTATTTCCCTGATGCCGAGTGATGTGGAGCATTTTTTCATGTGTCTGTTGGCCATTTGGATGTATTCTTTGCAGAAATGTCTGTTCATGTCCTCTGCGCATTTCTTCATTGGATTATTTGTTCTTAGGGTGTTGAGTTTGATAAACTCTTTATAGATTTTGGATAGATAGTGGCCTTTTATCTGGTATGTCATTTGCAAATATCTTCTCCCAGATAACTTCTGACAGTCATCTTTTGGCTTTGTTAACTGTTTCCTTTGCTGTGCAAACAAAAGCTTTTTGATCTGATGAAATCCCAATAGTTCATTCTTGCCCTTGCTTCCCTTGCCTTTGGCGATGTTCCTAGGAAGAAGTTGCTGCAGCTGAGGTCAAAGAGGTTGCTACCTGTTCTCTCCTCAAGGATTTTGATGGATTCCTTTCTCACATTATGCTTCTTCATCCATTTCCAGTCTATTTTCATGTATGGTGTAAGGAAATGGTCCAACTTCATTTTTCTGCATGTGGCTCTTCAATTTTCCCAACACCATTTGTTGAAGAGGCTGTCTCTTTTCCATAGGACATTCCTTCCTGCTTTGTTGAAGATTAGTTGACCATAGAGTTGAGGGTGTATTTCTGGGCTCTCTATTCTGTTCCATTGATCTATGTCTGTTTTGGGGACAGTTCCCTACTATCTCAATGATGACAACTTTGTAATAGAGCTTGAAATCTGGAATTGTGATGCCAACAACTTTGGCTTTCTTTTTCAATATTCCTCTAGCAATTCGAGGTATTTTTGTGGTTCCATATATATTTTAGGATGATTTGTCCCATTTCTTTGAAAAAAAGATGGATGGGATTTTGATAGGGATTGCATTAAATGTGTAGATTGCTTTAGGTAGCATAGACATTTTCACAATATTTGTTCTTCCAATACAAGAGCATGGAACATTTTTCCATTTCTTTGTGTCTTCTTCAATTTCTTTCATGAGTACTTTAGAGTTTTCTGAGTATAGATTCTGTGTCTCTTTGGTTAGGTTTATTCCTAGGTATCTTAGGGTTTTGGGTGCAATTGTAAATGGGATTCACTCCTTAATTTCTATTTCTACAGTCTTGTTGGTATAAAAAAAAATGCAACCAATTTTTGTGCATTGATTTTATATCCTGACACTTTACAGAATTCCTATACAAGTTATAGCAGATTTGGAGTGGAGTCCTTCAAGTTTTCCACATACAGTGTCATATCGTCTGCAAACAGGGATAGTTTGACTTCTCTTTTGCCAATTTGGCAAAATTTTGATGCCTTAATTTCTTTTTGTTGT
This sequence comes from Mustela lutreola, assembly GCF_030435805.1. NCBI lineage: Eukaryota > Metazoa > Chordata > Mammalia > Carnivora > Mustelidae > Mustela > Mustela lutreola. Next base: position 94,713,101 of record NC_081292.1, read on the forward strand.
CTGATTGCTGAGGCTAGGACTTCTATTACGATGTTGAATAGCAGTGGTGATAACGGACATCCCTGCCGTGTTCCTGACCTCAGCGGAAAAGTATTCAGTTTTTCTCCATTGAAAATGATATTTGCAGTGGGTTTTTCATAGATGGCTTTGATAATATTGATAATATGTGCCCTCTATGCCTACACTTTGAAGAGTTTTAATCAGGAAGGGATACTGCACTTTGCCAAATGCTTTTTCAGCATCTATGGAGAGTATCATATGGTTCTTGTTCTTTATTTTATTAATGTGTTGTATCACATTGATTGATTTGCAGATGTTGAACCAACCTTGTAGCCCTGGAATAAATCCCAGTTGGTCGTGGTGAATAATCCTTTGAATGTACTGTTGAATCCTATTGGCTAGTATTTTGGTGAGAATTTTCGCATCTGTGTTCATCAAGGATATTGGTCTGTAGTTCTCTTTTTTGATGGGATCCTTGTCTGGTTTTGGGATCAAGGTGATGCTGGTGGCCTCAGAAAAAAAGAGTTTGGAAGTTTTCCTTCCATTTCTATTTTTTTGGAACAGTATCATGAGAATAGGAATTAATTCTTCTTTAAATGTTTGGCAGAATTCCCCTGGGAAGCCATCTGGCCCGGGGCTTTTGTTTGTTTGGAGATGTTTTTTTAAAGATTTATTTATTTGACAGAGAGAAATCACAAGTATACAGAGAGGCAGCCAGAGAGAGAGAGAGGGAAGCAGGCTCCCTGCTGAGCAGAGAGCCCGACGTGGGACTCGATCCCAGAACCCTGAGATCATGACCCAATCCGAAGGCAGCAGCTTAATCCACTGAGCCACCCAGGCGCCCCTGGAGATTTTTGATGACTGTTTCAATCTACATACTGGTTATGGGTCTGTTCAGGTTTTCTATTTCTTCCTGGTTCAGTTGTGGTAGTTTATATGTCTCTAGGAATGTATCCATTTCTTCCAGATTGTTGAATTTGTTGGCGCAGAGTTGCTCATAGTATGTTCTTATAATTGTTTGTATTTCTTTGGTGTTGGTTCTGATCTCTCCTCTTTCATTCATGATTTTATTTATTTGGGTCCTTTCTCTTTCTTTATCAATCTTATTAATTCTTTCAAAGAACCAGCTCCTAGTTTCGTTGATTTGTTCTATTGTTTTTTTTTTTTTTTGGTTTTTTGTGTTTTTTTGTTTGTTTCTATTTCATTGATTTCTTCTCTGATCTTTATTATTCCTCTTCTCCTGCTGGGTTTAGGCTTTCTTTGTTGTTCTTTCTCCGATTCCTTTAGGTGTAGGGTTATGTTGTGTATTTGAGATCTTTCTTGTTTCTTGAGAAAGGCTCGTACAGCTTTATATTTTCCTCTCAGGACTGCCTTTGCTGTATCCCACAGATTTTGAACACTTTTGTTTTCATTATCATTTGTTTCCATGAATTTTTTTCAATTCTTCTTTAATTTCCTGGTTGACCAATTCATTTTTTAGAAGGATGCTGTTTAGTCTCCATGTATTTGTGTTCTTTCCAAATTTCCTCTTGTGATTGAGTTCTAGTTTCAGAGCATTGTGGTCTGAGAATATGCAGGGGATGATCCCAATCTTTTGATAATGGTTGAGATCTGATTTATGGCCCAGGATGTGGTCTATTCTGGAGAATGTTCCATGTGCACTAGAGAAGAATGTGTATTCTGTTATTTTGGGATGGAATGTGTTGAATATACCTGTGATGTCCATCTTGTCCAGTGTGTCATTTAAGGCCTTTTTCCTTGTGGATCTGTTGCTTGGATGATCTGTCCATTTCAATGAGGGGAGTGTTAAATTCCCCTACTATTATTTTATTATTGTCGATGTGTTTCTTAGATTTTGTTATTAATTGGTTTATATAGTTGGTTGCTCCCATGTTAAGGACATAGATATTTAAAATTGTTAGGTCTTCTTGTTGGACAGACCCTTTGAGTATGATATAGTGTTCTTCCTCATCTCTTATTATAGTCTTTGGCTTAAAATCTAATTGATCTGATATAAGGATTGCCACCCCAGCTTTCTTCTGATGTCCATTAGCATGGTAAATTGTTTTCCACCCCCTCTCTTTAAATCTTTAGGTGTCTTGGGTCTATGATGAGTTTCTTGGGCAGCATATTGACGGGTTTTGCTTTTTATCCATTCTGATACCCTGTGTCTTTTGATTGGTGCATTTAGGCCATTTACATTCAGGGTAACTATTGAGAGATATGAATTTAGTGGCATTGTATTGCCTATAATGTGACTGTTACTGTATATTGTTTCTGTTCCTTTCTGATCTACTACTTTTAGGCTCTCTCTTTGCTTAGAGGACCCCTTTCAATATTTCCTGGAGAGTTGGTTTGGTGTTTGCAAATTCTTTCAGCTTTTGTTTGTCCTGGTAGCTTTTTAATCTCTCCTTCTATTTTCAATGATAGCCTAGCTGGATATAGTATTCTTGGCTGCATGTTTTCCTCATTTAACACTGAATATATCATGCCAGTTCTTTCTGGCCTGCCAGGTCTCTGTGGATAAGTCTGCTGCCAATCAAATATTTTTACTGTTGTACAATACATACTTCTTTTCCCAGGCTGCTTTCAGGATTTTCTCTTTGTTGTTAACCGTTGTAAATTTTACTATCAGGTTACGGGGTGTGGACCTATTTTTATTGATTTTGAGGGTCATTCTTTGCATCTCTTGAATTTTGATGTTTTTTCCCTTTGCCATATTAAAGAAATTCTCTACAAAAATTCTCTCCAATATACCTTCTGCTCCCCTCTCTCTTTCTTCTTCTTCTGGGATCCCAATTATTCTAATGTTGTGTCGTCTTATGGTTTCACTTATCTCTCAAATTCTCTCCTCGTGGTCCAGTATTTGTTTGTCTCTCTTTTGCTCAGCTTCTTTATTCTCCATCATTTGGTCTTCTATATCACTAATTCTTTTGCCTCATTTATCCTAGCAGTAAGAACTTCCATTTTTTTTTATAATTTTTTATTTTTTATAAACATATATTTTTATCCCCAGGGGTACAGGTCTGTGAATCACCAGGTTTATACACTTCACAGCACTCACCAAAGCACATACCCTCCTCAATGTCCATAATCCCACCCCCTTCTCCCAAACCCCCTACCCCAGCAACCCTCAGTTTGTTTTGTGAGTTTAAGAGTCACTTATGGTTTGTCTCCCTCCCAATCCCATCTTGTTTCATTGATTCTTCTCCTACCCACTTAAGCCCCCATGTTCCATCACCACTTCCTCATATCAGGGAGATCATATGATAGTTGTCTTTCTCTGCTTGACTTATTTCGCTAAGCATGATACGCTCTAGTTCCATCCATGTTGTCGCAAATGGCAAGATTTCATTTCTTTTGATGGCTGCATAGTATTCCATTGTGTATATATACCACATCTTCTTGATCCATTCATCTGTTGATGGACATCTAGGTTCTTTCCATAGTTTGGCTATTGTGGACATTGCTGCTATAAACATTCGGGTACACGTGCCCCTTTGGATCACTACGTTTGTATCTTTAGGGTAAATACCCAATAGTGCAATTGCTGGGTCATAGGGCAGTTCTATTTTCAACATTTTGAGGAACCTCCATGCTGTTTTCCAGAGAGGTTGCACCAGCTTGCATTCCCACCAACAGTGTAGGAGGGTTCCCCTTTCTCCGCATCCTCGCCAGCATCTGTCATTTCCTGACTTGTTGATTTTAGCCATTCTGACTGGTGTGAGGTGATATCGCATTGTGGTTTTGATTTGTATTTCCCTGATGCCGAGTGATATGGAGCACTTTTTCATGTGTCTGTTGGCCATCTGGATGTCTTCTTTGCAGAAATGTCTGTTCATGTCCTCTGCCCATTTCTTGATTGGATTATTTGTTCTTTGGGTGTTGAGTTTGCTAAGTTCTTTATAGATTCTGGACACTAGTCCTTTATCTGATATGTCGTTTGCAAATATCTTCTCCCATTCTGTCTGTTGTCTTTTGATTTTGTTAACTGTTTCCTTTGCTGTGCAAAAGCTTTTGATCTTGATGAAATCCCAATAGTTCATTTTTGCCCTTGCTTCCCTTGCCTTTGGCGTTGTTCCTAGGAAGATGTTGCTGCGGCTGAGGTCGAAGAGGTTGCTGCCTGTGTTCTCCTCAAGGATTTTGATGGATTCCTTTCGCACATTGAGGTCCTTCATCCATTTTGAGTCTATTTTTGTGTGTGGTGTAAGGAAATGGTCCAATTTCATTTTTCTGCATGTGGCTGTCCAATTTTCCCAGCACCATTTATTGAAGAGGCTGTCTTTTTTCCATTGGACATTCTTTCCTGCTTTGTCAAAGATGAGTTGACCATAGAGTTGAGGATGTATTTCTGGGCTCTCTTTTCTGTTCCATTGATCTATGTGTCTGTTTTTGTGCCAGTACCATGCTGTCTTGATGATGACAGCTTTGTAATAGAGCTTGAAGTCCGGAATTGTGATGCCACCAATGTTGGCTTTCTTTTTCAATATCCCTTTGGCTATTCGAGGTCTTTTCTGGTTCCATATAAATTTTAGAATTATTTGTTCCATTTCTTTGAAAAAGATGGATGGTACTTTGATAGGAATTGCATTAAATGTGTAGATTGCTTTAGGTAACATAGACATTTGCACAATATTTATTCTTCCAATCCAGGAGCATGGAACATTTTTCCATTTCTTTGTGTCTTCCTCAATTTCTTTCATGAGTACTTTATAGTTTTCTGAGTATAGATTCTGTGTCTCTTTGGTTAGGTTTATTCCTAGGTATCTTATGGTTTTGGGTGCAATTGTAAATGGGATTGACTCCTTAATTTCCCTTTCTTCTGTCTTGCTGTTGGTGTAGAGAAATGCAACTGATTTCTGTGCATTGATTTTATATCCTGACACTTTACTGAATTCCTGTATAAGTTCTAGCAGTTTTGGAGTGGAGTCTTTTGGGTTTTCCACATATAGTATCATATCATCTGCGAAGAGTGATAATTTGACTTCTTCTTTGCCGATTTGGATGCCTTTAATTTCCTTTTGTTGTCTGATTGCTGAGGCTAGGACCTCTAGTACTATGTTGAATAGCAGTGGTGATAATGGACATCCCTGCCGTGTTCCTGACCTTAGCGGAAAAGCTTTCAGTTTTTCTCCATTGAGAATGATATTTGCGGTGGGTTTTTCATAGATGGCTTTGATGATATTGAGGTATGTGCCCTCTATCCCTACACTTTGAAGAGTTTTGATCAGGAAGGGATGCTGTACTTTGTCAAATGCTTTTTCAGCATCTATTGAGAGTATCATGTGGTTCTTGTTCTTTCTTTTATTGATGTGTTGTATCACATTGACTGATTTGCGGATGTTGAACCAACCTTGCAGCCCTGGAATAAATCCCACTTGGTCGTGGTGAATAATCTTTTTAATGTACTGTTGAATCCTATTGGCTAGTATTTTGGTGAGTATTTTCGCATCTGTGTTCATCAAGGATATTGGTCTATAGCTCTCTTTTTTGGTGGGATCCTTGCCTGGTTTTGGGATCAAGGTGATGCTGGCCTCATAAATTGAGTTTGGAAGTTTTCCTTCCATTTCTATTTTTTGGAACAGTTTTAGGAGAATAGGAATTAGTTCTTCTTTAAATGTTTGGTAGAATTCCCCCAGGAAGCCGTCTGGCCCTGGGCTTTTGTTTGTTTGGAGATTTTTGGTGACTGTTTCAATCTCCTTACTGGTTATGGGTCTGTTCAGGCTTTCTATTTCTTCCTGGTTCAGTTGTGGTAGTTTATATGTTTCTAGGAATGCATCCATTTCTTCCAGATTGTCGAATTTATTGCCGTAGAGTTGCTCATAGTATGTTCTTATAATAGTTTGTATTTCTTTGGTGTTAGTTGTGATCTCTCCTCTTTCATTCATGATTTTATTTATTTGGGTCCTTTCTCTTTTCTTTTTGATAAGTCAAGCCAGGGGTTTATCAATTTTATTAATTCTTTCAAAGATCCAGCTCCTACTTTCATTGATTTGTTCTATTGTTTTTTTGTTTCTATTTCATTGATTTCTGCTCTGATCTTTATGATTTCTCTTCTCCTGTTGGGCTTAGGGTTTCTTTCTTGTTCTTTCTCCAGCTCCTTTAGGTGTAGGGTTAGGTTGTGTACCGGAGAACTTTCTTGTTTCTTGAGAAAGGCTTGTACCGCTATATATTTTCCTCTCAGGACTGCCTTTGTTGTGTCCCACAGATTTTGAACCGTTGTATTTTCATTATCATTTGTTTCCATGATTTTTTTCAATTCTTCTTTAATTTCCCGGTTGACCCATTCATTCTTTAGAAGGATGCTGTTTAGTCTCCATGTATTTTGGTTCTTTTCAAACTTCCTTTTGTGGTTGAGTTCTAGCTTTAGAGCATTGTGGTCTGAAAATATGCAGGGAATGATCCCAATCTTTTGATACCGGTTGAGTCCTGACTTAGGACCGAGGATGTGATCTATTCTGGAGAATGTTCCATGTGCACTAGAGAAGAATGTGTATTCTGTTGCTTTGGGATGAAATGTTCTGAATATATCTGTGATGTCCATGTGGTCCAGTGTGTCGTTTAAGGCCTTTATTTCCTTGCTGATCTTTTGCTTGGATGATCTGTCCATTTCAGTGAGGGGAGTGTTAAAGTCCCCTACTATTATTGTATTATTGTTGATGTGTTTCTTTGATTTTGTTATTAATTGGTTTATATAGTTGGCTGCTCCCACGTTGGGGGCATAGATATTTAAAATTGTTAAATCTTCTTGTTGGACAGACCCTTTGAGTATGATATAGTGTCCTTCCTCATCTCTTATTATAGTCTTTGGCTTAAAATCTAATTGATCTGATATAAGGATTGCCACTCCTGCTTTCTTCTGATGTCCATTAGCATGGTAATTTCTTTTCCACCCCCTCACTTTAAATCTGGAGGTGTCTTCGGGCTTAAAATGTGTTTCTTGGAGGCAACATATAGATGGGTTTTGTTTTTTTATCCATTCTGATACTCTGTGTCTTTTGACAGGGGCATTTAGCCCATTAACATTCAGGGTAACTATTGAGAGATATGAATTTAGGGCCATTGTATTGCCTGTAAGGTGGCTGTTACTGTATATGGTCTCTGTTCCTTTCTGATCTACCACTTGTAGGCTCTCTCTTTGCTTAGAGGACCCCTTTCAAGATTTCCTGTAGAGCTGGTTTGGTGTTTGCAAATTCTTTCAGTTGTTGTTTGTCCTGGAAGCTTTTAATCTCTCCTTCTATTTTCAATGATAGCCTAGCTGGATATAGTATTCTGGGCTGCATGTTTTTCTCATTAATCCTCTGAAAATATCATGCCAGCTCTTTCTGGCCTGCCAGGTCTCTGTGGATAAGTCAGCTGCCAATCTAATATTCTTACCATTGTATTTTACAGACTTCTTTTCCCGGGCTGCTTTCAGGATTTTCTCTTTGTCACTGAGACTTTTAAATTTTACTATTAGGTGACGGGGTGTGGGCCTATTCTTATTGATTTTGAGGGGCGTTCTCTGAACCTCCTGAATTTTGATGCTCGTTCCCTTTGCCATATTGGGGAAATTCTCCCCAATAATTCTCTCTAGTATACCTTCTGCTCCCCCCTCTCTTTCTTCTTCTTCTGGAATCCCAATTATTCTAATGTTGTTTCATCTTATGGTGTCACTTATCTCTCGAATTCTCCCCTCGTGGTCCAGTAGCTGTTTGTCCCTCTTTTGCTCAGCTTCTTTATTCTCTGTCATTTGGTCTTCTATATCACTAATTCTTTCTTCTGCCTCATTTATCCTAGCAGTGAGAGCCTCCATTTTTTATTGCACCTCATTAATAGCTTTTTTGATTTCAACTTGCTTAGATTTGAGTTCTTTTATTTCTCCAGAAAGGGCTTTTATATCTCTCGAGAGGGTTTCTCTCATATCTTCCATGCCTTTTTCGAGCCTGGCTAGAACCTTGAGAATTGTCATTCTGAACTCTAGATCTGACATATTACCAATGTCTGTATTGATTCGGTCCCTATCCTTTGGTACTGCCTCTTGTTCTTTTTTTTCTGTTGAATTTTTCCGTCTTGTCATTTTGTCCAGGTAAGAGTATATGAAGGGGCGAGTAAAATACTAAAAGGGTGGCAACAACCCCAGGAAAATATGCTTTAACCAAATTAGAAGAGATCCAAAATCATGAGGGGGGAGAAAGGGGATAAAAAGAGGTTCAAAAAGGAAGAAAGAAAAAAAAAAGAAAAAAGAGAAAAAAGAAAAGAAAAGAATTTAAAAATAAGAAAACACCTTTCAGAAAGTGGTTGTTTTTCTGCTTCCAGAATTGCTGTTCTTCTTCTCTTCGATCTGCCGATGGATTTTCAGGTGTTTGCAATCTTTAGATAAGCTATCTAGCTGATCTCCGGCTAGCTGAAATAGTCTCAGCCTGCTACTTCTCCGCCATCTTGACTCCTCCCACAGAACTTCCATTTTTTATTGCACCTCATTAATAGCTCTTTTGATTTCAACTTGGTTAGATTTTAGTTCTTTTATTTCTCCAGAAAGGGCTTTTATCTCTCTGGAGAGGGTTTCTCTAATAACTTCCATGCCTTTTTCGAGCCCAGCTAGAACCTTGAGAGTTGTCATTCTAAACTCTAGTTCTGTCATATTACCAATGTCTGTTTTGATTAGGTCCCTAGCCTTTGGTACTGCCTCCTGTTCGTTTTTTTGTGGTGAGTTTTTCCACCTTGTTATTTTGAGCAGATAAGAATATGTAAAGGAGCAAATAAAATGCTAAAAGAGTGGTAAAGACCCCAGGAAAATGTGCTTCAACCAAATCAGAAGAGACCCAAGTTGTGGGAGAACGAAAGGGGATAAAAAAGAAGTTCAAGGGGGGAAAAAAGGTTTTAAAAAAATGAAAACAAGGAAAAAGTATTAAAAAAGAAAATATATATATATATACTAGACTTGTGACTAGAACAGGGTCACTCACTTAATTTTGGGAGTTTTTGGGTCTCTTAGAAGAAACTACCTCCCAAGATTTTAAAGGATGAAAAACATATAAGGGTAGGCACAGTGAAGGGATGGAATAAACCTATAAAAATGAGAAAAAAAGGGATGCCTGGGTGGCTCAGTTGGTTAAGCAACTACCTTCAGCTCAGGTCATGATCTCAGCGTCCTGGGATCGAGTCCCACACCGGGCTCCTTTCTCGGCAGGGAGCCTGCTTCTCCCTCTGCCTCTGCCTGCCTTCCTGTCTGCCTGTGCTCACTCTCTCCCCCTCTCTGATAAATAAATAAAATCTTAAAAAAATGAGAAAAAAATTTAATTTCTAAAAAATAAGTTGATAGAGCAAGTTGGTTGGGACAATAAAGAAAAATAAACTGGAGAGAATTTGCACAGGCTGGACACTAGAACAATCTTGGAGCTAGATTTAGGGTATATTTTGTTCTATTAGGAGAAGTTATACCCCAAATTTTTTAGAAGAAAAAACCCTATGTGTAAAAAAATATATAGTTAGGTACAATGGAGGATAAATTATGACTATAATAATGAAGGTTCAAAATAGATTATTATTTTTTGTAAGGTATTTTAAAAATAAACTAGTTTAAAAAATCATTAAAAGAGGAAAGGGTAAAAGTTAAAAAAATTAGCAGAAGAAAAAAGAAAAAAAATATAACTGCAAGACTAATGAATCATTGGGAGAAAGCCACGAACTCCTTGTTCTGCATTCTCCTCCTCTGGAATTCCACTGTTCTCCTTACTAAGTGAAGTTGATCTTGGCTGGGTTTCTTGTTGGTGTTCTGGGGAAGGGGCCTGTTGTATTGATTCTCAAGTGTCTTTGCCCGAGATGGATTTGTCCTGCCCTTACCTGGGGTAAGGCTAAGTAATCCGGGAGCTTTTGTTCCCTGGAGGCTTTCCGTAGAGTTCTGGATGATGGAATAATGGCGGTCTCACAATCCTGCCCAGAGGAGTGGAGAGCTCAGGGCCCCACTCCTCAGTGCACACTTAGAGAAAGGTGCTTAATCACTCCCATCTTCCCGGCCTCTGGCCATGCTTGAAGAAAAGCGCTCTGTCACTCGTACTTGGAGAAAAGTCCTTGGTCATTCTCATCTCCCTGGCCTCTGGCCATGCTTGGAGAAAAGAGCTCAATTACTCCCGTCTCCCTGGCCCTTGGCTGTGCTCCAAGCTCATCCTGCCTATGCCTGGTTCAAAGTAACCCTGGGTTGAGAGCTCACTCCTCAGCTTTGTCTCTGTAGCCGGCTTCCCCACTCTAATACCTGTGAGTTCTGTGACACTCAGATAACCCTGGTCCTTCTGTGACCCTGAGGGACCTGGGACTATGCTGACCCCTCTTGGGCTTCACTCTGGATTAGCCTCTGGGGTGATATCCCTCAGTGGATCAAACTTTTAAAGAGTCCTGATTTTGTGCTCCATTGCTCCACCGCTTGCCAGGAGCTGCCCACCCCCCCCCCCACGGTCTACCTTCCTGTTCTTCGGGTTCACTTTTCTGCCAGTTCTACCTTTCAGAAAGTGATCAATTTTCTGTTTCTAGAATTGTTGCTCTCCTTCTCTTTGATCTCCCATTGGATTTGTAGGTGTTTACAATGGTTAGATAAGCTATCTAGCTGATCTTCTGCTACCTGATGTCGTCTCAGCCTGCTACTTCTCCGCCATCTTGAATCCTTCCACAGAATAAGTGGTTTTTATTATGTTGATGTGTATTCTTTCTGTACCCAGTTTGGTGAGTATTTTTATTATGAAAGGGTGTTGAATTTTGTCAAATGCCTTTTCTGCATATATTGAGTTGATCATATGAGTTTTTATTGATCATTCTATTAATATAATGCATCACATTTACTGATATGTGCTGGTGAATTCAGTTTTGTAGCATTTTGTAGAGAATTTTTACATTTTTATTTATCAGGGATATTATCCAGTAGTTCTTTTTTTGCTGCTTTGGTTTTTTTGTTTGTTTGTTTGTTTTTGTTTTGTTTTGTTTTGCTTTTGTAGTGCTCCTGTCTGGTTTTGATATCAAGATAATGCTGGCTTGTAAAATGTGCCTCAGAGTATTTCAACCTCTTCAACTTTTTGGGAAAGGTTTAAAAAGTATTTGTATTTTTTGCCTTAAAATGTTTGGTAGAATTCACTGTGGAAATCATCTGATTCTGGACTTTTATTTGTTAGTAGGTCTTTATTACGGATTCAATCTCCTTACCCCTTATTGGTCTGTTCACATTTTTTATGTCCTTATGATTCAGTCTTGATAGGTTGTATGTGCCTAGGAATTTGTCCATTTCCTCTAGGCTTTTGATTCGCTGGCATTTAACTGTCTTTTATCCTTTATATTTCTATGGTATCTGTTATAATGTCTCCTTTTTCATTTCTGATTTTATTGAGTCTTCTCTCTTTTTCTGAGTTAGTCTAGCTGTCTTTTTTTTTAATTTACCATTACCAAGTTTAATTTTATTTACCATTTAAAAAAAAACTTTCTAGATTTTTAATTCTATATTTCATTTATATTTGCCCTAATTTTTATTTTTTCCTTCCTTTTGCTACTTTTAAGTTTACTTTGTTCTTTTTGTAGTTTTTTTGAGCTGTTATAATAAGTTCTTTATTTGAAATCTTTTTTATATACATTTATAGCTATAAAATTTCCTTTTATAACTGCTTTGCTGCTTCTCATAATGTTTTGGTATATATTTTTTTATTTTCCTCAAGATGTATTTTTTATTCCCACTTTGTCTTCTTTTCTTGATTTTTTGTTTGTTTAAAAATGTGTATGTCTGTGTTTTGTAAATTTTCCAAATTTCCTTCTGTATTGATTTCTAGTTTCATATTATTTTGGCTGGAAATATACTCGATATGCTTTCTATATTATTGATTTTGTGGGGACTCTTGTTTTGTGGTTTAAAATGTAATCTATCCTAGAAAATTTTCCACGTGTGTTTGAGAAGAATATTTATTATGATACTATTGGATGGAATATCCTGTAAATATGTTAGGTTCATTTGACATAGTTCTTGTTTGTTTGTTTGTTTGTTTTGTTTGTTTGTTTGTTTGAGAGAGAGCAGGGCAGAGAGAATGAGCAAGGTGTAAGGGCAGAGACAGAGTGAGAAGACCCCCTCCTGAGCAGGGAGCCCAATGTGGGACTCTATCTCAGGACCCTGGGATCACGACCTGAGCCAAAGGCAAAGGCTTAACTGACTGAGCCACCCAGTTGTCCAGGCATAGTGTTTAAATTCACTATTTTCTTATTGATTTTCTGTCTGGATGATCTATCCATAGGTAAGAGTGGGGTATTATTGTCCCCAGATATTATTGTATTGCTATTTATTTCTCCTTTTTGTTTTGTTAGTATTTGTTTTATATATTTATGTGGCTCAATATTAGGTACATGATATTTACAATTACTGTATTGATGAATTGATGACACTTTTCTTATTGTATAATGACCTTCTTTGACTCCTGTGGTGATTTTTAGCTTATACAAACCCTATTTTGTCTATTATAGTTATTGCCACCCTTGTTTTCTTTTGTTATCATTAGCTTGGAATATGTTTTTCCATCCCTTTACTCTCTGCCCATGTGTGTCCTTAAAGCTAAAGTGATTCTTTTATAGGCAACATATTGTTGGATCTTGTGTTTTTTGTTTGTTTTTTTAAGCTATTCTAGCCTATGTCTTCCAACTGATGATTCCATTCACTTACAGTTAAAGTAATTATGGATAGGTAAGGACTTAACTATTGCCTTTCATTCTTTTTATATTTCATGATTTATTTAAATTTTAGTTAATATATAGTGTAATATTAGTTTCAGGAGTAGAATTGAGTAATTCACCATTTACATATAACAGTCAATGCTCATCACAAGTGACCTCCAAATAATTATTACTGACAGCCCATTCCCCTGCCCATCTCCCCTCCAGAAACAGTTTGTTACTTATAGTTAAGTGTATTATGGTTTGCCTTCCCCTCCTTTTAAAAAATATATTTTTTTCTTTCCCTAGTGTTTATCTGTTTTGTTTCTCTTTTGTAGATGCTCTGCTCTTTATTTCCTGTCTTGTTCTCTTTGTTTGTAATCTGATGACTTTTTGTGGCAGTATGTTTTAACTTCTTTATCAAAATATTTTGTGTATCTACTACATATTTTTATATTTACCATTAAGCTTTTATAAAATACGTTAGTTATAACATTCCATTTTATGTTGAAAACAACTGAACTTCAATAGTGTACAGAAAAATTATACTTCTCCTATAACAATAGGTTATTGATGTTTTTACATTTTAGATCATTTTTATATTGTACTTTCAATAACAAATGATTGCAGTTATAGTTATTTTTAATAGGCTTGTTTTTTTTAACTTTTAAACTAGACTAGTAAATGATTTATATATCACCATTACAATATTAGAGAATCTGGTTTTGACTATACATTTACCTTTTGCAATAAATAAGGAGCCATCCATGCATCCATGTTGCCATCTTGATGACATCACCATCCCCAAATCGCCAGTAAGTGTTACTTTATATTTATCTTTTTTTTTTAAGATTTTATTTGTTTATTTGACAGAGAGAGAGAGAGAGAGAGCTCAAGTTGGCAGAGTGGCAGGCAGAGGAAGATCAAGAGGCAGGCTTATTACCCAGCAGTGAGCCCGATGCAGGTCTTAATCCCAGGACCCTGGGATCATGACCTGAGCCAAAGGCAGCTGCTTAACCGATTGAGTCGCCCAGGGAGCCCTAAATTTTACTTTAGTTAATATACGACTATTTTTTATTTCTACTAATAGACATATCAATTTTATTGCTTTTAATATTAAGGTCTTCTCCTTAACATCATCAATTTTATAAGTGTGGTGGTAAGTATGTAATTCATGTATGTGGTGGTATGTAAGTAATTCAAATATGAATTTTAAACTAGATCATATGCTCCATTGTGGCAGATATTTGTCTTATTCATCCCACCCACAAAAAATTAGTACTAAATAGGTCTTTGTTGATTTACTGAATGAATTAAGTGTTCTGACACTAACATAGCTGACCAAACCAGAGATAAAGGAGAAAATATAATGATTGTCAAATGGGTGAACCTGAGATAAAAAGACACCTTTAGCTTAGTTAGTTTGATATACACTCTGGATAACATTCCAATTTTGCATGGATTTTTGGAAAGCAAACAACTCCTCTCCTAAATAATAAATTTATTAATTGCCTTCCTTATGAGTCCTGACAGCAGTCAGCTTTGTGGGTTTCTGATTCCATTCCAAGAGGTTGAATTTCTGTTTGATTTATGTAATAGGCAACAGTGTCATGAGGAAAGACTTGTAGGATAAAATTTCTTCAAGACGGGAACACAGATGGCTGCCTATGGACTGTGAGGTGGGTGTTAATGAAAATGCATTGAGCAGTAAGGGAAGGGCAGCTCACAACCATAGGAAAGGTGCCCTGTGTTTTTGTTTTGTTTTGTTTTACAAACAGATACCATTAGCCCTCTCCATGGAAATTTTCAAATTTACTTTGCTCTAACAACCACAAATACTTAGGACATTATGAACACAATATGGGCATTAAAGGATAAAAATAAACAAAAATTTAAGTAAATGTTAAGTGTTTGTCATTATTTCAGCCATGTTTTTCTATGCTTAACTGCTCAAAAAAATTACACAGGTTTCTAAATATTATACCAGGCTGTTAAACTAATGCAAAGGGTTTTATGGAATTTTCTATAACACCATCTCGATTTTCTACATTGGCTGTCACTCCTGAAAATTCTCAGTTTATAAATGTGCATATATTTACTATAATAATACTCACTGGTTATTTACCTGGTTTATTAGTGTATTTTGATCCTTTCTAATTGTTCACTTTCTTCCATGTTTCCTCCTTATTTCTACAAATGTCAATCCATCACATGTTATGTAAAGTGAAACAAAGAGGAACAGCTGTTAGTAGAAAGGATTAACAGAGGTGCTTTGATGTTACTCTGTGAGGTATTTCCATATCATCATTTTAATATATTTCAGGAATACAGCATAGTTGTTATGCCTTAATTAAACCTTCATTAAGTCTTTATATATATACTTTTTCCTAACTCACACGTCCTCCCTTCATGTCCCATTCAAAACCCACTCATTTTATGGAATAATTGTTTTATATTCCCAGTACAATCTTCATTTAACTTATTGCTCTGGTGTGCTCCTTTGGCAGCACATATATTAACTTATTGTTCTGGGTATACAAAAAGATAGGAATGGAATATTTTGTAATGTGATATTTTGTCCTTTCTACACTACAGCGTCTGTGTAAGCATTCTTTGATCAGAGACCTAAGGAGGAGGTCCAAATTGAAGAAAAACAAATAGAAAAAAAGAAAATGTTCTCAGTCCTTTCTTGTAGTTTCATTTGCAGGAACCACAAAGGCAAAGACATTAAAATGTTTTTTTCTTATTTTTTAAAATTAATTTTAAGTTTTTTATTGGATTATGCTCCCTTAAACTCATCTGATACCATGAATAGAAAATCAAAGCAATCCACCAAACCTTCTTTCATGATGTTGCCTTTAAACACGTTGCCTTTAAAAATTTTACAGTCTCATCTGTAGAGTAGATGAACCTTGACTCAAAAGTGTCATCATAGGCTGTGGTGACACTTGTCTTGCCACCCGCCCGCTGTTCCTGCCATGGCAGGCTCTCCTGCTTCACGACCGTTTCCCGACAACAAGGCCAATGGCTCCTCTTCTCCCAGGGCGGCATTGCTGCGCCTTTCCCAGACATGTTCCTGGGGAGCACAGTGACAGACGTGTGCCTTTCTTTAAGGCTGTTTCCACAGGCGCAGCCACGCTTCTCTCTCAGGCAGAGGGGATGACCAGGCTAAGAGGATTTCGCTCCAAACGGGTTTCTCCCACCATGCTTCGGAGACTATGTTCAGGCAAGCGGCATCAGCATCCCATAGAACTGACACGGATTTCCCAACGAATGCTGTGCTTTCCCAGAGGGGATGCACGTACAAAGAGGCTTTTGCTCTATGCGGGTTTCTCCCACCGTGCTGTGAATACTAGGTTAAGGCAAGCAGCGACAGCAGCCCACAGAACCGACTCTGATTTCCCAGCGCCTGCTCTGCTTTTGCAGAGGTTTTGGGCTAGGCGCGAACTGCACTTCGCCTCTGCTTCCTCAGCAAGGCTTTGGGCGTTAGCTCTGTCGCTTAAGAGAAAAAGCTGCAGGAGAGCTGGTGCCTCTTGGGCCTTGATTTCCTGGGCTCCATGTTCCCGCCCTGGGTTCACACTGCCAGGCCAAACTAAGCAGAGCCACAACCCTGCAGCAGCATGTGTGGCCTAGGATTGCACTCTATGCACACTACCGTCTCCTGGTGACTTGGCCTTTTGATCTGGCGCGCAGGCAGACTCGGGGACTAGGCCAGTGCCTTCCACCAGGAAAGGAGAGGAAAGATCCCTGAACACCGCCCATGCACTGGGATGGGGAGATGTGGGGGACTGTCCCCCACTCCTTCCCCAGAAACCCTGTGCCTCCGCGAACGCTGCCACATCTTGGAGGAAGAAGGCCTGTGACTGCCTGTTTCTCCAGGGAACTGTTTCTGAGTTCCGGGTATTGCGCCTGGTGGCAAACCCAAGTCTGCCCTAGGGACTGGTGGCCAAGGAGATGCTGTCCCCTTGGGACCAGAGGCACCAGACAGGCCTGCCTTCTGCCCAGACTCCTTCCTCAGAGAGGATCACGTGCGCCTGCCCTAGTCGTCCCCTCGTGTCTCAGCATCCAGGCTTCATTTTATCCGCACAGGGAGCGGGTGACACTTGTCTTGCCACCTGCCTGCTGTTCCTGCCATGGCAGGCTCTCCTGCTTCACCACCGTTTCCCGACAGCAAAGCCAACGGCTCCTTCTCTTATCCGGGGGCGGCGTGCTGCGCCTTATGCAGACATGCTTCTGGGGAGCGCGGTAACAGACGTGTCCCTTTCCTTAAAGCTGTTTCGACAGGCGCTCTCTCAGGCAGAGGGGGATGACCGGGCAAAGAGTATTTCGTTCAATGCGGGTTTATTTCAACGAGCTGTGGAGACTAGCCCAGGCAAGCAGCAGCAGCATCCCCAAACCCAACTATGATTTCCCAACGAATGCTGTGCTTTCCCAGATGAGATGCCCAAAGAGCCTTTCGCTGTATACGGGTTTCTCCCACTGTGAGACTGGGCTCCGGCAACTAACAGCAGCAGCCCACAGTACAGACTCTGATTTCTCAGCGAATGCTGTGCTTTCCCAGTTTAGAGAGGAGGCGACAGGATCCCTGCACAAGGCCCGTGCACTGGGATGGGGAACTATGGGGGACTGCCTCCACTCCTTCCCCGGCACACCCCCTGCCACCCGCATCGCTGCCAAATCTTGGTGGAAGACGGCATCTGACTGCCCATTTCTCCATGTGGTTGTTTCTGCGAGTCAGGGTATGGCACCTGGTGGCAAGCCCAAGTCTGCCCTTGGGACAGGTGGCCAAGGAGATGCTGTCCCCTCTGGACCAGAGGCACAGGACAGGCCTGCCTTCGGCCCAGACTCCTTCCTCAGAGTGGAGCAAGCGCGCCTGCCCTAGTCATCCCCTCATGTCTCCTTAGCAGCCAGGCTTCCATCTCTCCGCACAGGGAGCGGGAGACACTTGTCATGCCACCGACCTGCTGTTCGTGCCACGGCAGGCTATCCTGTTTCCCGAGCGTTTCCCGACCCCAAGGCCAACGGCTCCTCTTCTCCGGGGGCGGCGTGTTGCGCCTTCCCCACAGTTGCTCCTGGGGAGCGCAGTGACAGACGAGTGCAACCACGCTTCTCTCTCAGGCAGAGGGGATGCTAGGGCAAAGAGTATTTCGCTCCATGCGGGCATCTTCCACCGAGATGCGGAGACTAGCTCAGGCAAGCAGCAGCAGCATCCACAAACCCAACACTGATTTCCAAAGGAACGCTGTGCTTTCCCAGGGTAGATGCCCAGGCAAAGAGGCTTTCGCTGTATGCGAGTTTCGCCCACCGCGAGACTGGGCTCAGGCAAGCAGCAGCCCGCAGAACATTTCTCAGCGAAAGCTGTGCTTTCGCAGAGGCTTTGGCTTGGAGCGAACAGCACTTCGCCACTGTTTCCTCAGCAAGGCTTGGTTCGCGTCAGGGAAGAAGAGCTGCGGGAGAGCTGGTGCCACTTGGGCCTTGCTTTCCCGGGCTCCAAGTTCGCGTGCTGGTTTCACCCTGCCAGGCCGAACTTGCAGACACAGCCGGAACCCTGCAGTAGCGTGCATAGCCTAGGATGGCACCCTATGCACACTGCCATCTCCCACTGTAGGCATCGCTTGGCCTTTTACTCTGGCCCTCTGGCGGACTGGCGGACTACGACATTTCTTTGCCCACAGGAAAGGAGAGGTGACAGGCTCCCTGCACACTGCCCGTGCACTGAATAGGGAGCTTTGGGGGACTGTCCCCACCCCTTTTCCTTAAACGCCGTGCTTCCTTCAAGCTTCCACATCCTGGAGGAAGATGGCATCTGAATCCCCGTTATTTCAGGGAGCTGTTTCTGCGAGTTCAGCGTAGGCGCCTTGTGGCTAGCACATGTCTGCCCCAGGGACAGGTGGCCAAGGAGCTGCTGTCTCCTTGGGCCCAGAGGCTCAGGATAGGCATGCTTTCTGCCCAGACTCCTTCTTATGAGTGGAGCACGTGCCCTGCCCTACTCATCCCCTCCTCTCTCCGTAGCAGCCAGGCTTCCGGCCCTCCGTACAGGGTGCGGGTGACACTTGTATTGCCACCGACCGCTGTGCTGCCAGGGCCGGCTCTCTTGCTTTGCAACCGTTTCCAGATCCGAAGGCCAACAGCTCCTGCTCTTCAAAACGGGCAGTGTGCTGCACCTTCCACAGACATGTTCCTGGGGAGCGCAGTTAAAGACGTGTCCCTTTCCTTAAGGCTCCTTCCACAGGCGCAACCGCGCTTCTCTCTCAGGCAGAGGGGATGCCCAGGCAAAGAGGATTTCGCTCCATGCGGGTATCTTCCACCATGCTGCGGAGACTAGCTTAGGCATTCAGCTGCAGCATCACACACATCCGATTCTGATTTCCCAACGAATGCTGTGCTTTCCCTGAGGAGATGCCCGGATAAAGAGGCTTTCGCTGTATGCGGGTTTCTCCAACCGCGAGACTGGGCTTAGGCAAGCAGCAGAAAAGTCCGCAGAACCGACTCTGATTTCCCAGCGACTGCTATGCTTTCGCAGAGGTTTTCAGCTTGGCGCGAACCGCATTCGCTGCTGCTTCCTCAGCAAGGCTTTTGTCGTTCGCTCTGTTGCGAGAGGGAAAAAGAGCCGCGGTATTGCTTGTGCCTTTTGGGCCTTGCTTTCCCGGGCTCCAAGTTCTTGCCTGGGGTTCACATTGCTAAGCCGAACTAAGCAAACGCAGTCGCAACCCTGCGGCAACATGCGTGGCCTAGGATGGCACTCTATGCACACTACCAACTCCCGGTATAGGCAACAATTGGCCTTTGGCAGTGGACCTCAGGTGGACTCGCGAACTAGGTCAATGCCTTCCTCACAGGAGAGGAGAGGCGACAGGATCCCTGAACACCGCCCGTTACTAAATGGGGAGCATTCGGGGATTGTTGCCACTCCTTTCCCGGCACACCCCCAGCCACCGACAACGCTGTCACATCTTGAAGGAAGATGGCATCTGACTGCACGTTTCTCGAGGGAGCTGTTCCTGTGAGTTCAGGGTATGGTGCCTGGTAGCAAGCCCAAGTCTGCCCTACGTACAGTTGTCCTAGGAGTTGCTGTGCCCTTGGGACCAGAGGCACAGGACAGGCCTGCCTTCTGCCCAGACTCCTTCCTCAGAGTGGAGCACGCGTCCCTGCCCTAGTCGTCCCTTCATGTCTCCTTAGCAGCCAGGCTTCATCTCCGCACAGGAAGCGGGTGACATTTGTCTTGCTACCGGCCTGCTGTTCCTGCAAGGGCAGGCTCTCCTGCTTCCCGACCGTTTCCCGACCACAAGGCCAACGGCTCCTTAGCTTCTCTGGGGGCTGCTTGCTGCGCCATCCCCACATTTGGCTTTTCTCTCAAGCAGAGGGGATGCTCGTGCAAAGGGTATTTCGCTCCATGCTGGTATCTTCCACTGTGCTGCGGAGACTAGTTCAGACAAGCAGCAGCATCCACAAACACAACTCTCTGATTTCCCAACAAATGTTTTGCGTTCCCAGGGGAAATGCCCAGGCAAAGAGGATTTCGCTCCATGCGGGTTTCTTCCACCATGCTGCGTAGTGTAGCTGAGGCATTCAGCTGCAACATCACTAAACATCCGATTCTGATTTCCCAACGAATGCTGTGCTTTCCCAGAGGAGATGCCCGGCAAAGAGGCTTTCGCTGTATGCGGGTTACTCCCAATGCGAAACTGGGCTCAGAAAAGCAGCAGCAGCAGCCCGCAGAACATTTATCAGCAAATGCTGTGCTTTCCTAGAGGCTTTGGCTTGGAGCAAACAGCTTTCGCCGCTGCTTCCTCAGCAAGGCTTCAGTCGTGTCAGGGAAGAAGAGCTGCAGGAGAGCAGGTGCCTCTTGGGCCTTGCTTTCCTGGGCTCCATGTTCGCGTCCTGGGTTCACCCTGCCAGGCCGAACTAAGCAGACACAGCCACAACCCTGCAGTAGCGTGTGTAGCCTAGGATGGCACCCTATGTACACTACCATCTCCCAGTGTAGGCATCGCTTGGCCTTTTACTCTGGCGCTCAGGCGGACTCGCTGACTAGGACAGTGCTTTCCCCACAGGAAAGGAGAGGTGACTGGTTCCCTGCCCACCGCCTGTACACTTAAAAGGGAGCTTTGGGGACTGTCCCCACCCCTTTTCCTTAAACGCCGTGCCTTCTCCAAGTTTCCACATCCTGGAGGAAGACGGCATCTGACTCCCCGTTATTTCAGGGAGCTGTTTCTGCGAGTTCAGCGAAGGCGCCTGGTGGCTAGCGCAGTCTGCCCCAGGGACAGGTGGCCAAGGAGCTGCTGTCTCCTTGGGCCGACGCTCAGGAAGGCATGTTTTCTGCCCAGACTCCTTCCTAAGAGTGGAGCACGTGCCCTGCCCTACTCATCCCCTCCTCTCTCCGTAGCAGCCAGGCTTCCGTCTCTCTGCACAGGGAGCGGGTGACACTTGTATTGCCACCGGCCGCTGTGCCTGCCAGGGCTGGCTCTCTTAGTTTGCAACCTTTTCCAGACCCGAAGGCAAACGGCTCCTGCTCTTCTCCTTGGGCAGCGTGCTGCACGTTCCACAGACATGCTCCTGGGGAGCGCAGTTAAAGACGTGTCCCTTTCCTTAAGGCTCTTTCCACAGGCGCAACCGCGCTTCTCTCTCAGGCAGAGGGGATGCCCAGGCAAGGAGGATTTTGCTCCATGCGGTTTTATTACACCGTGCTGAGGAGACCAGCTCAGGCATTCCGCTGCAGCATCACACACATCCGATTCTGATTTCCCAACGAATGTTGTGCTTTCCCAGAGGAGAAGCCCGGATAAAGAGGCGTTCGCTGTATGCGGGTTTCTCCAACCGCGAGACTGGGCTCAGGCAAGAGGCAGAAGAGCCCGCAGAACCGACTCTGATTTCCCAGCGACTGCTATACTTTCGCAGAGGTTTTCAGCTTGGCCTGAAACGCACTTCGCTGCTGCTTCCTCAGCAAGGCTTTGGTCATTCGCTCTGTCGTGGCAGGGAAGAAGAGCAGCGGGAAAGCTGGTGCTTCCTGGGCCTTGCTTTTCAGGGCTCCAAGTTCTCGCCCGGGGTTCACCTTGTTAAGCCGAACTAAGCAGACACAGTCACAACCCTTCAGCAGCGTGCGTGGCCTAGGATGGCACTCTATGCACACTACCATCTCCCGTGTAGGCAACACTTTGCCTTTGGCAGTGGACCTCAGGTGGACTCGCGGACCAGTTCAGTGCCTTCCTCACAGGAGAGGAGAGGCGACAGGATCCCTGAACACCGCGCATTACTAAATGGGGAGCATTCGGGGATTTTTGCCACTCCTTTCCCGGCACACCCCCAGCCACTGACAACGCAGTCACATATTGGAGGAAGATGGCATCTGACTGAACGTTTCTCGAGGGAGCTGTTCCTGTGAGTTCAGGGTATCTTGCCCGGTAGCAAGCCCAAGTCTGCCCTACCGACTGTTGTCCAAGGAGATGCTGTGCCCTTGGGACCAGAAGCACAGGACAGGCCTGCCTTCTGCCCAGACTCCTTCCTCAGAGTGGAGCACGCGTCCCTGCCCTAGTCGTCCCTTCATGTCTCCTTAGCAGCCAGGCTTTGTCTCTCCTCAGAAGGATCGGGTGACACTCGTTTGCAACCGGCCTGCTGTTCATGCCACGGCAGGATCTCCTGCTTCCCGACCGTTTCCCGACCACAAGGCCAACGGCTCCTTCTCTTCTCCTGGGGCGGCGTGCTGCGCCTTCCCCAGACTAGCTCCTGTGGAGCTCGGTGACGTGACCCTTTCCTTAGGGCCTTTCAGATGTACAACAATGCTTCTCTCTTAGACAAAGGGGAGCTAGGGCAAAGAGGATTTCGCTCCATGCGGGTATCTTCCACCATGCTGTGGAGACTAGCTCAGGCATTCAGCTGCAGCATCACACACATCCGATTCTGATTTCCTAACGAATGCTGTGCATTCCCAGAGGAGATGCCCGGGCAAAGAGGCTTTCGCTGTATGCGGATTTCTCCAACCACGAGACAGGGCTCAGGCAAGCAGCAGAAGAGCCCGCAGAACCGACTCTGATTTCCCATCGACTGCTATGCTTTCGTGGAGGTTTTCAGCTAGGCGCGAACACCACTTCGCTGCTGCTTCCTCAGCAAGGCTTTGGTCATTCGCTCTGTCGCAGCCGGGAAGAAGAGCCGCGGGAAAGCTGGTGCCTCTTGGGCCTTGCTTTCCCGGGCTCCAAGTTCGCGCCCGGGGTTCACCTTGCTAAGCCGAACTAAGCAGACAAAGTCACAACCTTTCAGCGTCGTGCGAGGCCTAGCATGGCATACTATGCCCATTACCATCTCCTGGGGAACGTAAGGCTTTGCCTTTTGCTTCGGTGCTCAGGCAGACTCGGGGTCTAGGCCAGTGCCTTCACCACAGGAGAAAGGAGGCGACTGGATCCCTGCACACGGCCCGTGCACTGGGATGGGGAACTGTGGGGGACAGTCTCCACTCCTTCCCCGTCACACCCCCTGCCACCCACATCGCTTTCACATCTTGGTGGAAGACGGCATTTGACTGCCCGTTTTTCCATGGGGTTGTTTCAGCGAGATCCGGGTATGGCACCTGGTGGCAAGCCCAAGTCTGCCCTTGGGACAGGTGGCCAAGGAGATGCTGTCCCCTTGGGACCAGAGGCACAGGACAGGCCTGCCTTCTGCCCAGACCTCTTCCTCAGAGGGGAGCACACGCCGCTGCCCTAGTCGTCCCCTCATGTCTCCTTAGCAGCCAGGCTTCCAACTCGCCGCCCAAGGAGCGGGGGACACTTGTCTTGCCACCGGCCTGCTTTTCGTGCAAAGGCAGGCTATCTTGCTTCCCGAACGTTTCCCGACCCCATGGCCAACGGCTCCTTCTCTTCTCCGGGGTGGCCTGCTGCGCCTTCCCCACACTTGCTCCTGGGGAGCACGCTGACAGACGTGTGTAACCACGCTTTTCTCTCAGCCAGAGCGGATGGTAGGGCAAAGAGTATTTCGCTCCATGCGGGTATCTTCCAACGTGGTGCAGAGACTAGCTCAGGCAAGAAGCAGCAGCATCCCCAAACCCAACTCAGATTTCCCAACGAATGCTGTGCTTTCCCAGTGGAGATGATCGGGCAAATAGACTGTCGCTGTATGCAGGTTCCTCCCACCGCGATAATGGGCTCACGCAAGCAGAAGCAGCCCGCAGAACATTTCTCAGCGAATGATGTGCTTTCGCAGAGGCTTTGGCTTGGAGCGAATAGCACTTCCTCAGAAGGTAGTATGCATAGGGTGCCATCCTAGGCTACGCACGCTATTGCAGGGTTGTGGCTGTGTCTGCTTAGTTCGGCTTAGCAAGGTGAACACAGGACGCGAAAATGGAGCCCGCTCAGGCGGACTTGCGGTCTATCCCAGTGCTTTCCCTCAGGAAAGGAGAGGTGACAGGATACCTGCACACCGCCCATGCACTGAATAGGGAGCTATGGGGGACTACCCCACTTCTTCCCCTTAAACCCCGTGCCTCCTCCAAGTTGTGGTGAAGAGATTGTCTGAAGTAGTCCTATATTTTTGCAGGTAGATCTTAAGCTACAGTGCTCTTGTTTATTTGCTTGTTCATGATCAGTATGTCTGAAAGATGGTAACTATTGCATCAGGTATGATGATTACAAAATATTATTGGTGCCTGATACACTGTGATGAAATAGGTAAGTCGATTTATAATTTGTTAATTAAATTAGAAAAGAAATTCCTTTGGATTTGTCCTTTATTAAGAGTTTTTTTTTTTAAACGAATACCTTGGGATGGTTTTTGTGTAATATATATCACATGCCTCAACCTTTAAATTTGAATGTAGAAAAGAGTTATCAGAATGAGCCTTTCCTTACACCACACACGAAAATAGACTCAAAATGGATGAAGGACCTCAATGTGCGAAAGGAATCCATCAAAATCCTTGAGGAGAACACAGGCAGCAACCTCTTCGACCTCAGCCGCAGCAACATCTTCCTAGGAACAACGCCAAAGGCAAGGGAAGCAAGGGCAAAAATGAACTATTGGGATTTCATCAAGATCAAAAGCTTTTGCACAGCAAAGGAAACAGTTAACAAAATCAAAAGACAACTGACAGAATGGGAGAAGATATTTGCAAACGACATATCAGATAAAGGACTAGTGTCCAGAATCTATAAAGAACTTAGCAAACTCAACACCCAAAGAACAAATAATCCAATCAAGAAATGGGCAGAGGACATGAACAGACATTTCTGCAAAGAAGACATCCAGATGGCCAACAGACACATGAAAAAGTGCTCCATATCACTCGGCATCAGGGAAATACAAATCAAAACCACAATGCGATATCACCTCACACCAGTCAGAATGGCTAAAATCAAGTCAGGAAATGACAGATGCTGGCGAGGATGCGGAGAAAGGGGAACCCTCCTACACTGTTGGTGGGAATGCAAGCTGGTGCAACCTCTCTGGAAAACAGCATGGAGGTTCCTCAAAATGTTGAAAATAGAACTGCCCTATGACCCAGCAATTGCACTATTGGGTATTTACCCTAAAGATACAAACGTAGTGATCCAAAGGGGCACGTGTACCCGAATGTTTATAGCAGCAATGTCCACAATAGCCAAACTATGGAAAGAACCTAGATGTCCATCAACAGATGAATGGATCAAGAAGATGTGGTATATATACACAATGGAATACTATGCAGCCATCAAAAGAAATGAAATCTTGCCATTTGCGACAACATGGATGGAACTAGAGCGTATCATGCTTAGCGAAATAAGTCAAGCAGAGAAAGACAACTATCATATGATCTCCCTGATATGAGGAAGTGGTGATGGAACATGGGGGCTTAAGTGGGTAGGAGAAGAATCAATGAAACAAGATAGGATTGGGAGGGAGACAAACCATAAGTGACTCTTAATCTCACAAAACAAACTGAGGGTTGCTGGGGTAGGGGGTTAGGGAGAAGGGGGTGGGATTATGGACATTGGGGAGGGTATGTGCTTTGGTGAGTGCTGTGAAGTGTGTAAACCTGGTGATTCACAGACCTGTACCCCTGGGGATAAAAATATATGTTTATAAAAAATAAAAAAATATATTAAAAAAAAAAGAATGAGCCTAGAAAATATTGTTATGAAATATTTTTGTTCTGTTATATTATGTTAACTTGGGAAATAATGGTAGTTATTTTTATTAGCATTTCCTACTTTCCACATGCCCTTACAGATGAGATATCATGTTTTTCCTACTCTTTTTATCATGGTTGTTATATTCTTCATGATCAATAACAATCAGTGAAAATTCATAACATTAATTTTCTTTGGGAAAGTGATATTTTAGCAAGAATCCATGACCAAAAATTTTAGCTGTTGTTCATCCAGTAGGTGAGACTATCAATGTTCCCGAAATTTCAAGAAATAGAACTTATTAATTGTGTTGGTTAATGTTTATTGTCTCTGAACTTAGAGGTGCATAATTCAACTTAAAATTTATTTTGAATTGAAAACAAGATCTTACTGAAGTTTAGTCATCCCACTTTATATCAGGCCTCCAGTACATTCTAATTTATTTATAGAAAATATCATAAACATGAATGTCACTTTTCCTATTGCATTTATACTGAAACTGCAATGAATCAAAGATGTCAGATCTGAAAAACACTACCTTTCTATAATTTCTGTTTCCTAGGAGGAATGGATATACCATTTTAGCACAATTATCCAACAGTATTCAAAACCACCATGAATTTTAAAACATAGTTATTACACCCTAAAAATCAAGTATGAAAATGTATAAACAACCAAGTCTCTATCTGTAAATGAAATACTCCCACACAGACTGGTTTTAAAACTTTCTAACTTAAGGAATTTGATAGCACAGACTCAGGGTAGTAGTTTCAGTGCCTACAGTATACTTTCAGGGAGAGAGTAATGTAGGCTCTGAGTCACTTTCTGCCTAGAGATGACCTAATAGTGGTTCTGGCATTGTTTGTTTGTTTGTTTTTGAAAATACTTTCCTGGGCGTCATTCAGAAAATGCAGAGTTTGGCAATCTATATAAATTAAGGATGATCTTTTTGAATGTTTGTCTTTCACTACATCAAATTAACATAATTGGACAGAAATTCCACTAAATTAAGCATTGTTAGGAAATGTGTAAATTGGAGCTGCACAAATTAGTTGCTCTTTGAACTATGTGCTGTTGGTTCAGGATTAGATAAGGAGTTTGAAGGAAAACCTAAATCATTGCTTCCTTTTTTGAGAGAGTCTTAGCATATTTTCTTAAAATTAGCTGAAATAAACAATGTGTTTAGTCGCAAAGTGATTTGCATTTCTGCACAAACTCCCTATCTCCTTGAGAATTATAACAAATATTTCATGAAACATCATTGATCTTTACTTTGTTACACTGCTGTAAAGTACATTCAGAGTTGCCAGTTAAAAGTGTTAGTGTTGAGATGAAATGTCATGCATTTTTCTTCACTTCCATGCAAATGAACACAGTAATTTATTAAGACACAATGAAGAAAAAAAAATTGACAATGAGTTCCAGATTTTAAAAATCACTTGCCATTCAATCCAAATTGTGAGTTTGATCGGTTACCGAACACTTTATAATGCACCCCTGGTAATTTTACAGAGATTATTTTTTTCTTACCAATTCTTGATTATTCTGTCTTGCAATGCAGAGAAAGCTAACTAATTTAAAATAAACTTCCGTTAATTTTGATTGTTATAAACTTAAAATTGATTAATTTTCATATACAGAGTTTAAAATGTTCACAATTGGGCGCCTGGGTGGCTCAGTGGGTTAAGCCGCTGCCTTCAGCTCAGGTCATGATCTCGGGGTCCTGGGATCGAGTCCCGCATCGGGCTCTCTGCTCAGCAGGGAGCCTGCTTCCCTCTCTCTCTCTGCCTGCCTCTCCATCTATTGTGAATCTTTAAAAAAAATTAAAAAAAAATAAAAAATAAAAAAAATAAAATGTTAACAATTTACATTAAATATATATTCTGTGTATACCTTGGAAAAATTATACTGAAAATTGAAATTAAAATGATGTTGTATTTAGCTGCAAGAAGCCTCCTGTCCCATTTCATCTTACTATATAAGTTGTGTCATGTAATTTATAAAATCCCTACTGCATAACAAATCTACTTTTTGTTGGAATGGGTAGTAATGTTTGTTCTTATTTCTAAATAAGAGTTGGTCTATGAGTACATCTGCAACTGTATTTTTCCTAAGTGGCTTCATGGTCTTGAACTGAGAAAGCTCAGAACATTAAACATCAAAATAATATAATTTGACATAATTAGACATCAAGGAAATGCAATTAAAATGACACTGAGATAACACTACACACTTATCAGAATGGCTAAAATAAAATATAATGACAAGACCAAAAGAAAAAAATATACCATTTGATGATACACAATGGCAAGTTGTACCATAACGTAACCATCTCAGACTAGTGTAGTGTTAAATTTGTTTTTCTAAGCAATGTTTTGGGTCACTTACCACTTTTCAAGGATTTAAAGTGCTATCATTTTACTTAACTGTGAAATTTGGTCAGATTTAAATTTCAATTTATGTTAAAACATTCTGTAAACTGTTAAACTTTGACATTTGTTCCCTCTGTTCAGTGAATAACACTATATCATATTTTGAAAAATACACTAATTTTCATTTTGAAAAATATCCCTTTTTCCTCTTATGGTAATTATTAATATGAATTAATAGTAGAATTTGATATGGTTCCATATGACCATGAATACTTTATTGTATATTATCAAATTTAATAATGAATATAATGTACTTCTTTGGACAATTTTTAAAGACCAGTCTACTCTTAAAAAAAAAAATGGAGACGCACTTCTTCAGTTCACACAAATTTCATTTTATTATATATAACCTCAGATAAATTTCAACAAATCATAATTTATTAAAATTATATCTACTTAAAAATCTCATAGAAGAGTAAAACCATCAAAAATAAAAATAAACACACACAACACACACACATCACCCATGTATTGGCAAATCACAATTGCTGTAACAATACATTAGGCATTCCAAAGTTAAGGGCTATCAAAATTTCCATCAGTGACAAAAAGATTTGTATCCAAATGGACTGATTTTACAGAATCCAAGAAAAAGTCTCCTAGTGTTTATTTAAAGATAAATATTTGAACAAATACTTCTTAAATTTAGGAAATTCAGAACATAAGATTAAAGAATATTTGCAGTGCAGACTATATTCAATCCTTCCTTCAAAATGTGCCTTTGAGTACATAATTCTGTTTTCTCTATCTAAATTGAGCTGTCCTCCAAGGAAGTTTTCTAAAATGTGTGTCTCTGTGTGATAAATGTTCTAAGACCTAACATGCTTCATTGTATTTTTACTGTGCTCTCAAATTTAATCAACAATTTGGCTTGATGTATAATATCTAGTTTCAAATATCTTTTCCATCTATACAAACACCCAGCTGTCTCCTTTATATGCTATTACTATTGAGAATTCTGCTGTCAGTATTATTCTTGTACATTTTAGGTGATCTGTTCTTCTCTTGGGCATCATTTATGCTCTTCTCTGTTTTTGATATTCTTAAAACTCACCATAATATATATGAGTGGTTTTTTTTAAAAGATTTTATTTATTTATTTGACAGAGAGAAATCACAAGTAGTTGGAGAGGCAGGCAGAGAGAGAGAGAGGAGGAAGCAGGCTCCCCGCCGAGCAGAGAGCCCCATGCGGGACTCGATCCCAGGACCCTGAGATCATGACCTGAGCCGAATGCAGCGGCTTAACCCACTGAGTCACCCAGGCGCCCTATATGAGTGGTTTTTTGTGTGTGTGGTTTTGTTTTGTTTTGTTTCTGATTTCTCATGTTTGGCATCATTTTAAGTCTGGTATCTTTTATCTTTCTTTAATTCTCCAAAATTTATCTCAGTACTTATTTAAATATTTTCTTTATTTTTTTTCTCTTCTGCTGTATTTGGGCAGAAGTCATTAATTTGTTTGTTTGTTTGTTTTTCCCAACTCACTTATTCATTTTACAGCTATATTCATCTTAGTCTCCATTTATTGTATTCTTTATTTCAACAATTTTCACTTAATTTATATTCACAGTATAGTATCTTTCTTTTCTTTGTATATGTATATCATTATTTTATCATATACTTTTAAGCTACTTTTAAAAATATTTTATTTATATATTTGACAGTGAGAAATCACAAGTAGGCAGAGAGAGAGGAAGGGAAGCAGGCTACCTGCTGAGCAGAAAGCCTGATGTGGGGCTTGATCCCAGGACCCTGAGATCATGACTTGAACTGAAGGCAGCGGCTTAACCCACTGAGCCACCCAGGTGCCCCTTTTAAGCTATTTTTTAAAAGTACAGTCATTCTTTTTTTTTTTTAAGATTTTATTTATTTATTTATTTGACAGAGAGAGATCACAAGTAGATGGAGGGCAGGCAGAGAGAGAGAGAGAGAGAGAGAAGCAGACTCCCTGATGAGCAGAGAGCCTGATGCATGACTTGATCCCAGGACCCTGAGATCATGACCTGAGCTGAAGGCAGTGGCTTAATCCACTGAGCCACCTAGGCGGCCCTAAGCTATTTTTTAAATTCCTGTTCCAATAACACTTGGATTGCCATATAAAGTTAACCACATCATCATTTTTGGTAAGTAATTGTACTTTTTATGTGCATAGCTATTTTGGTCCATGAGTTCAGCTCCTCTTAGGATCATCAAATCTCTGTAAAGTCTGGGTATGCTAGGATTTTCTAAGCAACAATAAAATACATTGAAACCTGGTAGCTTAATTATAATAACGTTTTCTTTCTCAATCATTCACAATAGCATTACATTCTGAGTAGCTTCCTTCTATTTTGCAGCTATAGTGTTTGGAAAAACTTGAATTGTGATATCACTGTGATAATGTGAATTAGTCAGGGTTTTTCAGAGAATCGGGAAGAGAAAAAAAAAAAGGAAGATATTCTCCAGGGCCAACTCTAGAAGTGACTATTAAAACATCTGTCCAAATTCAATTGAACAAAACTCAGAAATGCCATCTCCAGTGAAATACAAAGAAGATTATATATAGTTCTGGGCACACACATCTCATTTGACCCAATGATGTACATCAATGAAAGACTGAAGGCCAATCACCACTCCATGGGAGAATTTAAAAATAAATTTACTAATGAGGCCAAGAATTCAGAATCACAAATACTTCAGAAATAATAATAACTGCCTGCACTTGATCTTATTCTGTAAGATAAATCCTACGATCAAGTTTCAATTTTAAGTTCTTACAATTTTAAATTCTTAAATCCTTATGAAGAAGCATCATTTGGAGGGAGCAGTTTTCATAATTTATCATCCATCAGCCTTTTTTAAAGATTTTATTTATTTATTGGACACAGAGAGAGAGAGAGAGAGAGAGATTACAAGTAAGCAGAGAGGCAGGCAAGCAGGGAGGGAAGCAGGCTTCCTTTTGAGCAGAGCCCGATGTGGGGCTGGATCCCAGGACCCAGAGACCATGACTTGAGATGAAGGCAGAGGCTTAACCCACCACCCACGTGATGAGAGAGCCCCTCAGGTGCCCCTCATCCATCAGCCTTAATTGTTTGGAGGAAAATGTGTGGATGAATAATGCCTTAGGGAGCTAATCTCTCTAAAGAATTTTCAAGTCTTTACTCCTTCAAGGTTTTTGCACAGTTCTGATAGCCTCTAAACATCCAGCTGGTTTCTACAGTGACAGGCCTGTTAAAAACTGTCCTCAAACCAGGAAAAGAGCTTGAAACATACCAGTCAAGAGAAACTTTGAGTCTTTTAAGGAATTTATCATTATTTCTTTGTTTTTGGTTAGTATCTGAAATAGTTCCATATTACACTTGCATAATTTCTCCAGAGCTGACTTTGAAGGAGGCATTCAGTTCCAGCTAGTTCCATATTTTGGCAAGAACTATAATTCTATATATATTAAAAAAAAAAAACGTATTTTAGAGTGCCTGGGTGGCTCAGTGGGTTAAAATCTCTGCTTTCAGCTCAGGTTATGATTCCAGGTTCCTGGGA
Organism: Mustela lutreola; assembly: GCF_030435805.1. Classification (NCBI taxonomy): domain Eukaryota; kingdom Metazoa; phylum Chordata; class Mammalia; order Carnivora; family Mustelidae; genus Mustela; species Mustela lutreola. The sequence continues at coordinate 94,744,794 of NC_081292.1, forward strand.
TTGAGTCCCACAGTGGGCTCTCATCTCAGCAGGGAGCCTGCTTCCATTCCTCTCTCTCTGCCTGCCTCTCTGCCTTCCTGTGATCTCTGTCAAGGAAATAAATAAAATTAAAAAAAACATATTTTATACCAGCTATTCATGTTTATTAACTAAGATATCACAATACAAATAATACAAACAGTTGCTCTTTATTAATACCTTCAACCAAGATCAAAAAAATATGTCATATTTTCTCCAAAAATTTTATATCATCTGATAGGTCAGGTATATATAAAATACATTTTAAGTTTTAAAAATATCAGCAAATATTTTCATTTAAATGCAAATTTCAAAGAAAATCTACTTTTCCACACACGACTTTTTATCCTATTTTTTTTATTTTGTCTACAACTGATAAATTGTTTAGCGAGACTATAAATGTTAGATCGAAAAAATGAATAATAGATGTAGGTTCAAATTATTATGTTCCATTAAAGATGATTTAGTCTTTGATGAACATCTGTTTGGTAATATGTTGTATCCAGATATAGTAAATTAATGACATATATAAAATTATAGGTAAATGACACCTTCTGTTCCATTATGAGTAGAGCTTTTAAAATGCTATTTGTCACAACCTGTCATCTTGTCATTATGTAGCATTATGTAGCATTTAAAAAATATATACTCTTCACTTTAAAGTCTTTTAGAAATCTAAAATATGACATTCTATGCTTTGTGTTTCCATATTCCTTTATTGCCAGTTTGAGCAAATCCACATGCTTTGATTCAAAGGTAATAAATTCCTCTTATTTGGAAAAATGATGTTTATTTTTGTTCTCTCACCCTTAGCAGGTGGTTTCATTTTAGCACACTTCAGAGTTATAATTTCATGCTTATTAAAAACATTTATTATGATCTACATAGATGAATGAAACTTTTATTTTATTAGATTATTTGCCAAAAAATCTGTTACTTTTAAAAATGTATTTCCTTTTAAGGGTTATTTTAGAGCATTGAGAGAGGATCTAGGAGTGTGGTATTATGCAATTTTTAAGTAGGTATGAAATGGTTATTTATATGATTGTTTCTTTAAGGCTTATGTATATTGTCCATTATATGCTATAAAATATTTTGAAAGTAAATTTAAGGTATGTTTTACATAGTTTATTTTTTGGAAAAAAATATTGAAATGACTTATGACATTCAGTATACTCTCAACATTAATTTTTTCTGAAATTTACCAATTGTCTATTGAACCTATTATATGGCAGATATTACTTCAGACTACACTGGTAAATGAAATACTTGGCTTTGTAGAACTTTTATTTTAATGGGTGAGACAATTAAAAGATATAAACCTTAATAAAAATTGCATAGTGCATTCAAAAATGACGAGTACAATGGGGAAAAAGAAAAATTATATCAGGGTGAGAAAAATCAAGGTTGTTAGGCAGGGGATGGGGAGTTAAAAATTTTAACAGGAAGATCAGGGTAGTTACAATGAAGCTGACAATTGAACAAAGGTATGGAAAGGTGATGAATTTGCCCAGAACTATCAGCAATAAGGTCACTCCAGACCAAGGAATTGGCTATCTTGAAGGCCATAAGGTTGGATCGTGCCTGGCATATCTGAGGAATAGCAAGGAGGCCACTGTGAGGGACTGAAGAGTAGCAGGGAAAGAGGTCACAGAGGTTAAATGAGTGGCTAGATCATGTAAAAGCTTAGAAGTCATTGTAAAACTCTGGCTTTTATATTTGGAAACTTACTGTGTGATAGAATTTCTGCTAATAACTGAGAGTTCAAATGTCCAAAAAATTTCAAGGATTCTTATTCTAGTAAGACAGAATAAAGAAAAAGAGTTCATATATTCACATGGTGTAACAAATGCTCGGAGATCCAAGTGTAGGAAGCTATGGGAGCACAGAAGAAGGCACTAAAATCACACCAATATATTTGATGACTGTGACTATATATAAATTTGTATTTTCTAGATTTTTTATAGTTATGGAATCACACAGTATATACTATTCGTTGCCTGGCTTTTCTTTTCTCAGCATCATTACTTTGAGAATCTCCAATTGGAAATAGTTCATTTTGATGTTGAATAGTAATCTCTTTCATGAATAGATCATAATTTGTCTTTGCTCTATTGATGGACATTGATGAACATTTCCACTGTATTCAATTCTTAAAAATAAAGCTGCTATGAAATCCATATACAAGACCTAGTATGAACATAGGGTTTGTTTCTCTTGGTTAAAAGCCTAGAAGTAAAATGGCTATTTGTGTAACTGCAACATATTTTGCATTTAAAAAAATTTTCAAACTATTTTCCAAAGTGGTGGTATCATGATATATGCCAACAACAGTTGAGATTTTTTGTTGCTTCTCAATCTAGCTCAGACGAAGTACAATTAGCCTTGATAATTTTAGCCATTCTAATAGATATGTAAGCATGTCTCATTATGATTTTAATTTGTATTTCTTTAATGTCTAAATGTTGAGAAATTTGTCATGTGCTTATAAGCCATCCATATCCTTTTGGTGACATGTCTCTTCAATAATTTTCTTCACATGTAAAATTGGATACTCTGTTTGGTTATTAGTAAGGTTTTTTATTTTTATTCATTTTTTAATAATCAGAGTAGATGTACATTATCAGATGTATAATTTGCAAATCCCTTCTCCATCTTTACGGTTTCTCAATGGAGCTTTGATAGCTGTGTCTTTCAAGAAATATGCTACTTCTTTCCTGGTACACGGAGGTATGACTAGAACATTATCAATGTTGACCTTTGCAAAGAAAATCATGGCTTAAGATATATGTAGTCTGCGGTTGTTGGGAGTGTTCTGTAATATCAAGCATATCTAGTTAGTTGATAATTTTGTTCAAGTCTTACATATCTTACAAATTTGATGACCATTTGTCTATATACTCTTAAAGGTGTTGAAATTTTTTTCCATTTCTAAGGTAGAAGTTATGATTTTTGTTCTTAGTTTTTCCCTATATATCCCCAAATATGTTATTAAGTATTAAAAGTCAAGAATTATTATACTCCCTGAGGAATTCATGCTTTTACTCTTCTGTAATTTTGACTTGATCTTTATGTCTGATAATGAAATTTGCTTTAAAATCACTTTTCATTATCTTGATATAACCACCAAAGTTATAGTGTGATTAGTGTTAATATAGCATATTTTTTCTTTTACTTTTTAAAGCACTTCTATATTTAATCCTGACAAAGAAACAAAAGAGCTCTTTAGCTCATGAAGCATATTTCTAAATCATCTTTATTTTTTTTTAAATGAAGGAGTAGCAATTTTTATATATATATACCATTCATTTGTTGATAGACATCTAGGTTCTTTCCATAGTTTGGCTATTGTGGATATTGCTGCTATAAACATTCAGTGCACGTGCCCCTTTGGATCATATAGTAGTCTTCTTTACCTCTATCAGAACCCCAGGAAGCTTTGTTAATTTATTTACTCACATAAACAGATGATCCAACCCAACGTTTTTTGATGTTCAAATGTATTATGTCTTACCGCTTAACACTATGCTTACTGTTCTCTTTCCCTGTCTGACTTAATCCTCATCATCACTATGCCATTTAATCAGAAAGAACATTTGAATTCAGAGTTCTCTCCACATCAGGGAATGAAGACTCCACCCTCCTGTTTGTGCAGGTAAAATAAATGTTGATGTTGTCTGTCCTGCACGTACCCCATCCTGTTCACCAGAATATTCACCACCAAAATATATACAAAATTAAAACCATACCTCACCACTTCTATTACCACCCAGCATGCTAAAAACACCATCATATGTTCCTGAATTATTGACTTGATTGATAGCCCCACTTCCACACATACTGCACTCCTTTCTCCCTGCAAATTTATTTTTGTACAGCAACTTAACCTAAAAATCAAGTCAGATGACTTTATTCTGCTGTTGAAAGTCTTTTGGTATCTTCCCCTTTCATATTAAACAAAAACTGAAGGCATTTCAATGTACTAGAAGGTCATGCATCAATACGTTCTTCCTCTCTCCACCACTATGAACTCCTCAGTGGCCTCCTTGCTTTTCCTCAAAAGTAATAGACCAGCTGTTCACACAAAGTCTATATACTTACTTGCTCTACCTTTTCCTTTAATATTTGTATAACACCCTCCTTCACTCCCTGGGTCTTTGTGCAAATAACATCTCATAAATGAGATATAACCACCCAACACAAAATAAAAATTAACTTTCATCCCAGCATTCTCCAATGGTTTTTACCTTTCTTGTATTTCTTTGTAACACTTATCACCATCAACCATCAATCATTATTCTATTACTGGTTTATTTCCTTATTTGAGACAGAGAGAGAGAGAATTGGGAGGGGGCGCAGAGGAAGAAGAAAACACCCCACTGCCTAGAAAGCCTGCTGGGGAGTTACATCCCAGGACCCTGAGATCATGACCCAAGCCAGAGACAGTCACTCAATGGACTGAGCCACCGAGGTGCCCCTCTATTATTGCTGTATTTCACTATTATATTTCAAAAGAATGTAAGCTCTTTGTGGTCAGGTATTTTATATGTTTTATTAATTGAAGTATTCTCAGAAAGGTAGCTGGAAGATTGTAAGGGCTCACTAAACTGTATTTTGTTGTTATTATTGGGTTCCTTTATGGGCTTTACCTCTTATGCTAGAAGTCTATCCTTCAGATGTAAGCAATAAGAATAGAGCCCTGCTGCCTGTTCAAATGAGTAAAAAGCCTGTATTAAGTGGATATTTTAAAAGCTAAATGAATGGCTTAATAGTTGTATATAGGGTGAAAGGGAACATATTTTCCACAGTTTAGAAGTGGAGTTCTTTTATAGAGTTCTTGTACAAGCCGACACTATTGAACGATAATGGGCAGTTGTACATTACAATTATACAAACACTTTGGTAATTTATATCCTTTTTTTGTAATTCATGACTAGATTTTTGAGGCACCTCCACGCTGTTTTCCAGAGTGGTTTCACCAGCTTGCATTCCCACATACGGTGTAGGAGGGTTGCTTTCTCCACATCCTCGCCAGCATCTGTCATTGACTGACTTGTTCATTTTAGCCATTCTGAAAGGTGTGAGGTGGTATCTCATTCTGGTTTTGATTTGCATTTCCCTGATGCCGAGTGATGTGGAGCATTTTTTCATGTGTCTGTTGGCCATTTGGATGTCTTCTTTGCAGAAATGTCTGTTCATGTCCTCTGCCCTTTTCTTCATTCGATTATTTGTTTTTAGGGTGTTGAGTTTGATAAGCTCTTTATAGATTTTGGATAGATAGTGGCCTTTTATCTGGTATGTCATTTGCAAATATCTTCTCCCAGATAACTTCTGACAGTCATCTTTTGGCTTTGTTAACTGTTTCCTTTGCTGTGCAAACAGAAGCTTTTTGATCTGATGAAATCCCAATAGTTCATTCTTGCCCTTGCTTCCCTTGCCTTTGGCGATGTTCCTAGGAAGAAGTTGCTGCTGCTGAGGTCAAAGAGGTTGCTACCTGTTCTCTCCTCAAGGATTTTGATGGATTCCTTTCTCACATTATGCTTCTTCATCCATTTCCAGTCTATTTTCATGTATGGTGTAAGGAAATGGTCCAACTTCATTTTTCTGCATGTGGCTCTTCAATTTTCCCAACACCATTTGTTGAAGAGGCTGTCTCTTTTCCATAGGACATTCCTTCCTGCTTTGTTGAAGATTAGTTGACCATAGAGTTGAGGGTGTATTTCTGGGCTCTCTATTCTGTTCCATTGATCTATGTCTGTTTTGGGGACAGTTCCCTACTATCTCGATGATGACAACTTTGTAATAGAGCTTGAAGTCTGGAATTGTGATGCCAACAACTTTGGCTTTCTTTTTCAATATTCCTCTGGCTATTCGAGGTATTTTCTGGTTCCATATATATTTTAGGATGATTTGCTCCATTTCTTTGAAAAAAATGGATGGGATTTTGATAGGGATTGCATTAAATGTGTAGATTGCTTTACGTAGCATAGACATTTTCACAATATTTGTTCTTCCAATACAAGAGCATGGAACATTTTCCATTTCTTTGTGTCTTCTTCAATTTCTTTCATGAGTACTTTAGAGTTTTCTGAGTATAGATTCTTTGTCTCTTTGGTTAGGTTTATTCGTAGGTATCTTAGGGTTTGGGTGCAATTGTAAATGGAATTCACTCCTTAATTTCTATTTCTTCAGTCTTGTTGGTTTAAAAAAATGCAACCAATTTCTGTGCATTGATTTTATATTCTGACACTTAACAGAATTCCTATACAAGTTATAGCAGATTTGGAGTGGAGTCCTTTAAGTTTTCCACATACAGTGTCATATAGTCTGCAAACAGGGATAGTTTGACTTCTCTTTTGCCAATTTGGCAAAATTTGGATGCCCTTAATTTCTTTTTGTTGTCTGATTGCTGAGGCTAGGACTTCTATTACGATGTTGAATAGCAGTGGTGATAACGGACATCCCTGCCGTGTTCCTGACCTCAGCGGAAAAGTATTCAGTTTTCTCCATTGAGAATGATATTTGCAGTGGGTTTTTCATAGATGGCTTTGATAATATTGATAATATGTGCCCTCTATGCCTACGCTTTGAAGAGTTTTAATCAGGAAGGGACACTGCACTTTGCCAAATGCTTTTTCAGCATCTATTGGAGAGTATCATATGGTTCTTGTTCTTTCTTTTATTAATGTGTTATATCACATTGATTGATTTGCAGATGTTGAACCAACCTTGTAGCCCTGGAATAAATCCCACTTGGTCGTGGTGAATAATCATTTTAATGTACTGTTGAATCCTATTGGCTAGTATTTTGGTGAGAATTTTCGCATCTGTGTTCATAAAGATATTGGTTTGTAGTTCTCTTTTTTGATGGGATCCTTGTCTGGTTTTGGGATCAAGGTGATGCTGGCCTCAGAAAAAAAAGAGTTTGGAAGTTTTCCTTCCATTTCTAGTTTTTTGGAACAGTATCATGAGATTAGGAATTAATTCTTCTTTAAATTTTTGGTAGAATTCCGCAGGGAAGCATCTGGCCCGGGGCTTTTGTTTGGAGATTTTTGATGACTGTTTCAATCTCCGTACTCGTTATGGGTCTGTTCAGGATCCCATTTATTCCTGGTTCAATTGTGGTAGTTTATATGTCTCTAGGAATGTATCCATTTCTTCCAGATTGTTGAATTTGTTGGCGTAGAGTTGCTCATAGTATGTTCTTATAATTGTTTGTATTTCTTTGGTGTTGGTTGTGATCTCTCCTCTTTCATTCATGAATTTATTTGGGTTCTTTCTCTTTTCTTTTTGATAAGTCTGGAAAGGGGTTTATCAATCTTATTAATTCTTTCAAAGAACCAGCTCCTAGTTTCGTTGATTTGTTCTATTGTATTTTGTTGTTGGTGGTGTTTTTTTGTGGTTTTTGTTTATTTCTTTCTATTTCATTGATTTCTTCTCTGATCTTTATTATTCCTCTTCTGCTGGGTTTAGGCTTTCTTTTTTGTTCTTTCTCCATCTCCTTTAGGTGTAGGGTTATGTTGTGTTTTTGAGATCTGAGAGAGAAGCGTGGTTGCACACGTCTGTCACTGCGCACCCCAGGAGCATGTCTGGGGAAGGCGCAGCACGCCACCTCAGGAAAAGAGAAGGAGCCGTTGTCCTTGTGGTCGGGAAAGGTCGGGAAGCAGAATAGCCTGCCGTGGCAGGAACAGCAGGCCGGTGGCAATACAAGTGTCTCCCGCTCCCTGTGCGGAGAGATGGAAGCCTGGCTGCTAAGGAGACATGAGGGGACGACTAGGGCAGAGGCGCGTGCTCCACTGTGAAGAAGGAGTCTGGGCAGAAGGCAGGCCTGTCCTGTGCCTCTGGTCCCAAGGGGACAGCATCTCCTTGGCCACCTGTCCCAAGGGCAGACTTGGGCTTGCCACCAGGTGCCATACACGGAACTCGCAGAAACAACCCCTGGAGAAACGGGCAGTCAGATGCCATCTTCCACCAAGATGTGGCAGCGATTTGGGTGGCAGGGGGTGTGCCGGGGAAGGAGTGGAGACTGTCCCCCACAGTTCCCCATCCCAGTGCACGGGCCTTATGCAGGGGTCCTGTCGCCTCCTCTCTCCTGTGGTGAAGGCACTGGCGTAGAACCCGAGTCTGCCTGAGCGCCGAAGCAATAGGCAAAGCCTTACCTACCCCAGGAGATGGTAATAGACATAGGTGCCATGCTAGGCCACGCACGCCGCTGAAGGGTTGTGACTGTGTCTGCTTAGTTCGGTTTAGCAAGGTGAACCCCGGGCGCGAACTTGGAGCCCGGGAAAGCAAGGCCCAAAAGGCACCAGCTTTCCCGTGGCTCTTCTTCCCTACCGCGACAGAGCGAATGACCAAAACCTTGCGGAGGATGCAGCAGCGAAGCTCGTTTCGCGCCAAGCTGAAAACATCCGCGAAAGCATAGCAGTCGCTGGGAAATCAGACTCGGTTCTGCAGGCTCTTCTACTGCTTCCTGAGCCCAGTCTCGCGGTGGTAGAAACCCGCATACAGGGAAAGCCTCTTTGCCCGGGCATTTCTTCTGGGAAAGCACAGCATTCGTTGGGAAATCAGAATCGGATGTGTGTGATGCTGCAGCTGAATGCCTGAGCTAGTCTCCACAGCACGGTGCAAGATACCTGGATGGAGCGAAATCCTCTTTGCCTGGGCATCCCCTCTGCCGGAGAGAGAAGCGTGGTTGCGCCTGTGGAAAGAGCCTTAAGGAAAGGGACACGTCTTTCACTGCACTCCCCAAGAGCATGTCTGTGGAAGGTGCAGCACGCTGCCCAGGGAGAAGAGCAGGAGCCGTTGGCCTTCTGGTATGGAAACGGTTGCGAAGCAGGAGAGCCGGCCCTGGCAGGCACAGTGGCCGGTGGCAATACAAGTGTCACTCGCTCCCTGTGCAGAGAGACGGAAGCCTGGCTGCTACGGAGAGAGGAGGGGATGAGTAGGGCAGGGCGCGTGCTCCACGCTTAGGAAGGAGGCTGGGCAGAAAGCGTGCCTGTCCTGAGACTCTGGGCCCAAGGAGACAGCAACTCCTTGGCCACCTGTCCCTGGGGCATACATGCACTTTCCAACAGGCGCCTACGCTGAACTCGCAGAAGCAGCTCCCTGAAATAACGGGGAGTCAGATGCCATCTTCCTCCAGGATGTGGAAGCTTGGAGGAGGCACGGGGTTTAAGGGGAAGGGGTGGGGACAGTCCCCCAAAGCTCCCTATTCAGTTCACGGGCGGTGTGCAGGAATCCTGTCACCTCTCCTTTCCTGTGGGAAAGCACTGGGCTAGTCCGCGAGTCCGCCTGAGCGCCAGAGTAAAGGGCAAAGCGATACACATCGGGAAATGGTAGTGGGCATAGGGTGCCATCCTAGGCTACGCACGCCACTGCAGGGTTGTGACTGTGTCTGCTTTGTTCGGCCTTGCAGGGTGAACCCAGGACGCGAACATGGAGCCCGCGAAAGCAAGGCCCAAAAGGCACCAGCTCTCCCACAGCTCCTTCCCTGACGCGACTGAAGCCTTGCTGAGGAAGTAGCGGCAAAAGCTGTTCGTTCCAAGCCAAAGCCTCTGTGAAAGCACAGAATTGGCTGAGAAATGTTCTGCGGGCTGCTGCTGATTGCCTGAGGCCAATCTGGCTGTGGGAGAAACCCGCATACAGCGAAAGCCTCTTTTCCTTATCATCTCCCCAGGGTTAGCACAGCATTCGTTGGGAAATCAGAGTTGAGTTTGGGGATGCTGCTGCTTCTTGCCTGAGCTAGTCTCTGCACCACGTTGGAAGATACCCGCATGGAGCGAAATACTCTTTGCCCTAGCATCCCCTCTGCCTGATAGAGAAGCGTGGTTGCACACGTCTCTCACCGCCCTCCCCAGGATCAAGTCTGGGGAAGGCCTAGCACTCCGCCCCCGGAGAAGAGAAGGAGCCGTTGGTCTTGGAGTCGGGAAACGCTCGGGAAACAGAATAGCATGCCGTTGCACGAACAGCAGGCCGGTGGCAAGACAAGTGTCCCCCGCTCCCTGTGCGGAGAGATGGAAGCCTGGCTACTAAGGAGACATGAGCGGACGACTAGGGCAGAGGCGCGTGCTCCCCTCTGAAGAAGGAGTCTGGGAAGAAGGCATGCCTGTCCTGTGCCTCTGGTCCCAAGGGGACAGCATCTCCTTGGCCACCTGTCCCAAGGGCAGACTTGGGCTTGCCACCAGGTGCCATACCCGGATCTCGCTGAAACAACCCCATGGAAAAACGGGCAGTCAGATTCCATCTACGACCAAGATGTGGCAGCGATTTGGGTGGCAGGGGGTGTGCCGGGGAAGGAGTGGAGACTGTCTCCCACAGTACTCATCCCAGTGCACGGGCCGTGTGCAGGGATCCTGTCGCCTCCTCTCTCCTGTGGTGAAGACACTGGCCTAGAGGCCGAGTCTGCCAGAGCACCGAAGTAAAAGGTAAAGCCTTACCTACCCCAGGATATGGTAATAGACATAGAGTGCCATGCTGGGCCAGGCAAACTGCTGAAGGGTTGTGACTGTGTCTGCTTAGTTCGGCTTAGCAAGGTGAACCCCGGGCGAGAACTTGGAGCCCTGAAAAGTAAGGCCCAGGAAGCACCAGCTTTCCCGCTGCTCTTCTTCCCTGCCACGACAGAGCGAATGACCAAAGCCTTGCTGAGGAAGCAGCAGCGAAGTGCGTTTCAGGCCAAGCTGAAAACCTCTGCGAAAGTATAGCAGTCGCTGGGAAATCAGAGTCGGTTCTGCGGGCTCTTCTGCCTCTTGCCTGAGCCCAGTCTCGCGGTTGGAGAAACCCGCATACAGCGAACGCCTCTTTATCCGGGCTTCTCCTCTGGGAAAGCACAACATTCGTTGGGAAATCAGAATCGGATGTGTGTGATGCTGCAGCGGAATGCCTGAGCTGGTCTCCTCAGCACGGTGTAATAAAACCGCATGGAGCGAAATCCTCCTTGCCTGGGCATCCCCTCTGCCTGAGAGAGAAGCGCGGTTGCGCCTGTGGAAAGAGCCTTAAGGAAAGGGACACGTCTTTAACTGCGCTCCCCAGGAGCATGTCTGTGGAACGTGCAGCACGCTGCCCAAGGAGAAGAGCAGGAGCCGTTTGCCTTCGGGTCTGGAAAAGGTTGCAAACTAAGAGAGCCAGCCCTGGCAGGCACAGCGGCCGGTGGCAATACAAGTGTCACCCGCTCCCTGTGCAGAGAGACGGAAGCCTGGCTGCTACGGAGAGAGGAGGGGATGAGTAGGGCAGGGCGCGTGCTCCACTCTTAGGAAGGAGTCTGGGCAGAAAACATGCCTTCCTGATCGTCGGCCCAAGGAGACAGCAGCTCCTTGGCCACCTGTCCCTGGGGCAGACTGCGCTAGCCACCAGGCGCCTTCGCTGAACTCGCAGAAACAGCTCCCTGAAATAACGGGGAGTCAGATGCCGTCTTCCTCCAGGATGTGGAAACTTGGAGGAGGCACGGCGTTTAAGGAAAAGGGGTGGGGACAGTCCCCAAAGCTCCCTTTTAAGTGTACAGGCGGTGGGCAGGGAACCAGTCACCTCTCCTTTACTGTGGGGAAAGCACTGTCCTAGTCAGCGAGTCCGCCTGAGCGCCAGAGTAAAAGGCCAAGCGATGCCTACACTGGGAGATGGTAGTGTACATAGGGTGCCATCCTAGGCTACACACGCTACTGCAGGGTTGTGGCTGTGTCTGCTTAGTTCGGCCTGGCAGGGTGAACCCAGGACGCGAACATGGAGCCCAGGAAAGCAAGGCCCAAGAGGCACCTGCTCTCCCGCAGCTCTTCTTCCCTGACAGGACTGAAGCCTTGCTGAGGAAGCAGCGGCGAAAGCTGAAAGCTGTTTGCTCCAAGCCAAAGCCTCTAGGAAAGCACAGCATTTGCTGATAAATGTTCTGCGGGCTGCTGCTGCTGCTTTTCTGAGCCCAGTTTCGCATTGGGAGTAACCCGCATACAGCGAAAGCCTCTTTGCCGGGCATCTCCTCTGGGAAAGCACAGCATTCGTTGGGAAATCAGAATCGGATGTTTAGTGATGTTGCAGCTGAATGCCTGAGCTACACTACGCAGCATGGTGGAGGAAACCCGCATGGAGCGAAATCCTCTTTGCCTGGGCATTTCCCCTGGGAACGCAAAACATTTGTTGGGAAATCAGAGAGTTGTGTTTGTGGATGCTGCTGCTTGTCTGAACTAGTCTCCGCAGCACAGTGGAAGATACCAGCATGGAGCGAAATACCCTTTGCACGAGCATCCCCTCTGCTTGAGAGAAAAGCCAAATGTGGGGATGGCGCAGCAAGCAGCCCCCAGAGAAGCTAAGGAGCCGTTGGCCTTGTGGTCGGGAAACGGTCGGGAAGCAGGAGAGCCTGCCCTTGCAGGAACAGCAGGCCGGTAGCAAGACAAATGTCACCCGCTTCCTGTGCGGAGATGAAGCCTGGCTGCTAAGGAGACATGAAGGGATGACTAGGGCAGGGACGCGTGCTCCACTCTGAGGAAGGAGTCTGGGCAGAAGGCAGGCCTGTCCTGTGCCTCTGGTCCCAAGGGCACAGCAACTCCTAGGACAACTGTACGTAGGGCAGACTTGGGCTTGCTACCAGGCACCATACCCTGAACTCACAGGAACAGCTCCCTCGAGAAACGTGCAGTCAGATGCCATCTTCCTTCAAGATGTGACAGCGTTGTCGGTGGCTGGGGGTGTGCCGGGAAAGGAGTGGCAACAATCCCCGAATGCTCCCCATTTAGTAACGGGCGGTGTTCAGGGATCCTGTCGCCTCTCCTCTCCTGTGAGGAAGGCATTGACCTAGTTCGCGAGTCCACCTGAGGTCCACTGCCAAAGGCCAATTGTTGCCTATACCGGGAGTTGGTAGTGTGCATAGAGTGCCATCCTAGGCCACGCATGTTGCCGCAGGGTTGCGACTGCGTTTGCTTAGTTCGGCTTAGCAATGTGAACCCCAGGCAAGAACTTGGAGCCCGGGAAAGCAAGGCCCAAAAGGCACAAGCAATACCGCGGCTCTTTTTCCCTCTCGCAACAGAGCGAACGACAAAAGCCTTGCTGAGGAAGCAGCAGCGAATGCGGTTCGCGCCAAGCTGAAAACCTCTGCGAAAGCATAGCAGTCGCTGGGAAATCAGAGTCGGTTCTGCGGACTTTTCTGCTGCTTGCCTAAGCCCAGTCTCGCGGTTGGAGAAACCCGCATACAGCGAAAGCCTCTTTATCCGGGCATCTCCTCAGGGAAAGCACAGCATTCGTTGGGAAATCAGAATCGGATGTGTGTGATGCTGCAGCTGAATGCCTAAGCTAGTCTCCGCAGCATGGTGGAAGATACCCGCATGGAGCGAAATCCTCTTTGCCTGGGCATCCCCTCTGCCTGAGAGAGAAGCGCGGTTGCGCCTGTGGAAGGAGCCTTAAGGAAAGGGACACGTCTTTAACTGCGCTCCCCAGGAACATGTCTGTGGAAGGTGCAGCACACTGCCCGTTTTGAAGAGCAGGAGCTGTTGGCCTTCGGATCTGGAAACGGTTGCAAAGCAAGAGAGCCGGCCCTGGCAGCACAGCGGTCAGTGGCAATACAAGTGTCACCCGCACCCTGTACGGAGGGCCGGAAGCCTGGCTGCTACGGAGAGAGGAGGGGATGAGTAGGGCAGGGCACGTGCTCCACTCATAAGAAGGAGTCTGGGCAGAAAGCATGCCTATCCTGAGCCTCTGGGCCCAAGGAGACAGCAGCTCCTTGGCCACCTGTCCCTGGGGCAGACATGTGCTAGCCACAAGGCGCCTACGCTGAACTCGAAGAAACAGCTCCCTGAAATAACGGGGATTCAGATGCCATCTTCCTCCAGGATGTGGAAGCTTGAAGGAAGCACGGCGTTTAAGGAAAAGGGGTGGGGACAGTCCCCCAAAGCTCCCTATTCAGTGCACGGGCAGTGTGCAGGGAGCCTGTCACCTCTCCTTTCCTGTGGGCAAAGAAATGTCGTAGTCCGCCAGTCCGCCAGAGGGCCAGAGTAAAAGGCCAAGCGATGCCTACAGTGGGAGATGGCAGTGTGCATAGGGTGCCATCCTAGGCTATGCACGCTACTGCAGGGTTCCGGCTGTGTCTGCAAGTTCGGCCTGGCAGGGTGAAACCAGCACGCGAACTTGGAGCCCGGGAAAGCAAGGCCCAAGTGGCACCAGCTCTCCCGCAGCTCTTCTTCACTGACGCGAACCAAGCCTTGCTGAGGAAACAGTGGCGAAGTGCTGTTCGCTCCAAGCCAAAGCCTCTGCGAAAGCACAGCTTTCGCTGAGAAATGTTCTGCGGGCTGCTGCTTGCCTGAGCCCAGTCTCGCGGTGGGCGAAACTCGCATACAGCGAAAGCCTCTTTGCCTGGGCATCTACCCTGGGAAAGCACAGCGTTCCTTTGGAAATCAGTGTTGGGTTTGTGGATGCTGCTGCTGCTTGCCTGAGCTAGTCTCCGCATCTCGGTGGAAGATGCCCGCATGGAGCGAAATACTCTTTGCCCTAGCATCCCCTCTGCCTGAGAGAGAAGCGTGGTTGCACTCGTCTGTCACTGCGCTCCCCAGGAGCAACTGTGGGGAAGGCGCAACACGCCGCCCCCGGAGAAGAGGAGCAGTTGGCCTTGGGGTCGGGAAACGCTCGGGAAACAGGATAGCCTGCCGTGGCACGAACAGCAGGTCGGTGGCATGACAAGTGTCTCCCGCTCCCTGTGCAGAGAGATGGAAGCCTGGCTGCTAAGGAGACATGAGGGGATGACTAGGGCAGGCGCGCTTGCTCCACTCTGAGGAAGGAGTCTGGGCCGAAGGCAGGCCTGTCCTGTGCCTCTGGTCCAGAGGGGACAGCATCTCCTTGGCCACCTGTCCCAAGGGCAGACTTGGGCTTGCCACCAGATGCCATACCCTGACTCGCAGAAACAACCACATGGAGAAATGGGCAGTCAGATGCCGTCTTCCACCAAGATTTGGCAGCGATGCGAGTGGCAGGGGGTGTGCCGGGGAAGGAGTGGAGGCAGTCCCCCATAGTTCCCCATCCCAGTGCACGGGCCTTGTGCAGGGATCCTGTCGCCTCCTCTCTAAACTGGGAAAGCACAGCATTCACTGAGAAATCAGAGTCTGTACTGTGGGCTGCTGCTGTTAGTTCCCGGAGCCCAGTCTCACAGTGGGAGAAACCCGTATACAGCGAAAGGCTCTTTGGGCATCTCATCTGGGAAAGCACAGCATTCGTTGGGAAATCATAGTTGGGTTTGGGGATGCTGCTGCTGCTTGCCTGGGCTAGTCTCCACAGCTCGTTGAAATAAACCCGCATTGAACGAAATACTCTTTGCCCGGTCATCCCCCTCTGCCTGAGAGAGCGCCTGTCGAAACAGTTTTAAGGAAAGGGACACGTCTGTTACCGCGCTCCCCAGAAGCATGTCTGCATAAGGCGCAGCACGCCGCCCCCGGATAAGAGAAGGAGCCGTTGGCTTTGCTGTCGGGAAACGGTGGTGAAGCAGGAGAGCCTGCCATGGCAGGAACAGCAGGCAGGTGGCAAGACAAGTGTCACCCGCTCCCTGTGCGGATAAAATGAAGCCTGGATGCTGAGACACGAGGGGACGACTAGGGCAGGCGCACGTGATCCTCTCTGAGGAAGGAGTCTGGGCAGAAGGCAGGCCTGTCTGGTGCCTCTGGTCCCAAGGGGACAGCATCTCCTTGGCCACCAGTCCCTAGGGCAGACTTGGGTTTGCCACCAGGCGCAATACCCGGAACTCACAGAAACAGTTCCCTGGAGAAACAGGCAGTCACAGGCCTTCTTCCTCCAAGATGTGGCAGCGTTTGCGGAGGCACAGGGTTTCTGGGGAAGGAGTGGGGGACAGTCCCCCACATCTCCCCATCCCAGTGCATGGGCGGTGTTCAGGGATCTTTCCTCTCCTTTCCTGGTGGAAGGCACTGGCCTAGTCCCCGAGTCTGCCTGCGCGCCAGATCAAAAGGCCAAGTCACCAGGAGACGGTAGTGTGCAGAGAGTGCAATCCTAGGCCACACATGCTGCTGCAGGGTTGTGGCTCTGCTTAGTTTTGCCTGGCAGTGTGAACCCAGGGCGGGAACATGGAGCCCAGGAAATCAAGGCCCAAGAGGCACCAGCTCTCCTGCAGCTTTTTCTATTAAGCGACAGAGCTAACGCCCAAAGCCTTGCTGAGGAAGCAGAGGCGAAGTGCAGTTCGCGCCTAGCCCAAAACCTCTGCAAAAGCAGAGCAGGCGCTGGGAAATCAGAGTCGGTTCTGTGGGCTGCTGTAGCTACTTGCCTTAACCTAGTATTCACAGCACGGTGGGAGAAACCCGCATAGAGCAAAAGCCTCTTTGTACGTGCATCCCCTCTGGGAAAGCACAGCATTCGTTGGGAAATCCGTGTCAGTTCTATGGGATGCTGATGCCGCTTGCCTGAACATAGTCTCCGAAGCATGGTGGGAGAAACCCGTTTGGAGCGAAATCCTCTTAGCCTGGTCATCCCCTCTGCCTGAGAGAGAAGCGTGGTTGCGCCTGTGGAAACAGCCTTAAAGAAAGGCACACGTCTGTCACTGTGCTCCCCAGGAACATGTCTGGGAAAGGCGCAGCAATGCCGCCCTGGGAGAAGAGGAGCCATTGGCCTTGTTGTCGGGAAACGGTCGTGAAGCAGGAGAGCCTGCCATGGCAGGAACAGCGGGCGGGTGGCAAGACAAGTGTCACCACAGCCTATGATGACACTTTTGAGTCAAGGTTCATCTACTCTACAGATGAGACTGTAAAATTTTTAAAGGCAACGTGTTTAAAGGCAACATCATGAAAGAAGGTTTGGTGGATTGCTTTGATTTTCTATTCATGGTATCAGATGAGTTTAAGGGAGCATAATCCAATAAAAAACTTAAAATTAATTTTAAAAAATAAGAAAAAAACATTTTAATGTCTTTGCCTTTGTGGTTCCTGCAAATGAAACTACAAGAAAGGACTGAGAACATTTTCTTTTTTTCTATTTGTTTTTCTTCAATTTGGACCTCCTCCTTAGGTCTCTGATCAAAGAATGCTTACACAGACGCTGTAGTGTAGAAAGGACAAAATATCACATTACAAAATATTCCATTCCTATCTTTTTGTATACCCAGAACAATAAGTTAATATATGTGCTGCCAAAGGAGCACACCAGAGCAATAAGTTAAATGAAGATTGTACTGGGAATATAAAACAATTATTCCATAAAATGAGTGGGTTTTGAATGGGACATGAAGGGAGGACTTGTGAGTTAGGAAAAAGTATATATATAAAGACTTAATGAAGGTTTAATTAAGGCATAACAACTATGCTGTATTCCTGAAATATATTAAAATGATGATATGGAAATACCTCACAGAGTAACATCAAAGCACCTCTGTTAATCCTTTCTACTAACAGCTGTTCCTCTTTGTTTCACTTTACATAACATGTGATGGATTGACATTTGTAGAAATAAGGAGGAAACATGGAAGAAAGTGAACAATTAGAAAGGATCAAAATACACTAATAAACCAGGTAAATAACCAGTGAGTATTATTATAGTAAATATATGCACATTTATAAACTGAGAATTTTCAGGAGTGACAGCCAATGTAGAAAATCGAGATGGTGTTATAGAAAATTCCATAAAACCCTTTGCATTAGTTTAACAGCCTGGTATAATATTTAGAAACCTGTGTAATTTTTTTGAGCAGTTAAGCATAGAAAAACATGGCTGAAATAATGACAAACACTTAACATTTACTTAAATTTTTGTTTATTTTTATCCTTTAATGCCCATATTGTGTTCATAATGTCCTAAGTATTTGTGGTTGTTAGAGCAAAGTAAATTTGAAAATTTCCATGGAGAGGGCTAATGGTATCTGTTTGTAAAACAAAACAAAACAAAAACACAGGGCACCTTTCCTATGGTTGTGAGCTGCCCTTCCCTTACTGCTCAATGCATTTTCATTAACACCCACCTCACAGTCCATAGGCAGCCATCTGTGTTCCCGTCTTGAAGAAATTTTATCCTACAAGTCTTTCCTCATGACACTGTTGCCTATTACATAAATCAAACAGAAATTCAACCTCTTGGAATGGAATCAGAAACCCACAAAGCTGACTGCTGTCAGGACTCATAAGGAAGGCAATTAGTAAATTTATTATTTAGGAGAGGAGTTGTTTGCTTTCCAAAAATCCATGCAAAATTGGAATGTTATCCAGAGTGTATATCAAACTAACTAAGCTAAAGGTGTCTTTTTATCTCAGGTTCACCCATTTGACAATCATTATATTTTCTCCTTTATCTCTGGTTTGGTCAGCTATGTTAGTGTCAGAACACTTAATTCATTCAGTAAATCAACAAAGACCTATTTAGTACTAATTTTTTGTGGGTGGGATGAATAAGACAAATATCTGCCACAATGGAGCATATGATCTAGTTTAAAATTCATATTTGAATTACTTACATACCACCACATACATGAATTACATACTTACCACCACACTTATAAAATTGATGATGTTAAGGAGAAGACCTTAATATTAAAAGCAATAAAATTGATATGTCTATTAGTAGAAATAAAAAATAGTCGTATATTAACTAAAGTAAAATTTAGGGCTCCCTGGGCGACTCAATCGGTTAAGCAGCTGCCTTTGGCTCAGGTCATGATCCCAGGGTCCTGGGATTAAGACCTGCATCGGGCTCACTGCTGGGTAATAAGCCTGCCTCTTGATCTTCCTCTGCCTGCCACTCTGCCAACTTGAGCTCTCTCTCTCTCTCTCTCTGTCAAATAAACAAATAAAATCTTAAAAAAAAAAGATAAATATAAAGTAACACTTACTGGCGATTTGGGGATGGTGATGTCATCAAGATGGCAACATGGATGCATGGATGGCTCCTTATTTATTGCAAAAGGTAAATGTATAGTCAAAACCAGATTCTCTAATATTGTAATGGTGATATATAAATCATTTACTAGTCTAGTTTAAAAGTTAAAAAAAACAAGCCTATTAAAAATAACTATAACTGCAATCATTTGTTATTGAAAGTACAATATAAAAATGATCTAAAATGTAAAAACATCAATAACCTATTGTTATAGGAGAAGTATAATTTTTCTGTACACTATTGAAGTTCAGTTGTTTTCAACATAAAATGGAATGTTATAACTAACGTATTTTATAAAAGCTTAATGGTAAATATAAAAATATGTAGTAGATACACAAAATATTTTGATAAAGAAGTTAAAACATACTGCCACAAAAAGTCATCAGATTACAAACAAAGAGAACAAGACAGGAAATAAAGAGCAGAGCATCTACAAAAGAGAAACAAAACAGATAAACACTAGGGAAAGAAAAAAATATATTTTTTAAAAGGAGGGGAAGGCAAACCATAATACACTTAACTATAAGTAACAAACTGTTTCTGGAGGGGAGATGGGCAGGGGAATGGGCTGTCAGTAATAATTATTAGGAGGTCACTTGTGATGAGCATTGACTGTTATATGTAAATGGTGAATTACTCAATTCTACTCCTGAAACTAATATTACACTATATATTAACTAAAATTTAAATAAATCATGAAATATAAAAAGAATGAAAGGCAATAGTTAAGTCCTTACCTATCCATAATTACTTTAACTGTAAGTGAATGGAATCATCAGTTGGAAGACATAGGCTAGAATAGCTTAAAAAAACAAACAAAAAACACAAGATCCAACAATATGTTGCCTATAAAAGAATCACTTTAGCTTTAAGGACACACATGGGCAGAGAGTAAAGGGATGGAAAAACATATTCCAAGCTAATGATAACAAAAGAAAACAAGGGTGGCAATAACTATAACAGACAAAATAGGGTTTGTATAAGCTAAAAATCACCACAGGAGTCAAAGAAGGTCATTATACAATAAGAAAAGTGTCATCAATTCATCAATACAGTAATTGTAAATACCTAATATTGAGCCACATAAATATATAAAACAAATACTAACAAAACAAAAAGGAGAAATAAATAGCAATACAATAATATCTGGGGACAATAATACCCCACTCTTACCTATGGATAGATCATCCAGACAGAAAATAAGAAAATAGTGAATTTAAACACTATGCCTGGACAACTGGGTGGCTCAGTCAGTTAAGCCTTTGCCTTTGGCTCAGGTCGTGATCCCAGGGTCCTGAGATAGAGTCCCACATTGGGCTCCCTGCTCAGGAGGGGGTCTTCTCACTCTGTCTCTGCCCTTACACCTTGCTCATTCTCTCTGCCCTGCTCTCTCTCAAACAAACAAACAAACAAACAAGAACTATGTCAAATGAACCTAACATATTTACAGGATATTCCATCCAATAGTATCATAATAAATATTCTTCTCAAACACACGTGGAAAATTTTCTAGGATAGATTACATTTTAAACCACAAAACAAGAGTCCCCACAAAATCAATAATATAGAAAGCATATCGAGTATATTTCCAGCCAAAATAATATGAAACTAGAAATCAATACAGAAGGAAATTTGGAAAATTTACAAAACACAGACATACACATTTTTAAACAAACAAAAAATCAAGAAAAGAAGACAAAGTGGGAATAAAAAATACATCTTGAGGAAAATAAAAAAATATATACCAAAACATTATGAGAAGCAGCAAAGCAGTTATAAAAGGAAATTTTATAGCTATAAATGTATATAAAAAAGATTTCAAATAAAGAACTTATTATAACAGCTCAAAAAAACTACAAAAAGAACAAAGTAAACTTAAAAGTAGCAAAACGAAGGAAAAAATAAAAATTAGGGCAAATATAAATGAAATATAGAATTAAAAATCTAGAAAGTTTTTTTTTTAAATGGTAAATAAAATTAAACTTGGTAATGGTAAATTAAAAAAAAAGACAGCTAGACTAACTCAGAAAAAGAGAGAAGACTCAATAAAATCAGAAATGAAAAAGGAGACATTATAACAGATACCATAGAAATATAAAGGATAAAAGACAGTTAAATGCCAGCGAATCAAAAGCCTAGAGGAAATGGACAAATTCCTAGGCACATACAACCTATCAAGACTGAATCATAAGGACATAAAAAATGTGAACAGACCAATAAGGGGTAAGGAGATTGAATCTGTAATAAAAACCTACTAACAAATAAAAGTCCAGAATCAGATGATTTCCACAGTGAATTCTACCAAACATTTTAAGGCAAAAAATACAAATACTTTTTAAACCTTTCCCAAAAAGTTGAAGAGGTTGAAATACTCTGAGGCACATTTTACAAGCCAGCATTATCTTGATATCAAAACCAGACAGGAGCACTACAAAAGCAAAGCAAAACAAAACAAAAACAAACAAACAAACAAAAAAACCAAAGCAGCAACAAAAAGAACTACTGGATAATATCCCTGATAAATAAAAATGTAAAAATTCTCTACAAAATGCTACAAAACTGAATTCACCAGCACATATCAGTAAATGTGATGCATTATATTAATAGAATGATCAATAAAAACTCATATGATCAACTCAATATATGCAGAAAAGGCATTTGACAAAATTCAACACCCTTTCATAATAAAAATACTCACCAAACTGGGTACAGAAAGAATACACATCAACATAATAAAAACCACATATTCCGTGGAAGGATTCAAGATGGCGGAGAAGTAGCAGGCTGAGACGACATCAGGTAGCAGAAGATCAGCTAGATAGCTTATCTAACCATTGTAAACACCTACAAATCCAATGGGAGATCAAAGAGAAGGAGAGCAACAATTCTAGAAACAGAAAATTGATCACTTTCTGAAAGGTAGAACTGGCAGAAAAGTGAACCCGAAGAACAGGAAGGTAGACCGTGGGGGGGGGGGCAGCTCCTGGCAAGCGGTGGAGCAATGGAGCACAAAATCAGGACTCTTTAAAAGTTTGATCCACTGAGGGATATCACCCCAGAGGCTAATCCAGAGTGAAGCCCAAGAGGGGTCAGCATAGTCCCAGGTCCCTCAGGGTCACAGAAGGACCAGGGTTATCTGAGTGTCACAGAACTCACAGGTATTAGAGTGGGGAAGCCGGCTACAGAGACAAAGCTGAGGAGTGAGCTCTCAACCCAGGGTTACTTTGAACCAGGCATAGGCAGGATGAGCTTGGAGCACAGCCAAGGGCCAGGGAGACGGGAGTAATTGAGCTCTTTTCTCCAAGCATGGCCAGAGGCCAGGGAGATGAGAATGACCAAGGACTTTTCTCCAAGTACGGGTGACAGAGCGCTTTTCTCCAAGCATGGCCAGAGGCCGGGAAGATGGGAGTGATTAAGCACCTTTCTCTAAGTGTGCACTGAGGAGTGGGGCCCTGAGCTCTCCACTCCTCTGGGCAGGATTGTGAGACCGCCATTATTCCATCATCCAGAACTCTACGGAAAGCCTCCAGGGAACAAAAGCTCCCGGATTACTTAGCCTTACCCCAGGTAAGGGCAGGACAAATCCATCTCGGGCAAAGACACTTGAGAATCAATACAACAGGCCCCTTCCCCAGAACACCAACAAGAAACCCAGCCAAGATCAACTTCACTTAGTAAGGAGAACAGTGGAATTCCAGAGGAGGAGAATGCAGAACAAGGAGTTCGTGGCTTTCTCCCAATGATTCATTAGTCTTGCAGTTATATTTTTTTTCTTTTTTCTTCTGCTAATTTTTTTAACTTTTACCCTTTCCTCTTTTAATGATTTTTTAAACTAGTTTATTTTTAAAATACCTTACAAAAAATAATAATCTATTTTGAACCTTCATTATTATAGTCATAATTTATCCTCCATTGTACCTAACTATATATTTTTTTACACATAGGGTTTTTTCTTCTAAAAAATTTGGGGTATAACTTCTCCTAATAGAACAAAATATACCCTAAATCTAGCTCCAAGATTGTTCTAGTGTCCAGCCTGTGCAAATTCTCTCCAGTTTATTTTTCTTTATTGTCCCAACCAACTTGCTCTATCAACTTATTTTTTAGAAATTAAATTTTTTTCTCATTTTTTTAAGATTTTATTTATTTATCAGAGGGGGGGAGAGAGTGAGCACAGGCAGACAGGAAGGCAGGCAGAGGCAGAGGGAGAAGCAGGCTCCCTGCCGAGAAAGGAGCCCGGTGTGGGACTCGATCCCAGGACGCTGAGATCATGACCTGAGCTGAAGGTAGTTGCTTAACCAACTGAGCCACCCAGGCATCCCTTTTTTTCTCATTTTTATAGGTTTATTCCATCCCTTCACTGTGCCTACCCTTATATGTTTTTCATCCTTTAAAATCTTGGGAGGTAGTTTCTTCTAAGAGACCCAAAAACTCCCAAAATTAAGTGAGTGACCCTGTTCTAGTCACAAGTCTAGTATATATATATATATTTTCTTTTTTAATACTTTTTCCTTGTTTTCATTTTTTTAAAACCTTTTTTCCCCCCTTGAACTTCTTTTTTATCCCCTTTCGTTCTCCCACAACTTGGGTCTCTTCTGATTTGGTTGAAGCACATTTTCCTGGGGTCTTTACCACTCTTTTAGCATTTTATTTGCTCCTTTACATATTCTTATCTGCTCAAAATAACAAGGTGGAAAAACTCACCACAAAAAAACGAACAGGAGGCAGTACCAAAGGCTAGGGACCTAATCAAAACAGACATTGGTAATATGACAGAACTAGAGTTTAGAATGACAACTCTCAAGGTTCTAGCTGGGCTCGAAAAAGGCATGGAAGTTATTAGAGAAACCCTCTCCAGAGAGATAAAAGCCCTTTCTGGAGAAATAAAAGAACTAAAATCTAACCAAGTTGAAATCAAAAGAGCTATTAATGAGGTGCAATAAAAAATGGAAGTTCTGGGGGAGGAGTCAAGATGGCGGAGAAGTAGCAGGCTGAGACTATTTCAGCTAGCCGGAGATCAGCTAGATAGCTTATCTAAAGATTGCAAACACCTGAAAATCCATCGGCAGATCGAAGAGAAGAAGAACAGCAATTCTGGAAGCAGAAAAACAACCACTTTCTGAAAGGTGTTTTCTTATTTTTTAATTCTTTTCTTTTCTTTTTTCTCTTTTTTCTTTTTTTTTTCTTTCTTCCTTTTTGAACCTCTTTTTATCCCCTTTCTCCCCCCTCATGATTTTGGATCTCTTCTAATTTGGTTAAAGCATATTTTCCTGGGGTTGTTGCCACCCTTTTAGTATTTTACTCGCCCCTTCATATACTCTTACCTGGACAAAATGACAAGACGGAAAAATTCAACAGAAAAAAAAGAACAAGAGGCAGTACCAAAGGATAGGGACCTAATCAATACAGACATTGGTAATATGTCAGATCTAGAGTTCAGAATGACAATTCTCAAGGTTCTAGCCAGGCTCGAAAAAGGCATGGAAGATATGAGAGAAACCCTCTCGAGAGATATAAAAGCCCTTTCTGGAGAAATAAAAGAACTCAAATCTAAGCAAGTTGAAATCAAAAAAGCTATTAATGAGGTGCAATAAAAAATGGAGGCTCTCACTGCTAGGATAAATGAGGCAGAAGAAAGAATTAGTGATATAGAAGACCAAATGACAGAGAATAAAGAAGCTGAGCAAAAGAGGGACAAACAGCTACTGGACCACGAGGGGAGAATTCGAGAGATAAGTGACACCATAAGATGAAACAACATTAGAATAATTGGGATTCCAGAAGAAGAAGAAAGAGAGGGGGGAGCAGAAGGTATACTAGAGAGAATTATTGGGGAGAATTTCCCCAATATGGCAAAGGGAACGAGCATCAAAATTCAGGAGGTTCAGAGAACGCCCCTCAAAATCAATAAGAATAGGCCCACACCCCGTCACCTAATAGTAAAATTTAAAAGTCTCAGTGACAAAGAGAAAATCCTGAAAGCAGCCCGGGAAGAGAAGTCTGTAAGATACAATGGTAAGAATATTAGATTGGCAGCTGACTTATCCACAGAGACCTGGCAGGCCAGAAAGAGCTGGCATGATATTTTCAGAGGATTAATGAGAAAAACATGCAGCCCAGAATACTATATCCAGCTAGGCTATCATTGAAAATAGAAGGAGAGATTAAAAGCTTCCAGGACAAACAACAACTGAAAGAATTTGCAAACACCAAACCAGCTCTACAGGAAATCTTGAAAGGGGTCCTCTAAGCAAAGAGAGAGCCTACAAGTGGTAGATCAGAAAGGAACAGAGACCATATACAGTAACAGCCACCTTACAGGCAATACAATGGCCCTAAATTCATATCTCTCAATAGTTACCCTGAATGTTAATGGGCTAAATGCCCCTGTCAAAAGACACAGAGTATCAGAATGGATAAAAAAACAAAACCCATCTATATGTTGCCTCCAAGAAACACATTTTAAGCCCGAAGACACCTCCAGATTTAAAGTGAGGGGGTGGAAAAGAATTTACCATGCTAATGGACATCAGAAGAAAGCAGGAGTGGCAATCCTTATATCAGATCACTTAGATTTTAAGCCAAAGACTATAATAAGAGATGAGGAAGGACACTATATCATACTCAAAGGGTCTGTCCAACAAGAAGATTTAACAATTTTAAATATCTATGCCCCCAACGTGGGAGCAGCCAACTATATAAACCAATTAATAACAAAATCAAAGAAACACATCAACAATAATACAATAATAGTAGGGGACTTTAACACTCCCCTCACTGAAATGGACAGATCATCCAAGCAAAAGATCAGCAAGGAAATAAAGGCCTTAAACGACACACTGGACCACATGGACATCACAGATATATTCAGAACATTTCATCCCAAAGCAACAGAATACACATTCTTCTCTAGTGCACATGGAACATTCTCCAGAATAGATCACATCCTCGGTCCTAAATCAGGACTCAACCGGTATCAAAAGATTGGGATCATTCCCTGCATATTTTCAGACCACAATGCTCTAAAGCTAGAACTCAACCACAAAAGGAAGTTTGAAAAGAACCAAAATACATGGAGACTAAACAGCATCCTTCTAAAGAATGAATGGGTCAACCGGGAAATTAAAGAAGAATTGAAAAAAATCATGGAAACAAATGATAATGAAAATACAACGGTTCAAAATCTGTGGGACACAACAGAGGCAGTCCTGAGAGGAAAATATATAGCGGTACAAGCCTTTCTCAAGAAACAAGAAAGTTCTCCGGTACACAACCTAACCCTACACCTAAAGGAGCTGGAGAAAGAACAAGAAAGAAACCCTAAGCCCAACAGGAGAAGAGAAATCATAAAGATCAGAGCAGAAATCAATGAAATAGAAACCAAAAAAACAATAGAACAAATCAACGAAAGTAGGAGCTGGATCTTTGAAAGAATTAATAAAATTGATAAACCCCTGGCCTGACTTATCAAAAAGAAAAGAGAAAGGACCCAAATAAATAAAATCATGAATGAAAGAGGAGAGATCACAACTAACACCAAAGAAATACAAACTATTATAAGAACATACTATGAGCAACTCTACGGCAATAAATTCGACAATCTGGAAGAAATGGATGCATTCCTAGAAACATATAAACTACCACAACTGAACCAGGAAGAAATAGAAAGCCTGAACAGACCCATAACCAGTAAGGAGATTGAAACAGTCACCAAAAATCTCCAAACAAACAAAAGCCCAGGGCCAGACGGCTTCCTGGGGGAATTCTACCAAACATTTAAAGAAGAACTAATTCCTATTCTCCTAAAACTGTTCCAAAAAATAGAAATGGAAGGAAAACTTCCAAACTCAATTTATGAGGCCAGCATCACCTTGATCCCAAAACCAGGCAAGGATCCCACCAGAAAAGAGAGCTATAGACCAATATCCTTGATGAACACAGATGCGAAAATACTCACCAAAATACTAGCCAATAGGATTCAACAGTACATTAAAAAGATTATTCACCACGACCAAGTGGGATTTATTCCAGGGCTGCAAGGTTGGTTCAACATCCGCAAATCAGTCAATGTGATACAACACATCAATAAAAGAAAGAACAAGAACCACATGATACTCTCAATAGATGCTGAAAAAGCATTTGACAAAGTACAGCATCCCTTCCTGATCAAAACTCTTCAAAGTGTAGGGATAGAGGGCACATACCTCAATATCATCAAAGCCATCTATGAAAAACCCACCGCAAATATCATTCTCAATGGAGAAAAACTGAAAGCTTTTCCGCTAAGGTCAGGAACACGGCAGGGATGTCCATTATCACCACTGCTATTCAACATAGTACTAGAGGTCCTAGCCTCAGCAATCAGACAACAAAAGGAAATTAAAGGCATCCAAATCGGCAAAGAAGAAGTCAAATTATCACTCTTCGCAGATGATATGATACTATATGTGGAAAACCCAAAAGACTCCACTCCAAAACTGCTAGAACTTATACAGGAATTCAGTAAAGTGTCAGGATATAAAATCAATGCACAGAAATCAGTTGCATTTCTCTACACCAACAGCAAGACAGAAGAAAGGGAAATTAAGGAGTCAATCCCATTTACAATTGCACCCAAAACCATAAGATACCTAGGAATAAACCTAACCAAAGAGACACAGAATCTATACTCAGAAAACTATAAAGTACTCATGAAAGAAATTGAGGAAGACACAAAGAAATGGAAAAATGTTCCATGCTCCTGGATTGGAAGAATAAATATTGTGAAAATGTCTATGTTACCTAAAGCAATCTACACATTTAATGCAATTCCTATCAAAGTGCCATCCATCTTTTTCAAAGAAATGGAACAAATAATTCTAAAATTTATATGGAACCAGAAAAGACCTCGAATAGCCAAAGGGATATTGAAAAAGAAAGCCAACATTGGTGGCATCACAATTCCGGACTTCAAGCTCTATTACAAAGCTGTCATCATCAAGACAGCATGGTACTGGCACAAAAACAGACACATAGATCAATGGAACAGAAAAGAGAGCCCAGAAATACATCCTCAACTCTATGGTCAACTCATCTTTGACAAAGCAGGAAAGAATGTCCAATGGAAAAAAGACAGCCTCTTCAATAAATGGTGCTGGGAAAATTGGACAGCCACATGCAGAAAAATGAAATTGGACCATTTCCTTACACCACACACAAAAATAGACTCAAAATGGATGAAGGACCTCAATGTGCGAAAGGAATCCATCAAAATCCTTGAGGAGAACACAGGCAGCAACCTCTTCGACCTCAGCCGCAGCAACATCTTCCTAGGAACAACGCCAAAGGCAAGGGAAGCAAGGGCAAAAATGAACTATTGGGATTTCATCAAGATCAAAAGCTTTTGCACAGCAAAGGAAACAGTTAACAAAATCAAAAGACAACTGACAGAATGGGAGAAGATATTTGCAAACGACATATCAGATAAAGGACTAGTGTCCAGAATCTATAAAGAACTTAGCAAACTCAACACCCAAAGAACAAATAATCCAATCAAGAAATGGGCAGAGGACATGAACAGACATTTCTGCAAAGAAGACATCCAGATGGCCAACAGACACATGAAAAAGTGCTCCATATCACTCGGCATCAGGGAAATACAAATCAAAACCACAATGCGATATCACCTCACACCAGTCAGAATGGCTAAAATCAACAAGTCAGGAAATGACAGATGCTGGCGAGGATGCGGAGAAAGGGGAACCCTCCTACACTGTTGGTGGGAATGCAAGCTGGTGCAACCTCTCTGGAAAACAGCATGGAGGTTCCTCAAAATGTTGAAAATAGAACTGCCCTATGACCCAGCAATTGCACTATTGGGTATTTACCCTAAAGATACAAACGTAGTGATCCAAAGGGGCACGTGTACCCGAATGTTTATAGCAGCAATGTCCACAATAGCCAAACTATGGAAAGAACCTAGATGTCCATCAACAGATGAATGGATCAAGAAGATGTGGTATATATACACAATGGAATACTATGCAGCCATCAAAAGAAATGAAATCTTGCCATTTGCGACAACATGGATGGAACTAGAGCGTATCATGCTTAGCGAAATAAGTCAAGCAGAGAAAGACAACTATCATATGATCTCCCTGATATGAGGAAGTGGTGATGGAACATGGGGGCTTAAGTGGGTAGGAGAAGAATCAATGAAACAAGATGGGATTGGGAGGGAGACAAACCATAAGTGACTCTTAAACTCACAAAACAAACTGAGGGTTGCTGGGGTAGGGGGTTTGGGAGAAGGGGGTGGGATTATGGACATTGAGGAGGGTATGTGCTTTGGTGAGTGCTGTGAAGTGTATAAACCTGGTGATTCACAGACCTGTACCCCTGGGGATAAAAATATATGTTTATAAAAAATAAAAAATTATAAAAAAAAATGGAAGTTCTTACTGCTAGGATAAATGAGGCAAAAGAATTAGTGATATAGAAGACCAAATGATGGAGAATAAAGAAGCTGAGCAAAAGAGAGACAAACAAATACTGGACCACGAGGAGAGAATTTGAGAGATAAGTGAAACCATAAGACGACACAACATTAGAATAATTGGGATCCCAGAAGAAGAAGAAAGAGAGAGGGGAGCAGAAGGTATATTGGAGAGAATTTTTGTAGAGAATTTCTTTAATATGGCAAAGGGAAAAAACATCAAAATTCAAGAGATGCAAAGAATGACCCTCAAAATCAATAAAAATAGGTCCACACCCCGTAACCTGATAGTAAAATTTACAACGGTTAACAACAAAGAGAAAATCCTGAAAGCAGCCTGGGAAAAGAAGTATGTATTGTACAACAGTAAAAATATTTGATTGGCAGCAGACTTATCCACAGAGACCTGGCAGGCCAGAAAGAACTGGCATGATATATTCAGTGTTAAATGAGGAAAACATGCAGCCAAGAATACTATATCCAGCTAGGCTATCATTGAAAATAGAAGGAGAGATTAAAAAGCTACCAGGACAAACAAAAGCTGAAAGAATTTGCAAACACCAAACCAACTCTCCAGGAAATATTGAAAGGGGTCCTCTAAGCAAAGAGAGAGCCTAAAAGTAGTAGATCAGAAAGGAACAGAAACAATATACAGTAACAGTCACATTATAGGCAATACAATGCCACTAAATTCATATCTCTCAATAGTTACCCTGAATGTAAATGGCCTAAATGCACCAATCAAAAGACACAGGGTATCAGAATGGATAAAAAGCAAAACCCGTCAATATGCTGCCCAAGAAACTCATCATAGACCCAAGACACCTAAAGATTTAAAGAGAGGGGGTGGAAAACAATTTACCATGCTAATGGACATCAGAAGAAAGCTGGGGTGGCAATCCTTATATCAGATCAATTAGATTTTAAGCCAAAGACTATAATAAGAGATGAGGAAGAACACTATATCATACTCAAAGGGTCTGTCCAACAAGAAGACCTAACAATTTTAAATATCTATGTCCTTAACATGGGAGCAACCAACTATATAAACCAATTAATAACAAAATCTAAGAAACACATCGACAATAATAAAATAATAGTAGGGGAATTTAACACTCCCCTCATTGAAATGGACAGATCATCCAAGCAACAGATCCACAAGGAAAAAGGCCTTAAATGACACACTGGACAAGATGGACATCACAGGTATATTCAACACATTCCATCCCAAAATAACAGAATACACATTCTTCTCTAGTGCACATGGAACATTCTCCAGAATAGACCACATCCTGGGCCATAAATCAGATCTCAACCATTATCAAAAGATTGGGATCATCCCCTGCATATTCTCAGACCACAATGCTCTGAAACTAGAACTCAATCACAAGAGGAAATTTGGAAAGAACACAAATACATGGAGACTAAACAGCATCCTTCTAAAAAATGAATTGGTCAACCAGGAAATTAAAGAAGAATTGAAAAAAATTCATGGAAACAAATGATAATGAAAACAAAAGTGTTCAAAATCTGTGGGATACAGCAAAGGCAGTCCTGAGAGGAAAATATAAAGCTGTACGAGCCTTTCTCAAGAAACAAGAAAGATCTCAAATACACAACATAACCCTACACCTAAAGGAATCGGAGAAAGAACAACAAAGAAAGCCTAAACCCAGCAGGAGAAGAGGAATAATAAAGATCAGAGAAGAAATCAATGAAATAGAAACAAACAAAAAAACACAAAAAACCAAAAAAAAAAAAAAACAATAGAACAAATCAACGAAACTAGGAGCTGGTTCTTTGAAAGAATTAATAAGATTGATAAAGAAAGAGAAAGGACCCAAATAAATAAAATCATGAATGAAAGAGGAGAGATCACAACCAACACCAAAGAAATACAAACAATTATAAGAACATACTATGAGCAACTCTGCGCCAACAAATTCAACAATCTGGAAGAAATGGATACATTCCTAGAGACATATAAACTACCACAACTGAACCAGGAAGAAATAGAAAACCTGAACAGACCCATAACCAGTATGTAGATTGAAACAGTCATCAAAAATCTCCAGGGGCGCCTGGGTGGCTCAGTGGATTAAGCTGCTGCCTTCGGATTGGGTCATGATCTCAGGGTTCTGGGATCGAGTCCCACGTCGGGCTCTCTGCTCAGCAGGGAGCCTGCTTCCCTCTCTCTCTCTCTGGCTGCCTCTCTGTATACTTGTGATTTCTCTCTGTCAAATAAATAAATCTTTAAAAAAACATCTCCAAACAAACAAAAGCCCCGGGCCAGATGGCTTCCCAGGGGAATTCTGCCAAACATTTAAAGAAGAATTAATTCCTATTCTCATGATACTGTTCCAAAAAAATAGAAATGGAAGGAAAACTTCCAAACTCTTTTTTTCTGAGGCCACCAGCATCACCTTGATCCCAAAACCAGACAAGGATCCCATCAAAAAAGAGAACTACAGACCAATATCCTTGATGAACACAGATGCGAAAATTCTCACCAAAATACTAGCCAATAGGATTCAACAGTACATTCAAAGGATTATTCACCACGACCAACTGGGATTTATTCCAGGGCTACAAGGTTGGTTCAACATCTGCAAATCAATCAATGTGATACAACACATTAATAAAATAAAGAACAAGAACCATATGATACTCTCCATAGATGCTGAAAAAGCATTTGGCAAAGTGCAGTATCCCTTCCTGATTAAAACTCTTCAAAGTGTAGGCATAGATGGCACATATTATCAATATTATCAAAGCCATCTATGAAAAACCCACTGCAAATATCATTTTCAATGGAGAAAAACTGAATACTTTTCCGCTGAGGTCAGGAACACGGCAGGGATGTCCGTTATCACCACTGCTATTCAACATCGTAATAGAAGTCCTAGCCTCAGCAATCAGACAACAAAAAGAAATTAAGGCATCAAAATTTTGCCAAATTGGCAAAAGAGAAGTCAAACTATCCCTGTTTGCAGACGATATGACACTGTATGTGGAAAACTTGAAGGACTCCACTCCAAATCTGCTATAACTTGTATAGGAATTCTGTAAAGTGTCAGGATATAAAATCAATGCACAAAAATTGGTTGCATTTTTTTTATACCAAGAAGACTGTAGAAATAGAAATTAAGGAGTGAATCCCATTTACAATTGCACCCAAAACCCTAAGATACCTAGGAATAAACCTAACCAAAGAGACAAAGAATCTATACTCAGAAAACTCTAAAGTACTCATGAAAGAAATTGAAGAAGACACAAAGAAATGGAAAAATGTTCCATGCTCTTGTATTGGAAGAACAAATATTGTGAAAATGTCTATGCTACCTAAAGCAATCTACACATTTAATGCAATCCCTATCAAAATCCCATCCATCTTTTTTTCAAAGAAATGGGACAAATCATCCTAAAATATATATGGAACCACAAAAATACCTCGAATTGCTAGAGGAATATTGAAAAAGAAAGCCAAAGTTGTTGGCATCACAATTCCAGATTTCAAGCTCTATTACAAAGTTGTCATCATTGAGATAGTAGGGAACTGTCCCCAAAACAGACATAGATCAATGGAACAGAATAGAGAGCCCAGAAATACACCCTCAACTCTATGGTCAACTAATCTTCAACAAAGCAGGAAGGAATGTCCTATGGAAAAGAGACAGCCTCTTCAACAAATGGTGTTGGGAAAATTGAAGAGCCACATGCAGAAAAATGAAGTTGGACCATTTCCTTACACCATACATGAAAATAGACTGGAAATGGATGAAGAAGCATAATGTGAGAAAGGAATCCATCAAAATCCTTGAGGAGAGAACAGGTAGCAACCTCTTTGACCTCAGCTGCAGCAACTTCTTCCTAGGAACATCGCCAAAGGCAAGGGAAGCAAGGGCAAGAATGAACTATTGGGATTTCATCAGATCAAAAAGCTTTTGTTTGCACAGCAAAGGAAACAGTTAACAAAGCCAAAAGATGACTGTCAGAAGTTATCTGGGAGAAGATATTTGCAAATGACATACCAGATAAAAGGCCACTATCTATCCAAAATCTATAAAGAGTTTATCAAACTCAACACCCTAAGAACAAATAATCCAATGAAGAAATGCGCAGAGGACATGAACAGACATTTCTGCAAAGAAGACATCCAAATGGCCAACAGACACATGAAAAAATGCTCCACATCACTCGGCATCAGGGAAATAAAAATCAAAACCAGAATGAGATACCACGTCACACCTTTCAGAATGGCTAAAATGAACAAGTCAGTCAATGACAGATGCTGGCAAGGATGTGGAGAAAGGGCAACCCTCCTACACTGTACGTGGGAATGCAAGCTGGTGCAACCACTCTGGAAAACAGCGTGGAGGTGCCTCAAAAAGCTGAAAATAGAACTAGCCTATGACCCAGTGATTGTAGTACTGGGTATATACCCTAAAGATACAAACGTGGCATTCTGAAGGGGCACATGCACTCAAATGTTTATAGCAGCAATGTCCACAATAGTTAAACTATGGAAAGAACCTAAATGTCCTTCAACAGATGAATCTATAAATAAGATGTGGTATATATGTACAATGGGATACTATGCAGCCATCAAAGGAAATGAAATCCTGCTATTTGTGATGACGTGGATGGAACTAGAGGGTATTATGCTTGGCGAAATAAATCAATCTGAGAAAGACAACTATCATATGATCTCCCTGATATGATGAAGTGGAGATGCAACATAGGCGGTTTCAGGCGTACGAAAAGAAAAATAAAAGAAGATGGGATTGGGAGGGAGACAAACCATAAAAGACTGAATCTCACAAAACAGACTGAGGGTTGCTGGGGGGAGGTGTGTTGGGAGAGGATGGTGGGGGTATGGACATTGGGGAGGGCAGGTGCTATGGTGAGTGATGGTGAGTGCTGTGAAATGGGTAAACCTGGAGATTCACAGACCTGTGCCCCTAGGGATAAAAACACATTATATGTTTATAAAAAATTTTTAAAAAATAGTTTTAAAAATCCATTAAAGAAAAAGCACATATTGCAAGCCCAGAGCTAATCTCATATTCAATCAAAAAAAATTGAAAATTTTCCCCTTAAAGATCAGAACAAAGACAAGTGTGTCCACTTTCACTACTCTCATTTGACATAGTACTGGATGTCCTAGCCAGAGAAACAAGGAACACAAAGAAATAAAAGACTCAAAAAAAAAAAAAAGGAAGAAGTAAAATTTTCTTTTTTTTAATAACATGAACTTACATGTAAAAGAATCCTAAAAAATTCACAAAAAATTTTGAATAAACAAATTTAGTAAAGCTGCCAAATACAAGATCAATATATAAAAGACAAGAATTTTGTTTTGTTTCGTTTTTTTTTTCCAATATGGAATGCTTCCCAGTTTTTCATGTCATCCTTGTTCAGTGATCAAGCTAATCTCTGCATCATTCCAATTTTAGTATATGTGCTGCCAAAGTAAGCACAAGACGAGCATTTTAACACTCTAATGATGAACTATCTGAAAAAATAAAGAGAACAATCTAATTCACAATAGCATCAAAACTAATGAAATACTTAGGATAAGATTTAACTAAGAAGATGAAAGATATGTACCCCATAAACTATGACATTGATAAAGAAATTGAAGGAGACATAAATGGAAAGATAGCTCATATTTATGAATGGTAAGAATTAACATTGTTAAAATGTCCATACTACCAAAAACCATCTGTAAATTCAATTCCTATCAAAAATCCAATGTTAGGGGTGCCTGGGTGGCTCAGTGGGTTAAGCCACTGCCTTCGGCTCAGGTCATGATCCCAGGGTCCTGGGATCGAGCCCTGCATCAGGCTCTCTGCTCAGCAGGAAGCTGCTACCTCTTCTCTCTCTGCCTGCCTCTCTGCCTGCTTGTCATCTCTCTCTGTCAAATAAATAAATAAAAAATCTTTTAATAAATCCAATATTATTTTTTTACAGAAGTAAGTAAAGAATCCTAGAATTTATATGAGACCATAAAAGACAAATAATTAAAGCAGTTCTGAGAAAGAATGAAGAAGTGAAATTACACTTCTTGATTTGAAACAATACTACAAAGCCCTCATGCTCAAAACAATAAAGTATACTGGTATAAAAACAGACCAATAAACAAGTAGAACAGATTTGAGAGTCCAGAAATAAATCCTTTCATACAGTCACCTAATATTTGACAGGGGCCAACATATATAATGGGTAAAGATAGTCTGTTCAATAAATGATATTTAAAACTGAATAGTCACATAAACCAGCATGAAACTGGAAGCTTATATCACTCATAAATCTTAACTTGAAATAGATCAAAGACTTAAATGTGATGCATGAAACTAAATTTCCTAAAGGAAAACATAGGAAAAATTCTCCTTGACATTGGTCTTGCCAATAGTTTTTGGATACCAGGCCAAAAACACAAGCAAAAGAAGCAAAAATAAATAAATGGTATTACATTAACTAAAGTTTCTGCATTGCCAAAAAAAAAAAAAAAAAAAAGAGAGAGAGAGAGAGAATGAAAACACAATCCACAGAATGGAAGAAAATACTTACAAATCTTATATCTGAAAAGAGGTTAATAATCAAGAGATACAAATAGAAAAAAATATAT
Organism: Mustela lutreola; assembly: GCF_030435805.1. Lineage (NCBI taxonomy): Eukaryota > Metazoa > Chordata > Mammalia > Carnivora > Mustelidae > Mustela > Mustela lutreola. The sequence goes on from NC_081292.1 coordinate 94,780,742, forward strand.
CATTAAAAAATAGCAAAAGGATCTCAATAGACTTTTTTTTTCAAAAAAGTTATATAAATGACCAACAGGAGCATTAAAAAGTGCTCAATGTAAAAACTCAGGGCAAATTCATTATGTTGTTGTTTACCTCTGAAAAACACAATATTACTACCTATTAGAATATATACTACCAAAAAATTAAAACTAACAAATTTTGGTAAATATTGGGGAAAATGGGGAACTTATGCACTGTGATAGGGATATAAATTTGTATGGAAAACAGTATGGAGACTATTCATATTATTAAAAGTAAAATTACCATATGATTCAGTAATCCCACTTCTAGGTATATATCTAAAGGAAACGAAGTCACTATTCGAAGACATATCTGCACTCTTATGTTCATTATAAAATTATTAACTCTAAGCAAGAGATGGAAATAACTTCAGTATCCATTAATGGATGAATGAATAAAATAAGTATGGTAAATATATACTATGGAATACTACTTAACCATGAAAAATTAAGAAATACTGCTTTTTACAACAGCATGGATGGATCTTGAAGGTATTATACTAAGTGAAATATTTCAAAGATTTTATATATATTTTTTAATTTATGTATTATGATATCCCTTACATACAGAATCTGAAGAAAAAGCAAACTAATGGAAACTTAGAGTTGAGTTGACAAGAGGTGAACCTGGGGTGGAATAAGGTGGTCAAAGGGCACAAACTTGCAACTATAATATGAAAAAGTTCTGGGGATCTAATGTACAGCATGATGATCATAGTTAATAATATATACATACTTTTTTATTGTGCTTCCCTTTATTAAACTTTACATATATCACATTCTTACAAGTTGAAAGTTTATAGCAATCTTGTATAAAAGAGGTCTGCTGCCACCATTTTTCTAAACATTTGTTCATTTTGTGTCTCTCTGTCACATGTTGGTAATTCTTGCAATATTTCAAGTTTTTTCATTATTATTGTATTTGTTATGGTGATCTGTGATCAGTAATTATGACCCACTGAAAACTCAGAACTAGTTTACTTAAGGTATATACATTGTTTTTCTTTAAAGACATAATGCTTTTGAACAGTACAGTATAGTGTTTATTTTTTATATGCACTGGGAAACATAATTTTTTATTTGCACTGGGAAACCAAAAAAAATAATAATGATTTGACTTAGTTGATTGAGATAATCACTTTATTGAGGCAGTCTGGAACAAAACCCACAAGACCTCTGAAGTTTATCTCTACTGTACTATATACATAAAAGTTGCTAAGAGAGTAGATCTTAAAATTCCTTACAATACATGCATAAAAAACAGAGGCAACTATATGAGATAGTAGATGTATTAACATTTTTATGTAGATTATATTGCAATACAGATGTATACCAATTTATCAAATGGTACAGAATTTACACAATGTTAAAAGTTTGCAGTGTTATAAGAAATCATTTCTTAAATTTACAAATTATAATATGTCAATTATTTTTCAATAAAGCTCGAAAAAACTTTTTGTAGAATTAATCTATTTTTCAAAAAAGGAATTAAGGAAGTAGAAACTGCAACTAACTCTGAAATAATAGAATATAAAATCCATTGTAGTTATATACACTGTGACAAACACTATTAGTTAGTTTACAATGAAGGAATACTTATGAAGCATGAAGGATGGTCTATAAATAAGGCTGAAAGAGCTCAGTTTTAAGGTTTAAATTTAAAATCTTCTTTTGAAATACTAAACTGACCACCCAGTTTTCCAAACATAAATGTCTTAACTGCATGAATTTATTTCATACAACTCTATAATCTAGTTTCATAAGAAAGCAGCATGAAAATTTTGAATAAGACAGACTTGCTTAAGTTTCTTTATGTTCAACAGTAAAGGATACTTCCCTAAAAATAAATAGAAGAAAAATCTGCATATTTATCATGATAATTATTATTCATAATGAGATTCATATTGAATTAGGGAATATATATCCTCAGAGGGGGTAAAGTAAAATGAAATTTATTTTGGTAAATGTGTCTATGAATAGTCAATACAATGCCTCAATATAAATGAATATTATCATTTTGAACAATTTAATTACTATTATTAGAATTATTATAAGTATAAAAATAGCTATCATTTTAGCATGGAATATGAGACTCTCATGCTCCATGCTTCATTACATCCACACAACAACTCTGCATAATAAGTATTATCATCACCATTTCATGGGTGAAAAAACTGAGGCTAACACATTTAGATAACTGGTTTATGATTACATGGCTGGTAAAGATGCATCACACTAATTTAGGCTTTATGATTTCAGAATTGTACTCTTTCCACTGCACATTCTAATTACTCTGTAAATACTTGGCTTGTTTTCATTTAGTTCTTTAATTTTATTCATGTGGCGATGGCTTAAAGCTCCATTTAAAGGAAGCTTAAAAAATTCATTTAGCCAAAAGCTCCCAAGAAATAAAAATGTCATGGATCTAATGTAGACATGGATATCATTAGTTAATGAGTAACTATATATTTTCCACTCTAGTGAGATAACAATCAGAGTCTTTTTCTAAGTTTTAGTCTCTGAGTGTTCAAAAGGACTTTGTTAAAATAGAAATATTTAGACAAAGGTGATCAAAAGTCTGGATCAGGTCACCTTAAGATAAATATTAGGAAACTGAGGAAACAAATGGAGATTTGAACACTGAGCTATGATATAATGAATGGTTTAAAGTATTTAGTAGAGAATAGAAAAGCCCTTTGAAGCCTGGTCTTAGCCTAGCATTGCAGCTTCTGGCATATCTGTCTATCTATCATTTACCTATCTATCTATCTAGATATAAATTTGAAAACTTTTTTAACTTAAAGATTTTGAGAAATAGAACATAATTAGCACCATAGAAGATCTGTTTATGATAACAACCTAGCCCCTCCTCCCAGTTTGTTAATATTCTCTCTTATTTAATGTAACATTGTGCAAATATACCACTACTGATCTGCCGTTATGAATGAAATAACTATAATCATCTGTTTGCATATCCTGATGAAAATATTCCTTTAGTTCCATGTTGTATTTCTAGAAATGGACCAATTTTTTTTTTTTAATTTTTAAGTTTTCTAAATATTGTCCAACTTTCCTCATATGTTTTTATTATGTGCACTGTCATTCCTTCACATTCTTGCAAGACATTTTCACTGTTGCCCAATATGGTAAGTGTGTAATAGTATGCCATTCTAGGTTTTAATTTATTTTTAATTTAATTTAATTTAATTCCAGATTCATAATAAAGATAAACAGTTTTTATATATGAGTGGCCATTTGGATTACCCTTTCTGTACAGTACATGCTCAAATCTTTTGATATCTTAACATTGTGTTATACTGACTTCTTTAATAGTAGATTTTCTGAATGAACTTTTAGCTGTGTAGGTCTTCTCTATTTTATTTTGAACTTGTTTTCATTTCAAAATCTTTATATTTATTTTCATAATCTGCTTTTATTTTGCTTTGTCTATTATCTATCTATCTATCTATCATCTATCTATCTATTTATTTATTTGCAAGCAAGAGAAAGCGAGCTAGTGAGAGCGCAGGGATGGATAGAAAAAGAAGGGAAAAGAATCTTAAGCAGGCTCCAGGCTCAGCACAGAGCCCAACTCTGGGCTCTATTTCACAACCCTGACATCATGACCTGAGCCAAAATGAAAGAAATAAAATAAAATTAAGGTGTTAAAAAAAAAGGACAAAGAATTGGAGGTTTAATTAAGTGAGCCAACCAGGCACCCCTGTGGTATCTTAAATTGGCTGTCATATCTTTAAATTCTAGAGTATCCATTTGGTTCATTTATAAAACCTTTCTCAATATCATTTTTAGTTTCAATTTTGTGTTCAATTTGCTTCCCCTCTCATTTATTTGAGCAGAGTAATCAAGCCATTTTACAATCTTTATTGATCATTTTAACATCATACTTAATCCCATTTTGTCTTTCAAATCTTGTTAATGGTTTTTCTTTGTGTGCTTTGTTCCATTTTGCTATGTTCAAGACATTATATTTGAAACTCTTATTGAGTAGGGATAATTAAGAGCTATAATAATGGTATGGTCCTCCTTGGCAGGATTTTCTCTTATATCTGAGACTCTACAAGACAATCATACTCCAAATTCAGTGATTGACTTTCTCAGTTTACACAGAAGGCAAGGTAGGCTATAGTCTTATTTCTGCTTCTCCTTGTGCTTTGGGGATCTCAACTTAAATTTGGGTTGTACCAAAGTCCTCAAATTTGATTGCTGCTGGATTTTGAATTTTGTTTCTCTAGTATCAAGAGTCTATTAAAAACACAGCTCAGTGTGTTTTAGCAGTTTCAAATGCTCTCATAGCTAAAATGGCTTCAGGGCATATATCTCTGGGCTCTCATTGTATTTCCTATTTTGGCCCAGTAATCCCTCCCTTATTTTTATAATCATTCTGATATTTTTAACTTTAAAAGCTATTTTGTCTGGATTTTTAGTTGTCTTAAGAAAGAGTTTTTAGATCACCATTACTAGAAGCAACAACAAATATACATGAAAATATCCGCAGTAGTTTATCACATCTTTATGGCTTTGAACTTCCATAAGCCGAGGCATCCTTCTCTAATCACTTAGGCAAACTCCAATTTACCCTTTAAAACAACACAAGAATTGCTTCATTTAAGAACATGTTCAGGGATGACTCTTCCCCACTGTTCTTACCAACATTCCCACACACTCTTTGCTACCCACACTTGTTTATGAACTTTCATTAAGTATATCAGCGTCATTAGGTATATAGAATTTTGCTCTATTGTATTTTTGTCCTTTAGAGCTTTAATTAAATATTAATTCCATAGAAAGTCTGTCCCTTTTCTTTCAAACCTGGGTTAGTTATTTCTTCTCATTCTTTGTCAGAAGTTACTTTATTAGAGAAACTTACAGCTGTATTGTGACTTTGGAGCCTTTACAGTTTTTTGACTGGAAAAATCACCCATCCCTGAGATTTTTACGCAGCTTCCTAGCTGATATTATTCAGAAATCTGTTCAAAACAGACTTTTTCAGGGAGGCCCTTTCGGACCACTCAGTTACAAAACCTCTTCTCAATCACTGCTCTTTTTAAAATGTGCTTATTTAGTTCAAATATGCATCACTATTAAAGAAAAACCAGTACGATTTTTTTCTTTTTAAAGTTGGCTTACCTATTATCTATCTCTCCCATTAAAATGATTCCTCTGGGCTGGGGTTTTGTTGTGCACATCTTAGGCCAGGCACTCAATAAATTGTCTCTGAATGATTGAATTGTTTGACTCCCTTGCTAGATTCTCAACTTCATGAGGCCAAGGATTGTTCTATTCAGTCCTTCTTTACCCTCAATGTCTGTTATATTGCAGTCACTTACGTGACTAATGGGAAAAATCACAGAAAGAAAGAGTTAAAACTACAGAAAAACCCCGTAGGTTCAATAACACAAAGCTTTCTAAAATTATTTAGCCCAGGAATTGAATACTGGCTGCACTTTTGATTTTTTTTAAATGGTATTGAATTTAATTTAAATGGAAATACTTGAATGGTAGAATAATAAAAAAAAATTTATAAAAGCAACTTGCTCCTTAAAGTAAGAATTATATAGGGCATCTCTTCTAGAAGCAAAATTTTCAAATGTCAAACATCTAAAAGCATAGAGGAGAAGTAAGATTGTGAATTGTACTTCAATGCTCTTTTCTTTATATTCAGCAAACAGCTTCATTCTCACCTTTCCAATTTTTTCAACTCTTTTAACAAAGCCTTCAGAGGAGTTACTGCTGATGACAACCATCACAGCCTAACAGGAGAAATTTTATAAAGAAAAATAATAGCATGTTTTTCCCAAATTGTTAAGGATATGGTGAAGCTCTGTCGGATTCAAAGGAGGAATGTGCAATTCCATGCTATATATAATAATAACTTATTTTAATAGTGGCTTTGCAATTTTTCAGATATATCCATTTACTGAAACCACTATCAATTAAACAGAAACAAACAAATTAACAGGGGTTCGAGACAGGAATTATCTAATCTAAAAATAGCACATGTTCACAGAATACACAACACATATCCCAAGTACTACTATAGGTTTCAAGTAATAGTCAAAACAATAGTAAACATGATTCAGACCCTACCAGTCAAATCATAAATGGGACCTTAACTGTAAATCCTTATCTTTAGATCAAAGCGGGTAACTGGGTGCTGAGGATACATTATAGAATTAATATGTCGTAGAACTCCTCTGAAATGAGTCATTTATTCCATCACTTTTACTTCACAGCTGCTGACCCATGTTTTGGTTCCTGGAAATAGCTGCTACCCTGTTGTACTTCTTAAAAGCACATATATTGATAACTTTACTCATTCCTCCATTCCTCTGTGACTGTCACTGTGTTAAAATGTGGAGTCAGCTGACTCACTTGTGGTGGTAATAAAGTAGATGAGTTTGCAAAGTATTTTGTTATTTCTAAAAATGCAAAAACCAAATTACATTGAAATCATAAGGGGTGTTTCAGGGAGAGCTGTAGGATGTGGTTTGTTGTGTAATCCACAGAGATTAGCTCCAACACATATTTAAACTCTCCTCTAGGAGCAACCTTAGTGGTAAAGCAAGAAGATAAACAGATGTATACACACTCTGGCACAAAATTATCACTTATGTTTGGCTTCCTAGTCTCCTCGTGTTCCTTATTTATCTTAACTTCTCTCTGAAATCAGGAAACACAAAATCTCAATCAGTTGACATTTTTCTACTGAATTACCCAATAGTCTGATCATACCCCTAAGACTTTTTTAAATTAGTTCACTCATAATCCCAAATCTGCTTTGCTTCCTCATCTGAGTACACTGTAATTTGATTTCAAAATGAGGACAGTTGTCAGTAATGCCACATTCATTAATCTATTTTACAATTCCATGTACTTAGAACTATGAAAATATGTTAATAACATCCATTCCAATAAGCCACCCTAAATTTATTATCATGAAACAAGACCTCAAGAAAGAGAATTCAAAATCATCCATGTATTTGCAACTTATTGCAATAAAGCCTTTATCAATAGACTTCCCTGTGCACATGGTGGTCAAATTGCTGGTAAAAACCAGCCAGATCTATTACAAGCTTTCTCATGGCTTCTAGGTAACCCAAGTGAGCCTTTATTGATACTGGGAAGAGATAAAGCAGGGAAGGGATAAACAGTGATGTAAGAATTGGCTAGACAAAAGTAATGACTCTCATTACAAAGTGAGTATTTTAAAGCAAAAGAGCCTTTTGGGAATATTGTTTTATAAAATAGTGGCTTTTTTTTTAACTTTTTAAAATTCAATTAGTTAGCATATAGTGTACCATTAGTTTCAAATGTAGATTTCAGTTATTCATCCATAGCATATAATAGCTAATGCTCAGTACTTACTGTTATAGCTTCTTGAAAGCAGAGTTTTAACCCACTGAGCCACCCAGGTGCCCTTGAAAGCAGAATTTTAGATCATATTTTCTGATTACTGTAGTACAACACTTTCCTGCTAGCAATCTTCAAAACATACTGTTTGTTAGAGGAATTTCTTTAATAATAAATAAATAGGAATTTATTTAAATTTATAAATACATAAAGTAAATAGGAATTTATTTAAATTTATTTAAATATTGCACACTGTTTCATTGTTCATAAATAAGGTGATGATATTTTAGCCATTAGTTGGTAGCACTGATATATCACTTTCTTTTTACTTCTTAGTGCATTCTCTTTACAAAAAATAGATATATATTTTATAAGAATCTGAATCTGTGGCAAACATTTAAAAAACCCTATACAGTAAAGTTTATCATTTTAAGTAATCAATTATCTTCCTCAATTGTGATAGTATATCCTTCTATCTAGGCCAGATATTGTATGAGGGAATTGAAGAGACATACTTTTCTAAATTTCACTTTTCTCATCTGCAAAATGCTAATCATGATCCTACAATAAAATACACTTATAATTATTTGATGAAAATTTATTTATTTATTTTAAGATTTTATTTATTTATCAGAGGGAGTGGGCGAGAGAGCAAGCACAGGCAGACAGAATGGCAGGCAGAGGCAGAGGCAGAAGCAGGCTCCTGGCCGAGCAAGGAGCCCGATGCGGGACTCGTTCCCAGGACGCTGGGATCATGACCTGAGCCAAAGGCAGCTGCTTAACCAACTGAGCCACCCAGGTATCCCTTTTGATAAAAATTTAATCTGTATAAACAATATATTTGCTGTAATGCGTGGTTCATGGAAAACATCTTATTTAATTATAAGCAACAACAGTATTAGAAATTAAGTAAATGTATCTATAATATTTAAAATTTTAACACATAATTCCAGTGCATTGCCTTATATTCTCAAATCCCTTTACCACTTTCACTGACAGAGTCAAATGTACTTTTTCTACTAGTAGCCAGCTCTTTGTCTTTTGTCAGAAAGATGCCCTTGTGAATTATTTATAATAGAGATATTAGCAATAATAATAATAATAATAATAAATAGCAATGAAAATGTTAAAAAAAAGTTTTCTTAACTAATTAGGGTTCTTAGACATCAATTAGAGGAACCACCTCTGGCAAGCAAATTAATCTGCAAGACATTACCAGAATTAACAAGTCAGTCAGATAAAGGGTCCGTAGACTGAAAGGTGAAGCAAAAGGACTAGGTTTGGAAAATAGGTAAGGACAATGAAAAAAATGATCAAATTTTTGGGCAAAATAAATTCTTAGGTGTCCTTTTAATGGAGTCCTTGGCATTATGTAGCAGAATCTCTGGAGATTATCTCAATCCATTGGGGTCACCCCGTTTATTAGCTTGCTATTGACAAAGGTATTTACAAACTGTAGAGCAAGAGGTTATAATGTAGAAAACTGATGGTAATGCACAAGATTCTTGTTAACAATAATGCAAGTTAGTTGATCAGAAGGTGTGGGACTCTCTGACTCTGAGTCCCCTGGTGTCACCTTTTGATTTTAGTAACCAAAGGTCCAGAGGCATTGGGGAATCCTGATATGACCGGCCAGGGAGGGGACGTGTCTGGCGGGCGAGCTCTCTTCTCCCTACATCCTCTCGGCTTCAGTACAGCAGAAGAACATGTCGCTTCCTTTAGGATGTGCCTAGAAATGAGCTGGGCAGGGGGGTTTTCTCTGTAATGGGGTGCCTGGATATGTTGGTTCCAATTCCGTTGGGCTCTGTCGTCAGGGAAGTGAGGTCACCACTGCCTGGGGGCTCCTTACCGAACTTCCTGCTGTACCAGAACTCCCTGAGCCGGCGGTCCCCAAGCTGCTCAGGCTCACACTCCACTCAGGCAGTGCCCATCCAGTGACCCCCATACAGCCTCCCCCAGCCCCTGGGAGGCCTGGGTGCGGCTGTTGTCCCCGCTGGAGGCAACAGAGCTGGATTTATACTAGGTCAGTGTTAGGGTTAGGATTGAGAAAGACTTAGGGTCTGGGTTAGGGTTAGATGTCCTTGGGGTCAGGGTTAGCGTAAGGCTTAGGGTAGGGCTCAGGGTTAGGGTTAGGTTCATGGTTTGGTTTAGGGTCATGCTCACAGTAGGGTCAGGGTTAGCATTATGGTCAGAGTCACGTCAGGGTCAGTTTTAGGGTGATGGTTAGGTTTAGGGTCAGGTTCAGGGTCAGGGTTTGATTTAGGGTCAGGTTCAAGATTTGGTTGGGGGCAAGGTTCATGTCAGGGTCAGGGTTAGGTTTGGGACAGGTCTAGTGTCAGGGTTAGGGTCAGGGTCAGGATTAGGTTCATGGTTATGGTAAGGTCAGCTTTATGTTTAGGTTCTGTTTTATGAGTAGGTTCAGGATCAGGGTTAGCTTTATGCTTAAGATTCTGTTTAGGATCACCGATTGGGTCAGAGTTAGGTTTATATTCAGGGTTAGGGTCAGTGTTAAGGTCAAGGCCAGGGTCAGGTTTAAGGTTAAGATCTGACATTGGCAAACTTCAGAGTTAGGGTTATGATCAGCGTCAGGATTATTGTTAAAGTGGGGTTAGGGTTAGGGTTAGAGGTAAGTGGAGGGTTAGACCGGGTTAGGGTCAGTGTCAGGGATAATGATAGGGGTTAGTTTTAGGGTTAGGTTCAGCGTTAGGTTTTGGGTCAGGGCCCGTGTTAGTGTCATGGTCAGGGTTACGTTTAGGGTTAGAGTTAGGGTCAGGCTCACAGTCAGGGTCACTGTTAGTGTTAGGGTCGTGGTCAGGGTCACTGTTAGGGTCAGGGTTAGGTTTATGGTCTTTGCCTGGGTCAGGTTCATGGTGAGGTTTAGCGCCAGTGTCAGGTTTACGGTCAGGATCAAGTATTGGTTTAAAGTCCACATTCGGGTCAGGGACAGTGTTATGTAGTGGTCATTGTTAGGGTCATGGTTAGGTTTAGTCTCAGGGCCAGGGTCAGGTATATGGTCAGGGTCTGGTATAGGCAAAGTTCAGGGTTAGGCTTATGATCATAGTCAGGTATAGGGTCAGGGTTATTGTGAAAGTTTAGGGTTAGTGTTAGGGTTAGCGTTTGGTTGACGGTTAGGGTTAGAACTTGTTAGGATCAGGGTCTGTTGTAGGGTTAGGGGTTACTCTTATGGTTAGGTTCAGCGATAGGATTCGGGGGATGGCCCGTGTTAGTGTCAGGGTCAGGGTTACATTTAGGGTTAGAGTTAGGGTCAGGCTCACAGTCAGGGTCAGGTTTGTTGTTCAGGTCCGGGTCGGAGTCACTGTTAGGGTCAGGGTTAGGTTTATGGTCATGGTCTGGTTCAGGGTCAGGGTGATGTTTAGCGCCAGTGTCCGGTTTGGGGTCAGGTTCAGGTATTGGTTTGAAGTCCACATTCGGGTCAGGGACAGGATTGTGTAGTGGTCAGTGTTAGTGTCATGGTTAGGATTAGGGTCAGGGTCAGGTCAGGTGAAGTTCAGGGACAGGTTCAGGTTTAGGGTCAGGCTTTGGTATAGGGTCAATGTTCGGTTCAGTGACACAGTTAGGTTTTTGCGGTAGGGTTTGGGATTGGGGTTAGGGTTAGAGTTAGAAGTAGGGTTATGGTAAGGCTTAGACAGCACAAGGTCAGGGTTAGGGTTTGGTTTAGGGTAGGGGTTAGTTTTAGGGTCAGGGTCAGCGTTAGGTTTAGGTTCAGGGTCTGTATTAGGGTCATGGTTAGAGTTACCTTTAGGTTTAGGGTTAGGGTCAGGTTCACAGTCACGGTCAGGGTTAGGGTTAGGGTCAGGTTTAGGTCAGCATCAGGGTTACGATTAGGGTCAGGTTCATGGTCAGGGTTAGGTATGAGTCTTGGTTACGGTAATATCAACGTTAGATTTACGTTAAGCGTCCCCATCAGGGACATTGTCAGGCTTAGGTTTAGGTTTAGGGTTCAGGTCAGGATCACAGACAGGGTCAGGGTCAGGTTCAGGGTCAGGGATTGGGTTAGGATTTGGGACAGGCTCACAGTCAGTGTCAGGGTCTGGGTTAGTGGTTACTCTTAGGGTTAGACCCGCTCTTGGGTCATGGACCCATCCGGTCAGGGTCTCAGGATAAACCCTGGGCAGACGGGTGTAGACCCTCCACCCAATCCCACTTAACCAGCCTTAAACTGGAGTGTGAACATAACTTGCCCACCAGACATCTAAACCCTCATCAGCCTCATCCTGCTTGGGGCATCTCCACCCTCGATGGCATGGTCAGGTCCTCTTTACACACAGACACACAGACACCCAGAGGCACACACACACACACACACACACACACACACACATACAGAGATGGGGAGGAGACCTAGGGCTACACCGGTTGATCAGAAGGTGTGGGACTCTCTGACTCTGAGTCCCCTGGTGTCACCTTTTGATTTTAGTAACCAAAGGTCCAGAGGCATTGGGGAATCCTGATATGACCGGCCAGGGAGGGGACGTGTCTGGCGGGCAAGCTCTCTTCTCCCTACATCCTCTCGGCTTCAGTACAGCAGAAGAACATGTCGCTTCCTTTAGGATGTGCCTAGAAATGAGCTGGGCAGGGGGGTTTTCTCTGTAATGGGGTGCCTGGATATGTTGGTTCCAATTCCGTTGGGCTCTGTCGTCAGGGAAGTGAGGTCACCACTGCCTGGGGGCTCCTTACCGAACTTCCTGCTGTACCAGAACTCCCTGAGCCGGCGGTCCCCAAGCTGCTCAGGCTCACACTCCACTCAGGCAGTGCCCATACAGTGACCCCCATACAGCCTCCCCCAGCCCCTGGGAGGCCTGGGTGCAGCTGTTGTCCCCGCTGGAGGCAACAGAGCTGGATTTATACTAGGTCAGTGTTAGGGTTAGGATTGAGAAAGACTTAGGGTCTGGGTTAGGGTTAGATGTCCTTGGGGTCAGGGTTAGCGTAAGGCTTAGGGTAGGGCTCAGGGTTAGGGTTAGGTTCATGGTTTGGTTTAGGGTCATGCTCACAGTAGGGTCAGGGTTAGCATTATGGTCAGAGTCACGTCAGGGTCAGTTTTAGGGTGATGGTTAGGTTTAGGGTCAGGTTCAGGGTCATGGTTTGATTTAGGGTCAGGTTCAAGTTTTGGTTGGGGGCAAGGTTCATTCAGGGTCAGGGTTAGGTTTGGGACAGGTCTAGTGTCAGGGTTAGGGTCAGGGTCAGGATTAGGTTCATGGTTATGGTAAGGTCAGCTTTATGTTTAGGTTCTGTTTTATGAATAGGTTCAGGATCATGGTTATCTTTAGGCTTAAGATTCTGTTCAGGATCATGGATTGGGTTAGAGTTAGGTTTACATTCAGGGTTAGGGTCAGTGTTAAGGTCAAGGCCAGGGTCAGGTTTAAGGTTAAGCTCTGACATAGGCAAAGTTCAGAGTTAGGGTTATGATCAGGGTCAGGGAGAGGGTCAGGATTATTGTTAAAGTGGGGTTAGGGTTAGGGTTAGAGGTAGGTGGAGGGTTAGACCGGTTTAGGGTCAGTGTCAGGGATAATGTTAGGGGTTAGTTTTAGGGTTAGGTTCAGCATTAGGTTTCGGGTCAGGGCCCGTGTTAGTGTCATGGTCAGGGTTACGTTTAGAGTTAGAGTAAGTGTCAGGCTCACAGTCAGGGTCAGGGTTAATTTTAGGGTCAGAGTCAATGTCACTGTTAGGGTCAGGGTTAGGTTTATGGTCTTTGCCTGGGTCAGGTTCATGGTGAAGTTTAGCGCCAGTGTCAGGATTACGGTCAGGATCAAGTATTGGTTTAAAGTCCACATTCGGGTCAGGGACAGTGTTATGTAGTGGTCATTGTTAGGGTCATGGTTAGGTTTAGTCTCAGGGCCAGGGTCAGGTATATGGTCAGGGTCTGGTATAGGCAAAGTTCAGGGTTAGGCTTATGATCATAGTCAGGTATAGGGTCAGGGTTATTGTGAAAGTTTAGGGTTAGTGTTAGGGTTAGCGTTTGGTTGACGGTTAGGGTTAGAACTTGTTAGGATCAGGGTCTGTTGTAGGGTTAGGGGTTACTCTTATGGTTAGGTTCAGCGATAGGATTCGGGGGATGGCCCGTGTTAGTGTCAGGGTCAGGGTTACATTTAGGGTTAGAGTTAGGGTCAGGCTCACAGTCAGGGTCAGGTTTGTTGTTCAGGTCCTGGTCGGAGTCACTGTTAGGGTCAGGGTTAGGTTTATGGTCATGGTCTGGGTCAGGGTCAGGGTGAAGTTTAGTGCCAGTGTCAGGTTTAGGGTCAGGTTCAGGTATTGGTTTAAAGTCCACATTCGGGTCAGGGGCAGGATTGTGTAGTGGTCAGTGTTAGTGTCATGGTTAGCATTAGGGTCAGGGTCAGGTCAGGTGAAGTTCAGGGCCAGGTTCAAGTTTAGGGTCAGGCTTTGGTTTAGGGTCAATGTTCGGTTCAGTGTCACAGTTGGGTTTTGGCGGTAGTGTTTGGGATTGGGGTTAGGGTTAGAGTTAGAAGTAGGGTTATGGTAAGGCTTAGACAGCACAAGGTCAGGGTTAGGGTTTGGTTTAGGGTAGGGGTTAGTTTTAGGGTCAGGGTCAGCGTTAGGTTTAGGTTCAGGGTCTGTATTAGGGTCATGGTTAGAGTTACCTTTAGGTTTAGGGTTAGGATCAGGTTCACAGTCACGTCAGGGTTAGGGTTAGGGTCAGATTTAGGTCAGCATCAGGGTGACGATTAGGGTCAGGGTCATGGTCAGGGTTAGGTATGATTCTTGGTTACGGTAATATCAACGTTAGGTTTAGCTTCAGGGTCCACATCAGAAACATTGTCAGGCTTAGGTTTAGGTTTAGGGTTCAGGTCAGGATCACAGACAGGGTCAGGGTCAGGTTCAGGGACAGGGTTTGGGTTAGGGTTTGGGGCAGGCTCACAGTCAGTGTCAGGGTCAGGGTTAGTGGTTACTGTTAGGGTTAGCCCCGCTCCTGGGTCATGGACCCATCCGGTCAGGGTCTCAGGATAAACCCTGGGCAGAAGGGTGTAGACCCTCCACCCGATCCCACCTAACCAGCCTTAAACTTGGGTGTGAACATGACTTGCCCAACAGACACTTAACCCCTCATCAGCCTGATCCTGCCTGGGGCATCTCCACCCACGATTGCATGGCCAGGTCCTCTTTACACACAGACACACAGACACCAAGAGGAACACACACCCACACACATGCACACACACAGAGAGACGGGGAGGAGACCTAGGGCTACACCCGTGGATCAGAAGGTGTGGGACTCTCTGACTCTGAGCCCCCTGGTGTCACCTTTTGATTTTAGTAGCCAAAGGGCCTGAGGCGTTGGGGAAACCTGATATGACCGGCCAGGGAGGGGACGTGTCTGGCGGGCGAGCTCTCTTCTCCCTACATCCTCTCGGCTTCAGTACCTCAGAAGAACATGTCGCTTCCTTTAGGATGTGCCTAGAAATGAGTTGGGCAGGGGGTTTTTCTCTGTAATGGGTTGCCTGGATACGTGGGTTCCAATTCCGTTGGGCTCTGTCGTCAGGGAAGTGAGGTCACCACTGCCTGGGGGCTCCTTACCGAACTTCCTGCTGTACCAGAGCTCCCTGAGCCACCGGTCCCCAAGCTGCTCAATGCTCACCCTCCACTCAATGCAGTGCCAATCCAATGGCCCCCATACAGCCTCCCCCCAGCCCCTGGGAGGCCTGGGTGCAGCTGTTGTCCCCTCTGGAGGGAACAGAGCTGGGTTTAGACTAGGTTAGTGTTAGGGTTAGGGTTAAGAAAGACTTAGGATCAGGGTTAGGGTTAGACGTGCTTGGGGTCAGGGTTTGCGGAAGGCTTAGGGTATGGGTCAGGGTTAGGGTTAGGTTCATGGTTAGGTTTAGGTTCAGGCTCACAGTAGGGTCACGGTTACCGTTACCATCAGAGACAGGGTCAGGGTCAGTGTAGGGTGACGGTTAGGTTTAGGGTCAGGTTCAGGGTTATGGTCAGATTTAGGGTCAGGTTCAAGTTTTGGTTTGGGGGCAAGGTTCATATCAGGGTCAGGGTTAGGAGTGGGTCAGGTCTAGTGTCAGGGTTAGGGTCAGGGTCAGGGTTAGGTTCATGGTTATGGTAAGGTCAGCTTTATGTTTAGGTTTTGTTTTATGAGTAGGTTCAGATTCAGGGTTGGCTTAAGGGTTAAGATTCTGTTCAGGATCACAGATTGGGTCTGAGTTAGGTTTTTATTCAGGGTTAGTGTCAGTGTTACAGTCAAGGCCAGGGTCAGGTTTAAGGTTAAGCTCTGACATAGGCAAAGTTCAGAGTTAGGGTTATGATCAGGGTCAGGGAGAGGGTCAGGATTATTGTTAAAGTGGGGTTAGGGTTAGGGTTAGAGGTAGGTGGAGGGTTAGACCGGTTTAGGGTCAGTGTCAGGGATAATGTTAGGGGTTAGTTTTAGGGTTAGGTTCAGCATTAGGTTTCGGGTCAGGGCCCGTGTTAGTGTCATGGTCGGGGTTACGTTTAGGGTTAGAGTAAGTGTCAGGCTCACAGTCAGGGTCAGGGTTAATTTTAGGGTCAGAGTCAATGTCACTGTTAGGGTCAGGGTTAGGTTTATGGTCTATGCCCGGGTCAGGTTCATGGTGAAGTTTAGCGCCAGTGTCAGGTTTACGGTCAGGATCAAGTATTGGTTTAAAGTCCACATTCGGGTCAGGGACAGTGTTATGTAGTGGTCATTGTTAGGGTCATGGTTAGGTTTAGTCTCAGGGCCAGGGTCAGGTATATGGTCAGGGTCTGGTATAGGCAAAGTTCAGGGTTAGGCTTATGATCATAGTCAGGTATAGGGTCAGGGTTATTGTGAAAGTTTAGGGTTAGTGTTAGGGTTAGCGTTTGGTTGACGGTTAGGGTTAGAACTTGTTAGGATCAGGGTCTGTTGTAGGGTTAGGGGTTACTCTTATGGTTAGGTTCAGCGATAGGATTCGGGGGATGGCCCGTGTTAGTGTCAGGGTCAGGGTTACATTTAGGGTTAGAGTTAGGGTCAGGCTCACAGTCAGGGTCAGGTTTGTTGTTCAGGTCTGGGTCGGAGTCACTGTTAGGGTCAGGGTTAGGTTTATGGTCATGGTCTGGTTCAGGGTCAGGGTGATGTTTAGCGCCAGTGTCCGGTTTGGGGTCAGGTTCAGGTATTGGTTTGAAGTCCACATTCGGGTCAGGGACAGGATTGTGTAGTGGTCAGTGTTAGTGTCATGGTTAGGATTAGGGTCAGGGTCAGGTCAGGTGAAGTTCAGGGACAGGTTCAGGTTTAGGGTCAGGCTTTGGTATAGGGTCAATGTTCGGTTCAGTGACACAGTTAGGTTTTTGCGGTAGGGTTTGGGATTGGGGTTAGGGTTAGAGTTAGAAGTAGGGTTATGGTAAGGCTTAGACAGCACAAGGTCAGGGTTAGGGTTTGGTTTAGGGTAGGGGTTAGTTTTAGGGTCAGGGTCAGCGTTAGGTTTAGGTTCAGGGTCTGTATTAGGGTCATGGTTAGAGTTACCTTTAGGTTTAGGGTTAGGGTCAGGTTCACAGTCACGGTCAGGGTTAGGGTTAGGGTCAGGTTTAGGTCAGCATCAGGGTTACGATTAGGGTCAGGTTCATGGTCAGGGTTAGGTATGAGTCTTGGTTACGGTAATATCAACGTTAGATTTACGTTAAGCGTCCCCATCAGGGACATTGTCAGGCTTAGGTTTAGGTTTAGGGTTCAGGTCAGGATCACAGACAGGGTCAGGGTCAGGTTCAGGGTCAGGGATTGGGTTAGGATTTGGGACAGGCTCACAGTCAGTGTCAGGGTCTGGGTTAGTGGTTACTCTTAGGGTTAGACCCGCTCTTGGGTCATGGACCCATCCGGTCAGGGTCTCAGGATAAACCCTGGGCAGACGGGTGTAGACCCTCCACCCAATCCCACTTAACCAGCCTTAAACTGGAGTGTGAACATAACTTGCCCACCAGACATCTAAACCCTCATCAGCCTCATCCTGCTTGGGGCATCTCCACCCTCGATGGCATGGTCAGGTCCTCTTTACACACAGACACACAGACACCCAGAGGCACACACACACACACACACACACACACACACATACAGAGATGGGGAGGAGACCTAGGGCTACACCGGTTGATCAGAAGGTGTGGGACTCTCTGACTCTGAGTCCCCTGGTGTCACCTTTTGATTTTAGTAACCAAAGGTCCAGAGGCATTGGGGAATCCTGATATGACCGGCCAGGGAGGGGACGTGTCTGGCGGGCAAGCTCTCTTCTCCCTACATCCTCTCGGCTTCAGTACAGCAGAAGAACATGTCGCTTCCTTTAGGATGTGCCTAGAAATGAGCTGGGCAGGGGGGTTTTCTCTGTAATGGGGTGCCTGGATATGTTGGTTCCAATTCCGTTGGGCTCTGTCGTCAGGGAAGTGAGGTCACCACTGCCTGGGGGCTCCTTACCGAACTTCCTGCTGTACCAGAACTCCCTGAGCCGGCGGTCCCCAAGCTGCTCAGGCTCACACTCCACTCAGGCAGTGCCCATCCAGTGACCCCCATACAGCCTCCCCCAGCCCCTGGGAGGCCTGGGTGCAGCTGTTGTCCCCGCTGGAGGCAACAGAGCTGGATTTATACTAGGTCAGTGTTAGGGTTAGGATTGAGAAAGACTTAGGGTCTGGGTTAGGGTTAGATGTCCTTGGGGTCAGGGTTAGCGTAAGGCTTAGGGTAGGGCTCAGGGTTAGGGTTAGGTTCATGGTTTGGTTTAGGGTCATGCTCACAGTAGGGTCAGGGTTAGCATTATGGTCAGAGTCACGTCAGGGTCAGTTTTAGGGTGATGGTTAGGTTTAGGGTCAGGTTCAGGGTCATGGTTTGATTTAGGGTCAGGTTCAAGTTTTGGTTGGGGGCAAGGTTCATTCAGTGTCAGGGTTAGGTTTGGGACAGGTCTAGTGTCAGGGTTAGGGTCAGGGTCAGGATTAGGTTCATGGTTATGGTAAGGTCAGCTTTATGTTTAGGTTCTGTTTTATGAATAGGTTCAGGATCATGGTTATCTTTAGGCTTAAGATTCTGTTCAGGATCATGGATTGGGTCAGAGTTAGGTTTACATTCAGGGTTAGGGTCAGTGTTAAGGTCAAGGCCAGGGTCAGGTTTAAGGTTAAGCTCTGACATAGGCAAAGTTCAGAGTTAGGGTTATGATCAGGGTCAGGGAGAGGGTCAGGATTATTGTTAAAGTGGGGTTAGGGTTAGGGTTAGAGGTAGGTGGAGGGTTAGACCGGTTTAGGGTCAGTGTCAGGGATAATGTTAGGGGTTAGTTTTAGGGTTAGGTTCAGCATTAGGTTTCGGGTCAGGGCCCGTGTTAGTGTCATGGTCAGGGTTACGTTTAGAGTTAGAGTAAGTGTCAGGCTCACAGTCAGGGTCAGGGTTAATTTTAGGGTCAGAGTCAATGTCACTGTTAGGGTCAGGGTTAGGTTTATGGTCTTTGCCCGGGTCAGGTTCATGGTGAAGTTTAGCGCCAGTGTCAGGATTACGGTCAGGATCAAGTATTGGTTTAAAGTCCACATTCGGGTCAGGGACAGTGTTATGTAGTGGTCATTGTTAGGGTCATGGTTAGGTTTAGTCTCAGGGCCAGGGTCAGGTATATGGTCAGGGTCTGGTATAGGCAAAGTTCAGGGTTAGGCTTATGATCATAGTCAGGTATAGGGTCAGGGTTATTGTGAAAGTTTAGGGTTAGTGTTAGGGTTAGCGTTTGGTTGACGGTTAGGGTTAGAACTTGTTAGGATCAGGGTCTGTTGTAGGGTTAGGGGTTACTCTTATGGTTAGGTTCAGCGATAGGATTCGGGGGATGGCCCGTGTTAGTGTCAGGGTCAGGGTTACATTTAGGGTTAGAGTTAGGGTCAGGCTCACAGTCAGGGTCAGGTTTGTTGTTCAGGTCCTGGTCGGAGTCACTGTTAGGGTCAGGGTTAGGTTTATGGTCATGGTCTGGGTCAGGGTCAGGGTGAAGTTTAGTGCCAGTGTCAGGTTTAGGGTCAGGTTCAGGTATTGGTTTAAAGTCCACATTCGGGTCAGGGGCAGGATTGTGTAGTGGTCAGTGTTAGTGTCATGGTTAGCATTAGGGTCAGGGTCAGGTCAGGTGAAGTTCAGGGCCAGGTTCAAGTTTAGGGTCAGGCTTTGGTTTAGGGTCAATGTTCGGTTCAGTGTCACAGTTGGGTTTTGGCGGTAGTGTTTGGGATTGGGGTTAGGGTTAGAGTTAGAAGTAGGGTTATGGTAAGGCTTAGACAGCACAAGGTCAGGGTTAGGGTTTGGTTTAGGGTAGGGGTTAGTTTTAGGGTCAGGGTCAGCGTTAGGTTTAGGTTCAGGGTCTGTATTAGGGTCATGGTTAGAGTTACCTTTAGGTTTAGGGTTAGGATCAGGTTCACAGTCACGTCAGGGTTAGGGTTAGGGTCAGATTTAGGTCAGCATCAGGGTGACGATTAGGGTCAGGGTCATGGTCAGGGTTAGGTATGATTCTTGGTTACGGTAATATCAACGTTAGGTTTAGCTTCAGGGTCCACATCAGAAACATTGTCAGGCTTAGGTTTAGGTTTAGGGTTCAGGTCAGGATCACAGACAGGGTCAGGGTCAGGTTCAGGGACAGGGTTTGGGTTAGGGTTTGGGGCAGGCTCACAGTCAGTGTCAGGGTCAGGGTTAGTGGTTACTGTTAGGGTTAGCCCCGCTCCTGGGTCATGGACCCATCCGGTCAGGGTCTCAGGATAAACCCTGGGCAGAAGGGTGTAGACCCTCCACCCGATCCCACCTAACCAGCCTTAAACTTGGGTGTGAACATGACTTGCCCAACAGACACTTAACCCCTCATCAGCCTGATCCTGCCTGGGGCATCTCCACCCACGATTGCATGGCCAGGTCCTCTTTACACACAGACACACAGACACCAAGAGGAACACACACCCACACACATGCACACACACAGAGAGACGGGGAGGAGACCTAGGGCTACACCCGTGGATCAGAAGGTGTGGGACTCTCTGACTCTGAGCCCCCTGGTGTCACCTTTTGATTTTAGTAGCCAAAGGGCCTGAGGCGTTGGGGAAACCTGATATGACCGGCCAGGGAGGGGACGTGTCTGGCGGGCGAGCTCTCTTCTCCCTACATCCTCTCGGCTTCAGTACCTCAGAAGAACATGTCGCTTCCTTTAGGATGTGCCTAGAAATGAGTTGGGCAGGGGGTTTTTCTCTGTAATGGGTTGCCTGGATACGTGGGTTCCAATTCCGTTGGGCTCTGTCGTCAGGGAAGTGAGGTCACCACTGCCTGGGGGCTCCTTACCGAACTTCCTGCTGTACCAGAGCTCCCTGAGCCACCGGTCCCCAAGCTGCTCAATGCTCACCCTCCTCTCAATGCAGTGCCAATCCAATGGCCCCCATACAGCCTCCCCCCAGCCCCTGGGAGGCCTGGGTGCAGCTGTTGTCCCCTCTGGAGGGAACAGAGCTGGGTTTAGACTAGGTTAGTGTTAGGGTTAGGGTTAAGAAAGACTTAGGATCAGGGTTAGGGTTAGACGTGCTTGGGGTCAGGGTTTGCGGAAGGCTTAGGGTATGGGTCAGGGTTAGGGTTAGGTTCATGGTTAGGTTTAGGTTCAGGCTCACAGTAGGGTCACGGTTACCGTTACCATCAGAGACAGGGTCAGGGTCAGTGTAGGGTGACGGTTAGGTTTAGGGTCAGGTTCAGGGTTATGGTCAGATTTAGGGTCAGGTTCAAGTTTTGGTTTGGGGGCAAGGTTCATATCAGGGTCAGGGTTAGGAGTGGGTCAGGTCTAGTGTCAGGGTTAGGGTCAGGGTCAGGGTTAGGTTCATGGTTATGGTAAGGTCAGCTTTATGTTTAGGTTTTGTTTTATGAGTAGGTTCAGATTCAGGGTTGGCTTAAGGGTTAAGATTCTGTTCAGGATCACAGATTGGGTCTGAGTTAGGTTTTTATTCAGGGTTAGTGTCAGTGTTACAGTCAAGGCCAGGGTCAGGTTTAAGGTTAAGCTCTGACATAGGCAAAGTTCAGAGTTAGGGTTATGATCAGGGTCAGGGAGAGGGTCAGGATTATTGTTAAAGTGGGGTTAGGGTTAGGGTTAGAGGTAGGTGGAGGGTTAGACCGGTTTAGGGTCAGTGTCAGGGATAATGTTAGGGGTTAGTTTTAGGGTTAGGTTCAGCATTAGGTTTCGGGTCAGGGCCCGTGTTAGTGTCATGGTCGGGGTTACGTTTAGGGTTAGAGTAAGTGTCAGGCTCACAGTCAGGGTCAGGGTTAATTTTAGGGTCAGAGTCAATGTCACTGTTAGGGTCAGGGTTAGGTTTATGGTCTATGCCCGGGTCAGGTTCATGGTGAAGTTTAGCGCCAGTGTCAGGTTTACGGTCAGGATCAAGTATTGGTTTAAAGTCCACATTCGGGTCAGGGACAGTGTTATGTAGTGGTCATTGTTAGGGTCATGGTTAGGTTTAGTCTCAGGGCCAGGGTCAGGTATATGGTCAGGGTCTGGTATAGGCAAAGTTCAGGGTTAGGCTTATGATCATAGTCAGGTATAGGGTCAGGGTTATTGTGAAAGTTTAGGGTTAGTGTTAGGGTTAGCGTTTGGTTGACGGTTAGGGTTAGAACTTGTTAGGATCAGGGTCTGTTGTAGGGTTAGGGGTTACTCTTATGGTTAGGTTCAGCGATAGGATTCGGGGGATGGCCCGTGTTAGTGTCAGGGTCAGGGTTACATTTAGGGTTAGAGTTAGGGTCAGGCTCACAGTCAGGGTCAGGTTTGTTGTTCAGGTCTGGGTCGGAGTCACTGTTAGGGTCAGGGTTAGGTTTATGGTCATGGTCTGGTTCAGGGTCAGGGTGATGTTTAGCGCCAGTGTCCGGTTTGGGGTCAGGTTCAGGTATTGGTTTGAAGTCCACATTCGGGTCAGGGACAGGATTGTGTAGTGGTCAGTGTTAGTGTCATGGTTAGGATTAGGGTCAGGGTCAGGTCAGGTGAAGTTCAGGGACAGGTTCAGGTTTAGGGTCAGGCTTTGGTATAGGGTCAATGTTCGGTTCAGTGACACAGTTAGGTTTTTGCGGTAGGGTTTGGGATTGGGGTTAGGGTTAGAGTTAGAAGTAGGGTTATGGTAAGGCTTAGACAGCACAAGGTCAGGGTTAGGGTTTGGTTTAGGGTAGGGGTTAGTTTTAGGGTCAGGGTCAGCGTTAGGTTTAGGTTCAGGGTCTGTATTAGGGTCATGGTTAGAGTTACCTTTAGGTTTAGGGTTAGGGTCAGGTTCACAGTCACGGTCAGGGTTAGGGTTAGGGTCAGGTTTAGGTCAGCATCAGGGTTACGATTAGGGTCAGGTTCATGGTCAGGGTTAGGTATGAGTCTTGGTTACGGTAATATCAACGTTAGATTTACGTTAAGCGTCCCCATCAGGGACATTGTCAGGCTTAGGTTTAGGTTTAGGGTTCAGGTCAGGATCACAGACAGGGTCAGGGTCAGGTTCAGGGTCAGGGATTGGGTTAGGATTTGGGACAGGCTCACAGTCAGTGTCAGGGTCTGGGTTAGTGGTTACTCTTAGGGTTAGACCCGCTCTTGGGTCATGGACCCATCCGGTCAGGGTCTCAGGATAAACCCTGGGCAGACGGGTGTAGACCCTCCACCCAATCCCACTTAACCAGCCTTAAACTGGAGTGTGAACATAACTTGCCCACCAGACATCTAAACCCTCATCAGCCTCATCCTGCTTGGGGCATCTCCACCCTCGATGGCATGGTCAGGTCCTCTTTACACACAGACACACAGACACCCAGAGGCACACACACACACACACACACACACACACACACACATACAGAGATGGGGAGGAGACCTAGGGCTACACCGGTTGATCAGAAGGTGTGGGACTCTCTGACTCTGAGTCCCCTGGTGTCACCTTTTGATTTTAGTAACCAAAGGTCCAGAGGCATTGGGGAATCCTGATATGACCGGCCAGGGAGGGGACGTGTCTGGCGGGCAAGCTCTCTTCTCCCTACATCCTCTCGGCTTCAGTACAGCAGAAGAACATGTCGCTTCCTTTAGGATGTGCCTAGAAATGAGCTGGGCAGGGGGGTTTTCTCTGTAATGGGGTGCCTGGATATGTTGGTTCCAATTCCGTTGGGCTCTGTCGTCAGGGAAGTGAGGTCACCACTGCCTGGGGGCTCCTTACCGAACTTCCTGCTGTACCAGAACTCCCTGAGCCGGCGGTCCCCAAGCTGCTCAGGCTCACACTCCACTCAGGCAGTGCCCATCCAGTGACCCCCATACAGCCTCCCCCAGCCCCTGGGAGGCCTGGGTGCAGCTGTTGTCCCCGCTGGAGGCAACAGAGCTGGATTTATACTAGGTCAGTGTTAGGGTTAGGATTGAGAAAGACTTAGGGTCTGGGTTAGGGTTAGATGTCCTTGGGGTCAGGGTTAGCGTAAGGCTTAGGGTAGGGCTCAGGGT
This sequence comes from Mustela lutreola, assembly GCF_030435805.1. Lineage (NCBI taxonomy): Eukaryota > Metazoa > Chordata > Mammalia > Carnivora > Mustelidae > Mustela > Mustela lutreola. The sequence goes on from NC_081292.1 coordinate 94,804,576, forward strand.
TAGGGTTAGGTTCATGGTTTGGTTTAGGGTCATGCTCACAGTAGGGTCAGGGTTAGCATTATGGTCAGAGTCACGTCAGGGTCAGTTTTAGGGTGATGGTTAGGTTTAGGGTCAGGTTCAGGGTCATGGTTTGATTTAGGGTCAGGTTCAAGTTTTGGTTGGGGGCAAGGTTCATTCAGGGTCAGGGTTAGGTTTGGGACAGGTCTAGTGTCAGGGTTAGGGTCAGGGTCAGGATTAGGTTCATGGTTATGGTAAGGTCAGCTTTATGTTTAGGTTCTGTTTTATGAATAGGTTCAGGATCATGGTTATCTTTAGGCTTAAGATTCTGTTCAGGATCATGGATTGGGTCAGAGTTAGGTTTACATTCAGGGTTAGGGTCAGTGTTAAGGTCAAGGCCAGGGTCAGGTTTAAGGTTAAGCTCTGACATAGGCAAAGTTCAGAGTTAGGGTTATGATCAGGGTCAGGGAGAGGGTCAGGATTATTGTTAAAGTGGGGTTAGGGTTAGGGTTAGAGGTAGGTGGAGGGTTAGACCGGTTTAGGGTCAGTGTCAGGGATAATGTTAGGGGTTAGTTTTAGGGTTAGGTTCAGCATTAGGTTTCGGGTCAGGGCCCGTGTTAGTGTCATGGTCAGGGTTACGTTTAGAGTTAGAGTAAGTGTCAGGCTCACAGTCAGGGTCAGGGTTAATTTTAGGGTCAGAGTCAATGTCACTGTTAGGGTCAGGGTTAGGTTTATGGTCTTTGCCCGGGTCAGGTTCATGGTGAAGTTTAGCGCCAGTGTCAGGATTACGGTCAGGATCAAGTATTGGTTTAAAGTCCACATTCGGGTCAGGGACAGTGTTATGTAGTGGTCATTGTTAGGGTCATGGTTAGGTTTAGTCTCAGGGCCAGGGTCAGGTATATGGTCAGGGTCTGGTATAGGCAAAGTTCAGGGTTAGGCTTATGATCATAGTCAGGTATAGGGTCAGGGTTATTGTGAAAGTTTAGGGTTAGTGTTAGGGTTAGCGTTTGGTTGACGGTTAGGGTTAGAACTTGTTAGGATCAGGGTCTGTTGTAGGGTTAGGGGTTACTCTTATGGTTAGGTTCAGCGATAGGATTCGGGGGATGGCCCGTGTTAGTGTCAGGGTCAGGGTTACATTTAGGGTTAGAGTTAGGGTCAGGCTCACAGTCAGGGTCAGGTTTGTTGTTCAGGTCCTGGTCGGAGTCACTGTTAGGGTCAGGGTTAGGTTTATGGTCATGGTCTGGGTCAGGGTCAGGGTGAAGTTTAGTGCCAGTGTCAGGTTTAGGGTCAGGTTCAGGTATTGGTTTAAAGTCCACATTCGGGTCAGGGGCAGGATTGTGTAGTGGTCAGTGTTAGTGTCATGGTTAGCATTAGGGTCAGGGTCAGGTCAGGTGAAGTTCAGGGCCAGGTTCAAGTTTAGGGTCAGGCTTTGGTTTAGGGTCAATGTTCGGTTCAGTGTCACAGTTGGGTTTTGGCGGTAGTGTTTGGGATTGGGGTTAGGGTTAGAGTTAGAAGTAGGGTTATGGTAAGGCTTAGACAGCACAAGGTCAGGGTTAGGGTTTGGTTTAGGGTAGGGGTTAGTTTTAGGGTCAGGGTCAGCGTTAGGTTTAGGTTCAGGGTCTGTATTAGGGTCATGGTTAGAGTTACCTTTAGGTTTAGGGTTAGGATCAGGTTCACAGTCACGTCAGGGTTAGGGTTAGGGTCAGATTTAGGTCAGCATCAGGGTGACGATTAGGGTCAGGGTCATGGTCAGGGTTAGGTATGATTCTTGGTTACGGTAATATCAACGTTAGGTTTAGCTTCAGGGTCCACATCAGAAACATTGTCAGGCTTAGGTTTAGGTTTAGGGTTCAGGTCAGGATCACAGACAGGGTCAGGGTCAGGTTCAGGGACAGGGTTTGGGTTAGGGTTTGGGGCAGGCTCACAGTCAGTGTCAGGGTCAGGGTTAGTGGTTACTGTTAGGGTTAGCCCCGCTCCTGGGTCATGGACCCATCCGGTCAGGGTCTCAGGATAAACCCTGGGCAGAAGGGTGTAGACCCTCCACCCGATCCCACCTAACCAGCCTTAAACTTGGGTGTGAACATGACTTGCCCAACAGACACTTAACCCCTCATCAGCCTGATCCTGCCTGGGGCATCTCCACCCACGATTGCATGGCCAGGTCCTCTTTACACACAGACACACAGACACCAAGAGGAACACACACCCACACACATGCACACACACAGAGAGACGGGGAGGAGACCTAGGGCTACACCCGTGGATCAGAAGGTGTGGGACTCTCTGACTCTGAGCCCCCTGGTGTCACCTTTTGATTTTAGTAGCCAAAGGGCCTGAGGCGTTGGGGAAACCTGATATGACCGGCCAGGGAGGGGACGTGTCTGGCGGGCGAGCTCTCTTCTCCCTACATCCTCTCGGCTTCAGTACCTCAGAAGAACATGTCGCTTCCTTTAGGATGTGCCTAGAAATGAGTTGGGCAGGGGTTTTTTCTCTGTAATGGGTTGCCTGGATACGTGGGTTCCAATTCCGTTGGGCTCTGTCGTCAGGGAAGTGAGGTCACCACTGCCTGGGGGCTCCTTACCGAACTTCCTGCTGTACCAGAGCTCCCTGAGCCACCGGTCCCCAAGCTGCTCAATGCTCACCCTCCACTCAATGCAGTGCCAATCCAATGGCCCCCATACAGCCTCCCCCCAGCCCCTGGGAGGCCTGGGTGCAGCTGTTGTCCCCTCTGGAGGGAACAGAGCTGGGTTTAGACTAGGTTAGTGTTAGGGTTAGGGTTAAGAAAGACTTAGGATCAGGGTTAGGGTTAGACGTGCTTGGGGTCAGGGTTTGCGGAAGGCTTAGGGTATGGGTCAGGGTTAGGGTTAGGTTCATGGTTAGGTTTAGGTTCAGGCTCACAGTAGGGTCACGGTTACCGTTACCATCAGAGACAGGGTCAGGGTCAGTGTAGGGTGACGGTTAGGTTTAGGGTCAGGTTCAGGGTTATGGTCAGATTTAGGGTCAGGTTCAAGTTTTGGTTTGGGGGCAAGGTTCATATCAGGGTCAGGGTTAGGAGTGGGTCAGGTCTAGTGTCAGGGTTAGGGTCAGGGTCAGGGTTAGGTTCATGGTTATGGTAAGGTCAGCTTTATGTTTAGGTTTTGTTTTATGAGTAGGTTCAGATTCAGGGTTGGCTTAAGGGTTAAGATTCTGTTCAGGATCACAGATTGGGTCTGAGTTAGGTTTTTATTCAGGGTTAGTGTCAGTGTTACAGTCAAGGCCAGGGTCAGGTTTAAGGTTAAGCTCTGACATAGGCAAAGTTCAGAGTTAGGGTTATGATCAGGGTCAGGGAGAGGGTCAGGATTATTGTTAAAGTGGGGTTAGGGTTAGGGTTAGAGGTAGGTGGAGGGTTAGACCGGTTTAGGGTCAGTGTCAGGGATAATGTTAGGGGTTAGTTTTAGGGTTAGGTTCAGCATTAGGTTTCGGGTCAGGGCCCGTGTTAGTGTCATGGTCGGGGTTACGTTTAGGGTTAGAGTAAGTGTCAGGCTCACAGTCAGGGTCAGGGTTAATTTTAGGGTCAGAGTCAATGTCACTGTTAGGGTCAGGGTTAGGTTTATGGTCTATGCCCGGGTCAGGTTCATGGTGAAGTTTAGCGCCAGTGTCAGGTTTACGGTCAGGATCAAGTATTGGTTTAAAGTCCACATTCGGGTCAGGGACAGTGTTATGTAGTGGTCATTGTTAGGGTCATGGTTAGGTTTAGTCTCAGGGCCAGGGTCAGGTATATGGTCAGGGTCTGGTATAGGCAAAGTTCAGGGTTAGGCTTATGATCATAGTCAGGTATAGGGTCAGGGTTATTGTGAAAGTTTAGGGTTAGTGTTAGGGTTAGCGTTTGGTTGACGGTTAGGGTTAGAACTTGTTAGGATCAGGGTCTGTTGTAGGGTTAGGGGTTACTCTTATGGTTAGGTTCAGCGATAGGATTCGGGGGATGGCCCGTGTTAGTGTCAGGGTCAGGGTTACATTTAGGGTTAGAGTTAGGGTCAGGCTCACAGTCAGGGTCAGGTTTGTTGTTCACGTCCTGGTCGGAGTCACTGTTAGGGTCAGGGTTAGGTTTATGGTCATGGTCTGGGTCAGGGTCAGGGTGAAGTTTAGTGCCAGTGTCAGGTTTAGGGTCAGGTTCAGGTATTGGTTTAAAGTCCACATTCGGGTCAGGGGCAGGATTGTGTAGTGGTCAGTGTTAGTGTCATGGTTAGCATTAGGGTCAGGGTCAGGTCAGGTGAAGTTCAGGGCCAGGTTCAAGTTTAGGGTCAGGCTTTGGTTTAGGGTCAATGTTCGGTTCAGTGTCACAGTTGGGTTTTGGCGGTAGTGTTTGGGATTGGGGTTAGGGTTAGAGTTAGAAGTAGGGTTATGGTAAGGCTTAGACAGCACAAGGTCAGGGTTAGGGTTTGGTTTAGGGTAGGGGTTAGTTTTAGGGTCAGGGTCAGCGTTAGGTTTAGGTTCAGGGTCTGTATTAGGGTCATGGTTAGAGTTACCTTTAGGTTTAGGGTTAGGATCAGGTTCACAGTCACGTCAGGGTTAGGGTTAGGGTCAGATTTAGGTCAGCATCAGGGTGACGATTAGGGTCAGGGTCATGGTCAGGGTTAGGTATGATTCTTGGTTACGGTAATATCAACGTTAGGTTTAGCTTCAGGGTCCACATCAGAAACATTGTCAGGCTTAGGTTTAGGTTTAGGGTTCAGGTCAGGATCACAGACAGGGTCAGGGTCAGGTTCAGGGACAGGGTTTGGGTTAGGGTTTGGGGCAGGCTCACAGTCAGTGTCAGGGTCAGGGTTAGTGGTTACTGTTAGGGTTAGCCCCGCTCCTGGGTCATGGACCCATCCGGTCAGGGTCTCAGGATAAACCCTGGGCAGAAGGGTGTAGACCCTCCACCCGATCCCACCTAACCAGCCTTAAACTTGGGTGTGAACATGACTTGCCCAACAGACACTTAACCCCTCATCAGCCTGATCCTGCCTGGGGCATCTCCACCCACGATTGCATGGCCAGGTCCTCTTTACACACAGACACACAGACACCAAGAGGAACACACACCCACACACATGCACACACACAGAGAGACGGGGAGGAGACCTAGGGCTACACCCGTGGATCAGAAGGTGTGGGACTCTCTGACTCTGAGCCCCCTGGTGTCACCTTTTGATTTTAGTAGCCAAAGGGCCTGAGGCGTTGGGGAAACCTGATATGACCGGCCAGGGAGGGGACGTGTCTGGCGGGCGAGCTCTCTTCTCCCTACATCCTCTCGGCTTCAGTACCTCAGAAGAACATGTCGCTTCCTTTAGGATGTGCCTAGAAATGAGTTGGGCAGGGGTTTTTTCTCTGTAATGGGTTGCCTGGATACGTGGGTTCCAATTCCGTTGGGCTCTGTCGTCAGGGAAGTGAGGTCACCACTGCCTGGGGGCTCCTTACCGAACTTCCTGCTGTACCAGAGCTCCCTGAGCCACCGGTCCCCAAGCTGCTCAATGCTCACCCTCCACTCAATGTAGTGCCAATCCAATGGCCCCCATACAGCCTCCCCCCAGCCCCTGGGAGGCCTGGGTGCAGCTGTTGTCCCCGCTGGAGGGAACAGAGCTGGGTTTAGACTAGTTTAGTGTTAGGGTTAGGGTTAAGAAAGACTTAGGATCAGGGTTAGGGTTAGACGTCATTGGGGTCAGGGTTAGCGTAAGACTTAGGGTATGGGTCAGGGTTAGGGTTAGGTTCATGGTTAGGTTTAGGGTCAGGCTCACAATAGGGTCACAGTTAGGGTTACGGTCAGAGTCAGGGTCAGGGTCAGTGTTAGTGACGGTTCGATTTAGGGTCAGGTTTAGGGTCATGGTCAGATTTAGGGTCAGGGTCACGTTTAGGTTTGGGGGCAAGGTTCATGTCAGGTTCAGGGTTAGGTTTGGGACAGGTTTAGTGTCAGGGATAGGGTCAGGGTCAGGGTTAGGTTCATGGTTATGGTAAGGTCAGCTTTATGTTTAGGTTCTGTTTTGTGAGTAGGTTCAGGATCAGGGTTAGCTTTAGGCTTAAGATTCTGTTTAGGATCATAGATTGGGTCAGATTTAGGTTTACATTCAGGGTTAGTGTCAGTGTTACAGTCAAGGCCAGGGTCAGGTTTAAGGTTAAGCTCTGACATTGGCAACCTTCAGAGTTAGGGTTATGATCAGCGTCAGGATTATTGTTAAAGTGGGGTTAGGGTTAGGGTTAGAGGTAGGTGGAGGGTTAGACCGAGTTAGGGTCAGTGTCAGGGATAATGTTAGGGGTTAGTTTTAGGGTTAGGTTCAGTGTTAGGTTTCGGGTCAGGGCCCGTGTTAGTGTCATGGTCAGGGTTACGTTTAGGGTTAGAGCGAGGGTCAGGCTCACAGTCAGGGTCACTGTTAGTGTTAGGGTCGTGGTCAGGGTCACTGTTAGGGTCAGGGTTAGGTTTATGGTCTTTGCCTGGGTCAGGGTCAGGGTGAAGTGTAGCGCCAGTGTCAGCTTTACGAATAGGATCAGGTTTGGTTTAAAGTCCTCATTCGGGTCAGCGACAGGGTTATGTAGTGGTCAGTGTTATGGTCATGGTTAGGTTTAGGGTCAGGGCCAGGTTCAGGTTTAGGGTCAGGGTCTGGTATAGGAAAAGATCATGGTTAGGGTTATGAGCATAATCAGGTATAGGTTCAGGGTTATTGTTAAAGTTTAGTGTTAGTGTTAGTGTTAGCGTTTGGTTGACGGTTAGGGTTAGAACTTGTTAGGATCAGGGTCCGTGGTAGGGTTAGATTTTACTCTGAGGGTTAGGTCAGCGATAGGATTCGGGGGAGGGCCCGTGTTAGTGTCAGGTTCAGGGTTACATTTAGGGTTAGAGTTAGGGTAAGGCTCACAGTCTGGGTCAGGTTTAGTGTTCGGGTCAGTGTCGGGGTCACTGTTAGGGTCAGGGTTAGGTTTATGGTTATGGTCTAGGACAGGGTCAGGGTGATGTTTAGCGCCAGTGTCCGGTTTAGGGTCAGGTTCAGGTATTGGTTTAAATTCCACATTCGGGTCAGGGACAAGGTTATGTAGTATTCAGTGTTAGGTTCATGGTTAGGATTACGGTCAGGGTCAGGGTCAGGTGAAGGTCATGGACAGGGACAGGTTTAGCGTCCGGCTTTGGTTTAGGGTCAATGTTCGGTTCAGTGTCACAGTTAGGTTTTGGCGGTAGTGTTTGGGATTGGGGTTAGGGTTAGAGTTAGAAGTAGGGTTATGGTTAGTTATAGGGTTAGTCAGCGTAAGGTCAGTGTTAGGGTTTTGTTTAGCGTAGGGGTTAGTGTTAGGGTCAGGGTCAGCGTTAGGTTTAGGTTCAGGGTCTGTATTAGGGTCATGGTTAGAGTTACCTTTAGGTTTAGGGTTAGGGTCAAGCTCACAGTCTCGGTCAGTGTTAGGGTTAGGGTCAGGGTTCGATCAGCATCAGGGTTAGGATTAGGGTCAGGGTCATGGTCATGGTTAGGTATGAGTCTTGGTTACAGTAATATCAACGTTAGGTTTAGGTTCAGGGTACACATCAGGTCAGTGCCAGGCTTAGGTTTAGGTTTAGGGTTCAGGTCAGGATCACAGACAGAGTCAGTGTCAGGGTCAGGGTTTGGGTTAGGGTTTGGGGCAGGCTCACAGTCAGTGTCAGGGTCAGGGTTAGTGGTTACTGTTAGGGTGAGCCCCGCTCCTGGGTCATAGACCCATCCGTTTAGCGTCTCAGGATAAACCCTGGGCAGAAGGGTGTAGACCCTCCACCCGATCCCACTTAACCAGCCTTAAACTGGGGTGTGAACATAACTTGCCCACTAGACATCTAAACCCTCATCAGCCTCATCCTGCTTGGGGCATCTCCACCCTCGATGGCATGGTCAGGTCCTCTTTACACACAGACACACAGACACCCAGAGGCACACACACACACACACATACAGAGATGAGGAGGAGACCTAGGGCTACACCGGTTGATCCGAAGGTGTGGGACTCTCTGACTCTGAGTCCCCTGGTGTCACCTTTTGATTTTAGTAGCCAAAGGGCCTGAGGCGTTGGGGAAACCTGATATGACCGGCCAGGGAGGGGACGTGTCTGGCGGGCGAGCTCTCTTCTCCCTACATCCTCTCGGCTTCAGTACAGCAGAAGAATATGTTGCTTCCTTTAGGATGTGCCTAGAAATGAGCTGGGCAGGGGAGTTTTCTCTGTAATGGGTTGCCTGGATACGTGGGTTCCAATTCTGTTGGGCTCTGTCATCAGGGAAGTGAGGTCACCACTGCCTGGGGGCTCCTTACCGAACTTCCTGCTGTACCAGAGCTCCCTGAGCCGCCATTCCCCAAGCTGCTCAATGCTCACCCTCCACTCAATGCAGTGCCAATCCAATGGCCCCCATACAGCCTCCCCCCAGTCCCTGGGAGGCCTGGGTGCAGCTGTTGTCCCCGCTGGAGGGAACAGAGCTGGGTTTAGACTAGTTTAGTGTTAGGGTTAAGAAAGACTTAGGATCAGGGTTAGGGTTAGACGTCATTGGGGTCAGGGTTAGCGTAAGACTTAGGGTATGGGTCAGGGTTAGGTTTAGGTTCATGGTTAGGTTTAGGTTCAGGCTCACAATAGGGTCACAGTTAGGGTTACGGTCAGAGTCAGGGTCAGGGTCAGTGCTAGTGACGGTTCGATTTAGGGTCAGGTTTAGGGTCATGGTCAGATTTAGGGTCAGGGTCACGTTTAGGTTTGGGGGCAAGGTTCATGTCAGGTTCAGGGTTAGGTTTGGGACAGGTTTAGTGTCAGGGATAGGGTCAGGGTCAGGGTTAGGTTCATGGATATGGTAAGATTAGCTTTATGTTTAGGTTCTGTTTTATGAGTAGGTTCAGGATCAGGGTTAGCTTTAGGCTTAAGATTCTGTTTAGGATCATAGATTGGGTCAGATTTAGGTTTACATTCAGGGTTAGGGTCAGTGTTAAGGTCAAGGCCAGGGTCAGGTTTAAGGTTAAGATCTGACATTGGCAACCTTCAGAGTTAGGGTTATGATCAGCGTCAGGATTATTGTTAAAGTGGGGTTAGGGTTAGGGTTAGAGGTAGGTGGAGGGTTAGACCGGGTTAGGGTCTGTGTCAGGGATAATGTTAGGGGTTAGTTTTAGGGTTAGGTTCAGCGTTAGGTTTCGGGTCAGAGCCCGTGTTAGTGTCATAGTCAGGGTTACGTTTAGGGTTAGAGTTACGGTCAGGCTCACAGTCAGGGTCACTGTTAGTGTTAGGGTCGTGGTCAGGGTCACTGTTAGGGTCAGGGTTAGGTTTATGGTCTTTGCCTGGGTCAGGGTCAGGGTGAAGTGTAACGCCAGTGTCAGCGTTACGATGAGGATCAGGTTTGGTTTAAATTCCACATTCGGGTCAGCGACAGGGTTATGTAGTGGTCAGTGTTAGGGTCATGGTTAGGTTTAGGGTCAGGGCCAGGTTCAGGTTTAGGGTCAGGGTCTGGTATAGGCAAAGATCATGGTTTGGGTTATGAGCATAATCAGGTATAGGTTCAGGGTTATTGTTAAAGTTTAGGGTTAGTGTTAGTGTTAGCGTTTGGTTGTCGGTTAGGGTTACAACTTGTTAGGATCAGGGTCCGTGGTAGGGTTAGGGGTTACTCTGAGGGTTAGGTCAGCGATAGGATTCGGGGGAGGGCCCGTGTTAGTGTCAGGTTCAGGGTTACATTTAGGGTTAGAGTTAAGGTAAGGCTCACAGTCCGGGTCAGGTTTAGTGTTCAGGTCATTGTCAGGCTCACAGTTGGGTCAGGGTTAGTGTTAGGGTCGTGTTCAGGTGAAGGTCATGGACAGGGTTAGGTTTAGCGTCAGGCTTTGGTTCAGGGTCCATGTTCGTTTCAGTGTCACAGTTAGGTTTTGGCGGTAGCGTTTGGGATTGGGGTTAGGGTTAGTGTTAGAAGTAGGGTTATAATTAGTCTTAGGGATAGACAGGGTAAGGTTAGGGTTAGGGTTTGGTTTATTGTAGGGGTTAGTGTTTGGGTCAGGGTCAGCGTTAGGTTTATGTTCAGGGTCGGTATTAGGGTCATGGTTAGAGTTACCTTTAGGTTTAGGGTTAGGGTCATGCTCATAGTCACGGTCAGGCTTATGGTTAGGGTCAGGTTTAGGTCAGCGTCAGGTTTAGGATTAGGGTCAGGGTCAGGATCATGGTTAGGTTTGAGTCTTTGTTACAGTAATATCAACGTTATGTTTAGGTTCAGGGTCCACATCAGGGTGAGTGTCAGGCTTAGGTTTAGGTTTAGGGTTCAGGTCAGGATCACAGACAGGGTCAGGGTCAGGGTCAGGGTTTGGGTTAGGGTTTGGGGCAGGCTCACAGTCAGTGTCAGGGTCAGGGTTCATGGTTACTGTTAGGGTTAGCCCCGCTCCTGGGTCATGGACCCATCTGTTCAGGGTCTCAGGATAAACCCTGGGCAGAAGGGTGTAGACCCTCCACCCGATCCCACTTAACCATCCTTAAACTGGGGTGTGAACATAACTTGCCCACCAGACATCTAAACCCTCATCAGCCTCATCCTGCTTGGGGCATCTCCACCCACGATGGCATGGCCAGGTCCTCTTTACACACAGACACACAGACACCCAGAGGCACACACACACACACACACACAAACACACACACACACACAGGAATACTATGCAGCCATCAAAAATGAAATCTTGCTCTTTGCAATGACCTGGATGGAACTAGAGGGTATTATGCTAAGTGAAGTAAGTCAATCAGAGAAAGGCAATTATCATATGATCTGTCTGATATGAGGAATTTGCAAGGCAGGGTAGGGGGTCATGGGAGGTAGGAGGGATAAAATGAATCAAGATGGGATGGGGGGAGAGAAAACATAATAGACTTAATCTCACAAAACAAACCGAGGTTTACGGGGATGGAGGGTTTATGGAGAGGTTGGCTGGGTTATGAACATTGGGGAGGTTATGTGATACGGTGAGTTCTGTGAAATGTGTAACACAGATGAATCACAGACCTGCACCTTTGGGGCAAATAATACATTATATGTTAATTTTAAAAATTTCTCCTGTGCTTCTGCAGTCTGGAGGAGGATGGGCACACATATAAACCCATATAGTGACTAGTCCACCTGACACCAATAGGACCAATCAGAGTCTCCCTGGGATTGATATGTAAATGACAGGAAGACAATGTTCTCTCTTTAGGCGAGTGACTGGCCTTGCTGGATGGGATTCAGGAGCTGGCCATGGCCATCTTCCTGGACACTTGAAGAGTCTGACCAGAGAAGAAAGCAGCCATATGGAGACTAGTAAACATGAGACATGGACAAATAGAAAACTGTTTTGCCGGTTTCCAGTCCCTGTTCTTGATTCTGAAATTTTAGTTCTGCAGCTCTTCTTTTGATTTAAAAAAAAGTTTTTTTTAAATTTATCTGACAGAGATCACTAGTAGGCAGAGAGGCAAGCAGAGAGAGAGGAGGAAGCAGGCTCCCTGCAGAGCAGAGAGCCCAATGTGGGGCTCGATCCTAGGACCCTGGGATCATGACCTGAGCCAAATGCAGAGGCTTAACCCACTGAGCCACCCAGGTGCCCCATCTTCTTTTGGATTTTTATGAACTTCTGTGGTATCCATACCTACAGGATCCTGGACATTCCTTTGTTTCGTGTTTGTTTGCTTGCTTTTCCCTTTTGGTTCCTCCAGTTTTCTTTGGATTGCTGCCACTTGCAAGCAAAGGGTCTTGTAAAAATACCACACCAAGGAAATTCACACGTCCTTAGGAGCTATTGAGTAAGTTCCTGTAGGGGAAGGACACAGTGAGATGCACATTTTAGAGTGATCATCTTTGAATAAGTTTAGAGGATGAATTGGTGTGAGGAGGGGAGGGAAAGGGGCATATTCCTGAAGATGAGATGACAGGTTGGAAGGCCGTTATGGTCATTCTGTCAAAGTATGGTGAGTGCCTGAAACAGAAGAGAAAAGGGGGAAAGATTAAACTTACACAAGGTGAGAAGACTAATGAGACTTTATGAAATCTGAGTTTGTGAAATCGGAGATTGCTAGGCTTTTAGCACACTTACTTTGGGATCTAATCTTCAAAAATATTTAAATATCTCTGGTGGTGACAACACCATCATCCTTCCAGTGATTAAGAACTCTGAAATCTTAATCTGGCCTGGGCTGTAGAATGTCAGCTGCGGCTTGAGCACAACGAAAAGCCATTGAAGGGTTTTACACTGGTGGGTGGAGGGTGGTCACGGGATTCCTTTTGCATTTTTAAAATGTCATTTTTGGCTGCTGTGTAAAGAATGGATAGAGAAAAGGCAAAAATAGAAACAAATCATTCTCCAATATTTACGGAACATCTACTATGTGTCAGGTACTGTTCTAAACCCTAAAGACAGAATAGTTAACAAGAGACAAAATAAATTTGATGTCCTCTTGGAGTTTTCATTTTAGTTGTTGAGTGAGAAATGAAGCAAATAAATATACATACATATCAGGGGTTGATGTGGGGTAGGAAGGAAACTAAGCTGAGTGAGTGGACATGGGGTGTGGGGTTTAGGGGAGCAGGTTGGAATTTTCTATGGGACTGTGTCAGGGAAGTCTCCCTCATTTGAGGAAAGACTTGGAGGAAATTAAGGAACGAGCAGTTGTGCTGTTTGGAGAAGAGCATCCCACACAAAGCAAACAGTAAGCCCAAGGTGGGAGCACATCTGGTGTGTTTAAAGAATGACACAGCGACCAATAACGCTGGGCAAAAAATGAGCAAGACGGCAAGTGGTAGTGAAAGAGCCTGGAGCCGCACCCAAGAATCAAACAGCACGCCTCCACTAGATGCAAACTGCAAGAGGTTTATTGGTTACACAGGCGCCTGCGGATGCATCAGCCTTTGTGGTCTGAGCGCGCCAGGCTAAATTGGGGAGCAGATTATATAGGAAAGGTTGGGGTAGCGGGAAGCAAGCTTACAGAAGCAGATGCATGGTTACAGGGATCTGATTGGTTAATTAGTCAGGCGTTGGGTTTAAGGCAAGGACACAGCCGTTTGTTCTGGCGGGCCTTGCCTCAGCACTCTGGAAATTCCCAGGTACACTCTATTCCTCATTTGTCTTTTCTTTTGACAGACCGGGTGATCACAGACAATAGACATCCTGGTATGTGTTTCCATCTGGCTATGGGGACAATCAAGCCTTCAGCAAGGGGAGAGGGGGTGCTGTGGGGACTTCAGGTTATTTAAACAAGCCTTTAGCAAGGGGAGAGGGGTCTTTCATTCCCCCCTTTTTCTTTATCATGGATAGAATCCTATATACATTCGCTTTGTTTATCAAGTAAGTCAGTTTGAGAGCCGGTTTGTTTAATTAGTTGATATTGCTGTGTCAGTACCATTGTCTGGATTACTGACAAGCGATCTTTTACAAACTGTACGAGTTTATTTAAGATACAAGGGCCGATTGAAAATTGGGCTATTGATAAAGTAACTTCTTTGTTGTAATCTCAAGGACATTTGCAAACCAAGGGAGGCTCCTATCTTGCAGGATTGTGATCTTAGCAAGTCAACTATTTATCATTTTATGGCAGTCAGGGGTGCCTGAGGAATGCTACACATATGGAGGGGAGCGGGTGAAGGGGGGATGCAAGGCGCCAGCTTTTAAAGACCCTTAAATTTTTAAGGTGGTTGAAGGTGGAAGGTCTCATCTTCTATAACTTCTTCGTGCTGAATAGGGGCGTAGAGCTGTCCCTACCTACTGGGGCTAATATTGATCAGGGTAGGAATGTATAAGGGAGTTTCAAAAGGTGGAGGCAGCTGAATCCAGCGCTGACAGTGAAGAGGTGTTCTTGCGCGCGACAAGGATCGTCTGTCGTGGTGTAGTCATTGTAGCAATGGAGTCTCGACACCAAGTAGAGAAACATGGAACAAAGCAACATATTAAGGTTAATAAGGCGATAAGAATGAGAAGCCCAAAAAGGAGATTCGGTCATAGTCCTCCTTCAAACCAGGAACTTAACCATTTACTGAGAGAGAGAGGAGGATCTTGTAGGCCTTAATTTGGGTATTCATATCCTTTATTAGTCCTGTGACATTTCTGTGATAGTCTGGGATATACACACAACATTCTGTCTTGATAATTGCACATGTGCTACCTTGGGCTGCTGTCAGGACATCTAAGGCCATCCTATTTTGTAGGACTGCCTTGCATATCTGTGACACTTTGGTATTAAGCTGGGAGATGCTATTTAGTGAATCATTGAGTGCCTTTGTAGTATATTTATTAAGGGCTTCTTCATGCCACATGATATCCCCTAGTCCCGCAGATGGAACAAAAATGGATGCTAAGTGATCATACCATTTAAAAACAGATCGTGTCCATCTTTGTCTCAAGTAGGGGAGATTAGCTGGAGTTGTAATGGTTTTAGTAATGCGCCCATGATTCCAGGAAAATCCCCTTTTCTTCCAAATAGCTCCATGGGCATGTGGTACCAGGAAGGCATATTTGGAGTCAGTATACATGTTAATTCTTAGGCTTTGGCAATTGCAAAGTGCTAGTGAGCACTATGGCACACCTAGCTTTTCTTCTTCTTTCTATGAAAACCATTTTCATCAGAAAACCAACTGTCATTTGTAATTTTAACAGGGGCATCTTAAACCTGGCCATATAGAATAAGCTAGATTAATAATCTCTGAACATTTTTGCTCTATAGAGAAAGATGTACAGTGGTCAGGTTCAGCCATACAGGTAACTAGGTTTAAAGTTTGACAAATTTTAAGTTTTATTTCTGGCATCTCTGTTAGTGTAGCCCAGTATTTAATAAGTTGGCCTCCATCATCCATTGGTGGCCTTTGGCTACTAAGACAAATCTGGACCTGATGTGACATTATTACAGTTAGGGACTGTCCCATAGTGAGCTTTGAGGCTCTTTTATGAGGGCTGTTTTAGGTTTTGCTAAAGCATCTGTTTGCAATTGCACCTCAATGGAGGTGGCCTCTAGATAAATATGACTAAGGGATGAAACCAATAAGAAGACCTTTGAGTCATCCAACCTTAACAATATCCTAATTACAGAGGATCATTGTCAAGTGGGAGAAGGGTGCGGTATGCTGGCTTTTAGGCAATTTCATTATTCCAGTTGTTTAATCATGTGCCGTGGGGTCTGCTAATATCCCCACAAAATAATAAGATTGACTAAAGAAGCTATTGTACAAGTTCCCTGAAGTTTACCTCAAATTGTTTAGCTTAGGTAAACAAACATTTAAAGACAATCAAATCTAGAATTTAACATCCATAAAGGTGTGTTACTAAAATAGAATTTTTCTCTCTAAAATAACCCTCATTTACAGAGATAGCCAAATCAGGACTAATTCACTTGTGAAACAAGTTTAGTTTTGAGAAACTTGGCCTATTATTTACATAAGCTCAGCAAGAACAATAAGTGTGATCAATAGATCTTTTAGCATCTGCTTTGCTGGAACTTTTAATAAGGAATCTCTAGGTTGAACTTTTAGTAGCCTCTCTGGGCCAGAAGCCAAGCCCTGTACTGGCCATCAGGCATGCCTGCAATACCTGTCGATTTGGGCGAATTTCTCATTGGGGAATTCCTCTTCTGAGACCGCACCTACCAAGGAGTGACATTCTTTACTCACCTGGTGAGGCTGCTGGGAACTCTGTAAGCAAGGTATCAGGCCAACAGTCCCAAGGGGCTTTATGGCTCTAGGTTTTATAAAGTCAACCTTAGTTCCTTTAAACTCTCTGGTTATATCCGAGTCTTTTTAAATATGACATTCCAGCCAAAGCCTTGGTAAAATAAACCGTGTTTCCAACTCTTTCCTGTTACAAGGAGAACAGATTCTTATTGGACTTATGTAAATGACTGACTGTCATGGAAGAATGCTTACTTACTGAGACCTTTTGGTTTCAGAGGGTTCAGATAGAGAGAAAAGCTTGAATGCGTTGAGCTCTTTTATAAATGAGCACTTTTACATCTCTATAAGTTACAGATAACTAGGAGGAAGTATCCCTAGTCTGGAAGAGCAAACATCGGAGAGAACAAGCAATGTTTAAAGTAAGACAAAACATTAAG
Organism: Mustela lutreola; assembly: GCF_030435805.1. Taxonomy (NCBI): domain Eukaryota; kingdom Metazoa; phylum Chordata; class Mammalia; order Carnivora; family Mustelidae; genus Mustela; species Mustela lutreola. Next base: position 94,820,602 of record NC_081292.1, read on the forward strand.
AGATATAACATTATAATTTTTTAGTTCATTTAGTCCCGTGTTACCAAATCTAGTGAATGCAGCTTTAGTCAGTTTTGGAAATTTTTACCCATTTCAGTTTTAGGATTTTCAAGTATATCAAATATCTGTATTTGTCCTGAAAGTCCTTTATAGGAATCTCCTTGAAAATAAAGCTCATTTTATAAGAGAATTAAAACAATTATAAATGACAAAAACTCAGAATGGATATGGTTAAAGCTAAAGAGACACGGGAGTTTACAATTTAGCTGCAAGGAAATCAGGTTATTTTTGTGATACATAACATAATTACAGTATCAAGCGATGATCTCTCAAAACATTAAAACTTTAGGAAGTGCATAGAATCTCTAGAATAGTTATAGTATTTTCCCAAATGTAATCCAAGGTTTATCATCGGTTCAGTAGTATTTCATGAGCAACTTCATATATTAAGGAAAAGCCTGAGTTAAAGAGATTTTACAATTTAAATCTTGTCAACATTTGCTAAGATCTCAGAAAGTTTTGAAGCACATGCCTAAATATAATTAGGGATGTTAAACACCTGATAAAACAAAACATAGAAACTGGTTTTTCTGGGCAGGCAAAGAGGAAATCACTTACATTCCCATAACAGGAGATCAATTAATCTAAGAAAACTTTGTCCTTTGAACAGAGAATTTTAGTCTTGTACTAATGTAATGTACTTTTAAAACCCATTTATTTAGTCTATTTTAGTCTGTTCTGACCATAGCTAAAATTCCTTTTCTGAAGATTTCCCTTTATAAATCTTTTATAACTTTCCTTTGCATTCAGGTCTTGTCCTAAGCCATTTCTTTCAAATCAACCATCTCATTTAGGATAAAATTACCTTCCCTTACCTTCAACAAAATGTATTCCCATTCCTTAATTTTTTTTTACTTATCATCTACTTTCCTACAGAGTTTCCCTTATTTCCATCAGTCTTAGCTACACTAAGCAGAGTTTGATACTCTTAGAAACACCTTAATCTCTAGTGAAGACTAAGTATTAACCAATTGTGAACTGTTACAACAGAATTCTTCAGGTGGCAAATTTATGAATCAGTTAAGTGGCAAACAAGTTTACCAACAGATTTAAATAAGAAATAAAAAATAAAAAAAAATTTTTTTAAAAGGACTTTTGTTTAAAGGACTTTAAACAAAAGTCCTTTTTAAGAGACAGTTGGCTGTTTAAACTAAAATACAACTCACTGAGAGAATCGCTGCATTATTTATTGGGGTAGAAAGGACCTGGAATGTAGAAAGACCCATTCTGCAGAGGAAAAAAAAAATCACTAACAGGTCTCAACCTTGCACAGCCAGTGGCTAGAATCCCTGGCTCATGAGACTCTGTGCTAGCAGGCCGCTAGAACCATCTCCACTATGTTAGTCTATCTTGGAAGCCAACAAGTGTTTGCCCAGTTAAGAGCACGGTAACAATCAGTCACGTTATGTTATAATGATTGTCGATATCTTTAAAAGCCTTGTCAAGTTCCTTTTTGAGTAACCCTCACCCCACCCTTAGAGAAATTTATCTGTGGTTCACCTCTTTGAAATATCTACTGTTGTTCCACATTTACCATAGCCAAAAAAAAAAAAAAAAAGCTTTCTATTAACAAAGTGTTCAGAAGGGGGCGCCACTGGAAACAATGAGAGTTTTCGCAGCTGGGACAACTTTGTTGCAGAAACAGCTGAAAGCAATCAGGTCAGACAGAGCCAAGGGCTGGAGGGATTTTTAAAATTACAAAAACCGAACCAAATCAAACCAAAACAAAAATCATAACCAATGGCCAAGATTTCAAGTTTGCTACTAAAGGTATGACATTCTCCTAAGACATGCGTGTGACTTGATCAATATATTTCTATATTTATATTTGAAGAAGAAGGAACTATTTGATGCAGCAAATCCACATTGATTAAAAATTACCAGATAAGGGGCTCTTGGGTGGCTCAGTGGTTTAGGCCTCTGCCTTCTGCTCAGGTCATGATTTCAGGGTCCTGGGATGGAGCCCCACATCAGGCTCTTTGCTCAGCGGGGAGCCTGCTTACCCCTTTCTCTCTGCCACCTCTCTGCCTACTTGTGATCTGTCAAATGGGTAAATAAGATCTTTAAAAAAAGAATTACTAGGTGAGAAAAACATCGAGGGTATGGGAAGGAAAATGATTTCACCTGATCTGACTAGGAAGTGGTTGAAGCCTGAATTAAAGTGCTATATAAAGAGTAAAGCCCTGGGAAATATATGGGGAAAAAATCCCTAGAAAAACAGCCATAATAACTGGCTGCTCTTTAATGATCCAGATCCTGCGGTAGGCAAAGAAGAGCTGGTTTTAGCCAGAGGATGATCTCCGTTTGTCTTCATGATCTGGCATTTCCTGCAAGCCAGGCATGGGGCTCTGCACTAGAGCTGCAAATGCTGGGGGGCCCTCACTGTCCCTTTTCTCTTCTCAGGGGGACAACCGGCATGTCCATGGTGCAGTGTGACAGGCTTTACCACAGGGAGAGAAAAGACTGCCAAGGGTAGGTTGGAGCTGGGAAAAGCCACTTAGGAACAGATTTTAAGGGGAGGTGATAGACAAGGGCAAAGCGAAGAATGAGGATGAGTGTGTCAAGTTTCAAAGTGCCAGGAGGCAGCACAGTGCATTCAGGAAACTACAGCAAGTTCATGATAACCGACAGCTGATCTGGCAGCATCACCTGGGGATGGAGGCTGAGCCCCGGGGTTAACACTGGGGTGAGATGGTTTGTATACTATGCCGAGGAGGTGAGGTACTACACTGTGGGGGCACAGGGAGCTACCGGAGGATTTCAAATATCAGAATCGTAACCATAATAGAGTATTTAATTGCATCCTAGCTTTCATCAAGGGTAAGATGCACTATAGTTTATGTTCGACTAAGAAAGAGAAATGCTGTCAGTTAAACTAGGATATGTCCTCAAGTGCAAGGTAAATGCCACCTTAAGAGATATTAAAATGGGGGGGGGGACAAATCTTAGAACAAGTAAACTGTGGTACTAGAATAATTAAGAAAGGTCGAACACTTGGATCAACAAAATAAGTGATTATTCCTTAACCATGTGCACCCAACTATATTAAGTCTTAGAACAAGAGACATTCTCATCTTGATGCCCCGCAGCTGTTAGGCCCAAGGTACAGAGGGCAGTAGCCAATGACCAGCAGGCCCCAAGTGCCATGTGCAGACTCTAAGAGCAACTGCCTTTGAGAGAGGAAACGGTTGAGAGTGGGCTTTCTGAGGTAGAGAAGTATTAGCTGGGAAAGTCGGAAAATTGACACAGAATCGGAATTGATGCCCCTACATGACAGAGTTGGTGAAACTTCCCTTCTCAGAGATCTTGAGGCTCCTCAGAAATGTATTTTTCATTTTGGACGGAACATTCAGGATAAATATGATCTGTTCGAATACCTGGTTCTCTCATCAGGACTGTTTCTTAGGCTTCACTGGTACTAGAAAAGGGTTTTGATAGACCAGGGTAAATCCTGCCAAAAGCAAAGCACGGTATCGATGAAAAACTAACCACTCAGAAGAGAACAACAGATAAAAGGCCAGGCCGACCTGACCCTGCAGGATAGGTAAGGTTGGTCTGGCAACAGGGGTAGAGGGGAAGTGCCCATCTCCTGCTAGAAGAGCTAGAGAAGTCCCCTTCCCGAGAGACCACACCAGAAGAGGAGTGCAGTAGGTGCTGATGATGAAGAATATTTTAATCAGCAGAGAAGGTCAAAATGACAAAGTTCCAGGATCAGAGTAAACCTATGGGATCAAAAAATAAAAAATAAAAAAAAGATTTTTTTGAAACGACTTTTTTTTAAAGGAATTTAAACAAAAGTCCTTTATAACAGACAGTTGGCTGTTTAAACCAAAAGTACAACTCACTGAGAGAATCGCCGCATTATTTATTGGGGTAGAAAGGACCTGGAATGTAGAAAGACCCATTCTGTAGAGGAAAAAATAGAATCACTAACAGGTCTCAACCTTGCACAGCCAGTGGCTAGAATCCCTGGCTCATGAGACCCTGTGCTAGCAGGCCGCTAGAACCATCTCAACTATGTTAGTCTATCTTGGAAGCCAACAAGTGTTTGCCCAGTTAAGAGCACGGTAACAATCACTCACGTTATGTTATAATGATTGTCGATATCTTTAAAAGCCTTGTCAAGTTCCTTTTTGAGTAACCCTCACCCCACCCTTAGAGAAATTTATCTGTGGTTCACCTCTTTGAAATATCTACTGTTGTTCCACATTTACCATAGCCAAAAAAAAAAAAAAAAAAAAAAAAAAAAAGCTTTCTATTAACAAAGTGTTCAGAAGGGGGCGCCACTGGAAACAATGAGAGTTTTCGCAGCTGGGACAACTTTGTTGCAGAAACAGCTGAAAGCAATCAGGTCAGACAGAGCCAAGGGCTGGAGGGATTTTTAAAATTACAAAAACCGAACCAAATCAAACCAATACAAAAATCATAACCAATGGCCAAGATTTCAAGTTTGCTACTAAAGGTATGACATTCTCCTAAGACATGCGTGTGACTTGATCAATATATTTCTATATTTATATTTGAAGAAGAAGGAACTATTTGATGCAGCAAATCCACATTGATTAAAAATTACCAGATAAGGGGCTCTTGGGTGGCTCAGTGGTTTAGGCCTCTGCCTTCCGCTCAGGTCATGATTTCAGGGTCCTGGGATGGAGCCCCACATCAGGCTCTTTGCTCAGCGGGGAGCCTGCTTACCCCTTTCTCTCTGCCACCTCTCTGCCTACTTGTGATCTGTCAAATGGGTAAATAAGATCTTTAAAAAAAGAATTACTAGGTGAGAAAAACATCGAGGGTATGGGAAGGAAAATGATTTCACCTGATCTGACTAGGAAGTGGTTGAAGCCTGAATTAAAGTGCTATATAAAGAGTAAAGCCCTGGGAAATATATGGGGAAAAAATCCCTAGAAAAACAGCCATAATAACTGGCTGCTCTTTAATGATCCAGATCCTGCGGTAGGCAAAGAAGAGCTGGTTTTAGCCAGAGGATGATCTCCGTTTGTCTTCATGATCTGGCATTTCCTGCAAGCCAGGCATGGGGCTCTGCACTAGAGCTGCAAATGCTGGGGGGCCCTCACTGTCCCTTTTCTCTTCTCAGGGGGACAACGGGCATGTCCATGGTGCAGTGTGACAGGCTTTACCACAGGGAGAGAAAAGACTGCCAAGGGTAGGTTGGAGCTGGGAAAAGCCACTTAGGAACAGATTTTCAGGGCAGGTGATAGACAAGGGCAAAGCGAAGAATGAGGATGAGTGTGTCACGTTTCAAAGTGCCAGGAGGCAGCACAGTGCATTCAGGAAACTACAGCAAGTTCATGATAACCGACAGCTGATCTGGCAGCATCACCTGGGGATGGAGGCTGAGCCCCGGGGTTAACACTGGGGTGAGATGGTTTGTATACTATGCCGAGGAGGTGAGGTACTACACTGTGGGGGCACAGGGAGCTACCGGAGGATTTCAAATATCAGAATCGTAACCATAATAGAGTATTTAATTGCATCCTAGCTTTCATCAAGGGTAAGATGCACTATAGTTTATGTTCGACTAAGAAAGAGAAATGCTGTCAGTTAAACTAGGATATGTCCTCAAGTGCAAGGTAAATGCCACCTTAAGAGATATTAAAATGGGGGGGGGGGACAAATCTTAGAACAAGTAAACTGTGGTACTAGAATAATTAAGAAAGGTCGAACACTTGGATCAACAAAATAAGTGATTATTCCTTAACCATGTGCACCCAACTATATTAAGTCTTAGAACAAGACACATTCTCATCTTGATGCCCCGCAGCTGTTAGGCCCAAGGTACAGAGGGCAGTAGCCAATGACCAGCAGGACCCAAGTGCCATGTGCAGACTCTAAGAGCAACTGCCTTTGAGAGAGGAAACGGTTGAGAGTGGGCTTTCTGAGGTAGAGAAGTATTAGCTGGGAAAGTCGGAAAATTGACACAGAATCGGAATTGATGCCCCTACATGACAGAGTTGGTGAAACTTCCCTTCTCAGAGATCTTGAGGCTCCTCAGAAATGTATTTTTCATTTTGGACGGAACATTCAGGATAAATATGATCTGTTCGAGTTCCTGGTTCTCTCATCAGGACTGTTTCTTAGGCTTCACTGGTACAAGAAAAGGGTTTTGATAGACCAGGGTAAATCCTGACAAAAGCAAAGCACGGTATCGATGAAAAACTAACCACTCAGAAGAGAACAACAGATAAAAGGCCAGGCCGACCTGACCCTGCAGGATAGGTAAGGTTGGTCTGGCAACAGGGGTAGAGGGGAAGTGCCCATCTCCTGCTAGAAGAGCTAGAGAAGTCCCCTTCCCGAGAGACCACACCAGGAGAGGAGAGCAGTAGGTGCTGATGATGAAGAATATTTTAATCAGCAGAGAAGGTCAAAATGACAAAGTTCCAGGATCAGAGTAAACCTATGGGATCAAAAAATAAAAAATAAAAAATAAAGATTTTTTTGAAACGACTTTTTTTTTAAAGGAATTTAAACAAAAGTCCTTTATAACAGACAGTTGGCTGTTTAAACCAAAAGTACAACTCACTGAGGAATCGCCGCATTATTTATTGGGGTAGAAAGGACCTGGAATGTAGAAAGACCCATTCTGTAGAGGAAAAAATAGAATCACTAACAGGTCTCAACCTTGCACAGCCAGTGGCTAGAATCCCTGGCTCATGAGACCCTGTGCTAGCAGGCCGCTAGAACCATCTCAACTATGTTAGTCTATCTTGGAAGCCAACAAGTGTTTGCCCAGTTAAGAGCACGGTAACAATCAGTCACGTTATGTTATAATGATTGTCGATATCTTTAAAAGCCTTGTCAAGTTCCTTTTTGAGTAACCCTCACCCCACCCTTAGAGAAATTTATCTGTGGTTCACCTCTTTGAAATATCTACTGTTGTTCCACATTTACCATAGCCAAAAAAAAAAAAAAAAAAAAAAAAAAAGCTTTCTATTATCAAAGTGTTCAGAAGGTGGCGCCACTGGAAACAATGAGAGTTTTCGCAGCTGGGACAACTTTGTTGCAGAAACAGCTGAAAGCAATCAGGTCAGACAGAGCCAAGGGCTGGAGGGATTTTTAAAATTACAAAAACCGAACCAAATCAAACCAAAACAAAAATCATAACCAATGGCCAAGATTTCAAGGTTGCTACTAAAGGTATGACATTCTCCTAAGACATGCGTGTGACTTGATCAATATATTTCTATATTTATATTTGAAGAAGAAGGAACTATTTGATGCAGCAAATCCACATTGATTAAAAATTACCAGATAAGGGGCTCTTGGGTGGCTCAGTGGTTTAGGCCTCTGCCTTCCGCTCAGGTCATGATTTCAGGGTCCTGGGATGGAGCCCCACATCAGGCTCTTTGCTCAGCGGGGAGCCTGCTTACCCCTTTCTCTCTGCCACCTCTCTGCCTACTTGTGATCTGTCAAATGGGTAAATAAGATCTTTAAAAAAAGAATTACTAGGTGAGAAAAACATCGAGGGTATGGGAAGGAAAATGATTTCACCTGATCTGACTAGGAAGTGGTTGAAGCCTGAATTAAAGTGCTATATAAAGAGTAAAGCCCTGGGAAATATATGGGGAAAAAATCCCTAGAAAAACAGCCATAATAACTGGCTGCTCTTTAATGATCCAGATCCTGCGGTAGGCAAAGAAGAGCTGGTTTTAGCCAGAGGATGATCTCCGTTTGTCTTCATGATCTGGCATTTCCTGCAAGCCAGGCATGGGGCTCTGCACTAGAGCTGCAAATGCTGGGGGGCCCTCACTGTCCCTTTTCTCTTCTCAGGGGGACAACGGGCATGTCCATGGTGCAGTGTGACAGGCTTTACCACAGGGAGAGAAAAGACTGCCAAGGGTAGGTTGGAGCTGGGAAAAGCCACTTAGGAACAGATTTTCAGGGCAGGTGATAGACAAGGGCAAAGCGAAGAATGAGGATGAGTGTGTCACGTTTCAAAGTGCCAGGAGGCAGCACAGTGCATTCAGGAAACTACAGCAAGTTCATGATAACCGACAGCTGATCTGGCAGCATCACCTGGGGATGGAGGCTGACCCCCGGGGTTAACACTGGGGTGAGATGGTTGGTATACTATGCCGAGGAGGTGAGGTACTACACTGTGGGGGCACAGGGAGCTACCGGAGGATTTCAAATATCAGAATCGTAACCATAATAGAGTATTTAATTGCATCCTAGCTTTCATCAAGGGTAAGATGCACTATAGTTTATGTTCGACTAAGAAAGAGAAATGCTGTCAGTTAAACTAGGATATGTCCTCAAGTGCAAGGTAAATGCCACCTTAAGAGATATTAAAATGGGGGGGGGGACAAATCTTAGAACAAGTAAACTGTGGTACTAGAATAATTAAGAAAGGTCGAACACTTGGATCAACAAAATAAGTGATTATTCCTTAACCATGTGCACCCAACTATATTAAGTCTTAGAACAAGACACATTCTCATCTTGATGCCCTGCAGCTGTTAGGCCCAAGGTACAGAGGGCAGTAGCCAATGACCAGCAGGCCCCAAGTGCCATGTGCAGACTCTAAGAGCAACTGCCTTTGAGAGAGGAAACGGTTGAGAGTGGGCTTTCTGAGGTAGAGAAGTATTAGCTGGGAAAGTCGGAAAATTGACACAGAATCGGAATTGATGCCCCTACATGACAGAGTTGGTGAAACTTCCCTTCTCAGAGATCTTGAGGCTCCTCAGAAATGTATTTTTCATTTTGGACGGAACATTCAGGATAAATATGATCTGTTCGAGTTCCTGGTTCTCTCATCAGGACTGTTTCTTAGGCTTCACTGGTACAAGAAAAGGGTTTTGATAGACCAGGGTAAATCCTGACAAAAGCAAAGCACGGTATCGATGAAAAACTAACCACTCAGAAGAGAACAACAGATAAAAGGCCAGGCCGACCTGACCCTGCAGGATAGGTAAGGTTGGTCTGGCAACAGGGGTAGAGGGGAAGTGCCCATCTCCTGCTAGAAGAGCTAGAGAAGTCCCCTTCCCGAGAGACCACACCAGGAGAGGAGAGCAGTAGGTGCTGATGATGAAGAATATTTTAATCAGCAGAGAAGGTCAAAATGACAAAGTTCCAGGATCAGAGTAAACCTATGGGATCAAAAAATAAAAAATAAAAAATAAAGATTTTTTTGAAACGACTTTTTTTTTAAAGGAATTTAAACAAAAGTCCTTTATAACAGACAGTTGGCTGTTTAAACCAAAAGTACAACTCACTGAGAGAATCGCCGCATTATTTATTGGGGTAGAAAGGACCTGGAATGTAGAAAGACCCATTCTGTAGAGGAAAAAATAGAATCACTAACAGGTCTCAACCTTGCACAGCCAGTGGCTAGAATCCCTGGCTCATGAGACCCTGTGCTAGCAGGCCGCTAGAACCATCTCAACTATGTTAGTCTATCTTGGAAGCCAACAAGTGTTTGCCCAGTTAAGAGCACGGTAACAATCAGTCACGTTATGTTATAATGATTGTCGATATCTTTAAAAGCCTTGTCAAGTTCCTTTTTGAGTAACCCTCACCCCACCCTTAGAGAAATTTATCTGTGGTTCACCTCTTTGAAATATCTACTGTTGTTCCACATTTAGCATAGCCAAAAAAAAAAAAAAAAAAAAAAAAGCTTTCTATTAACAAAGTGTTCAGAAGGGGGCGCCACTGGAAACAATGAGAGTTTTCGCAGCTGGGACAACTTTGTTGCAGAAACAGCTGAAAGCAATCAGGTCAGACAGAGCCAAGGGCTGGAGGGATTTTTAAAATTACAAAAACCGAACCAAATCAAACCAAAACAAAAATCATAACCAATGGCCAAGATTTCAAGGTTGCTACTAAAGGTATGACATTCTCCTAAGACATGCGTGTGACTTGATCAATATATTTCTATATTTATATTTGAAGAAGAAGGAACTATTTGATGCAGCAAATCCACATTGATTAAAAATTACCAGATAAGGGGCTCTTGGGTGGCTCAGTGGTTTAGGCCTCTGCCTTCCGCTCAGGTCATGATTTCAGGGTCCTGGGATGGAGCCCCACATCAGGCTCTTTGCTCAGCGGGGAGCCTGCTTACCCCTTTCTCTCTGCCACCTCTCTGCCTACTTGTGATCTGTCAAATGGGTAAATAAGATCTTTAAAAAAAGAATTACTAGGTGAGAAAAACATCGAGGGTATGGGAAGGAAAATGATTTCACCTGATCTGACTAGGAAGTGGTTGAAGCCTGAATTAAAGTGCTATATAAAGAGTAAAGCCCTGGGAAATATATGGGGAAAAAATCCCTAGAAAAACAGCCATAATAACTGGCTGCTCTTTAATGATCCAGATCCTGCGGTAGGCAAAGAAGAGCTGATTTTAGCCAGAGGATGATCTCCGTTTGTCTTCATGATCTGGCATTTCCTGCAAGCCAGGCATGGGGCTCTGCACTAGAGCTGCAAATGCTGGGGGGCCCTCACTGTCCCTTTTCTCTTCTCAGGGGGACAACGGGCATGTCCATGGTGCAGTGTGACAGGCTTTACCACAGGGAGAGAAAAGACTGCCAAGGGTAGGTTGGAGCTGGGAAAAGCCACTTAGGAACAGATTTTCAGGGCAGGTGATAGACAAGGGCAAAGCGAAGAATGAGGATGAGTGTGTCACGTTTCAAAGTGCCAGGAGGCAGCACAGTGCATTCAGGAAACTACAGCAAGTTCATGATAACCGACAGCTGATCTGGCAGCATCACCTGGGGATGGAGGCTGAGCCCCGGGGTTAACACTGGGGTGAGATGGTTTGTATACTATGCCGAGGAGGTGAGGTACTACACTGTGGGGGCACAGGGAGCTACCGGAGGATTTCAAATATCAGAATCGTAACCATAATAGAGTATTTAATTGCATCCTAGCTTTCATCAAGGGTAAGATGCACTATAGTTTATGTTCGACTAAGAAAGAGAAATGCTGTCAGTTAAACTAGGATATGTCCTCAAGTGCAAGGTAAATGCCACCTTAAGAGATATTAAAATGGGGGGGGGGACAAATCTTAGAACAAGTAAACTGTGGTACTAGAATAATTAAGAAAGGTCGAACACTTGGATCAACAAAATAAGTGATTATTCCTTAACCATGTGCACCCAAATATATTAAGTCTTAGAACAAGAGACATTCTCATCTTGATGCCCCGCAGCTGTTAGGCCCAAGGTACAGAGGGCAGTAGCCAATGACCAGCAGGCCCCAAGTGCCATGTGCAGACTCTAAGAGCAACTGCCTTTGAGAGAGGAAACGGTTGAGAGTGGGCTTTCTGAGGTAGAGAAGTATTAGCTGGGAAAGTCGGAAAATTGACACAGAATCGGAATTGATGCCCCTACATGACAGAGTTGGTGAAACTTCCCTTCTCAGAGATCTTGAGGCTCCTCAGAAATGTATTTTTCATTTTGGACGGAACATTCAGGATAAATATGATCTGTTCGAGTTCGTGGTTCTCTCATCAGGACTGTTTCTTAGGCTTCACTGGTACAAGAAAAGGGTTTTGATAGACCAGGGTAAATCCTGACAAAAGCAAAGCACGGTATCGATGAAAAACTAACCACTCAGAAGAGAACAACAGATAAAAGGCCAGGCCGACCTGACCCTGCAGGATAGGTAAGGTTGGTCTGGCAACAGGGGTAGAGGGGAAGTGCCCATCTCCTGCTAGAAGAGCTAGAGAAGTCCCCTTCCCGAGAGACCACACCAGGAGAGGAGAGCAGTAGGTGCTGATGATGAAGAATATTTTAATCAGCAGAGAAGGTCAAAATGACAAAGTTCCAGGATCAGAGTAAACCTATGGGATCAAAAAATAAAAAATAAAAAATAAAGATTTTTTTGAAACGACTTTTTTTTTAAAGGAATTTAAACAAAAGTCCTTTATAACAGACAGTTGGCTGTTTAAACCAAAAGTACAACTCACTGAGAGAATCGCCGCATTATTTATTGGGGTAGAAAGGACCTGGAATGTAGAAAGACCCATTCTGTAGAGGAAAAAATAGAATCACTAACAGGTCTCAACCTTGCACAGCCAGTGGCTAGAATCCCTGGCTCATGAGACCCTGTGCTAGCAGGCCGCTAGAACCATCTCAACTATGTTAGTCTATCTTGGAAGCCAACAAGTGTTTGCCCAGTTAAGAGCACGGTAACAATCAGTCACGTTATGTTATAATGATTGTCGATATCTTTAAAAGCCTTGTCAAGTTCCTTTTTGAGTAACCCTCACCCCACCCTTAGAGAAATTTATCTGTGGTTCACCTCTTTGAAATATCTACTGTTGTTCCACATTTAGCATAGCCAAAAAAAAAAAAAAAAAAAAAAAAAGCTTTCTATTAACAAAGTGTTCAGAAGGGGGCGCCACTGGAAACAATGAGAGTTTTCGCAGCTGGGACAACTTTGTTGCAGAAACAGCTGAAAGCAATCAGGTCAGACAGAGCCAAGGGCTGGAGGGATTTTTAAAATTACAAAAACCGAACCAAATCAAACCAAAACAAAAATCATAACCAATGGCCAAGATTTCAAGGTTGCTACTAAAGGTATGACATTCTCCTAAGACATGCGTGTGACTTGATCAATATATTTCTATATTTATATTTGAAGAAGAAGGAACTATTTGATGCAGCAAATCCACATTGATTAAAAATTATCAGATAAGGGGCTCTTGGGTGGCTCAGTGGTTTAGGCCTCTGCCTTCCGCTCAGGTCATGATTTCAGGGTCCTGGGATGGAGCCCCACATCAGGCTCTTTGCTCAGCGGGGAGCCTGCTTACCCCTTTCTCTCTGCCACCTCTCTGCCTACTTGTGATCTGTCAAATGGGTAAATAAGATCTTTAAAAAAAGAATTACTAGGTGAGAAAAACATCGAGGGTATGGGAAGGAAAATGATTTCACCTGATCTGACTAGGAAGTGGTTGAAGCCTGAATTAAAGTGCTATATAAAGAGTAAAGCCCTGGGAAATATATGGGGAAAAAATCCCTAGAAAAACAGCCATAATAACTGGCTGCTCTTTAATGATCCAGATCCTGCGGTAGGCAAAGAAGAGCTGGTTTTAGCCAGAGGATGATCTCCGTTTGTCTTCATGATCTGGCATTTCCTGCAAGCCAGGCATGGGGCTCTGCACTAGAGCTGCAAATGCTGGGGGGCCCTCACTGTCCCTTTTCTCTTCTCAGGGGGACAACGGGCATGTCCATGGTGCAGTGTGACAGGCTTTACCACAGGGATAGAAAAGACTGCCAAGGGTAGGTTGGAGCTGGGAAAAGCCACTTAGGAACAGATTTTCAGGGCAGGTGATAGACAAGGGCAAAGCGAAGAATGAGGATGAGTGTGTCACGTTTCAAAGTGCCAGGAGGCAGCACAGTGCATTCAGGAAACTACAGCAAGTTCATGATAACCGACAGCTGATCTGGCAGCATCACCTGGGGATGGAGGCTGAGCCCCGGGGTTAACACTGGGGTGAGATGGTTTGTATACTATGCCGAGGAGGTGAGGTACTACACTGTGGGGGCACAGGGAGCTACCGGAGGATTTCAAATATCAGAATCGTAACCATAATAGAGTATTTAATTGCATCCTAGCTTTCATCAAGGGTAAGATGCACTATAGTTTATGTTCGACTAAGAAAGAGAAATGCTGTCAGTTAAACTAGGATATGTCCTCAAGTGCAAGGTAAATGCCACCTTAAGAGATATTAAAATGGGGGGGGGGACAAATCTTAGAACAAGTAAACTGTGGTACTAGAATAATTAAGAAAGGTCGAACACTTGGATCAACAAAATAAGTGATTATTCCTTAACCATGTGCACCCAAATATATTAAGTCTTAGAACAAGAGACATTCTCATCTTGATGCCCCGCAGCTGTTAGGCCCAAGGTACAGAGGGCAGTAGCCAATGACCAGCAGGCCCCAAGTGCCATGTGCAGACTCTAAGAGCAACTGCCTTTGAGAGAGGAAACGGTTGAGAGTGGGCTTTCTGAGGTAGAGAAGTATTAGCTGGGAAAGTCGGAAAATTGACACAGAATCGGAATTGATGCCCCTACATGACAAAGTTGGTGAAACTTCCCTTCTCAGAGATCTTGAGGCTCCTCAGAAATGTATTTTTCATTTTGGACGGAACATTCAGGATAAATATGATCTGTTCGAGTTCCTGGTTCTCTCATCAGGACTGTTTCTTAGGCTTCACTGGTACAAGAAAAGGGTTTTGATAGACCAGGGTAAATCCTGACAAAAGCAAAGCACGGTATCGATGAAAAACTAACCACTCAGAAGAGAACAACAGATAAAAGGCCAGGCCGACCTGACCCTGCAGGATACGTAAGGTTGGTCTGGCAACAGGGGTAGAGGGGAAGTGCCCATCTCCTGCTAGAAGAGCTAGAGAAGTCCCCTTCCCGAGAGACCACACCAGGAGAGGAGAGCAGTAGGTGCTGATGATGAAGAATATTTTAATCAGCAGAGAAGGTCAAAATGACAAAGTTCCAGGATCAGAGTAAACCTATGGGATGAAAAAATAAAAAATAAAAAATAAAGATTTTTTTGAAACGACTTTTTTTTTAAAGGAATTTAAACAAAAGTCCTTTATAACAGACAGTTGGCTGTTTAAACCAAAAGTACAACTCACTGAGAGAATCGCCGCATTATTTATTGGGGTAGAAAGGACCTGGAATGTAGAAAGACCCATTCTGTAGAGGAAAAAATAGAATCACTAACAGGTCTCAACCTTGCACAGCCAGTGGCTAGAATCCCTGGCTCATGAGACTCTGAGCTAGCAGGCCGCTAGAACCATCTCAACTATGTTAGTCTATCTTGGAAGCCAACAAGTGTTTGCCCAGTTAAGAGCACGGTAACAATCAGTCACGTTATGTTATAATGATTGTCGATATCTTTAAAAGCCTTGTCAAGTTCCTTTTTGAGTAACCCTCACCCCACCCTTAGAGAAATTTATCTGTGGTTCACCTCTTTGAAATATCTACTGTTGTTCCACATTTACCATAGCCAAAAAAAAAAAAAAAAAAAAAAAAAAGCTTTCTATTAACAAAGTGTTCAGAAGGGGGCGCCACTGGAAACAATGAGAGTTTTCGCAGCTGGGACAACTTTGTTGCAGAAACAGCTGAAAGCAATCAGGTCAGACAGAGCCAAGGGCTGGAGGGATTTTTAAAATTACAAAAACCGAACCAAATCAAACCAAAACAAAAATCATAACCAATGGCCAAGATTTCAAGGTTGCTACTAAAGGTATGACATTCTCCTAAGACATGCGTGTGACTTGATCAATATATTTCTATATTTATATTTGAAGAAGAAGGAACTATTTGATGCAGCAAATCCACATTGATTAAAAATTACCAGATAAGGGGCTCTTCGGTGGCTCAGTGGTTTAGGCCTCTGCCTTCCGCTCAGGTCATGATTTCAGGGTCCTGGGATGGAGCCCCACATCAGGCTCTTTGCTCAGCGGGGAGCCTGCTTACCCCTTTCTCTCTGCCACCTCTCTGCCTACTTGTGATCTGTCAAATGGGTAAATAAGATCTTTAAAAAAAGAATTACTAGGTGAGAAAAACATCGAGCGTATAGGAAGGAAAATGATTTCACCTGATCTGACTAGGAAGTGGTTGAAGCCTGAATTAAAGTGCTATATAAAGAGTAAAGCCCTGGGAAATATATGGGGAAAAAATCCCTAGAAAAACAGCCATAATAACTGGCTGCTCTTTAATGATCCAGATCCTGCGGTAGGCAAAGAAGAGCTGGTTTTAGCCAGAGGATGATCTCCGTTTGTCTTCATGATCTGGCATTTCCTGCAAGCCAGGCATGGGGCTCTGCACTAGAGCTGCAAATGCTGGGGGGCCCTCACTGTCCCTTTTCTCTTCTCAGGGGGACAACCGGCATGTCCATGGTGCAGTGTGACAGGCTTTACAACAGGGAGAGAAAAGACTGCCAAGGGTAGGTTGGAGCTGGGAAAAGCCACTTAGGAACAGATTTTCAGGGGAGGTGATAGACAAGGGCAAAGCGAAGAATGAGGATGAGTGTGTCAAGTTTCAAAGTGCCAGGAGGCAGCACAGTGCATTCAGGAAACTACAGCAAGTTCATGATAACCGACAGCTGATCTGGCAGCATCACCTGGGGATGGAGGCTGAGCCCCGGGGTTAACACTGGGGTGAGATGGTTTGTATACTATGCCGAGGAGGTGAGGTACTACACTGTGGGGGCACAGGGAGCTACCGGAGGATTTCAAATATCAGAATCGTAACCATAATAGAGTATTTAATTGCATCCTAGCTTTCATCAAGGGTAAGATGCACTATAGTTTATGTTCGACTAAGAAAGAGAAATGCTGTCAGTTAAACTAGGATATGTCCTCAAGTGCAAGGTAAATGCCACCTTAAGAGATATTAAAATGGGGGGGGGCAAATCTTAGAACAAGTAAACTGTGGTACTAGAATAATTAAGAAAGGTCGAACACTTGGATCAACAAAATAAGTGATTATTCCTTAACCATGTGCACCCAACTATATTAAGTCTTAGAACAAGAGACATTCTCATCTTGATGCCCCGCAGCTGTTAGGCCCAAGGTACAGAGGGCAGTAGCCAATGACCAGCAGGCCCCAAGTGCCATGTGCAGACTCTAAGAGCAACTGCCTTTGAGAGAGGAAACGGTTGAGAGCGGGCTTTCTGAGGTAGAGAAGTATTAGCTGGGAAAGTCGGAAAATTGACACAGAATCGGAATTGATGCCCCTACATGACAGAGTTGGTGAAACTTCCCTTCTCAGAGATCTTGAGGCTCCTCAGAAATGTATTTTTCATTTTGGACGGAACATTCAGGATAAATATGATCTGTTCGAGTTCCTGGTTCTCTCATCAGGACTGTTTCTTAGGCTTCACTGGTACAAGAAAAGGGTTTTGATAGACCAGGGTAAATCCTGACAAAAGCAAAGCACGGTATCGATGAAAAACTAACCACTCAAAAGAGAACAACAGATAAAAGGCCAGGCCGACCTGACCCTGCAGGATAGGTAAGGTTGGTCTGGCAACAGGGGTAGAGGGGAAGTGCCCATCTCCTGCTAGAAGAGCTAGAGAAGTCCCGTTCCCGAGAGACCACACCAGGAGAGGAGAGCAGTAGGTGCTGATGATGAAGAATATTTTAATCAGCAGAGAAGGTCAAAATGACAAAGTTCCAGGATCAGAGTAAACCTATGGGATCAAAAAATAAAAAATAAAAAATAAAGATTTTTTTGAAACGACTTTTTTTTTAAAGGAATTTAAACAAAAGTCCTTTATAACAGACAGTTGGCTGTTTAAACCAAAAGTACAACTCACTGAGAGAATCGCCACATTATTTATTGGGGTAGAAAGGACCTGGAATGTAGAAAGACCCATTCTGTAGAGGAAAAAATAGAATCACTAACAGGTCTCAACCTTGCACAGCCAGTGGCTAGAATCCCTGGCTCATGAGACCCTGAGCTAGCAGGCCGCTAGAACCATCTCAACTATGTTAGTCTATCTTGGAAGCCAACAAGTGTTTGCCCAGTTAAGAGCACGGTAACAATCAGTCACGTTATGTTATAATGATTGTCGATATCTTTAAAAGCCTTGTCAAGTTCCTTTTTGAGTAACCCTCACCCCACCCTTAGAGAAATTTATCTGTGGTTCACCTCTTTGAAATATCTACTGTTGTTCCACATTTACCATAGCCAAAAAAAAAAAAAAAATAAAAAAAAAAGCTTTCTATTAACAAAGTGTTCAGAAGGGGGCGCCACTGGAAACAATGAGAGTTTTCGCAGCTGGGACAACTTTGTTGCAGAAACAGCTGAAAGCAATCAGGTCAGACAGAGCCAAGGGCTGGAGGGATTTTTAAAATTACAAAAACCGAACCAAATCAAACCAAAACAAAAATCATAACCAATGGCCAAGATTTCAAGGTTGCTACTAAAGGTATGACATTCTCCTAAGACATGCGTGTGACTTGATCAATATATTTCTATATTTATATTTGAAGAAGAAGGAACTATTTGATGCAGCAAATCCACATTGATTAAAAATTACCAGATAAGGGGCTCTTGGGTGGCTCAGTGGTTTAGGCCTCTGCCTTCCGCTCAGGTCATGATTTCAGGGTCCTGGGATGGAGCCCCACATCAGGCTCTTTGCTCAGCGGGGAGCCTGCTTACCCCTTTCTCTCTGCCACCTCTCTGCCTACTTGTGATCTGTCAAATGGGTAAATAAGATCATTAAAAAAAGAATTACTAGGTGAGAAAAACATCGAGGGTATGGGAAGGAAAATGATTTCACCTGATCTGACTAGGAAGTGGTTGAAGCCTGAATTAAAGTGCTATATAAAGAGTAAAGCCCTGGGAAATATATGGGGAAAAAATCCCTAGAAAAACAGCCATAATAACTGGCTGCTCTTTAATGATCCAGATCCTGCGGTAGGCAAAGAAGAGCTGGTTTTAGCCAGAGGATGATCTCCGTTTGTCTTCATGATCTGGCATTTCCTGCAAGCCAGGCATGGGGCTCTGCACTAGAGCTGCAAATGCTGGGGGGCCCTCACTGTCCCTTTTCTCTTCTCAGGGGGACAACCGGCATGTCCATGGTGCAGTGTGACAGGCTTTACCACAGGGAGAGAAAAGACTGCCAAGGGTAGGTTGGAGCTGGGAAAAGCCACTTAGGAACAGATTTTCAGGGGAGCTGATAGACAAGGGCAAAGCGAAGAATGAGGATGAGTGTGTCACGTTTCAAAGTGCCAGGAGGCAGCACAGTGCATTCAGGAAACTACAGCAAGTTCATGATAACCGACAGCTGATCTGGCAGCATCACCTGGGGATGGAGGCTGAGCCCCGGGGTTAACACTGGGGTGAGATGGTTTGTATACTATGCCGAGGAGGTGAGGTACTACACTGTGGGGGCACAGGGAGCTACCGGAGGATTTCAAATATCAGAATCGTAACCATAATAGAGTATTTAATTGCATCCTAGCTTTCATCAAGGGTAAGATGCACTATAGTTTATGTTCGACTAAGAAAGAGAAATGCTGTCAGTTAAACTAGGATATGTCCTCAAGTGCAAGGTAAATGCCACCTTAAGAGATATTAAAATGGGGGGGGGGACAAATCTTAGAACAAGTAAACTGTGGTACTAGAATAATTAAGAAAGGTCGAACACTTGGATCAACAAAATAAGTGATTATTCCTTAACCATGTGCACCCAACTATATTAAGTCTTAGAACAAGAGACATTCTCATCTTGATGCCCCGCAGCTGTTAGGCCCAAGGTACAGAGGGCAGTAGCCAATGACCAGCAGGCCCCAAGTGCCATGTACAGACTCTAAGAGCAACTGCCTTTGAGAGAGGAAACGGTTGAGAGTGGGCTTTCTGAGGTAGAGAAGTATTAGCTGGGAAAGTCGGAAAATTGACACAGAATCGGAATTGATGCCCCTACATGACAAAGTTGGTGAAACTTCCCTTCTCAGAGATCTTGAGGCTCCTCAGAAATGTATTTTTCATTTTGGACGGAACATTCAGGATAAATATGATCTGTTCGAGTTCCTGGTTCTCTCATCAGGACTGTTTCTTAGGCTTCACTGGTACAAGAAAAGGGTTTTGATAGACCAGGGTAAATCCTGACAAAAGCAAAGCACGGTATCTATGAAAAACTAACCACTCAGAAGAGAACAACAGATAAAAGGCCAGGCCGACCTGACCCTGCAGGATAGGTAAGGTTGGTCTGGCAACAGGGGTAGAGGGGAAGTGCCCATCTCCTGCTAGAAGAGCTAGAGAAGTCCCCTTCCCGAGAGACCACACCAGGAGAGGAGAGCAGTAGGTGCTGATGATGAAGAATATTTTAATCAGCAGAGAAGTTCAAAATGACAAAGTTCCAGGATCAGAGTAAACCTATGGGATCAAAAAATAAAAAAAAAGATTTTTTTGAAACGACTTTTTTTTTAAAGGAATTTAAACAAAAGTCCTTTATAACAGACAGTTGGCTGTTTAAACCAAAAGTACAACTCACTGAGAGAATCGCCGCATTATTTATTGGGGTAGAAAGGACCTGGAATGTAGAAAGACCCATTCTGTAGAGGAAAAAATAGAATCACTAACAGGTCTCAACCTTGCACAGCCAGTGGCTAGAATCCCTGGCTCATGAGACCCTGAGCTAGCAGGCCGCTAGAACCATCTCAACTATGTTAGTCTATCTTGGAAGCCAACAAGTGTTTGCCCAGTTAAGAGCACGGTAACAATCAGTCACGTTATGTTATAATGATTGTCGATATCTTTAAAAGCCTTGTCAAGTTCCTTTTTGAGTAACCCTCACCCCACCCTTAGAGAAATTTATCTGTGGTTCACCTCTTTGAAATATCTACTGTTGTTCCACATTTACCATAGCCAAAAAAAAAAAAAAAAAAAAAAAGCTTTCTATTAACAAAGTGTTCAGAAGGGGGCGCCACTGGAAACAATGAGAGTTTTCGCAGCTGGGACAACTTTGTTGCAGAAACAGCTGAAAGCAATCAGGTCAGACAGAGCCAAGGGCTGGAGGGATTTTTAAAATTACAAAAACCGAACCAAATCAAACCAAAACAAAAATCATAACCAATGGCCAAGATTTCAAGGTTGCTACTAAAGGTATGACATTCTCCTAAGACATGCGTGTGACTTGATCAATATATTTCTATATTTATATTTGAAGAAGAAGGAACTATTTGATGCAGCAAATCCACATTGATTAAAAATTACCAGATAAGGGGCTCTTGGGTGGCTCAGTGGTTTAGGCCTCTGCCTTCCGCTCAGGTCATGATTTCAGGGTCCTGGGATGGAGCCCCACATCAGGCTCTTTGCTCAGCGGGGAGCCTGCTTACCCCTTTCTCTCTGCCACCTCTCTGCCTACTTGTGATCTGTCAAATGGGTAAATAAGATCTTTAAAAAAAGAATTACTAGGTGAGAAAAACATCGAGGGTATGGGAAGGAAAATGATTTCACCTGATCTGACTAGGAAGTGGTTGAAGCCTGAATTAAAGTGCTATATAAAGAGTAAAGCCCTGGGAAATATATGGGGAAAAAATCCCTAGAAAAACAGCCATAATAACTGGCTGCTCTTTAATGATCCAGATCCTGCGGTAGGCAAAGAAGAGCTGGTTTTAGCCAGAGGATGATCTCCGTTTGTCTTCATGATCTGGCATTTCCTGCAAGCCAGGCATGGGGCTCTGCACTAGAGCTGCAAATGCTGGGGGGCCCTCACTGTCCCTTTTCTCTTCTCAGGGGGACAACCGGCATGTCCATGGTGCAGTGTGACAGGCTTTACCACAGGGAGAGAAAAGACTGCCAAGGGTAGGTTGGAGCTGGGAAAAGCCACTTAGGAACAGATTTTCAGGGGAGCTGATAGACAAGGGCAAAGCGAAGAATGAGGATGAGTGTGTCAAGTTTCAAAGTGCCAGGAGGCAGCACAGTGCATTCAGGAAACTACAGCAAGTTCATGATAACCGACAGCTGATCTGGCAGCATCACCTGGGGATGGAGGCTGAGCCCCGGGGTTAACACTGGGGTGAGATGGTTTGTATACTATGCCGAGGAGGTGAGGTACTACACTGTGGGGGCACAGGGAGCTACCGGAGGATTTCAAATATCAGAATCGTAACCATAATAGAGTATTTAATTGCATCCTAGCTTTCATCAAGGGTAAGATGCACTATAGTTTATGTTCGACTAAGAAAGAGAAATGCTGTCAGTTAAACTAGGATATGTCCTCAAGTGCAAGGTAAATGCCACCTTAAGAGATATTAAAATGGGGGGGGGGCAAATCTTAGAACAAGTAAACTGTGGTACTAGAATAATTAAGAAAGGTCGAACACTTGGATCAACAAAATAAGTGATTATTCCTTAACCATGTGCACCCAACTATATTAAGTCTTAGAACAAGAGACATTCTCATCTTGATGCCCCGCAGCTGTTAGGCCCAAGGTACAGAGGGCAGTAGCCAATGACCAGCAGGCCCCAAGTGCCATGTACAGACTCTAAGAGCAACTGCCTTTGAGAGAGGAAACGGTTGAGAGTGGGCTTTCTGAGGTAGAGAAGTATTAGCTGGGAAAGTCGGAAAATTGACACAGAATCGGAATTGATGCCCCTACATGACAAAGTTGGTGAAACTTCCCTTCTCAGAGATCTTGAGGCTCCTCAGAAATGTATTTTTCATTTTGGACGGAACATTCAGGATAAATATGATCTGTTCGAGTTCCTGGTTCTCTCATCAGGACTGTTTCTTAGGCTTCACTGGTACAAGAAAAGGGTTTTGATAGACCAGGGTAAATCCTGACAAAAGCAAAGCACGGTATCTATGAAAAACTAACCACTCAGAAGAGAACAACAGATAAAAGGCCAGTCCGACCTGACCCTGCAGGATAGGTAAGGTTGGTCTGGCAACAGGGGTAGAGGGGAAGTGCCCATCTCCTGCTAGAAGAGCTAGAGAAGTCCCCTTCCCGAGAGACCACACCAGGAGAGGAGAGCAGTAGGTGCTGATGATGAAGAATATTTTAATCAGCAGAGAAGGTCAAAATGACAAAGTTCCAGGATCAGAGTAAACCTATGGGATCAAAAAATTAAAAAAAAGATTTTTTTGAAACGACTTTTTTTTTAAAGGAATTTAAACAAAAGTCCTTTATAACAGACAGTTGGCTGTTTAAACCAAAAGTACAACTCACTGAGAGAATCGCCGCATTATTTATTGGGGTAGAAAGGACCTGGAATGTAGAAAGACCCATTCTGTAGAGGAAAAAATAGAATCACTAACAGGTCTCAACCTTGCACAGCCAGTGGCTAGAATCCCTGGCTCATGAGACCCTGAGCTAGCAGGCCGCTAGTACCATCTCAACTATGTTAGTCTATCTTGGAAGCCAACAAGTGTTTGCCCAGTTAAGAGCACGGTAACAATCAGTCACGTTATGTTATAATGATTGTCGATATCTTTAAAAGCCTTGTCAAGTTCCTTTTTGAGTAACCCTCACCCCACCCTTAGAGAAATTTATCTGTGGTTCACCTCTTTGAAATATCTACTGTTGTTCCACATTTACCATAGCCAAAAAAAAAAAAAAAAAAAAAAAAGCTTTCTATTAACAAAGTGTTCAGAAGGTGGCGCCACTGGAAACAATGAGAGTTTTCGCAGCTGGGACAACTTTGTTGCAGAAACAGCTGAAAGCAATCAGGTCAGACAGAGCCAAGGGCTGGAGGGATTTTTAAAATTACAAAAACCGAACCAAATCAAACCAAAACAAAAATCATAACCAATGGCCAAGATTTCAAGGTTGCTACTAAAGGTATGACATTCTCCTAAGACATGCGTGTGACTTGATCAATATATTTCTATATTTATATTTGAAGAAGAAGGAACTATTTGATGCAGCAAATCCACATTGATTAAAAATTACCAGATAAGGGGCTCTTGGGTGGCTCAGTGGTTTAGGCCTCTGCCTTCCGCTCAGGTCATGATTTCAGGGTCCTGCGATGGAGCCCCACATCAGGCTCTTTGCTCAGCGGGGAGCCTGCTTACCCCTTTCTCTCTGCCACCTCTCTGCCTACTTGTGATCTGTCAAATGGGTAAATAAGATCTTTAAAAAAAGAATTACTAGGTGAGAAAAACATCGAGGGTATGGGAAGGAAAATGATTTCACCTGATCTGACTAGGAAGTGGTTGAAGCCTGAATTAAAGTGCTATATAAAGAGTAAAGCCCTGGGAAATATATGGGAAAAAATCCCTAGAAAAACAGCCATAATAACTGGCTGCTCTTTAATGATCCAGATCCTGCGGTAGGCAAAGAAGAGCTGGTTTTAGCCAGAGGATGATCTCCGTTTGTCTTCATGATCTGGCATTTCCTGCAAGCCAGGCATGGGGCTCTGCACTAGAGCTGCAAATGCTGGGGGGCCCTCACTGTCCCTTTTCTCTTCTCAGGGGGACAACCGGCATGTCCATGGTGCAGTGTGACAGGCTTTACCACAGGGAGAGAAAAGACTGCCAAGGGTAGGTTGGAGCTGGGAAAAGCCACTTAGGAACAGATTTTCAGGGGAGGTGATAGACAAGGGCAAAGCGAAGAATGAGGATGAGTGTGTCAAGTTTCAAAGTGCCAGGAGGCAGCACAGTGCATTCAGGAAACTACAGCAAGTTCATGATAACCGACAGCTGATCTGGCAGCATCACCTGGGGATGGAGGCTGAGCCCCGGGGTTAACACTGGGGTGAGATGGTTTGTATACTATGCCGAGGAGGTGAGGTACTACACTGTGGGGGCACAGGGAGCTACCGGAGGATTTCAAATATCAGAATCGTAACCATAATAGAGTATTTAATTGCATCCTAGCTTTCATCAAGGGTAAGATGCACTATAGTTTATGTTCGACTAAGAAAGAGAAATGCTGTCAGTTAAACTAGGATATGTCCTCAAGTGCAAGGTAAATGCCACCTTAAGAGATATTAAAATGGGGGGGGGGGACAAATCTAAGAACAAGTAAACTGTGGTACTAGAATAATTAAGAAAGGTCGAACACTTGGATCAACAAAATAAGTGATTATTCCTTAACCATGTGCACCCAACTATATTAAGTCTTAGAACAAGAGACATTCTCATCTTGATGCCCCGCAGCTGTTAGGCCCAAGGTACAGAGGGCAGTAGCCAATGACCAGCAGGCCCCAAGTGCCATGTGCAGACTCTAAGAGCAACTGCCTTTGAGAGAGGAAACGGTTGAGAGTGGGCTTTCTGAGGTAGAGAAGTATTAGCTGGGAAAGTCGGAAAATTGACACAGAATCGGAATTGATGCCCCTACATGACAGAGTTGGTGAAACTTACCTTCTCAGAGATCTTGAGGCTCCTCAGAAATGTATTTTTCATTTTGGACGGAACATTCAGGATAAATATGATCTGTTCGAGTTCCTGGTTCTCTCATCAGGACTGTTTCTTAGGCTTCACTGGTACAAGAAAAGGGTTTTGATAGACCAGGGTAAATCCTGACAAAAGCAAAGCACGGTATCTATGAAAAACTAACCACTCAGAAGAGAACAACAGATAAAAGGCCAGGCCGACCTGACCCTGCAGGATAGGTAAGGTTGGTCTGGCAACAGGGGTAGAGGGGAAGTGCCCATCTCCTGCTAGAAGAGCTAGAGAAGTCCCCTTCCCGAGAGACCACACCAGGAGAGGAGAGCAGTAGGTGCTGATGATGAAGAATATTTTAATCAGCAGAGAAGGTCAAAATGACAAAGTTCCAGGATCAGAGTAAACCTATGGGATCAAAAAATAAAAAAAAAGATTTTTTTGAAACGACTTTTTTTTTAAAGGAATTTAAACAAAAGTCCTTTATAACAGACAGTTGGCTGTTTAAACCAAAAGTACAACTCACTGAGAGAATCACCGCATTATTTATTGGGGTAGAAAGGACCTGGAATGTAGAAAGATCCATTCTGTAGAGGAAAAAATAGAATCACTAACAGGTCTCAACCTTGCACAGCCAGTGGCTAGAATCCCTGGCTCATGAGACCCTGTGCTAGCAGGCCGCTAGAACCATCTCAACTATGTTAGTCTATCTTGGAAGCCAACAAGTGTTTGCCCAGTTAAGAGCACGGTAACAATCAGTCACGTTATGTTATAATGATTGTCGATATCTTTAAAAGCCTTGTCAAGTTCCTTTTTGAGTAACCCTCACCCCACCCTTAGAGAAATTTATCTGTGGTTCACCTCTTTGAAATATCTACTGTTGTTCCACATTTACCATAGCCAAAAAAAAAAAAAAAAGCTTTCTATTAACAAAGTGTTCAGAAGGTGGCGCCACTGGAAACAATGAGAGTTTTTGCAGCTGGGACAACTTTGTTGCAGAAACAGCTGAAAGCAATCAGGTCAGACAGAGCCAAGGGCTGGAGGGATTTTTAAAATTACAAAAACCGAACCAAATCAAACCAAAACAAAAATCATAACCAATGGCCAAGATTTCAAGGTTGCTACTAAAGGTATGACATTCTCCTAAGACATGCGTGTGACTTGATCAATATATTTCTATATTTATATTTGAAGAAGAAGGAACTATTTGATGCAGCAAATCCACATTGATTAAAAATTACCAGATAAGGGGCTCTTGGGTGGCTCAGTGGTTTAGGCCTCTGCCTTCCGCTCAGGTCATGATTTCAGGGTCCTGCGATGGAGCCCCACATCAGGCTCTTTGCTCAGCGGGGAGCCTGCTTACCCCTTTCTCTCTGCCACCTCTCTGCCTACTTGTGATCTGTCAAATGGGTAAATAAGATCTTTAAAAAAAGAATTACTAGGTGAGAAAAACATCGAGGGTATGGGAAGGAAAATGATTTCACCTGATCTGACTAGGAAGTGGTTGAAGCCTGAATTAAAGTGCTATATAAAGAGTAAAGCCCTGGGAAATATATGGGGAAAAAATCCCTAGAAAAACAGCCATAATAACTGGCTGCTCTTTAATGATCCAGATCCTGCGGTAGGCAAAGAAGAGCTGGTTTTAGCCAGAGGATGATCTCCGTTTGTCTTCATGATCTGGCATTTCCTGCAAGCCAGGCATGGGGCTCTGCACTAGAGCTGCAAATGCTGGGGGACCCTCACTGTCCCTTTTCTCTTCTCAGGGGGACAACCGGCATGTCCATGCTGCAGTGTGACAGGCTTTACCACAGGAAGAGAAAAGACTGCCAAGGGTAGGTTGGAGCTGGGAAAAGCCACTTAGGAACAGATTTTCAGGGGAGGTGATAGACAAGGGCAAAGCGAAGAATGAGGATGAGTGTGTCACGTTTCAAAGTGCCAGGAGGCAGCACAGTGCATTCAGGAAACTACAGCAAGTTCATGATAACCGACAGCTGATCTGGCAGCATCACCTGGGGATGGAGGCTGAGCCCCGGGGTTAACACTGGGGTGAGATGGTTTGTATACTATGCCGAGGAGGTGAGGTACTACACTGTGGGGGCACAGGGAGCTACCGGAGGATTTCAAATATCAGAATCGTAACCATAATAGAGTATTTAATTGCATCCTAGCTTTCATCAAGGGTAAGATGCACTATAGTTTATGTTCGACTAAGAAAGAGAAATGCTGTCAGTTAAACTAGGATATGTCCTCAAGTGCAAGGTAAATGCCACCTTAAGAGATATTAAAATGGGGGGGGGGACAAATCTTAGAACAAGTAAACTGTGGTACTAGAATAATTAAGAAAGGTTGAACACTTGGATCAACAAAATAAGTGATTATTCCTTAACCATGTGCACCCAACTATATTAAGTCTTAGAACAAGAGACATTCTCATCTTGATGCCCCGCAGCTGTTAGGCCCAAGGTACAGAGGGCAGTAGCCAATGACCAGCAGGCCCCAAGTGCCATGTGCAGACTCTAGGAGCAACTGCCTTTGAGAGAGGAAACGGTTGAGAGTGGGCTTTCTGAGGTAGAGAAGTATTAGCTGGGAAAGTCGGAAAATTGACACAGAATCGGAATTGATGCCCCTACATGACAAAGTTGGTGAAACTTCCCTTCTCAGAGATCTTGAGGCTCCTCAGAAATGTATTTTTCATTTTGGACGGAACATTCAGGATAAATATGATCTGTTCGAGTTCGTGGTTCTCTCATCAGGACTGTTTCTTAGGCTTCACTGGTACAAGAAAAGGGTTTTGATAGACCAGGGTAAATCCTGACAAAAGCAAAGCACGGTATCTATGAAAAACTAACCACTCAGAAGAGAACAACAGATAAAAGGCCAGGCCGACCTGACCCTGCAGGATACGTAAGGTTGGTCTGGCAACAGGGGTAGAGGGGAAGTGCCCATCTCCTGCTAGAAGAGCTAGAGAAGTCCCCTTCCCGAGAGACCACACCAGGAGAGGAGAGCAGTTGGTGCTGATGATGAAGAATATTTTAATCAGCAGAGAAGTTCAAAATGACAAAGTTCCAGGATCAGAGTAAACCTATGGGATCAAAAAATTAAAAAAAAGATTATTTTGAAACGACTTTTTTTTAAAGGAATTTAAACAAAAGTCCTTTATAACAGACAGTTGGCTGTTTAAACCAAAAGTACAACTCACTGAGAGAATCGCCGCATTATTTATTGGGGTAGAAAGGACCTGGAATGTAGAAAGACCCATTCTGTAGAGGAAAAAATAGAATCACTAACAGGTCTCAACCTTGCACAGCCAGTGGCTAGAATCCCTGGCTCATGAGACCCTGTGCTATCAGGCCGCTAGAACCATCTCAACTATGTTAGTCTATCTTGGAAGCCAACAAGTGTTTGCCCAGTTAAGAGCACGGTAACAATCAGTCACGTTATGTTATAATGATTGTCGATATCTTTAAAAGCCTTGTCAAGTTCCTTTTTGAGTAACCCTCACCCCACCCTTAGAGAAATTTATCTGTGGTTCACCTCTTTGAAATATCTACTGTTGTTCCACATTTACCATAGCCAAAAAAAAAAAAAAAAAAAAAAAAAAAAAGCTTTCTATTAACAAAGTGTTCAGAAGGTGGCGCCACTGGAAACAATGAGAGTTTTCGCAGCTGGGACAACTTTGTTGCAGAAACAGCTGAAAGCAATCAGGTCAGACAGAGCCAAGGGCTGGAGGGATTTTTAAAATTACAAAAACCGAACCAAATCAAACCAAAACAAAAATCATAACCAATGGCCAAGATTTCAAGGTTGCTACTAAAGGTATGACATTCTCCTAAGACATGCGTGTGACTTGATCAATATATTTCTATATTTATATTTGAAGAAGAAGGAACTATTTGATGCAGCAAATCCACATTGATTAAAAATTACCAGATAAGGGGCTCTTGGGTGGCTCAGTGGTTTAGGCCTCTGCCTTCCGCTCAGGTCATGATTTCAGGGTCCTGGGATGGAGCCCCACATCAGGCTCTTTGCTCAGCGGGGAGCCTGCTTACCCCTTTCTCTCTGCCACCTCTCTGCCTACTTGTGATCTGTCAAATGGGTAAATAAGATCTTTAAAAAAAGAATTACTAGGTGAGAAAAACATCGAGGGTATGGGAAGGAAAATGATTTCACCTGATCTGACTAGGAAGTGGTTGAAGCCTGAATTAAAGTGCTATATAAAGAGTAAAGCCCTGGGAAATATATGGGGAAAAATCCCTAGAAAAACAGCCATAATAACTGGCTGCTCTTTAATGATCCAGATCCTGCGGTAGGCAAAGAAGAGCTGGTTTTAGCCAGAGGATGATCTCCGTTTGTCTTCATGATCTGGCATTTCCTGCAAGCCAGGCATGGGGCTCTGCACTAGAGCTGCAAATGCTGGGGGGCCCTCACTGTCCCTTTTCTCTTCTCAGGGGGACAACCGGCATGTCCATGGTGCAGTGTGACAGGCTTTACCACAGGGAGAGAAAAGACTGCCAAGGGTAGGTTGGAGCTGGGAAAAGCCACTTAGGAACAGATTTTCAGGGGAGGTGATAGACAAGGGCAAAGCGAAGAATGAGGATGAGTGTGTCACGTTTCAAAGTGCCAGGAGGCAGCACAGTGCATTCAGGAAACTACAGCAAGTTCATGATAACCGACAGCTGATCTGGCAGCATCACCTGGGGATGGAGGCTGAGCCCCGGGGTTAACACTGGGGTGAGATGGTTTGTATACTATGCCGAGGAGGTGAGGTACTACACTGTGGGGGCACAGGGAGCTACCGGAGGATTTCAAATATCAGAATCGTAACCATAATAGAGTATTTAATTGCATCCTAGCTTTCATCAAGGGTAAGATGCACTATAGTTTATGTTCGACTAAGAAAGAGAAATGCTGTCAGTTAAACTAGGTTATGTCCTCAAGTGCAAGGTAAATGCCACCTTAAGAGATATTAAAATGGGGGGGGGGCAAATCTTAGAACAAGTAAACTGTGGTACTAGAATAATTAAGAAAGGTCGAACACTTGGATCAACAAAATAAGTGATTATTCCTTAACCATGTGCACCCAACTATATTAAGTCTTAGAACAAGAGACATTCTCATCTTGATGCCCCGCAGCTGTTAGGCCCAAGGTACAGAGGGCAGTAGCCAATGACCAGCAGGCCCCAAGTGCCATGTGCAGACTCTAAGAGCAACTGCCTTTGAGAGAGGAAACGGTTGAGAGTGGGCTTTCTGAGGTAGAGAAGTATTAGCTGGGAAAGTCGGAAAATTGACACAGAATCGGAATTGATGCCCCTACATGACAAAGTTGGTGAAACTTCCCTTCTCAGAGATCTTGAGGCTCCTCAGAAATGTATTTTTCATTTTGGACGGAACATTCAGGATAAATATGATCTGTTCGAGTTCCTGGTTCTCTCATCAGGACTGTTTCTTAGGCTTCACTGGTACAAGAAAAGGGTTTTGATAGACCAGGGTAAATCCTGACAAAAGCAAAGCACGGTATCGATGAAAAACTAACCACTCAGAAGAGAAC
This sequence comes from Mustela lutreola, assembly GCF_030435805.1. Classification (NCBI taxonomy): domain Eukaryota; kingdom Metazoa; phylum Chordata; class Mammalia; order Carnivora; family Mustelidae; genus Mustela; species Mustela lutreola. The sequence goes on from NC_081292.1 coordinate 94,851,035, forward strand.
AACAGATAAAAGGCCAGGCCGACCTGACCCTGCAGGATACGTAAGGTTGGTCTGGCAACAGGGGTAGAGGGGAAGTGCCCATCTCCTGCTAGAAGAGCTAGAGAAGTCCCCTTCCCGAGAGACCACACCAGGAGAGGAGAGCAGTAGGTGCTGATGATGAAGAATATTTTAATCAGCAGAGAAGGTCAAAATGACAAAGTTCCAGGATCAGAGTAAACCTATGGGATCAAAAAATAAAAAATAAAAAATAAAGATTTTTTTGAAACGACTTTTTTTTTAAAGGAATTTAAACAAAAGTCCTTTATAACAGACAGTTGGCTGTTTAAACCAAAAGTACAACTCACTGAGAGAATCGCCGCATTATTTATTGGGGTAGAAAGGACCTGGAATGTAGAAAGACCCATTCTGTAGAGGAAAAAATAGAATCACTAACAGGTCTCAACCTTGCACAGCCAGTGGCTAGAATCCCTGGCTCATGAGACCCTGTGCTAGCAGGCCGCTAGAACCATCTCAACTATGTTAGTCTATCTTGGAAGCCAACAAGTGTTTGCCCAGTTAAGAGCACGGTAACAATCAGTCACGTTATGTTATAATGATTGTCGATATCTTTAAAAGCCTTGTCAAGTTCCTTTTTGAGTAACCCTCACCCCACCCTTAGAGAAATTTATCTGTGGTTCACCTCTTTGAAATATCTACTGTTGTTCCACATTTACCATAGCCAAAAAAAAAAAAAAAAAAAAAAAAAAGCTTTCTATTAACAAAGTGTTCAGAAGGTGGCGCCACTGGAAACAATGAGAGTTTTCGCAGCTGGGACAACTTTGTTGCAGAAACAGCTGAAAGCAATCAGGTCAGACAGAGCCAAGGGCTGGAGGGATTTTTAAAATTACAAAAACCGAACCAAATCAAACCAAAACAAAAATCATAACCAATGGCCAAGATTTCAAGGTTGCTACTAAAGGTATGACATTCTCCTAAGACATGCGTGTGACTTGATCAATATATTTCTATATTTATATTTGAAGAAGAAGGAACTATTTGATGCAGCAAATCCACATTGATTAAAAATTACCAGATAAGGGGCTCTTGGGTGGCTCAGTGGTTTAGGCCTCTGCCTTCCGCTCAGGTCATGATTTCAGGGTCCTGGGATGGAGCCCCACATCAGGCTCTTTGCTCAGCGGGGAGCCTGCTTACCCCTTTCTCTCTGCCACCTCTCTGCCTACTTGTGATCTGTCAAATGGGTAAATAAGATCTTTAAAAAAAGAATTACTAGGTGAGAAAAACATCGAGGGTATGGGAAGGAAAATGATTTCACCTGATCTGACTAGGAAGTGGTTGAAGCCTGAATTAAAGTGCTATATAAAGAGTAAAGCCCTGGGAAATATATGGGGAAAAAATCCCTAGAAAAACAGCCATAATAACTGGCTGCTCTTTAATGATCCAGATCCTGCGGTAGGCAAAGAAGAGCTGGTTTTAGCCAGAGGATGATCTCCGTTTGTCTTCATGATCTGGCATTTCCTGCAAGCCAGGCATGGGGCTCTGCACTAGAGCTGCAAATGCTGGGGGGCCCTCACTGTCCCTTTTCTCTTCTCAGGGGGACAACCGGCATGTCCATGGTGCAGTGTGACAGGCTTTACCACAGGGAGAGAAAAGACTGCCAAGGGTAGGTTGGAGCTGGGAAAAGCCACTTAGGAACAGATTTTCAGGGGAGGTGATAGACAAGGGCAAAGCGAAGAATGAGGATGAGTGTGTCACGTTTCAAAGTGCCAGGAGGCAGCACAGTGCATTCAGGAAACTACAGCAAGTTCATGATAACCGACAGCTGATCTGGCAGCATCACCTGGGGATGGAGGCTGAGCCCCGGGGTTAACACTGGGGTGAGATGGTTTGTATACTATGCCGAGGAGGTGAGGTACTACACTGTGGGGGCACAGGGAGCTACCGGAGGATTTCAAATATCAGAATCGTAACCATAATAGAGTATTTAATTGCATCCTAGCTTTCATCAAGGGTAAGATGCACTATAGTTTATGTTCGACTAAGAAAGAGAAATGCTGTCAGTTAAACTAGGATATGTCCTCAAGTGCAAGGTAAATGCCACCTTAAGAGATATTAAAATGGGGGGGGGGGACAAATCTTAGAACAAGTAAACTGTGGTACTAGAATAATTAAGAAAGGTCGAACACTTGGATCAACAAAATAAGTGATTATTCCTTAACCATGTGCACCCAACTATATTAAGTCTTAGAACAAGAGACATTCTCATCTTGATGCCCCGCAGCTGTTAGGCCCAAGGTACAGAGGGCAGTAGCCAATGACCAGCAGGCCCCAAGTGCCATGTGTAGACTCTAAGAGCAACTGCCTTTGAGAGAGGAAACGGTTGAGAGTGGGCTTTCTGAGGTAGAGAAGTATTAGCTGGGAAAGTCGGAAAATTGACACAGAATCGGAATTGATGCCCCTACATGACAAAGTTGGTGAAACTTCCCTTCTCAGAGATCTTGAGGCTCCTCAGAAATGTATTTTTCATTTTGGACGGAACATTCAGGATAAATATGATCTGTTCGAGTTCCTGGTTCTCTCATCAGGACTGTTTCTTAGGCTTCACTGGTACAAGAAAAGGGTTTTGATAGACCAGGGTAAATCCTGACAAAAGCAAAGCACGGTATCGATGAAAAACTAACCACTCAGAAGAGAACAACAGATAAAAGGCCAGGCCGACCTGACCCTGCAGGATAGGTAAGGTTGGTCTGGCAACAGGGGTAGAGGGGAAGTGCCCATCTCCTGCTAGAAGAGCTAGAGAAGTCCCCTTCCCGAGAGACCACACCAGGAGAGGAGAGCAGTAGGTGCTGATGATGAAGAATATTTTAATCAGCAGAGAAGGTCAAAATGACAAAGTTCCAGGATCAGAGTAAACCTATGGGATCAAAAAATAAAAAAAAAGATTTTTTTGAAACGACTTTTTTTTTAAAGGAATTTAAACAAAAGTCCTTTATAACAGACAGTTGGCTGTTTAAACCAAAAGTACAACTCACTGAGAGAATCGCCGCATTATTTATTGGGGTAGAAAGGACCTGGAATGTAGAAAGACCCATTCTGTAGAGGAAAAAATAGAATCACTAACAGGTCTCAACCTTGCACAGCCAGTGGCTAGAATCCCTGGCTCATGAGACCCTGTGCTAGCAGGCCGCTAGAACCATCTCAACTATGTTAGTCTATCTTGGAAGCCAACAAGTGTTTGCCCAGTTAAGAGCACGGTAACAATCAGTCACGTTATGTTATAATGATTGTCGATATCTTTAAAAGCCTTGTCAAGTTCCTTTTTGAGTAACCCTCACCCCACCCTTAGAGAAATTTATCTGTGGTTCACCTCTTTGAAATATCTACTGTTGTTCCACATTTACCATAGCCAAAAAAAAAAAAAAAAAAAAAAAAAAAAAAGCTTTCTATTAACAAAGTGTTCAGAAGGTGGCGCCACTGGAAACAATGAGAGTTTTCGCAGCTGGGACAACTTTGTTGCAGAAACAGCTGAAAGCAATCAGGTCAGACAGAGCCAAGGGCTGGAGGGATTTTTAAAATTACAAAAACCGAACCAAATCAAACCAAAACAAAAATCATAACCAATGGCCAAGATTTCAAGGTTGCTACTAAAGGTATGACATTCTCCTAAGACATGCGTGTGACTTGATCAATATATTTCTATATTTATATTTGAAGAAGAAGGAACTATTTGATGCAGCAAATCCACATTGATTAAAAATTACCAGATAAGGGGCTCTTGGGTGGCTCAGTGGTTTAGGCCTCTGCCTTCCGCTCAGGTCATGATTTCAGGGTCCTGGGATGGAGCCCCACATCAGGCTCTTTGCTCAGCGGGGAGCCTGCTTACCCCTTTCTCTCTGCCACCTCTCTGCCTACTTATGATCTGTCAAATGGGTAAATAAGATGTTTAAAAAAAGAATTACTAGGTGAGAAAAACATCGAGGGTATGGGAAGGAAAATGATTTCACCTGATCTGACTAGGAAGTGGTTGAAGCCTGAATTAAAGTGCTATATAAAGAGTAAAGCCCTGGGAAATATATGGGGAAAAAATCCCTAGAAAAACAGCCATAATAACTGGCTGCTCTTTAATGATCCAGATCCTGCGGTAGGCAAAGAAGAGCTGGTTTTAGCCAGAGGATGATCTCCGTTTGTCTTCATGATCTGGCATTTCCTGCAAGCCAGGCATGGGGCTCTGCACTAGAGCTGCAAATGCTGGGGGGCCCTCACTGTCCCTTTTCTCTTCTCAGGGGGACAACCGGCATGTCCATGGTGCAGTGTGACAGGCTTTACCACAGGGAGAGAAAAGACTGCCAAGGGTAGGTTGGAGCTGGGAAAAGCCACTTAGGAACAGATTTTCAGGGGAGGTGATAGACAAGGGCAAAGCGAAGAATGAGGATGAGTGTGTCACGTTTCAAAGTGCCAGGAGGCAGCACAGTGCATTCAGGAAACTACAGCAAGTTCATGATAACCGACAGCTGATCTGGCAGCATCACCTGGGGATGGAGGCTGAGCCCCGGGGTTAACACTGGGGTGAGATGGTTTGTATACTATGCCGAGGAGGTGAGGTACTACACTGTGGGGGCACAGGGAGCTACCGGAGGATTTCAAATATCAGAATCGTAACCATAATAGAGTATTTAATTGCATCCTAGCTTTCATCAAGGGTAAGATGCACTATAGTTTATGTTCGACTAAGAAAGAGAAATGCTGTCAGTTAAACTAGGATATGTCCTCAAGTGCAAGGTAAATGCCACCTTAAGAGATATTAAAATGGGGGGGGGACAAATCTTAGAACAAGTAAACTGTGGTACTAGAATAATTAAGAAAGGTCGAACACTTGGATCAACAAAATAAGTGATTATTGCTTAACCATGTGCACCCAACTATATTAAGTCTTAGAACAAGAGACATTCTCATCTTGATGCCCCGCAGCTGTTAGGCCCAAGGTACAGAGGGCAGTAGCCAATGACCAGCAGGCCCCAAGTGCCATGTGCAGACTCTAAGAGCAACTGCCTTTGAGAGAGGGAACGGTTGAGAGTGGGCTTTCTGAGGTAGAGAAGTATTAGCTGGGAAAGTCGGAAAATTGACACAGAATCGGAATTGATGCCCCTACATGACAAAGTTGGTGAAACTTCCCTTCTCAGAGATCTTGAGGCTCCTCAGAAATGTATTTTTCATTTTGGACGGAACATTCAGGATAAATATGATCTGTTCGAGTTCCTGGTTCTCTCATCAGGACTGTTTATTAGGCTTCACTGGTACAAGAAAAGGGTTTTGATAGACCAGGGTAAATCCTGACAAAAGCAAAGCACGGTATCTATGAAAAACTAACCACTCAGAAGAGAACAACAGATAAAAGGCCAGGCCGACCTGACCCTGCAGGATACGTAAGGTTGGTCTGGCAACAGGGGTAGAGGGGAAGTGCCCATCTCCTGCTAGAAGAGCTAGAGAAGTCCCCTTACCGAGAGACCACACCAGGAGAGGAGAGCAGTAGGTGCTGATGATGAAGAATATTTTAATCAGCAGAGAAGGTCAAAATGACAAAGTTCCAGGATCAGAGTAAACTTATGGGATCAAAAAATAAAAAAAAAGATTTTTTTGAAACGACTTTTTTTTTAAAGGAATTTAAACAAAAGTCCTTTATAACAGACAGTTGGCTGTTTAAACCAAAAGTACAACTCACTGAGAGAATCGCCGCATTATTTATTGGGGTAGAAAGGACCTGGAATGTAGAAAGACCCATTCTGTAGAGGAAAAAATAGAATCACTAACAGGTCTCAACCTTGCACAGCCAGTGGCTAGAATCCCTGGCTCATGAGACCCTGTGCTAGCAGGCCGCTAGAACCATCTCAACTATGTTAGTCTATCTTGGAAGCCAACAAGTGTTTGCCCAGTTAAGAGCACGGTAACAATCAGTCACGTTATGTTATAATGATTGTCGATATCTTTAAAAGCCTTGTCAAGTTCCTTTTTGAGTAACCCTCACCCCACCCTTAGAGAAATTTATCTGTGGTTCACCTCTTTGAAATATCTACTGTTGTTCCACATTTACCATAGCCAAAAAAAAAAAAAAAAAAAAAGCTTTCTATTAACAAAGTGTTCAGAAGGGGGCGCCACTGGAAACAATGAGAGTTTTCGCAGCTGGGACAACTTTGTTGCAGAAACAGCTGAAAGCAATCAGGTCAGACAGAGCCAAGGGCTGGAGGGATTTTTAAAATTACAAAAACCGAACCAAATCAAACCAAAACAAAAATCATAACCAATGGCCAAGATTTCAAGGTTGCTACTAAAGGTATGACATTCTCCTAAGACATGCGTGTGACTTGATCAATATATTTCTATATTTATATTTGAAGAAGAAGGAACTATTTGATGCAGCAAATCCACATTGATTAAAAATTACCAGATAAGGGGCTCTTGGGTGGCTCAGTGGTTTAGGCCTCTGCCTTCCGCTCAGGTCATGATTTCAGGGTCCTGGGATGGAGCCCCACATCAGGCTCTTTGCTCAGCGGGGAGCCTGCTTACCCCTTTCTCTCTGCCACCTCTCTGCCTACTTGTGATCTGTCAAATGGGTAAATAAGATCTTTAAAAAAAGAATTACTAGGTGAGAAAAACATCGAGGGTATGGGAAGGAAAATGATTTCACCTGATCTGACTAGGAAGTGGTTGAAGCCTGAATTAAAGTGCTATCTAAAGAGTAAAGCCCTGGGAAATATATGGGGAAAAAATCCCTAGAAAAACAGCCATAATAACTGGCTGCTCTTTAATGATCCAGATCCTGCGGTAGGCAAAGAAGAGCTGGTTTTAGCCAGAGGATGATCTCCGTTTGTCTTCATGATCTGGCATTTCCTGCAAGCCAGGCATGGGGCTCTGCACTAGAGCTGCAAATGCTGGGGGGCCATCACTGTCCCTTTTCTCTTCTCAGGGGGACAACCGGCATGTCCATGGTGCAGTGTGACAGGCTTTACCACAGGGAGAGAAAAGACTGCCAAGGGTAGGTTGGAGCTGGGAAAAGCCACTTAGGAACAGATTTTCAGGGGAGCTGATAGACAAGGGCAAAGCGAAGAATGAGGATGAGTGTGTCACGTTTCAAAGTGCCAGGAGGCAGCACAGTGCATTCAGGAAACTACAGCAAGTTCATGATAACCGACAGCTGATCTGGCAGCATCACCTGGGGATGGAGGCTGAGCCCCGGGGTTAACACTGGGGTGAGATGGTTTGTATACTATGCCGAGGAGGTGAGGTACTACACTGTGGGGGCACAGGGAGCTACCGGAGGATTTCAAATATCAGAATCGTAACCATAATAGAGTATTTAATTGCATCCTAGCTTTCATCAAGGGTAAGATGCACTATAGTTTATGTTCGACTAAGAAAGAGAAATGCTGTCAGTTAAACTAGGATATGTCCTCAAGTGCAAGGTAAATGCCACCTTAAGAGATATTAAAATGGGGGGGGGACAAATCTTAGAACAAGTAAACTGTGGTACTAGAATAATTAAGAAAGGTCGAACACTTGGATCAACAAAATAAGTGATTATTCCTTAACCATGTGCACCCAACTATATTAAGTCTTAGAACAAGAGACATTCTCATCTTGATGCCCCGCAGCTGTTAGGCCCAAGGTACAGAGGGCAGTAGCCAATGACCAGCAGGCCCCAAGTGCCATGTACAGACTCTAAGAGCAACTGCCTTTGAGAGAGGAAACGGTTGAGAGTGGGCTTTCTGAGGTAGAGAAGTATTAGCTGGGAAAGTCGGAAAATTGACACAGAATCGGAATTGATGCCCCTACATGACAAAGTTGGTGAAACTTCCCTTCTCAGAGATCTTGAGGCTCCTCAGAAATGTATTTTTCATTTTGGACGGAACATTCAGGATAAATATGATCTGTTCGAGTTCCTGGTTCTCTCATCAGGACTGTTTCTTAGGCTTCACTGGTACAAGAAAAGGGTTTTGATAGACCAGGGTAAATCCTGACAAAAGCAAAGCACGGTATCTATGAAAAACTAACCACTCAGAAGAGAACAACAGATAAAAGGCCAGGCCGACCTGACCCTGCAGGATAGGTAAGGTTGGTCTGGCAACAGGGGTAGAGGGGAAGTGCCCATCTCCTGCTAGAAGAGCTAGAGAAGTCCCCTTCCCGAGAGACCACACCAGGAGAGGAGAGCAGTAGGTGCTGATGATGAAGAATATTTTAATCAGCAGAGAAGGTCAAAATGACAAAGTTCCAGGATCAGAGTAAACCTATGGGAACAAAAAATAAAAAATAAAAAAAAAGATTTTTTTGAAACGACATTTTTTTTAAAAGAATTTAAACAAAAGTCCTTTATAACAGACAGTTGGCTGTTTAAACCAAAAGTACAACTCACTGAGAGAATCGCCGCATTATTTATTGGGGTAGAAAGGACCTGGAATGTAGAAAGACCCATTCTGTAGTGGAAAAAAATTGAATCACTAACAGGTCTCAACCTTGCACAGCCAGTGGCTAGAATCCCTGGCTCATGAGACCCTGTGCTAGCAGGCCGCTAGAACCATCTCAACTATGTTAGTCTATCTTGGAAGCCAACAAGTGTTTGCCCAGTTAAGAGCACGGTAACAATCAGTCACGTTATGTTATAATGATTGTCGATATCTTTAAAAGCCTTGTCAAGTTCCTTTTTGAGTAACCCTCACCCCACCCTTAGAGAAATTTATCTGTGGTTCACCTCTTTGAAATATCTACTGTTGTTCCATATTTACCATAGCCAAAAAAAAAAAAAAAAAAAAAAAAAAAAAAAAAAAAAAAAAAAGCTTTCTATTAACAAAGTGTTCAGAAGGGGGCGCCACTGGAAACAATGAGAGTTTTCGCAGCTGGGACAACTTTGTTGCAGAAACAGCTGAAAGCAATCAGGTCAGACAGAGCCAAGGGCTGGAGGGATTTTTAAAATTACAAAAACCGAACCAAATCAAACCAAAACAAAAATCATAACCAATGGCCAAGATTTCAAGTTTGCTACTAAAGGTATGACATTCTCCTAAGACATGCGTGTGACTTGATCAATATATTTCTATATTTATATTTGAAGAAGAAGGAACTATTTGATGCAGCAAATCCACATTCATTAAAAATTACCAGATAAGGGGCTCTTGGGGGGCTCAGTGGTTTAGGCCTCTGCCTTCCGCTCAGGTCATGATTTCAGGGTCCTGGGATGGAGCCCCACATCAGGCTCTTTGCTCAGCGGGGAGCCTGCTTACCCCTTTCTCTCTGCCACCTCTCTGCCTACTTGTGATCTGTCAAATGGGTAAATAAGATCTTTAAAAAAAGAATTACTAGGTGAGAAAAACATCGAGGGTATGGGAAGGAAAATGATTTCACCTGATCTGACTAGGAAGTGGTTGAAGCCTGAATTAAAGTGCTATATAAAGAGTAAAGCCCTGGGAAATATATGGGGAAAAAAATCCCTAGAAAAACAGCCATAATAACTGGCTGCTCTTTAATGATCCAGATCCTGCGGTAGGCAAAGAAGAGCTGGTTTTAGCCAGAGGATGATCTCCGTTTGTCTTCATGATCTGGCATTTCCTGCAAGCCAGGCATGGGGCTCTGCACTAGAGCTGCAAATGCTGGGGGGCCCTCACTGTCCCTTTTCTCTTCTCAGGGGGACAACCGGCATGTCCATGGTGCAGTGTGACAGGCTTTACCACAGGGAGAGAAAAGAATGCCAAGGGTAGGTTGGAGCTGGGAAAAGCCACTTAGGAACAGATTTTCAGGGGAGGTGATAGACAAGGGCAAAGCGAAGAATGAGGATGAGTGTGCCAAGTTTCAAAGTGCCAGGAGGCAGCACAGTGCATTCAGGAAACTACAGCAAGTTCATGATAACCGACAGCTGATCTGGCAGCATCACCTGGGGATGGAGGCTGAGCCCCGGGGTTAACACTGGGGTGAGATGGTTTGTATACTATGCCGAGGAGGTGAGGTACTACACTGTGGGGGCACAGGGAGCTACCGGAGGATTTCAAATATCAGAATCGTAACCATAATAGAGTATTTAATTGCATCCTAGCTTTCATCAAGGGTAAGATGCACTATAGTTTATGTTCGACTAAGAAAGAGAAATGCTGTCAGTTAAACTAGGATATGTCCTCAAGTGCACGGTAAATGCCACCTTAAGAGATATTAAAATGGGGGGGGGGACAAATCTTAGAACAAGTAAACTGTGGTACTAGAATAATTAAGAAAGGTCGAACACTTGGATCAACAAAATAAGTGATTATTCCTTAACCATGTGCACCCAACTATATTAAGTCTTAGAACAAGAGACATTCTCATCTTGATGCCCCGCAGCTGTTAGGCCCAAGGTACAGAGGGCAGTAGCCAATGACCAGCAGGCCCCAAGTGCCATGTGCAGACTCTAAGAGCAACTGCCTTTGAGAGAGGAAACGGTTGAGAGCGGGCTTTCTGAGGTAGAGAAGTATTAGCTGGGAAAGTCGGAAAATTGAAACAGAATCGGAATTGATGCCCCTACATGACAGAGTTGGTGAAACTTCCCTTCTCAGAGATCTTGAGGCTCCTCAGAAATGTATTTTTCATTTTGGACGGAACATTCAGGATAAATATGATCTGTTCGAGTTCCTGGTTCTCTCATCAGGACTGTTTCTTAGGCTTCACTGGTATAAGAAAAGGGTTTTGATAGACCAGGGTAAATCCTGACAAAAGCAAAGCACGGTATCTATGAAAAACTAACCACTCAGAAGAGAACAAGAGATAAAAGGCCAGGCCGACCTGACCCTGCAGGATAGGTAAGGTTGGTCTGGCAACAGGGGTAGAGGGGAAGTGCCCATCTCCTGCTAGAAGAGCTAGAGAAGTCCCCTTCCCGAGAGACCACAGCAGGAGAGGAGAGCAGTAGGTGCTGATGATGAAGAATATTTTACTCAGCAGAGAAGGTCAAAATGACAAAGTTCCAGGATCAGAGTAAACCTATGGGATCAAAAAATAAAAAAAAAGATTTTTTTGAAACGACTTTTTTTTTAAAGGAATTTAAACAAAAGTCCTTTATAACAGACAGTTGGCTGTTTAAACCAAAAGTACAACTCACTGAGAGAATCACCGCATTATTTATTGGGGTAGAAAGGACCTGGAATGTAGAAAGATCCATTCTGTAGAGGAAAAAATAGAATCACTAACAGGTCTCAACCTTGCACAGCCAGTGGCTAGAATCCCTGGCTCATGAGACCCTGTGCTAGCAGGCCGCTAGAACCATCTCAACTATGTTAGTCTATCTTGGAAGCCAACAAGTGTTTGCCCAGTTAAGAGCACGGTAACAATCAGTCACGTTATGTTATAATGATTGTCGATATCTTTAAAAGCCTTGTCAAGTTCCTTTTTGAGTAACCCTCACCCCACCCTTAGAGAAATTTATCTGTGGTTCACCTCTTTGAAATATCTACTGTTGTTCCACATTTACCATAGCCAAAAAAAAAAAAAAAAGCTTTCTATTAACAAAGTGTTCAGAAGGTGGCGCCACTGGAAACAATGAGAGTTTTTGCAGCTGGGACAACTTTGTTGCAGAAACAGCTGAAAGCAATCAGGTCAGACAGAGCCAAGGGCTGGAGGGATTTTTAAAATTACAAAAACCGAACCAAATCAAACCAAAACAAAAATCATAACCAATGGCCAAGATTTCAAGGTTGCTACTAAAGGTATGACATTCTCCTAAGACATGCGTGTGACTTGATCAATATATTTCTATATTTATATTTGAAGAAGAAGGAACTATTTGATGCAGCAAATCCACATTGATTAAAAATTACCAGATAAGGGGCTCTTGGGTGGCTCAGTGGTTTAGGCCTCTGCCTTCCGCTCAGGTCATGATTTCAGGGTCCTGCGATGGAGCCCCACATCAGGCTCTTTGCTCAGCGGGGAGCCTGCTTACCCCTTTCTCTCTGCCACCTCTCTGCCTACTTGTGATCTGTCAAATGGGTAAATAAGATCTTTAAAAAAAGAATTACTAGGTGAGAAAAACATCGAGGGTATGGGAAGGAAAATGATTTCACCTGATCTGACTAGGAAGTGGTTGAAGCCTGAATTAAAGTGCTATATAAAGAGTAAAGCCCTGGGAAATATATGGGGAAAAAATCCCTAGAAAAACAGCCATAATAACTGGCTGCTCTTTAATGATCCAGATCCTGCGGTAGGCAAAGAAGAGCTGGTTTTAGCCAGAGGATGATCTCCGTTTGTCTTCATGATCTGGCATTTCCTGCAAGCCAGGCATGGGGCTCTGCACTAGAGCTGCAAATGCTGGGGGACCCTCACTGTCCCTTTTCTCTTCTCAGGGGGACAACCGGCATGTCCATGCTGCAGTGTGACAGGCTTTACCACAGGAAGAGAAAAGACTGCCAAGGGTAGGTTGGAGCTGGGAAAAGCCACTTAGGAACAGATTTTCAGGGGAGGTGATAGACAAGGGCAAAGCGAAGAATGAGGATGAGTGTGTCACGTTTCAAAGTGCCAGGAGGCAGCACAGTGCATTCAGGAAACTACAGCAAGTTCATGATAACCGACAGCTGATCTGGCAGCATCACCTGGGGATGGAGGCTGAGCCCCGGGGTTAACACTGGGGTGAGATGGTTTGTATACTATGCCGAGGAGGTGAGGTACTACACTGTGGGGGCACAGGGAGCTACCGGAGGATTTCAAATATCAGAATCGTAACCATAATAGAGTATTTAATTGCATCCTAGCTTTCATCAAGGGTAAGATGCACTATAGTTTATGTTCGACTAAGAAAGAGAAATGCTGTCAGTTAAACTAGGATATGTCCTCAAGTGCAAGGTAAATGCCACCTTAAGAGATATTAAAATGGGGGGGGGGACAAATCTTAGAACAAGTAAACTGTGGTACTAGAATAATTAAGAAAGGTTGAACACTTGGATCAACAAAATAAGTGATTATTCCTTAACCATGTGCACCCAACTATATTAAGTCTTAGAACAAGAGACATTCTCATCTTGATGCCCCGCAGCTGTTAGGCCCAAGGTACAGAGGGCAGTAGCCAATGACCAGCAGGCCCCAAGTGCCATGTGCAGACTCTAAGAGCAACTGCCTTTGAGAGAGGAAACGGTTGAGAGTGGGCTTTCTGAGGTAGAGAAGTATTAGCTGGGAAAGTCGGAAAATTGACACAGAATCGGAATTGATGCCCCTACATGACAAAGTTGGTGAAACTTCCCTTCTCAGAGATCTTGAGGCTCCTCAGAAATGTATTTTTCATTTTGGACGGAACATTCAGGATAAATATGATCTGTTCGAGTTCGTGGTTCTCTCATCAGGACTGTTTCTTAGGCTTCACTGGTACAAGAAAAGGGTTTTGATAGACCAGGGTAAATCCTGACAAAAGCAAAGCACGGTATCTATGAAAAACTAACCACTCAGAAGAGAACAACAGATAAAAGGCCAGGCCGACCTGACCCTGCAGGATACGTAAGGTTGGTCTGGCAACAGGGGTAGAGGGGAAGTGCCCATCTCCTGCTAGAAGAGCTAGAGAAGTCCCCTTCCCGAGAGACCACACCAGGAGAGGAGAGCAGTTGGTGCTGATGATGAAGAATATTTTAATCAGCAGAGAAGTTCAAAATGACAAAGTTCCAGGATCAGAGTAAACCTATGGGATCAAAAAATTAAAAAAAAGATTATTTTGAAACGACTTTTTTTTAAAGGAATTTAAACAAAAGTCCTTTATAACAGACAGTTGGCTGTTTAAACCAAAAGTACAACTCACTGAGAGAATCGCCGCATTATTTATTGGGGTAGAAAGGACCTGGAATGTAGAAAGACCCATTCTGTAGAGGAAAAAATAGAATCACTAACAGGTCTCAACCTTGCACAGCCAGTGGCTAGAATCCCTGGCTCATGAGACCCTGTGCTATCAGGCCGCTAGAACCATCTCAACTATGTTAGTCTATCTTGGAAGCCAACAAGTGTTTGCCCAGTTAAGAGCACGGTAACAATCAGTCACGTTATGTTATAATGATTGTCGATATCTTTAAAAGCCTTGTCAAGTTCCTTTTTGAGTAACCCTCACCCCACCCTTAGAGAAATTTATCTGTGGTTCACCTCTTTGAAATATCTACTGTTGTTCCACATTTACCATAGCCAAAAAAAAAAAAAAAAAAAAAAAAAAAAAAGCTTTCTATTAACAAAGTGTTCAGAAGGTGGCGCCACTGGAAACAATGAGAGTTTTCGCAGCTGGGACAACTTTGTTGCAGAAACAGCTGAAAGCAATCAGGTCAGACAGAGCCAAGGGCTGGAGGGATTTTTAAAATTACAAAAACCGAACCAAATCAAACCAAAACAAAAATCATAACCAATGGCCAAGATTTCAAGGTTGCTACTAAAGGTATGACATTCTCCTAAGACATGCGTGTGACTTGATCAATATATTTCTATATTTATATTTGAAGAAGAAGGAACTATTTGATGCAGCAAATCCACATTGATTAAAAATTACCAGATAAGGGGCTCTTGGGTGGCTCAGTGGTTTAGGCCTCTGCCTTCCGCTCAGGTCATGATTTCAGGGTCCTGGGATGGAGCCCCACATCAGGCTCTTTGCTCAGCGGGGAGCCTGCTTACCCCTTTCTCTCTGCCACCTCTCTGCCTACTTGTGATCTGTCAAATGGGTAAATAAGATCTTTAAAAAAAGAATTACTAGGTGAGAAAAACATCGAGGGTATGGGAAGGAAAATGATTTCACCTGATCTGACTAGGAAGTGGTTGAAGCCTGAATTAAAGTGCTATATAAAGAGTAAAGCCCTGGGAAATATATGGGGAAAAATCCCTAGAAAAACAGCCATAATAACTGGCTGCTCTTTAATGATCCAGATCCTGCGGTAGGCAAAGAAGAGCTGGTTTTAGCCAGAGGATGATCTCCGTTTGTCTTCATGATCTGGCATTTCCTGCAAGCCAGGCATGGGGCTCTGCACTAGAGCTGCAAATGCTGGGGGGCCCTCACTGTCCCTTTTCTCTTCTCAGGGGGACAACCGGCATGTCCATGGTGCAGTGTGACAGGCTTTACCACAGGGAGAGAAAAGACTGCCAAGGGTAGGTTGGAGCTGGGAAAAGCCACTTAGGAACAGATTTTCAGGGGAGGTGATAGACAAGGGCAAAGCGAAGAATGAGGATGAGTGTGTCACGTTTCAAAGTGCCAGGAGGCAGCACAGTGCATTCAGGAAACTACAGCAAGTTCATGATAACCGACAGCTGATCTGGCAGCATCACCTGGGGATGGAGGCTGAGCCCCGGGGTTAACACTGGGGTGAGATGGTTTGTATACTATGCCGAGGAGGTGAGGTACTACACTGTGGGGGCACAGGGAGCTACCGGAGGATTTCAAATATCAGAATCGTAACCATAATAGAGTATTTAATTGCATCCTAGCTTTCATCAAGGGTAAGATGCACTATAGTTTATGTTCGACTAAGAAAGAGAAATGCTGTCAGTTAAACTAGGTTATGTCCTCAAGTGCAAGGTAAATGCCACCTTAAGAGATATTAAAATGGGGGGGGGGCAAATCTTAGAACAAGTAAACTGTGGTACTAGAATAATTAAGAAAGGTCGAACACTTGGATCAACAAAATAAGTGATTATTCCTTAACCATGTGCACCCAACTATATTAAGTCTTAGAACAAGAGACATTCTCATCTTGATGCCCCGCAGCTGTTAGGCCCAAGGTACAGAGGGCAGTAGCCAATGACCAGCAGGCCCCAAGTGCCATGTGCAGACTCTAAGAGCAACTGCCTTTGAGAGAGGAAACGGTTGAGAGTGGGCTTTCTGAGGTAGAGAAGTATTAGCTGGGAAAGTCGGAAAATTGACACAGAATCGGAATTGATGCCCCTACATGACAAAGTTGGTGAAACTTCCCTTCTCAGAGATCTTGAGGCTCCTCAGAAATGTATTTTTCATTTTGGACGGAACATTCAGGATAAATATGATCTGTTCGAGTTCCTGGTTCTCTCATCAGGACTGTTTCTTAGGCTTCACTGGTACAAGAAAAGGGTTTTGATAGACCAGGGTAAATCCTGACAAAAGCAAAGCACGGTATCGATGAAAAACTAACCACTCAGAAGAGAACAACAGATAAAAGGCCAGGCCGACCTGACCCTGCAGGATACGTAAGGTTGGTCTGGCAACAGGGGTAGAGGGGAAGTGCCCATCTCCTGCTAGAAGAGCTAGAGAAGTCCCCTTCCCGAGAGACCACACCAGGAGAGGAGAGCAGTAGGTGCTGATGATGAAGAATATTTTAATCAGCAGAGAAGGTCAAAATGACAAAGTTCCAGGATCAGAGTAAACCTATGGGATCAAAAAATAAAAAATAAAAAATAAAGATTTTTTTGAAACGACTTTTTTTTTAAAGGAATTTAAACAAAAGTCCTTTATAACAGACAGTTGGCTGTTTAAACCAAAAGTACAACTCACTGAGAGAATCGCCGCATTATTTATTGGGGTAGAAAGGACCTGGAATGTAGAAAGACCCATTCTGTAGAGGAAAAAATAGAATCACTAACAGGTCTCAACCTTGCACAGCCAGTGGCTAGAATCCCTGGCTCATGAGACCCTGTGCTAGCAGGCCGCTAGAACCATCTCAACTATGTTAGTCTATCTTGGAAGCCAACAAGTGTTTGCCCAGTTAAGAGCACGGTAACAATCAGTCACGTTATGTTATAATGATTGTCGATATCTTTAAAAGCCTTGTCAAGTTCCTTTTTGAGTAACCCTCACCCCACCCTTAGAGAAATTTATCTGTGGTTCACCTCTTTGAAATATCTACTGTTGTTCCACATTTACCATAGCCAAAAAAAAAAAAAAAAAAAAAAAAAAGCTTTCTATTAACAAAGTGTTCAGAAGGTGGCGCCACTGGAAACAATGAGAGTTTTCGCAGCTGGGACAACTTTGTTGCAGAAACAGCTGAAAGCAATCAGGTCAGACAGAGCCAAGGGCTGGAGGGATTTTTAAAATTACAAAAACCGAACCAAATCAAACCAAAACAAAAATCATAACCAATGGCCAAGATTTCAAGGTTGCTACTAAAGGTATGACATTCTCCTAAGACATGCGTGTGACTTGATCAATATATTTCTATATTTATATTTGAAGAAGAAGGAACTATTTGATGCAGCAAATCCACATTGATTAAAAATTACCAGATAAGGGGCTCTTGGGTGGCTCAGTGGTTTAGGCCTCTGCCTTCCGCTCAGGTCATGATTTCAGGGTCCTGGGATGGAGCCCCACATCAGGCTCTTTGCTCAGCGGGGAGCCTGCTTACCCCTTTCTCTCTGCCACCTCTCTGCCTACTTGTGATCTGTCAAATGGGTAAATAAGATCTTTAAAAAAAGAATTACTAGGTGAGAAAAACATCGAGGGTATGGGAAGGAAAATGATTTCACCTGATCTGACTAGGAAGTGGTTGAAGCCTGAATTAAAGTGCTATATAAAGAGTAAAGCCCTGGGAAATATATGGGGAAAAAATCCCTAGAAAAACAGCCATAATAACTGGCTGCTCTTTAATGATCCAGATCCTGCGGTAGGCAAAGAAGAGCTGGTTTTAGCCAGAGGATGATCTCCGTTTGTCTTCATGATCTGGCATTTCCTGCAAGCCAGGCATGGGGCTCTGCACTAGAGCTTCAAATGCTGGGGGGCCCTCACTGTCCCTTTTCTCTTCTCAGGGGGACAACCGGCATGTCCATGGTGCAGTGTGACAGGCTTTACCACAGGGAGAGAAAAGACTGCCAAGGGTAGGTTGGAGCTGGGAAAAGCCACTTAGGAACAGATTTTCAGGGGAGGTGATAGACAAGGGCAAAGCGAAGAATGAGGATGAGTGTGTCACGTTTCAAAGTGCCAGGAGGCAGCACAGTGCATTCAGGAAACTACAGCAAGTTCATGATAACCGACAGCTGATCTGGCAGCATCACCTGGGGATGGAGGCTGAGCCCCGGGGTTAACACTGGGGTGAGATGGTTTGTATACTATGCCGAGGAGGTGAGGTACTACACTGTGGGGGCACAGGGAGCTACCGGAGGATTTCAAATATCAGAATCGTAACCATAATAGAGTATTTAATTGCATCCTAGCTTTCATCAAGGGTAAGATGCACTATAGTTTATGTTCGACTAAGAAAGAGAAATGCTGTCAGTTAAACTAGGATATGTCCTCAAGTGCAAGGTAAATGCCACCTTAAGAGATATTAAAATGGGGGGGGGGGACAAATCTTAGAACAAGTAAACTGTGGTACTAGAATAATTAAGAAAGGTCGAACACTTGGATCAACAAAATAAGTGATTATTCCTTAACCATGTGCACCCAACTATATTAAGTCTTAGAACAAGAGACATTCTCATCTTGATGCCCCGCAGCTGTTAGGCCCAAGGTACAGAGGGCAGTAGCCAATGACCAGCAGGCCCCAAGTGCCATGTGTAGACTCTAAGAGCAACTGCCTTTGAGAGAGGAAACGGTTGAGAGTGGGCTTTCTGAGGTAGAGAAGTATTAGCTGGGAAAGTCGGAAAATTGACACAGAATCGGAATTGATGCCCCTACATGACAAAGTTGGTGAAACTTCCCTTCTCAGAGATCTTGAGGCTCCTCAGAAATGTATTTTTCATTTTGGACGGAACATTCAGGATAAATATGATCTGTTCGAGTTCCTGGTTCTCTCATCAGGACTGTTTCTTAGGCTTCACTGGTACAAGAAAAGGGTTTTGATAGACCAGGGTAAATCCTGACAAAAGCAAAGCACGGTATCGATGAAAAACTAACCACTCAGAAGAGAACAACAGATAAAAGGCCAGGCCGACCTGACCCTGCAGGATAGGTAAGGTTGGTCTGGCAACAGGGGTAGAGGGGAAGTGCCCATCTCCTGCTAGAAGAGCTAGAGAAGTCCCCTTCCCGAGAGACCACACCAGGAGAGGAGAGCAGTAGGTGCTGATGATGAAGAATATTTTAATCAGCAGAGAAGGTCAAAATGACAAAGTTCCAGGATCAGAGTAAACCTATGGGATCAAAAAATAAAAAAAAAGATTTTTTTGAAACGACTTTTTTTTTAAAGGAATTTAAACAAAAGTCCTTTATAACAGACAGTTGGCTGTTTAAACCAAAAGTACAACTCACTGAGAGAATCGCCGCATTATTTATTGGGGTAGAAAGGACCTGGAATGTAGAAAGACCCATTCTGTAGAGGAAAAAATAGAATCACTAACAGGTCTCAACCTTGCACAGCCAGTGGCTAGAATCCCTGGCTCATGAGACCCTGTGCTAGCAGGCCGCTAGAACCATCTCAACTATGTTAGTCTATCTTGGAAGCCAACAAGTGTTTGCCCAGTTAAGAGCACGGTAACAATCAGTCACGTTATGTTATAATGATTGTCGATATCTTTAAAAGCCTTGTCAAGTTCCTTTTTGAGTAACCCTCACCCCACCCTTAGAGAAATTTATCTGTGGTTCACCTCTTTGAAATATCTACTGTTGTTCCACATTTACCATAGCCAAAAAAAAAAAAAAAAAAAAAAAAAAAAAAGCTTTCTATTAACAAAGTGTTCAGAAGGTGGCGCCACTGGAAACAATGAGAGTTTTCGCAGCTGGGACAACTTTGTTGCAGAAACAGCTGAAAGCAATCAGGTCAGACAGAGCCAAGGGCTGGAGGGATTTTTAAAATTACAAAAACCGAACCAAATCAAACCAAAACAAAAATCATAACCAATGGCCAAGATTTCAAGGTTGCTACTAAAGGTATGACATTCTCCTAAGACATGCGTGTGACTTGATCAATATATTTCTATATTTATATTTGAAGAAGAAGGAACTATTTGATGCAGCAAATCCACATTGATTAAAAATTACCAGATAAGGGGCTCTTGGGTGGCTCAGTGGTTTAGGCCTCTGCCTTCCGCTCAGGTCATGATTTCAGGGTCCTGGGATGGAGCCCCACATCAGGCTCTTTGCTCAGCGGGGAGCCTGCTTACCCCTTTCTCTCTGCCACCTCTCTGCCTACTTATGATCTGTCAAATGGGTAAATAAGATGTTTAAAAAAAGAATTACTAGGTGAGAAAAACATCGAGGGTATGGGAAGGAAAATGATTTCACCTGATCTGACTAGGAAGTGGTTGAAGCCTGAATTAAAGTGCTATATAAAGAGTAAAGCCCTGGGAAATATATGGGGAAAAAATCCCTAGAAAAACAGCCATAATAACTGGCTGCTCTTTAATGATCCAGATCCTGCGGTAGGCAAAGAAGAGCTGGTTTTAGCCAGAGGATGATCTCCGTTTGTCTTCATGATCTGGCATTTCCTGCAAGCCAGGCATGGGGCTCTGCACTAGAGCTGCAAATGCTGGGGGGCCCTCACTGTCCCTTTTCTCTTCTCAGGGGGACAACCGGCATGTCCATGGTGCAGTGTGACAGGCTTTACCACAGGGAGAGAAAAGACTGCCAAGGGTAGGTTGGAGCTGGGAAAAGCCACTTAGGAACAGATTTTCAGGGGAGGTGATAGACAAGGGCAAAGCGAAGAATGAGGATGAGTGTGTCACGTTTCAAAGTGCCAGGAGGCAGCACAGTGCATTCAGGAAACTACAGCAAGTTCATGATAACCGACAGCTGATCTGGCAGCATCACCTGGGGATGGAGGCTGAGCCCCGGGGTTAACACTGGGGTGAGATGGTTTGTATACTATGCCGAGGAGGTGAGGTACTACACTGTGGGGGCACAGGGAGCTACCGGAGGATTTCAAATATCAGAATCGTAACCATAATAGAGTATTTAATTGCATCCTAGCTTTCATCAAGGGTAAGATGCACTATAGTTTATGTTCGACTAAGAAAGAGAAATGCTGTCAGTTAAACTAGGATATGTCCTCAAGTGCAAGGTAAATGCCACCTTAAGAGATATTAAAATGGGGGGGGGACAAATCTTAGAACAAGTAAACTGTGGTACTAGAATAATTAAGAAAGGTCGAACACTTGGATCAACAAAATAAGTGATTATTGCTTAACCATGTGCACCCAACTATATTAAGTCTTAGAACAAGAGACATTCTCATCTTGATGCCCCGCAGCTGTTAGGCCCAAGGTACAGAGGGCAGTAGCCAATGACCAGCAGGCCCCAAGTGCCATGTGCAGACTCTAAGAGCAACTGCCTTTGAGAGAGGGAACGGTTGAGAGTGGGCTTTCTGAGGTAGAGAAGTATTAGCTGGGAAAGTCGGAAAATTGACACAGAATCGGAATTGATGCCCCTACATGACAAAGTTGGTGAAACTTCCCTTCTCAGAGATCTTGAGGCTCCTCAGAAATGTATTTTTCATTTTGGACGGAACATTCAGGATAAATATGATCTGTTCGAGTTCCTGGTTCTCTCATCAGGACTGTTTATTAGGCTTCACTGGTACAAGAAAAGGGTTTTGATAGACCAGGGTAAATCCTGACAAAAGCAAAGCACGGTATCTATGAAAAACTAACCACTCAGAAGAGAACAACAGATAAAAGGCCAGGCCGACCTGACCCTGCAGGATACGTAAGGTTGGTCTGGCAACAGGGGTAGAGGGGAAGTGCCCATCTCCTGCTAGAAGAGCTAGAGAAGTCCCCTTACCGAGAGACCACACCAGGAGAGGAGAGCAGTAGGTGCTGATGATGAAGAATATTTTAATCAGCAGAGAAGGTCAAAATGACAAAGTTCCAGGATCAGAGTAAACTTATGGGATCAAAAAATAAAAAAAAAGATTTTTTTGAAACGACTTTTTTTTTAAAGGAATTTAAACAAAAGTCCTTTATAACAGACAGTTGGCTGTTTAAACCAAAAGTACAACTCACTGAGAGAATCGCCGCATTATTTATTGGGGTAGAAAGGACCTGGAATGTAGAAAGACCCATTCTGTAGAGGAAAAAATAGAATCACTAACAGGTCTCAACCTTGCACAGCCAGTGGCTAGAATCCCTGGCTCATGAGACCCTGTGCTAGCAGGCCGCTAGAACCATCTCAACTATGTTAGTCTATCTTGGAAGCCAACAAGTGTTTGCCCAGTTAAGAGCACGGTAACAATCAGTCACGTTATGTTATAATGATTGTCGATATCTTTAAAAGCCTTGTCAAGTTCCTTTTTGAGTAACCCT
The DNA here is from genome assembly GCF_030435805.1 of Mustela lutreola. Lineage (NCBI taxonomy): Eukaryota > Metazoa > Chordata > Mammalia > Carnivora > Mustelidae > Mustela > Mustela lutreola. The sequence goes on from NC_081292.1 coordinate 94,873,178, forward strand.
CACCCCACCCTTAGAGAAATTTATCTGTGGTTCACCTCTTTGAAATATCTACTGTTGTTCCACATTTACCATAGCCAAAAAAAAAAAAAAAAAAAAAGCTTTCTATTAACAAAGTGTTCAGAAGGGGGCGCCACTGGAAACAATGAGAGTTTTCGCAGCTGGGACAACTTTGTTGCAGAAACAGCTGAAAGCAATCAGGTCAGACAGAGCCAAGGGCTGGAGGGATTTTTAAAATTACAAAAACCGAACCAAATCAAACCAAAACAAAAATCATAACCAATGGCCAAGATTTCAAGGTTGCTACTAAAGGTATGACATTCTCCTAAGACATGCGTGTGACTTGATCAATATATTTCTATATTTATATTTGAAGAAGAAGGAACTATTTGATGCAGCAAATCCACATTGATTAAAAATTACCAGATAAGGGGCTCTTGGGTGGCTCAGTGGTTTAGGCCTCTGCCTTCCGCTCAGGTCATGATTTCAGGGTCCTGGGATGGAGCCCCACATCAGGCTCTTTGCTCAGCGGGGAGCCTGCTTACCCCTTTCTCTCTGCCACCTCTCTGCCTACTTGTGATCTGTCAAATGGGTAAATAAGATCTTTAAAAAAAGAATTACTAGGTGAGAAAAACATCGAGGGTATGGGAAGGAAAATGATTTCACCTGATCTGACTAGGAAGTGGTTGAAGCCTGAATTAAAGTGCTATCTAAAGAGTAAAGCCCTGGGAAATATATGGGGAAAAAATCCCTAGAAAAACAGCCATAATAACTGGCTGCTCTTTAATGATCCAGATCCTGCGGTAGGCAAAGAAGAGCTGGTTTTAGCCAGAGGATGATCTCCGTTTGTCTTCATGATCTGGCATTTCCTGCAAGCCAGGCATGGGGCTCTGCACTAGAGCTGCAAATGCTGGGGGGCCATCACTGTCCCTTTTCTCTTCTCAGGGGGACAACCGGCATGTCCATGGTGCAGTGTGACAGGCTTTACCACAGGGAGAGAAAAGACTGCCAAGGGTAGGTTGGAGCTGGGAAAAGCCACTTAGGAACAGATTTTCAGGGGAGCTGATAGACAAGGGCAAAGCGAAGAATGAGGATGAGTGTGTCACGTTTCAAAGTGCCAGGAGGCAGCACAGTGCATTCAGGAAACTACAGCAAGTTCATGATAACCGACAGCTGATCTGGCAGCATCACCTGGGGATGGAGGCTGAGCCCCGGGGTTAACACTGGGGTGAGATGGTTTGTATACTATGCCGAGGAGGTGAGGTACTACACTGTGGGGGCACAGGGAGCTACCGGAGGATTTCAAATATCAGAATCGTAACCATAATAGAGTATTTAATTGCATCCTAGCTTTCATCAAGGGTAAGATGCACTATAGTTTATGTTCGACTAAGAAAGAGAAATGCTGTCAGTTAAACTAGGATATGTCCTCAAGTGCAAGGTAAATGCCACCTTAAGAGATATTAAAATGGGGGGGGGACAAATCTTAGAACAAGTAAACTGTGGTACTAGAATAATTAAGAAAGGTCGAACACTTGGATCAACAAAATAAGTGATTATTCCTTAACCATGTGCACCCAACTATATTAAGTCTTAGAACAAGAGACATTCTCATCTTGATGCCCCGCAGCTGTTAGGCCCAAGGTACAGAGGGCAGTAGCCAATGACCAGCAGGCCCCAAGTGCCATGTACAGACTCTAAGAGCAACTGCCTTTGAGAGAGGAAACGGTTGAGAGTGGGCTTTCTGAGGTAGAGAAGTATTAGCTGGGAAAGTCGGAAAATTGACACAGAATCGGAATTGATGCCCCTACATGACAAAGTTGGTGAAACTTCCCTTCTCAGAGATCTTGAGGCTCCTCAGAAATGTATTTTTCATTTTGGACGGAACATTCAGGATAAATATGATCTGTTCGAGTTCCTGGTTCTCTCATCAGGACTGTTTCTTAGGCTTCACTGGTACAAGAAAAGGGTTTTGATAGACCAGGGTAAATCCTGACAAAAGCAAAGCACGGTATCTATGAAAAACTAACCACTCAGAAGAGAACAACAGATAAAAGGCCAGGCCGACCTGACCCTGCAGGATAGGTAAGGTTGGTCTGGCAACAGGGGTAGAGGGGAAGTGCCCATCTCCTGCTAGAAGAGCTAGAGAAGTCCCCTTCCCGAGAGACCACACCAGGAGAGGAGAGCAGTAGGTGCTGATGATGAAGAATATTTTAATCAGCAGAGAAGGTCAAAATGACAAAGTTCCAGGATCAGAGTAAACCTATGGGAACAAAAAATAAAAAATAAAAAAAAAGATTTTTTTGAAACGACATTTTTTTTAAAAGAATTTAAACAAAAGTCCTTTATAACAGACAGTTGGCTGTTTAAACCAAAAGTACAACTCACTGAGAGAATCGCCGCATTATTTATTGGGGTAGAAAGGACCTGGAATGTAGAAAGACCCATTCTGTAGTGGAAAAAAATTGAATCACTAACAGGTCTCAACCTTGCACAGCCAGTGGCTAGAATCCCTGGCTCATGAGACCCTGTGCTAGCAGGCCGCTAGAACCATCTCAACTATGTTAGTCTATCTTGGAAGCCAACAAGTGTTTGCCCAGTTAAGAGCACGGTAACAATCAGTCACGTTATGTTATAATGATTGTCGATATCTTTAAAAGCCTTGTCAAGTTCCTTTTTGAGTAACCCTCACCCCACCCTTAGAGAAATTTATCTGTGGTTCACCTCTTTGAAATATCTACTGTTGTTCCATATTTACCATAGCCAAAAAAAAAAAAAAAAAAAAAAAAAAAAAAAAAAAAAAAAAGCTTTCTATTAACAAAGTGTTCAGAAGGGGGCGCCACTGGAAACAATGAGAGTTTTCGCAGCTGGGACAACTTTGTTGCAGAAACAGCTGAAAGCAATCAGGTCAGACAGAGCCAAGGGCTGGAGGGATTTTTAAAATTACAAAAACCGAACCAAATCAAACCAAAACAAAAATCATAACCAATGGCCAAGATTTCAAGTTTGCTACTAAAGGTATGACATTCTCCTAAGACATGCGTGTGACTTGATCAATATATTTCTATATTTATATTTGAAGAAGAAGGAACTATTTGATGCAGCAAATCCACATTCATTAAAAATTACCAGATAAGGGGCTCTTGGGGGGCTCAGTGGTTTAGGCCTCTGCCTTCCGCTCAGGTCATGATTTCAGGGTCCTGGGATGGAGCCCCACATCAGGCTCTTTGCTCAGCGGGGAGCCTGCTTACCCCTTTCTCTCTGCCACCTCTCTGCCTACTTGTGATCTGTCAAATGGGTAAATAAGATCTTTAAAAAAAGAATTACTAGGTGAGAAAAACATCGAGGGTATGGGAAGGAAAATGATTTCACCTGATCTGACTAGGAAGTGGTTGAAGCCTGAATTAAAGTGCTATATAAAGAGTAAAGCCCTGGGAAATATATGGGGAAAAAAATCCCTAGAAAAACAGCCATAATAACTGGCTGCTCTTTAATGATCCAGATCCTGCGGTAGGCAAAGAAGAGCTGGTTTTAGCCAGAGGATGATCTCCGTTTGTCTTCATGATCTGGCATTTCCTGCAAGCCAGGCATGGGGCTCTGCACTAGAGCTGCAAATGCTGGGGGGCCCTCACTGTCCCTTTTCTCTTCTCAGGGGGACAACCGGCATGTCCATGGTGCAGTGTGACAGGCTTTACCACAGGGAGAGAAAAGAATGCCAAGGGTAGGTTGGAGCTGGGAAAAGCCACTTAGGAACAGATTTTCAGGGGAGGTGATAGACAAGGGCAAAGCGAAGAATGAGGATGAGTGTGCCAAGTTTCAAAGTGCCAGGAGGCAGCACAGTGCATTCAGGAAACTACAGCAAGTTCATGATAACCGACAGCTGATCTGGCAGCATCACCTGGGGATGGAGGCTGAGCCCCGGGGTTAACACTGGGGTGAGATGGTTTGTATACTATGCCGAGGAGGTGAGGTACTACACTGTGGGGGCACAGGGAGCTACCGGAGGATTTCAAATATCAGAATCGTAACCATAATAGAGTATTTAATTGCATCCTAGCTTTCATCAAGGGTAAGATGCACTATAGTTTATGTTCGACTAAGAAAGAGAAATGCTGTCAGTTAAACTAGGATATGTCCTCAAGTGCACGGTAAATGCCACCTTAAGAGATATTAAAATGGGGGGGGGGACAAATCTTAGAACAAGTAAACTGTGGTACTAGAATAATTAAGAAAGGTCGAACACTTGGATCAACAAAATAAGTGATTATTCCTTAACCATGTGCACCCAACTATATTAAGTCTTAGAACAAGAGACATTCTCATCTTGATGCCCCGCAGCTGTTAGGCCCAAGGTACAGAGGGCAGTAGCCAATGACCAGCAGGCCCCAAGTGCCATGTGCAGACTCTAAGAGCAACTGCCTTTGAGAGAGGAAACGGTTGAGAGCGGGCTTTCTGAGGTAGAGAAGTATTAGCTGGGAAAGTCGGAAAATTGAAACAGAATCGGAATTGATGCCCCTACATGACAGAGTTGGTGAAACTTCCCTTCTCAGAGATCTTGAGGCTCCTCAGAAATGTATTTTTCATTTTGGACGGAACATTCAGGATAAATATGATCTGTTCGAGTTCCTGGTTCTCTCATCAGGACTGTTTCTTAGGCTTCACTGGTATAAGAAAAGGGTTTTGATAGACCAGGGTAAATCCTGACAAAAGCAAAGCACGGTATCTATGAAAAACTAACCACTCAGAAGAGAACAAGAGATAAAAGGCCAGGCCGACCTGACCCTGCAGGATAGGTAAGGTTGGTCTGGCAACAGGGGTAGAGGGGAAGTGCCCATCTCCTGCTAGAAGAGCTAGAGAAGTCCCCTTCCCGAGAGACCACAGCAGGAGAGGAGAGCAGTAGGTGCTGATGATGAAGAATATTTTACTCAGCAGAGAAGGTCAAAATGACAAAGTTCCAGGATCAGAGTAAACCTATGGGATCAAAAAATAAAAAATAAAAAAAAAGATTTTTTTGAAACGACTTTTTTTTTAAAGGAATTTAAACAAAAGTCCTTTATAACAGACAGTTGGCTGTTTAAACCAAAAGTACAACTCACTGAGAGAATCGCCGCATTATTTATTGGGGTAGAAAGGACCTGGAATGTAGAAAGACCGATTCTGTAGAGGAAAAAATAGAATCACTAACAGGTCTCAACCTTGCACAGCCAGTGGCTAGAATCCCTGGCTCATGAGACCCTGTGCTAGCAGGCCGCTAGAACCATCTCAACTATGTTAGTCTATCTTGGAAGCCAACAAGTGTTTGCCCAGTTAAGAGCACGGTAACAATCAGTCGCGTTATGTTATAATGATTGTCGATATCTTTAAAAGCCTTGTCAAGTTCCTTTTTGAGTAACCCTCACCCCACCCTTAGAGAAATTTATCTGTGGTTCACCTCTTTGAAATATCTACTGTTGTTCCACATTTACCATAGCCAAAAAAAAAAAAAAAAAAAAAAAAGCTTTCTATTAACAAAGTATTCAGAAGGGGGCGCCACTGGAAACAATGAGAGTTTTCGCAGCTGGGACAACTTTGTTGCAGAAACAGCTGAAAGCAATCAGGTCAGACAGAGCCAAGGGCTGGAGGGATTTTTAAAATTACAAAAACCGAACCAAATCAAACCAAAACAAAAATCATAACCAATGGCCAAGATTTCAAGTTTGCTACTAAAGGTATGACATTCTCCTAAGACATGCGTGTGACTTGATCAATATATTTCTATATTTATATTTGAAGAAGAAGGAACTATTTGATGCAGCAAATCCACATTGATTAAAAATTACCAGATAAGGGGCTCTTGGGGGGCTCAGTGGTTTAGGCCTCTGCCTTCCGCTCAGGTCATGATTTCAGGGTCCTGGGATGGAGCCCCACATCAGGCTCTTTGCTCAGCGGGGAGCCTGCTTACCCCTTTCTCTCTGCCACCTCTCTGCCTACTTGTGATCTGTCAAATGGTTAAATAAGATCTTTAAAAAAAGAATTACTAGGTGAGAAAAACATCGAGGGTATGGGAAGGAAAATGATTTCACCTGATCTGACTAGGAAGTGGTTGAAGCCTGAATTAAAGTGCTATCTAAAGAGTAAAGCCCTGGGAAATATATGGGGGAAAAAATCCCTAGAAAAACAGCCATAATAACTGGCTGCTCTTTAATGATCCAGATCCTGCGGTAGGCAAAGAAGAGCTGGTTTTAGCCAGAGGATGATCTCCGTTTGTCTTCATGATCTGGCATTTCCTGCAAGCCAGGCATGGGGCTCTGCACTAGAGCTGCAAATGCTGGGGGGCCCTCACTGTCCCTTTTCTCTTCTCAGGGGGACAACCGGCATGTCCATGGTGCAGTGTGACAGGCTTTACCACAGGGAGAGAAAAGACTGCCAAGGGTAGGTTGGAGCTGGGAAAAGCCACTTAGGAACAGATTTTCAGGGGAGGTGATAGACAAGGGCAAAGCGAAGAATGAGGATGAGTGTGTCAAGTTTCAAAGTGCCAGGAGGCAGCACAGTGCATTCAGGAAACTACAGCAAGTTCATGATAACCGACAGCTGATCTGGCAGCATCACCTGGGGATGGAGGCTGAGCCCCGGGGTTAACACTGGGGTGAGATGGTATGTATACTATGCCGGGGAGGTGAGGTACTACACTGTGGGGGCACAGGGAGCTACCGGAGGATTTCAAATATCAGAATCGTAACCATAATAGAGTATTTAATTGCATCCTAGCTTTCATCAAGGGTAAGATGCACTATAGTTTATGTTCGACTAAGAAAGAGAAATGCTGTCAGTTAAACTAGGATATGTCCTCAAGTGCAAGGTAAATGCCACCTTAAGAGATATTAAAATGGGGGGGGGACAAATCTTAGAACAAGTAAACTGTGGTACTAGAATAATTAAGAAAGGTCGAACACTTGGATCAACAAAATAAGTGATTATTCCTTAACCATGTGCACCCAACTATATTAAGTCTTAGAACAAGAGACATTCTCATCTTGATGCCCCGCAGCTGTTAGGCCCAAGGTACAGAGGGCAGTAGCCAATGACCAGCAGGCCCCAAGTGCCATGTGCAGACTCTAAGAGCAACTGCCTTTGAGAGAGGAAACGGTTGAGAGTGGGCTTTCTGAGGTAGAGAAGTATTAGCTGGGAAAGTCGGAAAATTGAAACAGAATCGGAATTGATGCCCCTACATGACAGAGTTGGTGAAACTTCCCTTCTCAGAGATCTTGAGGCTCCTCAGAAATGTATTTTTCATTTTGGACGGAACATTCAGGATAAATATGATCTGTTCGAGTTCCTGGTTCTCTCATCAGGACTGTTTCTTAGGCTTCACTGGTACAAGAAAAGGGTTTTGATAGACCAGGGTAAATCCTGACAAAAGCAAAGCACGGTATCTATGAAAAACTAACCACTCAGAAGAGAACAACAGATAAAAGGCCAGGCCGACCTGACCCTGCAGGATAGGTAAGGTTGGTCTGGCAACAGGGGTAGAGGGGAAGTGCCCATCTCCTGCTAGAAGAGCTAGAGAAGTCCCCTTCCCGAGAGACCACACCAGGAGAGGAGAGCAGTAGGTGCTGATGATGAAGAATATTTTAATCAGCAGAGAAGGTCAAAATGACAAAGTTCCAGGATCAGAGTAAACCTATGGGATCAAAAAATAAAAAATAAAAAATAAAGATTTTTTTGAAACGACTTTTTTTTTAAAGGAATTTAAACAAAAGTCCTTTATAACAGACAGTTGGCTGTTTAAACCAAAAGTACAACTCACTGAGAGAATCGCCGCATTATTTATTGGGGTAGAAAGGACCTGGAATGTAGAAAGACCCATTCTGTAGAGGAAAAAATAGAATCACTAACAGGTCTCAACCTTGCACAGCCAGTGGCTAGAATCCCTGGCTCATGAGACCCTGTGCTAGCAGGCCGCTAGAACCATCTCAACTATGTTAGTCTATCTTGGAAGCCAACAAGTGTTTGCCCAGTTAAGAGCACGGTAACAATCAGTCACGTTATGTTATAATGATTGTCGATATCTTTAAAAGCCTTGTCAAGTTCCTTTTTGAGTAACCCTCACCCCACCCTTAGAGAAATTTATCTGTGGTTCACCTCTTTGAAATATCTACTGTTGTTCCACATTTACCATAGCCAAAAAAAAAAAAAAAAAAAGCTTTCTATTAACAAAGTGTTCAGAAGGGGGCGCCACTGGAAACAATGAGAGTTTTCGCAGCTGGGACAACTTTGTTGCAGAAACAGCTGAAAGCAATCAGGTCAGACAGAGCCAAGGGCTGGAGGGATTTTTAAAATTACAAAAACCGAACCAAATCAAACCAAAACAAAAATCATAACCAATGGCCAAGATTTCAAGTTTGCTACTAAAGATATGACATTCTCCTAAGACATGCGTGTGACTTGATCAATATATTTCTATATTTATATTTGAAGAAGAAGGAACTATTTGATGCAGCAAATCCACATTGATTAAAAATTACCAGATAAGGGGCTCTTGGGGGGCTCAGTGGTTTAGGCCTCTGCCTTCCGCTCAGGTCATGATTTCAGGGTCCTGGGATGGAGCCCCACATCAGGCTCTTTGCTCAGCGGGGAGCCTGCTTACCCCTTTCTCTCTGCCACCTCTCTGCCTACTTGTGATCTGTCAAATGGGTAAATAAGATCTTTAAAAAAAGAATTACTAGGTGAGAAAAACATCGAGGGTATGGGAAGGAAAATGATTTCACCTGATCTGACTAGGAAGTGGTTGAAGCCTGAATTAAAGTGCTATCTAAAGAGTAAAGCCCTGGGAAATATATGGGGAAAAAATCCCTACAAAAACAGCCATAATAACTGGCTGCTCTTTAATGATCCAGATCCTGCGGTAGGCAAAGAAGAGCTGGTTTTAGCCAGAGGATGATCTCCGTTTGTCTTCATGATCTGGCATTTCCTGCAAGCCAGGCATGGGGCTCTGCACTAGAGCTGCAAATGCTGGGGGGCCCTCACTGTCCCTTTTCTCTTCTCAGGGGGACAACCGGCATGTCCATGGTGCAGTGTGACAGGCTTTACAACAGGGAGAGAAAAGACTGCCAAGGGTAGGTTGGAGCTGGGAAAAGCCACTTAGGAACAGATTTTCAGGGGAAGTGATAGACAAGGGCAAAGCGAAGAATGAGGATGAGTGTGTCAAGTTTCAAAGTGCCAGGAGGCAGCACAGTGCATTCAGGAAACTACAGCAAGTTCATGATAACCGACAGCTGATCTGGCAGCATCACCTGGGGATGGAGGCTGAGCCCCGGGGTTAACACTGGGGTGAGATGGTTTGTATACTATGCCGAGGAGGTGAGGTACTACACTGTGGGGGCACAGGGAGCTACCGGAGGATTTCAAATATCAGAATCGTAACCATAATAGAGTATTTAATTGCATCCTAGCTTTCATCAAGGGTAAGATGCACTATAGTTTATGTTCGACTAAGAAAGAGAAATGCTGTCAGTTAAACTAGGATATGTCCTCAAGTGCAAGGTAAATGCCACCTTAAGAGATATTAAAATGGGGGGGGGGGCAAATCTTAGAACAAGTAAACTGTGGTACTAGAATAATTAAGAAAGGTCGAACACTTGGATCAACAAAATAAGTGATTATTCCTTAACCATGTGCACCCAACTATATTAAGTCTTAGAACAAGAGACATTCTCATCTTGATGCCCCGCAGCTGTTAGGCCCAAGGTACAGAGGGCAGTAGCCAATGACCAGCAGGCCCCAAGTGCCATGTGCAGACTCTAAGAGCAACTGCCTTTGAGAGAGGAAACGGTTGAGAGTGGGCTTTCTGAGGTAGAGAAGTATTAGCTGGGAAAGTCGGAAAATTGACACAGAATCGGAATTGATGCCCCTACATGACAGAGTTGGTGAAACTTCCCTTCTCAGAGATCTTGAGGCTCCTCAGAAATGTATTTTTCATTTTGGACGGAACATTCAGGATAAATATGATCTGTTCGAGTTCCTGGTTCTCTCATCAGGACTGTTTCTTAGGCTTCACTGGTACAAGAAAAGGGTTTTGATAGACCAGGGTAAATCCTGACAAAAGCAAAGCACGGTATCTATGAAAAACTAACCACTCAGAAGAGAACAAGAGATAAAAGGCCAGGCCGACCTGACCCTGCAGGATAGGTAAGGTTGGTCTGGCAACAGGGGTAGAGGGGAAGTGCCCATCTCCTGCTAGAAGAGCTAGAGAAGTCCCCTTCCCGAGAGACCACACCAGGAGAGGAGAGCAGTAGGTGCTGATGATGAAGAATATTTTAATCAGCAGAGAAGGTCAAAATGACAAAGTTCCAGGATCAGAGTAAACCTATGGGAACAAAAAATAAAAAATAAAAAAAAAGATTTTTTTGAAACGACATTTTTTTTAAAAGAAATTTAAACAAAAGTCCTTTATAACAGACAGTTGGCTGTTTAAACCAAAAGTACAACTCACTGAGAGAATCGCCGCATTATTTATTGGGGTAGAAAGGACCTGGAATGTAGAAAGACCCATTCTGTAGTGGAAAAAATTGAATCACTAACAGGTCTCAACCTTGCACAGCCAGTGGCTAGAATCCCTGGCTCATGAGACCCTGTGCTAGCAGGCCGCTAGAACCATCTCAACTATGTTAGTCTATCTTGGAAGCCAACAAGTGTTTGCCCAGTTAAGAGCACGGTAACAATCAGTCGCGTTATGTTATAATGATTGTCGATATCTTTAAAAGCCTTGTCAAGTTCCTTTTTGAGTAACCCTCACCCCACCCTTAGAGAAATTTATCTGTGGTTCACCTCTTTGAAATATCTACTGTTGTTCCATATTTACCATAGCTAAAAAAAAAAAAAAAAAAAAAAAAAAAAAAAAAAAAAAAAAAAAAAAGCTTTCTATTAACAAAGTGTTCAGAAGGGGGCGCCACTGGAAACAATGAGAGTTTTCGCAGCTGGGACAACTTTGTTGCAGAAACAGCTGAAAGCAAACAGGTCAGACAGAGCCAAGGGCTGGAGGGATTTTTAAAATTACAAAAACCGAACCAAATCAAACCAAAACAAAAATCATAACCAATGGCCAAGATTTCAAGTTTGCTACTAAAGGTATGACATTCTCCTAAGACATGCGTGTGACTTGATCAATATATTTCTATATTTATATTTGAAGAAGAAGGAACTATTTGATGCAGCAAATCCACATTCATTAAAAATTACCAGATAAGGGGCTCTTGGGGGGCTCAGTGGTTTAGGCCTCTGCCTTCCGCTCAGGTCATGATTTCAGGGTCCTGGGATGGAGCCCCACATCAGGCTCTTTGCTCAGCGGGGAGCCTGCTTACCCCTTTCTCTCTGCCACCTCTCTGCCTACTTGTGATCTGTCAAATGGGTAAATAAGATCTTTAAAAAAAGAATTACTAGGTGAGAAAAACATCGAGGGTATGGGAAGGAAAATGATTTCACCTGATCTGACTAGGAAGTGGTTGAAGCCTGAATTAAAGTGCTATATAAAGAGTAAAGCCCTGGGAAATATATGGGGAAAAAAATCCCTAGAAAAACAGCCATAATAACTGGCTGCTCTTTAATGATCCAGATCCTGCGGTAGGCAAAGAAGAGCTGGTTTTAGCCAGAGGATGATCTCCGTTTGTCTTCATGATCTGGCATTTCCTGCAAGCCAGGCATGGGGCTCTGCACTAGAGCTGCAAATGCTGGGGGGCCCTCACTGTCCCTTTTCTCTTCTCAGGGGGACAACCGGCATGTCCATGGTGCAGTGTGACAGGCTTTACCACAGGGAGAGAAAAGACTGACAAGGGTAGGTTGGAGCTGGGAAAAGCCACTTAGGAACAGATTTTCAGGGGAGGAGATAGACAAGGGCAAAGCGAAGAATGAGGATGAGTGTGTCAAGTTTCAAAGTGCCAGGAGGCAGCACAGTGCATTCAGGAAACTACAGCAAGTTCATGATAACCGACAGCTGATCTGGCAGCATCACCTGGGGATGGAGGCTGAGCCCCGGGGTTAACACTGGGGTGAGATGGTTTGTATACTATGCCGAGGAGGTGAGGTACTACACTGTGGGGGCACAGGGAGCTACCGGAGGATTTCAAATATCAGAATCGTAACCATAATAGAGTATTTAATTGCATCCTAGCTTTCATCAAGGGTAAGATGCACTATAGTTTATGTTCCACTAAGAAAGAGAAATGCTGTCAGTTAAACTAGGATATGTCCTCAAGTGCACGGTAAATGCCACCTTAAGAGATATTAAAATGGGGGGGGGGACAAATCTTAGAACAAGTAAACTGTGGTACTAGAATAATTAAGAAAGGTCGAACACTTGGATCAACAAAATAAGTGATTATTCCTTAACCATGTGCACCCAACTATATTAAGTCTTAGAACAAGAGACATTCTCATCTTGATGCCCCGCAGCTGTTAGGCCCAAGGTACAGAGGGCAGTAGCCAATGACCAGCAGGCCCCAAGTGCCATGTGCAGACTCTAAGAGCAACTGCCTTTGAGAGAGGAAACGGTTGAGAGCGGGCTTTCTGAGGTAGAGAAGTATTAGCTGGGAAAGTCGGAAAATTGAAACAGAATCGGAATTGATGCCCCTACATGACAGAGTTGGTGAAACTTCCCTTCTCAGAGATCTTGAGGCTCCTCAGAAATGTATTTTTCATTTTGGACGGAACATTCAGGATAAATATGATCTGTTCGAGTTCCTGGTTCTCTCATCAGGACTGTTTCTTAGGCTTCACTGGTATAAGAAAAGGGTTTTGATAGACCAGGGTAAATCCTGACAAAAGCAAAGCACGGTATCTATGAAAAACTAACCACTCAGAAGAGAACAAGAGATAAAAGGCCAGGCCGACCTGACCCTGCAGGATAGGTAAGGTTGGTCTGGCAACAGGGGTAGAGGGGAAGTGCCCATCTCCTGCTAGAAGAGCTAGAGAAGTCCCCTTCCCGAGAGACCACAGCAGGAGAGGAGAGCAGTAGGTGCTGATGATGAAGAATATTTTAATCAGCAGAGAAGGTCAAAATGACAAAGTTCCAGGATCAGAGTAAACCTATGGGATCAAAAAATAAAAAATAAAAAAAAAGATTTTTTTGAAACGACTTTTTTTTTAAAGGAATTTAAACAAAAGTCCTTTATAACAGACAGTTGGCTGTTTAAACCAAAAGTACAACTCACTGAGAGAATCGCCGCATTATTTATTGGGGTAGAAAGGACCTGGAATGTAGAAAGACCCATTCTGTAGAGGAAAAAATAGAATCACTAACAGGTCTCAACCTTGCACAGCCAGTGGCTAGAATCCCTGGCTCATGAGACCCTGTGCTAGCAGGCCGCTAGAACCATCTCAACTATGTTAGTCTATCTTGGAAGCCAACAAGTGTTTGCCCAGTTAAGAGCACGGTAACAATCAGTCACGTTATGTTATAATGATTGTCGATATCTTTAAAAGCCTTGTCAAGTTCCTTTTTGAGTAACCCTCACCCCACCCTTAGAGAAATTTATCTGTGGTTCACCTCTTTGAAATATCTACTGTTGTTCCACATTTACCATAGCCAAAAAAAAAAAAAAAAAAAAAAAAAAAAAGCTTTCTATTAACAAAGTGTTCAGAAGGTGGCGCCACTGGAAACAATGAGAGTTTTCGCAGCTGGGACAACTTTGTTGCAGAAACAGCTGAAAGCAATCAGGTCAGACAGAGCCAAGGGCTGGAGGGATTTTTAAAATTACAAAAACCGAACCAAATCAAACCAAAACAAAAATCATAACCAATGGCCAAGATTTCAAGGTTGCTACTAAAGGTATGACATTCTCCTAAGACATGCGTGTGACTTGATCAATATATTTCTATATTTATATTTGAAGAAGAAGGAACTATTTGATGCAGCAAATCCACATTGATTAAAAATTACCAGATAAGGGGCTCTTGGGTGGCTCAGTGGTTTAGGCCTCTGCCTTCCGCTCAGGTCATGATTTCAGGGTCCTGCGATGGAGCCCCACATCAGGCTCTTTGCTCAGCGGGGAGCCTGCTTACCCCTTTCTCTCTGCCACCTCTCTGCCTACTTGTGATCTGTCAAATGGGTAAATAAGATCTTTAAAAAAAGAATTACTAGGTGAGAAAAACATCGAGGGTATGGGAAGGAAAATGATTTCACCTGATCTGACTAGGAAGTGGTTGAAGCCTGAATTAAAGTGCTATATAAAGAGTAAAGCCCTGGGAAATATATGGGGAAAAAAATCCCTAGAAAAACAGCCATAATAACTGGCTGCTCTTTAATGATCCAGATCCTGCGGTAGGCAAAGAAGAGCTGGTTTTAGCCAGAGGATGATCTCCGTTTGTCTTCATGATCTGGCATTTCCTGCAAGCCAGGCATGGGGCTCTGCACTAGAGCTGCAAATGCTGGGGGGCCCTCACTGTCCCTTTTCTCTTCTCAGGGGGACAACCGGCATGTCCATGGTGCAGTGTGACAGGCTTTACCACAGGGAGAGAAAAGACTGCCAAGGGTAGGTTGGAGCTGGGAAAAGCCACTTAGGAACAGATTTTCAGGGGAGGTGATAGACAAGGGCAAAGCGAAGAATGAGGATGAGTGTGTCAAGTTTCAAAGTGCCAGGAGGCAGCACAGTGCATTCAGGAAACTACAGCAAGTTCATGATAACCGACAGCTGATCTGGCAGCATCACCTGGGGATGGAGGCTGAGCCCCGGGGTTAACACTGGGGTGAGATGGTTTGTATACTATGCCGAGGAGGTGAGGTACTACACTGTGGGGGCACAGGGAGCTACCGGAGGATTTCAAATATCAGAATCGTAACCATAATAGAGTATTTAATTGCATCCTAGCTTTCATCAAGGGTAAGATGCACTATAGTTTATGTTCGACTAAGAAAGAGAAATGCTGTCAGTTAAACTAGGATATGTCCTCAAGTGCAAGGTAAATGCCACCTTAAGAGATATTAAAATGGGGGGGGGGACAAATCTAAGAACAAGTAAACTGTGGTACTAGAATAATTAAGAAAGGTCGAACACTTGGATCAACAAAATAAGTGATTATTCCTTAACCATGTGCACCCAACTATATTAAGTCTTAGAACAAGAGACATTCTCATCTTGATGCCCCGCAGCTGTTAGGCCCAAGGTACAGAGGGCAGTAGCCAATGACCAGCAGGCCCCAAGTGCCATGTGCAGACTCTAAGAGCAACTGCCTTTGAGAGAGGAAACGGTTGAGAGTGGGCTTTCTGAGGTAGAGAAGTATTAGCTGGGAAAGTCGGAAAATTGACACAGAATCGGAATTGATGCCCCTACATGACAGAGTTGGTGAAACTTCCCTTCTCAGAGATCTTGAGGCTCCTCAGAAATGTATTTTTCATTTTGGACGGAACATTCAGGATAAATATGATCTGTTCGAGTTCCTGGTTCTCTCATCAGGACTGTTTCTTAGGCTTCACTGGTACAAGAAAAGGGTTTTGATAGACCAGGGTAAATCCTGACAAAAGCAAAGCACGGTATCTATGAAAAACTAACCACTCAGAAGAGAACAACAGATAAAAGGCCAGGCCGACCTGACCCTGCAGGATAGGTAAGGTTGGTCTGGCAACAGGGGTAGAGGGGAAGTGCCCATCTCCTGCTAGAAGAGCTAGAGAAGTCCCCTTCCCGAGAGACCACACCAGGAGAGGAGAGCAGTAGGTGCTGATGATGAAGAATATTTTAATCAGCAGAGAAGGTCAAAATGACAAAGTTCCAGGATCAGAGTAAACCTATGGGATCAAAAAATAAAAAAAAAGATTTTTTTGAAACGACTTTTTTTTTAAAGGAATTTAAACAAAAGTCCTTTATAACAGACAGTTGGCTGTTTAAACCAAAAGTACAACTCACTGAGAGAATCACCGCATTATTTATTGGGGTAGAAAGGACCTGGAATGTAGAAAGATCCATTCTGTAGAGGAAAAAATAGAATCACTAACAGGTCTCAACCTTGCACAGCCAGTGGCTAGAATCCCTGGCTCATGAGACCCTGTGCTAGCAGGCCGCTAGAACCATCTCAACTATGTTAGTCTATCTTGGAAGCCAACAAGTGTTTGCCCAGTTAAGAGCACGGTAACAATCAGTCACGTTATGTTATAATGATTGTCGATATCTTTAAAAGCCTTGTCAAGTTCCTTTTTGAGTAACCCTCACCCCACCCTTAGAGAAATTTATCTGTGGTTCACCTCTTTGAAATATCTACTGTTGTTCCACATTTACCTTAGCCAAAAAAAAAAAAAAAAAAAAAAAAAAAAGCTTTCTATTAACAAAGTGTTCAGAAGGTGGCGCCACTGGAAACAATGAGAGTTTTTGCAGCTGGGACAACTTTGTTGCAGAAACAGCTGAAAGCAATCAGGTCAGACAGAGCCAAGGGCTGGAGGGATTTTTAAAATTACAAAAACCGAACCAAATCAAACCAAAACAAAAATCATAACCAATGGCCAAGATTTCAAGGTTGCTACTAAAGGTATGACATTCTCCTAAGACATGCGTGTGACTTGATCAATATATTTCTATATTTATATTTGAAGAAGAAGGAACTATTTGATGCAGCAAATCCACATTGATTAAAAATTACCAGATAAGGGGCTCTTGGGGGGCTCAGTGGTTTAGGCCTCTGCCTTCCGCTCAGGTCATGATTTCAGGGTCCTGCGATGGAGCCCCACATCAGGCTCTTTGCTCAGCGGGGAGCCTGCTTACCCCTTTCTCTCTGCCACCTCTCTGCCTACTTGTGATCTGTCAAATGGGTAAATAAGATCTTTAAAAAAAGAATTACTAGGTGAGAAAAACATCGAGGGTATGGGAAGGAAAATGATTTCACCTGATCTGACTAGGAAGTGGTTGAAGCCTGAATTAAAGTGCTATATAAAGATTAAAGCCCTGGGAAATATATGGGGAAAAAATCCCTAGAAAAACAGCCATAATAACTGGCTGCTCTTTAATGATCCAGATCCTGCGGTAGGCAAAGAAGAGCTGGTTTTAGCCAGAGGATGATCTCCGTTTGTCTTCATGATCTGGCATTTCCTGCAAGCCAGGCATGGGGCTCTGCACTAGAGCTGCAAATGCTGGGGGACCCTCACTGTCCCTTTTCTCTTCTCAGGGGGACAACCGGCATGTCCATGCTGCAGTGTGACAGGCTTTACCACAGGAAGAGAAAAGACTGCCAAGGGTAGGTTGGAGCTGGGAAAAGCCACTTAGGAACAGATTTTCAGGGGAGGTGATAGACAAGGGCAAAGCGAAGAATGAGGATGAGTGTGTCACGTTTCAAAGTGCCAGGAGGCAGCACAGTGCATTCAGGAAACTACAGCAAGTTCATGATAACCGACAGCTGATCTGGCAGCATCACCTGGGGATGGAGGCTGAGCCCCGGGGTTAACACTGGGGTGAGATGGTTTGTATACTATGCCGAGGAGGTGAGGTACTACACTGTGGGGGCACAGGGAGCTACCGGAGGATTTCAAATATCAGAATCGTAACCATAATAGAGTATTTAATTGCATCCTAGCTTTCATCAAGGGTAAGATGCACTATAGTTTATGTTCGACTAAGAAAGAGAAATGCTGTCAGTTAAACTAGGATATGTCCTCAAGTGCAAGGTAAATGCCACCTTAAGAGATATTAAAATGGGGGGGGGGGACAAATCTTAGAACAAGTAAACTGTGGTACTAGAATAATTAAGAAAGGTTGAACACTTGGATCAACAAAATAAGTGATTATTCCTTAACCATGTGCACCCAACTATATTAAGTCTTAGAACAAGAGACATTCTCATCTTGATGCCCCGCAGCTGTTAGGCCCAAGGTACAGAGGGCAGTAGCCAATGACCAGCAGGCCCCAAGTTCCATGTGCAGACTCTAAGAGCAACTGCCTTTGAGAGAGGAAACGGTTGAGAGTGGGCTTTCTGAGGTAGAGAAGTATTAGCTGGGAAAGTCGGAAAATTGACACAGAATCGGAATTGATGCCCCTACATGACAAAGTTGGTGAAACTTCCCTTCTCAGAGATCTTGAGGCTCCTCAGAAATGTATTTTTCATTTTGGACGGAACATTCAGGATAAATATGATCTGTTCGAGTTCGTGGTTCTCTCATCAGGACTGTTTCTTAGGCTTCACTGGTACAAGAAAAGGGTTTTGATAGACCAGGGTAAATCCTGACAAAAGCAAAGCACGGTATCTATGAAAAACTAACCACTCAGAAGAGAACAACAGATAAAAGGCCAGGCCGACCTGACCCTGCAGGATACGTAAGGTTGGTCTGGCAACAGGGGTAGAGGGGAAGTGCCCATCTCCTGCTAGAAGAGCTAGAGAAGTCCCCTTCCCGAGAGACCACACCAGGAGAGGAGAGCAGTAGGTGCTGATGATGAAGAATATTTTAATCAGCAGAGAAGTTCAAAATGACAAAGTTCCAGGATCAGAGTAAACCTATGGGATCAAAAAATTAAAAAAAAGATTATTTTGAAACGACTTTTTTTTAAAGGAATTTAAACAAAAGTCCTTTATAACAGACAGTTGGCTGTTTAAACCAAAAGTACAACTCACTGAGAGAATCGCCGCATTATTTATTGGGGTAGAAAGGACCTGGAATGTAGAAAGACCCATTCTGTAGAGGAAAAAATAGAATCACTAACAGGTCTCAACCTTGCACAGCCAGTGGCTAGAATCCCTGGCTCATGAGACCCTGTGCTAGCAGGCCGCTAGAACCATCTCAACTATGTTAGTCTATCTTGGAAGCCAACAAGTGTTTGCCCAGTTAAGAGCACGGTAACAATCAGTCACGTTATGTTATAATGATTGTCGATATCTTTAAAAGCCTTGTCAAGTTCCTTTTTGAGTAACCCTCACCCCACCCTTAGAGAAATTTATCTGTGGTTCACCTCTTTGAAATATCTACTGTTGTTCCACATTTACCATAGCCAAAAAAAAAAAAAAAAAAAAAAAAAAAAAAAAGCTTTCTATTAACAAAGTGTTCAGAAGGTGGCGCCACTGGAAACAATGAGAGTTTTCGCAGCTGGGACAACTTTGTTGCAGAAACAGCTGAAAGCAATCAGGTCAGACAGAGCCAAGGGCTGGAGGGATTTTTAAAATTACAAAAACCGAACCAAATCAAACCAAAACAAAAATCATAACCAATGGCCAAGATTTCAAGGTTGCTACTAAAGGTATGACATTCTCCTAAGACATGCGTGTGACTTGATCAATATATTTCTATATTTATATTTGAAGAAGAAGGAACTATTTGATGCAGCAAATCCACATTGATTAAAAATTACCAGATAAGGGGCTCTTGGGTGGCTCAGTGGTTTAGGCCTCTGCCTTCCGCTCAGGTCATGATTTCAGGGTCCTGGGATGGAGCCCCACATCAGGCTCTTTGCTCAGCGGGGAGCCTGCTTACCCCTTTCTCTCTGCCACCTCTCTGCCTACTTGTGATCTGTCAAATGGGTAAATAAGATCTTTAAAAAAAGAATTACTAGGTGAGAAAAACATCGAGGGTATGGGAAGGAAAATGATTTCACCTGATCTGACTAGGAAGTGGTTGAAGCCTGAATTAAAGTGCTATATAAAGAGTAAAGCCCTGGGAAATATATGGGGAAAAAATCCCTAGAAAAACAGCCATAATAACTGGCTGCTCTTTAATGATCCAGATCCTGCGGTAGGCAAAGAAGAGCTGGTTTTAGCCAGAGGATGATCTCCGTTTGTCTTCATGATCTGGCATTTCCTGCAAGCCAGGCATGGGGCTCTGCACTAGAGCTGCAAATGCTGGGGGGCCCTCACTGTCCCTTTTCTCTTCTCAGGGGGACAACCGGCATGTCCATGGTGCAGTGTGACAGGCTTTACAACAGGGAGAGAAAAGACTGCCAAGGGTAGGTTGGAGCTGGGAAAAGCCACTTAGGAACAGATTTTCAGGGGAGGTGATAGACAAGGGCAAAGCGAAGAATGAGGATGAGTGTGTCACGTTTCAAAGTGCCAGGAGGCAGCACAGTGCATTCAGGAAACTACAGCAAGTTCATGATAACCGACAGCTGATCTGGCAGCATCACCTGGGGATGGAGGCTGAGCCCCGGGGTTAACACTGGGGTGAGATGGTTTGTATACTATGCCGAGGAGGTGAGGTACTACACTGTGGGGGCACAGGGAGCTACCGGAGGATTTCAAATATCAGAATCGTAACCATAATAGAGTATTTAATTGCATCCTAGCTTTCATCAAGGGTAAGATGCACTATAGTTTATGTTCGACTAAGAAAGAGAAATGCTGTCAGTTAAACTAGGTTATGTCCTCAAGTGCAAGGTAAATGCCACCTTAAGAGATATTAAAATGGGGGGGGGGACAAATCTTAGAACAAGTAAACTGTGGTACTAGAATAATTAAGAAAGGTCGAACACTTGGATCAACAAAATAAGTGATTATTCCTTAACCATGTGCACCCAACTATATTAAGTCTTAGAACAAGAGACATTCTCATCTTGATGCCCCGCAGCTGTTAGGCCCAAGGTACAGAGGGCAGTAGCCAATGACCAGCAGGCCCCAAGTGCCATGTGCAGACTCTAAGAGCAACTGCCTTTGAGAGAGGAAACGGTTGAGAGTGGGCTTTCTGAGGTAGAGAAGTATTAGCTGGGAAAGTCGGAAAATTGACACAGAATCGGAATTGATGCCCCTACATGACAAAGTTGGTGAAACTTCCCTTCTCAGAGATCTTGAGGCTCCTCAGAAATGTATTTTTCATTTTGGACGGAACATTCAGGATAAATATGATCTGTTCGAGTTCCTGGTTCTCTCATCAGGACTGTTTCTTAGGCTTCACTGGTACAAGAAAAGGGTTTTGATAGACCAGGGTAAATCCTGACAAAAGCAAAGCACGGTATCGATGAAAAACTAACCACTCAGAAGAGAACAACAGATAAAAGGCCAGGCCGACCTGACCCTGCAGGATAGGTAAGGTTGGTCTGGCAACAGGGGTAGAGGGGAAGTGCCCATCTCCTGCTAGAAGAGCTAGAGAAGTCCCCTTCCCGAGAGACCACACCAGGAGAGGAGAGCAGTAGGTGCTGATGATGAAGAATATTTTAATCAGCAGAGAAGGTCAAAATGACAAAGTTCCAGGATCAGAGTAAACCTATGGGATCAAAAAATAAAAAATAAAAAATAAAGATTTTTTTGAAACGACTTTTTTTTTAAAGGAATTTAAACAAAAGTCCTTTATAACAGACAGTTGGCTGTTTAAACCAAAAGTACAACTCACTGAGAGAATCGCCGCATTATTTATTGGGGTAGAAAGGACCTGGAATGTAGAAAGACCCATTCTGTAGAGGAAAAAATAGAATCACTAACAGGTCTCAACCTTGCACAGCCAGTGGCTAGAATCCCTGGCTCATGAGACCCTGTGCTAGCAGGCCGCTAGAACCATCTCAACTATGTTAGTCTATCTTGGAAGCCAACAAGTGTTTGCCCAGTTAAGAGCACGGTAACAATCAGTCACGTTATGTTATAATGATTGTCGATATCTTTAAAAGCCTTGTCAAGTTCCTTTTTGAGTAACCCTCACCCCACCCTTAGAGAAATTTATCTGTGGTTCACCTCTTTGAAATATCTACTGTTGTTCCACATTTACCATAGCCAAAAAAAAAAAAAAAAAAAAAAAAAAAAGCTTTCTATTAACAAAGTGTTCAGAAGGTGGCGCCACTGGAAACAATGAGAGTTTTCGCAGCTGGGACAACTTTGTTGCAGAAACAGCTGAAAGCAATCAGGTCAGACAGAGCCAAGGGCTGGAGGGATTTTTAAAATTACAAAAACCGAACCAAATCAAACCAAAACAAAAATCATAACCAATGGCCAAGATTTCAAGGTTGCTACTAAAGGTATGACATTCTCCTAAGACATGCGTGTGACTTGATCAATATATTTCTATATTTATATTTGAAGAAGAAGGAACTATTTGATGCAGCAAATCCACATTGATTAAAAATTACCAGATAAGGGGCTCTTGGGTGGCTCAGTGGTTTAGGCCTCTGCCTTCCGCTCAGGTCATGATTTCAGGGTCCTGGGATGGAGCCCCACATCAGGCTCTTTGCTCAGCGGGGAGCCTGCTTACCCCTTTCTCTCTGCCACCTCTCTGCCTACTTGTGATCTGTCAAATGGGTAAATAAGATCTTTAAAAAAAGAATTACTAGGTGAGAAAAACATCGAGGGTATGGGAAGGAAAATGATTTCACCTGATCTGACTAGGAAGTGGTTGAAGCCTGAATTAAAGTGCTATCTAAAGAGTAAAGCCCTGGGAAATATATGGGGAAAAAATCCCTAGAAAAACAGCCATAATAACTGGCTGCTCTTTAATGATCCAGATCCTGCGGTAGGCAAAGAAGAGCTGGTTTTAGCCAGAGGATGATCTCCGTTTGTCTTCATGATCTGGCATTTCCTGCAAGCCAGGCATGGGGCTCTGCACTAGAGCTGCAAATGCTGGGGGGCCCTCACTGTCCCTTTTCTCTTCTCAGGGGGACAACCGGCATGTCCATGGTGCAGTGTGACAGGCTTTACAACAGGGAGAGAAAAGACTGCCAAGGGTAGGTTGGAGCTGGGAAAAGCCACTTAGGAACAGATTTTCAGGGGAGGTGATAGACAAGGGCAAAGCGAAGAATGAGGATGAGTGTGTCACGTTTCAAAGTGCCAGGAGGCAGCACAGTGCATTCAGGAAACTACAGCAAGTTCATGATAACCGACAGCTGATCTGGCAGCATCACCTGGGGATGGAGGCTGAGCCCCGGGGTTAACACTGGGGTGAGATGGTTTGTATACTATGCCGAGGAGGTGAGGTACTACACTGTGGGGGCACAGGGAGCTACCGGAGGATTTCAAATATCAGAATCGTAACCATAATAGAGTATTTAATTGCATCCTAGCTTTCATCAAGGGTAAGATGCACTATAGTTTATGTTCGACTAAGAAAGAGAAATGCTGTCAGTTAAACTAGGATATGTCCTCAAGTGCAAGGTAAATGCCACCTTAAGAGATATTAAAATGGGGGGGGGGGACAAATCTTAGAACAAGTAAACTGTGGTACTAGAATAATTAAGAAAGGTCGAACACTTGGATCAACAAAATAAGTGATTATTCCTTAACCATGTGCACCCAACTATATTAAGTCTTAGAACAAGAGACATTCTCATCTTGATGCCCCGCAGCTGTTAGGCCCAAGGTACAGAGGGCAGTAGCCAATGACCAGCAGGCCCCAAGTGCCATGTGCAGACTCTAAGAGCAACTGCCTTTGAGAGAGGAAACGGTTGAGAGTGGGCTTTCTGAGGTAGAGAAGTATTAGCTGGGAAAGTCGGAAAATTGACACAGAATCGGAATTGATGCCCCTACATGACAGAGTTGGTGAAACTTCCCTTCTCAGAGATCTTGAGGCTCCTCAGAAATGTATTTTTCATTTTGGACGGAACATTCAGGATAAATATGATCTGTTCGAGTTCCTGGTTCTCTCATCAGGACTGTTTCCTAGGCTTCACTGGTACAAGAAAAGGGTTTTGATAGACCAGGGTAAATCCTGACAAAAGCAAAGCACGGTATCGATGAAAAACTAACCACTCAGAAGAGAACAAGAGATAAAAGGCCAGGCCGACCTGACCCTGCAGGATAGGTAAGGTTGGTCTGGCAACAGGGGTAGAGGGGAAGTGCCCATCTCCTGCTAGAAGAGCTAGAGAAGTCCCCTTCCCGAGAGACCACACCAGGAGAGGAGAGCAGTAGGTGCTGATGATGAAGAATATTTTAATCAGCAGAGAAGGTCAAAATGACAAAATTCCAGGATCAGAGTAAACCTATGGGATCAAAAAATAAAAAATAAAAAAAAAGATTTTTTTGAAACGACTTTTTTTTTTAAAGGAATTTAAACAAAAGTCCTTTATAACAGACAGTTGGCTGTTTAAACCAAAACTACAACTCACTGAGAGAATCGCCGCATTATTTATTGGGGTAGAAAGGACCTGTAATGTAGAAAGACCCATTCTGTAGAGGAAAAAATAGAATCACTAACAGGTCTCAACCTTGCACAGCCAGTGGCTAGAATCCCTGGCTCATGAGACCCTATGCTAACAGGCCGCTAGAACCATCTCAACTATGTTAGTCTATCTTGGAAGCCAACAAGTGTTTGCCCAGTTAAGAGCACGGTAACAATCAGTCACGTTATGTTATAATGATGGTCGATATCTTTAAAAGCCTTGTCAAGTTCCTTTTTGAGTAACCCTCACCCCACCCTTAGAGAAATTTATCTGTGGTTCACCTCTTTGAAATATCTACTGTTGTTCCACATTTACCATAGCCAAAAAAAAAAAAAAAAAAAAAAAAAAAAAAAAAAAAAAAGCTTTCTATTAACAAAGTGTTCAGAAGGGGGCGCCACTGGAAACAATGAGAGTTTTCGCAGCTGGGACAACTTTGTTGCAGAAACAGCTGAAAGCAATCAGGTCAGACAGAGCCAAGGGCTGGAGGGATTTTTAAAATTACAAAAACCGAACCAAATCAAACCAAAACAAAAATCATAACCAATGGCCAAGATTTCAAGTTTGCTACTAAAGGTATGACATTCTCCTAAGACATGCGTGTGACTTGATCAATATATTTCTATATTTATATTTGAAGAAGAAGGAACTATTTGATGCAGCAAATCCACATTGATTAAAAATTACCAGATAAGGGGCTCTTGGGGGGCTCAGTTGTTTAGGCCTCTGCCTTCCGCTCAGGTCATGATTTCAGGGTCCTGGGATGGAGCCCCACATCAGGCTCTTTGCTCAGCGGGGAGCCTGCTTACCCCTTTCTCTCTGCCACCTCTCTGCCTACTTGTGATCTGTCAAATGGGTAAATAAGATCTTTAAAAAAAGAATTACTAGGTGAGAAAAACATCGAGGGTATGGGAAGGAAAATGATTTCACCTGATCTGACTAGGAAGTGGTTGAAGCCTGAATTAAAGTGCTATCTAAAGAGTAAAGCCCTGGGAAATATATGGGGAAAAAATCCCTAGAAAAACAACAATAATAACTGGCTGCTCTTTAATGATCCAGATCCTGCGGTAGGCAAAGAAGAGCTGGTTTTAGCCAGAGGATGATCTCCGTTTGTCTTCATGATCTGGCATTTCCTGCAAGCCAGGCATGGGGCTCTGCACTAGAGCTGCAAATGCTGGGGGGCCCTCACTCTCCCTTTTCTCTTCTCAGGGGGACAACCGGCATGTCCATGGTGCAGTGTGACAGGCTTTACCACAGGGAGAGAAAAGACTGCCAAGGGTAGGTTGGAGCTGGGAAAAGCCACTTAGGAACAGATTTTCAGGGGAGGTGATAGACAAGGGCAAAGCGAAGAATGAGGATGAGTGTGTCACGTTTCAAAGTGCCAGGAGGCAGCACAGTGCATTCAGGAAACTACAGCAAGTTCATGATAACCGACAGCTGATCTGGCAGCATCACCTGGGGATGGAGGCTGAGCCCCGGGGTTAACACTGGGGTGAGATGGTTTGTATACTATGCCGAGGAGGTGAGGTACTACACTGTGGGGGCACAGGGAGCTACCGGAGGATTTCAAATATCAGAATCGTAACCATAATAGAGTATTTAATTGCATCCTAGCTTTCATCAAGGGTAAGATGCACTATAGTTTATGTTCGACTAAGAAAGAGAAATGCTGTCAGTTAAACTAGGATATGTCCTCAAGTGCAAGGTAAATGCCACCTTAAGAGATATTAAAATGGGGGGGGGGACAAATCTTAGAACAAGTAAACTGTGGTACTAGAATAATTAAGAAAGGTCGAACACTTGGATCAACAAAATAAGTGATTATTCCTTAACCATGTGCACCCAACTATATTAAGTCTTAGAACAAGAGACATTCTCATCTTGATGCCCCGCAGCTGTTAGGCCCAAGGTACAGAGGGCAGTAGCCAATGACCAGCAGGCCCCAAGTGCCATGTGCAGACTCTAAGAGCAACTGCCTTTGAGAGAGGAAACGGTTGAGAGCGGGCTTTCTGAGGTAGAGAAGTATTAGCTGGGAAAGTCGGAAAATTGACACAGAATCGGAATTGATGCCCCTACATGACAGAGTTGGTGAAACTTCCCTTCTCAGAGATCTTGAGGCTCCTCAGAAATGTATTTTTCATTTTGGACGGAACATTCAGGATAAATATGATCTGTTCGAGTTCCTGGTTCTCTCATCAGGACTGTTTCTTAGGCTTCACTGGTACAAGAAAAGGGTTTTGATAGACCAGGGTAAATCCTGACAAAAGCAAAGCATGGTATCTATGAAAAACTAACCACTCAGAAGAGAACAAGAGATAAAAGGCCAGGCCGACCTGACCCTGCAGGATAGGTAAGTTGGTCTGGCAACAGGGGTAGAGGGGAAGTGCCCATCTCCTGCTAGAAGAGCTAGAGAAGTCCCCTTCCCGAGAGACCACACCAGGAGAGGAGAGCAGTAGGTGCTGATGATGAAGAATATTTTAATCAGCAGAGAAGGTCAAAATGACAAAGTTCCAGGATCAGAGTAAACCTATGGGATCAAAAAATAAAAAATAAAAAAAAAGATTTTTTTGAAACGCCTTTTTTTTTTAAAGGAATTTAAACAAAAGTCCTTTATAACAGACAGTTGGCTGTTTAAACCAAAAGTACAACTCACTGAGAGAATCGCCGCATTATTTATTGGGGTAGAAAGGACCTGGAATGTAGAAAGACCCATTCTGTAGAGGAAAAAATAGAATCACTAACAGGTCTCAACCTTGCACAGCCAGTGGCTAGAATCCCTGGCTCATGAGACCCTGTGCTAGCAGGCCGCTAGAACCATCTCAACTATGTTAGTCTATCTTGGAAGCCAACAAGTGTTTGCCCAGTTAAGAGCACGGTAACAATCAGTCACGTTATGTTATAATGATGGTCGATATCTTTAAAAGCCTTGTCAAGTTCCTTTTTGAGTAACCCTCACCCCACCCTTAGAGAAATTTATCTGTGGTTCACCTCTTTGAAATATCTACTGTTGTTCCACATTTACCATAGCCAAAAAAAAAAAAAAAAAAAAAAAAAAAAATCTTTCTATTAACAAAGTGTTCAGAAGGGGGCGCCACTGGAAACAATGAGAGTTTTCGCAGCTGGGACAACTTTGTTGCAGAAACAGC
The DNA here is from genome assembly GCF_030435805.1 of Mustela lutreola. Lineage (NCBI taxonomy): Eukaryota > Metazoa > Chordata > Mammalia > Carnivora > Mustelidae > Mustela > Mustela lutreola. The sequence continues at coordinate 94,900,323 of NC_081292.1, forward strand.
TGAAAGCAATCAGGTCAGACAGAGCCAAGGGCTGGAGGGATTTTTAAAATAACAAAAACCGAACCAAATCAAACCAAAACAAAAATCATAACCAATGGCCAAGATTTCAAGTTTGCTACTAAAGGTATGACATTCTCCTAAGACATGCGTGTGACTTGATCAATATATTTCTATATTTATATTTGAAGAAGAAGGAACTATTTGATGCAGCAAATCCACATTGATTAAAAATTACCAGATAAGGAGCTCTTGGGGGGCTCAGTGGTTTAGGCCTCTGCCTTCCGCTCAGGTCATGATTTCAGGGTCCTGGGATGGAGCCCCACATCAGGCTCTTTGCTCAGCGGGGAGCCTGCTTACCCCTTTCTCTCTGCCACCTCTCTGCCTACTTGTGATCTGTCAAATGGGTAAATAAGATCTTTAAAAAAAGAATTACTAGGTGAGAAAAACATCGAGGGTATGGGAAGGAAAATGATTTCACCTGATCTGACTAGGAAGTGGTTGAAGCCTGAATTAAAGTGCTATCTAAAGAGTAAAGCCCTGGGAAATATATGGGGAAAAAATCCCTAGAAAAACAGCCATAATAACTGGCTGCTCTTTAATGATCCAGATCCTGCGGTAGGCAAAGAAGAGCTGGTTTTAGCCAGAGGATGATCTCCGTTTGTCTTCATGATCTGGCATTTCCTGCAAGCCAGGCATGGGGCTCTGCACTAGAGCTGCAAATGCTGGGGGGCCCTCACTGTCCCTTTTCTCAGGGGGACAACCGGCATGTCCATGGTGCAGTGTGACAGGCTTTACCACAGGGAGAGAAAAGACTGCCAAGGGTAGGTTGGAGCTGGGAAAAGCCACTTAGGAACAGATTTTCAGGGGAGGTGATAGACAAGGGCAAAGCGAAGAATGAGGATGAGTGTGTCACGTTTCAAAGTGCCAGGAGGCAGCACAGTGCATTCAGGAAACTACAGCAAGTTCATGATAACCGACAGCTGATCTGGCAGCATCACCTGGGGATGGAGGCTGAGCCCCGGGGTTAACACTGGGGTGAGATGGTTTGTATACTATGCCGAGGAGGTGAGGTACAACACTGTGGGGGCACAGGGAGCTACCGGAGGATTTCAAATATCAGAATCGTAACCATAATAGAGTATTTAATTGCATCCTAGCTTTCATCAAGGGTAAGATGCACTATAGTTTATGTTCGACTAAGAAAGAGAAATGCTGTCAGTTAAACTAGGATATGTCCTCAAGTGCAAGGTAAATGCCACCTTAAGAGATATTAAAATGGGGGGGGGACAAATCTTAGAACAAGTAAACTGTGGTACTAGAATAATTAAGAAAGGTCGAACACTTGGATCAACAAAATAAGTGATTATTCCTTAACCATGTGCACCCAACTATATTAAGTCTTAGAACAAGAGACATTCTCATCTTGATGCCCCGCAGCTGTTAGGCCCAAGGTACAGAGGGCAGTAGCCAATGACCAGCAGGCCCCAAGTGCCATGTGCAGACTCTAAGAGCAACTGCCTTTGAGAGAGGAAACGGTTGAGAGCGGGCTTTCTGAGGTAGAGAAGTATTAGCTGGGAAAGTCGGAAAATTGACACAGAATCGGAATTGATGCCCCTACATGACAGAGTTGGTTCAACTTCCCTTCTCAGAGATCTTGAGGCTCCTCAGAAATGTATTTTTCATTTTGGACGGAACATTCAGGATAAATATGATCTGTTCGAGTTCCTGGTTCTCTCATCAGGACTGTTTCTTAGGCTTCACTGGTACAAGAAAAGGGTTTTGATAGACCAGGGTAAATCCTGACAAAAGCAAAGCACGGTATCGATGAAAAACTAACCACTCAGAAGAGAACAAGAGATAAAAGGCCAGGCCGACCTGACCCTGCAGGATAGGTAAGGTTGGTCTGGCAACAGGGGTAGAGGGGAAGTGCCCATCTCCTGCTAGAAGAGCTAGAGAAGTCCCCTTCCCGAGAGACCACACCAGGAGAGGAGAGCAGTAGGTGCTGATGATGAAGAATATTTTAATCAGCAGAGAAGGTCAAAATGACAAAGTTCCAGGATCAGAGTAAACCTATGGGATCAAAAAATAAAAAATAAATAAAAAGATTTTTTTGAAACGACTTTTTTTTTTAAAGGAATTTAAACAAAAGTCCTTTATAACAGACAGTTGGCTGTTTAAACCAAAAGTACAACTCACTGAGAGAATCGCCGCATTATTTATTGGGGTAGAAAGGACCTGGAATGTAGAAAGACCCATTCTGTAGAGGAAAAAATAGAATCACTAACAGGTCTCAACCTTGCACAGCCAGTGGCTAGAATCCCTGGCTCATGAGACCCTGTGCTAGCAGGCCGCTAGAACCATCTCAACTATGTTAGTCTATCTTGGAAGCCAACAAGTGTTTGCCCAGTTAAGAGCACGGTAACAATCAGTCACGTTATGATATAATGATGGTCGGTATCTTTAAAAGCCTTGTCAAGTTCCTTTTTGAGTAACCCTCACCCCACCCTTAGAGAAATTTATCTGTGGTTCACCTCTTTGAAATATCTACTGTTGTTCCACATTTACCATAGCCAAAAAAAAAAAAAAAAAAGCTTTCTATTAACAAAGTGTTCAGAAGGGGGCGCCACTGGAAACAATGAGAGTTTTCGCAGCTGGGACAACTTTGTTGCAGAAACAGCTGAAAGCAATCAGGTCAGACAGAGCCAAGGGCTGGAGGGATTTTTAAAATTACAAAAACCGAACCAAATCAAACCAAAACAACAATCATAACCAATGGCCAAGATTTCAAGTTTGCTACTAAAGGTATGACATTCTCCTAAGACATGCGTGTGACTTGATCAATATATTTCTATATTTATATTTGAAGAAGAAGGAACTATTTGATGCAGCAAATCCACATTGATTAAAAATTACCAGATAAGGAGCTCTTGGGGGGCTCAGTGGTTTAGGCCTCTGCCTTCCGCTCAGGTCATGATTTCAGGGTCCTGGGATGGAGCCCCACATCAGGCTCTTTGCTCAGCGGGGAGCCTGCTTACCCCTTTCTCTCTGCCACCTCTCTGCCTACTTGTGATCTGTCAAATGGGTAAATAAGATCTTTAAAAAAAGAATTACTAGGTGAGAAAAACATCGAGGGTATGGGAAGGAAAATGATTTCACCTGATCTGACTAGGAAGTGGTTGAAGCCTGAATTAAAGTGCTATCTAAAGAGTAAAGCCCTGGGAAATATATGGGGAAAAAATCCCTAGAAAAACAGCCATAATAACTGGCTGCTCTTTAATGATCCAGATCCTGCGGTAGGCAAAGAAGAGCTGGTTTTAGCCAGAGGATGATCTCCGTTTGTCTTCATGATCTGGCATTTCCTGCAAGCCAGGCATGGGGCTCTGCACTAGAGCTGCAAATGCTGGGGGGCCCTCACTGTCCCTTTTCTCTTCTCAGGGGGACAACCGGCATGTCCATGGTGCAGTGTGACAGGCTTTACCACAGGGAGAGAAAAGACTGCCAAGGGTAGGTTGGAGCTGGAAAAAGCCACTTAGGAACAGATTTTCAGGGGAGGTGATAGACAAGGGCAAAGCGAAGAATGAGGATGAGTGTGTCACGTTTCAAAGTGCCAGGAGGCAGCACAGTGCATTCAGGAAACTACAGCAAGTTCATGATAACCGACAGCTGATCTGGCAGCATCACCTGGGGATGGAGGCTGAGCCCCGGGGTTAACACTGGGGTGAGATGGTTTGTATACTATGCCGAGGAGGTGAGGTACAACACTGTGGGGGCACAGGGAGCTACCGGAGGATTTCAAATATCAGAATCGTAACCATAATAGAGTATTTAATTGCATCCTAGCTTTCATCAAGGGTAAGATGCACTATAGTTTATGTTCCACTAAGAAAGAGAAATGCTGTCAGTTAAACTAGGATATGTCCTCAAGTGCAAGGTAAATGCCACCTTAAGAGATATTAAAATGGGGGGGGGACAAATCTTAGAACAAGTAAACTGTGGTACTAGAATAATTAAGAAAGGTTGAACACTTGGATCAACAAAATAAGTGATTATTCCTTAACCATGTGCACCCAACTATATTAAGTCTTAGAACAAGAGACATTCTCATCTTGATGCCCCGCAGCTGTTAGGCCCAAGGTACAGAGGGCAGTAGCCAATGACCAGCAGGCCCCAAGTGCCATGTGCAGACTCTAAGAGCAACTGCCTTTGAGAGAGGAAACGGTTGAGAGCGGGCTTTCTGAGGTAGAGAAGTATTAGCTGGGAAAGTCGGAAAATTGACACAGAATCGGAATTGATGCCCCTACATGACAGAGTTGGTGAAACTTCCCTTCTCAGAGATCTTGAGGCTCCTCAGAAATGTATTTTTCATTTTGGACGGAACATTCAGGATAAATATGATCTGTTCGAGTTCCTGGTTCTCTCATCAGGACTGTTTCTTAGGCTTCACTGGTACAAGAAAAGGGTTTTGATAGACCAGGGTAAATCCTGACAAAAGCAAAGCACGGTATCGATGAAAAACTAACCACTCAGAAGAGAACAAGAGATAAAAGGCCAGGCCGACCTGACCCTGCAGGATAGGTAAGGTTGGTCTGGCAACAGGGGTAGAGGGGAAGTGCCCATCTCCTGCTAGAAGAGCTAGAGAAGTCCCCTTCCCGAGAGACCACACCAGGAGAGGAGAGCAGTAGGTGCTGATGATGAAGAATATTTTAATCAGCAGAGAAGGTCAAAATGACAAAATTCCAGGATCAGAGTAAACCTATGGGATCAAAAAATAAAAAATAAAAAAAAAGATTTTTTTGAAACGACTTTTTTTTTTAAAGGAATTTAAACAAAAGTCCTTTATAACAGACAGTTGGCTGTTTAAACCAAAACTACAACTCACTGAGAGAATCGCCGCATTATTTATTGGGGTAGAAAGGACCTGTAATGTAGAAAGACCCATTCTGTAGAGGAAAAAATAGAATCACTAACAGGTCTCAACCTTGCACAGCCAGTGGCTAGAATCCCTGGCTCATGAGACCCTATGCTAGCAGGCCGCTAGAACCATCTCAACTATGTTAGTCTATCTTGGAAGCCAACAAGTGTTTGCCCAGTTAAGAGCACGGTAACAATCAGTCACGTTATGTTATAATGATGGTCGATATCTTTAAAAGCCTTGTCAAGTTCCTTTTTGAGTAACCCTCACCCCACCCTTAGAGAAATTTATCTGTGGTTCACCTCTTTGAAATATCTACTGTTGTTCCACATTTACCATAGCCAAAAAAAAAAAAAAAAAAAAAAAAAAAAAAAAGCTTTCTATTAACAAAGTGTTCAGAAGGGGGCGCCACTGGAAACAATGAGAGTTTTCGCAGCTGGGACAACTTTGTTGCAGAAACAGCTGAAAGCAATCAGGTCAGACAGAGCCAAGGGCTGGAGGGATTTTTAAAATTACAAAAACCGAACCAAATCAAACCAAAACAAAAATCATAACCAATGGCCAAGATTTCAAGTTTGCTACTAAAGGTATGACATTCTCCTAAGACATGCGTGTGACTTGATCAATATATTTCTATATTTATATTTGAAGAAGAAGGAACTATTTGATGCAGCAAATCCACATTGATTAAAAATTACCAGATAAGGGGCTCTTGGGGGGCTCAGTGGTTTAGGCCTCTGCCTTCCGCTCAGGTCATGATTTCAGGGTCCTGGGATGGAGCCCCACATCAGGCTCTTTGCTCAGCGGGGAGCCTGCTTACCCCTTTCTCTCTGCCACCTCTCTGCCTACTTGTGATCTGTCAAATGGGTAAATAAGATCTTTAAAAAAAGAATTACTAGGTGAGAAAAACATCGAGGTTATGGGAAGGAAAATGATTTCACCTGATCTGACTAGGAAGTGGTTGAAGCCTGAATTAAAGTGCTATCTAAAGAGTAAAGCCCTGGGAAATATATGGGGAAAAAATCCCTAGAAAAACAGCCATAATAACTGGCTGCTCTTTAATGATCCAGATCCTGCGGTAGGCAAAGAAGAGCTGGTTTTAGCCAGAGGATGATCTCCGTTTGTCTTCATGATCTGGCATTTCCTGCAAGCCAGGCATGGGGCTCTGCACTAGAGCTGCAAATGCTGGGGGGCCCTCACTGTCCCTTTTCTCTTCTCAGGGGGACAACCGGCATGTCCATGGTGCAGTGTGACAGGCTTTACCACAGGGAGAGAAAAGACTGCCAAGGGTAGGTTGGAGCTGGGAAAAGCCACTTAGGAACAGATTTTCAGGGGAGGTGATAGACAAGGGCAAAGCGAAGAATGAGGATGAGTGTGTCACGTTTCAAAGTGCCAGGAGGCAGCACAGTGCATTCAGGAAACTACAGCAAGTTCATGATAACCGACAGCTGATCTGGCAGCATCACCTGGGGATGGAGGCTGAGCCCCGGGGTTAACACTGGGGTGAGATGGTTTGTATACTATGCCGAGGAGGTGAGGTACAACACTGTGGGGGCACAGGGAGCTACCGGAGGATTTCAAATATCAGAATCGTAACCATAATAGAGTATTTAATTGCATCCTAGCTTTCATCAAGGGTAAGATGCACTATAGTTTATGTTCGACTAAGAAAGAGAAATGCTGTCAGTTAAACTAGGATATGTCCTCAAGTGCAAGGTAAATGCCACCTTAAGAGATATTAAAATGGGGGGGGGGCAAATCTTAGAACAAGTAAACTGTGGTACTAGAATAATTAAGAAAGGTCGAACACTTGGATCAACAAAATAAGTGATTATTCCTTAACCATGTGCACCCAACTATATTAAGTCTTAGAACAAGAGACATTCTCATCTTGATGCCCCGCAGCTGTTAGGCCCAAGGTACAGAGGGCAGTAGCCAATGACCAGCAGGCCCCAAGTGCCATGTGCAGACTCTAAGAGCAACTGCCTTTGAGAGAGGAAACGGTTGAGAGCGGGCTTTCTGAGGTAGAGAAGTATTAGCTGGGAAAGTCGGAAAATTGACACAGAATCGGAATTGATGCCCCTAAATGACAGAGTTGGTGAAACTTCCCTTCTCAGAGATCTTGAGGCTCCTCAGAAATGTATTTTTCATTTTGGACGGAACATTCAGGATAAATATGATCTGTTCGAGTTCCTGGTTCTCTCATCAGGACTGTTTCTTAGGCTTCACTGGTACAAGAAAAGGGTTTTGATAGACCAGGGTAAATCCTGACAAAAGCAAAGCACGGTATCGATGAAAAACTAACCACTCAGAAGAGAACAAGAGATAAAAGGCCAGGCCGACCTGACCCTGCAGGATAGGTAAGGTTGGTCTGGCAACAGGGGTAGAGGGGAAGTGCCCATCTCCTGCTAGAAGAGCTAGAGAAGTCCCCTTCCCGAGAGACCACACCAGGAGAGGAGAGCAGTAGGTGCTGATGATGAAGAATATTTTAATCAGCAGAGAAGGTCAAAATGACAAAGTTCCAGGATCAGAGTAAACCTATGGGATCAAAAAATAAAAAATAAAAAAAAAGATTTTTTTGAAACGACTTTTTTTTTTAACGGAATTTAAACAAAAGTCCTTTATAACAGACAGTTGGCTGTTTAAACCAAAACTACAACTCACTGAGAGAATCGCCGCATTATTTATTGGGGTAGAAAGGACCTGTAATGTAGAAAGACCCATTCTGTAGAGGAAAAAATAGAATCACTAACAGGTCTCAACCTTGCACAGCCAGTGGCTAGAATCCCTGGCTCATGAGACCCTATGCTAGCAGGCCGCTAGAACCATCTCAACTATGTTAGTCTATCTTGGAAGCCAACAAGTGTTTGCCCAGTTAAGAGCACGGTAACAATCAGTCACGTTATGTTATAATGATGGTCGATATCTTTAAAAGCCTTGTCAAGTTCCTTTTTGAGTAACCCTCACCCCACCCTTAGAGAAATTTATCTGTGGTTCACCTCTTTGAAATATCTACTGTTGTTCCACATTTACCATAGCCAAAAAAAAAAAAAAAAAAAAAAAAAAAAAAAAAAGCTTTCTATTAACAAAGTGTTCAGAAGGGGGCGCCACTGGAAACAATGAGAGTTTTCGGAGCTGGGACAACTTTGTTGCAGAAACAGCTGAAAGCAATCAGGTCAGACAGAGCCAAGGGCTGGAGGGATTTTTAAAATAACAAAAACCGAACCAAATCAAACCAAAACAAAAATCATAACCAATGGCCAAGATTTCAAGTTTGCTACTAAAGGTATGACATTCTCCTAAGACATGCGTGTGACTTGATCAATATATTTCTATATTTATATTTGAAGAAGAAGGAACTATTTGATGCAGCAAATCCACATTGATTAAAAATTACCAGATAAGGGGCTCTTGGGGGGCTCAGTGGTTTAGGCCTCTGCCTTCCGCTCAGGTCATGATTTCAGGGTCCTGGGATGGAGCCCCACATCAGGCTCTTTGCTCAGCGGGGAGCCTGCTTACCCCTTTCTCTCTGCCACCTCTCTGCCTACTTGTGATCTGTCAAATGGGTAAATAAGATCTTTAAAAAAAGAATTACTAGGTGAGAAAAACATCGAGGGTATGGGAAGGAAAATGATTTCACCTGATCTGACTAGGAAGTGGTTGAAGCCTGAATTAAAGTGCTATCTAAAGAGTAAAGCCCTGGGAAATATATGGGGAAAAAATCCCTAGAAAAACAGCCATAATAACTGGCTGCTCTTTAATGATCCAGATCCTGCGGTAGGCAAAGAAGAGCTGGTTTTAGCCAGAGGATGATCTCCGTTTGTCTTCATGATCTGGCATTTCCTGCAAGCCAGGCATGGGGCTCTGCACTAGAGCTGCAAATGCTGGGGGGCCCTCACTGTCCCTTTTCTCTTCTCAGGGGGACAACCGGCATGTCCATGGTGCAGTGTGACAGGCTTTACCACAGGGAGAGAAAAGACTGCCAAGGGTAGGTTGGAGCTGGGAAAAGCCACTTAGGAACAGATTTTCAGGGGAGGTGATAGACAAGGGCAAAGCGAAGAATGAGGATGAGTGTGTCACGTTTCAAAGTGCCAGGAGGCAGCACAGTGCATTCAGGAAACTACAGCAAGTTCATGATAACCGACAGCTGATCTGGCAGCATCACCTGGGGATGGAGGCTGAGCCCCGGGGTTAACACTGGGGTGAGATGGTTTGTATACTATGCCGAGGAGGTGAGGTACAACACTGTGGGGGCACAGGGAGCTACCGGAGGATTTCAAATATCAGAATCGTAACCATAATAGAGTATTTAATTGCATCCTAGCTTTCATCAAGGGTAAGATGCACTATAGTTTATGTTCGACTAAGAAAGAGAAATGCTGTCAGTTAAACTAGGATATGTCCTCAAGTGCAAGGTAAATGCCACCTTAAGAGATATTAAAATGGGGGGGGGGCAAATCTTAGAACAAGTAAACTGTGGTACTAGAATAATTAAGAAAGGTCGAACACTTGGATCAACAAAATAAGTGATTATTCCTTAACCATGTGCACCCAACTATATTAAGTCTTAGAACAAGAGACATTCTCATCTTGATGCCCCGCAGCTGTTAGGCCCAAGGTACAGAGGGCAGTAGCCAATGACCAGCAGGCCCCAAGTGCCATGTGCAGACTCTAAGAGCAACTGCCTTTGAGAGAGGAAACGGTTGAGAGCGGGCTTTCTGAGGTAGAGAAGTATTAGCTGGGAAAGTCGGAAAATTGACACAGAATCGGAATTGATGCCCCTACATGACAGAGTTGGTGAAACTTCCCTTCTCAGAGATCTTGAGGCTCCTCAGAAATGTATTTTTCATTTTGGACGGAACATTCAGGATAAATATGATCTGTTCGAGTTCCTGGTTCTCTCATCAGGACTGTTTCCTAGGCTTCACTGGTACAAGAAAAGGGTTTTGATAGACCAGGGTAAATCCTGACAAAAGCAAAGCACGGTATCGATGAAAAACTAACCACTCAGAAGAGAACAAGAGATAAAAGGCCAGGCCGACCTGACCCTGCAGGATAGGTAAGGTTGGTCTGGCAACAGGGGTAGAGGGGAAGTGCCCATCTCCTGCTAGAAGAGCTAGAGAAGTCCCCTTCCCGAGAGACCACACCAGGAGAGGAGAGCAGTAGGTGCTGATGATGAAGAATATTTTAATCAGCAGAGAAGGTCAAAATGACAAAATTCCAGGATCAGAGTAAACCTATGGGATCAAAAAATAAAAAATAAAAAAAAAGATTTTTTTGAAACGACTTTTTTTTTTAAAGGAATTTAAACAAAAGTCCTTTATAACAGACAGTTGGCTGTTTAAACCAAAACTACAACTCACTGAGAGAATCGCCGCATTATTTATTGGGGTAGAAAGGACCTGTAATGTAGAAAGACCCATTCTGTAGAGGAAAAAATAGAATCACTAACAGGTCTCAACCTTGCACAGCCAGTGGCTAGAATCCCTGGCTCATGAGACCCTATGCTAACAGGCCGCTAGAACCATCTCAACTATGTTAGTCTATCTTGGAAGCCAACAAGTGTTTGCCCAGTTAAGAGCACGGTAACAATCAGTCACGTTATGTTATAATGATGGTCGATATCTTTAAAAGCCTTGTCAAGTTCCTTTTTGAGTAACCCTCACCCCACCCTTAGAGAAATTTATCTGTGGTTCACCTCTTTGAAATATCTACTGTTGTTCCACATTTACCATAGCCAAAAAAAAAAAAAAAAAAAAAAAAAAAAAAAAAAGCTTTCTATTAACAAAGTGTTCAGAAGGGGGCGCCACTGGAAACAATGAGAGTTTTCGCAGCTGGGACAACTTTGTTGCAGAAACAGCTGAAAGCAATCAGGTCAGACAGAGCCAAGGGCTGGAGGGATTTTTAAAATTACAAAAACCGAACCAAATCAAACCAAAACAAAAATCATAACCAATGGCCAAGATTTCAAGTTTGCTACTAAAGGTATGACATTCTCCTAAGACATGCGTGTGACTTGATCAATATATTTCTATATTTATATTTGAAGAAGAAGGAACTATTTGATGCAGCAAATCCACATTGATTAAAAATTACCAGATAAGGGGCTCTTGGGGGGCTCAGTTGTTTAGGCCTCTGCCTTCCGCTCAGGTCATGATTTCAGGGTCCTGGGATGGAGCCCCACATCAGGCTCTTTGCTCAGCGGGGAGCCTGCTTACCCCTTTCTCTCTGCCACCTCTCTGCCTACTTGTGATCTGTCAAATGGGTAAATAAGATCTTTAAAAAAAGAATTACTAGGTGAGAAAAACATCGAGGGTATGGGAAGGAAAATGATTTCACCTGATCTGACTAGGAAGTGGTTGAAGCCTGAATTAAAGTGCTATCTAAAGAGTAAAGCCCTGGGAAATATATGGGGAAAAAATCCCTAGAAAAACAACAATAATAACTGGCTGCTCTTTAATGATCCAGATCCTGCGGTAGGCAAAGAAGAGCTGGTTTTAGCCAGAGGATGATCTCCGTTTGTCTTCATGATCTGGCATTTCCTGCAAGCCAGGCATGGGGCTCTGCACTAGAGCTGCAAATGCTGGGGGGCCCTCACTGTCCCTTTTCTCTTCTCAGGGGGACAACCGGCATGTCCATGGTGCAGTGTGACAGGCTTTACCACAGGGAGAGAAAAGACTGCCAAGGGTAGGTTGGAGCTGGGAAAAGCCACTTAGGAACAGATTTTCAGGGGAGGTGATAGACAAGGGCAAAGCGAAGAATGAGGATGAGTGTGTCACGTTTCAAAGTGCCAGGAGGCAGCACAGTGCATTCAGGAAACTACAGCAAGTTCATGATAACCGACAGCTGATCTGGCAGCATCACCTGGGGATGGAGGCTGAGCCCCGGGGTTAACACTGGGGTGAGATGGTTTGTATACTATGCCGAGGAGGTGAGGTACTACACTGTGGGGGCACAGGGAGCTACCGGAGGATTTCAAATATCAGAATCGTAACCATAATAGAGTATTTAATTGCATCCTAGCTTTCATCAAGGGTAAGATGCACTATAGTTTATGTTCGACTAAGAAAGAGAAATGCTGTCAGTTAAACTAGGATATGTCCTCAAGTGCAAGGTAAATGCCACCTTAAGAGATATTAAAATGGGGGGGGGGACAAATCTTAGAACAAGTAAACTGTGGTACTAGAATAATTAAGAAAGGTCGAACACTTGGATCAACAAAATAAGTGATTATTCCTTAACCATGTGCACCCAACTATATTAAGTCTTAGAACAAGAGACATTCTCATCTTGATGCCCCGCAGCTGTTAGGCCCAAGGTACAGAGGGCAGTAGCCAATGACCAGCAGGCCCCAAGTGCCATGTGCAGACTCTAAGAGCAACTGCCTTTGAGAGAGGAAACGGTTGAGAGCGGGCTTTCTGAGGTAGAGAAGTATTAGCTGGGAAAGTCGGAAAATTGACACAGAATCGGAATTGATGCCCCTACATGACAGAGTTGGTGAAACTTCCCTTCTCAGAGATCTTGAGGCTCCTCAGAAATGTATTTTTCATTTTGGACGGAACATTCAGGATAAATATGATCTGTTCGAGTTCCTGGTTCTCTCATCAGGACTGTTTCTTAGGCTTCACTGGTACAAGAAAAGGGTTTTGATAGACCAGGGTAAATCCTGACAAAAGCAAAGCATGGTATCTATGAAAAACTAACCACTCAGAAGAGAACAAGAGATAAAAGGCCAGGCCGACCTGACCCTGCAGGATAGGTAAGTTGGTCTGGCAACAGGGGTAGAGGGGAAGTGCCCATCTCCTGCTAGAAGAGCTAGAGAAGTCCCCTTCCCGAGAGACCACACCAGGAGAGGAGAGCAGTAGGTGCTGATGATGAAGAATATTTTAATCAGCAGAGAAGGTCAAAATGACAAAGTTCCAGGATCAGAGTAAACCTATGGGATCAAAAAATAAAAAATAAAAAAAAAGATTTTTTTGAAACGCCTTTTTTTTTTAAAGGAATTTAAACAAAAGTCCTTTATAACAGACAGTTGGCTGTTTAAACCAAAAGTACAACTCACTGAGAGAATCGCCGCATTATTTATTGGGGTAGAAAGGACCTGGAATGTAGAAAGACCCATTCTGTAGAGGAAAAAATAGAATCACTAACAGGTCTCAACCTTGCACAGCCAGTGGCTAGAATCCCTGGCTCATGAGACCCTGTGCTAGCAGGCCGCTAGAACCATCTCAACTATGTTAGTCTATCTTGGAAGCCAACAAGTGTTTGCCCAGTTAAGAGCACGGTAACAATCAGTCACGTTATGTTATAATGATGGTCGATATCTTTAAAAGCCTTGTCAAGTTCCTTTTTGAGTAACCCTCACCCCACCCTTAGAGAAATTTATCTGTGGTTCACCTCTTTGAAATATCTACTGTTGTTCCACATTTACCATAGCCAAAAAAAAAAAAAAAAAAAAAAAAAATAAATCTTTCTATAAACAAAGTGTTCAGAAGGGGGCGCCACTGGAAACAATGAGAGTTTTCGCAGCTGGGACAACTTTGTTGCAGAAACAGCTGAAAGCAATCAGGTCAGACAGAGCCAAGGGCTGGAGGGATTTTTAAAATTACAAAAACCGAACCAAATCAAACCAAAACAAAAATCATAACCAATGGCCAAGATTTGAAGTTTGCTACTAAAGGTATGACATTCTCCTAAGACATGCGTGTGACTTGATCAATATATTTCTATATTTATATTTGAAGAAGAAGGAACTATTTGATGCAGCAAATCCACATTGATTAAAAATTACCAGATAAGGGGCTCTTGGGGGGCTCAGTGGTTTAGGCCTCTGCCTTCCGCTCAGGTCATGATTTCAGGGTCCTGGGATGGAGCCCCACATCAGGCTCTTTGCTCAGCGGGGAGCCTGCTTACCCCTTTCTCTCTGCCACCTCTCTGCCTACTTGTGATCTGTCAAATGGGTAAATAAGATCTTTAAAAAAAGAATTACTAGGTGAGAAAAACATCGAGGGTATGGGAAGGAAAATGATTTCACCTGATCTGACTAGGAAGTGGTTGAAGCCTGAATTAAAGTGCTATATAAAGAGTAAAGCCCTGGGAAATATATGGGGAAAAAATCCCTAGAAAAACCGCCATAATAACTGGCTGCTCTTTAATGATCCAGATCCTGCGGTAGGCAAAGAAGAGCTGGTTTTAGCCAGAGGATGATCTCCGTTTGTCTTCATGATCTGGCATTTCCTGCAAGCCAGGCATGGGGCTCTGCACTAGAGCTGCAAATGCTGGGGGGCCCTCACTGTCCCTTTTCTCTTCTCAGGGGGACAACCGGCATGTCCATGGTGCAGTGTGACAGGCTTTACCACAGGGAGAGAAAAGACTGCCAAGGGTAGGTTGGAGCTGGGAAAAGCCACTTAGGAACAGATTTTCAGGGGAGGTGATAGACAAGGGCAAAGCGAAGAATGAGGATGAGTGTGTCACGTTTCAAAGTGCCAGGAGGCAGCACAGTGCATTCAGGAAACTACAGCAAGTTCATGATAACCGACAGCTGATCTGGCAGCATCACCTGGGGATGGAGGCTGAGCCCCGGGGTTAACACTGGGGTGAGATGGTTTGTATACTATGCCGAGGAGGTGAGGTACAACACTGTGGGGGCACAGGGAGCTACCGGAGGATTTCAAATATCAGAATCGTAACCATAATAGAGTATTTAATTGCATCCTAGCTTTCATCAAGGGTAAGATGCACTATAGTTTATGTTCGACTAAGAAAGAGAAATGCTGTCAGTTAAACTAGGATATGTCCTCAAGTGCAAGGTAAATGCCACCTTAAGAGATATTAAAATGGGGGGGGGGACAAATCTTAGAACAAGTAAACTGTGCTACTAGAATAATTAAGAAAGGTCGAACACTTGGATCAACAAAACAAGTGATTTTTCCTTAACCATGTGCACCCAACTATATTAAGTCTTAGAACAAGAGACATTCTCATCTTGATGCCCCGTAGCTGTTAGGCCCAAGGTACAGAGGGCAGTAGCCAATGACCAGCAGGCCCCAAGTGCCATGTGCAGACTCTAAGAGCAACTGCCTTTGAGAGAGGAAACGGTTGAGAGCGGGCTTTCTGAGGTAGAGAAGTATTAGCTGGGAAAGTCGGAAAATTGACACAGAATCGGAATTGATGCCCCTACATGACAGAGTTGGTGAAACTTCCCTTCTCAGAGATCTTGAGGCTCCTCAGAAATGTATTTTTCATTTTGGACGGAACATTCAGGATAAATATGATCTGTTCGAGTTCCTGGTTCTCTCATCAGGACTGTTTCTTAGGCTTCACTGGTACAAGAAAAGGGTTTTGATAGACCAGGGTAAATCCTGACAAAAGCAAAGCACGGTATCTATGAAAAACTAACCACTCAGAAGAGAACAAGAGATAAAAGGCCAGGCCGACCTGACCCTGCAGGATAGGTAAGGTTGGTCTGGCAACAGGGGTAGAGGGGAAGTGCCCATCTCCTGCTAGAAGAGCTAGAGAAGTCCCCTTCCCGAGAGACCACACCAGGAGAGGAGAGCAGTAGGTGCTGATGATGAAGAATATTTTAATCAGCAGAGAAGGTCAAAATGACAAAGTTCCAGGATCAGAGTAAACCTATGGGATCAAAAAATAAAAAATAAAAAAAAAGATTTTTTTGAAACGACTTTTTTTTTTAAAGGAATTTAAACAAAAGTCCTTTATAACAGACAGTTGGCTGTTTAAACCAAAAGTACAACTCACTGAGAGAATCGCCGCATTATTTATTGGGGTAGAAAGGACCTGGAATGTAGAAAGACCCATTCTGTAGAGGAAAAAATAGAATCACTAACAGGTCTCAACCTTGCACAGCCAGTGGCTAGAATCCCTGGCTCATGAGACCCTATGCTAGCAGGCCGCTAGAACCATCTCAACTATGTTAGTCTATCTTGGAAGCCAACAAGTGTTTGCCCAGTTAAGAGCACGGTAACAATCAGTCACGTTATGTTATAATGATGGTCGATATCTTTAAAAGCCTTGTCAAGTTCCTTTTTGAGTAACCCTCACCCCACCCTTAGAGAAATTTATCTGTGGTTCACCTCTTTGAAATATCTACTGTTGTTCCACATTTTCCATAGCCAAAAAAAAAAAAAAAAGCTTTCTATTAACAAAGTGTTCAGAAGGGGGCGCCACTGGAAACAATGAGAGTTTTCGCAGCTGGGACAACTTTGTTGCAGAAACAGCTGAAAGCAATCAGGTCAGACAGAGCCAAGGGCTGGAGGGATTTTTAAAATTACAAAAACCGAACCAAATCAAACCAAAACAAAAATCATAACCAATGGCCAAGATTTCAAGTTTGCTACTAAAGGTATGACATTCTCCTAAGACATGCGTGTGACTTGATCAATATATTTCTATATTTATATTTGAAGAAGAAGGAACTATTTGATGCAGCAAATCCACATTGATTAAAAATTACTAGATAAGGGGCTGTTGGGGGTCTCAGTGGTTTAGGCCTCTGCCTTCCGCTCAGGTCATGATTTCAGGGTCCTGGGATGGAGCCCCACATCAGGCTCTTTGCTCAGCGGGGAGCCTGCTTACCCCTTTCTCTCTGCCACCTCTCTGCCTACTTGTGATCTGTCAAATGAGTAAATAAGATCTTTAAAAAAAGAATTACTAGGTGAGAAAAACATCGAGGGTATGGGAAGGAAAATGATTTCACCTGATCTGAATAGGAAGTGGTTGAAGCCTGAATTAAAGTGCTATATAAAGAGTAAAGCCCTGGGAAATATATGGGGAAAAAATCCCTAGAAAAACAGCCATAATAACTGGCTGCTCTTTAATGATCCAGATCCTGCGGTAGGAAAAGAAGAGCTGGTTTTAGCCAGAGGATGATCTCCGTTTGTCTTCATGATCTGGCATTTCCTGCAAGCCAGGCATGGGGCTCTGCACTAGAGCTGCAACTGCTGGGTGGCCCTCACTGTCCCTTTTCTCTTCTCAGGGGGACAAGCGGCATGTCCATGGTGCAGAGTGACAGGCTTTACCACAGGGAGAGAAAAGACTGCCAAGGGTAGGTTGGAGCTGGGAAAAGCCACTTAGGAACAGATTTTCAGGGGAGGTGATAGACAAGGGCAAAGCGAAGAATGAGGATGAGTGTGTCACGTTTCAAAGTGCCAGGAGGCAGCACAGTGCATTCAGGAAACTACAGCAAGTTCATGATAACCGACAGCTGATCTGGCAGCATCACCTGGGGATGGAGGCTGAGCCCCGGGGTTAACACTGGGGTGAGATGGTTTGTATACTATGCCGAGGAGGTGAGGTACTACACTGTGGGGGCACAGGGAGCTACCGGAGGATTTCAAATATCAGAATCGTAACCATAATAGAGTATTTAATTGCATCCTAGCTTTCATCAAGGGTAAGATGCACTATAGTTTATGTTCGACTAAGAAAGAGAAATGCTGTCAGTTAAACTAGGATATGTCCTCAAGTGCAAGGTAAATGCCACCTTAAGAGATATTAAAATGGGGGGGGGGGACAAATCTTAGAACAAGTAAACTGTGGTACTAGAATAATTAAGAAAGGTCGAACACTTGGATCAACAAAATAAGTGATTATTCCTTAACCATGTGCACCCAACTATATTAAGTCTTAGAACAAGAGACATTCTCATCTTGATGCCCCGCAGCTGTTAGGCCCAAGGTACAGAGGGCAGTAGCCAATGACCAGCAGGCCCCAAGTGCCATGTGCAGACTCTAAGAGCAACTGCCTTTGAGAGAGGAAACGGTTGAGAGCGGGCTTTCTGAGGTAGAGAAGTATTAGCTGGGAAAGTCGGAAAATTGACACAGAATCGGAATTGATGCCCCTACATGACAGAGTTGGTGAAACTTCCCTTCTCAGAGATCTTGAGGCTCCTCAGAAATGTATTTTTCATTTTGGACGGAACATTCAGGATAAATATGATCTGTTCGAGTTCCTGGTTCTCTCATCAGGACTGTTTCTTAGGCTTCACTGGTACAAGAAAAGGGTTTTGATAGACCAGGGTAAATCCTGACAAAAGCAAAGCATGGTATCTATGAAAAACTAACCACTCAGAAGAGAACAAGAGATAAAAGGCCAGGCCGACCTGACCCTGCAGGATAGGTAAGTTGGTCTGGCAACAGGGGTAGAGGGGAAGTGCCCATCTCCTGCTAGAAGAGCTAGAGAAGTCCCCTTCCCGAGAGACCACACCAGGAGATGAGAGCAGTAGGTGCTGATGATGAAGAATATTTTAATCAGCAGAGAAGGTCAAAATGACAAAGTTCCAGGATCAGAGTAAACCTATGGGATCAAAAAATAAAAAATAAAAAAAAAGATTTTTTTGAAACGCCTTTTTTTTTTAAAGGAATTTAAACAAAAGTCCTTTATAACAGACAGTTGGCTGTTTAAACCAAAAGTACAACTCACTGAGAGAATCGCCGCATTATTTATTGGGGTAGAAAGGACCTGGAATGTAGAAAGACCCATTCTGTAGAGGAAAAAATAGAATCACTAACAGGTCTCAACCTTGCACAGCCAGTGGCTAGAATCCCTGGCTCATGAGACCCTGTGCTAGCAGGCCGCTAGAACCATCTCAACTATGTTAGTCTATCTTGGAAGCCAACAAGTGTTTGCCCAGTTAAGAGCACGGTGACAATCAGTCACGTTATGTTATAATGATGGTCGATATCTTTAAAAGCCTTGTCAAGTTCCTTTTTGAGTAACCCTCACCCCACCCTTAGAGAAATTTATCTGTGGTTCACCTCTTTGAAATATCTACTGTTGTTCCACATTTACCATAGCCAAAAAAAAAAAAAAAAAAAAAAAAAAAATAAATCTTTCTATTAACAAAGTGTTCAGAAGGGGGCGCCACTGGAAACAATGAGAGTTTTCGCAGCTGGGACAACTTTGTTGCAGAAACAGCTGAAAGCAATCAGGTCAGACAGAGCCAAGGGCTGGAGGGATTTTTAAAATTACAAAAACCGAACCAAATCAAACCAAAACAAAAATCATAACCAATGGCCAAGATTTGAAGTTTGCTACTAAAGGTATGACATTCTCCTAAGACATGCGTGTGACTTGATCAATATATTTCTATATTTATATTTGAAGAAGAAGGAACTATTTGATGCAGCAAATCCACATTGATTAAAAATTACCAGATAAGGGGCTCTTGGGGGGCTCAGTGGTTTAGGCCTCTGCCTTCCGCTCAGGTCATGATTTCAGGGTCCTGGGATGGAGCCCCACATCAGGCTCTTTGCTCAGCGGGGAGCCTGCTTACCCCTTTCTCTCTGCCACCTCTCTGCCTACTTGTGATCTGTCAAATGGGTAAATAAGATCTTTAAAAAAAGAATTACTAGGTGAGAAAAACATCGAGGGTATGGGAAGGAAAATGATTTCACCTGATCTGACTAGGAAGTGGTTGAAGCCTGAATTAAAGTGCTATATAAAGAGTAAAGCCCTGGGAAATATATGGGGAAAAAATCCCTAGAAAAACCGCCATAATAACTGGCTGCTCTTTAATGATCCAGATCCTGCGGTAGGCAAAGAAGAGCTGGTTTTAGCCAGAGGATGATCTCCGTTTGTCTTCATGATCTGGCATTTCCTGCAAGCCAGGCATGGGGCTCTGCACTAGAGCTGCAAATGCTGGGGGGCCCTCACTGTCCCTTTTCTCTTCTCAGGGGGACAACCGGCATGTCCATGGTGCAGTGTGACAGGCTTTACCACAGGGAGAGAAAAGACTGCCAAGGGTAGGTTGGAGCTGGGAAAAGCCACTTAGGAACAGATTTTCAGGGGAGGTGATAGACAAGGGCAAAGCGAAGAATGAGGATGAGTGTGTCACGTTTCAAAGTGCCAGGAGGCAGCACAGTGCATTCAGGAAACTACAGCAAGTTCATGATAACCGACAGCTGATCTGGCAGCATCACCTGGGGATGGAGGCTGAGCCCCGGGGTTAACACTGGGGTGAGATGGTTTGTATACTATGCCGAGGAGGTGAGGTACAACACTGTGGGGGCACAGGGAGCTACCGGAGGATTTCAAATATCAGAATCGTAACCATAATAGAGTATTTAATTGCATCCTAGCTTTCATCAAGGGTAAGATGCACTATAGTTTATGTTCGACTAAGAAAGAGAAATGCTGTCAGTTAAACTAGGATATGTCCTCAAGTGCAAGGTAAATGCCACCTTAAGAGATATTAAAATGGGGGGGGGGACAAATCTTAGAACAAGTAAACTGTGCTACTAGAATAATTAAGAAAGGTCGAACACTTGGATCAACAAAACAAGTGATTTTTCCTTAACCATGTGCACCCAACTATATTAAGTCTTAGAACAAGAGACATTCTCATCTTGATGCCCCGTAGCTGTTAGGCCCAAGGTACAGAGGGCAGTAGCCAATGACCAGCAGGCCCCAAGTGCCATGTGCAGACTCTAAGAGCAACTGCCTTTGAGAGAGGAAACGGTTGAGAGCGGGCTTTCTGAGGTAGAGAAGTATTAGCTGGGAAAGTCGGAAAATTGACACAGAATCGGAATTGATGCCCCTACATGACAGAGTTGGTGAAACTTCCCTTCTCAGAGATCTTGAGGCTCCTCAGAAATGTATTTTTCATTTTGGACGGAACATTCAGGATAAATATGATCTGTTCGAGTTCCTGGTTCTCTCATCAGGACTGTTTCTTAGGCTTCACTGGTACAAGAAAAGGGTTTTGATAGACCAGGGTAAATCCTGACAAAAGCAAAGCACGGTATCTATGAAAAACTAACCACTCAGAAGAGAACAAGAGATAAAAGGCCAGGCCGACCTGACCCTGCAGGATAGGTAAGGTTGGTCTGGCAACAGGGGTAGAGGGGAAGTGCACATCTCCTGCTAGAAGAGCTAGAGAAGTCCCCTTCCCGAGAGACCACACCAGGAGAGGAGAGCAGTAGGTGCTGATGATGAAGAATATTTTAATCAGCAGAGAAGGTCAAAATGACAAAGTTCCAGGATCAGAGTAAACCTATGGGATCAAAAAATAAAAAATAAAAAAAAAAGATTTTTTTGAAACGACTTTTTTTTTAAAGGAATTTAAACAAAAGTCCTTTATAACAGACAGTTGGCTGTTTAAACCAAAAGTACAACTCACTGAGAGAATCGCCGCATTATTTATTGGGGTAGAAAGGACCTGGAATGTAGAAAGACCCATTCTGTAGAGGAAAAAATAGAATCACTAACAGGTCTCAACCTTGCACAGCCAGTGGCTAGAATCCCTGGCTCATGAGACCCTGTGCTAGCAGGCCGCTAGAACCATCTCAACTATGTTAGTCTATCTTGGAAGCCAACAAGTGTTTGCCCAGTTAAGAGCACGGTAACAATCAGTCACGTTATGTTATAATGATTGTCGATATCTTTAAAAGCCTTGTCAAGTTCCTTTTTGAGTAACCCTCACCCCACCCTTAGAGAAATTTATCTGTGGTTCACCTCTTTGAAATACCTCACTGTTGTTCCACATTTACCATAGCCAAAAAAAAAAAAAAAAAAAAAAAAAAAAGCTTTCTATTAACAAAGTGTTCAGAAGGGGGCGCCACTTTAAACAATGAGAGTTTTCGCAGCTGGTTCAACTTTATTGCAGAAACAGCTGAAAGCAATCAGGTCAGACAGAGCCAAGGGCTGGAGGGATTTTTAAAATTACAAAAACCGAACCAAATCAAACCAAAACAAAAATCATAACCAATGGCCAAGATTTCAAGTTTGCTACTAAAGGTATGACATTCTCCTAAGACATGCGTGTGACTTGATCAATATATTTCTATATTTATATTTGAAGAAGAAGGAACTATTTGATGCAGCAAATCCACATTGATTAAAAATTACCAGATAAGGGGCTCTTGGGGGACTCAGTGGTTTAGGCCTCTGCCTTCCGCTCAGGTCATGATTTCAGGGTCCTGGGATGGAGCCCCACATCAGGCTCTTTGCTCAGCGGGGAGCCTGCTTACCCCTTTCTCTCTGCCACCTCTCTGCCTACTTGTGATCTGTCAAATGGGTAAATAAGATCTTTAAAAAAAGAATTACTAGGTGAGAAAAACATCGAGGGTATGGGAAGGAAAATGATTTCACCTGATCTGACTAGGAAGTGGTTGAAGCCTGAATTAAAGTGCTATATAAAGAGTAAAGCCCTGGGAAATATATGGGGAAAAAATCCCTAGAAAAACAGCCATAATAACTGGCTGCTCTTTAATGATCCAGATCCTGCCTAGGCAAAGAAGAGCTGGTTTTAGCCAGAGGATGATCTCCGTTTGTCTTCATGATCTGGCATTTCCTGCAAGCCAGGCATGGGGCTCTGCACTAGAGCTGCAAATGCTGGGGGGCCCTCACTGTCCCTTTTCTCTTCTCAGGGTGACAAGCGGCATGTCCATGGTGCAGTGTGACAGGCTTTACCACAGGGAGAGAACAGACTGCCAAGGGTAGGTTGGAGCTGGGAAAAGCCACTTAGGAACAGATTTTCAGGGGAGGTGATAGACAAGGGCAAAGCGAAGAATGAGGATGAGTGTGTCACGTTTCAAAGTGCCAGGAGGCAGCACAGTGCATTCAGGAAACTACAGCAAGTTCATGATAACCGACAGCTGATCTGGCAGCATCACCTGGGGATGGAGGCTGAGCCCCGGGGTTAACACTTGGGTGAGATGGTTTTTATACTATGCCGAGGAGGTGAGGTACTACACTGTGGGGGCACAGGGAGCTACCGGAGGATTTCAAATATCAGAATCGTAACCATAATAGAGTATTTAATTGCATCCTAGCTTTCATCAAGGGTAAGATGCACTATAGTTTATGTTCGACTAAGAAAGAGAAATGCTGTCAGTTAAACTAGGATATGTCCTCAAGTGCAAGGTAAATGCCACCTTAAGAGATATTAAAATGGGGGGGGTACAAATCTTAGAACAAGTAAACTGTGGTACTAGAATAATTAAGAAAGGTCGAACACTTGGATCAACAAAATAAGTGATTATTCCTTAACCATGTGCACCCAACTATATTAAGTCTTAGAACAAGAGACATTCTCATCTTGATGCCCCGCAGCTGTTAGGCCCAAGGTACAGAGGGCAGTAGCCAATGACCAGCAGGCCCCAAGTGCCATGTGCAGACTCTAAGAGCAACTGCCTTTGAGAGAGGAAACGGTTGAGAGTGGGCTTTCTGAAGTAGAGAAGTATTAGCTGGGAAAGTCGGAAAATTGACACAGAATCGGAATTGATGCCCCTACATGACAGAGTTGGTGAAACTTCCCTTCTCAGAGATCTTGAGGCTCCTCAGAAATGTATTTTTCATTTTGGACGGAACATTCAGGATAAATATGATCTGTTCGAGTTCCTGGTTCTCTCATCAGGACTGTTTCTTAGGCTTCACTGGTACAAGAAAAGGGTTTTGATAGACCAGGGTAAATCCTGACAAAAGCAAAGCACGGTATCTATGAAAAACTAACCACTCAGAAGAGAACAAGATATAAAAGGCCAGGCCGACCTGACCCTGCAGGATAGGTAAGGTTGGTCTGGCAACAGGGGTAGAGGGGAAGTGCCCATCTCCTGCTAGAAGAGCTAGAGAAGTCCCCTTCCCGGGAGACCACACCAGGAGAGGAGAGCAGTAGGTGCTGATGATGAAGAATATATTAATCAGCAGAGAACGTCAAAATGACAAAGTTCCAGGATTAGAGTAAACCTATGGGATCAAAAAATAAAAAATAAAAAAAAAGATTTTTTTGAAACGACTTTTTTTTTAAAGGAATTTAAACAAAAGTCCTTTATAACAAACAGTTGGCTGTTTAAACCAAAAGTACAACTCACTGAGAGAATCGCCGCATTATTTATTGGGGTAGAAAGGACCTGGAATGTAGAAAGACCCATTCTGTAGAGGAAAAAATAGAATCACTAACAGGTCTCAACCTTGCACAGCCAGTGGCTAGAATCCCTGGCTCATGAGACCCTGTGCTAGCAGGCCGCTAGAACCATCTCAACTATGTTAGTCTATCTTGGAAGTCAACAAGTGTTTGCCCAGTTAAGAGCACGGTAACAATCAGTCACGTTATGTTATAATGATTGTCGATATCTTTAAAAGCCTTGTCAAGTTCCTTTTTGAGTAACCCTCACCCCACCCTTAGAGAAATTTATCTGTGGTTCACCTCTTTGAAATATCTACTGTTGTTCCACATTTAACATAGCCAAAAAAAAAAAAAAAAAAAAAAAGCTTTCTATTAACAATGTGTTCAGAAGGGGGCGCCACTGGAAACAATGAGAGTTTTCGCAGCTGGGACAACTTTGTTGCAGAAACAGCTGAAAGCAATCAGGTCAGACAGAGCCAAGGGCTGGAGGGATTTTTAAAATTACAAAAACCGAACCAAATCAAACCAAAACAAAAATCATAACCAATGGCCAAGATTTCAAGTTTGCTACTAAAGGTATGACATTCTCCTAAGACATGCGTGTGACTTGATCAATATATTTCTATATTTATATTTGAAGAAGAAGGAACTATTTGATGCAGCAAATCCACATTGATTAAAAATTACCAGATAAGGGGCTCTTGGGGGGCTCAGTGGTTTAGGCCTCTGCCTTCCGCTCAGGTCATGATTTCAGGGTCCTGGGATGGAGCCCCACATCAGGCTCTTTGCTCAGCGGGGAGCCTGCTTACCCCTTTCTCTCTGCCACCTCTCTGCCTACTTGTGATCTGTCAAATGGGTAAATAAGATCTTTAAAAAAAGAATTACTACGTGAGAAAAACATCGAGGGTATGGGAAGGAAAATGATTTCACCTGATCTGACTAGGAAGTGGTTGAAGCCTGAATTAAAGTGCTATATAAAGAGTAAAGCCCTGGGAAATATATGGGGAAAAAATCCCTAGAAAAACAGCCATAATAACTGGCTGCTCTTTAATGATCCAGATCCTGCGGTAGGCAAAGAAGAGCTGGTTTTAGCCAGAGGATGATCTCCGTTTGTCTTCATGATCTGGCATTTCCTGCAAGCCAGGCATGGGGCTCTGCACTAGAGCTGCAAATGCTGGGGGGCCCTCACTGTCCCTTTTCTCATCTCAGGGGGACAAGCGGCATGTCCATGGTGCAGTGTGACAGGCTTTACCACAGGGAGAGAAAAGACTGCCAAGGGTAGGTTGGAGCTGGGAAAAGCCACTTAGGAACAGATTTTCAGGGGAGGTGATAGACAAGGGCAAAGCGAAGAATGAGGATGAGTGTGTCACGTTTCAAAGTGCCAGGAGGCAGCACAGTGCATTCAGGAAACTACAGCAAGTTCATGATAACCGACAGCTGATCTGGCAGCATCACCTGGGGATGGAGGCTGAGCCCCGGGGTTAACACTGGGGTGAGATGGTTTTTATACTATGCCGAGGAGGTGAGGTACTACACTGTGGGGGCACAGGGAGCTACCGGAGGATTTCAAATATCAGAATCGTAACCATAATAGAGTATTTAATTGCATCCTAGCTTTCATCAAGGGTAAGATGCACTATAGTTTATGTTCGACTAAGAAAGAGAAATGCTGTCAGTTAAACTAGGATATGTCCTCAAGTGCAAGGTAAATGCCACCTTAAGAGATATTAAAATGGTGGGGGGACAAATCTTAGAACAAGTAAACTGTGGTACTAGAATAATTAAGAAAGGTCGAACACTTGGATCAACAAAATAAGTGATTATTCCTTAACCATGTGCACCCAACTATATTGAGTCTTAGAACAAGAGACATTCTCATCTTGATGCCCCGCAGCTGTTAGGCCCAAGGTACAGAGGGCAGTAGCCAATGACCAGCAGGCCCCAAGTGCCATGTGCAGACTCTAAGAGCAACTGCCTTTGAGAGAGGAAACGGTTGAGAGTGGGCTTTCTGAAGTAGAGAAGTATTAGCTGGGAAAGTCGGAAAATTGACACAGAATCGGAATTGATGCCCCTACATGACAGAGTTGGTGAAACTTCCCTTCTCAGAGATCTTGAGGCTCCTCAGAAATGTATTTTTCATTTTGGACGGAACATTCAGGATAAATATGATCTGTTCGAGTTCCTGGTTCTCTCATCAGGACTGTTTCTTAGGCTTCACTGGTACAAGAAAAGGGTTTTGATAGACCAGGGTAAATCCTGACAAAAGCAAAGCACGGTATCTATGAAAAACTAACCACTCAGAAGAGAACAAGAGATAAAAGGCCAGGCCGACCTGACCCTGCAGGATAGGTAAGGTTGGTCTGGCAACAGGGGTAGAGGGGAAGTGCACATCTCCTGCTAGAAGAGCTAGAGAAGTCCCCTTCCCGAGAGACCACACCAGGAGAGGAGAGCAGTAGGTGCTGATGATGAAGAATATTTTAATCAGCAGAGAAGGTCAAAATGACAAAGTTCCAGGATCAGAGTAAACCTATGGGATCAAAAAATAAAAAATAAAAAAAAAAGATTTTTTTGAAACGACTTTTTTTTTAAAGGAATTTAAACAAAAGTCCTTTATAACAGACAGTTGGCTGTTTAAACCAAAAGTACAACTCACTGAGAGAATCGCCGCATTATTTATTGGTGTAGAAAGGACCTGGAATGTAGAAAGACCCATTCTGTAGAGGAAAAAATAGAATCACTAACAGGTCTCAACCTTGCACAGCCAGTGGCTAGAATCCCTGGCTCATGAGACCCTGTGCTAGCAGGCCGCTAGAACCATCTCAACTATGTTAGTCTATCTTGGAAGCCAACAAGTGTTTGCCCAGTTAAGAGCACGGTAACAATCAGTCACGTTATGTTATAATGATTGTCGATATCTTTAAAAGCCTTGTCAAGTTCCTTTTTGAGTAACCCTCACCCCACCCTTAGAGAAATTTATCTGTGGTTCACCTCTTTGAAATATCTACTGTTGTTCCACATTTACCATAGCCAAAAAAAAAAAAAAAAAAAAAAAAAAAAGCTTTCTATTAACAAAGTGTTCAGAAGGGGGCGCCACTGGAAACAATGAGAGTTTTCGCAGCTGGTTCAACTTTATTGCAGAAACAGCTGAAAGCAATCAGGTCAGACAGAGCCAAGGGCTGGAGGGATTTTTAAAATTACAAAAACCGAACCAAATCAAACCAAAACAAAAATCATAACCAATGGCCAAGATTTCAAGTTTGTTACTAAAGGTATGACATTCTTCTAAGACATGCGTGTGACTTGATCAATATATTTCTATATTTATATTTGAAGAAGAAGGAACTATTTGATGCAGCAAATCCACATTGATTAAAAATTACCAGATAAGGGGCTCTTGGGGGACTCAGTGGTTTAGGCCTCTGCCTTCCGCTCAGGTCATGATTTCAGGGTCCTGGGATGGAGCCCCACATCAGGCTCTTTGCTCAGCGGGGAGCCTGCTTACCCCTTTCTCTCTGCCACCTCTCTGCCTACTTGTGATCTGTCAAATGGGTAAATAAGATCTTTAAAAAAAGAATTACTAGGTGAGAAAAACATCGAGGGTATGGGAAGGAAAATGATTTCACCTGATCTGACTAGGAAGTGGTTGAAGCCTGAATTAAAGTGCTATATAAAGAGTAAAGCCCTGGGAAATATATGGGGAAAAAATCCCTAGAAAAACAGCCATAATAACTGGCTGCTCTTTAATGATCCAGATCCTGCGGTAGGCAAAGAAGAGCTGGTTTTAGCCAGAGGATGATCTCCGTTTGTCTTCATGATCTGGCATTTCCTGCAAGCCAGGCATGGGGCTCTGCACTAGAGCTGCAAATGCTGGGGGGCCCTCACTGTCCCTTTTCTCTTCTCAGGGGGACAAGCGGCATGTCCATGGTGCAGTGTGACAGGCTTTACCACAGGGAGAGAACAGACTGCCAAGGGTAGGTTGGAGCTGGGAAAAGCCACTTAGGAACAGATTTTCAGGGGAGGTGATAGACAAGGGCAAAGCGAAGAATGAGGATGAGTGTGTCACGTTTCAAAGTGCCAGGAGGCAGCACAGTGCATTCAGGAAACTACAGCAAGTTCATGATAACCGACAGCTGATCTGGCAGCATCACCTGGGGATGGAGGCTGAGCCCCGGGGTTAACACTTGGGTGAGATGGTTTTTATACTATGCCGAGGAGGTGAGGTACTACACTGTGGGGGCACAGGGAGCTACCGGAGGATTTCAAATATCAGAATCGTAACCATAATAGAGTATTTAATTGCATCCTAGCTTTCATCAAGGGTAAGATGCACTATAGTTTATGTTCGACTAAGAAAGAGAAATGCTGTCAGTTAAACTAGGATATGTCCTCAAGTGCAAGGTAAATGCCACCTTAAGAGATATTAAAATGGGGGGGGGGACAAATCTTAGAACAAGTAAACTGTGGTACTAGAATAATTAAGAAAGGTCGAACACTTGGATCAACAAAATAAGTGATTATTCCTTAACCATGTGCACCCAACTATATTGAGTCTTAGAACAAGAGACATTCTCATCTTGATGCCCCGCAGCTGTTAGGCCCAAGGTACAGAGGGCAGTAGCCAATGACCAGCAGGCCCCAAGTGCCATGTGCAGACTCTAAGAGCAACTGCCTTTGAGAGAGGAAACGGTTGAGAGTGGGCTTTCTGAAGTAGAGAAGTATTAGCTGGGAAAGTCGGAAAATTGACACAGAATCGGAATTGATGCCCCTACATGACAGAGTTGGTGAAACTTCCCTTCTCAGAGATCTTGAGGCTCCTCAGAAATGTATTTTTCATTTTGGACGGAACATTCAGGATAAATATGATCTGTTCGAGTTCCTGGTTCTCTCATCAGGACTGTTTCTTAGGCTTCACTGGTACAAGAAAAGGGTTTTGATAGACCAGGGTAAATCCTGACAAAAGCAAAGCACGGTATCTATGAAAAACTAACCACTCAGAAGAGAACAAGATATAAAAGGCCAGGCCGACCTGACCCTGCAGGATAGGTAAGGTTGGTCTGGCAACAGGGGTAGAGGGGAAGTGCCCATCTCCTGCTAGAAGAGCTAGAGAAGTCCCCTTCCCGAGAGACCACACCAGGAGAGGAGAGCAGTAGGTGCTGATGATGAAGAATATATTAATCAGCAGAGAACGTCAAAATGACAAAGTTCCAGGATCAGAGTAAACCTATGGGATCAAAAAATAAAAAATAAAAAAAAAGATTTTTTTGAAACGACTTTTTTTTTAAAGGAATTTAAACAAAAGTCCTTTATAACAGACAGTTGGCTGTTTAAACCAAAAGTACAACTCACTGAGAGAATCGCCGCATTATTTATTGGGGTAGAAAGGACCTGGAATGTAGAAAGACCCATTCTGTAGAGGAAAAAATAGAATCACTAACAGGTCTCAACCTTGCACAGCCAGTGGCTAGAATCCCTGGCTCATGAGACCCTGTGCTAGCAGGCCGCTAGAACCATCTCAACTATGTTAGTCTATCTTGGAAGCCAACAAGTGTTTGCCCAGTTAAGAGCACGGTAACAATCAGTCACGTTATGTTATAATGATTGTCGATATCTTTAAAAGCCTTGTCAAGTTCCTTTTTGAGTAACCCTCACCCCACCCTTAGAGAAATTTATCTGTGGTTCACCTCTTTGAAATATCTACTGTTGTTCCACATTTAACATAGCCAAAAAAAAAAAAAAAAAAAAAAAAAGCTTTCTATTAACAAAGTGTTCAGAAGGGGGCGCCACTGGAAACAATGAGAGTTTTCGCAGCTGGGACAACTTTGTTGCAGAAACAGCTGAAAGCAATCAGGTCAGACAGAGCCAAGGGCTGGAGGGATTTTTAAAATTACAAAAACCGAACCAAATCAAACCAAAACAAAAATCATAACCAATGGCCAAGATTTCAAGTTTGCTACTAAAGGTATGACATTCTCCTAAGACATGCGTGTGACTTGATCAATATATTTCTATATTTATATTTGAAGAAGAAGGAACTATTTCATCGGCAAATACACATTGATTAAAAATTACCAGATAAGGGGCTCTTGGGGGGCTCAGTGGTTTAGGCCTCTGCCTTCCGCTCAGGTCATGATTTCAGGGTCCTGGGATGGAGCCCCACATCAGGCTCTTTGCTCAGCGGGGAGCCTGCTTACCCCTTTCTCTCTGCCACCTCTCTGCCTACTTGTGATCTGTCAAATGGGTAAATAAGATCTTTAAAAAAAGAATTACAAGGTGAGAAAAACATCGAGGGTATGGGAAGAAAAATGATTTCACCTGATCTGACTAGGAAGTGGTTGAAGCCTGAATTAAAGTGCTATATAAAGAGTAAAGCCCTGGGAAATATATGGGGAAAAAATCCCTAGAAAAACAGCCATAATAACTGGCTGCTCTTTAATGATCCAGATCCTGCGGTAGGCAAAGAAGAGCTGGTTTTAGCCAGAGGATGATCTCCGTTTGTCTTCATGATCTGGCATTTCCTGCAAGCCAGGCATGGGGCTCTGCACTAGAGCTGCAAATGCTGGGGGGCCCTCACTGTCCCTTTTCTCATCTCAGGGGGACAAGCGGCATGTCCATGGTGCAGTGTGACAGGCTTTACCACAGGGAGAGAAAAGACTGCCAAGGGTAGGTTGGAGCTGGGAAAAGCCACTTAGGAACAGATTTTCAGGGGAGGTGATAGACAAGGGCAAAGCGAAGAATGAGGATGAGTGTGTCACGTTTCAAAGTGCCAGGAGGCAGCACAGTGCATTCAGGAAACTACAGCAAGTTCATGATAACCGACAGCTGATCTGGCAGCATCACCTGGGGATGGAGGCTGAGCCCCGGGGTTAACACTGGGGTGAGATGGTTTGTATACTATGCCGAGGAGGTGAGGTACTACACTGTGGGGGCACAGGGAGCTACCGGAGGATTTCAAATATCAGAATCGTAACCATAATAGAGTATTTAATTGCATCCTAGCTTTCATCAAGGGTAAGATGCACTATAGTTTATGTTCGACTAAGAAAGAGAAATGCTGTCAGTTAAACTAGGATATGTCCTCAAGTGCAAGGTAAATGCCACCTTAAGAGATATTAAAATGGGGGGGGGGGACAAATCTTAGAACAAGTAAACTGTGGTACTAGAATAATTAAGAAAGGTCGAACACTTGGATCAACAAAATAAGTGATTATTCCTTAACCATGTGCACCCAACTATATTAAGTCTTAGAACAAGAGACATTCTCATCTTGATGCCCCGCAGCTGTTAGGCCCAAGGTACAGAGGGCAGTAGCCAATGACCAGCAGGCCCCAAGTGCCATGTGCAGACTCTAAGAGCAACTGCCTTTGAGAGAGGAAACGGTTGAGAGCGGGCTTTCTGAGGTAGAGAAGTATTAGCTGGGAAAGTCGGAAAATTGACACAGAATCGGAATTGATGCCCCTACATGACAGAGTTGGTGAAACTTCCCTTCTCAGAGATCTTGAGGCTCCTCAGAAATGTATTTTTCATTTTGGACGGAACATTCAGGATAAATATGATCTGTTCGAGTTCCTGGTTCTCTCATCAGGACTGTTTCTTAGGCTTCACTGGTTCAAGAAAAGGGTTTTGATAGACCAGGGTAAATCCTGACAAAAGCAAAGCACGGTATCGATGAAAAACTAACCACTCAGAAGAGAACAAGAGAAAAAAGGCCAGGCCGACCTGACCCTGCAGGATAGGTAAGGTTGTTCTGGCAACAGGGGTAGAGGGGAAGAGCCCATCTCCTGCTAGAAGAGCTAGAGAAGTCCCCTTCCCGAGAGACCACACCAGGAGAGGAGAGCAGTAGGTGCTGATGATGAAGAATATTTTAATCAGCAGAGAAGGTCAAAATGACAAAGTTCCAGGATCAGAGTAAACTTATGGGATCAAAAATAAAAAATAAAAAAAAAGATTTTTTTGAAACGACTTTTTTTTTAAAGGAATTTAAACAAAAGTCCTTTATAACAGACAGTTGGCTGTTTATACCAAAAGTACAACTCACTGAGAGAATCGCCGCATTATTTATTGGGATAGAAAGGACCTGGAATGTAGAAAGACCCATTCTGTAGAGGAAAAAATAGAATCACTAACAGGTCTCAACCTTGCACAGCCAGTGGCTAGAATCCCTGGCTCATGAGACCCTGTGCTAGCAGGCCGCTAGAACCATCTCAACTATGTTAGTCTATCTTGGAAGCCAACAAGTGTTTGCCCAGTTAAGAGCACGGTAACAATCAGTCACGTTATGTTATAATGATTGTCAATATCTTTAAAAGCCTTGTCAAGTTCCTTTTTGAGTAACCCTCACCCCACCCTTAGAGAAATTTATCTGTGGTTCACCTCTTTGAAATACCTCACTGTTGTTCCACATTTACCATAGCCAAAAAAAAAAAAAAAAAAAAAAAAAAAAAAAAAAAAAAAAGCTTTCTATTTACAAAGTGTTCAGAAGGGGGCACCACTGGAAACAATGAGAGTTTTCGCAGCTGGGACAACTTTGTTGCAGAAACAGCTGAAAGCAATCAGGTCAGACAGAGCCAAGGGCTGCAGGGATTTTTAAAATTACAAAAACCGAACCAAATCAAACCAAAACAAAAATCATAACCAATGGCCAAGATTTCAAGTTTGCTACTAAAGGTATGACATTCTCCTAAGACATGCGTGTGACTTGATCAATATATTTCTATATTTATATTTGAAGAAGAAGGAACTATTTGATGCAGCAAATCCACATTGATTAAAAATCACCAGATAAGGGGCTCTTGGGGGGCTCAGTGGTTTAGGCCTCTGCCTTCCGCTCAGGTCATGATTTCAGGGTCCTGGGATGGAGCCCCACATCAGGCTCTTTGCTCAGCGGGGAGCCTGCTTACCCCTTTCTCTCTGCCACCTCTCTGCCTACTTGTGATCTGTCAAATGGGTAAATAAGATCTTTAAAAAAAGAATTACTAGGTGAGAAAAACATCGAGGGTATGGGAAGGAAAATGATTTCACCTGATCTGACTAGGAAGTGGTTGAAGCCTGAATTAAAGTGCTATATAAAGAGTAAAGCCCTGGGAAATATATGGGGAAAAAATCCCTAGAAAAACAGCCATAATAACTGGCTGCTCTTTAATGATCCAGATCCTGCGGTAGGCAAAGAAGAGCTGGTTTTAGCCAGAGGATGATCTCCGTTTGTCTTCATGATCTGGCATTTCCTGCAAGCCAGGCATGGGGCTCTGCACTAGAGCTGCAAATGCTGGGGGGCCCTCACTGTCCCTTTTCTCATCTCAGGGGGACAAGCGGCATGTCCATGGTGCAGTGTGACAGGCTTTACCACAGGGAGAGAAAAGACTGCCAAGGGTAGGTTGGAGCTGGGAAAAGCCACTTAGGAACAGACTTTCAGGGGAGGTGATAGACAAGGGCAAAGCGAAGAATGAGGATGAGTGTGTCACGTTTCAAAGTGCCAGGAGGCAGCACAGTGCATTCAGGAAACTACAGCAAGTTCATGATAACCGACAGCTGATCTGGCAGCATCACCTGGGGATGGAGGCTGAGCCCCGGGGTTAACACTGGGGTGAGATGGTTTGTATACTATGCCGAGGAGGTGAGGTACAACACTGTGGGGGCACAGGGAGCTACCGGAGGATTTAAAATATCAGAATCATAACCATAATAGAGTATTTAATTGCATCCTAGTTTTCATCAAGGGTAAGATGCACTATAGTTTATGTTCGACTAAGAAAGAGAAATGCTGTCAGTTAAACTAGGATATGTCCTCAAGTGCAAGGTAAATGCCACCTTAAGAGATATTAAAATGGGGGGGGGGACAAATCTTAGAACAAGTAAACTGTGGTACTAGAATAATTAAGAAAGTTCGAACACTTGGATCAACAAAACAAGTGATTTTTCCTTAACCATGTGCACCCAACTATATTAAGTCTTAGAACAAGAGACATTCTCATCTTGATGCCCCGTAGCTGTTAGGCCCAAGGTACAGAGGGCAGTAGCCAATGACCAGCAGGCCCCAAGTGCCATGTGCAGACTCTAAGAGCAACTGCCTTTGAGAGAGGAAACGGTTGAGAGCGGGCTTTCTGAGGTAGAGAAGTATTAGCTGGGAAAGTCGGAAAATTGACACAGAATCGGAATTGATGCCCCTACATGACAGAGTTGGTGAAACTTCCCTTCTCAGAGATCTTGAGGCTCCTCAGAAATGTATTTTTCATTTTGGACGGAACATTCAGGATAAATATGATCTGTTCGAGTTCCTGGTTCTCTCATCAGGACTGTTTCTTAGGCTTCACTGGTACAAGAAAAGGGTTTTGATAGACCAGGGTAAATCCTGACAAAAGCAAAGCACGGTATCTATGAAAAACTAACCACTCAGAAGAGAACAAGAGATAAAAGGCAAGGCCGACCTGACCCTGCAGGATAGGTAAGGTTGGTCTGGCAACAGGGGTAGAGGGGAAGTGCCCATCTCCTGCTAGAAGAGCTAGAGAAGTCCCCTTCCCGAGAGACCACACCAGGAGAGGAGAGCAGTAGGTGCTGATGATGAAGAATATTTTAATCAGCAGAGAAGGTCAAAATGACAAAGTTCCAGGATCAGAGTAAACCTATGGGATCAAAAAATAAAAAATAAAAAAAAAGATTTTTTTGAAACGACTTTTTTTTTAAAGGAATTTAAACAAAAGACCTTTATAACAGACAGTTGGCTGTTTAAACCAAAAGTACAACTCACTGAGAGAATCGCCGC
Source organism: Mustela lutreola (assembly GCF_030435805.1). Taxonomy (NCBI): domain Eukaryota; kingdom Metazoa; phylum Chordata; class Mammalia; order Carnivora; family Mustelidae; genus Mustela; species Mustela lutreola. The sequence goes on from NC_081292.1 coordinate 94,934,856, forward strand.
ATTATTTATTGGGGTAGAAAGGACCTGGAATGTAGAAAGACCCATTGTGTAGAGGAAAAAATAGAATCACTAACAGGTCTCAACCTTGCACAGCCAGTGGCTAGAATCCCTGGCTCATGAGACCCTGTGCTAGCAGGCCGCTAGAACCATCTCAACTATGTTAGTCTATCTTGGAAGCCAACAAGTGTTTGCCCAGTTAAGAGCACGGTAACAATCAGTCACGTTATGTTATAATGATTGTCGATATCTTTAAAAGCCTTGTCAAGTTCCTTTTTGAGTAACCCTCACCCCACCCTTAGAGAAATTTATCTGTGGTTCACCTCTTTGAAATATCTACTGTTGTTCCACATTTACCATAGCCAAAAAAAAAAAAAAAAAAAAAAAGCGTTCTATTAACAAAGTGTTCAGAAGGGGGCACCACTGGAAACAATGAGAGTTTTCGCAGCTGGGACAACTTTGTTGCAGAAACAGCTGAAAGCAATCAGGTCAGACAGAGCCAAGGGCTGCAGGGATTTTTAAAATTACAAAAACCGAACCAAATCAAACCAAAACAAAAATCATAACCAATGGCCAAGATTTCAAGTTTGCTACTAAAGGTATGACATTCTCCTAAGACATGCGTGTGACTTGATCAATATATTTCTATATTTATATTTGAAGAAGAAGGAACTATTTGATGCAGCAAATCCACATTGATTAAAAATTACCAGATAAGGGGCTCTTGGGGGGCTCAGTGGTTTAGGCCTCTGCCTTCCGCTCAGGTCATGATTTCAGGGTCCTGGGATGGAGCCCCACATCAGGCTCTTTGCTCAGCGGGGAGCCTGCTTACCCCTTTCTCTCTGCCACCTCTCTGCCTACTTGTGATCTGTCAAATGGGTAAATAAGATCTTTAAAAAAAGAATTACTAGGTGAGAAAAACATCGAGGGTATGGGAAGGAAAATGATTTCACCTTATCTGACTAGGAAGTGGTTGAAGCCTGAATTAAAGTGCTATCTAAAGAGTAAAGCCCTGGGAAATATATGGGGAAAAAATCCCTAGAAAAACAGCCATAATAACTGGCTGCTCTTTAATGATCCAGATCCTGCGGTAGGCAAAGAAGAGCTGGTTTTAGCCAGAGGATGATCTCCGTTTGTCTTCATGATCTGGCATTTCCTGCAAGCCAGGCATGGGGCTCTGCACTAGAGCTGCAAATGCTGGGGGGCCCTCACTGTCCCTTTTCTCATCTCAGGGGGACAAGCGGCATGTCCATGGTGCAGTGTGACAGGCTTTACCACAGGGAGAGAAAAGACTGCCAAGGGTAGGTTGGAGCTGGGAAAAGCCACTTAGGAACAGATTTTCAGGGGAGGTGATAGACAAGGGCAAAGCGAAGAATGAGGATGAGTGTGTCACGTTTCAAAGTGCCAGGAGGCAGCACAGTGCATTCAGGAAACTACAGCAAGTTCATGATAACCGACAGCTGATCTGGCAGCATCACCTGGGGATGGAGGCTGAGCCCCGGGGTTAACACTGTGGTGAGATGGTTTGTATACTATGCCGAGGAGGTGAGGTACTACACTGTGGGGGCACAGGGAGCTACCGGAGGATTTCAAATATCAGAATCGTAACCATAATAGAGTATTTAATTGCATCCTAGCTTTCATCAAGGGTAAGATGCACTATAGTTTATGTTCGACTAAGAAAGAGAAATGCTGTCAGTTAAACTAGGATATGTCCTCAAGTGCAAGGTAAATGCCACCTTAAGAGATATTAAAATGGGGGGGGGGGACAAATCTTAGAACAAGTAAACTGTGGTACTAGAATAATTAAGAAAGGTCGAACACTTGGATCAACAAAATAAGTGATTATTCCTTAACCATGTGCACCCAACTATATTAAGTCTTAGAACAAGAGACATTCTCATCTTGATGCCCCGCAGCTGTTAGGCCCAAGGTACAGAGGGCAGTAGCCAATGACCAGCAGGCCCCAAGTGCCATGTGCAGACTCTAAGAGCAACTGCCTTTGAGAGAGGAAACGGTTGAGAGCGGGCTTTCTGAGGTAGAGAAGTATTAGCTGGGAAAGTCGGAAAATTGACACAGAATCGGAATTGATGCCCCTACATGACAGAGTTGGTGAAACTTCCCTTCTCAGAGTTCTTGAGGCTCCTCAGAAATGTATTTTTCATTTTGGACGGAACATTCAGGATAAATATGATCTGTTCGAGTTCCTGGTTCTCTCATCAGGACTGTTTCTTAGGCTTCACTGGTACAAGAAAAGGGTTTTGATAGACCAGGGTAAATCCTGACAAAAGCAAAGCACGGTATCTATGAAAAACTAACCACTCAGAAGAGAACAAGAGATAAAAGGCCAGGCCGACCTGACCCTGCAGGATAGGTAAGGTTGGTCTGGCAACAGGGGTAGAGGGGAAGTGCCCATCTCCTGCTAGAAGAGCTAGAGAAGTCCCCTTCCCGAGAGACCACACCAGGAGAGGAGAGCAGTAGGTGCTGATGATGAAGAATATTTTAATCAGCAGAGAAGGTCAAAATGACAAAGTTCCAGTATCAGAGTAAACCTATGGGATCAAAAAATAAAAAATAAAAAATAAGATTTTTTTGAAAGGACTTTTTTTTTAAAAGGAATTTAAACAAAAGTCCTTTATAACAGACAGTTGGCTGTTTAAACCAAAAGTACAACTCACTGAGAGAATCGCCGCATTATTTATTGGGGTAGAAAGGACCTGGAATGTAGAAAGACCCATTCTGTAGAGGAAAAAATAGAATCACTAACAGGTCTCAACCTTGCACAGCCAGTGGCTAGAATCCCTGGCTCATGAGACCCTGTGCTAGCAGGCCGCTAGAACCATCTCAACTATGTTAGTCTATCTTGGAAGCCAACAAGTGTTTGCCCAGTTAAGAGCACGGTAACAATCAGTCACGTTATGTTATAATGATTGTCGATATCTTTAAAAGCCTTGTCAAGTTCCTTTTTGAGTAACCCTCACCCCACCCTTAGAGAAATTTATCTGTGGTTCACCTCTTTGAAATACCTCACTGTTGTTCCAAATTTACCATAGCAAAAAAAAAAAAAAAAAAAAAAAAATTAAAAGCTTTCTATTAACAAAGTGTTCAGAAGGGGGCGCCACTGGAAACAATGAGAGTTTTCGCAGCTGGGACAACTTTGTTGCAGAAACAGCTGAAAGCAATCAGGTCAGACAGAGCCAAGGGCTGGAGGGATTGTTAAAATTACAAAAACCGAACCAAATCAAACCAAAACAAAAATCATAACCAATGGCCAAGATTTCAAGTTTGCTACTAAAGGTATGACATTCTCCTAAGACATGCGTGTGACTTGATCAATATATTTCTATATTTATATTTGAAGAAGAAGGAACTATTTGATGCAGCAAATCCACATTGATTAAAAATCACCAGATAAGGGGCTCTTGGGGGGCTCAGTGGTTTAGGCCTCTGCCTTCCGCTCAGGTCATGATTTCAGGGTCCTGGGATGGAGCCCCACATCAGGCTCTTTGCTCAGCGGGGAGCCTGCTTACCCCTTTCTCTCTGCCACCTCTCTGCCTACTTGTGATCTGTCAAATGGGTAAATAAGATCTTTAAAAAAAGAATTACTAGGTGAGAAAAACATCGAGGGTATGGGAAGGAAAATGATTTCACCTGATCTGACTAGGAAGTGGTTGAAGCCTGAATTAAAGTGCTATATAAAGAGTAAAGCCCTGGGAAATATATGGGGAAAAAATCCCTAGAAAAACAGCCATAATAACTGGCTGCTTTTTAATGATCCAGATCCTGCGGTAGGCAAAGAAGAGCTGGTTTTAGCCAGAGGATGATCTCCGTTTGTTTTCATGATCTGGCATTTCCTGCAAGCCAGGCATGGGGCTCTGCACTAGAGCTGCAAATGCTGGGGGGCCCTCACTGTCCCTTTTCTCTTCTCAGGGGGACAACCGGCATGTCCATGGTGCAGTGTGACAGGCTTTACCACAGGGAGAGAAAAGACTGCCAAGGGTAGGTTGGAGCTGGGACAAGCCACTTAGGAACAGATTTTCAGGGGAGGTGATAGACAAGGGCAAAGCGAAGAATGAGGATGAGTGTGTCACGTTTCAAAGTGCCAGGAGGCAGCACAGTGCATTCAGGAAACTACAGCAAGTTCATGATAACCGACAGCTGATCTGGCAGCATCACCTGGGGATGGAGGCTGAGCCCCGGGGTTAACACTGGGGTGAGATGGTTTGTATACTATGCCGAGGAGGTGAGGTACTACACTGTGGGGGCACAGGGAGCTACCGGAGGATTTCAAATATCAGAATCGTAACCATAATAGAGTATTTAATTGCATCCTAGCTTTCATCAAGGGTAAGATGCACTATAGTTTATGTTCGACTAAGAAAGAGAAATGCTGTCAGTTAAACTAGGATATGTCCTCAAGTGCAAGGTAAATGCCACCTTAAGAGATATAAAATGGGGGGGGGACAAATCTTAGAACAAGTAAACTGTGGTACTAGAATAATTAAGAAAGGTCGAACACTTGGATCAACAAAATAAGTGATTATTCCTTAACCATGTGCACCCAACTATATTGAGTCTTAGAACAAGAGACATTCTCATCTTGATGCCCCGCAGCTGTTAGGCCCAAGGTACAGAGGGCAGTAGCCAATGACCAGCAGGCCCCAAGTGTCATGTGCAGACTCTAAGAGCAACTGCCTTTGAGAGAGGAAACGGTTGAGAGCGGGCTTTCTGAGGTAGAGAAGTATTAGCTGGGAAAGTCTGAAAATTGACACAGAATCGGAATTGATGCCCCTACATGACAGAGTTGGTGAAACTTCCCTTCTCAGAGATCTTGAGGCTCCTCAGAAATGTATTTTTCATTTTGGACGGAACATTCAGGATAAATATGATCTGTTCGAGTTCCTGGTTCTCTCATCAGGACTGTTTCTTAGGCTTCACTGGTACAAGAAAAGGGTTTTGATAGACCAGGGTAAATCCTGAGAAAAGCAAAGCACGGTATCGATGAAAAACTAACCACTCAGAAGAGAACAACAGATAAAAGGCCAGGCCGACCTGACCCTGCAGGATAGGTAAGGTTGGTCTGGCAACAGGGGTAGAGGGGAAGTGCCCATCTCCTGCTAGAAGAGCTAGAGAAGTCCCCTTCCGGAGAGAACACACCAGGAGAGGAGAGCAGTAGGTGCTGATGATGAACAATATTTTAATCACCAGAGAAGGTCAAAATGACAAAGTTCCAGGATCAGAGTAAACTTATGGGATCAAAAATAAAAAATAAAAAAAAAGATTTTTTTGAAACGACTTTTTTTTTAAAGGAATTTAAACAAAAGTCCTTTATAACAGACAGTTGGCTGTTTAAACCAAAAGTACAACTCACTGAGAGAATCGCCGCATTATTTATTGGGGTAGAAAGGACCTGGAATGTAGAAAGACCCATTCTGTAGAGGAAAAAATAGAATCACTAACAGGTCTCAACCTTGCACAGCCAGTGGCTAGAATCCCTGGCTCATGAGACCCTGTGCTAGCAGGCCGCTAGAACCATCTCAACTATGTTAGTCTATCTTGGAAGCCAACAAGTGTTTGCCCAGTTAAGAGCACGGTAACAATCAGTCACGTTATGTTATAATGATTGTCGATATCTTTAAAAGCCTTGTCAAGTTCCTTTTTGAGTAACCCTCACCCCACCCTTAGAGAACTTTATCTGTGGTTCACCTCTTTGAAATACCTCACTGTTGTTCCACATTTACCATAGCCAAAAAAAAAAAAAAAAAAAAAAAAAGCTTTCTATTTACAAAGTGTTCAGAAGGGGGCACCACTGGAAACAATGAGAGTTTTCGCAGCTGGGACAACTTTGTTGCAGAAACAGCTGAAAGCAATCAGGTCAGACAGAGCCAAGGGCTGCAGGGATTTTTAAAATTACAAAAACCGAACCAAATCAAACCAAAACAAAAATCATAACCAATGGCCAAGATTTCAAGTTTGCTACTAAAGGTATGACATTCTCCTAAGACATGCGTGTGACTTGATCAATATATTTCTATATTTATATTTGAAGAAGAAGGAACTATTTGATGCAGCAAATCCACATTGATTAAAAATCACCAGATAAGGGGCTCTTGGGGGGCTCAGTGGTTTAGGCCTCTGCCTTCCGCTCAGGTCATGATTTCAGGGTCCTGGGATGGAGCCCCACATCAGGCTCTTTGCTCAGCGGGGAGCCTGCTTACCCCTTTCTCTCTGCCACCTCTCTGCCTACTTGTGATCTGTCAAATGGGTAAATAAGATCTTTAAAAAAAGAATTACTAGGTGAGAAAAACATCGAGGGTATGGGAAGGAAAATGATTTCACCTGATCTGACTAGGAAGTGGTTGAAGCCTGAATTAAAGTGCTATATAAAGAGTAAAGCCCTGGGAAATATATGGGGAAAAAATCCCTAGAAAAACAGCCATAATAACTGGCTGCTCTTTAATGATCCAGATCCTGCGGTAGGCAAAGAAGAGCTGGTTTTAGCCAGAGGATGATCTCCGTTTGTCTTCATGATCTGGCATTTCCTGCAAGCCAGGCATGGGGCTCTGCACTAGAGCTGCAAATGCTGGGGGGCCCTCACTGTCCCTTTTCTCATCTCAGGGGGACAACCGGCATGTCCATGGTGCAGTGTGACAGGCTTTACCACAGGGAGAGAAAAGACTGCCAAGGGTAGGTTGGAGCTGGGAAAAGCCACTTAGGAACAGATTTTCAGGGGAGGTGATAGACAAGGGCAAAGCGAAGAATGAGGATGAGTGTGTCACGTTTCAAAGTGCCAGGAGGCAGCACAGTGCATTCAGGAAACTACAGCAAGTTCATGATAACCGACAGCTGATCTGGCAGCATCACCTGGGGATGGAGGCTGAGCCCCGGGGTTAACACTGGGGTGAGATGGTTTGTATACTATGCCGAGGAGGTGAGGTACTACACTGTGGGGGCACAGGGAGCTACCGGAGGATTTCAAATATCAGAATCGTAACCATAATAGAGTATTTAATTGCATCCTAGCTTTCATCAAGGGTAAGATGCACTATAGTTTATGTTCGACTAAGAAAGAGAAATGCTGTCAGTTAAACTAGGATATGTCCTCAAGTGCAAGGTAAATGCCACCTTAAGAGATATTAAAATGGGGGGGGGGGACAAATCTTAGAACAAGTAAACTGTGGTACTAGAATAATTAAGAAAGGTCGAACACTTGGATCAACAAAATAAGTGATTATTCCTTAACCATGTGCACCCAACTATATTAAGTCTTAGAACAAGAGACATTCTCATCTTGATGCCCCGCAGCTGTTAGGCCCAAGGTACAGAGGGCAGTAGCCAATGACCAGCAGGCCCCAAGTGCCATGTGCAGACTCTAAGAGCAACTGCCTTTGAGAGAGGAAACGGTTGAGAGCGGGCTTTCTGAGGTAGAGAAGTATTAGCTGGGAAAGTCGGAAAATTGACACAGAATCGGAATTGATGCCCCTACATGACAGAGTTGGTGAAACTTCCCTTCTCAGAGATCTTGAGGCTCCTCAGAAATGTATTTTTCATTTTGGACGGAACATTCAGGATAAATATGATCTGTTCGAGTTCCTGGTTCTCTCATCAGGACTGTTTCTTAGGCTTCACTGGTACAAGAAAAGGGTTTTGATAGACCAGGGTAAATCCTGACAAAAGCAAAGCACGGTATCTATGAAAAACTAACCACTCAGAAGAGAACAAGAGATAAAAGGCCAGGCCGACCTGACCCTGCAGGATAGGTAAGGTTGGTCTGGCAAGAGGGGTAGAGGGGAAGTGCCCATCTCCTGCTAGAAGAGCTAGAGAAGTCCCCTTCCCGAGAGACCACACCAGGAGAGGAGAGAGTAGGTGCTGATGATGAAGAATATTTTAATCAGCAGAGAAGGTCAAAATGACAAAGTTCCAGGATCAGAGTAAACCTATGGGATCAAAAAATAAAAAATAAAAAAAAAAGATTTTTTTGAAACGACTTTTTTTTTAAAGGAATTTAAACAAAAGACCTTTATAACAGACAGTTGGCTGTTTAAACCAAAAGTACAACTCACTGAGAGAATCGCCGCATTATTTATTGGGGTAGAAAGGACCTGGAATGTAGAAAGACCCATTCTGTAGAGGAAAAAATAGAATCACTAACAGGTCTCAACCTTGCACAGCCAGTGGCTAGAATCCCTGGCTCATGAGACCCTGTGCTAGCAGGCCGCTAGAACCATCTCAACTATGTTAGTCTATCTTGGAAGCCAACAAGTGTTTGCCCAGTTAAGAGCACGGTAACAATCAGTCACGTTATGTTATAATGATTGTCGATATCTTTAAAAGCCTTGTCAAGTTCCTTTTTGAGTAACCCTCACCCCACCCTTAGAGAAATTTATCTGTGGTTCACCTCTTTGAAATACCTCACTGTTGTTCCAAATTTACCATAGCAAAAAAAAAAAAAAAAAAAAAAAAATTAAAAGCTTTCTATTAACAAAGTGTTCAGAAGGGGGCGCCACTGGAAACAATGAGAGTTTTCGCAGCTGGGACAACTTTGTTGCAGAAACAGCTGAAAGCAATCAGGTCAGACAGAGCCAAGGGCTGGAGGGATTGTTAAAATTACAAAAACCGAACCAAATCAAACCAAAACAAAAATCATAACCAATGGCCAAGATTTCAAGTTTGCTACTAAAGGTATGACATTCTCCTAAGACATGCGTGTGACTTGATCAATATATTTCTATATTTATATTTGAAGAAGAAGGAACTATTTGATGCAGCAAATCCACATTGATTAAAAATCACCAGATAAGGGGCTCTTGGGGGGCTCAGTGGTTTAGGCCTCTGCCTTCCGCTCAGGTCATGATTTCAGGGTCCTGGGATGGAGCCCCACATCAGGCTCTTTGCTCAGCGGGGAGCCTGCTTACCCCTTTCTCTCTGCCACCTCTCTGCCTACTTGTGATCTGTCAAATGGGTAAATAAGATCTTTAAAAAAAGAATTACTAGGTGAGAAAAACATCGAGGGTATGGGAAGGAAAATGATTTCACCTGATCTGACTAGGAAGTGGTTGAAGCCTGAATTAAAGTGCTATATAAAGAGTAAAGCCCTGGGAAATATATGGGGAAAAAATCCCTAGAAAAACAGCCATAATAACTGGCTGCTTTTTAATGATCCAGATCCTGCGGTAGGCAAAGAAGAGCTGGTTTTAGCCAGAGGATGATCTCCGTTTGTTTTCATGATCTGGCATTTCCTGCAAGCCAGGCATGGGGCTCTGCACTAGAGCTGCAAATGCTGGGGGGCCCTCACTGTCCCTTTTCTCTTCTCAGGGGGACAACCGGCATGTCCATGGTGCAGTGTGACAGGCTTTACCACAGGGAGAGAAAAGACTGCCAAGGGTAGGTTGGAGCTGGGACAAGCCACTTAGGAACAGATTTTCAGGGGAGGTGATAGACAAGGGCAAAGCGAAGAATGAGGATGAGTGTGTCACGTTTCAAAGTGCCAGGAGGCAGCACAGTGCATTCAGGAAACTACAGCAAGTTCATGATAACCGACAGCTGATCTGGCAGCATCACCTGGGGATGGAGGCTGAGCCCCGGGGTTAACACTGGGGTGAGATGGTTTGTATACTATGCCGAGGAGGTGAGGTACTACACTGTGGGGGCACAGGGAGCTACCGGAGGATTTCAAATATCAGAATCGTAACCATAATAGAGTATTTAATTGCATCCTAGCTTTCATCAAGGGTAAGATGCACTATAGTTTATGTTCGACTAAGAAAGAGAAATGCTGTCAGTTAAACTAGGATATGTCCTCAAGTGCAAGGTAAATGCCACCTTAAGAGATATAAAATGGGGGGGGGACAAATCTTAGAACAAGTAAACTGTGGTACTAGAATAATTAAGAAAGGTCGAACACTTGGATCAACAAAATAAGTGATTATTCCTTAACCATGTGCACCCAACTATATTGAGTCTTAGAACAAGAGACATTCTCATCTTGATGCCCCGCAGCTGTTAGGCCCAAGGTACAGAGGGCAGTAGCCAATGACCAGCAGGCCCCAAGTGTCATGTGCAGACTCTAAGAGCAACTGCCTTTGAGAGAGGAAACGGTTGAGAGCGGGCTTTCTGAGGTAGAGAAGTATTAGCTGGGAAAGTCTGAAAATTGACACAGAATCGGAATTGATGCCCCTACATGACAGAGTTGGTGAAACTTCCCTTCTCAGAGATCTTGAGGCTCCTCAGAAATGTATTTTTCATTTTGGACGGAACATTCAGGATAAATATGATCTGTTCGAGTTCCTGGTTCTCTCATCAGGACTGTTTCTTAGGCTTCACTGGTACAAGAAAAGGGTTTTGATAGACCAGGGTAAATCCTGAGAAAAGCAAAGCACGGTATCGATGAAAAACTAACCACTCAGAAGAGAACAACAGATAAAAGGCCAGGCCGACCTGACCCTGCAGGATAGGTAAGGTTGGTCTGGCAACAGGGGTAGAGGGGAAGTGCCCATCTCCTGCTAGAAGAGCTAGAGAAGTCCCCTTCCGGAGAGAACACACCAGGAGAGGAGAGCAGTAGGTGCTGATGATGAACAATATTTTAATCACCAGAGAAGGTCAAAATGACAAAGTTCCAGGATCAGAGTAAACTTATGGGATCAAAAATAAAAAATAAAAAAAAAGATTTTTTTGAAACGACTTTTTTTTTAAAGGAATTTAAACAAAAGTCCTTTATAACAGACAGTTGGCTGTTTAAACCAAAAGTACAACTCACTGAGAGAATCGCCGCATTATTTATTGGGGTAGAAAGGACCTGGAATGTAGAAAGACCCATTCTGTAGAGGAAAAAATAGAATCACTAACAGGTCTCAACCTTGCACAGCCAGTGGCTAGAATCCCTGGCTCATGAGACCCTGTGCTAGCAGGCCGCTAGAACCATCTCAACTATGTTAGTCTATCTTGGAAGCCAACAAGTGTTTGCCCAGTTAAGAGCACGGTAACAATCAGTCACGTTATGTTATAATGATTGTCGATATCTTTAAAAGCCTTGTCAAGTTCCTTTTTGAGTAACCCTCACCCCACCCTTAGAGAACTTTATCTGTGGTTCACCTCTTTGAAATACCTCACTGTTGTTCCACATTTACCATAGCCAAAAAAAAAAAAAAAAAAAAAAAAAGCTTTCTATTTACAAAGTGTTCAGAAGGGGGCACCACTGGAAACAATGAGAGTTTTCGCAGCTGGGACAACTTTGTTGCAGAAACAGCTGAAAGCAATCAGGTCAGACAGAGCCAAGGGCTGCAGGGATTTTTAAAATTACAAAAACCGAACCAAATCAAACCAAAACAAAAATCATAACCAATGGCCAAGATTTCAAGTTTGCTACTAAAGGTATGACATTCTCCTAAGACATGCGTGTGACTTGATCAATATATTTCTATATTTATATTTGAAGAAGAAGGAACTATTTGATGCAGCAAATCCACATTGATTAAAAATCACCAGATAAGGGGCTCTTGGGGGGCTCAGTGGTTTAGGCCTCTGCCTTCCGCTCAGGTCATGATTTCAGGGTCCTGGGATGGAGCCCCACATCAGGCTCTTTGCTCAGCGGGGAGCCTGCTTACCCCTTTCTCTCTGCCACCTCTCTGCCTACTTGTGATCTGTCAAATGGGTAAATAAGATCTTTAAAAAAAGAATTACTAGGTGAGAAAAACATCGAGGGTATGGGAAGGAAAATGATTTCACCTGATCTGACTAGGAAGTGGTTGAAGCCTGAATTAAAGTGCTATATAAAGAGTAAAGCCCTGGGAAATATATGGGGAAAAAATCCCTAGAAAAACAGCCATAATAACTGGCTGCTCTTTAATGATCCAGATCCTGCGGTAGGCAAAGAAGAGCTGGTTTTAGCCAGAGGATGATCTCCGTTTGTCTTCATGATCTGGCATTTCCTGCAAGCCAGGCATGGGGCTCTGCACTAGAGCTGCAAATGCTGGGGGGCCCTCACTGTCCCTTTTCTCATCTCAGGGGGACAACCGGCATGTCCATGGTGCAGTGTGACAGGCTTTACCACAGGGAGAGAAAAGACTGCCAAGGGTAGGTTGGAGCTGGGAAAAGCCACTTAGGAACAGATTTTCAGGGGAGGTGATAGACAAGGGCAAAGCGAAGAATGAGGATGAGTGTGTCACGTTTCAAAGTGCCAGGAGGCAGCACAGTGCATTCAGGAAACTACAGCAAGTTCATGATAACCGACAGCTGATCTGGCAGCATCACCTGGGGATGGAGGCTGAGCCCCGGGGTTAACACTGGGGTGAGATGGTTTGTATACTATGCCGAGGAGGTGAGGTACTACACTGTGGGGGCACAGGGAGCTACCGGAGGATTTCAAATATCAGAATCGTAACCATAATAGAGTATTTAATTGCATCCTAGCTTTCATCAAGGGTAAGATGCACTATAGTTTATGTTCGACTAAGAAAGAGAAATGCTGTCAGTTAAACTAGGATATGTCCTCAAGTGCAAGGTAAATGCCACCTTAAGAGATATTAAAATGGGGGGGGGGGACAAATCTTAGAACAAGTAAACTGTGGTACTAGAATAATTAAGAAAGGTCGAACACTTGGATCAACAAAATAAGTGATTATTCCTTAACCATGTGCACCCAACTATATTAAGTCTTAGAACAAGAGACATTCTCATCTTGATGCCCCGCAGCTGTTAGGCCCAAGGTACAGAGGGCAGTAGCCAATGACCAGCAGGCCCCAAGTGCCATGTGCAGACTCTAAGAGCAACTGCCTTTGAGAGAGGAAACGGTTGAGAGCGGGCTTTCTGAGGTAGAGAAGTATTAGCTGGGAAAGTCGGAAAATTGACACAGAATCGGAATTGATGCCCCTACATGACAGAGTTGGTGAAACTTCCCTTCTCAGAGATCTTGAGGCTCCTCAGAAATGTATTTTTCATTTTGGACGGAACATTCAGGATAAATATGATCTGTTCGAGTTCCTGGTTCTCTCATCAGGACTGTTTCTTAGGCTTCACTGGTACAAGAAAAGGGTTTTGATAGACCAGGGTAAATCCTGACAAAAGCAAAGCACGGTATCTATGAAAAACTAACCACTCAGAAGAGAACAAGAGATAAAAGGCCAGGCCGACCTGACCCTGCAGGATAGGTAAGGTTGGTCTGGCAAGAGGGGTAGAGGGGAAGTGCCCATCTCCTGCTAGAAGAGCTAGAGAAGTCCCCTTCCCGAGAGACCACACCAGGAGAGGAGAGAGTAGGTGCTGATGATGAAGAATATTTTAATCAGCAGAGAAGGTCAAAATGACAAAGTTCCAGGATCAGAGTAAACCTATGGGATCAAAAAATAAAAAATAAAAAAAAAAGATTTTTTTGAAACGACTTTTTTTTTAAAGGAATTTAAACAAAAGTCCTTTATAACAGACAGTTGGCTGTTTAAACCAAAAGTACAACTCACTGAGAGAATCGCCGCATTATTTATTGGGGTAGAAAGGACCTGGAATGTAGAAAGACCCATTCTGTAGAGGAAAAAATAGAATCACTAACAGGTCTCAACCTTGCACAGCCAGTGGCTAGAATCCCTGGCTCATGAGACCCTGTGCTAGCAGGCCGCTAGAACCATCTCAACTATGTTAGTCTATCTTGGAAGCCAACAAGTGTTTGCCCAGTTAAGAGCACGGTAACAATCAGTCACGTTATGTTATAATGATTGTCGATATCTTTAAAAGCCTTGTCAAGTTCCTTTTTGAGTAACCCTCACCCCACCCTAAGAGAAATTTATCTGTGGTTCACCTCTTTGAAATATCTACTGTTGTTCCACATTTACCATAGCCAAAAATAAAAAAAAAAAGCTTTCTATTAACAAAGTGTTCAGAAGGGGGCACCACTGGAAACAATGAGAGTTTTCGCAGCTGGGACAACTTTGTTGCAGAAACAGCTGAAAGCAATCAGGTCAGACAGAGCCAAGGTCTGGAGGGATTTTTAAAATTACAAAAACCGAACCAAATCAAACCAAAACAAAAATCATAACCAATGGCCAAGATTTCAAGTTTGCTACTAAAGGTATGACATTCTCCTAAGACATGCGTGTGACTTGATCAATATATTTCTATATTTATATTTGAAGAAGAAGGAACTATTTGATGCAGCAAATCCACATTGATTAAAAACTACCAGATAAGGGGCTCTTGGGGGGCTCAGTGGTTTAGGCCTCTGCCTTCCGCTCAGGTCATGATTTCAGGGTCCTGGGATGGAGCCCCACATCAGGCTCTTTGCTCAGCGGGGAGCCTGCTTACCCCTTTCTCTCTGCCACCTCTCTGCCTACTTGTGATCTGTCAAATGGGTAAATAAGATCTTTAAAAAAAGAATTACTAGGTGAGAAAAACATCGAGGGTATGGGAAGGAAAATGATTTCACCTGATCTGACTAGGAAGTGGTTGAAGCCTGAATTAAAGTGCTATATAAAGAGTAAAGCCCTGGGAAATATATGGGGAAAAAATCCCTAGAAAAACAGCCATAATAACTGCCTGCTCTTTAATGATCCAGATCCTGCGGTAGGCAACGAAGAGCTGGTTTTAGCCAGAGGATGATCTCCGTTTGTCTTCATGATCTGGCATTTCCTGCAAGCCAGGCATGGGGCTCTGCACTAGAGCTGCAAATGCTGGGGGGCCCTCACTGTCCCTTTTCTCTTCTCAGGGGGACAACCGGCATGTCCCTGGTGCAGTGTGACAGGCTTTACCACAGGGAGAGAAAAGACTGCCAAGGGTAGGTTGGAGCTGGGAAAAGCCACTTAGGAACAGATTTTCAGGGGAGGTGATAGACAAGGGCAAAGCGAAGAATGAGGATGAGTGTGTCACGTTTCAAAGTGCCAGGAGGCAGCACAGTGCATTCAGGAAACTACAGCAAGTTCATGATAACCGACAGCTGATCTGGCAGCATCACCTGGGGATGGAGGCTGAGCCCCGGGGTTAACACTGGGGTGAGATGGTTTGTATACTATGCCGAGGAGGTGAGGTACTACACTGTGGGGGCACAGGGAGCTACCGGAGGATTTCAAATATCAGAATCGTAACCATAATAGAGTATTTAATTGCATCCTAGCTTTCATCAAGGGTAAGATGCACTATAGTTTATGTTCGACTAAGAAAGAGAAATGCTGTCAGTTAAACTAGGATATGTCCTCAAGTGCAAGGTAAATGCCACCTTAAGAGATATTAAAATGGGGGGGGGGGACAAATCTTAGAACAAGTAAACTGTGGTACTAGAATAATTAAGAAAGGTCGAACACTTGGATCAACAAAATAAGTGATTATTCCTTAACCATGTGCACCCAACTATATTAAGTCTTAGAACAAGAGACATTCTCATCTTGATGCCCCGCAGCTGTTAGGCCCAAGGTACAGAGGGCAGTAGCCAATGACCAGCAGGCCCCAAGTGCCATGTGCAGACTCTAAGAGCAACTGCCTTTGAGAGAGGAAACGGTTGAGAGCGGGCTTTCTGAGGTAGAGAAGTATTAGCTGGGAAAGTCGGAAAATTGACACAGAATCGGAATTGATGCCCCTACATGACAGAGTTGGTGAAACTTCCCTTCTCAGAGATCTTGAGGCTCCTCAGAAATGTATTTTTCATTTTGGACGGAACATTCAGGATAAATATGATCTGTTCGAGTTCCTGGTTCTCTCATCAGGACTGTTTCTTAGGCTTCAATGGTACAAGAAAAGGGTTTTGATAGACCAGGGTAAATCCTGACAAAAGCAAAGCACGGTATCTATGAAAAACTAACCACTCAGAAGAGAACAAGAGATAAAAGGCCAGGCCGACCTGACCCTGCAGGATAGGTAAGGTTGGTCTGGCAACAGGGGTAGAGGGGAAGTGCCCATCTCCTGCTAGAAGAGCTAGAGAAGTCCCCTTCCCGAGAGACCACACCAGGAGAGGAGAGCAGTAGGTGCTGATGATGAAGAATATTTTAATCAGCAGAGAAGGTCAAAATGACAAAGTTCCAGGATCAGAGTAAACCTATGGGATCAAAAAATAAAAAATAAAAAAAAAAGATTTTTTTGAAACGACTTTTTTTTTAAAGGAATTTAAACAAAAGTCCTTTATAACAGACAGTTGGCTGTTTAAACCAAAAGTACAACTCACTGAGAGAATCGCCGCATTATTTATTGGGGTAGAAAGGACCTGGAATGTAGAAAGACCCATTCTGTAGAGGAAAAAATAGAATCACTAACAGGTCTCAACCTTGCACAGCCAGTGGCTAGAATCCCTGGCTCATGAGACCCTGTGCTAGCAGGCCGCTAGAACCATCTCAACTATGTTAGTCTATCTTGGAAGCCAACAAGTGTTTGCCCAGTTAAGAGCACGGTAACAATCAGTCACGTTATGTTATAATGATTGTCGATATCTTTAAAAGCCTTGTCAAGTTCCTTTTTGAGTAACCCTCACCCCACCCTTAGAGAAATTTATCTGTGGTTCACCTCTTTGAAATATCTACTGTTGTTCCACATTTACCATAGCCAAAAAAAAAAAAAAAAAGCTTTCTATTAACAAAGTGTTCAGAAGGGGGCACCACTGGAAACAATGAGAGTTTTCGCAGCTGGGACAACTTTGTTGCAGAAACAGCTGAAAGCAATCAGGTCAGACAGAGCCAAGGGCTGGAGGGATTTTTAAAATTACAAAAACCGAACCAAATCAAACCAAAACAAAAATCATAACCAATGGCCAAGATTTCAAGTTTGCTACTAAAGGTATGACATTCTCCTAAGACATGCGTGTGACTTGATCAATATATTTCTATATTTATATTTGAAGAAGAAGGAACTATTTGATGCAGCAAATCCACATTGATTAAAAACTACCAGATAAGGGGCTCTTGGGGGGCTCAGTGGTTTAGGCCTCTGCCTTCCGCTCAGGTCATGATTTCAGGGTCCTGGGATGGAGCCCCACATCAGGCTCTTTGCTCAGCGGGGAGCCTGCTTACCCCTTTCTCTCTGCCACCTCTCTGCCTACTTGTGATCTGTCAAATGGGTAAATAAGATCTTTAAAAAAAGAATTACTAGGTGAGAAAAACATCGAGGGTATGGGAAGGAAAATGATTTCACCTGATCTGACTAGGAAGTGGTTGAAGCCTGAATTAAAGTGCTATATAAAGAGTAAAGCCCTGGGAAATATATGGGGAAAAAATCCCTAGAAAAACAGCCATAATAACTGGCTGCTCTTTAATGATCCAGATCCTGCGGTAGGCAAAGAAGAGCTGGTTTTAGCCAGAGGATGATCTCCGTTTGTCTTCATGATCTGGCATTTCCTGCAAGCCAGGCATGGGGCTCTGCACTAGAGCTGCAAATGCTGGGGGGCCCTCACTGTCCCTTTTCTCATCTCAGGGGGACAAGCGGCATGTCCATGGTGCAGTGTGACAGGCTTTACCACAGGGAGAGAAAAGACTGCCAAGGGTAGGTTGGAGCTGGGAAAAGCCACTTAGGAACAGATTTTCAGGGGAGGTGATAGACAAGGGCAAAGCGAAGAATGAGGATGAGTGTGTCACGTTTCAAAGTGCCAGGAGGCAGCACAGTGCATTCAGGAAACTACAGCAAGTTCATGATAACCGACAGCTGATCTGGCAGCATCACCTGGGGATGGAGGCTGAGCCCCGGGGTTAACACTGGGGTGAGATGGTTTGTATACTATGCCGAGGAGGTGAGGTACTACACTGTGGGGGCACAGGGAGCTACCGGAGGATTTCAAATATCAGAATCGTAACCATAATAGAGTATTTAATTGCATCCTAGCTTTCATCAAGGGTAAGATGCACTATAGTTTATGTTCGACTAAGAAAGAGAAATGCTGTCAGTTAAACTAGGATATGTCCTCAAGTGCAAGGTAAATGCCACCTTAAGAGATATTAAAATGGGGGGGGGGAAAATCTTAGAACAAGTAAACTGTGGTACTAGAATAATTAAGAAAGGTCGAACACTTGGATCAACAAAATAAGTGATTATTCCTTAACCATGTGCACCCAACTATATTAAGTCTTAGAACAAGAGACATTCTCATCTTGATGCCCCGCAGCTGTTAGGCCCAAGGTACAGAGGGCAGTAGCCAATGACCAGCAGGCCCCAAGTGCCATGTGCAGACTCTAAGAGCAACTGCCTTTGAGAGAGGAAACGGTTGAGAGCGGGCTTTCTGAGGTAGAGAAGTATTAGCTGGGAAAGTCGGAAAATTGACACAGAATCGGAATTGATGCCCCTACATGACAGAGTTGGTGAAACTTCCCTTCTCAGAGATCTTGAGGCTCCTCAGAAATGTATTTTTCATTTTGGACGGAACATTCAGGATAAATATGATCTGTTCGAGTTCCTGGTTCTCTCATCAGGACTGTTTCTTAGGCTTCACTGGTACAAGAAAAGGGTTTTGATAGACCAGGGTAAATCCTGACAAAAGCAAAGCACGGTATCTATGAAAAACTAACCACTCAGAAGAGAACAAGAGATAAAAGGCCAGGCCGACCTGACCCTGCAGGATAGGTAAGGTTGGTCTGGCAACAGGGGTAGAGGGGAAGTGCCCATCTCCTGCTAGAAGAGCTAGAGAAGTCCCCGTCCCGAGAGACCACACCAGGAGAGGAGAGCAGTAGGTGCTGATGATGAAGAATATTTTAATCAGCAGAGAAGGTCAAAATGACAAAGTTCCAGGATCAGAGTAAACCTATGGGATCAAAAAATAAAAAATAAAAAAAAAAGATTTTTTTGAAACGACTTTTTTTTTAAAGGAATTTAAACAAAAGTCCTTTATAACAGACAGTTGGCTGTTTAAACCAAAAGTACAACTCACTGAGCGAATCGCCGCATTATTTATTGGGGTAGAAAGGACCTGGAATGTAGAAAGACCCATTCTGTAGAGGAAAAAATAGAATCACTAACAGGTCTCAACCTTGCACAGCCAGTGGCTAGAATCCCTGGCTCATGAGACCCTGTGCTAGCAGGCCGCTAGAACCATCTCAACTATGTTAGTCTATCTTGGAAGCCAACAAGTGTTTGCCCAGTTAAGAGCACGGTAACAATCAGTCACGTTATGTTATAATGATGGTCGATATCTTTAAAAGCCTTGTCAAGTTCCTTTTTGAGTAACCCTCACCCCACCCTTAGAGAAATTTATCTGTGGTTCACCTCTTTGAAATACCTCACTGTTGTTCCAAATTTACCATAGCAAAAAAAAAAAAAAAAAAAAAAAAAAAAAAAAAAAAAAGCTTTTTATTAACAAAGTGTTCAGAAGGGGGCGCCACTGGA
The DNA here is from genome assembly GCF_030435805.1 of Mustela lutreola. Classification (NCBI taxonomy): domain Eukaryota; kingdom Metazoa; phylum Chordata; class Mammalia; order Carnivora; family Mustelidae; genus Mustela; species Mustela lutreola. Next base: position 94,954,122 of record NC_081292.1, read on the forward strand.
AACAATGAGAGTTTTCGCAGCTGGGACAACTTTGTTGCAGAAACAGCTGAAAGCAATCAGGTCAGACAGAGCCAAGGGCTGGAGGGATTTTTAAAATTACAAAAACCGAACCAAATCAAACCAAAACAAAAATCATAACCAATGGCCAAGATTTCAAGTTTGCTACTAAAGGTATGACATTCTCCTAAGACATGCGTGTGACTTGATCAATATATTTCTATATTTATATTTGAAGAAGAAGGAACTATTTGATGCAGCAAATCCACATTGATTAAAAATTACCAGATAAGGGGCTCTTGGGGGGCTCAGTGGTTTAGGCCTCTGCCTTCCGCTCAGGTCATGATTTCAGGGTCCTGGGATGGAGCCCCACATCAGGCTCTTTGCTCAGCGGGGAGCCTGCTTACCCCTTTCTCTCTGCCACCTCTCTGCCTACTTGTGATCTGTCAAATGGGTAAATAAGATCTTTAAAAAAAGAATTACTAGGTGAGAAAAACATCGAGGGTATGGGAAGGAAAATGATTTCACCTGATCTGACTAGGAAGTGGTTGAAGCCTGAATTAAAGTGCTATCTAAAGAGTAAAGCCCTGGGAAATATATGGGGAAAAAATCCCTAGAAAAACAGCCATAATAACTGGCTGCTCTTTAATGATCCAGATCCTGCGGTAGGCAAAGAAGAGCTGGTTTTAGCCAGAGGATGATCTCCGTTTGTCTTCATGATCTGGCATTTCCTGCAAGCCAGGCATGGGGCTCTGCACTAGAGCTGCAAATGCTGGGGGGCCCTCACTGTCCCTTTTCTCATCTCAGGGGGACAAGCGGCATGTCCATGGTGCAGTGTGACAGGCTTTACCACAGGGAGAGAAAAGACTGCCAAGGGTAGGTTGGAGCTGGGAAAAGCCACTTAGGAACAGATTTTCAGGGGAGGTGATAGACAAGGGCAAAGCGAAGAATGAGGATGAGTGTGTCACGTTTCAAAGTGCCAGGAGGCAGCACAGTGCATTCAGGAAACTACAGCAAGTTCATGATAACCGACAGCTGATCTGGCAGCATCACCTGGGGATGGAGGCTGAGCCCCGGGGTTAACACTGGGGTGAGATGGTTTGTATACTATGCCGAGGAGGTGAGGTACTACACTTTGGGGGCACAGGGAGCTACCGGAGGATTTCAAATATCAGAATCGTAACCATAATAGAGTATTTAATTGCAGCCTAGCTTTCATCAAGGGTAAGATGCACTATAGTTTATGTTCGACTAAGAAAGAGAAATGCTGTCAGTTAAACTAGGATATGTCCTCAAGTGCAAGGTAAATGCCACCTTAAGAGATATTAAAATGGGGGGGGGACAAATCTTAGAACAAGTAAACTGTGGTACTAGAATAATTAAGAAAGGTCGAACACTTGAATCAACAAAATAAGTGATTAATCCTTAACCATGTGCACCCAACTATATTAAGTCTTAGAACAAGAGACATTCTCATCTTGATGCCCCGCAGCTGTTAGGCCCAAGGTACAGAGGGCAGTAGCCAATGGCCAGCAGGCCCCAAGTGCCATGTGCAGACTCTAAGAGCAACTGCCTTTGAGAGAGGAAACGGTTGAGAGCGGGCTTTCTGAGGTAGAGAAGTATTAGCTGGGAAAGTCGGAAAATTGACACAGAATCGGAATTGATGCCCCTACATGACAGAGTTGGTGAAACTTCCCTTCTCAGAGATCTTGAGGCTCCTCAGAAATGTATTTTTCATTTTGGACGGAACATTCAGGATAAATATGATCTGTTCGAGTTCCTGGTTCTCTCATCAGGACTGTTTCTTAGGCTTCACTGGTACAAGAAAAGGGTTTTGATAGACCAGGGTAAATCCTGACAAAAGCAAAGCACGGTATCGATGAAAAACTAACCACTCAGAAGAGAACAAGAGATAAAAGGCCAGGCCGACCTGACACTGCAGGATAGGTAAGGTTGGTCTGGCAACAGGGGTAGAGGGGAAGTGCCCATCTCCTGCTAGAAGAGCTAGAGAAGTCCCCTTCCTGAGAGACCACACCAGGAGAGGAGAGCAGTAGGTGCTGATGATGAAGAATATTTTAATCAGCAGAGAAGGTCAAAATGACAAAGTTCCAGGATCAGAGTAAACCTATGGGATCAAAAAATAAAAAATAAAAAAAAAGATTTTTTTGAAACGACTTTTTTTTTAAAGGAATTTAAACAAAAGTCCTTTATAACAGACAGTTGGCTGTTTAAACCAAAAGTACAACTCACTGAGAGAATCGCCGCATTATTTATTGGGGTAGAAAGGACCTGGAATGTAGAAAGACCCATTCTGTAGAGGAAAAAATAGAATCACTAACAGGTCTCAACCTTGCACAGCCAGTGGCTAGAATCCCTGGCTCATGAGACCCTGTGCTAGCAGGCCGCTAGAACCATCTCAACTATGTTAGTCTATCTTGGAAGCCAACAAGTGTTTGCCCAGTTAAGAGCACGGTAACAATCAGTCACGTTATGTTATAATGATGGTCGATATCTTTAAAAGCCTTGTCAAGTTCCTTTTTGAGTAACCCTCACCCCACCCTTAGAGAAATTTATCTGTGGTTCACCTCTTTGAAATACCTCACTGTTGTTCCAAATTTACCATAGCAAAAAAAAAAAAAAAAAAAAAAGCTTTCTATTAACAAAGTGTTCAGAAGGGGGCGCCACAGGAAACAATGAGAGTTTTCGCAGCTGGGACAACTTTGTTGTAGAAACAGCTGAAAGCAATCAGGTCAGACAGAGGCAAGGGCTGCAGGGATTTTTAAAATTACAAAAACCGAACCAAATCAAACCAAAACAAAAATCATAACCAATGGCCAAGATTTCAAGTTTGCTACTAAAGGTATGACATTCTCCTAAGACATGCGTGTGACTTCATCAATATATTTCTATATTTATATTTGAAGAAGAAGGAACTATTTGATGCAGCAAATCCACATTGATTAAAAATTGCCAGATAAGGGGCTCTTGGGGGGCTCAGTGGTTTAGGCCTCTGCCTTCCGCTCAGGTCATGATTTCAGGGTCCTGGGATGGAGCCCCACATCAGGCTCTTTGCTCAGCGGGGAGCCTGCTTACCCCTTTCTCTCTGCCACCTCTATGCCTACTTGTGTTCTGTCAAATGGGTAAATAAGATCTTTAAAAAAAGAATTACTAGGTGAGAAAAACATCGAGGGTATGGGAAGGAAAATGATTTCACCTGATCTGACTAGGAAGTGGTTGAAGCCTGAATTAAAGTGCTATCTAAAGAGTAAAGCCCTGGGAAATATATGGGGAAAAAATCCCTAGAAAAACAGCCATAATAACTGGCTGCTCTTTAATGATCCAGATCCTGCGGTAGGCAAAGAAGAGCTGGTTTTAGCCAGAGGATGATCTCCGTTTGTCTTCATGATCTGGCATTTCCTGCAAGCCAGGCATGGGGCTCTGCACTAGAGCTGCAAATGCTGGGGGGCCCTCACTGTCCCTTTTCTCTTCTCAGGGGGACAACCGGCATGTCCATGGTGCAGTGTGACAGGCTTTACCACAGGGAGAGAAAAGACTGCCAAGGGTAGGTTGGAGCTGGGAAAAGCCACTTAGGAACAGATTTTCAGGGGAGGTGATAGACAAGGGCAAAGCGAAGAATGAGGATGAGTGTGTCACGTTTCAAAGTGCCAGGAGGCAGCACAGTGCATTCAGGAAACTACAGCAAGTTCATGATAACCGACAGCTGATCTGGCAGCATCACCTGGGGATGGAGGCTGAGCCCCGGGGTTAACACTGGGGTGAGATGGTTTGTATACTATGCGGATGAGGTGATGTACTACACTGTGGGGGCACAGGGAGCTACCGGAGGATTTCAAATATCAGAATCGTAACCATCATAGAGTATTTAATTGCATCCTAGCTTTCATCAAGGGTAAGATGCACTATAGTTTATGTTCGACTAAGAAAGAGAAATGCTGTCAGTTAAACTAGGATATGTCCTCAAGTGCAAGGTAAATGCCACCTTAAGAGATATTAAAATGGGGGGGGGACAAATCTTAGAACAAGTAAACTGTGGTACTAGAATAATTAAGAAAGGTCGAACACTTGGATCAACAAAATAAGTGATTATTCCTTAACCATGTGCACCCAACTATATTAAGTCTTAGAACAAGAGACATTCTCATCTTGATGCCCCGCAGCTGTTAGGCCCAAGGTACAGAGGGCAGTAGCCAATGACCAGCAGGCCCCAAGTGCCATGTGCAGACTCTAAGAGCAACTGCCTTTGAGAGAGGAAACGGTTGAGAGCGGGCTTTCTGAGGTAGAGAAGTATTAGCTGGGAAAGTCGGAAAATTGACACAGAATCGGAATTGATGCCCCTACATGACAGAGTTGGTGAAACTTCCCTTCTCAGAGATCTTGAGGCTCCTCAGAAATGTATTTTTCATTTTGGACGGAACATTCAGGATAAATATGATCTGTTCGAGTTCCTGGTTCTCTCATCAGGACTGTTTCTTAGGCTTCACTGGTACAAGAAAAGGGTTTTGATAGACCAGGGTAAATCCTGACAAAAGCAAAGCACGGTATCTATGAAAAACTAACCACTCAGAAGAGAACAACAGATAAAAGGCCAGGCCGACCTGACCCTGCAGGATAGGTAAGGTTGGTCTGGCAACAGGGGTAGAGGGGAAGTGCCCATCTCCTGCTAGAAGAGCTAGAGAAGTCCCCTTCCCGAGAGAACACACCAGGAGAGGAGAGCAGTAGGTGCTGATGATGAAGAATATTTTAATCAGCAGAGAAGTTCAAAATGACAAAGTTCCAGGATCAGAGTAAACCTATGGGATCAAAAAATAAAAAATAAAAAAAAAGATTTTTTTGAAACGACTTTTTTTTTAAAGGAATTTAAACAAAAGTCCTTTATAACAGACAGTTGGCTGTTTAAACCAAAAGTACAACTCACTGAGAGAATCGCCGCATTATTTATTGGGGTAGAAAGGACCTGGAATGTAGAAAGACCCATTCTGTAGAGGAAAAAATAGAATCACTAACAGGTCTCAACCTTGCACAGCCAGTGGCTAGAATCCCTGGCTCATGAGACCCTGTGCTAGCAGGCCGCTAGAACCATCTCAACTATGTTAGTCTATCTTGGAAGCCAACAAGTGTTTGCCCAGTTAAGAGCACGGTAACAATCAGTCACGTTATGTTATAATGATTGTCGATATCTTTAAAAGCCTTGTCAAGTTCCTTTTTGAGTAACCCTCACCCCACCCTTAGAGAAATTTATCTGTGGTTCACCTCTTTGAAATACCTCACTGTTGTTCCAAATTTACCATAGCAAAAAAAAAAAAAAAAAAAAAAGCTTTCTATTAACAAAGTGTTCAGAAGAGGGCGCCACTGGAAACAATGAGAGTTTTCGCAGCTGGGACAACTTTGTTGCAGAAATAGCTGAAAGCAATCAGGTCAGACAGAGCCAAGGGCTGGAGGGATTTTTAAAATTACAAAAACCGAACCAAATCAAACCAAAACAAAAATCATAACCAATGGCCAAGATTTCAAGTTTGCTACTAAAGGTATGACATTCTCCTAAGACATGCGTGTGACTTGATCAATATATTTCTATATTTATATTTGAAGAAGAAGGAACTATTTGATGCAGCAAATCCACATTGATTAAAAATTACCAGATAAGGGGCTCTTGGGGGGCTCAGTGGTTTAGGCCTCTGCCTTCCGCTCAGGTCATGATTTCAGGGTCCTGGGATGGAGCCCCACATCAGGCTCTTTGCTCAGCGGGGAGCCTGCTTACCCCTTTCTCTCTGCCACCTCTCTGCCTACTTGTGATCTGTCAAATGGGTAAATAAGATCTTTAAAAAAAGAATTACTAGGTGAGAAAAACATCGAGGGTATGGGAAGGAAAATGATTTCACCTGATCTGACTAGGAAGTGGTTGAAGCCTGAATTAAAGTGCTATATAAAGAGTAAAGCCCTGGGAAATATATGGGGAAAAAATCCCTAGAAAAACAGCCATAATAACTGGCTGCTCTTTAATGATCCAGATCCTGCGGTAGGCAAAGAAGAGCTGGTTTTAGCCAGAGGATGATCTCCGTTTGTCTTCATGATCTGGCATTTCCTGCAAGCCAGGCATGGGGCTCTGCACTAGAGCTGCAAATGCTGGGGGGCCCTCACTGTCCCTTTTCTCTTCTCAGGGGGACAACCGGCATGTCCATGGTGCAGTGTGACAGGCTTTACCACAGGGAGAGAAAAGACTGCCAAGGGTAGGTTGGAGCTGGGAAAAGCCACTTAGGAACAGATTTTCAGGGGAGGTGATAGACAAGGGCAAAGCGAAGAATGAGGATGAGTGTGTCACGTTTCAAAGTGCCAGGAGGCAGCACAGTGCATTCAGGAAACTACAGCAAGTTCATGATAACCGACAGCTGATCTGGCAGCATCACCTGGGGATGGAGGCTGAGCCCCGGGGTTAACACTGGGGTGAGATGGTTTGTATACTATGCCGAGGAGGTGAGGTACTACACTGTGGGGGCACAGGGAGCTACCGGAGGATTTCAAATATCAGAATCGTAACCATAATAGAGTATTTAATTGCATCCTAGCTTTCATCAAGGGTAAGATGCACTATAGTTTATGTTCGACTAAGAAAGAGAAATGCTGTCAGTTAAACTAGGATATGTCCTCAAGTACAAGGTAAATGCCACCTTAAGAGATATTAAAATGGGGGGGGGACAAATCTTAGAACAAGTAAACTGTGGTACTAGAATAATTAAGAAAGGTCGAACACTTGGATCACCAAAATAAGTGATTATTCCTTAACCATGTGCACCCAACTATATTAAGTCTTAGAACAAGAGACATTCTCATCTTGATGCCCCGCAGCTGTTAGGCCCAAGGTACAGAGGGCAGTAGCCAATGACCAGCAGGCCCCAAGTGCCATGTGCAGACTCTAAGAGCAACTGCCTTTGAGAGAGGAAACGGTTGAGAGCGGGCTTTCTGAGGTAGAGAAGTATTAGCTGGGAAAGTCGGAAAATTGACACAGAATCGGAATTGATGCCCCTACATGACAGAGTTGGTGAAACTTCCCTTCTCAGAGATCTTGAGGCTCCTCAGAAATGTATTTTTCATTTTGGACGGAACATTCAGGATAAATATGATCTGTTCGAGTTCCTGGTTCTCTCATCAGGACTGTTTCTTAGGCTTCACTGGTACAAGAAAAGGGTTTTGATAGACCAGGGTAAATCCTGACAAAAGCAAAGCACGGTATCTATGAAAAACTAACCACTCAGAAGAGAACAAGAGATAAAAGGCCAGGCCGACCTGACCCTGCAGGATAGGTAAGGTTGGTCTGGCAACAGGGGTAGAGGGGAAGTGCCCATCTCCTGCTAGAAGAGCTAGAGAAGTCCCCTTCCCGAGAGACCACACCAGGAGAGGAGAGAGTAGGTGCTGATGATGAAGAATATTTTAATCAGCAGAGAAGGTAAAAATGACAAAGTTCCAGGATCAGAGTAAACCTATGGGATCAAAAAATAAAAAATAAAAAAAAAAGATTTTTTTGAAACGACTTTTTTTTTAAAGGAATTTAAACAAAAGTCCTTTATAACAGACAGTTGGCTGTTTAAACCAAAAGTACAACTCACTGAGAGAATCGCCGCATTATTTATTGGGGTAGAAAGGACCTGGAATGTAGAAAGACCCATTCTGTAGAGGAAAAAATAGAATCACTAACAGGTCTCAACCTTGCACAGACAGTGGCTAGAATCCCTGGCTCATGAGACCCTGTGCTAGCAGGCCGCTAGAACCATCTCAACTATGTTAGTCTATCTTGGAAGCCAACAAGTGTTTGCCCAGTTAAGAGCACGGTAACAATCAGTCACGTTATGTTATAATGATTGTCGATATCTTTAAAAGCCTTGTCAAGTTCCTTTTTGAGTAACCCTCACCCCACCCTTAGAGAAATTTATCTGTGGTTCACCTCTTTGAAATATCTACTGTTGTTCCACATTTACCATAGCCAAAAAAAAAAAAAAAAAGCTTTCTATTAACAAAGTGTTCAGAAGGGGGCACCACTGGAAACAATGAGAGTTTTCGCAGCTGGGACAACTTTGTTGCAGAAACAGCTGAAAGCAATCAGGTCAGACAGAGCCAAGGGCTGGAGGGATTTTTAAAATTACAAAAACCGAACCAAATCAAACCAAAACAAAAATCATAACCAATGGCCAAGATTTCAAGTTTGCTACTAAAGGTATGACATTCTCCTAAGACATGCGTGTGACTTGATCAATATATTTCTATATTTATATTTGAAGAAGAAGGAACTATTTGATGCAGCAAATCCACATTGATTAAAAACTACCAGATAAGGGGCTCTTGGGGGGCTCAGTGGTTTAGGCCTCTGCCTTCCGCTCAGGTCATGATTTCAGGGTCCTGGGATGGAGCCCCACATCAGGCTCTTTGCTCAGCGGGGAGCCTGCTTACCCCTTTCTCTCTGCCACCTCTCTGCCTACTTGTGATCTGTCAAATGGGTAAATAAGATCTTTAAAAAAAGAATTACTAGGTGAGAAAAACATCGAGGGTATGGGAAGGAAAATGATTTCACCTGATCTGACTAGGAAGTGGTAGAAGCCTGAATTAAAGTGCTATATAAAGAGTAAAGCCCTGGGAAATATATGGGGAAAAAATCCCTAGAAAAACAGCCATAATAACTGGCTGCTCTTTAATGATCCAGATCCTGCGGTAGGCAAAGAAGAGCTGGTTTTAGCCAGAGGATGATCTCCGTTTGTCTTCATGATCTGGCATTTCCTGCAAGCCAGGCATGGGGCTCTGCACTAGAGCTGCAAATGCTGGGGGGCCCTCACTGTCCCTTTTCTCTTCTCAGGGGGACAACCGGCATGTCCCTGGTGCAGTGTGACAGGCTTTACCACAGGGAGAGAAAAGACTGCCAAGGGTAGGTTGGAGCTGGGAAAAGCCACTTAGGAACAGATTTTCAGGGGAGGTGATAGACAAGGGCAAAGCGAAGAATGAGGATGAGTGTGTCACGTTTCAAAGTGCCAGGAGGCAGCACAGTGCATTCAGGAAACTACAGCAAGTTCATGATAACCGACAGCTGATCTGGCAGCATCACCTGGGGATGGAGGCTGAGCCCCGGGGTTAACACTGGGGTGAGATGGTTTGTATACTATGCCGAGGAGGTGAGGTACTACACTGTGGGGGCACAGGGAGCTACCGGAGGATTTCAAATATCAGAATCGTAACCATAATAGAGTATTTAATTGCATCCTAGCTTTCATCAAGGGTAAGATGCACTATAGTTTATGTTCGACTAAGAAAGAGAAATGCTGTCAGTTAAACTAGGATATGTCCTCAAGTGCAAGGTAAATGCCACCTTAAGAGATATTAAAATGGGGGGGGGGACAAATCTTAGAACAAGTAAACTGTGGTACTAGAATAATTAAGAAAGGTCGAACACTTGGATCAACAAAATAAGTGATTATTCCTTAACCATGTGCACCCAACTATATTAAGTCTTAGAACAAGAGACATTCTCATCTTGATGCCCCGCAGCTGTTAGGCCCAAGGTACAGAGGGCAGTAGCCAATGACCAGCAGGCCCCAAGTGCCATGTGCAGACTCTAAGAGCAACTGCCTTTGAGAGAGGAAACGGTTGAGAGCGGGCTTTCTGAGGTAGAGAAGTATTAGCTGGGAAAGTCGGAAAATTGACACAGAATCGGAATTGATGCCCCTACATGACAGAGTTGGTGAAACTTCCCTTCTCAGAGATCTTGAGGCTCCTCAGAAATGTATTTTTCATTTTGGACGGAACATTCAGGATAAATATGATCTGTTCGAGTTCCTGGTTCTCTCATCAGGACTGTTTCTTAGGCTTCAATGGTACAAGAAAAGGGTTTTGATAGACCAGGGTAAATCCTGACAAAAGCAAAGCACGGTATCTATGAAAAACTAACCACTCATAAGAGAACAAGAGATAAAAGGCCAGGCCGACCTGACACTGCAGGATAGGTAAGGTTGGTCTGGCAACAGGGGTAGAGGGGAAGTGCCCATCTCCTGCTAGAAGAGCTAGAGAAGTCCCCTTCCCGAGAGACCACACCAGGAGAGGAGAGCAGTAGGTGCTGATGATGAAGAATATTTTAATCAGCAGAGAAGGTCAAAATGACAAAGTTCCAGGATCAGAGTAAACCTATGGGATCAAAAAATAAAAAATAAAAAAAAAATTTTTTTGAAACGACTTTTTTTTTAAAGGAATTTAAACAAAAGTCCTTTATAACAGACAGTTGGCTGTTTAAACCAAAAGTACAACTCACTGAGAGAATCGCCGCATTATTTATTGGGGTAGAAAGGACCTGGATTGTAGAAAGACCCATTCTGTAGAGGAAAAAATAGAATCACTAACAGGTCTCAACCTTGCACAGCCAGTGGCTAGAATCCCTGGCTCATGAGACCCTGTGCTAGCAGGCCGCTAGAACCATCTCAACTATGTTAGTCTATCTTGGAAGCCAACAAGTGTTTGCCCAGTTAAGAGCACGGTAACAATCAGTCACGTTATGTTATAATGATTGTCGATATCTTTAAAAGCCTTGTCAAGTTCCTTTTTGAGTAACCCTCACCCCACCCTTAGAGAAATTTATCTGTGGTTCACCTCTTTGAAATATCTACTGTTGTTCCACATTTACCATAGCCAAAAAAAAAAAAAAAAAGCTTTCTATTAACAAAGTGTTCAGAAGGGGGCACCACTGGAAACAATGAGAGTTTTCGCAGCTGGGACAACTTTGTTGCAGAAACAGCTGAAAGCAATCAGGTCAGACAGAGCCAAGGGCTGGAGGGATTTTTAAAATTACAAAAACCGAACCAAATCAAACCAAAACAAAAATCATAACCAATGGCCAAGATTTCAAGTTTGCTACTAAAGGTATGACATTCTCCTAAGACATGCGTGTGACTTGATCAATATATTTCTATATTTATATTTGAAGAAGAAGGAACTATTTGATGCAGCAAATCCACATTGATTAAAAACTACCAGATAAGGGGCTCTTGGGGGGCTCAGTGGTTTAGGCCTCTGCCTTCCGCTCAGGTCATGATTTCAGGGTCCTGGGATGGAGCCCCACATCAGGCTCTTTGCTCAGCGGGGAGCCTGCTTACCCCTTTCTCTCTGCCACCTCTCTGCCTACTTGTGATCTGTCAAATGGGTAAATAAGATCTTTAAAAAAAGAATTACTAGGTGAGAAAAACATCGAGGGTATGGGAAGGAAAATGATTTCACCTGATCTGACTAGGAAGTGGTTGAAGCCTGAATTAAAGTGCTATATAAAGAGTAAAGCCCTGGGAAATATATGGGGAAAAAATCCCTAGAAAAACAGCCATAATAACTGGCTGCTCTTTAATGATCCAGATCCTGCGGTAGGCAAAGAAGAGCTGGTTTTAGCCAGAGGATGATCTCCGTTTGTCTTCATGATCTGGCATTTCCTGCAAGCCAGGCATGGGGCTCTGCACTAGAGCTGCAAATGCTGGGGGGCCCTCACTGTCCCTTTTCTCATCTCAGGGGGACAAGCGGCAAGTCCATGGTGCAGTGTGACAGGCTTTACCACAGGGAGAGAAAAGACTGCCAAGGGTAGGTTGGAGCTGGGAAAAGCCACTTAGGAACAGATTTTCAGGGGAGGTGATAGACAAGGGGAAAGCGAAGAATGAGGATGAGTGTGTCACGTTTCAAAGTGCCAGGAGGCAGCACAGTGCATTCAGGAAACTACAGCAAGTTCATGATAACCGACAGCTGATCTGGCAGCATCACCTGGGGATGGAGGCTGAGCCCCGGGGTTAACACTGGGGTGAGATGGTTTGTATACTATGCCGAGGAGGTGAGGTACTACACTGTGGGGGCACAGGGAGCTACCGGAGGATTTCAAATATCAGAATCGTAACCATAATAGAGTATTTAATTGCATCCTAGCTTTCATCAAGGGTAAGATGCACTATAGTTTATGTTCGACTAAGAAAGAGAAATGCTGTCAGTTAAACTAGGATATGTCCTCAAGTGCAAGGTAAATGCCACCTTAAGAGATATTAAAATGGGGGGGGGGGACAAATCTTAGAACAAGTAAACTGTGGTACTAGAATAATTAAGAAAGGTCGAACACTTGGATCAACAAAATAAGTGATTATTCCTTAACCATGTGCACCCA